>NC_081330.1:28310000-29560000 GCF_026419965.1 Kogia breviceps | reverse complement strand
CAAATAATGTACAACTATCTCATTAGTAACGTTAAGTGTTGATCACATGTGGAAATGATACTATTTTGAAAATGTTGTTTTAAATAAGTATACTATTAAAAATAATTTCACCTTGACCCACCTCCTAGAGAAATGGAAATAAAAACAAAAATAAACAAATGGGACCTAATGAAACTCAAAAGCTTTTGCACAGCAAAGGAAACCATAAACAAGACCAAAAGACAACTCTCAGAATGGGAGAAAACAGTAGCAAATGAAGCAACTGACAGAGGATTCATCTCCAAAATTTACAACCAACTCATGCAGCTCAGTATCAAAAATACAAACAACCCAATCCAAACATGGGCAGAAGACCTAAATAGACATTTCTCCAAAGAAGATACACAGATTGCCAACAAACACATGAAAGAATGCTCAACATCATTAATCATTAGAGAAATGCATATCAAAACTAAAATGTGATATCATCTCACACCAGTCAGAATGGCCATCATCAAAAAATCTAGAAACAATAAGTGCTGGAGAGGGTGTGGAGAAAAGGGAATACTCTTGCACTGTTGTTGGAATGTAAATTGATACAGCCACTATGGAGAATAGTATGGAGGTTCCTTAAAAAACTACAAATAGAACTACCAAACGACCCAACAATCCCACTACTGGGCATACACCATGAGAAAACCTTAATTCAAAAAGAGTCATGGACCACAATGTTCATTGCAGCTCTATTTACAATAGCCAGGACATGGAAGCAACCTAAGTGTCCATCGACAGATGAATGGATAAAGAAGATGTGGCACATAGATACAATGGAATATTACTCAGCCATAAAAAGGAACGAAATTGGGTCATTTGTTGAGATGTGGATGCATCTAGAGACTGTCATACAGAGTGAAGTAAGTCAGAAGAAGAAAAACAAATACCGTATGCTAACACATATATATGGAATCTAAGAAAAAAAATGTCATGAAGAACCTAGGGGTAGGACGGGAATAAAACACAGAACTACTAGAGCATAGACTTGAGGACATGGGGAGGGGGAAGGGTAAGCTGTGATGAAGTGAGAGAGTGGCATGGACATATATGCACTACCAAACGTAGGGTGGATAGCTAGTGGGAAGCAGTCACATAACACAGGGAGATCAGCTCAGTGCTTTGTGACCACCTAGAGGGGTGGGATAGGGAGGGTGGGAGGGAGGGAGATGCAGGAGGGAAGAGATATGGGAACAGAGGTATATGTATAACTGATGCACTTTGTTGTAAAGCAGAAACTAACACACCATTGTAAAGCAATTATACTCCAATAAAGATGTTTTTAAAAAAAGTTGGAAACAATAGCTTAAATATCCAATAAAAGGTTCAATAAATTATGATTTAGCTCAAATAATAATAATAATTTCACCTTTTTGATGTGATTGCTGGAAAATTAAAAATGACACATATGGCTGGGCTGGCATTTGTGGCTCACATTTATTTCTATCGGGCAGCACTGCATTTGAAGGCCAGCAGAGGCTATGCCACCTCTACCACGATCCGGGCGCAGCCCAGGCTGCAGGCACGCCTCACCTCTGTTGCTCCCCTTGGGACCCCTTGCATGGCTCGCTCGGACCTGCAGGGATGTTGACCAGGATGGATTTTTTTTTTTTTTTTTTTTTTCAGTACGCGGGACTCTCACTGCTGTGGCCTCTCCCGTTGCGGAGCGCAGGCTCCGGACGCGCAGGCTCAGCGGCCATGGCTCAAGGGCCCAGCCGCTCTGCGGCATGTGGGATCTTCCCGGACCGGGGCACGAACCCGCGTCCCCTGCATCGGCAGAAGGACTCTCAACCACTGCACCACCAGGGAAGCCCGACCAGGATGGCTTTGAATCTTGAATTCAGTTTGGAGAAAATGGTTATCTTAACAATTTTGAGACTTTAACAATCTGAATATGGCATATCTTTCCAATTATTTCAGTCTCATCTAATTTAACTTCTCTCAGCAATGTTTTATAGTTTTCATCAGAGTGCTGTTGTCTTTTGTTAAACATATTACTAGTTATTTTATGTTTCTTGGCATTGCTATAAATGGGGTTTTTTAAAATTTCATTTTCCAATTGTTTCCCACTAGTAAATAAGAATACATTAGAGTTCTCTATATTAACCTTGGATCCTATGACATTGCCAAATTCATTTATTAGTTCTAGTAGCTGTACTGAAACGGAGCAGGATCCTATGATCCTTGCCCCCTATGTCCTCCCCCTGACTTTTGTCTGTGGAAAAACTGTAGCCAAAGAATAAGTTTAATCAGAGAAGTGAGAACAGGCAGAAACAAAGGAAAACAGTCAAAGGAGACCAAATAATAATAGTTGAATCATTAAGCATAGTCAAGGACCTTTAGCTCCTCCTTAAGGGCTAGAGATAGTATTCTGAGCCCTGTCTTGTGAGCTGTCTTATAGATACTGAAACCCACAGGTGGAAGAAGTTAACTACATGATGACCAGGCTATAGCCGTGACATAACCTGCCACAATTCCGAGATCTGGCCTCAAAGAAATGGGAACAAACCGACCCTGGAACTGAAGATTAACTGTACCTAAAACAATCAAGATGACGCTGGTCAGACCACCGATGACCGATTTCAAGATGACTGTCAGAGCTGACTGTATTGTTTCTGCATGTAGCCCCCTCCCTCTGTCCAGAAAAGCTCTCGCCCCCTGTTTATCGGTGTGGGGTGGGGGGGAGAGTCAGCCCTTGAACAGGCGTCCGCCCTCTCCCCGACCCTGGTTGCCAGCATCCAAAATAAAGCAAACTTTCCTTTCCACCAACCTGCCCTCTTTATCGGCTTTTAGGCGGCGAGCAGCCAGACCCCACGTTCGGTTACAGTTTTTGGCGCCCAGCGTGGGGCTAGTGGGGCTACTGCAGCTACTGCAGGTATGATGGCTTCTGTGCTCTTATGACATCGGGCTCGCCTGGGTTTTCCAGAGTAGAGTCACAGCCTGTTGCTCATGGTTAGCTAGCCCCAAGAAGGGGACTTGGGGGACGTTCCTAGAAGCTGCCAAAACCACTTGTTTCGAGGATCCTCCCTGTTTCTCCCTTCCTTGGCACTGGCTGCCAACTTACGCTTTTCCTTGATGGAACGGAAAAATGCATCTGGACAAGCTGACGAGCTCCAAGAGCAGGTAAGTCCACCAGTGTGCATCCGGGCAACCTTCCCATTCGTGAGCGCTAAGTGCTATTTGGGCATTCTTGCCAATTGGTTCTGATGTCTATCTACCACTGAGGACCATTTGTGTTGAGGAAGTGTTTGTTTGGGACTCCTTACCGGTCATCCTCTGAAAAGGATTTGTGACAGATCTGCCTTTTGGTGCGTGAGTGCGTATTCCATCTGTGTGATTGATATCTTTGTTGTCCTGTGTAAAATGGGAAATTCAGGTTCAATTCATTAGAAAAATTTTAGCTATAAAATTATGACTAAAGAGAAAGAAAGATGATGATTTTTTTTTTTTTACCAATGTATGGCAAGAGTATTCTTTAGACTCCCTAGAAAATTGGTTAAGATGAAACTCTTTTGAAATTCCCAAACTGGTTCTTTTTGCATATGCAGTTAGAGAAAGCTAGCTTGATAAAATACCGTTTTCAGAATTCTGACCCTGAGAAAACAAAAATATGCCTAAGAGAACACTTGAAGTTAACTCATCATGTCCTTGAAGTACAAAAACAGCCCACTTTGCCTGAGATTTCAGCCTTGGGTTAATTAGTAAAACTTCAAGCTAAAAAAAAAAAAAAAAAAAAAAGAGGGAAAAAAAGAAGCCTTTTAAAATTGAGTGTGTAAATTTGACTATTTGGACTGTTATTCATAAACTGATAAGTTTAATTGCAATGCCTAATTCATGAAATGTAAAAAGACGAAACAATGAGATCTCTGTTTGCCTGGATGTATGTATATCTCAATATGTGTCTTTGTCTTTGGTTAATCTGTAAAGAGCTCTATTACAAATTGGCTTTAAAAAAAAAAGTAAGCACTTACAAATCAAAGAAATCTAAATTTACCTACTTTTTGTCTTCTTGCAAGACCAAGAGGGAAAGTAAAGATGTTTGGGTTTCTTAAACACACATCTTGTACCACATTAAAGATAAATTGTGCTATGAAAAAATACGTTTTTAGAGGTTATGGAATACGTTCTTAAGTTTGCCAATCAGAAAATACTGATATAATAAATAGTTCAATTACTTGTTTCTTGGTTTTGTTAAGGTTTTCAAGAGTTTAAAATTGTAATCTGTAAAAATGATAAGAGAAGCATTTCAGTGTGTAAAGCAAGTAGGATATGTGTTGTAGGCGAAGAGAAAGTGTAAAGAACGTAGATATTTTTGTTGAGGAAAAATGATGACAATAATTTTGTCCTACAATGGGTTGGATGGGGAAAAAAAGGACAGATTTGTATGGATCCAGAAAGTGATAAAAGGCTTGTGAAAAAGGAACTTTGAGAAAAGATTTTTGTATGTTGTCAGGATTAAGATTAGACTGAATTGAATTAGGTAGATGAATTTTGTTGTAACAGTAAACTGATACATGACTAAATTTGGTTTTCTCTCTCTGTTAAGAGAAAAACAATTTTCTCTAAACTCATTAGGATTATTTGGTATGTTAAATTATATGGAAAACATTTGATAACTTTCAGATCATACTGTTGAACTGGGTAAGAAATTCAAAAATTCAAAATCCTGATGCAAAGTATCACTACTCATGATGTGTATCACTGCTGGCTCTAAGTTTACTGCTTAAAGCACATGTACAATGTTTGTGTGAGAATTGGATATAAATGATAAAATGCGTGGTCTATAAAGCGTTTCCCGATTAACATACCTCTGAGCCTGTCCGTGATATCTGTTTAGTTTTCCCCCAACGTGGACAAATAGGCAAATACATAAACAAAAAGAGGCCTAGTACTGAGGGACATGAATGGACCCAGAGCAGGCAACTGAGCCACTCTGGCAACGTTGGAAAAATATATTGAGTATCAATGCTTTCTATGGAAAGAGTTACAATTAAAAGGGAAAAATGATGGAGGACATTTTCACATATTGAGGTGTGAGGAAGACATTGTGGCTTATACATGATTTACTTGGAACTTTAGGCCAACCAAAACAGCCTATTTATGGCCTATTAAACATACACTGTACATCTGCTTTAACCATTAAGGAAAAATACATTCAGAGAATAATAGGAGGATGTATTTTGATTCTTATCTTCATTGTAAAATGTCTACTAATTTTCAAATGTTTCTCCAGGTACTATGACAAAGTAATCAAGGAGAGAGGTAATGTTCTCATGATGCAAAATATTGATGCTAAGCATGGAGCTCGAGATTATTTCCTTTTCTGTGTCCATTCCCCAAATTAGGCAGGACTACGCCCCACTTCAGCAAGAAATAGCCAAGAGCAGCCGTCGCCCCATTCCCTCAAACAGTTGGGGAAAATTGAAACAGAAATGGAACTAAACCCGAGCCCCTCTGCCAAGTTTCTGACTAACCCTCTACCCAAACCTTCTTCCCCTGTTGTTCCGCACCCACCCCTCCTCCAGACTGAGGAGTACCAAAGAAAAGGGGCTTGAAACGGAGCAGGACCCTATGGTCCTTGCCCCCTATGTCCTCCCCCTGACTTTTGTCTGTGGAAAAATTTTAGCCAAAGAATAAGTTTAATCAGAGAAGTGAGAACAGGCAGAAACAAAGGAAAACAGTCAAAGGAGACCAAATAATAATAGTTGAATCATTAAGCAAAGTCAAGGACCTTTAGCTCCTCCTTAAGGGCTAGAGATAATATTTTGAGCCACATCCTGTGAGCTGCCTTGTAGATACTGAAACCCACAGGTGGAAGAAGTTAACTACATGATGACCAGGCTATAGCCGTGGCATAAGCTGCCACAATTCCGAGATCTGGCCTCAAAGAAATGGAAACAAACCGACCCTGGAACTGAAGATTAGCTGTACCTAAAACAATCAAGATGATGCCGGTCAGACCACCGATGACCGATTTCGAGATGACTGTCAGAGCTGACTGTATTGTTTCTGCATGTAGCCCCCTCCCTCTGTCCAGAAAAGCTCTCGCCCCCGATTGTCGGGGTGGGGTGGGGGGGAGAGTCAGCCTTTGGACAGGCGTCTGCCCTGCCCCCCACCCCGGCTGCCAGCCTCCAAAATAAAGCAAACTTTCCTTTCCACCAACTTGGCCTCTTTGTGGGCTTTTGAGCAGCGAGCAGCCAGACCCCACTTCTGGTTACAGTACTGTAGAGTCCCTGAAATCTTCCACATAAATAGTCAGATGATCTACAAACAGGGACGGTTTTCCTCGTAAAGAAAAACTCAAACAACAAACATAGTTTAAAAAGAGAAAGGAAAACATTTGAAAATGTACTTCTCAAAGTTCTGTAAAAGCACTAGAAAACCACAGGCATCTTTTACATTCTCATTACATCATCTGCTAGTATTCTCTTGGAGGAGTGAGACCACAGGAAGCCCACCGTTCTGTTTTGTGGCGTCAGGATATTGAACAGATTTTTCTGGCTTAAGTGGTTGAGGAAGCCAGTCAGAGCTATTGATCCCAGTGGTGGTGGGGTGAAGAAGGGGTCAGTGGAGATGGCTGGTGTCTTAGTAAAAAATACCACAGGCTGGGTGGCTTATAAACAACAGAAATTTGGGGGGGAGGGATAAATTAGGAGTTTGGGATTAACAGATACAAACCACTATATATAAAATAAACAACCAGGTGTAGCACAGGGAAGTATATTCAGTATCTTGTAATAGACGATCATGGAAAAGAATCTGAAAAAGAGTATATATGTATAAAGCTGAATCACTTTGCTGCACACCAGAAACTAACACAACATTGTAAAGCAACTACACTTCAATAAAATAAAATAAACCAAACAAACAACAGAAATTTATTACTCACAGTTGTTGGGGCTCGGCGGTGTAAGTCCAAGGAAGGGGCTGGCAGATTCTGGGGAGAGCCTGCTTCCTGGTTTCTAGACGGCTGTCTTTTCTCAGTGTCCTCACGTGGCAGAAGGGACAAGCTAGGTCTCTGAGGCCTCTTTTATAAAGGCACTAATCCCATTCGTGAGGGCTCGTATGGCCAAATCACCTCCCAAACACCCCACCTCCAAATACCACCATCCCCTTGGAGATTAGGATTTCAGGATATGAATTTTATGGGGACACAAACATTCAGACCATAGCAGCCAGCTTTCAGTGAATCAGAGAGCCAACACCGTCCCTAGAACACCCCAGTTTAGAAGGAAAGCCTTCGTGTATAACTTTAACACATTAAATGAGGTGGAAAATCTGGGTGAGAATCCCGAACGACACAGGCTTCCTGAGGCCTCCTCAGCCACAAAACTCAACGTTCCCTCATTCTTGTGCCGGGGCATGTGAGTCACAGGCCCCGGCCTCCCTGGGATCTGTTTCTCAGGCCAAGAAACAGCGGGGGTGGACTGGACATGAACTCCTGTTGATGGGTACCTGCTCCCTGCATTCCAGAAGTACCAGGACCAAGATCCTTCTCTCTGCTTTCAGGCATCCCTGCTAAGCCTTTCTGCAAGTTCCTGACCTCCTGCACTCAAGTCAGTCCAGCTCGAGGCTGTCCATCTCCCACCTCATTTCTGCCACGGCCCACACCCACTGCAGCCTTGATCTTTCTGAAACACTGAGGGTCAGACAGATCCCCCTGTTATACGCTGGCACCTTGGCAGGCTTCAGGTAACTCACTCAACTCTTTTTCCTTTGATCAGAGACTATACACCTTTCCTCTTAGATTCACAGAAAGCAATAGTAGACATAGATGGATTTCACTGTTTTCCTGCCTCTATACAGACTGATGGGACCACATATATTCTACCTTGGACAAGCCTGAAAACAATAATAACAACAGAATATATTTCACTGTCTCTTTGCCTCTCTTTGAAAGTGGAGGATGGATCAACAACAAGGTCTTACTGTGTAGCATAGGGAACTATATCCAATATCCTGTGATAAACCATAACGCAAAAGAATATTCTTAATAATGTGTATGTATACGTAAAACCGAATCACTTTGCTGCACAGCAGAAATTAACACAACACTGTAAGTCAACTATACTTCAATTTAAAAATATTGATTAAAAAATGAAATAAAGATTAAAATTGAGGAAATCAAGCAAAAGAGACTAAGACAAAAATATCACACATATAAATAATATTGGAAATGAGAACAAGTGATCTATAAAATGAAAGTGATGAGACATCTATGAACACCCTTTTGCCAATAAATTGAAAAATAGATGAAATTGAAAAAAAAAAAAAACTGGAGGGGATCCCAGTTTTCACTGAGTCGCCATTCCCAACAGAGCCTCCATCCTCTGTGCTATGTTAGCAATTGAGAGGTCTTCTGCCCGTGACTATAGTGTCGCCGCCGCTCTTCTTGTCCCTCCAGTGGCTGGCCTTTCCTCAGGCTCTTATTACTGTGCTGGATCCCTCCAAGCCATGGCCACTGTCACAGGGTCCTCCCTAGTTCCGATCATGGTCACTATCACTCAGAGGGCGAGTGTTTGGTGAAAAATTCCTCAAGAGGTGGTTTCCCTCCTTGTGTTGTTGCTACCCCCTCGAAAGCACTCTGGCTTGGGTTCTTCTCAACCCTTGCCAATGACGGTGCGTCTGTGGCCAAAACATCTGCCAGCTCTCAAGAGCCCCTTCCGCTCTCAAGAACGTGAAATAAGGATCCACTCTCCCTCACATAACCAAAGAGCCATTTTCCAGAGACATCCGGGTGGTGTACTGGGCTCACTGTCCTACAACCGACTGTGCTCTTCTATCTGACCCTTAGTCAGTCCACCCCGACCCCCAGCTCCCCAGGTCAAGCAACTGTTGCTTTCCTACATATATTTAGAGTCTGAGCACATCAGGTGGGTGGCTCTCTGGGCTCTTGGATCTTTGTGAGCCTGTCTGTTTGCTACATAGAAGAAAAGATCGAAAACTGAGCGCGGAGTGAGTGAAATGTTCAGTGTGTGGGTTCACTAAAAGACACTCATTGCCCCCTCCTTTTTTTTTCCCCCCCGTTGGATCTTAGTTCCCCACCAGGGATCAAACCCGCGCCCCCTGCAGTGGAAGCACGAATCTTAACAACTGGACCGCCAGGGAAGTCCCCATGCTCCCTCCTATATAATCTGTTGGAACATTTCAATTTTCCATGGTGCCATCTTGGATTTTTGGCGACTGCAAGACAGTCCCTGGCTATCCATGCAGCAGCATGAGTGGTTTGGCTAGGACACCCCTGACGAATGGGTGCCCCAATCTTATTGGGGCCACCCTCACAGATATCCAAGAAAATGGGACATGCAGGACTCATTCTATGAAGGGTGCTGTCTACTTCATTCCATGAAGAGGAAAGTGTCAGATATGGGGGAGCCCATATCCCTGCCCAATGTGTTTATGACGCAGTTCTCCCTCCTCCCTCACCACCTTCAGACTCCTAAGCCCAACCTCTGCAAAGGGGTCAGCTCACCAGCTCATTCAAAACTCTGTCTCCTTAACCTGTGACCACACACAGTGTTTCCCTTGGATGCAAACTTGGTAGTGCCTCCCTGATGGATGAGTGGGTATTCTTTCACCTTCCAAAGACTCCCACCCTTTCCGTGTACTTACTCTCAGATCTCTCTCTCTCTTTCAGATATGCTCCTGGAAAAGAACCAGATCTGCCCACTTCCATGAAGAGGTAATTGACTGAGGGGGATTCAAAGAGGAAATCTATCAAAGGGGAGAAAAGAGAAAGAGCAACCACCAGATGTGACAGATGGGCGGCCATGTCCCAGGCGCCCCTGACAAAATATTCCTTCTGTGGCCTCTCTGGATGGAGCTCCGTTCATGAGATTTCTTCTTAAATGATAGTAATGGGAGTCCTTTGAGGCACTGGCCTCACTGGCCCCAGAGTCTCCCTCAGGCTCCAGGCTCAGGACTCAAAACAATTGGGCCCCCACTATAGAATTTAAAGAATCTTTCATTCAAAAATACATACATTACCTGTCGAGCCCTGCGAAACTTCCCTACCTGAGCTAACCAGGCCAGGATGGCCATCTCCGCCCCTTGACATCTGTACACTGAAGGGCAGTGTGTCTAATTCCCTAGACTTCCTGGGACCTTGCCTTCTCAGGCCCTCACAGCTCCTGCCCTGCAGAACGATCAGTACCATCAGCTAAGTTTCCCCACGTCATTCAAATCTGTATCTGCACAAGCAGGCACACAGAAAGCACTCAGAAAATACGATTCTGTCACAGAACCCTAGGAGTCTCACAGAAGTAATTCACCGGGCCCAGCTCTTGAGCATGTTCCTGTGTTCCCCTGGTCCATCCTGGAGATTGGGGTTTCCTCCGTGATAGCCATCCAAAGCTTCCTGCTGGAAACCCTGGTCCAGAGGGTCCGGGCCCTACTTCGATCATTTGTAATCAATTTCTCGCCACCAACCTTAGAGCGTAACTTTGGGTTTGGAGTTTTTGCTCTTAGGAAAAGGAGCAAACCACGCTTCAGAGGTCGTGACTCAGTTTCCCCCTGTATTTTGCTCTTGATTCTCCACTTGACGAGAGGTCCACAGTTTACACCAAACGGACAGAGCCCACAGTCCCCCGAGGTTCCGACTCCGGCACTGGGCTTCAGGAGCTCCCCCAGGACTGAGCAATGGGCAGGGCTTTTATAGTTGGAGGGAGCGGGCTACGTGCAGAAACCGCGCAGTCAGCTCTGACCGTCATCTTGAAGTCGGTCACGTGGTGGCCTGACCGGTGTCATCTTTTTTTTTTTTTTTTTTTTTTTGCGGTATGCGGGCCTCTCACTGCTGTGGCCTCTCCCGTTGCGGAGCACAGGCTCCGGACGCGCAGGCTCAGCGGCCATGGCTCACGGGCTTAGTTGCTCCGCGGCACGTGGGATCTTCCCGGACCGGGGCACGAACCCGTGTCTCCTGCATCGGCGGGTGGGCTCTCAACCACTGCGCCACCAGGGAAGCCCCCAGTGTCATCTTGATTGTTTTAAGTACAGTTAATCTTCAGTTCCAGGGTCATAGCAGATGGGGTTCCCTCACTGATAATCTGCAATCTCCTCTCGTCCCCTCTCTGACTTCACGATCTCAAGCCCCATGAGATCTTTTCGACTGACAGACCCTGCATGAGATTCTGCCAGTTCCTTGGCAACGCATTGCCTCTTAAATCAAAGAGATGAGACTCTTTTGCTGGGGCAGCAGCTGCTAGTGCTTCACCACGATCGTCTCTTTCTTCTTCTGAGTCCAACCTTAGATTTTATTTCCTAGCCTCCTTGAAAGTTGAGTGGGAAGTTGTGTACCACAGCCAGATCTGGCCCGCAAATCCTCTCACTTGCTCCTCAGCTATTCCCTCCTCTCTGATTGGCGCTCACCGGGATGGAGACGATCGTGGCTATTTGGGAAGCTGTAGATGGGAGATCTGGCTCCTGAGCGACTGCGTGGAGAAGAGCCACCCTCAGACCCAGGACACAGCTTGCCTGGTACATGGGTACGAAGTAAAAATGTTGACTTTATCATTTGGGGGTCTGTGTGTTACAGCAGTTTAGCCTACCTTAAGAAATATTTGTGAGAACTCACTTTTGCTCAGTTCTGTACCCATAGATGCCCCAGGCATGCTTCTCAGGCTTCTGGCCCCGTTCTTGAGAGCTCTGAACAAATGTCACCCTTCCGAACCCGTGATGGAAAATTCTATGGTTGGAACTATTTTCACTGATGATGATCATTAGTCCTTTCGGGCCATTAGTCTAAGGCAATGGACTAATTGAATTGAATCCAAAAAAGGTTCAAGCCCTTCCCACTTGGGAAGGGCTCATTCAGAGTCATAAGAGGGGGGCAGGAAAGAGAGACTATTTTTTTTTTAATTTTTAATTTTATATTGGACTATAGTTGATTTACAGTGTTGTGTTAGTTTCAGGTGTACAGCAAAGTGATTTAGTTATACATATTCATATAGCTATTCCTTTTTGGATTCTTTTCCCATGTAGGTTGTTACAGAGTATTGAGTAGGAAAAGGAGACTTCAGATTGCTGTGTCCTCAGGTGTGCCAGGAAGTTTTCAACTTGAAGGCTTTTTACCAGACATGACTTCAGATATCTGACTTCGGAAGAACGTAGCCCTGGCTGTGACCGCCCTTGCCCTCCGCACTGGATCAGTCTGACTGGTTGCCCAGCACCACACAACCTGACATTGCCATGACCTTGCAAACCTCTCACTCCTGAATCAGTTGTCCCAAACATTTTATTCTGGACTCCTAATTGGTGGAGACGTACAGCCTATGTACACACATCCAGAAGCCTCCCAAATACATCCACACCTTCCCTGTAACCTTCTCAATGCCTCTAGCAGGAGAGATTGTGATCATCTCTCTTACCTGAGGGTATCAAAGACTTGGTGGGAAAAAGCTTCTAATACAGGGACAGAAAGGAGGCACCAGATATAAGGTCACAGATGTCCCAGCCTTTATCAGCTCTTGCGGCCACCAGGACACCTACTCTTGCCCTTGAGTGCTCTGGCCACAAGTCACTCTAATTTGTCCCAAGGACAAAGGACCTGTTCCTGGCTAGGCCACGCTAACTGCATTTGGTGCCCTGCCACCACGTTCCCAGCCTTGTTCCGAAAATCTGCTACAGCAACTTCATTACACATTTGTTGTGTTTAACTAACAGCTTGGAGGCTGCCTTGTTAAAGACTCAAAACAAACACTTGGAGATCCTAGCTCAGATCCTGCCAGTTTTTGTCATTTTGCATTTCTGTCTCTACCGGGACCAAGATGTCATACAGTGAAGGTGACGGGCTTCCAAAGCAGGCAGGCCTGAAGGTATGTGTAGACCACAGTGAGGCGGAAGGCAGCAGGTGGAGAGGTACTTCCTGAGCCCTGAGTAGAAATCAGTTCTCCAGACAAACTCTGTTAGCTTTTGAGAACTATTTGACCTCTTGATTGGCCCCCACACACATTTTCCTTTGGACCTGAGTGGGGTTACTCTGTGTAGCTTGAACTTATTATTTGCCTAGACATCAATTTGGGGGACATCTTGGCTCAAAATAATTTCCCCGTTCAATGGGAATGTACCCCTTTCCGGGGATCGAGTTCCTGCCCCTCACATCAGGGCCCTGAGGCCCTTGCGTATTCAGCCAAAGGTAAGCATCTAATGTAAACCCGTCCTATCGCTGTGCTTCCCAAGGAGTTTTCAGCTGACGATGGGGAGAGGGGAGAGTTTTGTCATTGTGGGGAAAGGCAGATGTTCCCCGAGCTCCCATTCCTAGCCACTGCCATGTCAAAGAGGCTGGGAAGCAACGAGTCCAACCCTGAGAGAAAAGCAGAGTCAGAGGGCTGACACTCTTTGAGTCCTTCCTCTGGTTTTCCCTGTGTCCCAGCAACAGCTCTGGTCTTCTTATGGTTGTGTAAGATGCCCCACTAACTGGTCTAATATACTTTTTTTCTTTTAGCCTCAGCTGGTTGGAGTTTGGTTTCTATGGCTTACAGTTAGGCCCTTTTTGCCTTCTGTATTTATTCATCTCTTTATTTCTGTATGTTGAAAGCTGTACATTTTATTTTATTTTTGGCCACACCACGCAGCTTGCGAGGTCTTAGTTCCCCGACCAGGGATCGAACCCGTGACCCCTGCAATGGAAGCACGGAGTCGACACCACTGGACCGCCAGGGAAGTCCCTGCTTTCCATATTTATTAATGTCTATTACAGCTACTGTTCCTTTTGAGAAACACCTTCGTGAAGAGATTTGTGCGACGAATCAAAATCATGGCCTGCTGCCATGATTGTGCACCCCTTATGCTACATTCAGAGTATGTGTTCTCTTCTAATGTGGTTTTGGTGCAAATTCCTACCAGGCTAGGGCAGACCTTATAGGTGGTTGTGGCTGCCTGGGTTTAATCACTGAGGGAACAGGTAGATTTTCAGATAAGACATGAGAACTGAGAAATCAAACCTTAGGTGATGTATCTGCTGGGGCCTCGCTCTTTGGTGTCAGGACTTCAAACAACTCAGGAGTCTTGAGTGTGTTCCTTAGTGGTGGATGGAATGGTGGGAAGAGAGCCTTTGTTACATGGACCAATGAGCAGTGCTTTCAACCATTTTTGATCAGGTCCCACATTAGAACATTTTACTTATATCATAACCACACACACACACACACACACATAAGTATTGTTTTGTGAATTTTTTTCTTTTGATGAAATACATGTGTATGTGTATATATATATAAACACATATATATAATCCAAAGAAAACTTCACAAAACAATACTTACATTTATGATGTATGGCACACTCTATTTTTTATTCTATTTCTGTAAAAAATATTTCTAAAATTGATCTTACAACTCAGTAGTTCTCAGACTTTTGGGTCTCAGGACTCCCATACATTCTTAAAATTTGAGGGTACCAAAGAGGTTGTGTTTATGTGAGTTAAAGCTATTGATGTTTACTGTATTAGAAATGAACAATGAGAGGGTTTTTTTGCTTTTGTTTCTTGGCCCCGACCAGGGATTGTACCCGGGGCCACGGCAGTGAAAGCGCCGAGTCCTAACCACTAGACCACCAGAGAACTCCCTGAGGGTTTTTTAAATACAAGAATACACAAACCCATATCCTATGACCTGACAGAGGAATGGCATCACCGTGTGTCCTTCAACCTCTGGAAAATGCCACCGTACACTTGAGAATGAGAGTGAAACAGGCAAATGAGAGCTTAGTATTATGATGAGAATAGTTTTGACCTCATGAATTCCCTGAAAGAGTCTCAGAGACACCAGGTTGCCTGGACCACACTTTGGGAATTTCTTTACTAATAGGTTGTGACCCAGACTTTGAAAAACATGAACCTAGAAAAAGCCTAGACTGATTTTGGACAAAGTGAACCAGTAAATCCAATTAGCTAAATTTCCTTCTCCATGTTTCCCTCTTGTTCTTCCTGAGAGAGGAGGGTATTATGGTTAATTCCCCAACAATGATTTCATGTAAGATAGTTAATCTAAGCCGATCCGTGCACCGCATTCCCCTGCCAACAGGGCCGCGAGCATCTTATGTCCTGGGTTGCCTCCATCAGACTAAAGAGAATTTAAATTCCATGACTGTGGGAGAGGTTTTCTCTCTCTGTGGATGTGAACAAGGGATGCTACTGGCAAAACACAGTGTTTACAAATGCTGTTGCAAACAGAGTGGGGATATGAGGAAATAAAAAAAGAAACCAACCTGGGAGTTTGATGACACTGAGCTAATTACATCTTGCCTGGGGCCTCCTTTATCTCCAGTGGGCTTTGCAGCTCTGTGAGAAAACACATTTCCTTATTGTTAGAGTTGGGGATTTCTGTTACCTGCAGTAAAAAAACATATTGAAGCACTGAGATTTTAGGGAAGTCTTGTTAAATATCCCATCCTGTACTCTGCTGGTTACAGAGTATTTTAAAGGACACGTTGTGTGTGACCCTACCTAGCACAGAACCAGCAAGTTGGGAGTTGGGGTAATTAGATCAAGTTGATCAGGGGGCAGGAGCTAGGGTTTCAAGGACTGGCTGCCCCTTCCTTATGCGTATTCTTTTATTTATAGCTTTGTGGCAAGAAAAGTTGTATTTTATTAATGCAGGCACTAGAGTCCCAGGCATTCATTTTATAAACATCTATTTTTGTGACTTGCTCAGATGTGGCTTCTTTAGACGCCCATCCTAGCCTCCAGCACACTACATTGTAAGCTTCTACCTACCCAATTAGACTGAGCTCCTTGAGGGCAGGGATTCAGTTTTATTCATCTGTGTAGACCCTAGGACTCTTCATTGACTGATACAGAATACGTTCACAGTAAATGTTTCTTGAAAGAATAAATGGGGGGCTTATCTTGTAGCACAGAGGTTAAGAATCCGCCGGCCAATGCAGGGGACACGGGTTTGAGCCCTTGTCCGGGAAGATCCCACACGCCACGGAGCAACTAAGCCCGTGCGCCACAACTGCTGAGCCTGCACTCTAGAGCCCGCGAGCCACAACTACTGAGCCCTCGTGCCACAACTACTGAAGCCTGTGCACCTAGAGCCCGTGCTCCACAACAAGAGAAGCCACTGCAATGAGAAGCCCGCGCACCGCAACAAAGAGTAGCCCCCGCTCGCCACAACTAGAGAAAGCCCGTGCGCAGCAATGAAGACCCAATGCAGCCAAAAATAAATAAATTAATTGATTGATTAACTTTTTTAAAAAAGAATAAATGAATGATAATGAAACACACTCTTGTACTGCAGGAGTCAGCAAACTACAGACCACGGACCAAGTCTGGTCCGTGGTCTGTTTTTCTATGGCCCAGGAGCTAAAAATTTTTAAATGGCTGAAAACTCAAAAGAGGAGTCATATTTTATACTATGTGAGAATTATATGATATTCAAATTTCAGTGTCCTAAACTTTTATTAGAACACATCCTCACTCATTCATTTACATATTATCGACATTTTTGCACTACAACATCAGAGATGAGTAGTTGCCACAGAGACCAACGGCCCACAGAGATTAAAATACTTACTGATTTTTACAGAAAACGTTTGCCAACCTGTAACGTTCTGATAATTGTGTAAAAACAATATACTCACATTTAGCAATCATTACTGATATGGGGGGAGATGAATGACTTTTCTTCTTTCTTGTATTTACCAATTTTTCTGTATTTTGCCTTTTTATAATTACCAAGAGTTGTAAAATACTACATGATGTGACCAATTTAAAATAAAATTCCTTTAATCCCTGTGAACTTGTTTCACATTTACTTTCCTGCCCGCATACTCCAAGAGATCTCTGATGTGGAAAGGACTAAACCTGAGGTCTAGTGCCTTGAAAATAAGACACAAGAGCCAAGAATAAAATTAGAGGCAGGGTCAACTTTCCACATGAGGAAGTCTACTTACCATTCTTGGGGGGGGGGGGAATACACAAAGGCCCTTGAAATGGAAAAAAAAAAAAAAGGTCACAGTCGAACTAATTAAATACAACACTACTTACTTGCCCTATGGGGGCACTCTCTCCGGGTACAATGGGAGGGAATT
Source organism: Kogia breviceps (assembly GCF_026419965.1). Taxonomy (NCBI): domain Eukaryota; kingdom Metazoa; phylum Chordata; class Mammalia; order Artiodactyla; family Physeteridae; genus Kogia; species Kogia breviceps. The sequence continues at coordinate 29,542,942 of NC_081330.1, read as the reverse complement.
ATTTTAGCAACTTCCAAGGAAACAATACATACTTATATACTGTTAAGTCTCCAAAGTAATATTAGAGAGGAAACAGGTTCAGGTCATCGTTTTACTTTTCAGGGCAAAACCTGATTATGAGATGAATTTTTAAAAAATTCTAGAAACAGGCAAAGTAGCTGTCTTCTTTCATCTTTCCCACTCTACCAACCTTGACCAGGAAGGGAAATGATGAACCTTTTGAGATTTAATGTATTCTGTAACTCCTTTTTCAAGTAGATCAAGAACCTAAGGAAGGCAAATGTGAGAAATGCTTGTAAAGCCAACCGATGACTGGCAGATATTTTTTATAAAGAAAAATTGTTAATTCGCTGTGAAGGAAAATGTGTAACAATGTACCAGCTGTTGGAATTGTTTAATAACAGCACTTGCATGACATGAATTGTTGTTCTAAATAACATATGGCCTGGATGCAGAAAAGGTAAGCTGTCAAACAGAACCTTGTGCTTTGTTATTCCCTGCGGCAAACTGCGACCGGATCACCAACCCTGTTTCCTCTTCTTTCTGGGCACGCGGCTATCTGCTATTTTCCAGTCCCCTTTGGGCTTCTGTGTGGACACAGGATTAACTTCCGGCCAGCAGAACGTGGGTAGAAGTGATGCATGCCTCTTTCAAGCCCGACAGCCCTCATACCTGCAATGTTCCATTTTTCTTCTGCTGACTGAATGGAGAGGATTCCAAGGACCCAAGAGGCAGAAGAAGCCACAAGATGGAAAAAACCTTTGCTGCTTGGAGGAGAGCCGCCTGACCAGGAACACCCACACTGGACTGCGGTGGGACCATTAGTCTGTCCTGTACATGTTCCCGTGTTCAGGAGGGTGTTAACTCTCTGCAAATGGCTGAATCTGATCTGCCTATAGGCAGACAACTGAAATCACGTGACCAGTTTCTCTGACTTAAGAACAATCTTGCCAAAAAGGGTCTTTCAAATTCAGACCAGGCTTCTCCTAACATTCAAAAGCACCACTGATGGGAAAATTGTTTTCTCCATTATGATTAACTCAAGACAGGCAGTGACATGGGCACTGCCAATTCTCCACTAGATAAGAACTCTGGCAACACTCTAGTTGGTTTGGAATAGCTCGAAATTTGGGGTTCAGATTTAATCTGGTCATTTGCAGATAAAGTAGGAAAGATCATACATATGGCCCTAACATACTTATCAATCTCTTACAAAAACATTTTTTCGGTCAAGAACAAATCTCTTAAGTCATTTTACACAATCCCTTCTCATTAGGCAAGATGGGTCTTCTGGAAGATCAGGGAAACTGACCTCAGAAATTCCACTGCTCTTGTGGTTTAGACATATTATTACCCTGTGGGGATAGAGAGGGGTCAGTTAGCATCTTCTCCAAACTAATTCCTCAAAGACAACCAACAAATGAGTTTTCACCAATGAAGTTTGACCTGGTCAAATTCTTTTCTTCCTTGAATGAAAGTCATTAGTATTCATTAATCCAAGCTGTTCAGTACTCTTAAGTTCTGATCATTTGGATCTTGGCATACTAAAAAAAAAAAAGAAAGGTATTTAATCAAAGGAAGCCAAAGGAAGCCAACTCAGACAAGAATAGGATACCTCACACCAAAGCGACATTAAATGTTTTTTATTGAACAAAAAAAATAAAACATGGAAGTGGAATTCACTGAGCAAAAGCAGCTCACCAGGTGGAGCTGCTATACTTTGCGCTAAATAATCTTATGAACTGAGTATACAGAATACATATAACATGTAAGTTACCTCAACAGCAAAGGAGAAGGTGTAGATTACAGTTTTGGAAGGAAAAATTTGGCCAAATGACAAATTTAGTTGCTCAAAATTTCTAGCCCTTATTCACCTAAATTCAGTTTGATTCTACATACGTGCACTCAGTACGTGCATACTGAATTCCCATTTTAATGGAAGCTGCTTTTTGGAAGAAATTTCAAAGTTTTCTTTTTTGCATTTGTTTGACGTGCTACTCAGTTTTTAAAATTCTTCTCTCTGATATATGTGTGTGTGTATATTCATACACACTTAAAAACCCCCAAAGCCTTGCTTACAAGTTGAGGGGTCATGCTGTTTTTTTTAAAATTAATAGTCGTGAATTACAATTATTCTTTCTCCTGTGTGTCTAAGAAACTTGATGTGTTCCCAATGTACCCCACAGACAGGCGGGCTGACAGATATGTCAAAAATACTTTATGAAAAGAGGGAGGTAGCTCATGCGAGTTGGCAACCTTTTGTCTATTGTTTCCTGTTGGAGCGGGCTACCTCCCTTTCACATCTCACAATCAAAGATGAAAGGAAAACTTTTTACTTTGAAGCCTAGTTAGCACAGTTGTACATTTACTATAATCCACCTTCAACTTGGTTTATTGGGCTTTCTAATGTAAGATGACAAATACCTTACACCCAGTACACAGCATCAAAAAAGTACTGCAGACACATCTTATAGACAATACCTTGCCTTGCTTTTTTTGTTTTTCTCTTCGTATGTTAAACATCAGCTTCTATGGGATACATTTCCAGAATGGTTTTGTTACCACTTTATAAACACTCGAGGCCAAACAAACAGCACAAAGAACATCAATGTCGTCTTTTTTCCAATATTTGTATCAATTACTGGAGGCTAATCCTAACATACACTACTTAAGGGGGAGGGCGAAAGAAGAGAATTCAGGACACATTGCAAAGATAGGACTACAGCATCTTAAGTTGTAGGGACGATCTTAAGGTGCAGAAAGAGGGGACTCTCTAGAAGGTGATGGTGTGGTTTCTTCAGGTGGAAAAACTGTGAGCGTGCAAGCTCGGATGCCACCCAGGGACTCTGGGAGATCAAAGACCTTATGCCATTCATCTTTATCTGGATCATATTTCTGCACTATCTCTACCATACAACGATTATTCCAAGAATACCCACCAACCACGTAGATTTTATTTTCAAAGACAGCGACCCCAACATCACTCTGCCCTCTTAACATGGCAGCAATTGGGGTCCACTGGTCAAGGATCGGTGAGTAGTATTCACAGCTTAGGACGTCATCATAATCGCTTGTTCCTCTGAAGTGATTGCCACCAATGACATACAGCCTTTCTCCCACTGTACACATGCAATGCAGACCTCTGACAGTGGTCATTGGTGCCTTCTGGATCCATTTGTCAGTATCAGGGTCAAAGCACATGAGCTCCTTTTGGAAAGTGTCATGAGTAATTCCTCCTAAAGAATGAAAATTATAGGCATGAGGTAAACAGATTATTATAAAAATGCAAAAGTAAATCGGAGGATCTCTGTCACAGGTCACAGATAATTAACTTCTATCCAGGTATTGTGACATTTTAGAGCTTATCAACCTTGTTCTTATAAATGTCTCCCTGCTATACTTTCTCTGGATTAAAAATAAAGAAAATAACATCTTCATCTCCTTAAAGAACAAAAATGCAGCTTATATTATTGTAATGACTTTCTCAAACAGAGACCCATGGGATTTAAGAGGCTTTACAGAACGAAAATGTATTTTGGCCACTCTTAGAGTCGGGTTTACAGGAAATTCCAACTACAAAGCATCATTCACTCCTGCCACTAGGGCACTTTTTTTTTTTTTTTTTTTTTTTTTTTTTTTGGCGGTATGCGGGCCTCTCACCGCTGCGGCCTCTCCCGGACGCGCAGGTCCAGCGGCCATGGCCCACGGGCCCAGCCGCTCCGCGGCACGTGGGATCCTCCCGGACCGGGACACGAACCCGCGTCCCCCGCATCGGCAGGCGGACCCCCAACCACTGCGCCACCAGGGAAGCCCCGCTAGGGCACTTTAAAGCCTAGGTGCCCGTTTCCTCATTTGTCCAATAAAATGTCCACTCTAGTTCTCTCATTAGGATTGTGACTCTGAATTGAAATAAATCACAATGCTTTGGAAAAGTCGAAAGAATTGTGCAAATGTACAAGCTTATACGAATATTCAGAACTGATTATTTTTGTAGAGTGTTGGGTGGGTAGGGTGCGGGTGGGTAATGTCCTCTCTTAAAAAGCTAAAGAATTAGAATGCTGAATATATATGGAATTTTGTATGTACAGCAATTTGTTGTTGCTCTATTGAGCCTATATCATCTACAAAGTATATTCTTAGAGCACATCTAAATCAGTCTGTACAATGAAAGTAGCAGACTATATAGTGTGCAGATTAGGGAGAAAACTAAACTAATCTTTAGCCATATCATTCAAAGCTCTGTTGTCTGGTGGCCAGAGAGCAATCAATTTTTTTTCTGCTTTCAGATATTTTTTCTGTACTTCACTGAATTGCCAGCAAGCGAAACAGTGCTCTTTGGTTTGAAACTCAGCTGTGGTTCCTAGCCTACTGTTTTTTGGGTTTTTTTGTTTTTTTTGCGGTACGCGGGCCTCTCACTGTTGTGGCCTCTCCCGTTTCGGAGCACAGGCTCCGGACGCGCAGGCTCCGCGGCCCGCGGCCATGGCTCACGGGCCCAGCCGCTCCGCAGCATGTGGGATCTTCCCGGACCGGGGCACGAACCCGTGTCCCCTGCATCGGCAGGCGGACTCTCAACCACTGCGCCACCAGGGAAGCCCACCTAGCCTACTCTTGACTGGGAAGGTCATTTGTGCAATGTATCCTAGTTATGCCAAAGCACCACTAGAACAATTCGAATGTCATCTTTTTTCCCCCAGAGGACTTGGAGCTCTCCTTATAATGGCATAGCAGCTACACTCGTAAAATAGGTGGATGTGTAAATCATTGATTAGTGGAGCATATGATTTCCTGGATGGCTCTTTCAATATAAGACATGCCATAGTTGCTCATATATTTAACACCAGAAACCTGCCAATCATACACTACAGGCCTTTCCCTGATCCTTCTTCATTATAGATTTCATAAGGCAGCGTTCAGAGACTCAGACCACAAACATCACCTTATCGCCTTTGTTCTCTAATAGCGTAACTGCTGGCCTGGCACTGGCAGGGCTTCAAAAGGGGGAAAACTCTCAGAGGTAGACTGTGTCAGGGCCAAATGGTAAGAACCTGAATAAGGGAATAAAATTTCAATACCTGAAGTGAACATTACATTAAAATAAGACTCCTTTCTAAATTCTACGGAAGGATGATTTGAACACCAACAGTTTGAGAATGAAAGTTGTTACTGGGACCCAGAGCCAACTGCAGCCGTTTCCGAATTTTTTATTAGAAAAATATATGTGCATGTGGCCAAAATACAGGTAATCAGCACAGAATTATTTATTCAATGACACCATAGTAGAACCCATTATAATGCTAAGGACAAGAGAAACATATATTATGGGTTGCACTAAATGAGAGAATGAACGTTATTATGCATTATATGTATATTGGTAGCAAGTTTTATGCACAGTAGAGCTTACATGTTACATAATGATATATTTCCTCATAGAGTTTGGCTAAATTCTGAATAACAATGAATTAAATGTTGTTATAGAGAATATGAATGGTGGATATTAGAGTACCGAGTTATTGGAGTACAGAGTATGGGGACTGAAAGGCAAGCTGGAGAAGCTGAAAGCTTTCCAATTTCTTCTAAGTAAGGTATTTACAGTAGGATTGGTTAGCTGCTAGTCTTATAAACTTATAAAATGCCAAAGGATTCATATGCAAATGTACACACAAAATATATTCTAAAATCAATACAAATTATATATTTGGTTATTTCCAGGATTATTATTAACACCAGATGGAAAGATGGCGACATAGCTAAAAGTCTATGTATTATATTAATTGCATTTGCAATTATTTACCTGAAATATACATTACGCCTCCATACACAGTTCCAGCATGGCCATAGTGGGGCTCACTCATTTTGGCAACATAGGTCCATTCATTTGTTCTTGGATTGTAACATTCTACTGTAGCTGTTGTTTAAAAAATAAAAAGAAAGAATGAATTTTTTAAAATGATTTATAATTTCAAATTTAGCAATTAATTACTTTTCCTTTTAGGTGGAACAATAATAATATCCAAATAACTGAAACATTTCTATTATGGCTATGAGATATTCTTTGGGGGTCACTTATACTAATTATTGACATTATGTTAATAATATGAACCATTAATACATTGATACATGTTACATCAGACGAGCTACATAATATAATAAGGTAACATTTCTGTTGCTGAAGAAATCACTAGGATTTCTTTTCTTCTAGGATCTTGTTACATCTTTATAATTTGACATTTCTCCCATTTCTTTGCTCTAAATATGTGGGAAGAAAAGATGAAAAAGATCACAAGGAAGAAAAACACTTGGATTCTATATGATACACCATATAGGAAACAAAGGTTAACAGATATGAAGCAAAAATTTAAGTTGAAAATCAAAGTATGCACACTGCCTGGTGTATGTTTTGATGCCTATTGCTTTATTTTACATCCAGACTACAAAATGGACACTGACAATAATTTTTCAGTATTTACACATTAAAGCCAATAGCTTGTATATAACCACCTAATACCATTGTAGCCAGTACTGCTCTTAACTTGAAGATGCTTAGCAGCATAATATGAAGTTAAGATTTTTATTAGGGGTACTTCCTCTCAGTAACAAATTTATCATCTTTAACATAAAGTATTTGAGAAGTGGCCTCATCTTACTTAAATATCAAACTGTTATAACCTCAAGACTAGAACAATGACAGTCCAGACAGATAGAAAATGTGATCTTTTTTAAAAGGCAGAAAAACAATAGGGATGTTAGGAGGACTCTGGTCGAAAGTACAACATCTAGATTGATTTGAAAAGTTTATACTATTTATGGCAGACATTGCCACTTGCCAACCCAAATGCTTGAATCCACTAACCCTGCTTTTTTCTTACTAACAGAACCACAACACTGCTCAGGAAAGCACTGTGCCCAACTCAAAATAAAATTCAAATGAGCAGGTTCCCTTGAAGCTGGGATTGATGATACGATACAGTTGTAGGCAATGGAATGGAAGCAGGAGGATACTAAGTGGGGCTATTTGATCAAGCCACCGGAATAAAATTTGGTTACTTGCAGCCAAATGCAATCCTAATTGATGAATCATCCTTTGAACAAGTTTTCCTATTTAAGAAAACAACAGTAATGTGAGAACAGGCAAAACTAGAGAGAGAGAGAGATTAATTTTCTACTCTCTTCAATAACTTCATTTCACCAAATTCACTACATGAACTACTTATTTCTCCTCTAACAACACCTGTATTATACCACTTCTCATATCCCTTTACTGATTTCCTTTTCTACTTCAGTTTTGAATTATCAGTCTTATTTCAAAGGCTTTTAACTGTTCTCTTTTTTTAATCTCGTTAGTTTTGTTCATTGCTTCAGGCTTGTACCCTTACCAACTCTATTTCTTCTAAACCCTCCCATCAGGTAGCAAGATCCTGCAAAATCTTGCCCCCCAATAAGGGCTATTTCCACAATTAACGACAAACTAAAACTGTTTGCTCCAATACTGTTTGTGACTATTTTCAGTCACTGGATGCCTTCTTTTATTTTTTTTTTTTTTTAATTTATTTATTTTTGGCTGCAGTGGGTCCTCGTCACTGCGCGCGGGCTTTCTCTAGTTGTGGTGAGCGGGGGCTACTCTTCGTTGTGGTGCGTGGGCTTCTCACTGCGGTGGCTTCTCTTGTTGTGGAGCACGGGCTCTAGGTGCACGGGCTTCAGTAGTTGTGGCACACAGGCTTAGTTGCTCTGCAGCATGTGGGATCTTCCCAGACCAGGCCTCAAACATGTGTCCCCTGCATTGGCAGGAGCATTCTTAACCACTGCGCCACCAGGGAAGTCCTGGATGTCTTCTTGAATGTTCAGTTCCATTTGCCTTCAGCATGACTTTTGCCTAATTGACAAGCAAAATCCTCCTGAATGTATATCATTATCTCCCTCTCTACACTTACAGAGGATCTACTATATTGACTGGCATCAGCAAAGTAATTAATGGTAGGGTTTTATCTGATAGAAGAATGTAGTCTAATCACACAGCCTATCAGAAGGGTTTTAAAGACTTCTTTCCATCTATTTGATGTCAAAGGTAGCTTTTACTCCAGTTCTATGCTTTTCTTAATGAAGAATTCTGTCTTGAACTTTGAAATTTCTAGACTGTTACACTCTTTCTTTACGTCTAATTCAATCTGGTCTGATGCAGTTTGCATTAGTTTCCTCTTATTCTTTTTTTTTTTTTTTTGTGGTACGCGGGCTTCTCACTTTTGTGGCCTCTCCCGTTGCGGAGCACAGGCTCTGGACGCGCAGGCTCAGCGGCCATGGCTCACGGGCCCAGCCGCTCCGCGGCATGTGGGATCCTCCCGGACCGGAGCACAAACCCGTGTCGCCTGCATCGGCAGGCGGATTCTCAACCACTGCACCACCAGGGAAGCCCTCCTCTTATTCTTTGTATAGGGAGCTAGAATCTGAATAGCTATTCACTCTTTACGATTATTAAAATTTTCCTATGTAGAAAGATAATGCTGTTCTTCTATCACTGACTTAATTGCACTTTTTTGGTAATGGGGGTTGTAAGAATCCATCTATACTTTCTCATACAGAGGTCCCTGAAGTGTAAGGTGGCTATTAATCACCAATAACACAACAAGTATATAATAGTTCATCATCCCTAAACTTGTCTTCTTCCAGCTAGATAACCCATCTCCTTTAGCTTTTCCCATCATTTAATCTTTATTGCCAACCTTTGGCTTTCTCCATGCAGGATTGTTATTGTTATTAGTAAAATCAATATATGTAGTTTTAAAATAGAATATATCTAATTAATAAGTCTATATATTGATACATGCCCTTAGTTCTATTTTCCATATTTACAAGGCAATGAGATGTTTGGGGGAGGGGACACAGGATGAGCAAGCAAGGAGTTGGAACCACAAAGCAGTGAGTCCATCACAGTCTATGACAGGTGGGAATGGTAATGAGGTAATTGGGAAAATCTAGAAGAGGGGAGGTCAGGCAAACTACAGCCCGTAAGCCAAATCCAGTACGTCGTCTGCTTTTGTATGGCCAACAGGATAAAAATATGAATGGCTTTTACATTTTTAAAGAGTTGGAAACACAAATCAAAAGAAGAATAGTTTGTGAAATATGAAAATTATATGGAATTCGAATTTCAGTGTTCACACATAAAGCTTTACTGGAACACAACTTCACTCATTTGTTTACAAACAAATTGTCTATAGTTGCTTTCATAATACAATAGCAGAGCTGATTAGTTGTGACAGAGATCCTACAGCCTGCAAAGCCAAAAAGATTTCCTTTCTGGCAATAGGGATCAGTTTTCTGATTCCTATTCTAGAGAACCACCTTCAGTAGTCTGGTGGCCTAGTATTTAAATTAGAGACCCTCCCTAATTTAAGAATTACACTTCGGTTGGTTATTTCACATAACTCATCAGGGACTCTTATTTTCTCAGGTGATTCCACTGGAGTTCAGAATCGCGCACAAGGGATGATGTGGAATTCACTTGTTCTCTGAGGTTAGGAAAGAGATTAGTCCTGAAGAAAACCATTTGGACAATAATGGCTCCCACAAAGAGGGGATGGTCTCTAGAATCCTAGAGTGCCAGTTGGTAATATGTCGCTTAATAAAGAAACTGCAAATCCATTAAGGGATACGGATGCATTTGATATATTTCAGTAATTTTATTGTACATTTATTTGGAAAAATCTAACACGTTTTCTATAAGTTATTTCATTATTTGAAACCCTGACTTATTTGACTGAAGTGAAAGATCTCTGAGCTGTCATATTTCTCCTCAATACAGAAAACCTCAATAGAAGATCAATTTCTTATATGACAATTTTGAAAGATACCAGAAATAACTGACTCCTTTTTCACTTAAGTGACAGCTACTCTAAGCTTTCCCCAGTTTCCCACTGTACCCAGTGTCAAAGGAAAGTAGCATTTCTAAGGAATTATATTTCAGCAATAAGCCAGGCTCACACACACACTAACAGCATCGTTTTTATGTACTATGGGCTTGGGTCCATACACTCCATGGCGAGATTTTAAAAGGCTAAATGCATTAAAATGATCTAAAATGTCTTGCAAATGCTGCCACTGTTTTCTTTTCATCATTATATGCAGGCGATGGTTATTGTGTGTATGAAGAATAAATGATGTACTGGTACTAATGAACCTGTTAAACTGTGAAATGATTTTCCCATCAATCCCATTTTCCTGACACCCATTCCTACTCCCCTTCTCTATTTACATAGACATATGACTATGTCAACATAATCAGTTAAGATGGAATGTTATTACAACAGATGTTAGTGTGGGGCAGAGGGAGGGGGTGTCATTAAAAAACGCTTATGGAACATGAGAAATGTTAAAACCCCTCCTCACTGGAACATTCAGAAATATAAGCAAGCATTTCTTTAGAACCAAAATCTACTATTCTGCAAAAATAATGGGTCTAAGAAAATTACAAAGGGCAACTGACACATATCCTCTTATTTATACAAGGAGAAACATTATAAACGGAATTCAGAAGAACACATTGATGTTCTTCTTTTGGGAGGTAATCAGGGCGGTTACATCACATTTGGTTACCTCAACGATACAGAATGTGATGAGACGGACCCGCCTACTTCATATCCCCACATGGGTGTAAAATAGGAGGAACTCAAAGGGGTAGGGTGGGTCAGGAGGAAAAACAACAAAACAAAACGAAGCTGCTTGCTACTTGGTTTTATATAATGACTCTTTTGGGCCTGAAGGTTCTCCTGGAATCAAGACTCTATATTTGAGTGTACTTAATAAGTCAATCACATGATTTTTAAAAAAAAATCTTCCAATATATTTTAACTTCAAATATGTAGCACAGAATGGATTTGCTGGGTATGCTGATTTTAAGGGAAGCAATCATATTCTACAAAAGCTTAGTTGCTTACAGATTCTAGGAGAAAATTTCAAATGGAAAGAAATATCAAATAGTTGCCCTCTAAATGGAATTATAGTTGTCCTTTGGTATTGAGGGTTTGTGTCTATATTATAATCATACATTTATTTGTGAAAACACAGTTTATGAATTAAGATAAAAATGGACCTCTGTTTACCATCTAGACGGGGAGTATTTTTTTAGAATATTTAAATCATTATCCTTAGGTTTAAGCTCTGGGCGATTGTGTTTTTAAAGTCTAAATATAATCAAACAGTTATTACAAATTTAGGAACAGCTCACGAAAAGGATGATTCTCTTGTATCCTGTCACTTTCAAACTGAAACACAGAAGACTGTTTTTACTAGGAGATTAAAGGGGTGATTTCTGAAGGTCATGAGCAAGGAAGCCAGCCGCTTGCCCAATTGTTTCCAATTGAGTACAACGTGGGAAGAACTCAAACAGGGTAAGGATTAAGTCAGAAAAAGGAAGCCTCTAGTACCTCAGTCTTATATAACAACTCTCCTTGGCCTGAAAATGATAAATTCGCAGAATATAAATATTAGGAACAATATATTGAAAACTTAATAGCTGCCTATTAACAGAGGTGATAACATTACCAAGCAAGCAGTAACTGAAAAATGGAGCTATTTCCTTAGAGAAAAGAAGTTTCAAAATGACCACTGACTGCCAGGGCTGATGACCTATAATTTGTAAACTTGTAAAGATGAACTTACATAAGTGGTTTTCCTAAGAAAGTGTCAAGTCACTACTTGCATCTTCTGGTTATTTCCAGACACCATAAATTTAAAATAGTATAATAACATGAAAATAATGTGTGTGGGTTGACTGAGGAAATGACAATTCTACACTAAGGGTATTAATGTGTCAAGTGCTTTTAAAAGTCTGATTATTAAAATATATTGGGAAACTTGTGTGGTTCATGATCCTGACAGCTAGTCCAACAATCTGCAAAGTCTGGCCTTCAAAAAAATTTCACTGTGACAACAAAGGGAAAAAAAAAATGGGTAGGAAACATCAGTAACATTAAGACCATGTCACTCATACAGATTGCCAACAAATACATGAAAAGATGCTCAACATCACTAATTAGAGACATGCAAGTCAAAACCACAATGAGGTATCACCTCACACCGGTCAGAATGGCCATCAACAAAAAATCTAGAAAGAATAAATGCTGGAGAGGGTGTGGAGAAAAGGGAACCCTCTTGCACTGTTGGTGGGAATGTAAATTGATACAGCCACTATGGAGAACAGTATGGAGGTTCCTTAAAAAACTAAAAATAGAACTACCATACGACCCAGCAATCCCACTACTGGGCATACACCATGAGAAAACTGTAATTCAAAAAGATACATGTACCACAATGTTCATTGCAGCACTATTTACAATAGCCAGGACACAGAAGCAACCTAGGTGTCCACTGACAGATGAATGGATAAAGAAGATGTGGCACATATATGCAAAGGAATATTACTCAGCCATAAAAAGGAACGAAATTGAGTTATTTGTAATGAGGTGGCTGGACCTAGAGTCTATCATATAGAGTGAAGTAAGTCAGAAAGAGAAAAACAAACACCGTATGCTAACGCACATATATGGAATAAAAAAAAAACGGTACTGATGAACCTAATGGCAGGGCAGGAATAAAGATGCAGATGTAGATAATGGACCTGAGGACACAGGTGGGGAAGGGGAAGCCGGGACAAAGTGAGAGAGTAGCACTGACATAAATACACTACCAAATGTAAAATGGATAGCTAGTGGGAAGCTGCTGCATAGCACAGGGAGGTCAGCTCAGTGCTTTGTGACCACCTAGAGGGGTGGGATAGGGAGGGTGGGAGGGAGACGCAAGAGGGAGGGGATATGGGGATATATGTATACATATAGCTGATTCACTTTGTTGTACGGCAGAAACTACCACAACAATGTAAAGCGATTATACTCCAATAAAGATATATATATATAAAATAAGACCATGTCACGAACAAGAAAGAGCTTGATAAGCTGAAAAGTTTAAGAGCTGAGAGCAGCTCTTTTTGTCTCCAATAAACTGCTTATTCTGAAATCCATCAGACTACCTTTTATTTTTTAGAATACTGAAGAAAAAGATTCTGATAATTACTCTGAACTTATCCAGAGCCAATGCCAATATTTTAAACTTCCCCAGCACTATGGAACCTGGAATACCATTCAACTACAGGGACTCTATTTCTAACAGAGAATAAAGGAAGATGGGTGTTACCCATTGTTACCAAACAATGATGGTAATGACAGGTATGTAAGACATGACATAAAATGTGGTCTTTCTGACTTCTTGGACAGCCACCTTGCTCCAATTTTATCTAAAATAACAAAATTAGTGTTAATTTATGTAGCCAAAGTATTGGTCTATGTTAACTGTACTTGTCGCTGATCTTAGATTAGGAAGACCAAGAAGGGACCATCAAATCATAAAGCTTACCAGATCAGTTTACAGCGAAGAAAACTGTTTCGTATTTCACCAAGAGAGAATGATTTTTGAGGCTAATAGTTATCTATCATAATACTCACAGTAAATAAACTCTGGATAATATTGAACTCTGAACACTTAGTAGATAAGAAAATCATCTTACTCTGTGGCCTGTTGTAGGTAACAGATTACGTAAAAGAAGCAACTATAAAAGTCCGTGCTCTGTAAGGAAGAATGTTAACCTGTTCAGTAAAATATTATGTGGGCTTTTAAAATGGAAAATGAGGGAACATGCCAGACCTCTGTCCAAGATACTATTAGAATTTAAATTAGCAGAACACACTTTTTGGTTGAACCTTCAAGATGAAAACCATAGATATTGCACAAGTAAAACATTCTGCAACATACTGATATATTTGTAAGATAATAATTTGTAGTGTGGCCAACAGTGTATGCCCAGATAAGGCGTACAGATGGTCTCTGATATTTTCTAAGAAAAACAGTTTAAAATAAAATCCTGGCTACATTTTTTGGTCTTTGATGTTACAAAACTGCTTATTTTATGGTTTGAAAAGAATCTGGGGGTAAAGAAATGAGTCTCTATGCTTAATAGAAGTGCACACACTTACGCAGTTCACCAGCTGCATTTCGCCCACCAACTGCATACAAGTACCCTTTGAGGGCACTTAGGTGGAAGAAGGTGCGCTTTTCATTTAAAGATGCAACTTGCATCCACTTATTGTATCGAGGATCAAATCTGAAGACTGTATCAACTGCCGTTTTTCCTTTTGTGTCATAATTACTCTGTCCACCAACGACGTACAGGAAATTTCCAATGACGGCAATGCCATGCTGGTACCTTGGGGCATCCATGGGGGCTAAGGACTTCCACTCGTGAGCCTTTTCATCATACATGCGCAATTCCTTGCTGACAACCAGCTGCTGCCTCAGCACTCCTCCTAGTGTAACCAAATGAGTGGTGTCAGACCGAATGGCAGTCCTGTCTGACTGCATCACTGGCTGCATGTACGGCATCATTTGGTAATTGCTGGCTTCCAAGAGGAGATTCACACACGTGTTGTCAGTTCTCATGAAATCCACGGTTTGCACGTAATTAATGAGCTCCTGTGGTGTCATCAGTGGAAATCGTATGTTCTTCATTAATTTTGCAGCAAAGTCCATCCGAGGCTCTTCCAGGCGTAGCCAGCGACAGGTAGCCTTAAAGAGCTCAAGTTCAGTGCAGTGCTTAAGGCTATTACTGGAAAGCACAAAGGCAAGACGTTCAAAAGGGAGTTTCAGGAACTCCCCGGTGCTCAGCAACGCAGGAAAATTCTTCAAGACGAAACTGTTAACGTATTTATCCACTTCTGTCAGATTGTAGGTGTTGGCAATCCTCCCAACTTCGACACAATTGTCTAAAGTGACCTATTAAGCCAATTACAAAAAATTAAAACCCAACTACTTTCATGGCACTCACGCCTGGATACATAAATACGCGTACTAGAGTAAGAGTAAATATGCTTTTTACTGTCTATATAGATGCAAATAAAGCTTCCTTTCTCCATATATTAACGATTTAAAGGGAATTCACAAACCACCCTTACCTAATCCAATAGAAAGGTGACTAAAAGAAAATGCTCATTCCAAGTCAGTAGATTGAAAGTTACTCTAAGAAAACAATGGTATAACTTGACTATGGCCAAAATCATTACTTTTCTCTCCTCAAAATGTATCCTCACCACCCCCACCCAAATACTAAGAAAATTCTGGCCAGATGGAAGTTCTGGAAAAATAGAAATTTATTCTATTATGAACCATCTCAATCCACTTTTCAGTCATGATTCTTAAAAGTAACTCAGCTAGCAGATCCACACACAGAAAAACTCTGGTACCCGATCCCTAAATGTCTCTTTCATGTCAACAGGCATCATTCATCACTATGATTCATTTTGATTCCTTCAAAAGTTATTGCTTATAGTGAAGATAATTTAATAGGACCATTATTCCTAGGGTGAAGTTATTCTCCATATTATGTATGTAGAAACAGAAGCAAGGAAATCACTTTCTTGAGGGCTGGAATGGGTGTTTCTACATCAAATCATTCCTTTTGTTTAGTTTTTGGTATGTATGCTGTTGGCTGGCACCATAGTTTTCCTTAGCCACCCTCTTACTCTCAGCATACTGTAGCTCTGCCTGGAGTCCACTTTAGCCACCCGAGATTTCCCCAGCACAGAGTAAAATATACCAAAAACGGGAGGCATGAAAAGGAGAGAAGCTATGGAGAGGCCTATCTTCAGCAGGAAGTCTTTTCAGTGCTCTAATAAATGATTGGTCAAAAATGAAAATAGGAAAATCATATCAGCAAATATTATGTAAAGCATAAGTCACAAAAACAAGCCTACCATACAAATGTCGTGTGTGTGTGTGTGTGTGTGTGTGTGTGTGTGTGTGTGTGTGTATACAAACATAGAGACAGGTCAAAGGCAAAGGATTCAAATGTTTTTTTCTTAATTTTGTCAGGGTGTGTGTTCGCAAATGTTACATAAACCTCATTGATGCAACTGTATTATTAACAGATTGGCAGATGCTTAAGAGAAAATTGGTTGATCCTTCTATCATCTTTCTATTGAAAAGCTGAAATGACCCCTCTGCATAAAGTAACAGCCCAGTTATGATATAATACCACTGAAAGCTCTAAGGCCAACACACGCACACACATGCTGCTATTTTCAGATTTATTACTCAAGAAGAATTTGAACTCTTTTAAGCATCCTATTTGCTTCACAAAAATCATCAACAATTTTAAATGGTTATTATACTTAATAGCTATGTATTTAAAAATACCTAAAATAAACTGTAACACAAAAGAACCAGGAAAAAGAAATTAACAAATTATGGGCCTTTTGAAATCCACAGTTTAATACTGTTCAGTACCTTGGTTAATAATAAAAAATACATTTTAATCCACTTTTAGGAGTGGCAGGTTGGTGTCTCATACAATTTTAAGTTGTGTAAATGAAGTTACAGTTAAAGCCTCATTGCTCAGATCACCACAGGTGTAAGGGATTCCTGTTTGGGGTAGTAGATCCACTTTATAAGGTAAGTAAGACATAGTCCTTCCCCAGAGCAAGGGTAATTTTCACTGTTTTTTTGGCCATGCCACACAACATGCAGGATCTTAGTTCCCCAACCAGAGATTGAACCCACACCCCCTGCAGTGGAAATGCGGAGTCTTAACCACTGGACCGCCAGGGAAGTCCCAATTCTCATTTTTGAAGATGTTTGCTAATATAGATAAGCAAAAGTTGATGAAAACACAAGTATATTTCCTAAGTATGCAAATTCTTATCATTACTGATATGATTACAAATAAAAACAAAAAGAATGTATATTTTAAATGGGCAAAATGATAGCATTGGTTGTTAGTCACCAAATTTAAATCTAAATTTATAGCATATAATACAAAACCAAGATTAACAGAAACCAAACTGTGTAATTTAGAACTGGGATCAAGGTATTTAGATCCTTCCTCTTTCCTTCTTCAGTTTCATTCAATAAGAAAAGAGTTACTAAAACAACAGGATAAAAAAAACCTACCTTGTATTTAAGGGCATTTGGAAAATCCCTTCTATATATCAGATATACAGATGCACAGGACTGGAAAATCCTTGACAGACTACTTAGTCGATATAGATAGCTGCCTACTCTTTCTTTAAAAAAAAAAAAAAAATCACCAGGGCTTCCCTGGTGGAAGTCCTGTGGTTGGGAGTCCGCCTGCCGATGCAGGGGACAGGGTTCGTGCCCCGGTCCGGGAAGATCCCACGTGCCGCGGAGCGGCTGGGCCCGTGAGCCATGGCCGCTGAGCCTGCGCGTCCGGAGCCTGTGCTCCGCAATGGGAGAGGCCACAACAGTGAGAGGCCCGCGTACCGCAAAAAAACAAACAAAAAAAATCACCAGAGAATGGTATTTCATAACCTTCTGAATTGTCATCTTCTTGATAGAAAGACTAAGTATTTTCTATAGCTCATGTACAAGAGCTACCACACTGTGGGTATATAGCAAAGGTTAAATACTACGATTATCAGCAATATAAAAATTAAAGACGTGATGATAGATACAACTAAAAATAGAATATCTGCTGAATTAACATAGCAAATTACTAGAACCTTATTAATTTTAAATGAGACTCAGATAAGAAAATTATGTAATAGGAAATTAATTTGTATGAAGTGCATGTAATCAAAGCTAAAAAAATTAATTGTAGACTATAGGGATTGTAGAAGCACAGTCTAGAATAACAGTTAACAATATAAACAGATCAAAAATGATGGAATAGCAGTAAACAATTTTTGGAAAGATACAGGATTATTCAATTACAGTTCATTTTAATGCATTCTCACTCATGATTTTTAAAAGTGCTTCAGCTTGCACAGTCCTGAACACTTAGCCTAGACAATATTAAATAATGAATATGTACATTAATATAACATACAATGCAATTCATGTACATAATAGAATACATTACATTTAAAAATATAAAACATGAATTTAAAGCTTATTAAAAAAACCAAACTCATAAGTAGAAAGAACTCTAATTTCATCTGAATATACACCCTGGCCAAAATTCCAAAGAGTCATTACAGAAGTTAAGCCAAATAATTATATTAGAGTTTTAAAGGATAGAGAAGCAAAAAAGGACAAAATTTCTCAACTGCTTATGAGAACCAATGACATTATTTTAAAAATAATCAAGTGTACATTTGAGTTTCCTTGATATAAATTACTATAAATTATTCTACTGTAATCAAGCAACCTTCATGGTCATCCTAAAGGCAGTTCTAAGCATCATAATTCTCAATTGTCATTAACATCCTGGTATTCACTGCTGCAATATTAAATTGTTCGAATCACACCTGATGTACCTAAACGCTGTGACTAACATAATTTGATACTTTAATGACAGCTTTCAGCAGCAATCTGTGATGTTATGTTGCTGAAATTCAGTGTCTTATACAAATAAATTCCCATTTAGGAAAAAAAAGCAAATGAGTATCTGCGTTTGTACTCTCAAAGAGAGAGCAAACACTAAGAAATCAGCTGGCAAATTTGGGGGGACTCCTCAGATATTCAATGTACCAAATTCTCCTTAGCACTATCTAGTTTATTAAAACGACAGCCTGACATCAAGTACAATCAATGCAGAGAGAGAAAGCACGTCCACAGAAAAAGACTGGGAAGAAATCAAACAAGCTACTTTCGGGGGTCGAGGATATAACAGGCATCTTTTCCTGGGCCTCCTTCCACAGGTGAGAACATCACAGGACACAAGGAAGGGACCTCTTGGTAAGAAGAACAAAGGGATGATAAGAAAACTAAAGCCTTTCTCTCCCAGTCCTGTCTCTCTTCATATGATGAGTGCCATTCGAGGTGAATACTGATGGTGTGTCCAGCTTGGGGAATCCAATTTTCTTATTCCTTTGCACTTTGAATGCACTTCCCCTGCTGGTTGCAGTATTAGTGATCACAGTGGACTTTGGGGGCGTAAATTGGTTTAGGCCCAGGCTGAGATTCTTCTTTCCCTACAGAGTCCCAGATGGCAGATGGGCAAGAATGGGCTGGTTAAAGTTATATGCAGGGATGATATTTAGAATATTTGAGTACCAACTAATCAGAATAGGTGCTCGACCATAAACAACCGGTATCTGGGTACTACTTACTGAATATCAGCCTTAGCAATAAGGAAAACAAGATTGGTTTGGTGGGGAGGGAAAAAGCTTTGACTCGTTGTAAAATTATCTATACCATTTTTTTCTTTCATTTGCATTGAACTTCCCCAAGAGCAGTACCCGGAAAGACATGTTAATTAATCTTAATGGATAAATCCAATTTCGATTAAAGAAGGAATGTGAAATATAGGTACTATACAGGAAACCCTTACGTCAAAAAGAACATTCCCAAAGCTTGCTGCTGCTATCGTCACATTATAGCAAAAGAAGCTGTCTTTTCTAATAACTTCTTCTGATTCCTTTCACTGTTGCCTTTTCTCCCACAAATGCACCTCCCTTGTTTTCCAAGGTCTCCCACTCTTCTTTACCCCAGTCACCTCAGTATATTTCTCTACACTTCACTGTGATCTCCCCAACCTGACCAGTGACAATAAATGTACAGGTGGAACCAATGATAGACCTGTATCGAGAAAAATTTAAAAAGCACTTTAAAAAAATGAGTTTAAAGAAAGACTACACCGAGTCTAAAGCACAGGGGCAGCTTCATTCTCGGATTAAATATGCTTTTATGTAAAAAAGAAAATGGTTTCTTGCTTACCTTCATTCTGTTCTGTTTATTCTGTATAACTAAATTTAAATTGTAATATTTCCACCTCAATTACAAATGATCTATTTCAGCAACCTTACATTAAAGTGGGTTTTACGGGCTAGCCTGTAACCCTCCATAACAGTAATAATGTGGGGAAAACGCTAGATGTTACAAATTCCAAATGGCAAACAAATGATAAACGAAACATTTGACTACAACCTGTTTGTAAATCAGGGAATGGCTTGCAAGGGATTTAGCATGCTGTAGTTATGCAGTGTCATAAGACAAAAACGAATGCAACTTTTGTAGGTATGTAACTAAACAAAGGTAAATTTCCATTATCTCCATGATATATGACAGTAAATGTTTTTACTTTTATAGAAAATTTTACCTACTCTGCTTTATATCCTTCACTGTCATCCTTCTGTTTTCTTTGCATGCTCCTCTTTTCTATAACTACCAAGAAAATCACACAGCGAGAACAAAAGTACCAGATACTATAAACTCTAATACTAATTACAACCCTAAGATAAAAGTATTACTGCAAAGGAAGGCAAAGGTCGGAGGGGAGGGGCTCTTGTTCTATTAAGTCTGATGCTCCCTTAGAGAAAACTGATTTCTCTATCGCACCAAAGGCAAGTGGGGCTTTATTATTGACTGTTTCTTTTTTTTTTTTAAAGCAATATAGAGTTGTTCATTTTAATTTTTAAATTTTATTTATTTATTTTTAAATTTTGTTTTTAATTTATTTTTATTTTTGGCTGTGTTGGGTCTTTGTTGCTGTGCGCGGGCTTTCTCTGGTTGTGGCGAGCGGGGGCTACTCTTCGTTGCCGTGTGCGGGCTTCTCATTGCGGTGGCTTCTCTTGTCGCCGAGCATGGGCTCTAGGTGCATGGGCTTCAGTAGTTGTGGCATGCGGGCTCAGTAGCTGTGGAACGTGAGCTCTACAGCGCAGGCTCAGTAGTTGCGACGCACCGGCTGAATTGCTCCGCGGCATGTGGGATCTTCCCGGGCCAGGGCTCGAACCCGTGTCCCCTGCACTGGCAGGTGTATTCTTAACCACTGCACCACAAGGGAAGCCCTTAATTTTTATTTTAAAAAAAGTTTTATTGGAGTACAGTTGATTTACAATGTTGTGTTAGTTTCAGGTATACAGCAAAGTGAATCAGTTATACATATACCTACCCTTTTTTAGATTCTTCTCCCATGTAGGTCATTACAGAGTACTGAGTAGAGTTCCCTGCGCTATATAGTAGGTCCTTATTAGTTATCTATTTTATGTATAGTAGTGTGTATCTGTCAATTAGTATCATATTGAAAGTTATCATTCAAAATTCACATATAAATGCTTTGTGGATGATTTACTGAGTCACATTTTATGTACTACTGCTCCTCTCCATCCACACAAATGGTTAAGTACGGATACAAAAGAACTGTGTTCGAAGCTAATTTTTCTTTCTAGAAGCTCAAACCCAAGTAGTGTTTTGGTTATATGAACTATAATCCTACTATATCATTAAAAACATAAACCTATTTCCTCAAAACATTTGGGTTAAGCACACAATCATGAGACTGTTATATTTTAAAATTACCTAAAATAACTTAGCTTGTGAGAGAAATAAAAACAAATCTACCTTTGAAAAATATTTATATTATCTTGAAACTTTCAGTTCTTATACATAGGAAAGGCACCCAGGGCTACTGTTTTTCCTGATTCATTTGACTGCTGAGAAGGAAAGGGGTAATAGAGTAAGCCTGAATATTTAACTAAGATATGGAATGCATGAAAGAAGGATAAAGGAAAAGTTGGATTTTATATAATCCTTAAACTAATCATCCACCAACTTTTCTCAAAAATTAGCATGGATTCTGAGAGGGAAGATTTCCAACGTAAAATCACATAGACATCCTAAGCAAACAGGATGAAAGACAAGTAAATAGGATGGTACTAAGAAAAGAGGTGTTTCCTCAAAGCTCATAGGCAAGACAGTTCTAAAACGAAGAGTGCTGGTGTAAACTATAGCACAAGTAAGCTTTTTCAGGGACATGTCTCTTCTCCTTTAGAAATGGGCTTTAGGATATCTGCAGAGACACTACGAATGAAAAAATAACCTTTAAGACAATACTGAGTGTTGATAAAAATGAAGAAATTTTCAAAAGGGCAAAAACATACAGTTATAATAAATGCTTCAAGGAGGTTAAGGAACCAACATTCTAACTACAGGAAATTTGTCAATATCGCAAAATTACTATGATATCATCTTGAAATAAACTTGCTTTAAATAGAGTTATCTAGAACAAAATTGTTTTTTAGTACTGTTATTTTGACGTGTGTATTTTTATAACTCCACAAATCATGGTTTACCCAGTTTGGTTCTTTTCTTTCAAACTAAGGAACTGATCACAACGGATATCTTAAGTGATAAGTACAACAGGTCAACAGTGTCTATGGTTAGTGATTAGTTCCAAGGAAATTATGGCACTGAACCTAGTTTGGCTCAGGACAACCACGTATTGCTAAGATCAGTGTAAAGCAATGTTAAGAGTTGATAAGTGTAAGCATCAAGTGTTATTAATTTAAGGGTCTCAACTAAAATGAGGCACTGTCCTCAGGAACCGGGTGACTGTAAGTAGTTCACTGATTGGTGGTTGTATGTACCCTCTCTTATTCATTAAAAAAGGCTGAAAATGACTCGGTAGGTGATGTGTCTCTATAGAATCAAGACTCATATCCTTACAGATTTACACATAGATGTTAGTTCTTCTCAAGATCCAACTCCCATATTTAAAGGAAGAAAAAAATGACTGAGTCTACCTTAAAAGACTTATAGACCCTCAGATTACTTTCCCACAGAATTCCATTTAAGAAACCTGTTTGTATAAAATCATTAAGGTGAATAGAACCAAATTATAATATGTAACGTTATCAAACAGGTTAAGGAATATATCGTTATCAAACACTATTACTGTCTAATGTCATTTGATTACACAGAAGGCTTTTCTTAAATGATTCTATTTTCTAAAAGTGCACCTGTACTATTTTCCCATCGACCTGCTTCTAGGTCATATACGACATGACACCTGTCTCTAATGGCCAGAGTTTCACGTCTATACAACAGATTCATGAGTCTACTCTAAACAGGCTACGACGGAGTCCACCACAGGAAAAGATTTGATTTGAAAGTGTCTTACCCCAGATATGAGAAATACTTTGCAGAAGTCCAAAACCGGCAGAATCTGTAGAAAACTGGCAGCTTCCAGTGTGTCTTGAAGGTTGTCCATGTTAAGAGAAAGCTTTGCAGTGTAAATGAAATCAATAATTTTCCTTAAACCGACTTTGCTCACGCCATGAAGCTTAATGCACATTAAATCTTGTTCTTTCATTCCACCTTAAATAAAAAGACACTCCATTAAATGACCGTGGATAATTTAATTAAGGTCAAACTCGCTTCTGCTGCTAACTAGATATGATAAAATCAGGGGAGTTTTATTCTGTGTAGCATTTGTATCAGTCAGGTTTCTGCATATTTTACAGTTAAAAGAGAGTACTTAAAAAGGAATATCTCTGTACTAATGGAGGTGCTATGCGATGCAAGTGCCTCCAAAATGTTCTCCTGTCACTTCAGATCTTTTGATGGATTAGAGATTGTATTAGTGGGGATTGTATAAGTCTCTGATGGCCCATTCAGATATGTCTGGGAAAGCAAAGCTATGAGATAAAAGTGGACAGAAGAATAAGAAAGGTACATCCGTTTTCCAGGTTAAAAAAGGGCCACCCACAACTGTACATACTGGGTGTCTATTCCTTTTGAAACTCTTCTTCTAAAGACACTGACCAAAAGAACTGAATCTTCCTTCACCAATACAAGGATTTAAACACATATTTTTTTTTCATACTGTTTTAACGTGGAAGCAGAGTTTGGAAAGGCAAGCTACCTGTGAACATAGCCTTGAAGTAATCACTAGCAGAGGCCATCATGACTCTGTGCACAGGGAAGGCGTCATCTGTGTCCCCTGGCATCAGGGTCACGTCACAGAGCAACCCTTCAAGTCGGAGCTGGTCAAACCCCTACAACAAGAACATGAGATGAGCTGCTCGGCAAGGTAAAATGGGAATACAGATCTCTGTGTGCTAGAATTCTCTTGACGTATTAATGTGTGGGGAATATATTTGGAACATAAAGCCAGTAGAATAATGACTCAGAAGAAGAAAAAAAACTGAACAGCTTACTTGATATGTGGCAATATATATTTAACTCACTGTAGAAAAGAGATGAAATTAAGATTAATTTGGATTAAGAAAAAATAAGGAAAGGGTATATACATTCACTTATTTATAGAACCATTGGCTTTCACAGTATTTTGAAAAATAATTACCATGTACACTTTATTTTCCCATGTGCAGAATTAGTTCCAGTTTGTGAAGAAGGAAAGAGTTCTGGAGATGGATGGTGGTGATAGATGCACATTATGAATGTATTTAATACTGTTGAACAGTACACTTAAAAATGGTTAAGATGGTAAATTTTATGATATGCATATTTTATCACAATAAAAAATGGAGAATAAAAAAAGATTTTTGCAAGATGGAGTCTGTAGTTTCAAAAATGGAAATGTACTGTTATAAAAAATCAAGAAGATACTCATACAAATTACTTTTGTTTATTTATTTTAATATATACAGCAGGTTCTTATTAGTTAAATTTACTTGTTTGTTTGTTTATTTATGGCTGTGTTGGGTCTTCGTTGCTGCGCACGGGCTTTCTCTAGTTGTGGCAAGTGGGGGCTACTCTTCGTTGCGGTGAGCAGGCTTCTCATTGCGGTGGCTTCTCTCTGCTGCAGAGCACCGGCTCTAGGTGCACAACCTTCAGTAGTTGTGGCATGCGGGATCAGTAGTTGTGGCTCGTGGGCTCTAGAGCACAGTCTCAGTAGTTGTGGCACACGGGCTTAGTTGCTCTGCGGCACGTGGGATCTTCCCAGACCAGGGCTCGAGCCCGTGTCCCCCTGCATTGGCAGGATTCTTAACCACTGCACCACCAGGGAAGTCCTACAAATTACTTTCTAATAATATAATGTAATATAATAATGTAATACAACAAGAACTAATAGCAAGGATTATTCTATTCCCTTCTTATTTTAATGACCCCAAATAAAACTTTTATTTAAAGTCGTGTTTCATAGATTTAAGAAGCAAAAGGCACGACATACTGAAGAATGCAGTTTCAGAAATAGTGATCCTGCACATATGTATAATATAAATCTTAGTCTAAACATCTTCTCCTCATAATTTTTAAATTGCTTTTTAAAGAAAATGCTTGAATCTACAGAACTAGAACTTCAAAGAGATAATGTGATCCAGCCACTTTCTCTCTGGAGAGAGATATAAATATTTTTACTCCAAAAATATTTATACATTATACATATACTTTAGAACAGGATTATGTATCATATTTTCCTCTCTCCAACAGTGATTGACATATGTTTTTGTTCACAAATATCAACTCTTTCACAAATACCCCTTTTCCTTTGTAAACACAAACATTTCCCCACCCCCGCACCCCCTCAATATTTTCCTTTTTCCATTGCTAAATCATCTCCTGTTCCTGCTATTTAGAAAAGTAGAGGTAAAAAGAGATGTCCACTTTAGGGAACTATTTTCATGGAGAAGGTAGGAAGTGGCTTTTTGAAAATTCACATGTGGAGTCTAAATTGCAGTAAGTTTAAGGGGATTTGCCTTTCAAACGTAGGTGAGCATACGAGAATTGGGAAGTCCTGAATGCAACCACTGGGGCTGGGGATGGGATGGCCAAGCCATTGAGGAGGAGGAAACCATCAGGTAGAAGAGCTGAGGGACTAGGATGTTTGAATTCCCCAGTGCTGGGCACATAGCTGGCACTTAACAAGTGTTCATTTAATGCTTGACCAAACAAAACCAGACTTTACCCAGAAGCCACCACTTGGTATTAAGAACAACAACAACATGTAGAACTTGAATTTTGTAACAAGCTAACTAGAAACCAGGAACTTTATTTGTGAACCTACTCTCAATAATAAAATAAATTGTGCCTATAGTGCTTATTTGTGGTAAACTGTACAGGCTAAGATGAGAGAAGAGGAATTGAACCAGGGTTTGGGGGGGAAAGGTTGGCTCCCAAGGGCTTGGCTTTTTTCTCCTTCAGATAAATTTCAGGTTTAAAAAATTTAGATATATGTTTGCTGTAAAAATACAGAAGGATAAAAATAGAAAACTAAAGTCCACCACTAAGAGTAACTACTGTTAACAGTTTAGTATATATACTTCCAGGCCACTTCCTACACATATGTGCATAGGAGTTTTTAAAGTAGGATACTACACTTACTGTTATGCATCTTTTTGGGGGAGGGGGGACCCTCTGGGCTGCACAGCATGCAGGATCCTAGTTCCCCAACCAGGGATAGAACCTGCACCCCTGCAGTGGAAGCGCAGAGTCTCAACCACTGGACCGCAAGGGAAGTCCCCTGTTACGCATTTTTAAAATTCACCTGAGTGCGTAACACGGACAGCTCTCTGTCTCAGTACACACAAATCTACTTCATTCTTTTTAGTGGATGCACAGAATTTCATGGGGTTTGGGGCCTACCATAATTATTCATCCATTCCTCACTTTTGGTCTCTCAACTTTTGCTATTACAAGCAATGCTGCAATGATCTTCCTTGTACATATACTTACTTGTGTGAGTAGATCTGTGGGAGATACTCCTAGAAGTGGAATTGTTGGTTTAAACAATATATATTTTTAAAGTTTTAATAGCTACTGGCAAGTTAAAGCATATAGTTTATCTTGGGAAATTTATCATACCTTGGGTACTGGCAAAAAAAAGAGATGTCAAGATACCCATCAGATGAAACTAGGTACAGTATGCCACCTTGCTTTATTTTTATTCAGCAAATAACTTTTGAATCTTCCTCTCTAAGGTATGTGTAGATAATATCTTTGAAAGGCAATCATGGCTTCTTCAGTCAAAAGCAATGATTGTATCTAATCAGTTCTTTTCTTCCACTAAAAAAACCCCCCAAAACCTTCTAGGCTCATTTGCTGGCCCTCCTGCCTTTAAAATATTCCTACAAATATTTTATATTGAGAACTGAGTAATGTCAGTAGGCTTCTTTCCTACTATATATTATTCCTTCTTTTCCCCTTTGAAAAAAGGCATGGCTAATGTTTCCTGTATCATTACCTGTGTCATTTCTCATTTGGTCCATATTCCATTAAAACTGCTTGTTGAGGTTTGTACTCAATCTTCAAAATCTCAACAGTTCAGCTAAGACACCAGGAGCTTTTACCCTCTTCACAGATTTGATCATTTTTCTTCCGTTTGCACTATTAAAAATAAATCCTCTAACCATTCTCAGTATGATCTGGCATCCCCACAGAAAGGAAGCTGAGGCTCCTAGACCACTTTTATCACATTCTGAGTATTTTCTATCCTAAGCTTAATTTATCTACCTTTGGCAAATTGTCTGCTTTTGAGAGGTTTTGCATTTGTTTTCACTGCATATAAAGTAGTTTCCCTTTCTATACATTTCATAACCTTTGTTTTCAGATGCACAAATAATCCCACTATCCAATTCCATATTTGCTAATTTTATTCCTGATTATTGCTGTCCTTATCCAAATAAGATCTGTCAATTCAGACTGTTTTCATACAGACCTAAATATCTTGTTTGCATGTTGTTATCTGTACTATCCCAGCTGTGCCTAAAGAGAAAAAAACTCAAGTTCCTCTACAACATACTTTGTCGTACAGAAGTACACAGTCGTCTTTCTAAACAACTTTTATACTCTAATCTTGTGAAGAATGTACACATGAAAAGAAGTGGGGCAGGGGGGACTTCCCTGGTGGTTAAGACTGCACCTCCAATGCAAGGGGTGCGGGTTTGATTCCTGGTCGGGGAACTAAGATCCCACATGCTGCGTAGCGTGTCCAGGAAAATGTAAAAATAATGGAAAATATAAAAATAATTAAAAATTTAAAAATAAGAAAAGGGGGGTCATTCTCTTCCACAAGTCTCATCTGCCCTCTGTACATGTACCTTTTGCTTTCACTGTTATAATCTTTCCCCCTATTTAACTCTAGGAAGATTCTTGAAGATACCTTGCACACTTAAAATGTGTCCTTTTATTATAAAATCATTTTCTTCCACCAAATTTTTACTGATTCCTCTTGCCAGAATTCTATAAACATTTTTGTCTATTTCTGCATGCTAATCCACGATATACAGATACAGCTGTGTTTTATGCAAAATTGCCCAAAGTTTCCCATTAGTCTTTTTGGAGTATCTTTAAACTGTTTCTACTGCTTTAAACTCAACTTCTTTCTAGCTCAATCCTTATCTTAGTTCTCTATTTTTCTATTTTTTCTGAGCCTTGGGTTCTATTTATGAGGGGATTGTTGTCTGTTCTCAATTTCTTTATTATTTCCTTTTCCCTCTTCTATTAACATCCCCATATCTTCGTTTTTATTTCTTCTTCACATCCTTTTAGGGAAAAAATAAGCATTAAAAAAAAAGGGTCTTAAAAAAAAGGGTCTTTAAAAAAAAAAAGTTCTTCCCTTCTCTGTAGTAAATTTACCTAATATATCTAAACTTCAAATACTATTAAATAGAGGGAGGTACGTATGTCATACTCTGAAGGGCTTAAACATTTTAAATGAGTTTGATAAATTTTTAAATGGTCACAATAAAACAGAGGAGGGTATGCACTGACATTACACAACTGTAATAAAGAAACCTGATGAGCTACAAATAATGTATACCAAAAGTTAGTTGGATGTCAACAGCTTTCAAAATAAATATAATGCTACTGTGGAAAAAAAGGTAGAATGACACTCTCAGATATTAAAAAGTAATCTGATAAGCAAATCTTTCCACTAAATTCTGCATTGGCAATAACTTACTAGCAGATTCTATCTAGTTTTGATCAGTGTAATTTCGAAAAGGAAGTGGAGTAAAAAGGAAATGCATCCTAAGAAGAGCAATAAAAATTATTAACGTTAAAATTGTTTTATGAACAAAGATTAAGGAACTAAAAGAAGAGAAGGTAGAGGAATAGGTTTACTCCAATCTTTAAGTAAATGTAATGTATTTGATCAAAGCAACACCACAGTCATGTTTTTATGAGACACTGTTCATTTCATTCAGAGGACAGAAAAGGAACAGATATTAATTAAACTCTATTCTCATTATATAACACTGCTTGGAGTTTAAAAACTGCTAATGGCTTTCTATCAATGCATTATATCATTATATAAGGCTTTGAAGACTTCTCTAATCTGGCTCCAACTCAACTGTTCAACCTTATTTTTCATTATTTCCCTAAGTATGCTGACCCATCTTACCAGGTGGTTCTCCAGACTACCTCATTGGTAAAAACCCAGGCTTATTCCTTTTCCAGTACCTTTACTTATGCCAATTTATTGTGCTAAATTATGCTATTTTATTCTATTTTTCACATAGAATATCCTCCCTCCTTCAAAGCCGAGTTCAAATTTGACCTCCTATGTAAAGCTATCTCTAACCAAATCTCTAAAAGACTTAGGCATCTGGAGTCTGCAATTAAATTTAGCATTTAATTACAGCTGACCCTTGAACAACATGGGTTTGAACTGCACAGATCCACTTACATGTGAATTTCTTTCAATAGTAAATATTGATACTACAGTACTACACGATCTGCGATTGGCTGAATCTGCAGATGCGGAACTGCGGATACGTAGAGCCGACTGCATGGAGGGCTGGCACTCCTAACCCCCGCATTGTTCAAGGGTCAATGTATAGCCCATGGATTTCTGTTTCCAGCAACGATGAAGTAACAGGGAGTGGATTTACCTTACTTCTTGAAACAACTCAAAATCAGGCAAAATATATAAAAAATAATAGTTTCAGGCTGGTTGAAGGAGAGGATCTGTGAAAGAGGGGAAACAAGTTAGCGGAGCCCCATGATTGTTTATGGCCTGGAGTTTCCAGAGGTACAGGGAGTGGGAACCCAGGCGAAGCCCAGCATTTTCCCAGGGTTGAGTGTCTTAGGGCAGCTAGGTTTGTAGGGCAGAATACAAGAGGGGAGCTCGCACAGAGAGAGGGCTATGGAGATCTAAAAACAATCCCCCCTCAAGTATATAGATGAGTACTGATGAGTGCATTTGTCTGGGAGAAAGAACCACCTAAAAGGAGTACAGGGAACACTCTTCAAGGTTCACCAAACGCTGCAAACAGATCCTATTCAAACCACAAGACTGGTAACCTCATAATGCTAGGGCTTTGGGTAAAGAACTCAAAAGGATTTGTCTCAGTGCTGGGAAAAAGTTTGCTCTAGAAGAAGCGTGAGGTTCCACCTCACAAAGCTTAAAAATAAATAGAAAATACGTTAATGAAAACAAAAGAATTGGAGAAGAAATCAGAACAGAAAACTCATGCTGAGTCCCACCCTACTCCCTACTTTTCCCCCCAGTGTACCCGAGCCTGGACTTAAGGCATCATATAACCTGGAGGCAGTCATCTGGGAGCAGACTGAGAAAGCTCTACTTCTGGCTGGAAGGGCAAGAAAAGGGATTCTGAAAGCTCACAGGGAGTGGAGAAAGATCCATTCCACTTTTTTCCCTCTGTTTTCCTCTGAGCCCCAATCCCCAGGCAATTCCAAGGCACTGGTGGCGGCAACAGTGACAGTGGTAACAGTGGTGACAGCAAATTCCTAAAATTCTGAGAGGAATCATTTTTGATCAGATGAAGTCCCAGCTTTCAGGCCAGAGGACCATAAGGAGAGCCCTACAGAACTGGGAAGTACTGGGGAGATGGTGGAGATGGAGGATCAGGAAAAAGAGACCCCACAAAGTTCCACACTGTGGAATACTGCTTAACAATAAAAAGGAATAGACTACTGATACACAAAACAAAGTAAATGGATCTCGAAGATATTACACAAAGTAAAAGAAGCCAGTCTCAAGAGCTCACAGACTGTATGATGTCATCTACATAATATTCTCAAAAGACAAAAACACAGTGACAGAAAACAGATCAGTAGTATCCAGGGCTTAGAGGTGGGGATGAGTGTGACTACCAAGTGTAACAAGAGAGTATGTTAGGATAATAGAACAGTCCTGCATCTTAATTGTGGTGATGATTACATGAAAGAGTACATCTGTGAAAACTCACATATGTATAGATCAATTTTTAAAAATCAGTTTTACTGTATGTTAGTTAAAAATAAAAAGTAAAAAGATGGCAAAAGATATGCCAAGCTAACATGAATTAAAAGAAACCTGGCATGACTATAATATCAGACAAAATAGATTTCAGAGCAAAGACTATTATCAGTCTGATGAAAGATCTCAGCTTCCTCAAGACACTAGAAAGAGCAGAGCAAAATAATTCCAAATTAAGCAGGAGAATGGAAATAATAAAGATCAAAGTGGAGATGAATGAAATATAAAACAGAAAAATAGAGAAATGTTTAAAAAGCAACCAAAAGCTGGTTCTTTGAGAAGATTCATACATCTGATAAAACTCCAGCCAGGCTGATTAGGGGGGAAAAAAATGGAGAAAATACAAATGATCAATAACAGCATTGAGAGAGGTGTTATCAGTAGAGACTCTACAAATATTAAAAGGATAACAAGAAAATACGAACAACTGTATGCCAATAA
This sequence comes from Kogia breviceps, assembly GCF_026419965.1. Lineage (NCBI taxonomy): Eukaryota > Metazoa > Chordata > Mammalia > Artiodactyla > Physeteridae > Kogia > Kogia breviceps. Next base: position 29,511,561 of record NC_081330.1, on the reverse strand, counting down.
ATTTGACAACTCAGTTGACATGGACAAATTCTTTGAAAGACACAAGTTGCTAATAATTACTCTAGAACAAATAGATAAACTGAGTAACCATATATATACTATAAAACTGAATTTTCACTGGTTAATTCTACCTTACATTTAAGGAAGAAATAACACCAATTCTACAAAAACAGATCCAGAAACTTAAGAGGCAGAAACATGTCCCAATTCATTCTACAAGGATATTATTATCCTACTGAAACCAGACAAAGATAATCAAAGAAAACTAAGACCAAAGACCCTCATGACCATAGATGCAAAAATTCCTATTTTATCAAATCAAATTTAATAATATATAAAAAGGATAATATATCATGAGCAAGTGGGGTTTATTCCTATAATGCATGGTTGCTTTAGCATTCAAAAATCAATTAATATAATTCACATTAATAGACTAAAAAAGAAAAATGATAAGATCATCTCAATAGGTGCAAAAACGTGCTTGTCAAAATCCAACATCAATTTCTGATTTGAAAAAGAATGCCAAAACTCTCAGCAAACTAGGAACAGAAAGAAACTTCCTCAAATCTATACCTAACCTAACATCACCCTTAATGGTAAAAGAATGAATGCATTCCCCCTAGTATTAGGACAAAGCAAGAATGTACACTCTGATCACTTCTATTAAACATTTTTGTGGAGTTTCTACCCAGTGCAATAAGGCAAGAAAAAGAAATAAGAGGCATCATACTGGAAAGGAAGAAATAAAACTATCTTTATTTATAGGCAAAATGGTTGTCTATGTAGAAAATCCTAGAGAATCTACAAAAAAGCTTCTAGAACTAATAAGTCAGTTTTTCAAGGTTGCAAGATACAAGATGAATAATCAGTAACAAACAGTATTTTTATATACTAGCAACAGACAATCAGAAATGAAAGTATGTATTTGAGCATATTTAACTCTCGGTTGGTATGTACTGGTCCTCTCTATCACTTAAAACATGCTAAATATCAAAACAACAAAAAAACTCATTTGAAAGAGCAGGGTAATAATACACTAAACTGGCCTAAAAGGAAAGATGGTAGACTCTCTTGCAACTTATATACTAAAGATACACACTCAATTGGAAGTATTAGAATAACCTATTGTACCCTAACCTGAGTACCTGAAGAACTGTCCCCAAGAAAAATTATATATTCATTTCTCTATATTCTAGGTGACATTCAGGAAATGGAAATAAAGAAATAAAAAGTATCATTTTAATAGAAACTTCAACAATCTGGATTATTCAAGATCCTCTCTTATAAAATATAACTTATTCTAAAATCATTATGCCTTTCTTATGTTAATAATATATTTTAAAAGTTGCTTATCTTATGATCATAAAACTTTTTAATAGGGTACAGTTCATCAACATGACATGATCAGCAACCCAAACGTTTACCTTAGGATAAGTATTTCATGAAGCTAGCCCACTGGAAAGCAATGCAAGTTAATTTGTATAGGCTCTTGAGAAAAGCCATTTCTTTAGCAGTCTATTACATAGATAATAACTTGAGACAATACAACCAAATCTGTCATTGGCTTTACAACTAAAGTTGAACAGAGAAAATAAATAGGTAAAATGGAGGACAGTATGGAAGAGCAATCTGATAGGCACCAATCTTAACATGAGAAAATATCCATTAGGCGTCTAGACACCTGGAGCTGGGAGGCATTTTCAAGCTTGATAGGCTGAAACATGGTACTCTACTTATGGCCTCCTTGTCCTAACAGGGATGTTTCCAAATGGCAGTTAACATTTTTTTCTCTTTGGTCCCCCCATTCACCCCCATTTTGACAGGAGAAGAGAAGAAGGGAAGGCAGGCATGAAGACACTCTGTGTAATTCTGTTATTTCTATTAAGAATAAAATCTTTACTGTATCATTCGTGCCAAATTATCTTTTAGCCTTTAATATATCTTTTTATACTTATATTCAGTGAAAACTTAATATTTAAAGACATTAAAAAGAGAATAGATTTTAGAGCAAGATTAGAATACAAATTTACATTTAGAAAACCTGTGTTCAAGTCCCGGTTTTTGTCCCTTAGTGGGCAAGTGAATTGGGGCAAGCCTTCTAACTTTCTTGAGCTTCAGTTTCCCAATCTATAAAATGGGGATAGTAATTCTTGCCTTTTCTACCTCACAAAATTGTTTCACATATTAATGAGGCAAGCATATGTGAAAGTGACTTATAACTGCTATCCAAATTCATTTATTCCATAAACAATATCAATAAGAGCAGTAAAAAGCACTGAGTACTTCCTCTGTGCCAGGTACTGGGCTAGGCTCTTTATATGTATTCTCCCTTTCAATGATAATAATAACATTAATAATAAATAACAATAATTATAATCTATTGACATTTATTAATCATTCACCATGTACCCCAGCACTAGATCATACGCAGACAGAAACAACGAATTAGACTCTAGATCTTGTGGATCTCACTGATAGGTGATATTGATGGGCTAAGAGAGGGGTAGAGCAGAAGCTGCTAACTCTGCCTAGGTTACACAAATTCCAGCTTTAAAAGGCATTGAAATTAGCTGCCAAAAGAACAGATCCATGGGAGAAACTGTTTTCAGACGTCTCACTCTGCAGAATTACCCACTGCATAACTGTAGTGGGAAGAATGTGAGTTTAGGCCGAAACTGGAATTCCAGTTTTACCGCTTACCATTTAAGATGGATCATTATGAATAAATAGGGGTTTACCAGACCAAGAAATTTAAGTAAGGGCATTCCAGGGAGAAGGGATAAGTGCAAAGGCACTTAACTGTAAAAGAATAACGTATGTTTAGAGAATAATGAAAAATCAGAAGTCTTCCAGAAAGTTGCCTTGACTATCTGTCCCATTAACTCTACTAAGGTAAAGCAGTAGCAAAGATCATATGGTTGAATGGATAAAGGATTGAAGATTGGCAGAGTAGTTATGGAAGACCAGTAAGGGACCACAAAACTGAAGGTGCTGGGAGAAAATACTTTCAAATCATGTACCTGCTAGGGGATTTGGGTCTAGAATATATAAAGAACTCTTACCACTGAATAATAAAAAGATAAATAACTCAACTAAAATAATGGAGAACTGACCTGAAGAGACAGTTCTCCAAAGCTGATATACAAATGGCCATAAGCAAAAATGAAAAGATGCTCAATATCATTAGCACTTAGGGAAATACAAATCAAAACCATAAGATACCACTTCACACCTTCTAGTATTCCAATAATCAAAAAGATAGATAACACATGTTGGCACCAATGGGAATGTAAAATACAGTCACTTGGGAAAACACCCTGGCAGTTGTTCAAAAGATTAAACAGAATGATATATCACCTGGCAATTTCACTCCTAGGTATATACAAAAGATAGATGAAAACATGTCCATACAGACACTCACACATGAATGTTCACAGCATGATTATTCACAAGAGCCAAAAAGTGGAAACAACACAAATGTCCATGAATGGTTGAATGGGTTTTTATAAAAGTGGTATATCCATACAACGGAATATTATTTAGTCATAAAAAGGAAAGAAGTACTGATGCATACTAGTGTGGAGGAACCTTGAAAACACCATGCTAAGTAAAAGAAACCAGTCACAAAAAACCATATATTGTATAATTCCATTTACATGAAATATATAGAATAGGTAAAACTATAGAGATAAATAGTAGACTAATGATCGTCTAGGGTTAGGAAAGGGGTTGGGGGTAGATGGGGAATGACTACTAATGGATGCATACAAGGTGATAATATAGATGAAAATTAAAGTTGTTACTTTAAAAAAATGAAGATGCTAAGAAGGGTATGATTTGATGAATCACCATAGTATGGGGTTTAAAAGATGTTAACAACCTGGGATAACAGGGTGAAGCCAAAGGATGGACGTTTTCCATGAGAAGTTAACCACAGTTGTAGCAGTAGTAAAGGAGTGAGGGAAGTGAAATAATTCTTTATTTCACCAATTACTACTTAAGCAAACCCTGGTTAATCTTCCTTACTTGAGTACAAGTATTTTGCACTGCTAACTCCATCACGAATTCTCCTGGAATTTGTTCAGAATTCTAGGAATTCAAGCCTATCAGGTATCAAAATTATTTCCAGGCACTTTCTTTGACAGCCTAGTTTCCTGAAGCCTATTCAGTGGAGACAGTCTGCTGGAGCAGATCAAGCCAACCAGATGGACACCTTCTTTGGCACACCCATCACTTCCGATCAACATTTCCTCTGACACCTTCCCTGTTTGGCTCAAATGGAAGGAAAATAAGTGGATATTTATTATGCACCTTACTTTCCCACAAATTGTCACACTTAATGCTCACATCCACTATGCACATTACCAATAAGGAAACTGGCCCGTAGGGGATAAAGACTTTCCCAAAGTCACATAACTAGCTGCTAAGTGGTAAAACTAGGATTCCACTTTTAGCCTAAACTCCTGTCCTTCCCACCGTAGTTGTGCACTAGGGTATCCTTCAGAGTGAGACTTCTTTAAATAGTTTCTCCCCACGGATCTGTTCCCCTGACAGCTACTTTCAATGCCTTTTGAAGCTGGAGCTTGTGTGATTGCTAATTTTAAAACAATGATAACATTTACACATTAAACACTTCTCTAGCTTGTTCCCTTGACAACCATACACCTAAGATTAGATACCAAAAAAACCCAGTCTCTGTTAGTGCTTGGACTTAAAAAATCTCAGTTAGTGAGAACATAATTTTCAATAGACTTTTAAAGAGAGCATACAATGTTTTTCAATAGCAATATGGAGTGGTACCTCTACACCACCACAGAAAATATTATAACATAAAAAATCAGTTGAAGAAAGAATGAACTCTCGGGTTACTTTCACATCTCCATTCCTACCACCAGCCTAGACCAACAAAGGCCAAGCTAAAACGTGACAGAGCTAAGGGTTCTAAGACCCAGCTACAACTGTTTGGTCACCATTATATTTTTTAAATTACACAGGTTAGACACAAAAATGTTTCCATAGTAAAAAAAAATTAAACGGTGCAGGATTACCCAGAGCAAAAAGTGCAAAGACATCATTCACCAGCCTCCCTAATGTTTCCAGACCTTTTGCTATGCATTTACATGCATGTATATGCATACATATGGTATATTATTTCTACAAATAGATGGGATTATACAATATATACTACCCTGTTACTTTTTTTAAAGCACCTTTATTAAGATATAACTAACATACCATACAATACACCCATTTATTTTTTGAACTTGTTATTTTATATTGGGGTATAGTTGATTAACAGCGTTGTGTAAGTTTCAGGTATACAACAAAGTGATTCAGTTATACACATACATGTATCTATTCTTTTTAAAATTCTTTTCCCAATCAGGCTGTTACAGAATATTGAGCAGAGTTCCTGTGCTATACAGTGGGTCCTTGCTGGTTATCCATTTTAAATATAGCAGTAGGTACATGTCAATCCACCCATTTAAACTGTACAATTCAGTATATGTACAACCATCTCCACAATCAATTTTAGGATATTTTCATCACCTCAAAAAGAAACCCCGCATCCTTTAGCTATCATCCTTATATCCTGTGATTTTCTCCAATACTGAGCAATCACTAGTCTATGTTCTGTCTCTGTACATTTCCCTGTTCTGCAAATTTCGTATGAATGGAATCATATAAAATGTGCTCTTCGTGACTAGTTTCTTTCACTTAGCATAATGTTTTCCAGGTTAATCTATGTTGTAGCTTGTATCAGAACTTCATTCCCTTATATAGCTGAATAATAGTCCATTGTGTAGCTATGCCACAGCTGTCCTATTGTTTTTCATTTAATATTTCCTTTCCATTCAGTACACACAGATCTAGCTCACTCTTTTTAGTGACTGCACAGTATTACAGTTTTGATGCAACATAATTTAAGTAACCATTTCCCTATTGATGGATATTTAAGCTACTTCCAGTGTGTCCCCATTATAACAATAACTTGTAATCTCCATATGATACATAGGGAGAAAGGGAGAGGCCATCTCTCTTGGTGGAACAAGGACCCTGCCTCTAGAACAGTGGTTGCAAAAAGTATGTTCCCTGGACCTACAGCATCACCTGGGAACTTGTTAGAAATGCACATTTCTGGGCCCGACCCGCAGTTTTTGAATCAGAAACTCTGAGATGGGGCCTGCTGCTCACTGCTTAACAAGCCCTTCTCCTTGTGATTCTGATATGCAATAAAATTTGAGGACCACTGTTCTAAATCTCTTTGCACTGCAGTGGCTTTCATTAGTTGGTTTAAGGTAAACTTTAAAAATTAGCAGGACCACAAAAATTGGCTTTAACACATGACTATGGTCATGGATAGGGCAGAAGTATAGCGGAGGGGTAAGTGAGTTTCTACATTTCTTTAGAGAAAGTACTTTAATATAACCAAAAACCTCTTCCTTTCATGCTTTTCCTAACTGTTTGACCCCTTATTCTCTTCCTCCTGTAATCTTGTAAAACCAACAACTAAACCATTTACATAAACTAAGATACCAGGAGATGGGAAGCTTTTCCTTCCTGACCCTCTCATTTCTGATGATGAAATGATGAACCATAAAACCCAGATCCCATTAGAATTGAAACATTGGAAAAATGAGATTTCAGTGAATCACAGATGGGAACTAGAAGAAAATTTAGAAATCTCCCACTCAAGAGTCATAGTTTGGAGATAAGGAAAACGAATCCCAGAGAAATTACATGACACACTTAGGCCACACAGCAAGTGCAAACCTCCTTCTCTCATTATGCAATATACTATACTATATACTATATACTGCTGGACTATCATAGTTCTTGACCAAGGATATGCATTCGTACCAAACTCATCTGGGGAAATTTCTTTTAAAAATATATTAAAAAAAAAAAAATATATATATAGAAGGATTTCTTTTCCTTAACTTACTAAGCTGAGAAGACTGATATAATTTGACTATATCTAAAAGGAATTTATGGACATCAAGCATTATACTATTGCTCTCTAACTCAGCAACACCCACTGAGGTCAGGGAGTGTCCACAATAGTCAGAAGTACTTGGACTGCTTATCCCTATGTTAAACAGCTCCACATTGCAGGGTTTTGGTGTTCTTTTGGCTTTCTATTGTTTTTCGGTCCTCTCCTTTGATGTCAGTTATTACTTCTTGCATGTATCAGTGTGTTTGTGTCCAGCGGCCCTCACCCCTACTCCCATACCTACAATTGCCGATGTGAGTTGAGACACCAAATAAATACGATATTGAGAACTATGATAAAGGTGATGTTAAGATAGGTTGTGAGGAAGGAACTAGAAAATATAATAAGGGGACTTTGTGATATTTACCTTGGCTGACACATAATGAAAAGGCAACACTGCCAGACACAACATTCTGTAAGAATGTGGCATGAGAGCAAGACCTCCCTTACACAAATGAAACAAAGGATGAACCCAGAATTTTTTTTAACATCAGGAAGGTATGCAGTTTTCCCCCCTTCAAGGTTTCGCCTCTATTTGTTTGCTCTTTGCTTTTTTTGTTAATAAACTTTATTTTTAAGAGCAGTTTTAGGTTCACAACAAAACTGAGCAGAAAGTACACAGAGTTCCCACAAACCCCCTGTCCACACACAGGCACAACCTCTCCCACTAGTGACATCCCACACCACAAAAACCCTGGGTGGTTTTTAAAGCTACGAATAATGCAACAGTGAGATTACCTGTAACACCACAGAACTGTGGGTATTGCTGGTAAAGATGCGTGTGGTTCCCGCCTTGGAAGATTGCAAATGGGAGGAGAGGCCCATTTCGCTGCTTCCAAGGGACAATTTCATGTGTTGGTCTTCCTCTTCCACTAGAGATCTGAAAAGGTTTTTAAATCATAAAGAAAAACAAATGAAAACTTGTCATACAGCAACTGGATGATTTAGAGAAACAGTCACTCTCTGATTATGTGCCAATCATCTGACTATGGAATATACTGAATGTTGTTTCATTGTATTTTAGGCTCATGCCATTCTACATCATAGAAGAAATAGATATATATTTGTAAAAAGCTTTCCGAGGTCAGACTAGATAAATGGGAACTGAGAAATCAACTAAAAGCTGGCTCAAAACTATAATTACAAAGGGTTTGTTTTTCTAGTGCCAGAGTAATTGTTTTGGAATCGGGTTGTTTAGGTAGCAATACCATCAAATTGTGTTATTCACAGTTAAAATTACTTTGGAATCCCTTCTTTTAGAAAGATAGAAGTAATATTTATCATTTATTGAACAGTCACTATATATCAGGTACTTGCCAAGAAATTTACACACATGATCTCATATAATCCTCAAAACAATCCATTGCAACGGGTATTACTAGTATCTCTTTTTTTTTCTTTTTTTTTTGCTGTACGCGGGCCTCTCACTGCTGTGGCCTCTCCCGTTGCGGAGCACAGGCTCCGGACGCGCAGGCTCCGCGGCCATGGCCCACGGGCCCAGCCGCTCCGCAAGCATGTGGGATCTTCCCGGACCGGGGCACAAACCCGCGTCCCCTGCATTGGCAGGCGGATTCTCAACCACTGCGCCACCAGGGAAGCCCAGTATCTCCTTTTTATTAAGGGTAGGGAAAATGAGCTACAGAAGGGTTAAAAATGACTTACCTAAGGTCACAAAGTTATTAAAGGGACTGGACCAGGATTTGAATCTAAGTGTAGTCTGTTTCCAAACTCCAAAGACCCCATAAGTAAAAGTCAAAGATTAACTGTGGTATCCTAATACATTACTTCCTCTTGTGTTACTATAGTTCTAATCAACCCCAACTGAACAAAAAAATTTACACATGAAATAATTCCTTTTTCTAGCAGTATCTCTCACTAAATAATCACTTGGGATTATTTAGCTAAACAGCTACAGTGTGGTGGCCTTTTCATCTTTCCAAACAAACAAATAATAAAAGTAATAAACGTAAGCTATGCCCATGTATGTATCACATTAGCAATTTTTCAGGGACCATAAAAAGCATTAGAGAACCTGTAGTCAACCTGTAGTCAGTTTCACAGAGAAAATGGCGAAATAATAGTTAAAGGCCTCAGGTTACACTAAAAATTGACCATCGCGGTACAACCTTTCATTATTCCTTAGACTAGGCAGACTTGTGTTTCCTTAAGCATACGCTGCTAAAACTGTTTCTGAATCACCTGAGAGCAGCGATCCCCATGCTTCTGGACGGGTTTGTGCATTCATGATGAGCAGACTGCGAAAATGGACATTAAGAAGGGAGGAAGGAAGAATGGATTTCCAAGTGCTAGAACTCTGCCTTTTTCCTATTTATTTCTAACTTCCTGAAGGTTGAATTATTGGTTTCTCTAACTCAGGTCTATCCAATATCATAAAGATTTCACCTTTTCCCCTACCATACTTATAATCTAAGTTGATCAGTTTTTTAATTTTTTTTTTTTTTTTTTTTTCGGTATGCGGGCCTCTCACTGTTGTGGCCTCTCCCGTTGCGGAGCACAGGCTCCGGACGCGCAGGCTCAGCGGCCATGGCTCACGGGCCCAGCCGCTCCGCGGCATGTGGGATCTTCCCGGACCGGGGCACGAACCCGTGTCTCCTGCATCGGCAGGCGGACTCTCAACCACTGCGCCACCAGGGAAGCCCTAAGTTGATCAGTTTTAATAGTAAAAAAAAGTTTTACAACCATACCATACTTTGAACAAAGATCCTGCTTTTTGAATTTCGACACCAACCAAATGGCTTTAAATCCTCTAATGATTAGCAAAAATCCTGGCCTTAAGGGTGACATCAATTCTTCTTAACGATATTAGAGCCATAGTATAACCAAAAAATGAATTAATAATATATAACCATGTTTTATTCAACTCTCATGGATATTTAATAAAGAAGAGAACAATTTAAATAAGATTTTAACAAGCATAAAAGAAAATGAATATAGTTTTCCACTAGCTTCAGAAATAGCTTTTTAAAAGAAATTTGATACATGATATATAGCATACATACATTTGCAGATACTTTTAACCAGCTTTCGCAGACAGACATTTAATTACAGAATCAAATGGAAAAGTGGGAAATAGATTGATGGTGACTGGTATCCCTAACCAGAAAATTTCCATTCATTCAGAATTATTTTAATGGGACATTCAAGCAGAATGTTTCATTAGTTTCTGTATTCCCTGCACAGAACCAGGCACGTGAGAGGTTTAATATATGTCATCTGAATGAATACAGAATCTCATTTCTGTGGATCATTCCAGAGACATTTCTTTATCATGCGGTGCCTTAAATGACCATCAATTATCATTTTACAGAACCATAGATGTAAACGGGACAGGAGTAAAGCTGAAACCGCACTGCCCCTATGACATATCCTGGAAATTGTTTTTTTTTGTTTTTAAATAAGCTACAGATCACAACTTGTTTCCATGTCATTTGTCTCTTGCTCTTAAAATCGAAAGGCAGAATATAAAAATGCAGCCTTTTCTTGGCAAGATAATATGTCTGGCTTTCTAACTAATTACTTCAAAAGCTAAAGAAGTCTTCACTAAAATCATCTTCTTCATGACACCTTAGCAACGTCTTTCGACTTTCTAACATTCAGAACACTCACTATTATTTCTGCATCAGTAACAGCACATGTCATGTCAACCTCCCCAGCAGATTCAATATTCTCTTCTATCTCCTTTTCATTAAGTCTATTGACTGGATGTGAAGAGCAGTGTTCTTCAACAGTGCAAGGAGGTGAAACCTCTCTGCAAACTCCAAGCCACAATGACATCAAACTATCCTTAAAGGAATGATTATCTGAGTAATTCCAAGAACAAATAACATTTTAAATCTTATCCTTTCTAAGTCATATGGTTGCAAGCAATAAAAGGAGCAGTGGTTCTCAGTGGGGGGAGGGGCATCAATGTCTGGAGACACTTTACATGGTCGCAGGGTAGGGGGGCGTTGCTACTCTCATCTGGTGGGATGCTGTTAAACATCCTACAATGCACAGGAAAGGCCTTCACGGCAAAGCTGTGCTCAGGCAAAAATTTCAAGAATGCCAAGGTTGAGAAACCCCGGTACAGAGGGATCAACCTCAGGACAGATTTTCTAAAGAAATTTCATGTTCTAAATAACTTTCCAGTCTGAGAGTTAACTCCATGAGGTAATGCTGGCAGTCAGAAACACAGTAGGATTATTAATTACCACTAACTCTTCCAAGACTGCCTAATAATAGAATACCTCTGCTCTCCTCCACTCCATCAATTTGAAAAATCAACTGTTTACAGGAGATAAGTAGATAATAGCTTTGAAGTTTATAAGATAATTATGCGGAAAGGCTTTTGTCCTATGTAAACTCATGGAAGAATAATTCCTAAGTCGGCTTTAAACAATTGTTATTTGGAGAGAAAAAAAAATTGTTATTTGGATTCATTTTTACATGCCAATTTAGAATCAAGCAAACCCTGTCCAAATAGTCCCATTTCATCAAAACTGTAAAATTATTCATGGGAGAGATTGTGTTCATCAATTTTCTTTTGAAAAATTGAATCTTTTTCTTCCAGCGTCTACATATTGCTACCACACCATTCCCGCCCACCCCACTACCCCTGGACACATCTTATTTTGTAAACAGTGACCAACCACAGAGCATGAAAGCAATCTTTCACAAAGTGTATATGAGTCACTCAACTGCACTTGCTCAAAGAGAACCATTACTTTTTTGAAGAGCATTAGGTAGAGATGGAAGCACTGCCTGATGGTCTTACTGAAAGCTCTGCAAAGGTGGTCAAACCAAACATACATAGACTGTGGCATTTCTTTGTACTACTATTTGAAGACAAAGGAAATAGTCTAAGCACTTGTCACATGTTAACAGGGTGATACTAACATTGTAATGTTGCCTCAAAGCCATCCATATTTTTAGAATTACCCCAAGGGAAACAGGTGTAAATGACATAGGGACACAATTCATAAATATAAAAGTACAAATGATTAACAGATAGAAAAATGTTCAACTCCATTAGTACTCCAGAATATGCAAGCTAAAGCAAACCTGTAAACTTATAAAAGAGTAGAGTAGAAGATATACTCTCAAAATTGCTAGTGCAAACAAATATTAAGCCCCTGCCATCTGCATGGCACTGTTCACGCATAGATTTTTTAATGAAAAATTTAAAATCATCAAATGTACAAATTCTTTTCCTTTTTACACTGAACATCATGACAATAAAGGATTGTGTATTACTGGTGGGTGGGCTGCAGCAAGAGTGGTCTGTCAATCTGGCTCAAATATGTTTTCTACAATGTATGGTTCTGTAGAGGTAATAGTTTGGTAGATGTTCTATGAAGAACCGTGTACTTAGAATTCACTATAGCAATCGGGTTTGTTGGTATGCCATATGGGGAAGGGAAGAGTATCTCATAATTGCATCATTTGGCTCCAAAGCCTCAAATAGTCTTAGGACACTCATCAGTCTCAATAAAACATGCCGATAGGATACATGCACTTGCAGAAAAAACATACTGCCCAAGACTAACAGAATACATGTCAAGTTGTTCCCTTTACTTTACTTGATTTTATTTCTGAGGGGAAAAAATAAGTGAATCAGAGAAAAACCGGAAAGGTAAAAGTATATCAATGCCTTTAACTTTTCTCTCTTTAGTTCCTGATCAGTTTGATAGCACTTCCTGCTTGTGACTATTACATTACAAAGTAGTTAAACCTAACAATGTATGTAATTCTAATAACATAATGCCACTGTAACAAAAGAACAGGGGTTTCTGAGTTAGTGTCAAAAGTATTATTCAAATACTGCAATTTCCCAGAGTAATAATATCATTCTAACTGAAAGTCGGCACCAGTGGGTTGATGTGCAAAGAAGACCAACAACAACAAAACGAAACAAAAATAAAAGTCATGAATGGTATAACAACACAACAAGTCAGGTTGGTTAATCAAGGCACTGACTCATGCTTTACCACCCGTCCCCCAGAAAAATAAAATACATATTTCTCACACTCACAATTTAAAAAGAAAATCAAGAAAAAGGCTTTCTTCAAAGAAGAACTCCCCCGCCATTTGTTTTTCTGCTCTGAAACAGAGAAGTGTCTGCTAGCGGCAGCATTTGCTAAATGAAACATTTCTTGCTATAAAGTTGCATTGGCAGGTGGGGGAAAAATTCAGCCACCTGTTCTCACATTCATTTGAATTTGAGTGCTAAATCCGTCAAGGTATTTCCTTCCCCCATGAGAAATAAATTTAAAACTTAAGATGATATTAGTCATTTCCCATTGAGTTTTCTATAGATTCAAAGTATGCATTCTCCATTGAATTCTAAAGATATTAATAATCTTCCTACCACACAAAATTTAGAATCAACTCTCCTTCACCCCTCCCATCAAAAACTGAATGATACACACACACACACACACACACACACACACACACACACACACACACATTCTCTCAATTTCCATTAAGGAAAAAAGGAAGTGTTTTTAAAATTAAAAAGGAAAATTTCCAATTCATGAAGTAAGTTAATATATATAAAATAAGCCTGGTATTTTCTTTAAAAGAAAAACATCTTAAAACCTAAAATATTTAAAGATATATCCCAGGAATTCCCTGGCATCTAGTGGTTAGGACTCTGTGCTTCCACTGCAGGGGTCCTGGGTTCAATCCCTGGTCGGGAAACTAAGATTCCACAAGCCACACGGCAGGGCCAAAGATAAATAACTAAATAAACTGCTTTAAAAAAATTAAAAATTAAAAATAAATAAAAGTAAAGATTTTTTAAAATAAAAAAATAAAGATATGTCCCAACTAAAATGACATTTACGGTATCATTGTACAAGAAAATCATAAATATCATAGCAACTTCTCTCTTTTTTTTTTAACAGCTTTATTGGAGTATAATTGCTTTACAATGTTGTTAGTTTCTGCTGTATAACAAAGTGAATCAGCTATACAGATACATACATCCCATATCCCCTCCCTCTTACATCTCCCTCCCACCCTCCCTATCCCACCCCTCTAGGTGGTCACAAAGCACCGAGCTGATCTCCCCGATCTCCCCGATCTCCCCCGTGGGAGCAACTTCTCTTAAGAAGGCGTAAATTAATCACTATTTAAGAAACTATGGAGAACGTGTCTCCTCAACAAGGTGTTTGCCTGAAAGAAGTCAAGAAAAGATAAAGCTTTGGTTAGTTATTTGTATTTTTTAATGACATAAGTATAAGTACATTATTGTCAACTTGCAATAAATCTGCTAATGGAAATCTTTAGCACAGATGATATAAAATAGCTGCTAATCTTTCCGTGGCTTTCTTTTCTGCTGCAGCTATATACCAGAGCCCACAAAAGAGAAAAAAATTTCAAGGTGATAGGATCAGACTGTAAAATGATTTTCCAAAGTTAAGAAGCTTCTTTATATGCAAATGTCTGTCACATTTAAAATAAACTCACATTAATAAATAGCTGATGTCAGTTTTAACATAGGAATAAGATCATCTACCCAGCACCTGCTGTGTACTAGGCAGTGTGCCAGACACGTTCTCTATGCTACTTAATCCTCATAACAATCCCATTTTAAAGACAGGAAACTGAAGCTCAGAGAGTTTAAGGCCTCACCATGAATCTGGTAACTATGATTTGAACCTGAGTCTGATTCCAGAGACCAAATTGTTCCCATCACACCAAGCCTAAAAAATGAAAAATACCAGAGTAGAGGCCATAAAGCAATCAACATTTCAGTGTTTAATTTATAAACATGAGGAAGATCTCAGAGAGACATATTCTGTTATAGGGAAGCAATTTGTTGGTTGAATTACTTCAGTCTAAAATTACCCACTTTTACCACTACTTCCATAACAACAATACCAATGCTAAAAATCTCTCATGTCATTCTCCCAACACATCTGGGGTCAGGAGGGAACGAACATATCCTAGGATATAACTCAGATCAGATTTAGGGCGAACATGACATTACTGATACCAACATTTAAAAGAACAGATTCTGAATTCCAAAGCCACCCATCGCCATCACAGAAATAGCACTATGACACAGATGAGGGAATTGGGCTAAACAAATGGAATGACAAATGATAGTCCACTCTAACAGGATGAAAGTTAATTATCCAAACCATAAAGCATTTGCATTGAATACCTCAATCCTGTCCCTGAAACACTTTCAGATTAATGTTTGCTCCTTCTATCTACCATATTTCAAAACTTTAGTCTTCCTTCATCTTTTAAAATTCATATATCAATTAAACTACATCAAGTCTCATGCATCTAGACTAGAAAATTCTACCATTTGGAAGCTTGGTTTATATACTATTTATCACTCTTTACATTTCTCATAATATTTGGATGAAAGATATAGATAGATAGATGATAGATAGATACCTGAAGCAGAAATACAAGAGTATAATCTATAAAAATATTGAATCACTACGTTTATGTACACCTGAAACTAATACAACATTGTAAATCAACTATACTTCAATTTAAAAAAATGAATTCTAAATGTTGATTCCATACCTACTATACAAAAAAAGCTAAGTCGAAGTCGAAGCTCCCTTGCCTTAAGAAGCCATATAAGGTGAGCAAGTACACAAGTGGTAGTGGTGGGAGAGAGAGAGCAATATGGACGTGTAGGTTGGGGGAAACAGCACAGACTCCCATCACCGTCAATAGTCCCCTTCCCAGTGCACAGAGGAAATAGTTATAATCCTCTGAAAGGATGCTCCCTGCCCCCCTACAGCCAGCGCCAGCCTGGCCATTGAGAAGTCTGAGTTATACCTGAGGTCAGGTGCATGCCTTCTCCTTCTTCTATCCCCAAATGAAGAAACTGGAACAGGGGCTCCAACACCCATGCCACGTTTCTATAAAGGAGCTTTTTGCTCCCAGAGGATTTATATTAACCAAAGTATCACTTTATTCCTATTATCTGTAGCTCACCGACTTTGAAATTTGACTATGGTGCTATAGTGCATATCAATGGAAAAGTGTATTATTAAAGAACTGAGCTTTCACCTGCCTAAAATTTCAGTTTATTAACTATTCAAACATCCAAGCTATCCAATTTTAGAGTTTATTATAAAGGCAGATTCCACAAACTCTAAGCCAATTAGAAATCACTGAGACAAATCTCTTTGGGAACAGGAGGAATCATTAATCAAGTGGTAAAAATCCCATCCTTTTCTGTCTTTTCTGAATTTCCTAGTTATATTCAGCTTCGCAAAGTCAGTAATTCATGACCAGGTCTTAAGGGAATGTTTATTTTTCTTTTAAAAGGAAACATGATTAAAAAAAAAAAAGAGTAAGACTTTCCAACTTAAAAGTAATAGCCAATTGTACTCCATGTTTTAAGAATTATAATTGGCAGCTCTACGAGTCCCACTGATTCTGTCTTCAAAGCCTGTAATAAATTAACAAATCTCAACCTTGATTTTGCAATGACCTAGGAGCATCTCTAATTATTTCAATGAATGTATCAAATCATTCGTGTAAATATAATGTTTAATATGATTTAATCAAACCAATGTTTTAATATGACAGCCAATATTTTTAAGACCAGGGAAGGTAATACAAAAAGAGAAATCAGAAGACAGACTCGAAACCCAAAGAGTCTGCGAATCACCCTAAGGATAGCTCTCTCAAGTTTGTTTCAGACGTGGAGCTTGGTGAAGCAAAAAGTCTAATTTTAGTACAATTTTTCATATTAAAATTATTTTCCATTTTGTACATATTTGCCTCACCATTAAGGTTTT
Source organism: Kogia breviceps (assembly GCF_026419965.1). Classification (NCBI taxonomy): domain Eukaryota; kingdom Metazoa; phylum Chordata; class Mammalia; order Artiodactyla; family Physeteridae; genus Kogia; species Kogia breviceps. The sequence goes on along the minus strand of NC_081330.1, from coordinate 29,494,785 downwards.
TTAAAAAATAAAACTCAGCTCTAAGACTTTAAATTATCCCTCTTGTACAATGCTTACCATAAAGAAAAAAAACCATTCCTGACCTTAAGTTCTTAGGTTGTTAGAAGATGAAAGAAATCTTGACAGTCACTTATAGCTCACTCACCTATCTACACATTCAGGCATCATATTCTATGAGTAGAAAGGCAGAAATGGCTTCTGATTTTTCTCCTGAAATGCCATCAGGAGCCTGCACTTGACTACAGTCCTAGAAAACTATTTTAACTAAGATCACTATAATGTTCAGTTCAATATCACAATGCAATTTCATGATCTAGCTACAGACGGCTCTGCTGATGTAACAAAAATTGCTCTACAAAAATACTTTTATAAGATTTTGTCCATCATACAGCAACACTAAGGAAGGAGTCCTTTGCATAAAGTATTTATGTACCGTGACTATGTTTACCCCAAATATTAAGTATTCTTGATAAAATTGGTAATGACTTCCTGAAAGGGAGACTGGTTATTTATTTTTTTTGAGGGAGTAGATGCAAATTATAATTCATTGAGCAGTTTGCCACTTTGGGGGAAAGGTGTTTCTTTTGAGGAACATTATAGCCTCTGGCTTAAAGAAAGTTTGTGTTCTTGGGTGGAACGCAAAAAGCGTAGAGGCAGACCATATAATTTAAACAACATGACAGTAGGCATCCAGCACTCACATTTCCCAGTCATCTAAGTGGGAATTTTGAATAGAAGCTAATTGGAGCATTTTCAGACTGTGTATGTGTTTTGCAGAAGCGATCTATGAATTGTGAAGTAGTAATGAAGTACTGCCTCGGTCTGTTTGAGACAAATAGGACAGAAGGATATTAAGCAAGAGAGAAGTATTCCCTTCCTTCCTTCCATACCGTCCTTTAAACCAGTGTTTCATACCCCAATTTGTAATTTCTGACTCTCAGAGTGCAGGTGAGAAGGATGCAGAGAAGAGTCACCAAGAAAATGAGGGTCAGGGTGTCAAAAGTTTTCCCAGCTAGCTGGAAAATGCTAGCCTAAATGCTATTCCCCTCAACTCATCCCATCTACAACAAGCTATTTCTTGAAGCAATAAGTCATTTTAAATGTCCTAAATCCAATCTTTTTGTAGATCATGCTTTAAGGAGAAAACTGGCTTATTTAAAGGTACTCTCAAGGGAAATGAATTTGACTACATAGTTCTTAGTGATTATTCCTGGAAGCTTGGTCAGTCAGAAGAAAGTTCAGGAATCTCAAATGTATCTAGATGTCACGCAGTCAAGAGAGACATAGACAGGATATTCTGGATTCTAAAAGAAAATTGTTATCATCAAAATATTTCAGTCATCTTAGACTCCTAGTTCTTCCCCATCTCCTCTGCCCAGGCAACTGACAAAGTACTACTAAATATCTCTCTAGTATGTGTCTTTCACCACCTCTCCACTCTCACTGCCCCTACCACGCTTTGGGTATCTATTACCTCTTCCTTGGATTTGGTCAGTAACATAAATTACATATTTGTTACAGTATAGCATCTTCACATACTGTGATTGTATTTATAGTTTTGGCGGGGGTGGGGCGGGGGGAGACGGGGTGGGGTGGGGTGGGGTGGAGGACCGGGCGCAGTTTTCCAAGAGCAGTATTCAATCACTTCTCTCTGCTTGCTGGACAAAAGCCATATCCTACGCTCTTGCATTCAAGGCTTCTTGGACTAGCCCTCCTTAACTAGTTGCACATTCTGGCAAATAATTCAAAGTAAATATATATTTAATGATTTGAGAATAAATAAAAATCCAAATTTATTCACAAACTATCAATTGTTTTGCTTTAGAATATGTTGTTTTCATACATTAGTAACTGCTATGCCTTTTTGTCCTATTGTTAACCAAGCAATGTGTAAAAGCATTTATTTAAAATATTTCTGATAGGAGGAAAACTTAGTTAATTTAAATTGAATATCTGCTGGGAGTTCCCTGGTGGTCCAGGGGTTAGGACTCAACGCTTTCACTGCTGTGGCCCCGGGTTTAGCCTTTTTAAGTATAAAACAATTCAGAACATAAGTAAATGTGGATCATTTTCTTGAGTACTAATTTAAAATTTATTTTTCCTAAACCCTACTCAGATTTCCTTTTATTCTAGACAGCCATTCCTCTTTTCAAACTATACACACAAAACACATTATCATTTAAGTACAACCATACTAGTTTTAAAACATAAATTTGTCTAAAATAGTTTTTCCCTCATGGTAAAGGACATGTGAAAATAAGTCAAATGACTCTTAACTTTAAGAGTAGTTGCTCTCTTGGGCTTTCCTGGTGGCGCAGTGGTTAAGAATCCGCCTGCCAATGCAGGGGATACGGGTTCGAGCCCTGGTCCGGGAAGATCCCACATGTCGCGGAGCAACTAAGTCCGTGCGCCACAACCACTGAGCCTGCGCTCTAGAGCCCGCAAGCCACAACTACTGAAGCCCACGTGCCTAGAGCCCGTGCTCCGCAACAAGAGAAGCCACCGCAATGAGAAGCCCACACACCGCAACGAAGAGTAGCCCCCGCTCGCCGCAACTAGAGAAAGCCCGTGTGTAGCAACAAAGAAAGACCCAATGCAGCCAAAATAAAATTAAATTAAAAATAATTTTTTTTTTTTTTTTAAAAAGGTAGTTGCTCTCTTGGAAGAGATTATAATCTTACTTTCTTTATCAAATTACAATTTGATGAACCATGACTAAAGTATTCTGGTCACTGGTAAATTGCTTCTATTAAAATTACTTTCAAACAAAACAAAACAAAACAAAACAAAAAAAACCAAAATTACTTTCAGTCGGTGCCAGCATCATGGTACTTATCAGCAAGCAAGGAACAGAATCAGGATTTTGAATTAGTTCTTTTCATAGGAAAGATAGCTGTAACTTACTCTCTAACAAGACTGTAATTTATTAGATTCCTCTATATATGAAATGAAGAAATGCAACACGCTTTGAGTGAAAAAATTTGCACAAGGCTACAGACCTAAAAACTACTCTCTCTAGATTCATTCATCGGGGATTTCCTCAGCGGTCCAGTGGTTAAGGCTCCATACTTCCAATGCAGGGGTCCTGCATTCAAATCCCTGGTCAGAGAACTAAGATCCCACATGCTGCACAGTGTGGCCATAAATAAATAAATAAATAAATAAATAAATTTAAAAAATTCATTCATCAACTCAACATCTGAACACCTGCTATGTGCCAGCCACTGCACTAGGAGATATGTAAAAAGAGCAGGTGGGATACTTGCTTGCAAAGAGATCACAGTGAAAGAAATAATTACTTTCCAAATAACTAAATGATATAAAAATAATAATAAATTCTCAACATCATCTACTAACAAATACCATGTTGCATAATTCATATAAACCACAGTAACAAAACTAATTGCAAACTTTGCTCTCTGGTACAGAAGTGTATCAGTTCATATTTAGCATATAAGCGCCAAAATAAATAAATAAATAACATCGACTTTCCTTACTGCTATTTTATTTTAAAGGATTATTCATCCCAGATCAGGCTATCTGCAAGGCTGCATCAGCAATCAAATAATAATATCCACTATTCAAAAATATAATGTGCAGGCTTCCCTGGTGGTGCAGTGGTTAAGAATCCGCCTGCCAATGCAGGGCACACGGGTTCGAGCCCTGGTCCGGGAAGATCCCATATGCCGCGGAGCAACTAAGCTCGTGCGCCACAACTACTGAGCCTGCACTCTAGAGCCATGAGCCACAATTACCAAAGCCCATGAGCCTAGAGCCCTCCACAACAAGAGAAGCCACTGCAATGAGAAGCCCGCGCGCAGCAATGAAGACCCAACACAGCCAAAAAAAAAAAAAAAATATATATATATATATAAATATATATATATAATCTGCAATTATAATTATATGAAAGAAAGCCAAACATATGATGGTGTGATAGTGGCTCACATCATTTGAAAGAAAAGTCTCTAATTGCATCTATCTATATACTTCAGCAATATGCTTATGAAAAATATGGTAATGAGCCAGGTCACTGGTCTACTTTAGACGAAAATTTGGGTTCCAGTTTCATGAACTTTTGTTTAGCTGTGAATCATTCAGAAATGATTACATATGCACATCCTTTGAGGCAAAGTGCTCATAATGAATGAAAATCACTTCAATTTAGTGATGCTAAGGGATCATCTGTTGGATAATCTACTTACAACCTAAAATATCCATATACTTTTCAAAACTATTTCAAAATATTTTGTAGATCCACCCAAACTAAAGCCAGGTCGAACTGTGAGTTAATTAGGAACACAGTTCAGTGTAGGACAAGAGAAAAATCTCTGGTGTAATCACATGTATAAAGAGAAATCTAGCTGAAGTTTTTGTAGTAAAACTGGTTTTTAACATTAATTTGTAATACAGTTGATGAAATGGGATAAAATAATAAAGAGGAAATATAAATTAAGACTGAGTTAAATCATCAAATGTGAATGTACACAGATGGAGAAAAAGTGACCAGACTTAAATATCACATTCTCTTTCAAGGTACAATGGTATGACAAAGAATGATTTCTAAGGTTCCTCCCAGCTCTTAGAGTCCAAGAATCCTGAATAAGATACTTATGCTCTTTTTAAGATGTCACGTTCTGATCTCACTGATCAGTGAAAAGCACTATAGTTTTGAAACCAGAAAAACAAAGAGTGAAAATAGAAGATGTTACAGGGCAAGCTGTAAATGAGCAAAGGTCTTTTAGAATTTGTAGCAATACCTTCAGTGAGAGATTTTCAAGTGGCGGGGGGAGAAGGAGGGGGAGAGAGGAAGGACAGAGCAATGGCAAAGGCACTAGTTTAACCCAGTTGTCCATGAACACTCAAATGAGCTTGCCTCTCTAATGTATCATTCTCACAATGTTTCATTCTCAAAATTTTATTGTTTTAAATACAGTATTCAAGATTTTTTAATCAAAAACTCAATCGAGTCCCTGCACCTTCCAATCGAATCACTTAAGTCCTTAAGGGTGGAAGAGAAAGGCAGAAGAGTGGGTCAGAGAGAGATAGATGTGAAAAAGATTCCTGCCATTGTGGGCGCTGAAGATGGAGAAAGGGAGCCAGAAGCCAAGGAACGCTGGCGGCCTCTAGAAGCTGAGATCAACTGTTGCCTTACAGCCAGCAAGAAGATAAGGACCTTGGTGGTTCTACAACTGCAAAGAACTGAATTCTGTCAATGATCCAAATGAGAAGGAAATGCAGTCTCCCCTAGAGCCTCAGAAGCAAATACAGCTCCACCAACACCGTGTTTTTAGCCCAGTGAGACCCATACCAGACTTCTGACCTAAAAAACTGTAACATAATAAACTTGTGACGTTTTATGCCATTCGTTTGCAGCAATTTGTTATGGCAGCAATAGAAAACTCATACATGGAGGTTTTTCTCAGTGCCTCCACACAATCAAGCAATGGGACGATGATATCCACAAGAAAGTACTAAAGGTACTGACTGGTTAGTACCCTAGGACTGTGATAAACAGAGTACATCTGCTACAGTCAATGGCAGCTAATTACCAGGGGGAAAAATGGTGGTTGGCCAACGAAGGTAGAACAGTGCTTCGAAAGAAATAGGAAACAATGAGGTTAATCCCAGTATCATATCAGTAAGTAAAGATAATTGTCCCAGTATTTTCCTGCAACTTCACCACTTGACAGTACCACAAAGTAAAGCTAACTTCTCCCTGTACCACCACCCAATTCAAAAAAGTTTATCTCATCTGTCATACTCCTTTGTTCTTCGAATTCTAGTGAGATATTTCCTAATTAGTAGATGGCATGAAAGTAGCAAAAGTCTATAAAAAGAACAAGGCATGAGAGGAGTCAAGATCATTGAAATCAAGCAGAACTGCGTTTGAATTTTCACTTCACCTCTTACTTGAAGTGTAACATTGAGCAAGTTAATTAACTTCTCGGAACCACTGTGCCCTTAAAGTAAAACAGGGAAAAGACTTACCCTTATAGAGTGTTTGGGAGGCAGCTTCCAAAGTGCTTGGCACTTTTTTTTTCTTGTGAGGGAAGGATTTATTACTACTTGCAACAAGTAAGGAGAACACCGGGGATCTTTCCCAAAGCAGTGTCTCCCCATACAGCAAAATTGGGGACGTTTTAACACAGTGCTTGGCACTTTTATAGTAGCACTCAATAAATTGTATTACATTTAACTATGCTAAACCAGGACATTTTTGAAAATTGCAAATAAATATGTTTCACGTGAAATTTACAATATCTGTTGTATAGGCTAGATTCAAGAGTTCTGAAAGTTGTTTTTAATTACATTTTTCTTATGGAAAGATGTTATTTCATTTCTCCACTGAACTATATCATAAGAAGAACTGTCCAACGAGTTGGGCGTGCTCCTGTCTTATCATACCATAAATGTTGCAAAATTGGGTTAAAAACAACATATACCCTCATCATAGTAAGTCATGCCAGTGAAAATATTTTACTATAATTGGAAACGTAATAGAATTTTATTTTTCTCTAAGATTACATCATATAGTCTGGGATCAAATTGTTGATGCTTGCAAGGTAAAAATATATACACTTGGGTGCTATAAAGCACCTAAGCCCTATCCAACTTAAAGAATGGCACTCCATTTTTCTTGTTTAAAAAAGTGACTATCAAGTTTAAATGTAAATCGCATCATTTTCCATCTTATGGAATATGTACTTTCTCTTTTTTGCTTTGTTTAAATATTGGGGTATAACTGACATACATTGTATTAGTTTCTGGTGTACAACATAATGATTTGATATTTGTATATATTGTGAAATGATCACCACAATAGCAATATGCACTTTAAAATCTGGTATCTATATCCAATTCGTATCTCCTCAGTTAGCCCAGACACATTTCTCCTCTGTAGTATTTTTATTGCCATTAAATCCATTATCAATAATGCAAACACAGTAAACAAGAATGTTATTTAAACGGGTTGTCTTGGTTTAGAATTTTCACAGGAGCAAAATAAATCAAGCAATTTAATTGTTTATAAATAAAGATAGGATAGAAGATAAAGACTAGTCATTTTGAATAACTGCAAGGACTATATCCGTAATACCCAGCAGAGTTATGCCTGGCGCATAACAGGCAGTAACTTCTGAATATTATAAACTCAATATACAAGGTGATTGAAAAAGAACTGAGCTCTTTCAAAAGTGGATTGCTCAGTAACTTCTTTATGTACTGATTCCCCAAGAATCTTAACGTTTATACCACCTCTTTCTTGGCCTTGAGGCGATAAAGCAATACACTGTGGCTGCTATTTCAATTTAAAATATCAGCATGCACAGTGCTTATAATTCTTGACTCTTTACAAGTAATACAGTCATTAATACAAATACTTGCCTATCTCTTCCTTCTTTCTTTTCCCTCCCCCTAACTTGGCCCTATTTAGGTCTCATCTAAATATTATAAATTTCAAGCAGAATGTCTGGAATCCTTAGAGTTCTTAGTAACTCCAGACTTCTCATGATGGTGAAAGATTTGCATTTCTGTCTCTCTTCCCTCTGGGGAAATGTTTTGAGGGGTACTTGGAAGTAACACTCATTTGGGCATAAAAAACAATGAATCTAGATAAATTTTCGACAAGTAAAATCCTTGGAAATTGCTGAAAGCATCCGAAATACTAGCTTTCTGTTCTGTAAGTTTCTTGTGTGCAATATTCCTCAGATACATTAAATGGTTTTAAGAGATCTTTTTAAAGACACATACAATAGGCTTTAAAACAAAATTTTAATTTCATGTGCACATGCCAGAATTCCTCAGACTTGAAGATCTGAAGTAGCCAAGAGAATAAACGCTGACTAGGAGGAACAAACAATCTAGTCGTAAACCTCTGAAAAGAAGTTTGTAAACTCTGAGTCACTGTGGTTCAGGGTGAATGCTATGATTAAAAAAATAATATAATCGCAGGCTCTTTAAGATAAGCAAAACGCCTGTATGAAAGGAGAGACGTCTCTTCTAGTCGGACGGTGTGGGGAGCATCTCATTCACATGTAGTATCTTGTATAAAGTTTAACACAAATAAACTATCTGGGTGAGGTACAACCAGCAGAGTGAAGAGTCTGGAAAACACGTCACATGAGTAATGGTTAAAGAAAGAAGATTTCCAGGCTTGTACGTTATAGAGAAAATAATATTTTTCTCCATAGCTCCAGAAGGCCACACTAGGAATTGGAGATGAAAGATAAGAGGAATTGATTTCGTTCAATGCATGGAAGAGCTGTCCACGAATGAAAGGTGCTGGCTTGGGGAGGTAGTGAGCTCTTTGTCACTGACAGTGATCAAGGTGAACGTGCATCAGCATCTTTCAGAGTTGTCACAGGAAGGATTCCTGCTTTAAAGGGGATCTGGATTCTCTAAATGACATCTAAGGTCACTTTTATCTCTATGATTTTCCATTAATAAGTGTTAAGCTAGCCCTTCTGCAAGTTCAGACAATGGAAATTCACAAGAAACATGCTACAAAAGTTACAGATGAGCACTAAATTGCTCTGTGTTATTTATGTTATTTCTCCACATAATTTTGTTAGATTGAGCATATGTTGTAAAAAAACAAATTAAGCAGACACAGACAAAAGTTTATGTATACACTAACTGTGAAAATATCTAACTAATTATATACTTTTCTAATTCGAGAATATCAATTTGGGAAGTATTTTGCTAGACGAAAAAGCTATCTAAGGTTTTGTTTTATTTTATTTTCAAGGTTGTGTTTTATTCACTAAATTAGAAACAAGACAATCTTAGGGGATAGAGAACATGTCAAATTTAGAAAGTGCATATTTTAATTTTCTCTGTCCTTTGAATCACCCACAAACAAGGAACATTTATATAGTATGACTAAATCTTGATAAATTATTGACAATTAAATAAAGCACCATTTCTTCTAGGGAAATCTAGATACTGAATCTCAATGATAAAATGATAGAAAATGCTATAAAAGTCAGTGCTATTGGCACTTACTCTAAAATATATTTTACATAGTAAACAAAATAGTTGTAAACAGGAGGCTAACTGAATACAAGTGTATTGACTAAGAGAGGACAAGTCTAATTCACTAACACTCATTCTATACCCATTGTCTGGCTTGCTAGGATTCACTGTTACACTGTGCTGGTTAATTCTTACCCATTGTCTTCCTCCTTGTGGCCACACCATTATTAGCAAGACTTAACTGCTGGTGAAGAAAGATAAAAAGATAGCTAATTCTAATTCTGTTCTATTTCAGTGTGTCCTTGGAATCTAACAATACATTAACCCTATAACATCAGCCTGAAGGAATCATTTGCTGCTTGAAAACAATGAATACCGAAACACCAGAAAACCACTTAGAGGTGACTGCCCTTTCAGCTTTATTAATTTAGGCAAATTGACAGGTTAATTTACATGGTTCAAACCTGTCAGGAGCAGAGTCTACTAATTCAGCTTACACTGACCAGGAGATACTCCTTCAGGCTAAGGTTGAACTTCAACCTTCTGCTGAACACAGTGTAACACAAACGCATCACTCAGATTTCGATCAAGACAGTCCCTTCAGAATTCCACATGGATGGCACACCACCCTTGCAAGTGTTCAAAACTGAAGCTGAAGGGAGACTCTACCTAATAGAGACTAAATAATATTTGGTAATCAAGCTATCTGGAGGCCAAAGGATTATTTTCCCAACTCTTATGTCTTTATAATACTCCACTCTTCCCAAATCATATTTTAACACAATTTGAAAAGCACTTTATGCTATATAAGAAACTATTTTCCTTAATATTATCATAAACATTGTTTTTATCATCAATAAGTCTTGAAAATATGGAAAGGTTTTAAACTCACGTTCAGGTTCTAAACAAGCAGAAAGCAAGTCAACTTGGACTTTAAATCCACAAGGAAAAAAAAGCTTTTCTGTTCAATGTTTGCAGTAAGTAAAACATTCTCTATTCTAGCTTTCACTAGTGGATAGCAGCACTGCCCTATCACCAGCATCAATGGAAGAGTTCTAGCCAGAAGCACCTACATTGAGTTTAGAAAGAAACCATAAGGAATTTCTCCATATTTGCTCCATTACTACGACACATTTTTACTACAAGCAAAAATATTTTATACTGAAATTTCAGTCTTTGAAAAAGCACCCAAGTCATCAATGAAAATCATGTAATATGTATTCGACAAATCACAGTAAATAACGATAAAACATTACAAATCAACACAAGCAAATATACCAAAAGATGCTTATATTAACTGGGAAGAATTCTATATTCAAGATAGTATTTTTAATTTTTATACATAATTTTACAGGTAAATTCTAAAATATCACAATCTATCTAAGAGTCAGAATTTAACTGCTCCATTTCAATGCAAAGACTTTAGACCCAAAAGACACAAGTAGCCATCTAATCTATGTTTGCCAACCCAACCGACCATGAGAGCAAACATGATGTTACTTGACCCAGGATTCCAACTTACTCTTTACAGTTTCTGAGTGAAAAATATGCTCAACTTAAATATCATCTGTGTGTAGAAGTGCTATGGAATATAAGGGAGCACTGATGAGAACAACATGTTAAACGTGGTATTTTTATTTCTGGCCCAGCAAGGCAATGAACTCTAACGCAGTCAAAAACGAAACAATTTATTTAAAACTTGATTTAAACTCCCCAAGCTAGTCTTCTTTTCCTATATTTAACATATATTATCTGTGTATATTTACATAATATTTTAAACCTCATATTAATTTATTTATTAAAAAAAATAAGTTAAGACCAATTTAACAATACAGACTGTCACAATGTCAAAAGAGTCCAGACTAACACTAGCTCCTCAAATATACGTTTCCATTCTACATATGTGTACTACCAACACTCATTGCCAACGTGCAAGATCTATGATATTTTCTGGCTTCTCTCGTCTAAATCAATTCACTCATATCACCAGGTCAAAGAGGTGAGGACTTAAAAGAAAGAAAGTGGTTCATTAAAGATGTTGTATTAAGCTGTATCTGAGCTTGTGGCTAGTATGGATTAAAAAATTGTAAGTATTTTTTAATCATCTCTAAAAAGTAGCAAATCAGCTGCAACAGGGGCTACAAATTGGATCTTTTGGACAGTAAAATGCAGTAGGAATACTAGAATCATTAGTAACCATTATTAATTGTAACCTATTGATTTTAGTTTGGGGTGTGTATGTTTTGTTTTGATGATGAAGTGGCTTTTGGTAAATCTTTGGTCATTTCTCACCAGCTAAGACATATAAAGTCAATAGGCACATCTCATTTTCTCGAATTATCTGAAGGAGCTCCATTAACTTGTCACCTCCATTAATTTGCACTTTTGACAAATGCAGCTTTTGAGAAACAGAGCTGATGTTTTTCTTTTTTCTTTTACAAATATAACTTAAATTTTTAACTTTATAGGAAACAGAGTTTAACACCCAGATAAAATAACCTGAAGCATCTCTAAGAAGGAATAGAAAAAATAATCTGAAAATGAAATGATGACAGGATTCAAGTCTGAAATGTCCTCATTTTTCCTCGCTTTCCCGGGAATTGCTTCTTTTGGACTAAAAGCCTTTCAAAGAACCAGATAGATACCACTGTGCATCTGAACCTCATATAAAACAAAAACTAAGTAATAAAATGGCAACTCACCAGATTTCTAAACACACAATGAACCTAAAGCGGGAAGAATTTTCCACATCTGTCCTAGTGAAAAATATTTTAAAGGGAACACATACAGTTAAGACAGACTTTCACTCAAAAGCTTTTCTCGTACAATTATTTAATAAAAAAAAAAGTCCAGCTTTCCCTCACTCCTTCCTCTACTAAAAAAAGATCACAGACAATACTTTAAAAGAATATTTTATTATATCTCCCAGATTTTGTTTTTGAAGTAATAATTTGCAAATTTAAAAAATAAGATTTTCAAAAATTCTAGAAAGACATCCCAACATATTTCAGTGCATATTTACTTAAAATAAATTTCTAAAATAGGTATTTGTACAATACACTTTTTCAACTCCACGGATATAAATAACTACTCATAGAACTATAATTTGCACAAATTCAAACTTATACTCCAGAACTCGAATTATAAAACTGAGAAAGATATAATATCAAACTTATTAATGTTCATACATAACTCAAGTATAAAAGTCCTGATTAAAAGACTCATTTTCTGATCAATGTGTTAACTCCGAATGTTTCAAATCCATCAAAAAATTATAGAAAGTATTTCCATATTTAACACATCAACATCAATCATCAGCAGTTTTTGTGCCATTACACAAAAGAAGTCATCTTAAGTATTTCAGATACACAAAAATTCAAAACATCCAACCAATGTAAAAGTTTATCCTTATGCAATTCCTTAGATATACCTTTAGACTTTCATCTTAGTAATTACATTACCATTAGGCACTTTAAATGAAAAGAAACATAAACTCCTAAAAAACAAAACAATGGTAAAATGTGGGCATGCCAATATATTTAAATGTAAGCAAGCTTGAGGTTTTTAATCTTGTGGGGTTTGGGATGTTGCTGTTTGGGATTTTTACCCCCTTTTGCCACAAGGTTGATTCATGAATGAAATCCCACTTTAATATCCTATTTTCTCTCACTTACATGTATGCTGGAGAAAGTGGAGTTGACCTGGATGTTTTAAGCACAGGAACTGGGAATTTCCAGATAGCAGGAGAGCTCGTTTTCCATTTCAATGGCATGTTGTCACCACGGTACTACAATAACAGTAAACAGCGTTTCCATAACAGACTACCAACTAGGACTTCCATTCCACACTGTACTGACACAGCAGTGGCTGCCGCGGAGAACAAGCAAACGATTCTGCCAGTGCCCTTAAACCGATGCTTCCAATCTGTAAAATAGGGCTGCAAGGTACCTCCTTTAAATCCTCCTGTCCCCTAAAGCAAATGATGATTCTATCGTTCGAACTCAACAATAGTGCCACCTCGTTAGGAAAGCGTTGACTGCAGTATATTTTTTTGAAAACACTGCACTGTGCATACCACACAATGCAGCTTTATTTGATAAAAGCGGCTAGGGTTTGGGGTGGGTTTTTTTTTTTTTTTTTTTTGGTATTATATTAAGCTTCCATTACCATTGTTCTACCTTAACAGGGATACTGCAGCACTGCACTATATTCTGCACCTATTAACCTGATTTCTGACCAATAGTAGCAGCAAAAAAAAAATAGACGGGTTTCATATGAAAATGAAACAACATACCTACTCAGAATACACTTGTCATCCTCTGAACATTCTTCTTTTGAGCTGCAACAATACAAATGGGATATAAACCTCAGCATAGCCTTAGGCCACAGCTAATAGAGATCAGTGACTAAATTCGGCAGCCTGCTTTCCTCCTGTGCAAGCTCTGGCCACACAATACAAGAATGCCATTATGGGAAGAGCCCGTTTAAAAAAATGCCAGTCTCTCTGTTTTCCAGTTAGAAGAAGGCAAAATGTAAGAACAAATATAAACTGCTGCAGAACTCTGCACGCTCTTCTAGTAGCTTCTGATTCAAGTTGCTCTCTTTTCCCTATTCTTATTTCCAAGCCAGGATGAGCAAAAATCTCATACATTTACAACATGCTGTGTGCTAACACGAATATCACTCTGTCTTCTGCAGCAGAGAAGTACAGAATAGCGTGCTCTTAATAGCAGTCCTCGGAGGGACGCTATCAACAATCTAATTCAGTGCTGCCCTCCCCTTCTTCTCTCCCCCTTTCCCTCCCCTTCACCCTCCTTCACGCCTCCCCCGCCCCTAAACAGCTCACAAATTGCCTAGAGGAGAGACACCAAGCAGGTGTCCAGCAGGGACCATTCCAGAGCTCAGCGGCGGGTCCGGTAACCTCTAGGGGCTAGTGACTGACAAGGAGGTTCAAAAATTCAAGCTGCCGTCAAAGGTAGGTTGACGTATTTCATGAAAGTAACGGCAAATAGAGGCTTCATCTGTATTGTTTTAAAATACTGCCAGAAAATAGCGTTGTAAATGCCCAGAACGCGACTGACTGGGTGTTTCAAGTTTCTGTTTAAAGCATCAAATTCACACACTTTCTACACAATTCAAAGAAGTGAAAATAGGATAAACCGGTATTATGCTGAACTCTGTATTTTCAGGTTGAAGAATTTTATTTCTGATGTAGGCAAGTCGCCATCACTAAATATCTACCCTCAATGCGTCCTTCCACCTTCTACCTAAAAACCGAATTACCCATCTTCGTCAAATGCAAGCTTAATAAAGGAGGACCGCCATTGACATGAAAGCCGCTACCTTTTAAAAAACTCATCGCAGTGATGAAAAGCTCATATTTACTTTCAAGTTTATATTCAAACAATAAGCTTGTGCTTCCAACTTAAGTAGCTGGCTTTCATATGCTCTTTCCAAACGATTCCCAGTTTTTGAAAGATTGAGATTTAGTCCCTAAGAGCCTTTCTCATTTGTATTCAAAAAGCACAGGTAATTATTTCTGTAAGAAAGACACTGCTTTCAAAAATTGCAAAATACGTAATTTCATATACCAGAATGCAGCGTGAAATCACCTAAGGTAATCACAAGTACCTTCAAGAACACATCAATATTCAACAATGTATTTTTCCTATGAAATCCAACATATATGTATATGCAGTATATACATTCACGCATACATACCTAAGGAGAGAAAGCTTATTTTGAAACATTGACCAGTAATGCATAAACTTTATTAAATACTAAATAGGTCTCAGCCATCACTACCTCACAAATAATTTTTGTTCAATCTATCAGACACAAAAACACTGCACAAAAACTGAGTCAAGCAACTTAAAGGGTTAAATGATATTTCCAACTCTTTTCAGTACCCCCGCCAAAAACTGTCTCACAGAAATCTTCAAAGGAATCAGAGAAAGGAATATTTATCAATATCTTAGTGGCCAAAATACATTTTAAAAGTTTTTTTAAAAGTGGCACTAATACAAATAAACTGTAGTCAATATTTTACATTAGAAGGATTTGTATAATCATCTTAATAGTTAAGGAGCAAAAAGGTCCTAGGGACAATTGGCAGTGGTAACTTGTTGGAAACCCCAAGAAGGAAAACACACACAATACGCACGCGCGCGCGCACACACACACACACACACACACACACACACACACACACACACACTCATCAAGCAAGTTTGGAATGTCTCATTCCAAAGCCCTGAAGCATTCTCAAATATTTAAAAATATAAAACATAAAACAGCTACAAATTAGCTATATGGAGCAATTTTAGAGAGGAACTTCAATCACTTTCCAGCTTATGAAAATATTACAAAGTAGTAATTGCAAATGTAACTTCTCCTTCTGAGAACAAAGACCCCCAAACCTATGTAAAACCAAGGTAGTTAAGTGTTTTGAGTCTTCATCTGTGAAGATTACTCAATATTTATGAGGGGGAAATAGGGTGAATGTAGAGTTTTCCAAATTTCCAAGAGGGTAACCTCCCAAAACAGGCGAAGATCACTTTATTGCAAAGGTTCTCAAGTTATTATTCTACTATGAACAACTGATTCAAAAAACCAACATATTCTTGGTCTAATCTCATTCGGCTCCAAAGAAATCAACCAATACCATCAAATCATCTCTTAGACTTAATGTTCAGAACCTGCTTTTGTAGCACTCCAACCATTGTAATATTTGTTCAAAGTGAAAAGAAAGCCTGCTTTCTTCCACCCATCCTAAACACTCTTAAAGACCCCCAAACCCTAAAAGCATTATATCTGATGATGAGCATTTATTTATATTCAGTTCTTTTGATTTATAAATTGCTAGAAGTCATTTGTAATTCTCTCATGAGCAAACAACCAATACGCCAAAGGCTTTAAAAATAATTCCCTTAACTAGTCCATGAAATATTCTTTACACTTTTAAATTGCTTAACAACACCATTCCTCATACGTCGTTTAGAAATAAACTTCAGCCAGGCAAAATCACCCCAATTACAAATAAGCAGAGTCCAAATTAATCAGATTTTACTACCCTGACGGCGACTCTAGTAGCAACTACGGAATGTAATTACCATTACATTCCAGAACTAAAAATGTTTTCACCTACAGAGTGAAAGGAAGAAAATGATTAAATATATATTTTAAATATAATTTTATGCAAGCTCAGTGGTCCCACTACTTTAATATTTAGACCTGGGGGGACCTCCCTGGTGGCGCAGTGGTTAAGAATCCGCCTGCTAATGCAGGGGACACAGGTTCGATCTCTGGTCCGGGGAGATCCCACATGTCACGGAGCAGCTAAGCCCGTGCACCACAACTACTGAGCCTGCGCTCTAGAGCCTGTGAGCCACGACTGAGCCTGCGTGCTGCAACTACTGAAGCCCGTGCGCCTAGAGCCCATGCTCCGCAACAAGAGAAGCCGCCGCAACGCGAGAAGCCTGTGCACTGCAACCAAGAGTAGTAGCCCCTGCTCGCCGCAACTAGAGAAAGCCCACGTGCAGCAATGAAGACCCAACACAGCCAAAAATAAACAAGCTAATTAATTAATTAAAAAAATATTTAGACTGGGAAATGTCAAAAGCCCTCATTCACATCACAGGACTGATTTCATTTACAGAACACTTGGTTTCTATTATGGACAACTGCATAAAATGGGATAGAAAGACAACATGCACAAAAGCTCTTCAAAACATTGTATGAACATTAATCACTTAAAAATACCTGTGAATGCATATTTCAGAGATGTAATAAAGGACAATGTTGGGACTTGGCCAAGGCCACGAAAGGAGTCACTCTTGGCCAAATCTTACAACACAGAATTCCCTGGTTCCCAAAGTAGAAAGAGATTTGTAGAACTTTTACAAATCATCTTGCTCAGTACCCTCATTGTATAGATGAAAAAACTGAAGCCCAGAGGAGTTAACTTGTCACACTACTAGCTAGTAGCAGAACTGGAACTAGAAACCAAATTCCATCTCCTACTCTAGGACTCCTGCTCTAGAATCCCTACTGTCCTTTCTTCTCAATGAGACAGTTCCAGAAGATGTTTCCATATGAAGTGAACCACATTCTACAGCTGTCTCAATGTATTCAAAAGAAACAAGAACTACAAAGAGTTATTTATTCCTCCAATTATATGTACACTCAAAGACAGACATGGGAAAGAAACACCAAAAATACAAACGTGTGCAGAAAGACCATTTCCAAAATCTTAATTCCAGAAGGTGTTTAAGAATGATCAGGGAGAAAATGGTGAGTAAAAATTAAGCCAGTCATAGTATGAGAGACAAGTGAAATATACAGCCAAGAGTCTAATTTTTTTCTCAATGTAAATGTTTCTAAATAACTTTATACGAAAGTTTAATTCGCTTACTGACTGCTACAGTTTGTCTCCAGTACCACCAACTCGTGAAATGAATTGACTAATATGTCACATATCTGACCTCTTTCTCCATATTTTCCCAATATCCCCTAAGAACTAACCTACCTTTTTCTTGCAAGTTTTGGTTAATCCCGTGGTAAGTACAACTGAAGAATAATAGCATTAGCCATCGTTTGTATGAGCAGGCACTGTGTATTCTTCTGGAGTCCTGACAATGTCCCTTCAGACTAATCTGGGAGATCCATGTTATTCCTGTTGCTCAGACAAGACTGTAGATCAGGCCAAATCGTGTGCTTTGTTTATATTCTACCAATCAGTAAAAGTACTTGGATGGCAACCAAGTAGGACTGTTAAACCCTTTAAAGCATACAAAAAGTTAAGTTCTAAACAGAGCACAATTCAGGGCTCCTCATTACAGGAAATAGAACTGTTCACGCGAATGGCTATATATACTTAGGTGTGTGTGTGTCTCCTTTTTATTTGTTTTAGGAAATTGAATATCAAATACATTAAAAATGTCTTCCTAGATACTCTGATATGTAGCCTTGCTAAGATCAAAATGGAAAATCCTAGACATTTCTCAAAGACAGCTGCTTTGGAAAGTCATTATTTCATCTTTTATAAGCACCTTCTCACAAATCAATTTCCTTAACGGAACTGTGTGGACTCTTACAGTCCCACAAAGAATTTACATAGATTATTGTAACCATGACTATGCCTTGGATTACTGTAGGACCTATCTCCTTCACGATACAAACAAGTAGAAAAACACACTTGTGCAGGCGCATACGCACATATGTGTGTATATGCACAGAGAATTCCTCAGGCCATGGATGGCATAAGTAATGTGAAGGGAAATACTCTTCCAATCTTTAACAATTCCAAAGGAAAATATGGATACTAAACGTTTGTTTGTTTCTTTGTTTGTTTTGGGGGAGTCGGGTATAGAACAGCAATAAGAGGAGCTAGGAAGCTGATAAGGTAAAGGGAACAAAGGAGAAAAAAAGTAAGGGTGAGGAAGGTAATGGACTGGCTGGAGGGAGAATGGAAAGCCAGAATGGTAGTGGTTCTTGATGTTTATGTAGCACCTTTTATAACCGGGGGTCAGATGAATGAGGTTATGACGCCAAGATGGGAGCTGGTGTACAAAGGACTGAGCAGGCAACAAGAGAGATCCAGCTGTTGGGGACCCAATGACCCACAGATTCTGACCACCCTTAATCTCACTATGCTGAAGAAAGGATTTGCACTGAATGGGAAATTCAGAAGTCCTTGCCCTTCCTTCTTCCTTTTGCTTTCTGCAGTATCTATATTCTTTATGGCTTTTTTTTTGGGGGGGTACCCTTGAGTTCTTCATTCACATGATTCCCAAATCCATATGCCCAAGTAAGTCTTCATACATCTTTGACATGCATAACCTAAATTAATTCTTAAGTATTCCCATGTATTAAATAATGCCTTAAACCCCAAATCAAAGTGTTTGGGTGTATTGGGAAGGGTAATGGTGGAAATCAATGATTTTTACATACATACTATCTATACACCTGATTTTGCATTACCATTTTTACATTGTTGAAAAAATTCCATTTACAGAGACAGTTTATGATCATCAAATAGGGATAATGTATCCAGTGCTCCAATAAGAGGCCTGCTGTTAGGACACCCCTGTGCTCCAGCTTTGCTACTTTGTCTGCCTGAGATGCCCTCCCCAAACTCGTGCTCCTCCTTCGAGAAGGAATCCCTGAATCTTTATCTTCCTAATAGATCACTATTCCTGGCACATGGGAAAGCACTCAGTAAGTATTTGTTGAGTAGATTGAAAGCGAGATTTTTATAAGCAGAGTAGTGATTAAACAAGAACTGTGTACTGAAGCCAGGATATATCCTGAAAAGTTTTAAAAATGCTGTTATTGATTCTGCTTATAACTAAAAGCAGAGTTCAGAGTAAAAGGAATATCCATCTATTAATTTGATAATTTTAGGCTATAAAGTCCTTAAAATGAAAAAAACTTAAACATACACATTGTCTTGTTAAAAATAAGCATATGTTGAAGAAAATCACCCAGAATACATACTTTCTTAAATAAAATAAAGGCGTCCCTGATAGTGATGATGGATTGCTCTAAGGAAAAATCTCTGCTCTCACCTCAAATAATAATAATTTATCTGTTTAGTTGTCTCTCAACAACTTCCTAAGCATCTCCTTAAATTACATTTGGTAAATAAAATAGCCAAACTATTGTTAGAGTTTCTGATGTGTTTGTACATTAAACCTGCAAACTTATCAAAATAAAAATCTATTTAAAATGTGCAGTGTTACTGAAAGAAAAGTTAAGAATATGGCTCTCCTGACTAAAAATTATAAGCATATAAAGCTTTTCAAATAGTTTCACTAGTTTGTGGCATCAACTATAGAAGCAACACTACAAACTGTGCATGAAGACAAAGTAATAAGCAATATTACAATCTTAATTTTGTAAATTATGAACTATGTTGATAAGAGTAAATAATTTCTACTAATGTTTATCTATAATGGCTGAAAAACTTTTTAAAATAATAAGCACATCACATACCTAAGTCTCAAAAGCATGCCAGTTAAAGAAAGTCAACATTTCCTATGTTATACATTCTTTCAGTAATGCTTATATTTTTTACAAAAATCTGAGTTGCTGAAAGACCTTTAGAATAAGACATTTTCCTCAATATCCCAATTAAAATTAATGAAATAATACTACTATCTTGAAAAAATCGTATTTATATCCTTTTATCTAAAGAGTTATTACAACATTCACATGTGCACCATAAATGTTACAGGCAAAAATGAGATCTAGGCGACTACCTAAGTTGTTCTACCTCTTCTCCCTGAGTATTTGTAAATCCTGGTTACAAATACTTAGGGTAGTCACAATAATATTTTGCTAACCAGAAGCAAACACTTTCGTGAAAAGCTAATCCTAATGACTCACTGAGATTATACCACACTACTTAAATTTTCCATGAAAAAGGCTCTTTATATGCAATTGCTTTAATTTTGTTTTTACCATTTCCCAGGCCTAATCATTAAAACTTCAAATTTCCTATACATATATCTATGTAAACTATTATTGTTTAAAAATAAAGGGTTTTAGCTATATAATGAATGAGAATATCTTAAAGTCCAAAAAAGGCTCAACTTCAAACTTGAACCGTGTGACCCACTGCCATAACATGGGTACCAATAGTTTTCTTAAAGGTATAATTTAGAGCTAGGATATCTGCCTACTATGGTGGTATTAAAGAGACTTAGCAAACAGTTCAATACCTCTATTTTCATGAGTATTTTGAGAACCTTCTCATTTTCTAATTTAGAGTTCTTCTCATGGGTAATCTTAAGTTCTAAAGTTTTTTTTTTGGCCGCGTCGCATGGCTTGTGGGATCTCAGTTCCCCGACCAGGGGTTGAACCCGGGCCATGGCAGTGAAAGCCCAGAATCCTAACAACTAGGCTACCAGGGAACTCCCTAAAGACTTTTTTCTTAAAAGAAAGGCAGGGAGGGAGGTATAGAAACATTTATACTGCAAGATGCCAAATATATGGTAGTAAGTCTAAATTACAGAAGCTAGTGTGCAACTGAAAATTGCTATGCCTCAAAAAGTATTTAGCAATTATGAAAATCCTATGATGGAAGACATCATTAACTCATGTTATATAAAGTGTTCATGTGTTACAAACTAACAACAGCATTATTTTAGATTTATGTCTAGCTTCATTACTTGGATGCAATGGTTGTCCAGTGGGGGAAATCCTTCCTTTCCTTTATCTCATGTTGTAAAGTAAATGCGATTCTGATATGAGGGAATGAAAAACAGAATTCAGGAAAACAGAATTCATCTTCTAGGCTGACCCTAGGTTTTAGCTAGATGCAATTTAAATTGGGGGTTCCTGACTGCCTTTCTAAGTCTGCCTACTTCAACCAGTAGTTCAGAACCACTTCACGTCTTCAAAATCAAATATATGTCTTCAGTAATCAGTTATTTCTCATGGAATTCTGAAGGTATACAACACTTGAGTAAAATACATCTTTAGCTAGCATATACTTATTCATTCGTTCCTTATTCAGCTTGACCTAAGTCAGAGACACTGTTGAGCATTTTTATGAGTCTTCCACTACAGGGTCTGGCCATTTGGTTTGATGCTGTCCAGCCAGTAAACAAAAATATTTGTGTTTAGGGATTTCCAGAATCAATAGTTTTTGAGATTCAGATATGTAAAGCACAGAACAACATAACTTGTATTCCAAAAAGGTTGAAGAAGCAGCAAGATCGAGCTTGAATAAACTGATACTCTAAACAGGGAACAAGCATTAGCCAAATGAGTAATTAGGACCACGTTTTCGCATTTGTCAACTAAAATGCATTTGTTTATACTGAGGCCTCTGTAGTATATTAGATGTTCCTGACAGTGTAAGATAGACTCCTTGAACTTCACAAACACCAAAATCAATCCACTCACTACGCCAAGACCAAAACCTGTAGAGAAGACGTGCGAGCTGAATTCGCTCAATCATCTGTGAGTACCGAGAAGTTATGACTTTGCTAGATGTTACAAGTATACAACAGAACACATGTTCCCCAGCCACAAATCCCTTAAAATCTAATCGGGCCGACTGCGTATTCACATATGAAACATGAGTAAGCATAAGTATATTGCTACCATTAAGCCTTAACCATCCAGAATCCTAGATAGCCTAGTGTTTTTAAAAATTAAAAATTAAATTGAAAACAGCTGGGATAGGTTAACTCTTAAAAATATTAAAAGTCACTTGTTTTTCACCTTTTGGGGGCAATCTTTCTGCTCTTTATCTTCCTTGAGTCGAAAACGAACACAAACCTATTTAAAATACCTCGCAGTCACCATAATGCACAACACCTATTGTGATATGCCTCCAACGGAGATATAGCAAGGTGCGCAAGCAACAGCTGTCATTCCTCACCCCTGCCTGACTCCCGCCCCCATAGGCCTCGACATGGAACTTGGATGCTACCAAGAGAAAAGGGGCTCTTTTCTTTATCTTCTGGTGTATACCAAGAGAAAAGTCCTATACCTTTTTTTTTTTTTTAACATCTTTATTGGAGTATAGTTGCTTTACAATGTTGTGTTAGCTTCTGCTGCATAACAAAGTGAATCGGCTATACATATACATACATCCGTCATATCCCCTCCCTCTTGCGTCCCCCTCCCACCCTCCCTATCCTAGCCCTCTAGGTGGTCACAAAGTACCGAGCTGATCTCCCTGTGCTATGCGGCTGCTTCCCACCAGCTATCTATTTTACAGTTGGTAGTGTATATATGTCCATGTCACTCTCTCACTTCGTCCCAGCTTACCCTTCCCCCTCCTCATGTCCTCAGGTCCATTCTCCACATCCGCGTCTTTATTCCTGTCCTGTCCCTAGGTTCTTCAGAACCTTTTTTTTTTTTTTAAATTTTAGATTCCATATATATGCATTAATATATGATATTTTTCTCTTTCGGACTTACTACACTCTGAATGACAGACTGTAGGTCCATCCAAAACGTCCTATACCTTGAAGGCAGATGCTTTCCAACTTTAGCATGCCTAAGAATCATCTGGGCTGAATACTGAACATGTACAAGTCTGGAAGTGAGAAGCAGTACTCTGTATTTTAAACAAGGACTCCAGCTGATTTTCATGCCTGGTCTAGTCAACTTGGAGAAACCCTGCTTTAAAAGTCAAGGTGGCCCACCCCCGCTCAGGATGACCCCGGTCAGAATGAGGTTCTGTTTTCTGTCTCTGTGCCTGGCCTTCCTCAGCGTATCAGCATTGGCTGCTCACCAATCGTTGTCTGTCCCCACTGTCCATGGCTATTATCTTGCCCTCCCACTCTCCAGACCCTTCCAGGTCTGGGAGAGTCTGAAAGCAAGGTCTCCAGCTGGCGGACAGATTTGGAGGCAGACAGACACATGCAAAGTGGGAAATTGTGAAGTACAGCAATTAGGAAACAGAGATAGTATGAGTTACACTGATTGTGCAATACAGGGTAGAAGTTAAAGACTCGTTTTAAACTTTTTCAATGAGGAAGGGTGCCGAAGAGGACAGAGCTGGACACCTGTGGTCTGCTTGTAGCTGTGCCACAAACTTGTAACCTCTCGTGTTATCCTCCTCATCTGTAAAATAGGGAAGATGCCAGACTCACAGCAGTGTGATAAGAACCAACTGAACTTGTGTTTGTGAAAGCACATTGGAAAATATAAAGCACAATACAATGATGTGTGGTATTTCTTTGATGAAATAATTTCTTTTTTTTTGTCTTAATAAACACAGTACCCTAGATGTTATTGAAAGTTTCTTTGATGACTGAATGGCTTCTAGTACCTCAGGGTCTTTTTTATGAAAATAAATTCTCATTGACAAAAAGGTAGAAGAAGATGCAGACCCTTAGACATACCCTGAAGTTGATTTTTTGAATATATCCTTGAAATCGGCTTGTTTTAAAGATAATTGCCTCCGTCTCCTGAAAGTGGAGTGCAAAAAAAAAAAAAAAAAAACTCTGGTTAATTGTGGCTTTATTGTATGTAGTTCAAAATTTTCAAAGCATACTCTGCAAATATTTTAGCTATAAATTAATAAACCATATCTATAAATGCTGAACAGTTAAGACTACATAGAACAATTTAAAAATATGTGAATTAACTTTTAAAAAAAAACCTTAACTAGCAAACCATAAGATTCTATTTGTTTTTATCTATGTTCTCTTAATGTTTCAGAAAGTCTGGAATAAAGATTGACATTGAATACAACATTTATTGGCAGCTGATCTAAAAGGCTAAACTAGACAAATTTGGACACAAGGAAACACTTTTCCAGTAAATATATACTCAGCCTTGGAATGCTTTGTCATTATCTAGCTTTTTAAGCCTAAAGTTCAATTCTTTGCTGATATACTGTTTTGCCATAAAAACCAGAAAGCAAATGGCACCAGCTTTCAGAGAACAGATGGCTAATGTTCTTCTAGGTTCATTTACTATATTTTCTTATTTTCATACTGCTTGTAATTAATAAAAACATATAAATGGATGTATTGTTTCCTAACGAGAAGATTTTGTTTTTGGGAAGTTCTGTCATATACCTAACTCCTTTGGGCTAATACAAAAGGCAACGATGAGCAGACATAATTCTGGTACTGCCTCAGGAATGCAGTTTTAAAAATAGAGACTACTACAGAAGCACTGCAGTATATGCTGTCAACACGCTTAAAACAGTAAAGTATGCTGGCAGGTGTCTGAGGAGCTCTAACAAAAAATTCAATTTATTTACATTTATTTCATTTATGTTGCAATTAGCTTAGAGAAAGTAAACATTACTAAGCATTACCTTTGTCTAACTTCTTCTTCAAAATAAACAGACTTGGTATTTTTCTGGGTCATCTCACAAGCACTATTGCATTATTAAAGTCACAACTAAATCAAAGTCATGGTCTAATAGTATCTTTAAAAAGACCTTGGCAGAAACCTTATCCAAAATGTTATTCTACATCTAATGACTTGTTATACAAAAGGTAGGTAGCAAGTATTTTATTTTTTTTAATGATAAATTGAAAACAGCTTCTCCTTAATGGCAATACTATTTCAAAGTCTACTTTTACTATACACATAAAAATTATTTTTGAATCATAAAAAGCTACAATGGGTTAAATTCATATTTGTCATGTCTTAACAATAAGCCTCACCAAGCAAATAACAATTATATATTTTTTGGCTTAAAAATACATTAAAGTATTTTTAAATACAGATTATTTTATATTCCTATTAATATTATTCCTTTCTTTTGTGTATTTAAGAAGAATCTGGTGTGCCACCTTCTGGTAACTGAGTGAAATTATGTATCTTCACACAAGTCACTATTCTTTATTTTAACTTTAAAAATATATATATATTTCTTAACCTGTATTACATTTAAGCTATATAAATAAATCTATACCATAGTCTGAAATAAAGTAAAATTTCCCTAGTGATTTTTTTTTTTTTAAATCAAGCTTTACACATGCTTCCTATGATTTTTCCATGGTTACCAATATGTCTCCTGAATTCTACAATACATATAAAATTGATTTCTGAACACCGTTTCACAGCCACATATGAAAACAACAGGCTTGCCATTTTAATGAATAAGTAACAGCAGTAAATAAAGAAAAAGAAGTTCTCTTACCAATAAGCCCATTTTTCTCTTAAGGTTTGAACTCTCATCATTTGTCATGTTCTTGTGGATCCCTCTCTCATCAAATTCTCTGGAGTTTTAAAGTTGAGAGCTGTAATGCACAGCTAGGCTCCTCTACATAGTAGCGCACCCCAGTGCATCTGCCTGGTATAACGCTTCACAGTTGTAGCTCCCAAAAGCAGAAACAAGCTTTATGTATTCAAAACCTATGCACTGCACACCTTCCCTTGATAGGAAATTGTAGTCAGCGTGGCTGAACTATTTACATTTCTTATCTTAACTCCTGATCCGATATGAAGATCAGAACCACATGAATCTCGAGCTTAGTTACAGTAAACTGAACAAGAACAGTGCGTTCATCTTCAGAGCAGAGGTGGGGTGAGACAAATACTAACACCAGGAGATCTGACCGAGAAAAAAAAAAACCCAAACATGTTTATCTTATTTTTTCAAGGGTCACTGTCCTGATATTCGTCATGTTACCTTAAATCTTTATTATCTTTAACTCTTCTCTCCCAGTCCCTAGTAGCCAACCAATAACTCCTATCCTTTACTCTTTATCAATTTTCCAGGAATCTAACCCCTACTGTTTCTTTGTTTTTTTTTAACAAATGAACTATATATTTCCAAAAAAAAATGCATATAACTGGTCTCTCTGCATCTCCCATCTTTAATCTAGCAATCACATTGCTTCTAGATGACTCTCTTAACATACAACTATACATGGTGTAAATTAAATGTGCCGAAAATATTTTCTTCAAATATTTGTCAAGAACTTGCTACATGTTAGGTATGTACTCGGTTAGGTGATATAGATGACATGGTGAATAAGATACAATCCCGTGCTTTCAGGAAGCTTCTAGTTGAGTGAGGGAAGCAAACATGTACTCTGACAGCACAGAATATGGTGTAGAAGTTTTAGCAGCATAAGCCCAGGATTTGACAGCAGCAGAGGAACAATGAAATTAGTGCTGCAACTGAGGCTGAAGAATGAGGCATTCACCAGGTGGACTCCAGCAAAAGACAGTCTGTGCAGACACACAGAGGTTTGAGGATTACAACATGTTGGGAGAATCGGGAAAGTCCTCAGTACAAATGGAAGGAGTTTCAGGTACATGGTGTTGAGGGGAGTGGATTTTAAGATACACAAAACCATATCACAGAAGACCTTACGTGCCAGCAAAGAGGTTTCGATTTTATCCTATGAGCTACAAGAAGCCATTTCTTGAAAGAGTGGATCACTCAAGGAATTAAACAATTACACCCAACACGCAAAACTCAAGACAAGCCAGCCAATCTATTCTTCCAATTCACAGCCTAGTATCTCCTAACACCAACTTCCCATTCTATACCTCACAAGGTAGCTTTGTTCTTCCTCTCCTTTGCTCCAGAGGTCCTCCTGCAAGAAATCCCTTCCCCAGTCCACTTTTCTAAACTTCATTCATCCTTCTAGACCCAACTCAAATTGCATTCTTTTCTGTGATGTCTTCCATGGTAATCTGAGTCTACAGTTTACAAATGTTCCTCCATCACATGGACCATACTATGCATTCTTCCTAATGCACACAATGTTCAAGAAACTTTTCTGACACTTTATAAAGTGAAGCAAGACGGCAAGGAAAAGACACTAAGGCAAAAGCCAGAGCACGAGGGTAAGTGGCCTAAGAAAGTAAACCTCCCCAGACTTCCCAGTACACACTAATCTCACTAACTTTCTTCACCACTCTCAAGCCTAAAAAGAAAAGAATATGGATGTAAGAGAACTAGATCTGGATTGGGCAGCAACTCTGCATTACTATGCAACATTGTTGGCTGTAAATATCACAGCTCTGGTTCAAAACCTCCAGAGAATTGATGAGAAATGGATACCAACAGAATAGCTAAATGATGGAGCTGTGATCTTTGGAAGAAAAGAGTTGGGGGGGGGGGGGCTGTGATTGTTGCTTTACTACTTGCAGTAAAACACGAGAATTCACCTGAAGGTCCATACCATAAACAAAAAGAATTCATGAAGACCACAGAAATAGATGGCAGAGTGAGGACAGGGGATTGGATCCAGAAGGTTTAGAATCTCATGAAGTATTAAGGGAGAAAATCCAAGTGTAAGAAGAGGGTGTGTTAAAAAAGGGATAATAGTGTTAGCTGGGAGATTAATCTAGGATAAGAAGCTTTACCAGAGAAACGTGTGCTGGGGTGTAAATATTTAGTGTTCTCTTGCTGTAGAACCACACCCCACTATGCTCAGTGTCAGTCAGATAAGCTCTCGTTGAAGTTGGCATTTAGCATTCAGTTTTGTCTCATCCTTTTTCTGTATACATACTTTCTTACATTTATGCAATGACGCAAAAACCATGGTGCTTGCTTTCACTTGCCAATAAAAAATCTTTTCATCTTCTTCAACCACTTTATGTTAAAGTGGGTTAAGAGGAGTCTGCCAATAATTTCAAAAAGTAGTTAATACTGGAAAATATTCTCTCAATGACTTAAAAATGCCCTAGATAAAAGCTATCTACACCTTCTTTCTTGTTTATTGAGTGCAAAAGCTGACCACTTTTCCTTTCCACTAACTTGTAAGGAAAACATTCAAATTCAGAAAAAAAAAAAATGGAAGAATGTGATTTTGGATGTGTGCCACACTTTTCTCAAGAAATCTTCAAAAAAGGGCAGTATTTAGGGGACATAAAAATGATTTAATCCACTGGGTTTTTGGAAGAATATTTTAAAACTATGTATGAATGGTACCATAGATTTTATTTATTTTTATTTATTTATTTTTGGCTGCATAGGGTCTTCATTGTTGCATGCAGGCTTTCTCTAGTTGCGGTGAGCGGGGGCTACTCTTCATTGAGGTGCACGGGCTTCTCATTGCAGTGGCTTCTCTTGTTGCGGAGCACGGGCTCTAGGTGTGCGGGCTCCAGTAGCTGCAGCACACGGGCTCAGTAGTTGCGGCTCACAGGCCCTAGAGCGCACAGGCTTCAGTAGTTGCGGCACATGGGCTCAGTAGTTGCAGCGTGCAGGCTCTAAGGTGTGTGGGCTTCAATAGTTGTGGCACGCAGGCTCAGTAGTTGGGGCTCAGGGGCTCTAGAGCGCAGGCTCAGTAGTTGTGGCGCACAGGCTTAGGTGCTCCACGGCATGTGGGATCTTCCCGGACCAGGGATTGAACCCGTGTCCCCTGCACTGTCAGGCGGATTCTTAACCACTGCACCACCAGGGAAGTCTGGTACCATAGATTTTAAAACAAAGAGAGAGTAAGCCAGACTATTTCAACATTTAGTTTTGTGGAAAACAAAACAATTGCTAGAGTATTTCTGCCATAGGTGAAAAAATAATAAGAATAAGACCAGGGCTTGAACCCGTGTCTCCTGCATTGGCAGGCGGATTCCCAACCACTCTACCACCAAGGAAGTCCTTCACTGTTGCTCTTTAAATGATACTGTGGTACTCTCTCTCTTCAGACCCAACAGGATATTGGTTTGATGGCATCCAAGGAATGTTGCCTTCCATCAAGCCATCAGCCACTGCAGGCGCCCTGTCAGTGTACCCTGAGGGGAATTCAGGATGGATTAAGATACATATCTAAGGCATAATTTCAATGAGCCCAGCCTCTTACATCTTCCCATACATAGAAAAGCACGAAAATCATTAACTTGAGATTTTTGTCTTTTGTGATTAGCAGTAGTCTTTTGATGTTCAGCTACATGCTTTTTCCTTTTAAGCAAAAACTCCTGTATATCTTGGCTCCTCCCTTATCTCTTCGGAACAATTCCTCAGAGCTCTCTGAGAGGCTGTCTCCCAGGCTACAGTCCTTAGTGAGGTCCCTGAATAAAACATAACTCATAACTTTTAGGTTGTGGATTTTTCTTCACTTGACAGATGGATGGAGAGTTGAATGGCTCAATAACTGAACTGAGCAAAGGAAACAGCTACAATAAGGAAGGGAAATGTCAATTATCTTTTGCCTAAGTCAAGACAGTATTTTTTTAAAATTAATTTTATTTATTTTTATACAGCAGATTCTTATTAGTTATCCATTTTATACATATTAATGTATATATTTCAATCCCAATCTCCCAATTCATCACACCACCCACCCCCGGCACTTTCTGCCCTTGGTGTCCATATGTTTGTTCTCTACATCTGTGTCTCTATTTCTGCCCTTCAAACCGGTTCACCTGTATCATTTTTCTAGGCTCCACATATATGCGTTAATATTTGATATTTGTTTTTCTCTTTCTGACTTACTTCACTCTGTATGACAGTCTCTAGATCCAACCACATCTCTACAAATGACCCAATTTTGTTCCTTGTTATGGGTGAGTAATATTCCATTGTATATAGGTACCACATTTTCTTTATCCATTCATCTGTCGATGGGCATTTAGGTTGCTTCCGTGACCTGGTTATAGTAAATAGTGCTGCAATGAACATTGGGGTGCATGGGTCTTTTTGAATTATGGTTTTCTCTGGGTATATGTCCAGTAGTGGGGCTGCTGACTCATATGGTAATTCTATTTTTAGTTTTTTAAGGAACCTCTATACTGTTCCTCACAGTGGCTGTATCAATTTACATTCCCACCAACAGTGCAAGAGGGTTCCCTTTTCTTCACACCCTCTCCAGAATTTGTTGTTTGTAGATTTTATGATAATGGCCATTCTAAGAAGTGTGAGGTGATTCATCATAGTAGTTTTGATTTGCATTTCTCTAATAATTAGTGATGTTGAGCAGCTTTTCATGTGGCTCTTGGCCATCTGTATGTCTTCTTCGGAGAAATGTCTATCTAGGTCTTCTGCCCATTTTTTGATTGGGTTGTTTGTTTTTTAAATATTGAGCTGCATGAGCTGTTTTTACATTTTGGAGATTAATCCATTGTCCATTGATTTGTTTGCAAATATTTTCTCCCATTCTGAGGGTTGTCTTCTTGTCTTGTTTGTAGTTTCCTTTGCTTTGCAAAAGCTTTTAAGTTTCATTAGGTCCCACTTGTTTATTTTTGTTTTAACTTCCATTACTCTGGGAGGTGAGTCAAAAAAGATCTTGCTGTGATTTATGTCAAAGAGGATTCTTCCTATGTTTTCCTCTAAGAGTTTTATAGTGTCCAGTCTTACAATTAGGTCTCTAATCCATTTTGAGTTTATTTTTGTGTATGGTGTTAGGGAGTGTTCTACTTTTATTCTTTTACATGTAGCTGTCCAGTTTTCCCACCACCACTTACTGAAGAGACTGTCTTTTCTCCATTGTACATCCCTGCCTCCTTTGTCATAGATTAGTTGACCATAGGTGTGTGGGTTTATGTCTGGGCTTTCTATCCTGTTCCATTGATCTGTATTTCTGTTTTTGTGCCAGTACCATATTGTCTTGATTTCTGTAGCTTTGTAGTATAGTCTGAAGTCAGGGAGTCTGATTCCTCCAGCTCCATTTTTTTCCCTCAAGACTGCCTCGGATATTCGGGGTCTTTTGTGTCTCCATACAAATTTTAAGATTTTTTGTTCTAGTTCTGTAAAACATGCCATTGGTAATTTGATAGGGATTGCACTGAATCTGTAAATTGCTTTGGGTAGTACAGCCATTTTCACAATGTTGATTCTTCCAATCCAAGAACATGGTATATCTCTCCATCTGTTGGTATCATCTTTAGTTTCTTTCAGCAGTGTCTTATAGTTTTCTGCACACGGGTCTTTTGTCTCCCTAGGTAGGTTTATTCCTAGGTATTTTATTCCTTTTATTGCAATGGTAAATGGGAGTGTTTCCTTAATTTCTCTTTCAGATTTTTCATCATTAGTATATAGGAATGCAAGAGATTTCTGTGCATTAATTTTGTATCCTGCTACTTTACCAAATTCATTGATTAGCTCTAGTAGTTTTCTGGTGGAATCTTTAGGATTCTCTACATATAGTATCATGTCATCTGCAAACAGTGACACTTTTACTTCTTCTTTTCCAATTTGTATTCCTTTTATTTCTTTTTCTTCTCTGATTGCTGTGGCTAGGACTTCCAAAACTATGTTGAATAATAGTGGCGAGAGTGGACATCCTTGTCTTGTTCCTCATCTTAGAGGAAATGCTTTCAGTTTTTCACCACTGAGAATGATGTCTGCTGTGGGTTTCTCATATGTGGCCTTTATTATGTTGAGGTAGGTTCCCTCTATGACCACTTTCTGGAGAGTTTTTATCAAAATGGGTGTTGAATTTTGTCAAAAGTTTTTTCTGCATCTATTGAGATGATCATATGGTTTTTCTTCTTCAATTTTGTTAATTATGGTGTATCACATTGATTGATTTGCATATATTTAAGAATCCTTGCATCCCCGGGATAAATCCTACTTGATCATGGTGTATCATCCTTTTAATGTGTTGTTGGATTCTGTTTGCTAGTATTTTGTTGAGGATTTTTGCACCTATATTCATCAGTGATATTAGTCTGTAATTTTCTTTTTTTGTAGTATCTTTGTCTGGTTTTGGTATCAGGGTGATGTTGGCCTCATAGAATGAGTTTGGGAGTGTTCTTTCCTCTGCAATTTTTTGGAAGAGTTTGAGAAGGATGGGTGTTAGCTCTTCTCTAAATGTTTGATAGAATTCACCTGTGAAGCCATCTGGTCCTGGACTTTTGTTTGTTGGAAGATTTTTAATCACAGTTCCAATTTCATTACTTGTGATTGGTCTGTTCATATTTTCTATTTCTTCCTGGTTCAGTCTTGGAAGGTTATACCTTTCTAGGAATTTGTCCATTTCTTCCAGGTTGTTCATTTTACTGGCATAGAGTTGCTTGTAGTAGTCTCTTAGGATGCTTTGTAGTTCTGACGTGTCTGTTTTAACTTCTTTTTCATTTCCAAGTTTATTGATTTGCGTCCTCTCCCTCTTTTTCTTGATGAGTCTGGCTAATGGCTTATCAATTTTGTTTATCTTCTCAAAGAACCAGCTTTTAGTTTTATTGATCTTTGCTATTGTTTTCTTTGTTTCTATTTCATTTATTTCTGCTCTGATCTTTATGATTTCTTTCCTTCTACTAACTTTGCGTTTTGTTTCTTCTTCTTTCTCTAGTTCCTTTAGGTGTAATGCTAGATTGTTTATTTGAGATTTTCCTTGTTTCTTGAGGTAGGCTTGTAGAGCTATAATCTTCCCTCTTAGACCTGCTTTTGCTGCATCCCATAGGTTTTGGATCGTCGTGTTTTCATTATCATTTCTCTCTAGGTATTTTTTGATTTCCTCTTTGATTTCTTCAGTGATCTCTTGGTTATTTAGTAATGTATTAGTTAGCCTCCATGTATTTGTGTATCTTCACGTTTTTTTTTCCCCTGTAATTGATTTCTAATCTCACAGTGTTGTGGTCAGAAAAGATGCTTGATATGATTTCAATTTTCTTAAATTTACTGAGGCTTGATTTGTGACCCAAGATGTGATCTATCCTGGAGAATGTTCCACGTGCCCTTGAGAAGAAAGTGTAATCTGCTGTTTTTGGATGCAATGTCCTATAAATATCAATTAAATCTATCTGGTCTATTGTGTCATTTAAAGCTTGTGTTTCCTTATTAATTTTCTGTTTGGATGATTTGTCCATTGGTGTAAGTGAGGTGTTAAAATCCCACACTATTACTGTGTTACTGTCAATTTCCTCTTTTATAGCTGTTAGCAGTTGCCTTATGTGTTGAGGTGCTCCTATGTTGGGTGCATAAATATGTACAGTTGTAATATCTTCTTCTTGGATTGATCCCTTGATCATTATGTAGTGTCCTTCCTTGTCTCTTGTAACATTTTAAAGTCTATTTTATCTGATATGAGTATTGCTACTCCATTTTTTTAAAATTTCCATTTGCATGGAATATCTTTTTCCATCCCCTCACTTTCAGTCTGTATGTGTCCCTAGGTCTGAAGTGAGTCTTTGTAGACAGCATATAGATGGGTCTTGTTTTTGTATCCATTCGGCGAGCCTGTGTCTGTTCATTGGAGCATTTAATCCATTCACGTTTAAGGTGATTATCAATATGTATGTTCCTATTACCATTTTCTGAATTGTTATGGGTTTGTTTTTGTAGGTTCTTTTCTTCTCTTGTGTTTCACACTTAGAGAAGTTCCTTTAGCATTTGTTGTAAAGCTGGTTTGGTGGTGCTGAATTCTCTTACCTTTTGCTTGTCTGTAAAGGTTTTAATTTCTCCATTGAATCTGAATGAGATCCTTGCTGGGTAGAATAATCTTGGTTGTAGGTTTTCCTCTTTCATCACTTTAAATATGTCCTGCCACCCCCTTCTGGCTTGCAGAGTTTCCCCTGAAAGATCAGCTGCTAACCTTATGGGTAGTCCCTTGTATGTTATTTGTTGCTTTTCCCTTGCTGCTTTTAATATATATTTTTTGTATTTAATTTTTTATAGTTTGATTAATATGTGTCTTGGTATGTTTCTCCTTGGGTTTATCCTGTATGGGACTCTCTGCATTTCCTGGACTTGGGTGGCTATTTCCTTTCCCATGTTAGGGAAGTTTTCGACTATAATCTCTTCAAATATTTTCCTGGATCCTTTTTCTCTGTCTTCTCCTTCTGGGACCCCTATAATTCGAATGTTGTTGTGTTTAATGTTGTCCCAGAGGTCTCTTAGGCTGTCTTCACTTCTTTTCATTCTTTTTTCTTTATTCTGTTCTGCAGCAGTGAATTCCACCATTGTGTCTTCCAGGTCACTTATCCGTTCTTCTGCCTCAGTTATTCTGCTACTGATTCCTTGCAGTGTATTTTTCATTTCAGTTATTGTATTGTTCATCTCTGTTTGTGCTTTAATTCTCCTAGGTCTTTGTTAAACATTTCTTGAATCTTCTTGATCTTTCTTTCCATTCTTTTTCTGAGGTCCTTGGTCATCTTCACTATCATTATTCTGAATTCTTTTTCTGGAAGGTTGCCTATCTCCCCTTCATTTAGTTGTTTTTCTGGGGTTTTCTCTTGTTCCTTCATCTGGGCCAAAGTCCTCTACCTTTTCATTTTGTGTCTCTGTGAATGTGGTTTTCCTTCCACAGCCTTTAGAATTGTAGTTCTTCTTGATTTTGCTGTCTGCCCTCTCAGTATTTGTAAAGCTAGAAACTGAAGAAATGCATTTCACTGGTTTATCACCACCTAGACCAGTGAACACTGAAAAATGAAAAGTGTCTCCTGAAACCAGTCATTTCTACAGACTGCTAACTGAAAAGGATAAAAGCATATTCTTTGGACTGTTACACCCTATTAATTTATCATAACCAGTGATGATGAAAGAGTGAATCACAAAATCCAATTTTGACAATAACTGCTTCACTACATTGAACAAAAAAATAAAATATAAAACAGTGAATTCAACCAAGCAAGCCACTGAACATCACCAATACATAGTAACTCAAAGGGTATGCTGAGCAGTCACTAGTAAAATACACAAATGTGGCACAGGAGGGCCCAATGCTAACAAGACTCTATAACTTTCAAAATAGAGAAAAATATACATATTTGATTAATGACCTATGAAACTTCCGTTCCAATATGGAAATTATAATTTAGGCTTAAGGAAATGTCTCAAATCCTTCTCTTACCCCATTTCCTGCCCCCCCTTATGCAACTGGCAGGGTAGAAATGGCAAGGATATTAACATAATGAACAATATCAGGAATAAAAGACAAAGCAGTTCCCCATAGGGAAGAGCCTATTCACAACACAGTCTAACACATGCATAGGGTTAGGGAGAGGGGGTGGTGGCTTCTGCAGCTGTAAGGGCTCACTGATGTGGATCATTAACCACTGTCTTCTGTGTATTCTCTGGTATGGTTAGAAAGGCTGGAGGGTTTTATTTAAATAAAATAATATGGTCTTATAAAAGGGAGCTGTGTTTTGCTACCACTGGATTTGAATTTTGCCATTGGGACACAGAAATATAGTGTATAAGTCCCTATGGGCTAGTTGGAAATACAAGAGTCATAAAAGCCTCTAGGATCTTGTATCCTAAAGGAAAGATTGGCTCAGAAGAATAATCAGCCATCCGGGGAAACAGACACCAACAGTTAAAGCAATCAGTCCCAGAACAATGAAAAATCGGTAGCAAAAGATAGGATTCTGTATTAACTAATCATGCAACAGCCAAGAGTAAACCTAACTCGCCATCTTTTCTAATCCGACATTTAGAATTAATTATGGCTTCCTTATTGCTTTCATCATCTCAGCGTTCCATGACTCCTTATTTGTGTGGATGTAGACTCCACTTTCAAGGTCCCCTCAACCCCAGCCCCACCTTGTTTATTCAACCCTATTTCCCATTATAAGCCATCCCAGAGTTGCACATATCTGGAAAACACAGACCCCTTTACCCAGAATTGCCATGGGAGTTACAGCTTTTTTTAAAAAATTACAATTTATAGTTTCTATAGATTCAAGAAAATCCAGACGGAAGTGTTACACAGAAACAATTTTGGGGAGGGAGGTCAAGGGAAAAGGGAAATTAGTAGAGGCTTCCCTTGTCCCCAAATATCTTTTCCTACAGTACCAACTCTCCGTCCAATAAACTTTCTCTCCAACCCTTGTGCCTACCTCTCCTCTCCTCTCCTCTCCTCTCCTCTCCTCTCTCTCTCATTGTTTGCTCTGTACTACTGCCAGAAATTCCAGCAATTACAGGTTCATTTTATCATTTTAGCTAAATAGAAGTTTGCTGAAATTGTACCAAGTACAATTGCCGGGATGAGGTAGCTATCAGTTTTTCACACCTTGGTGTGAATGAGTTCAGTCAAGTTTCTTCAAAGAGCAGAGAGCTACTGCCCTTAGGGAATAGGGAAGGCTGGTAGTGAGAGGGCCCCTTCTGGAATCCTGGCAACCTGGGGTGTGGTGTTATTTGAGGAAGTTGGCAGGGGGCCTTGCTGGATAGAGAAACTTGACTAGAGATAGAGAAAGAGAAGCTGAGACAGAGAAGGGTGCAGAAAGGGTCATAAGAGAACAACCAAGCTCAACTTCCAGTACCACTGTGTCTTCCACCCCAGAGTCCACCATGCCTTTCCGGATCCCCTGCTCCCAGGCCCTGGAGCCCAAGCTAGTACTGCCCATGGGCTAGATCAGCTCCTTAAGTAGGTGAAATACAATACGTGGGGCAGGGCCAGAAACCTCACCGTCATATATATGATGTATCATGTCCAAACAAATAATCTGTAAATAAACCTTTATAATTCATGGCATTGATAGGTTGGGAACTCCTTGTACTTTTCAACATATAACTCCTCCCCCCCCCAGTACACACCCCCTCAGCAGGTGGTCTCTTCTGTTTTGGAGATGCTGTTTTTTTCTGTCACTATCCATTCAATTCATAAAACATTTCCTTTGCCTGGATTGTGGTTGTTCCTCTGTTCTTAAGTTCCAAATCAAGCTCTACCTTTTTTAAAAAAACCAAAAAAACCACCATAAAAACCTGTTAGTCTTTTATTTATTTGTTTGTTTATTTATTTTCATGTGTGCTGCATGCGGGATCTTAGTTCCCCAATCAGGGACTGAACCTGTGCCCCCTACGGTGGAAGTGTGGAGCCCTAACCACTGGACCGCCAGGGAAGTCGCCAGCTCTACTTTTCTGACGCCTAATTGGATTCTCCAACCAAATGCCCCCTTTTCTAAACTCTTGCAGGGCTCACCTCAGCCTCTGAAATAAAGACTGAAAGCTAACTTTCTACAGACAGAGAACGTTCATTCATCCCCCCCAAACAATTAATAAGCACCTACTTTTGCTGTGTTTAGGCTGGAAGTTCAAACCTGAGTAAGCCCAGCTCCCCACAACCCTAAAGGTGGCCAAAGCCCAGGGAGTATCAAATACAGTCACAATACGATGTGAGATGCATGACAAGTGGAGGTGACAAGAATGCACATGGAGCGCCCTAACTGGGCAGGGAATGGAGCAAGTTCCACAGAGGTGACACCTGAGCTGAGTTTTTAAGAATAAGCAGGGGTGGGTCAGGCAGTCAAGTGACAGCGAGGGAATGGTGAGGAGAGAGGGAGGCAAACTAGTTCAGGGATAATTGCAATTATGACAACATAAAGTCTTAAACTAAAGTAGTAGGGAGGGACATTCAAAAAAATTTTTAGGAAATAGAAGAGATAGGACTCACTGACCAGAGATGACGATAATGGCTAATACTTGTTGATCAATTGCCATGTGCTAAGTAGTGTTATAAATGCTTTACTCAGTAAACCATTTAACTTATCTTTACTATGACCTTATAACGTAGGTCCTATTAATATCCCCATTTTACAGAAGAGCAAAGTAAGGAATAGAAAAATCAAGTGCCATGAGGTATACAACGAGTAAACACTGGGACTGGAATCCGACTCCAGGCAGCCCAGCTGCAAAGACCACCACTAAGCCCTCTACAAGCTATCTTTTTTTTTTTTTTTTTTTGCGCTACGCGGGCCTCTCACTGTTGTGGCCTCTCCCGTTGCGGAGCACAGGCTCCGGACGCGCAGGCTCAGCGGCCATGGCTCACGGGCCCAGCCGCTCCGCGGCATGTGGGATCTTCCCGGACCGGGGCACGAACCCGCGTCCCCAGCCTCGGCAGGCGGACTCCCAACCACTGCGCCACCAGGGAAGTCCTACAAGCTATCTTTAAATGTAGGGTCGTTGGGGAGAAGAGGAGCCCAGGACTGAGAGAGAAAACAGTCAGGAAAGGGCTTGAATACATTGTCTGTTGCCTTTATTAATTATTTCTGCTCCTTGTTCCTAAAGTCAAAAGCAAATTTCTCTGTTCATTTTCTCCCTATATAGTCTAGTATTCTCTTCAATGTATTGGTAATCCAACAGGTACCTAGTCTTGACCTCAGCCTGTTCTCATTTTTTGCACGTGGCACATTCAGCCTCCTCCTAAAATGATTTACCTTCATGGCTTATCTCCCCTATTAGGCTGACAGTATCCAAGGCCAAAAACACATCGTATTCACCTTTGATGAACAGCACCGAGTACCTAATATGTATTCGAAAACTAATTGGCTTGAACATAGAATAGTAATGATTCTTAAAATTTCCTATTCCTCAGTCATCTGTAAATTGCCTTCATTTGTCATCTCACTCCTACATTTATTATGTGATTTTCCTTTAAATCAACCCTTTAAAAATTTGCATTTATCTTAAAAGGAAAACGTTATACTTATTACTGCAAATGGAAAACTGCTATAACGTACTGCAATGAAAAGGCAACTATGAAAACAGACACAACTCCTAAAACAAGAAATGTTTACTTGTACACAAACTAACACCATCCTATTCCTCACGTAGTACCTCACACGCACTGTGGGGTAGGGTGGGGTTTTTTTCTATTGAAGTGAAATTCACATACCATAAAATTAACAATTTTATACTGAACAATTCAGTGGCAACTAGCGCATTCCAAACGGTGGGCAACCACAACTTCTGTCTTGTCTCAAAATATTTTCACCACCCCAAAATAAAAACCCGTATCCATTAAGCAGCTTCTCCTTATCCTCCCTCATGTCCGCAGCCACTGGCAACCCCCAATATGCGTTCTGTCTCAATGGATTTATCTATTTTGACATTTCACATAAATGGAATCATACATTATGTGATCCTTTGTGCCAAGCTTCTTTCACGAAGCATAATGTTTTAGAGGTTCATCCATAATGTATACAGTATCAGTGCTTCATTTCTGTTTATGGCTAAATATTACATTGTACGTATATACTGCAATTTGTGGATCCATTCATCCATCGATGGACATTTGAGCTGTTTCCATCTTTTGGCTCTTGTGAATAGCTGTGAACACGCATGTACGTATATTTGTTTGACTACTTGTTTTCCTTTCTCTTGGGTATATACCTGGGAGTGGAATTTCTGGGTCATATGGTAATTCTATGTTTAACTTTTTGAGGAACCTCTGCCATAGGTTTTGTATAGCACACTCTTTTTGTGTTTCAAAATGACATGTGGGATTAAAAGATTTCACACCAGAATGTGTGTCTCCAAACATATGACAGGTAAGGAAAGAGGTGCATTCTTATCGTGCTTATGAAAATACAAATTTCAAATAATTTTCATCATATTTGTGTGCTAGCTGTTTTCTTTGCAGTCGGTCCTTTTACATCAGTAGCAGATGGTTCAGGCAATTACTGAATTAGGTCTTCATATCTGAAGATACATGACTGATTTCATCAAAATCTTGCCCAAGTATGAGCATTTCCTTCACAGTCTAGCACCTTTACATTTGAGAAATTCCATTTTATCTCCTGATCCATGTTAGTTCAAGAACAAAATAGAAACAAACAAACAAACAAACAAAATATAGAGCACAGGCTTGATTCCAATTCACAATTACACATCCTACAAATACTCTGTAGATTTAAAAATTACCACTCTCAAAGTTTTGCTCTCTCCTTGAAAAGATTGCAGCCATGCATTGTCGAGTATGCCTGAGCACTGCGCTACTAATGCAGTTGGTCTGGATGAGATGTTGTCACCTGCCCTAGTCTTGACTTCAACAATAATATTCATGAAATCGCAAGTGTAATACACCAGGCTTTTTTTTTTTCCCTAATAAACGTTAAAACAAGCAACAAACCTATTCAAATTGAAAGTGTAAGTCTGTGTATTGCCTGGAGTCTTTACACTGCCAGTAGCACGCACACCATACTTCAGAAAACATTGCTCTGACAGGAGCTATTTTTTAAAACTGCACATGCTATACTCACATATTTTGTTTGCCAAACAAACAGGAAGTTACCATCTTGTCTGCAAACTGACAAAGAACAAATGTACAACTCAACACAAAGAAATTCAAAACTAAAGGAGTTTTTAATAAATCTGAAGACTTAGACCAGTTGACTTCCTAAGAGAAAGGTGAAGTATCTTTGGCAGGCATCTCCTAGAATCCAAGCTGTGAGGACAAGTGCTTCCGGAAGGACTCACAGTCACTTGCACTTTGCAACATCTTCCACTGGGAGATGCACTCACCCTGTGATTTGACAGCAATACTTTGCATTCAAAGAGCACCCACCTCTAATTTAAATAGAATGCTACATTTCTTCCTGTAGTCAACCGTATCATCCCCTAGAATATACCACACCTGCTGACACACTATCTACTGGCCAACGAGAGAATAATTTTTAAACAAATCATTTCCTTTTTTCAATATAGAGATTATCATTATCATCATTCTTATGCTAAGGTGAAAGCATTTAACCAATTTTTTTCAAATGCAGGTATCCGTGGATATATACAGAAACAGAATATACCTTAAAAGCTGCATAAAAAGTAGAATTTTCCATCTTGAAGACTTTCACTGCCACTGACTATTCACATATAACTGGAGGGGGGGTTTCAATTAAAAACAAAATGAACGGGCTTCCGTGGTGGCGCAGTGGTTGAGAGTCCGCCTGCCGATGCAGGGGACGTGGGTTCGTGCCCCGGTCCGGGAAGATCCCACGTGCCGCGGAGCGGCTGGGCCCGTGAGCCATGGTCGCTGAGCCTGCGCGTCCGGAGCCTGTGCTCCGCAACGGGAGAGGCCACAACAGGGAGAGGCCCGCGTAGCGGAAAAAACAACAACAACAAAAAAAAAACCCAAACGAACAAAAATCTGTCTTCCAGCCAAATATTTTGAAAATAAGTCTATGACACAATAAAATAATTTAACAATATAGGAATAAATGTAAAGATTAAATATGATCATGTATGTAAAGTGTCTAGCACAAGGCTCATTTGTGTCACAGCAATTTAACAAATGGCAGTTTAGGTCCTTCAAGATCAGGTGGCTCTCTTTGCTCCTTGGAACTAAACCGCAAGTCCTCAGGCCACAATTAAATTGTAACTGTCAGGGTGCCCATAATCCTGTTGTTCCCCTATTTTAGCACGCAGCACATTCTACCTCATCTAATAATTACATGGATTTATTATCTATTTTATCAGGTTGTAAGTACCCCTGAAGGCTCCTTAAAGCTCTTAAAAGAAAATGCAACTAAAAATTAAAAACATGGAAGAGAAAACCATTTAATAAATGCCAATAATATCACTTTACTTTTGTATGATGCCCTACTAATTACAAAGCACTTTCATGTCCTTGATTTCATTAATTAATGATCTTTTATTATCTTTGCCTCACCAAGAAGGAAATTGAGACCCTCGTATCCCCTTATGAGGTTATAATTAGGTAGATGTGCCTTCCCAAAATTTTGAAGGCAAAGAGTATTAGATTTTACCTATGTAATCTATCCTGCCAGATAGCTTGTTAAAGGCAAAGCTGGGATTAGAAATGGAGTTTATAAAGGCGAATAGGAAGAGGAAGGGACAAGAGTAACTAACAGCAAAGGTGGGGGACGTGCAAAGAGAGGAGAGACAAATACACAGATATACAGAGGCTCAGCGGAAAGAACGTTTCCCCAAAGGATATGTGAAATGTGTGGTCTTAATTTTTTTAACTACAGACACAATAGTATCATCTCTTAAAAATCACCTTGCAGGGCTTCCCTGGTGGCGCAGTGGTTGAGAGTCCGCCTGCCGATGCAGGGGACGCGGGTTCGTGCCCCGGTCCGGGAAGATCCCACGTGCCGCGGAGCGGCTGGGCCCGTGAGCCATGGCCGCTGAGGCTGCGCGTCCGGAGCCTGTGCTCCGCAGCAGGATAGGCCACGACAGTGAGAGGCCCGCGAACCGCAAAAAAAAAAAAAAAAAAAAAAATCACCTTGCAAGTGATACATGGTAGCTCATAGGGACCTTTCACTGGGTGCATCTCTCTAGGGCTAATCAGGAGAGAAACCAAACAGTAAGTTGAACTAGGAGTTTCACAGAAAGAATTATTAGCTTTGACAGGGGATTTGAAAAACAGGGAACTAGAGTGATGAGCAACTGGCTAATGCTAAGCAAAGAGAATTCTAAAAAATACAGGAATGTCAGATGCCAGGAACAACTACTACCCCTAGGGCTGAGATAAAGCACCCAAGTAAGAGATCCCTCCCCCAAGGCTAAAGGTCCAAGGAAGTGCCCCCAACCCAGGGCCAAGATCCAGACCTTATTTGGAGAGGGCATAGCTCACAGAAGGGCAGAGAAGTTGCTGTGGTCCTCATCTTTGGAATTTCTGGAAAACTGAGCCCGCTTTGAAATTTTCCAGAAATTTCAAAGATGAGCCTATCATCTGGAACATACCTCTGGGAAGTGTCTTACCAGAAGCACTCTTCCACAACACTGTCTAAGGCGGTACCAGCAAAAGCTACTGACAACTGGGTGAAGAAACTGAGCACTGTCTGCTGAGCAAGCCCACAGGAAGCTTGAAACAAATCCCTCTCCTCGTGGTATGCCTTCCCAGAACCTCTACTAACGAAACTTCAATGCCAAGTGGTAAAGGAAACAAATATTTAAAAGCCTCAGATCCATGTCCACAGAGCAGGCAAAAAGGCTGAATTTGAACCTGAGGGTCAACACATCAATAACTAGCACATTGGTTAACTGAGAAATACTGTTTGTAAGTAAGAGCCAAATTACAGCACAGCTGGGCACAATAATTGTTTTCCCAAGTCCACATTCTGGACAAATTTGCTAGAATAAGAATTATGTAGTTGTGTTGCTTTGATTCTATTACTTCATACTATATATAAGACATGTGGATGTATACCAACTCATATCCACTTATGAGGTTATAATTAGGTAGATGTGCCTTCCCAAAATTTTGAAGGCAAAGAGTATTAGATTTTACCTATGTAATCTATCCTGCCAGGGTACTGGAGGAAAGAACCTTAAAAGACCATGTAGAATAGAGAGGTCAAATCACCTCTCCATCCAGAAGCCAGACTGGACAACGATACTCAAGGAATGTGTGGTATGAAAGGCAATACACTGTAGCTATGGAATTATTCCTAAAATAACAATTCTACATGTTAAAGTGGTCTTTATTGTCAAAGTGCTGTCATAGCTGCTAACTCATTTTAGACTTGTAAGTTCACATAGCTAATTGCCGTTTGCCTTTCCTCAACAGAGACCTACCTACAGGGTCTAAAGTTCACTTAGCTATTTGGCCAAACAAATGCATCAAAGAGGTTCTTTCAGGCTAGAACCAATCCCTATCAGAGAATCCCAACCTATCACTGGGAATTACGGGTGGTGTTCTGCTGCAACCTTCTCTCTTCTTCTAATCTCCTAAAAATGCTACAAAATAAACTTAATTTCAATGTACTTTGATTAAATGTATATTTGAGGAATCCTGCAACCTGCAGAGATTCCATTATCCTTGGCTAGAGATGAGTATAAAAGTAAAGCTATATTCACTTCAATAGTGTTCAGGGGAGCGTTTTCTCATGCTTTTTGGGTTTTGTGGACCAGTGAAATATCAAAAACATCCTGGGGTCCTACAAAGGGTAGCCAACTTTATTTTGCAAAGTAGGAATATTTTCAAAGGCAACTATTAATTCATGACCTCTTATCCACAGTTTCAAAATCCAAACAACTGGAAATCAAATGTTTCTTTTTTTTTCTGCCTGTAACTCAACTCATTTGGCAGCAAAATCTGAACTGACCTGAACTCATCTGGCAGTAAAACCTGACCTGAACAAACGTGAGGCTATACACACACTTTTTCTATCTCAGTATAAATATGCTAATATGTATAAATACATTTCACTGCAGAAATATTACTCTGATTACAGGGTATCAATTCAGCTCCTACTGGGGCTATTATGTAATATAGGAGACATGCACTCTATTACCTGTCTAAAAAACAAAAAGAACCTAAATTCTGAAACACATCTTGCCTTAAGGCTTTCAGATAATAGGGGTACATGACCTCTCATCACTATCATTTCATTAAAGAAAGGGCAAATGGACATTTTAACAACCAAAAAGTAACAGACAATCTCAGAATAGAGGATGGTTCTTTATAATCAATAAATTCAACTTTCTGGGAGAAAAACATCACAAAATTGTTGTTTTTCTTGTTTCACTTCAGACCTGTGACAATACCCACAACAAACCAGCTTCCGTGTGCTAACTAGCATCTGGGACCCACCACCGGCGAAGACATTCTACTCAGGTGGCTCCATGCTCAAAAGATGGTCTTTGGAATCTTTTTGTAGTCTGCGGCATGACTGTCATTCTGGGACAGGACCAAGTTAAGCCAT
Organism: Kogia breviceps; assembly: GCF_026419965.1. Taxonomy (NCBI): domain Eukaryota; kingdom Metazoa; phylum Chordata; class Mammalia; order Artiodactyla; family Physeteridae; genus Kogia; species Kogia breviceps. The sequence goes on along the minus strand of NC_081330.1, from coordinate 29,450,103 downwards.
TCCGTGACTGCTGTAGGCCATAGATAAATGATATTTATGCAGCGAAAGAACCAGTGGTCATGTAGAATCCATCCAACAGAATTGTTAAATGTTTTTTTCATAGGGGCAGGACAGGAATAAAGCCGCAGACGTAGAGAATGGACTTGAGGACACGGGGAGGGGGAAGGGTAAGCTGGGACGAAGTGAGAGAGTGGCATGGACATATATACACTACCAACTGTAAATTAGATAGCTGGTGGGAAGCAGCCGCCTAGCACAGGGAGATCAGCTTGATGCTTTGTGACCACCTAGAGCGGTGGGATAGGGAGGGTGGGAGGGAGGGAGACGCAAGAGGGAAGAGATATGGGAACATATGTATATGTATAGCTGATTCACTTTGTTATACAGCTGAAACTAACACACCATTGTAAAGCAGTTATACTCCAATAAAGATGTTAAAAAAGAAAAAAAAACCTGTTTTTTCCCCCTTAAACTGCCTCTAGTGAACAGATCAGAAGGTGCCTGCATCTCTGGTCCAAATCTAACTGAAAAGCTTCTTTGATTTTTAAAGAACTAAGGTAACTGAATGAACATGTATATACAAAAATAAATCTAGAAAAATCTAAATATATATCCTGACTGTGAGAACGCTACACAAGCTGGGAGGAAAAACCAATAGTAAATCATCTTGTTGCATAAGAATCTTATGGCTTTTGTAGATTGCTTCTTTCTGAGCACCACCTATTCCCTGAACAGTTTGATGTACTAAAAATACTAGACTACTCAAACATGTCAAGTTGAATCCCAGTAGATGCTACTTAATCAAGTGTCCTACAGTTTAAGAGAGATCATTTAATCTCTCCTACAAGGGCCACCACCTGCACCTATAGACAGGACAATAAGTTGTTCAGTTCGACAACATTTAATGAATCTCTACTTTGAATAAGTCACTGGGTTAGATGCAGGAAATGGAAGGCTAGATAGGAAAATGCCATTTTCATCATGGACTTCATAGTATAGTCGGGAGAGACTATTTAAAAAGTAATTATTACACAATGTGCTAAGTGATCTGATAGACGTGTAATCAAACACAGTGGGATGGAATGGCATATAATTCAGCTGGAGGCGGGGAGCAGAGTTAAGAGATCCAGCAAAAACAAAGGCACAGAGGGTCTGAATAAACTTAGAGAGGCCTTAATCACAGAAAAGACTATTGCATTTCCTCTTGCGTATTGTATTGCCTCTTTACATTCATCCTCGTATGTATTTCAAAACATAAATAACTCTATACTGTAAATTAGGGGAAAGGAAATCAAAGATAAAGATGAGAATAAATCTTTGATGAGGATAAAACTGATGGTCATGAAATATCAAATACTCTTTTTGCCCCCCATCGTTTGATGCTTATGCCTGGTTGGTGCTCTGAGCACATGCTTAATTACCTATTGGGTAATCCAACACCATCACAGCAATACAAAAGAATGTGGCATATTTAACAAAGGAAAAATAATGCAGTACAGCAATAGCACAGGTTATAAAAATGAGAAGTGGCAAAAAATGGGGTTAGATAGTTTGGGTGCCCAATATGAAGCGCTTTCTATGCCATGCTAAGGAAATGAGGCTTTCTGAACTCACGTCTTTAACCTTAAATAACCAGGAAGAGGTTACTACATAATAGGTTTTAAAATTATCTCCATTCAAAAGTGGCTATTGGGCTTCCCTGGTGGCGCAGTGGTTGGGAGTCCGCCTGCCGATGCAGGGGACACGGGTTCGTGCCCCGGTCCGGGAGGATCCCACGTGACGTGGAGCGGCTGGGCCCGTGAGCCATGGCGGCTGAGTCTGTGCGTCCGGAGCCTGTGCTCCGCAACGGGAGAGGCCACAGCAGTGAGAGGCCCGCGTACCACAAAAACACACACACACACACACACACACACACACACACACACACACAAAAAAGTGGCTATTATGAGAAAGAAGTCGTGATTCTATGTTATCTGAAAAATCATCTAACTTCCTCATTTTCTGACATCATATTTCTATAATATCATTAATAATTAAATCAGAAATAATCATTAATTAGTAAGCTAATTAATATTAATCTGAAGAACTCAAGTTGACAAGCAAAAATACCATAAAATATAATGAAGAAAATGTGGATGCCGACTACACGAAAACACTATTTATAAGAATAACAACAGGTCTTCCCTTCCCTGGTGGCGCAGTGGTTGAGAATCCGCCTGCCGATGTAGGGGACACGGGTTCGTGCCCCGGTCCGGGAAGACCCCACATGCCACGGAGCAACTAAGCCCGTGAGCCGTGGCCGCTGAGCCTGCGCGTCCGGAGCCTGTGCTCCGCAACGGGAGAGGCCACAACAGTGAGAGGCCCGCGTACCACAAAAAATAAATAAATAAATAAAGAATATCAACAAAAAGTATGTGAGATAATTAAACATCCAATAGAAGGGTAGTAATCATTAAAAATTTTGTTTGTGAGAAAAAAAGTAACAACAACTGAACAGTCAAAATAAAGAGAAAGTTTATGCCCTTCCCCTTCCTGAACAGTTTCGTCAGAAAGCCCTAAGTGGCATCAAGCAAAGTAGGCATCCTCTGGTGAGGGCAGGGGAGGGAGGGCATGGTGAAGTCCCTTTATGGGGCTGCAGAGGATGAGGAAGCAACATCAAGGATGGCCTGGCATGGCAAGTTGAACCCCAAACAAACTGACGGTGGTATTCATGCTGGGGGACAGCAGCCACAGCCAGACTGGGATCACTGGAGGCCAACATCCGGTGAGGGAGAGGGCAGGGTGCATCAACAGGATACGGGCTGCATATGGCACTGGCCAAATAATGGGAGAGACACATTTCTTTTCTTTTCTTTTTTTTTTTTCATTTTTTTGGCCAAGCCGTGTAGCTTGTGGGATCTTAGTTCCCCGACTGGGGATTGAACCCGGGCCCTCCGCAGTGAAAGCACTGAGTCTTAATCACTGGACCGCCAGGGAATTCCCCAGGAGACACGTTTCTTAATATTAGAGATTGAGGGGTGAAAACATGGAAAGGCAGAAAGCTAGAATGAGCTCTATGGTGTTGTATTAGAATTTGAGGGTAAATCAACTACACTCCAATAAAATTTTTTTTTAAAAAAGGAATTTTAGGTATTGAGGGGAATTCCTCGTTTTCAACATATTGAAATATAGATGTAAATGTATATGTGTGTATGTGTGAAGAGGGTGTGGAGAAAAGGGAACCCTTGTACACTGTTGGTGGGAATGTAAATTGGTGCAGCCACTGTGGAGAGCAGTATGGAGGTTCCTTAAAAAACTAAAAATAGAACTACCATACAACCCAGCAATCCCACTCCAGGGCATATAACCAGAAAGGATGAAAACTGTAATTCGAAAAGATACATGCACCCCAATGTTCATAGCAGCACTATCTATAATAGCCAAGACATGGAAACAAAGTGTCAATCAACAGGAGATTAGATTAAGAAGACATGGAATATTTCTTCAATGGAATATTACTCAGCCATAAAAAAGAATGAAATATTACCATTTGCAGCAATGTGAATTGACCTAGAGATTATCATACTAAGTGAAGTCAGAGAAAGACAAATATTATATAACATATATGTGGAATCTAAAAAATAATACAGAATCAGACTCACAGACATAGAAAACAAACTTATGCTTACCAAAGGGGAAAGGAAGTGGGGAGGGATAAATCGAGTATGGATTTAACAGATACAAACTACTATACATAAAATAGATAAGCAACAAGGATTTACTGTATAGCACAGGGAACTATAGTCAATGTCTTATAATAACTTATAATGGAAAATAATCTGAAAAATATATATATTTATAACTGAATCACTTTTCTGTACACCTGAAACTAACACAATACTGTAAATCAACTATACTTCAAGTTTTAAAAAGTTTGATAAGGAACAAGATATTTATAGAGTCTCAAGGTACTCCCACTACCTGCCCAGAAGCATTATTAATTAGAAGGGAGAGAAAAAGTAATTTTACAGTGGAGAAGCCTGACAGACAGCAGCTTAATCAAGTTAACATCACCAATATAGGACAAATTAAAATCACATGTCACCTGATAGGCTGCAATGAGAATACAGTATCATTTCTGTGCAATTCCTGCTAAAGAAGGAAAACCTGAATAGAATCATGACAAACCATTAGGACTAAGCCAAACTGAAGGACATTTTACAAAATAATTGGTCTTTAGTCCTCAAAAGTGCCAAGGTCATGAAAGTCAAGGAAAGACTGAGGAAGTGTTCCATATGAAGAAAACTGAAGCGATATTACAATTAAATGCAAGGCATGACTCTGAACTGGAACTTTTTGCTATCAAGAACATTTTGGGGATAATTGGAAATATCTGAATGGGCCTTGATTAGAATGTGGTAATAGATTAATGTTAATTTCCTGATTTTGATGGTTGAATTGAGGTTATATAGGAGAATGTTCTCATTTATAGGAGCTATACACTAGAGAATTTGGGGCTAATGGGCATTGTGTCAGCAAATTACTCTAAAATGGTTCAAGAAAAAGAAGAGTTCTGTGTACTGATATTATAGTTTTTCTGTAAATTTGAGATTGTTTCAAAATAAAAAGTATTACAAATTGGAAAATGCTAATATAAATTTTGGTACATGCATACACTAAAATAATACTTAAAATGAGGTTGATGATAACAACTTTAAGAGGAAATATTTTAGTGATTATTATGTTCCAGACAGCATTTTTTTTTTTTTTTGCGGTATGCGGGCCTCTCACTGCTGTGGCCTCCCCCGCCGCGGAGCACAGGCTCCGGACGCGCAGGCCCAGCGGCCATGGCTCACGGGCCTAGCCGCTCCGCGGCATGTGGGATCCTCCCGGACCGGGGCACGAACCCGCGTCCCCTGCATCGGCAGGCGGACTCCCAACCACTGCGCCACCAGGGAAGCCCCAGACAGCATTTTATAAGCATATCACGTTGAGTGATAATGAAAAGGAATGAGGACACAGAATGATACTCTTGATATATTACGTGAAAAATACAAATACAAAATAATATCTATAATATGAGCCTATTTTTATAAAAAGAATACATATACACACATTTTATATAAATATAGACCAATATACTAACCGAATAGTTAAATAACTGAATGATATAAATTTTCTTTTCATAAAAGTACTAAGTTCTAAAAAAATAATGAGATATATTAATTTTGCAATACTATTTATTTAAAATTGTACCATTTAGAACAATATATAGTAGTAATATGGGGAAATGTTAAAACTGCCTTATTGGAGAAAAACATGATATAAAAATATGTATAAGGTATGAGTCTAATTTTACTTTATTTAAAAAAAGGGAGGAAAAAAATGGCTGAGTGAAATATATCTAAATGTTAAAAGAGTAGTCAAATCTGAATAATGACACTAGAAATTATTTCTTATTTATACATTTCCATATTTCCTAAATTTTCTACTATACGTAATTAATTTTATTTAAAAAATGTTATTTTCTTCATTAGGTGATTATTAAGTAGATTATCCACAATATGGAAAGTGCTAATGGCATCACTTTGTAAAATACAAAATTGTACATACATGATGACCATGTAAAATGTATGCATGGAAAAATGGTTGAAAGGATGTGCGACAACACAATAACTGGTTTACCTTAGATAAGGTGAAATAATGTGTGATTTATTTTGTTTTCTGCATTTTCCAAAACTTCTGTAATTTTCATATACATATATGTATACATATTATTTCATCTTTAATGGTGTAAAAATTCTCTTAGTAAGGGAAGGAAGGGAATTCCCTGGTGGTCCAGTGGTTAGGACGTGGTGCTTTCACTGCCGAGGGCCCAGGTTCAATCCCTTGTAAGGGAGCTAAATCCTGCAAGCTGTGTGGCGTGGCCAAATAAATAAATTAATTAAATATATTTTTTAAAGAAAAGGGAAGGAAAGCACATGAGGGGCACTGGAATAAGAATTTGTGATAAATGTTTTAGAAAATAATTCTTAAAACTGAAAAAGAGCCATTATCTTAACAATCTCAGAAGGCAAACACACAGCATGGTAGTGTAGACATGGATACTGAGTGTGGTGAGCAAGACAATGGCCTAATCCCCAGAACACTGCCTAATCCCCAAGACCTGTGAATATGTTACTTGATGTGGCAAAAAAGACTTTGCAGATGTGATTAAACTGAGGGCTATGAAATGGGGGGATTATACTGGATTATTCAAGTAGGCTCAATATAATCATAAGCCTCCTTAAAATTGGAAGAAGGAAGCAGAAGAGGTCCAAGTGATGAGATGTGAAATGAACTCAACCCACTGTTGCTGGCTTTGAAGATGGAGGAAGAGAGCAAAGGAGTGCAGCCGGCCTCTGAAAGCTGACAAAGGTAAGGAAGCAGATTCTCCCTTAAAGACTCCAAAAGGAACGCAGTCCTGCCTATACACCTTGAGTTTAGCCCCATGACCTCCACAACTGCAAGGTAATAAATCTGTGTTGTTTTAAGCACTGAGATTCTGGTTATTTGTTACAGCAGCAAGAGGAAACTAATACATGGGGCTATAGACAGCTGGAAAGAAATTGATGATTTTAGCAATCTGTTTTAGGGGAAACAAAATGACTGAGGCAGGAGAATGAATTGAAACTGAATTAACAACGTTGTTAACAGCAAGAGCCGTGTCTGGATGCAGACATGTCATTAAATATATGTTTATGGCCAAATACTACACTAGAATAGTGCTCATAGTAACGTTTAGGACACTGACTGGGTTACATTTCGATCTATTTTCATCTACCTCCCTACTTGCCACTGATTATTAGATTAAGACTTATTCCCTTATTGTAATTAATGTAAGCATTAATTCCCTTATTAATAGTTATCCATCCCACAGAAAAGAAACTACTTGAACTATTTAGCCAAAAGTGTTTTACACATATAAATAATGATAGGCTATATACCAATTTAACTGTAAATACAAAATTTATGCACCATACAATACCAAAAATCTGACAGAAAACGTTTAATTATAGAAACTACGTTTTTTGCTTTAAATGTACAAAATGTAGGTTTCTGGGGTAAAAATGACACTTTATGTCAGAAAACCTGGGTACTCGTGTCTTGGCTCTTTCCCTTGCTATGTGAACTTGGAAAAGTTCTCTCACCTTTGTATATCAGATTCCCTTTCGTTTTATATTTAAGAGGGTTGTACAACATCTCTACAATCTTCTTCTATCTCTAAAGAAATGCAGTCTCTTTTTTGTGGAGCCACAACTATTCTTAGAAAAACAAATAGCCTTAACTCTGTTTTCAACTCCTTTCAAAAATCAACTTGACCTGCTGGAGGGTCTACCTTCCAGGGAGAACAAAGTAATTCAAGCATACCATCTCATTAATTTTCAAGACAGAAGAAAGAAAGTATTTCTGTTTGGAAAAAAAAAAAAGGAGAAAGAAAAAGAAAGAAATTGATAGCATATTAAATAAATCGCCACTGTTGAGTTGGCAGAGCCAGGACCAGAAAACAGAGTTTTTCAAACTCAGGACTGCACTCTGCCTTTTCAACACAAGGGTCTATCAGGTAATGAACTACCTTTAAAGGGAATGGGTAGGAGTATGGGATCAAAAGCTAATATTTATGTACTTTCCCCTTCATGCCACACGGTCAACTGATAAATGTAACGTGAAGGGGCAGACTGTAGGGTCTGGAGATCAAATAGCTATTCTCTCCCTAGAGGCCTTATTGGTTTTAGCACTGCCTCAGGGAACCTAGAGAGAAAAGTATGTTCTAGCCAGCTCTGGACAATGGCTGATCTCAGACAAGTTCAGGCGAAGTTACATAATACTATTTTCAATAATGTGCCAGGAAAAATAAAGGACACTGTCTATATCTAGGCACAGCTCCTCTCAAAAACAAGTTTAATTCAAATTCACTCTGCTGCCTCTGTTATTTTGTTTCCCGAAAAGGAGATTGCTAAAATCACCAGAGGATTTCTTTCTAGCTATCTGGAGCTCGTATCTATGTCAGCTATGCCATGCTGTGCTGATAAAGGAAAATGTCTCCACCTTTGGAAGAATTTACTTCATTATCTACCCAGTAAGGGTAGGAAGTAAGGGAGAAGGACACGTCGCCTTTCCCTCAATGGCAGATTAAGGCCTTGGGCTCTCAGAGGAGACCCATAATAGTGCTGCCTGAGGGTCACAAAGTTTGAGATTGCCATAGCTAAAACCCAAAGCAAGGCACAGAAACTACAATCCAAAGGAAGAGTAGAGCTTCCTTCCAGGAAAAAGAAAAGGTATCATCACTCTTTTTCTATTCATTTTCATCTAAAATGAAGCAATGGCAGAAAGAAAAGTTGTAGGAGACAGGAAGTCAAAATATCACACAACACTGATAACCAAAAGGAAAACTGTGTTGTCTGACTGTATTTTTTTTTTTTTTTTTTTTTTTTTTTTTTGTGGTATGCGGGCCTCACTGTTGTGGCGTCTCCCTTGCGGAGCACAGGCTCCGGACGCGCAGGCTCAGCGGCCATGGCTCACGGGCCCAGCTGCTCCGCGGCATGTGGGATCTTCCCAGACCGGGGCACGAACCCGTGTCCCCTGCATCGGCAGGCGGATTCTCAACCACTGCGCCACCAGGGAAGCCCTGACTGTATATTTTTAAAAAGCATCCACATCGCTAAGGCTCTGAATTATTCCATGGGTCCATGTTCCTAGTCCCATGTAACCCATGACCCAACTGTGGTTCAGGAGCCTTTGGAAATTTTACATAATCTTTCAACATTTTCCATGCAACTGCATTTGTTGGGAAGATGAAAAGGGGGAAAAACTGAAGGATTGGAAAAGGAGAGAAGAGAAAAAATTTTAAAGAAAAACTTACTTTTATCAGTTTCCAGGTTCCCAATTCATTTATAGCACTTAACCTATTAATAGTATGCACTTCCAAAATACAGCAGAATGCCTTGGCCTTAGGGTCAACATCATGGGTAGTAGGTAGAAAGTCCTAAGGGAGTTCACAACCCAGGGAAGGAGACAGACAGGCAAATGGTTAAATGCACAGGTTCTGAGCTGAACTTCCTGGGTGTGAGCCCTGCATCCATGCTTATTAGCTATGTGACCCTGGACAACTTACTTAAACTTTTCTGTGCCTCGATATACTCATTTGTAGAATGAGAATAATGATAGTACCTTCTTCATGGGGTTATTATGAGAATAAGATAAATTTGGAAAAAGGAATATAGAATTATATATATGTGTGTGTGTATGTATGTGTGTATATATGTATATATATATATATATATGAGTTCAAACCTGGCACAAAGTAAATGCTATATGTGTCAGCTACTATAATGACTATTCAAATACAACTAGCACTACTATTGGAACTTTGATCACCACTACCACCACCATTGAGATAAGAGTTGATACTATGGGAGCCATAAGAAAAGAATACCAATTCTGTTTGGAAGAGGAATGGGGTACATGTCCGTGAAAGTATCACAGAGGAGTTAATAATACCTTTGCTGGGTCTTGAAGGATAAACAGGAGTTGGTTAGGCCAACAACCAGGGAGAAGGCGTACCAGCAAGAGGGATGGAAACAGGAGGAAACATATCACCTCCCAATTTTGAGGGAGGGCAACACTTGCTCTAGGCAGGAGATGAGGCTAGGCAGGCAGAGAGGAGCCGCACGAAAGGCCTTGCCACACTGTGAGCCAGTGAAAAAATCTAAACAAGGAAGCGATATGAACATACATCTTTACATTCCAGAAAGATCATTATGGCTGTAATGGGAGGGATGGACTGGAGAGGGAGAAGGAGGTGGGAGGTAAAAGAGGTTTAAGACTGGAGGCCAAAAATCAGTTTTAGAAGGATATTATAAAGATCTAGGTGACAAACTATGTGGGTCTGAAATAAGAAGGAGGTAATAAGAATAAAGCAGCAGACGGAGTGGACTGGAGAAATAATTAGGAAAGAGAAATGGGATTTGGTGACTGACTGAATATGGGGAATGAGAAAGAAAGAAGAGTCCTGGATGATGGCCAACTTTCTGAGTGAATGGCAGTGTCACTAAGCAAGGCCAAGATCACAGATGAGGAGGCAGGTTCTGGGGATAGAGATGAGACAGGTTTGGACCCATCAGGTTTACAATATCAGGCAATCTTCATGTTGAATAAACACTTGTACTTATGAGTTTCAAAATATTAACAGTGCTTTCAGAATTATTTTATTATTTATTTTATTATTTTATTATTTATATTATTATTTTCAGAATTATACTTTGCCATATTGTTCCAAATACTTCACAGCGAGCATAAATTACACAATTGGGTAAGGAAAACTTTAAGATGAATACATGAATACAAACTTTAAGATGAATACATGAGTGTCTAAATTTAAATAACAAATAGCTAATAGCCTCTGATCCTGCCACCCCCAACTTACTGCTAAATATCTAACAGACACAAAAAGTGAGAAAATACAGCACAGGTATGGAAACAGACCTGGCAAAGGTGCTGCTCCCTTCCACTGTCCACCCCGATACCTCTCTTGTGTTCATATCCAGTCAGAAATTACAAATATTGCTATATACTGGGAAGCCTGTGTGCCAGACTCTGGATACATGGTACATTTATTTCTTATTACTGCGGTGACAAATAACTACAATCTTAACAGCTTTAAACAACACAAATTGACTATCTTAATGTTTTGGAGGTCAGAAGTCTAGAATCAAGGTATTGGCAGGGCTTGAGGGGAGAATTTTTCTTTGTCTTTTTCAGCTTCTAGAAGCCACCTGCATTCTATGGCTCATGACACTTTCCTCCATCTTCAAACAGCATGGCTCCAAACTCTCCTTCCATCATCACATCTCCCTTTTCTGACTCTGAATCCACCTGCATCCCTTTTATGAGGACCCTTGTGATTACACTGGGCTCTCCTGGATAATCTAGGATAATTTCCCCACCTCAAGGTCCTTAACTTGATCACATCTGCAAAGTCTGTTTTTGCCACATATAGTATCAGTCAGAGGTTCTGCGGACTAATATGTAGACATCTTTGGAAGGCCACTATTAAGTCTACCACAGGTAGTATTTGCCAGATTTCTTCACTCTAAAGGTACTATTTTTTCCTTTCCATACTCTTTCCTTTGGAAAGCAAATCATTAAGTCCACACTCAGGGTGGGGGAGATAGATGAAGTTCCATCTGTTGAATGGGGGAAACATATACATACAAACACACACATTCATACATATATAAAATTTGGAATTGTTCTTCAAGGAAGAATTGTCTCTTCTCCCTCATCTATTTATTTCAATCATTTATTTCTATCAGTATTGGCTCATGGGTAAAACTCTGAGGAAGGGGTTGGATTAGTACCCAAGAGCACATAAAGGGGCAACGGTCAATTCATTCAGGAGGCAAATACCTACTGAGCAATTAATATGTACAAGACATGGTGGCAGGTGCTAAAATTAAAGTACACACTGCTATATTTAAAATAGATAAATAACAAAGACCTACTACATAGCACAGGAAACAGTGCTCAATATTCTGTAATAATCTAAGTGGGAAAAGAATTTGAAAAAGAAAAGATACATGTATATGTACAACTGAATCACTTTGCTGTACACCTGAAACTAACAAAACATTGTAAACCAGATCCACTCCAATATAAAATTTTAAAAAATAAACAAGGTCAGGAATCTTGGCTGGGGAAAAAGCTAATCAAGACAGACAAGATCCCTGACCTCCTAGAGCTTCTATTTTAGCCAAAAGGGATAGATAATAAACAAAGAAGGAAAATATCTAATAGTGGTAGTGACGAGTCATGCAGAGAATGAAACTGGGGGTGGTGTGACACTAAGCAAGTGACCACTTTAGAGTGGGTAGTCAAAGAAAACCTTTCAGTAGACATTTAAGTGGCGATCTGAAAAGAAGAACCAGCCACACAAAGACCATGGGGAAGAACGTTTCAGACAAAGGGAACAGCCGGTGCAAAGGCCATTCAAGGAATCTTTCTTCCTTTGAGAATAAACAAACAGAAAAACAAATAGCATGGGAGCAATGAAAATGTATTGAAAAACAAGGAAAAGGAGATTTGTCATTATAAAGACTCAGAGAAAGAGCGGAACTCTGCAAATGCTTTCATATAGGAGTCAGAAAACAATGTTGAAAGCCTTTGGCACATTCAGGAGAACGAGAAAACATGGCCTCAGTAAAGCAGGAAGAGGAAGCCAAATAAGATAACATGATCAGATGAGGAAAGCAATAAATTGTATTAGCCAACTACCGGGAAACTAAACCAGAGTAACAACCAAAATGTATATCGGAGGGAGTAAAGAGAGAGTCTGATATAGTATAAAATAAATTCATTAAGTAAAAGGAAAAGAGATAACAAATATTAAAGTGAGGAGAGAAAATATGATAGATATGGAAGACACTAAAATAAAAAAAAAAACACCCCAAAAGTGGATCCAACCTAAATATTTAACAAATCATTTATACCGTGAAAGAGTTTATACTTTGCAGCTATTATATCTACTACAAGTTTTTATTAACATGTGAAAATGTTCATGATACAACTAAGAAGAACAGCAGGATACAGACATGATATACAGTATAATAAAACAGTAAGTGCTTCCATTTATTGAGAATTTACCATGTACCAGGAATGTGACTACCTACAAAATTTTATTTTATTCTCAGAACAATCTCAAACAATGATACTCTTTCTGTTTTGTTTTGTTTTTGCGGTACGCAGGCCTCTCACTGTTGTGGCCTCTCCTGCTGCGGAGCACGGGCTCCAGACGCGCAGGCTCAGCGGCCATGGCTCACGGGCCCAGCCGCTCCGTGGCATGTGGGATCTTCCCAGACCGGGGCACAAACTCATGTCCCCTGCATCGGCAGGCGGACTCTCAACCACTGCGCCACCAGGGAAGCCCACAGTGATACTCTTTTATTTTATAGATGAGGAAACAGACTCAGAGAGGTTAAGAAACTTTCCAAAGTTCACACAGCTAGCAAGAAGCAAAGCTTGATCTGAATCTGTATTTGGAAGACTTCAAAGCCTCTGCTCTTAAGTACAACACTAGAATCATATCATGTTCAATAATTACAGCTTCAGTTACATTTCAAAATGCACCAAAAGACTAGAGTGAAAATGCATTCAGGGGTTAACAGAGTTACTTTCGGTGATTATTTTCCCTGCATATCTGTATATAATTTGTTATTTTTAAGTGTTCTATAATAAATATGTATTACTTGTAAAGTCAAAACAAATGAATAAACTGGTAGCGAGAGGAATACAGCACTTTTTAGTCGGGGACTCATGAAAAAGATTTAAATGTTAAAGACATAGAAATGTTAAGGTCTTCACATGTAGTTTGGGATTCAACTAATGGCTGTAGATGAGATGTCCCAGAAAGAATGTGCAGAACATGTACAGAATTATGAACAGGAACATTTAAGACATAGAAAGGGGAATCAGGGTAGTAATTCCTCTCCCCAGAAGCAGGAATACTTTCTATGGCCTGGAAAATTCTCTAGAAAGATCAAACAGGCAACATTACTAACAAGTTCACGCCCTTTGTATAAAGATATGCAACTATTCGGTAAGAGGAACACATATGCTGATAAACGTGCACCTACAGCAATGTATTATGACAATTATAATGGGTAACCAAGACCTACAGAATTTCTGAGCCCAAATAAAACTCCACTGTATAAAATTTAACTGGCCTCAGAAATTCGTGCATTACCCTCATATTATAATGCTTATAGGCATCTTCTAGCCTAAGATTTAACCTTATTATAATCACTGACTCAATTTAGCAAAGGTAAAACTAGATCCTCATAAATTGTTAACCTTTAAAAAGCATAAATAACCATACCTTCATGGAAGTTTATAAAGTCAAATTGTGAAAACAGTAATAAAAAGGACATCTTCAATGACTGACCATCCTCAAGGTTAATCAAAGATGTGTTCATTTATCACCTACTGTGTGCTAAGGTTTAAAGATATAATTCCAGACTTTTAAAACTAAAAGGAAGGTCAGGATCTTCCAATCCTTAAATGTTACAGATGAGGTCAGTGCTTGACAAACAGTAAAGGCTCAATATTTTAAAATATCAAATGACCAGATTGAAAGCCCTGTGTTCCCTTGGCATCATATACTATTAAGAAATGATTATATAGTAAGCCAGTAAAAAAAGTCAGAGCTTATTCCTAGAATCTGTAGTAAATTTCATTAGTCTATTTTACAACTTAAAGATTGTTGCTTAATATTCAATTGCTTAACTATTAGTAAGAGTTGACTGTGGGAAACAAAACTACCCGAAACAATTTAACCAAATAAAATCATCAGCAACAAATAATTATTGATAAATGTTATAACTTCTATAATGAATGAATGAATGCCTATTATTTAATGAATGCCTATTATGTACAAAATCCTGCATTGTATGCAACGTGATATAAATATACATTAGATACAGGTAGTCACGCTCTGAAAGAGCTCTCTTAATGATGGTGTAAGCAAAGACATGCTCAAATTAACTTCAGTGCAGAGCCGAATGTGATAAAATTCACTACAGGGAAAAAAAACCACTTCAGAGGCAAAAGAGACCCTCCTGATCATCTGCTTGGATTGATCAGGGAAGGTTGATACATAGGGCACTGAATTTGATCTGGGTCTTGGAGAACAGGTAGGATTTCAATAGTCAGGGACAGGAAAGGGTAATCTGGACCACATTATCAGATAATCAATTTTAAAAGATCATGTTGACTAGAGTGTGAAGAATCTAGTTGAATGCCAAGTATTGTTAAAGTTACCCCTAAATATTTCACAGCTCCCTCCCCTCCCCTCTTCTTCACTTCCACTGCCATCACCTCTGTTCAGAGGTGATTTCTTATTTCTCATTTCTTATTTTGACTACTACAATAGCCACCAAACTAGCAGGGAACCATGTATTATCATTCACTTACATATCCCTAACACCGTGCACAGTAAGTGGTGCATAATATTTGTTAAAGGGATGAAAATCCAATTATACAGTGTTTGGCACTCTTTTTCCTTATTGCAAACACCAGACAATATTATATACTGTGTTTTATTTATCAAAGAGTACTTTTAGAAAACTGGAACACTGTTAGAGCTTTACACGTCACTGCAGAAATCCTTATTACAGCTAGGAACCCCATCAGTACACACCACCACCATAACACCAACTGTTAAAGACAGGAGATGGAAGCAACCTAAGTGTCCATCATCAGATGAATGGATAAAGAAGATGTGGCACATATATACAATGGAATATCACTCAGCCATAAAAAGAAACGAAATTGAGTTATTTGTAGTGAGGTGGATGGACCTAGAGTCTGTCATACAGAGTGAAGTAAGTCAGAAAGAGATAAACAAATACTGTATGCTAACACATATATATGGAATCTAAGAAAAAAACAAAACAGGTCATGATGAACCTAGAGGTAAGACGGGAATGGAGATGCAGACCTACTAGAGAATGGACTTGAGGGTGTGGGGAGTGGGAAGGGTAGGCTGTGACAAAGTGAGAGAGTGGCATGGACATACATACACTACCAAACATAGAATAGATAGCTAGTGGGAAGCAGCCGCATAGCACAGAGAGATCAGCTCAGTGCTTTGTGACCACCTAGAGGGGTGGGATAGGGAGGGTGGGAGAGAGGGAGACGCAAGAGGGAAGAGATATGGGAATATGTGTATATGTATAACTGATTCTTTCTGTTATAAAGCAGAAACTAACACACCATTGTAAAGCAATTATACTCCAATAAAGATGTTAAAAAAAAAAAAAACAGGTCCTAAAAAAAAAAATTTACCATTGTAAGACCACATAATAAATCTCAATAAAAATTACATAGAATCAACAACAACAAAAACATCTATGACTAATAACATGTTGATGCTATTCTTCACTGCCACCCTCCACCCTTAATTCTTTATCTTCCTACCTTGTTTACTAATTTTCGATGTTAACTTTCTCCAATAAAACAAAGATTCATCACTTTTAATATTCATCATCATATTTTAGCACCTGAAAATGTTTAGCACTTAGCAATTACACAATAAATGTTTGTTGAATTATAAATAGAAAAATTAGATTTTTTTGACCAGAAATTACTACATGTCAGACATTGTATTAAGCAATGGGGATACATTTCTTTCATACATTCATTATCTTATTGAATAATCACCTTGACAAAATTTTAAATTTCCTATTAAATTAGTGATAAATCTATATAACAATTCGGGAAGAGCTCTTTCCAAAATTTAGCCTTTTAATCAAGGACCATCACATGTCTCTCCATTTAAAAAAAATATCTTCTTTCCTATCTCTCAGCTGAATTTTAAAATTTTCTTCATATAGGTCCTAGAAATTTTTGTTGGGGTTATTACTAAATATTTACATTTTATGGCTTTTGTAAATGGAATGTTTTCCATTATATATTTTAAATGACTATCTGTAATATAGATAAAAGGTACTGGTTTTTATTTTTATCTTATATCCAACTATATTTAGAACTTACATTAAAATTCTGCCAATTAAGAACTTGTTTTTATGTCTTAGCTTTTGCAGGCACATGAGTCTATCTTCTAAAACTTGATCATTTTTTTGTCTCCTCCTTCCTGTTAAGTATGCCTCTTTATTGACATTGGCCATATTTTATAGATACATATTTTAAAGTGGTGATTAGAGGGCATCTTTGTTTTGTTGTTGCTTAAGGAACAACTCTTACATTTATCATTAAGTGCAATGCTTGTTTCTTGGTTTCAGAGAGATAATTATTTTTCTTGTTAAGAGTGCAACTTTCTATCACTAATTTTTTATTCTTATGGGCAATGAATTTTTTTCAAACACCTTCAGCATTTACTGTACCTTTTATTTCTTATGAGATCTATTGACAGGATGCATTATATGAGTAGCTTTCATGGTATTAAGGAATTCACACTCTGGGGTAAAACTTTCCTAGTCACAAAGGGTTAATACTTTTCATACATTCCTAAATGTGTTTGGTTTGCATTTTATTTAGAATATGAAACTGATCCATAATTTGTGTATACAAACAGGTCATAAGTTCATTTATTTAAGTTTCTGGTCAAGAGTGCACTTATAATGTGAGGGCTAAAACCATAAAACATCAGGAAGAAAGCCTGAAATTTGGGAGGGTAAAGATTTCTTAGAAAGATGCAAAAATTACTGAGCATAAAAGGAAAAAAATGATAAGTTGAACTTCAAAAAAATGAAATAAAAATAAAACTGCTCACCAAAAGACACAAACAAGAAAATGGGATGGCCAGCTACAGATTGGAAAATATTCATAATACATACATCTAAATATCAAGAAAAATTTTAAAACTCTTAAAACTCAAAGAGAAAAAAATCCCAATTTTTTAAATGGGCAAAAGATTTGAACAGATACTTCTAAAAGACAAATAGCTAATAAACACGTGAGGAAAATGCAAAGTGAAAACCATAGTGGGAAACAACTATATATACCCAAGAGAATAGCTAAAATTAAATACCAAGAGTTTGTGAGGATTCTCACTTATTACTGTCAGAAAAGAAAATGGTATAACCACTTTAAAAAAGTGTTTGGTAGTTTCTATGAATGTTAAATAAATTAAATAAATATATGTATACATCTCCTATGACCCACCAATCCTACTTCTAGGTATATATCCAAAGGAAATGAGTGTATATGGCCACAAAAAGATTTGTTAAAAAATGTCAACAACAGCTTAATTCATAATAGCCAAATAATGGGTATAACTTAAGTGACTCTCAACAAGAAATGGATAAACAAACTGTGGTATATTTAAACAATGGAACACTACAGAGCAATAAAAAAAGAAGAAACTACAGATACCTGCAAGGATGGTGGATTTCAAAAACATTTTGAACAACAGAAGCCATACACAAAGGAATACACAGTGTTTGACTCCATTTACATGAAGTTCAAGAACAAGCAACACTAACCCAAAATATGTAAGTCAGTAGGAAGGGAGGGGACGTGAACTGGAAAGAGGAAGGAGGGAATTCTCTGGAGGGATGGCATTGTTTTCTATCTTGACCTGGGTTGTGGTTACCTGGATGTCTGCATGTATAAAAATCAAGATGTATATTTAAATGTTTGTGTATTTTACTGTATGCAATTATATCTCAATAATAATAATGGAAACAAATTCAATTATGCTATAACCACCACAGTTATCAACTTGAGCTTAGGAAATCCTGCTGTCCTACTAGTTCCTCTTCCAAATGTGTGATATAGAATCCCTGCTTCAGCAGTGCTTGAACTCTACAGACTCAGTTCACCATTAGGTATTTGGCACAACTTCCCCCCTCCCCCCTCCAACCAGCCCAGCAATCTACTCTTCTATCTTTTCACCCAACATGGCAACACATGATTCCTGCTGTGATTTCCTGGCTTTTGGTATCTCTGAACAAGTCTACCTTACAGCCCCTTGCCCACATTCCAACAAACATGTACCTTTCATACAATATTTCCTTGATGGGAATATTATGTACAATTCCTAGCATGGTATCTTTCAAATAACAGTGACGTTATATGTATCCCCTTTATACTTCAGCCTTTCCCCCCTTTCCATATTCTTTTAAGACACACCTATTTTTAAAGTACTTTAGAATTTAGTAACACAACTATTGTATTTTCAAAATAGTTAAAATTCCATATTTATATTTCAACACAAGCACTGATATACCGTGAATTACTTGCCAAGCTCTCTCTCTCTCCACACAAACACACACACCCAATAGACACTTTTTAAATCCTCAAGACAACCTTGAGATATAGGTATTATTATTATCCCAAATTCACAGACGAGAAAGTTAAGGCCCAGAGCAATTAAAAAACTTAACCAAGACTACACTAGTAACTGTCAGAACCATGATACAGACAACTCCAGCATAGTATTTCAAATATTTCACCCAAACCATACAATTGAACTATTGGGAATAAGGGATACTCTTTCACACCTGCAAAGTAAAGGCTATGTTTCCTTAAACCACGAATTTAAAATCCTAAATTGACAGAGGAAGGTCTCAATTTCTCAGAACTCCCTAAAAAAGTTTTAACTGGAATTTTAAATAACAGAAAGGTACACACAATCACAGGGCGATACTATTTAAAAAAATACTTCATTGAGACTTCTATTCGTAAGCAACAGATACCAGTATTTATTCATTGGTATGCTTTAAAACTAAAAATTCAAATCAATAGCTCCACTGACTGAATTCCAGGTGTTCACAATGTACACCAATTTTGATTTCTGATTATATTTTCTATTTTTTTCATTAGCTCAGGACACACAGTCATTAACATGTTCTTTATTCCATTTCTTTGTCACCCAGGCATTATTTTATTCCCTCATATAGCGAATACTTTTATTTTATGCCAGGTATTCAACAAATATTTATTGAGTACCAACTATGTTAGGGAAATAAATAAGCAGAAGAGACATTATATAACTTATAAGGTAAATTGCTTGCATAAATATACCGGTTACGGAGTATTGCAGCAACTGATTCCCCTCTATGCAGATGATCCATCACCTCTAAAAGTTGGAGAATGACCTGTTCAGGAGGAAAAGAAGTCAATATTTACTATGAAAATCAACACTAGAATTTTCACATTATGCTACTTTTGTAATAGTTTACATATTTTGCAATAGGCAAAATGTATGTCCATGTACCTAATATCCATATTACAGCTTATGAAAATTAAATTGAATCTGCAATAGTCAAAATGCCTACAAAATTCAACACTGAAATCATTAAAGAGTACTGACTAATTTCATGTGAAATCATTAGCCAGCAAGGATCTATGGAAAAACCACCGTGTATACAGGAAGATGGATTAAATGAGAGTCAGAAGACCTGGGGCATATGTGTGAAGTTGGGTGAGACAGAGAAGTTAAGAAGTGAAGAGTTACCAGAGGGACTTGAGGCCTGTGGGGCCCATATGCAGGGCCCACGATTTTCGAAGTGGTTGGTCAAAATTAAGGATAGAAAGATTGTTTAAAGATTTTTAAACCTTAAAGATATAAAATAGGTAACAGAGGTAGGAACATTGTTTTTATGGGAAAGGAGCAGGTGAGGTGGTAGTAAACTATAGTATATATTTGTTTTTAGTAATGTGGATGCTTTGCATTGGCGATAGAGAGTAGATTTAATGTATTCTATTAATTTCAAATATATTGGGAAGCAAAAATGTGTAATTTACATAAATGTTTCTTGTTAATAAAATCAGTTATTGCATTGGGAAGTTAAAAAGGTATAGTATCCAGTTTAGTTTGTTCATATAATTATGTTTGTTATAAAACTACTTGAAAACCTAAAATAATTAAGCTAGAGGAAAAAAGATTTTCTTCATTGTTCCCTGCCTTCACCTGCCCCTTAATTTAGGGGCAAAAGGAAAAGAAGTAGAAGGGGAAAAAGTACAGTTGACCATGAACAAAGCAGGTTTGAATTGTGCAGGTCCACTTACACATTTTTCTCAATAAATATAGTACCTGCATTTTCATTTTACAAATCTTTAAATTAACTAACTGTGTGGAAAAGCTTGTATTCAATTAGAGATCATAATATGTGGAATCAAAAGAACTAGGGTTTCAGTCCTGATTCTACCCAAACTGTTTCAACTTCCTGCCCTTGGGTGCATGATTTATCAATTCTTTTTTTTTTTTTTTCAACAGCAGAGATAGCAGTACGAGGATTTTCAACTGTTTGGGGGTTGGCGCCCCTAACTCCTGTGTTGTTTCAGGGTCAACTGTACTCTGTTTCTTGGGTCTTCAAAACTCTAAAAAAGAAACAAATCAAATGACAACATAGCATTCATAACTATTTGCACAATCGCATTTCTCTGCTTATAATCCTGTTATTACAAGTAAAGAAACTGAGTAGTCTAAACAAAATAAAGTTTTTAAGCATCTCAAAATCAACTGACTTTTGACTTACCTTTTCTAAAAACGTTTAACCAGTGAGAGAATTTTGAGAGGTTGAGAAATTTTAATTTTGTTTAGGTTACATGATTTTTTAGAAGACGTGCCAAGAGAAAACCAGCTATATCTAGATTACTATTAGGAATCTGGGAATGTGAAAATAATTAATTCATGAAACTTTTTACCAACTGCATCTAGGGTAGAACATACAGGTCCCAAAATTAGGTATGCAAACTTTCACGTAATCCCATCGTTTTAAGCAATCCACTTGCTGCACCTGTATCTCTGAGTCTGGGGCTCTCCTGTCAAATTCTCCACATAATAAACCTCTGGTCTCCAGAGGAGCAGAGAGGGGGTGATGGTACAGGAGACTTCAGCGACTTATTTTAGACTTTCAAAGAACAGCCCATGCTTTCAACCTCATGACTCATTCCTGCCTTCTACAGACCAGGTGCCTCCAAGTCTTGAAATATTAGGAATTCTATGGGAAGAATGAGTTGGTTTCTCTCGAAAGTTCATGTAAGGGAAGGTATTGGAGTTGTAACTTCCTTTGCTCTAAGTAAAAAAGTAGTTCCAACCTTACATCTGTCAGTGTTTCCATTCCTGTTCTCTTTGTCCTTTTGAATTTTTCCATTTCTTTACTCTCATTTTAATGGAGTTAGGAAGAGAGAGGAAGTAAGTGCATGTGATCAACTTATGCAGGATATAAATGAAACCAACCACTTTTAACCATGGAGTTTGTATGATCAAACATATGTATTAGAAAGTTAACACTGCCTGCAGTGTGGTGGTGGATCAGAGAGAGAGACCAGAAGTATGGAGACCGATAAGAAACTACTTCCAGGGCTTCCCTGGTGGCACAGTGGTTGAGAGCCCGCATGCCAATGCAGGGGACACGGGTTCGTGCCCCGGTCCGGGAAGATCCCACATGCCGCGGAGCGGCTGGACCCGTGAGTCATGGCCGCTGAGCCTGCGTGTCCGGAGCCTGTGCTCCGCAAAGGGAGAGGCCACAGCAGTGGGAGGCCTGCGTACCGAAAAAGAAACTACTTCCAAAATCAAGGCATGAAATGAGAGCACAGACAAGGACTATGAGGGCAGGCAGGAAGAACTAGGACTTCTGACAGATCACCGACAGATTTTAAAGGGATAAGGGGACATATCAAAGACAAAATCTATTTAAGTTAACAGGGGGAAATGGTGATGATATCAAGTGAGGTAGGGTATAAAAAGAAGGAAAAACACTGAAAACAGAAACAACAATGGTTTGTATAGACATATAGAAGTAACCCAACGCACAACATATAGTATCTAACAGAAAATTCGAAATATAAGTCTAGATTTAGGTTGGAACTAGAAAGGAAAACACAGGAATATTTAGCCAGTTAAGTGATGAGACTGGAAAATATTACTCATGCCAGGAGAAAGTGCAAACTCAACGAACACTTTTGTGCAATAAACAGAGGAAGACAAGCTAGCAAAGAAAAGAGACAATAGGTAGGAGGGAAACTAAGAGAATTGTGAAAAGAAGAAGGATAGTTCAGAAGAACAGTGGTTGGAGGGTATTCAACTGTTTCATGTTCTGCCCAAAGTAAGATACAGCTAAATGATTTGACAGCTATAAAGTCCACGATGACATTTTTTCAAGAGTAGTTCGATGAGTGGGGAAAATCACACTGCAGTGGTTTGAAAAATAAAATAGAAATAAATAAATTCTTTTAATAACTTGTGAGGAATTTCAATACATTAGGGAATTACTCTACAGTGAATGTGGTCCTCAAACGAGTAAGAGAAATAGAGATGATTAAATGATTGGGGGACAATCAGGTAGTCACTTAGAAAAATAAATAGGTTGTATAGGATTTCATTTCATACACTTAATTCCAGAAGGGCCAAAGATTTAAAGGTAAAAAAGGAAGCTTTGAAGCGGTACTAAAGAAAACCCTAGTGAAATTATTTATAATGATTCAGTGGAGAAGGTAAGCAGCACCAGAATCCACGAACCATAAAGGAAAAAACTGTTAAATCTGATTGTAGAAAAAATTAGAACTCTGTACTTCAAAAATACCACAAAGTCAAATGGCATTTGATACAGCAGGAAAAATAATTCACAATAAGTGGTGCTGGGAAAACTGGACAGCTACATGTAAAAGAATGAAATTAGAACACTCCCTAACACTGTACATAAAACTAAACTCAAAATGGATTAGAGACCTAAATGTAAGACTGGACACTATAAAACTCTTAGAGGAAAACATAGGAAGAACACTCTATGACAAAAATCACAGCAAGATCTTTTTTGATCCACCTCCTAGAGTAATGGAAATAAAAACAAAAATAAACAAATGGGACCTAATGAAACTTAAAAGCTTTTGCACAGCAAAGGAAACTACAAAGAAGACGAAAGGACAACCCTCAGAATGGGAGAAAATATTTGCAAACGAATCAATGGACAAAGGATTAAGCTCCAAAATATATAAACAGCTCATGCAGCTCAATAACAAACAAACAAACAACCCAATCCAAAAATGGGCAGAAGAACTAAATAGACATTTCTCCAAAGAAGATATACAGATTGCCAACAAACACATAAAAGGATGCTCAACATCACTAATCATTAGAGAAATGCAAATCAAAAGTACAATGAGGGAAAAAAACAAACAAACAAATAAATAAAAGAAAAAAAAAAAGAAAAAGTCCAATGAGGTATCACCTCACACCAGTTAGAATGGGCATCATCAGAAAAATCTATAAACTACAAATGCTTGAGAGTGTGTGGAGAAAAGGGAACCCTCTTGCACTGTTGGTGGGAATGTAAATTGATACAGCCACTCTGGAGAACAGTATGGAGGTTCCTTAAAAAACTAAAAATAGAATTACCATATGACCCAGCAATCCCACTCCTGGGCATATACCCAGGGAAAACCTTAATTCAAAAAGACACATGCACCCCAATGTTCACGGCAGCACTATTTACAATAGCCAGGTCATGGAAGCAACCTAAATGCCCATCGACAGACAAATGGATAAAGAAGATGTGGTACACATATACAATGGAATATTACTCAGCCATAAAAAGGAATGAAATTGGGTCATTTGTAGAGACGTGGATGGATCTAGAGACTGTCATACAGAGTGAAGTAAGTCAGAAAGAGAAAAACAAATATCGTATATTAACGCATGTATGTGGAACCAAATAAAATGGTACAGATGAACTGGTTTGCAGGGCAGAAATAGAGACACAGATGTAGAGAACAAACGTATGGACACCAAGAGGAGAAAGTGGTGGGGGGGGGGGGCGTGAATTGGGAGATTGGGATTGACATGTATACACTGATGTGTGTAAAATGGATAACTAATAAGAACCTGCTGTATAAAAAAAAATAAAATTCAAAAAAAAAAATTCACAATACACATGACAGACCACAGAGCTAATGATTTTAATTTATACACACAAACACAAACACTTAATCAATAAAACCAATAAAACACTATAGTAAAAGTGAGCAAATAATATAAACAGAAAGTATACAGAAAATAAAAATCATTAATAAACAAATAATTGTAATTTAAAATGAGGCACTGTTTCCACCTATGAAATTTATACACACATGCACACACAAATGAAGCCTGTTCATATTTTTTATTAGTGAGAGGGAATATGGGTCTTGAGGGGGGCAGGGAGAGATGTTCACTTTTCAGTCTATACTTTTCCATTCAATTTATTTCAAAATAAAAACTAATGAGAATGTGGCAAAAAGAGTAAGAAGGAGTAGCCATGAGGTAGGAGGAAAACCAGGGAGACGTAGTAATCTAAAAGGTAAACTAAAGTGTTACATGAAGAAAGGGATAACCAAGTATATCAGATGCTGTTGAGAGGTTACGTGAAGAACGGAGAAATAACAACTCAGTGTGGTAACCCAGAGGTCACTGGTCACCTTGATAAGAACTGTTTACATGGAATGGTGGTGAAAAGTTTCATTATTGTGGGTTCAAGAGAGAACGAAGAGAGGAAACAGGCACACGTAACACTCACTTAGGAAGAGATATAAATAGGTGGTATATGGAGAGGGATATAGGATAGAAGTAGATAATGTTTTGTTTTACTTTGTTTTCATAACGGGAGATACTAGAGCAAGTAAATATGAAAAAGCATTATGCTAAAAAACTCCTAGAGGAAAACAAAGGCAGGACATTCTTTAACATAAATCGTAGCAAGATCTTTTTGATCTGTCTCCTAGACTAACAGAAATAAAAACAAAAATAAACAAATGGGACCTAATTAAACTCAAAAGCTTTTGCACAGCAAAGGAAACCATAAACAAAACAAAAAGAAAATCTATAGAATGTGAGAAAATATTTGCAAACGATGCAAACAATGAGGGATTAAACTCCAAAATATACGAACAGCTCATACAGTTCACTATCAAAAAAACACAAACAACTCAATCAAAAAATGGGAAGAAGGGCTTCCCTGGTGGCGCAGTGGTTGAGAGTCTGCCTACCAATGCAGGGGACACGGGTTCATGCCCCGGTCTGGGAAGATTCCACATGCCATGGAGTGGCTAGGCCCGTGAGCCATGGCCGCTGAGCCTGTGCTTCCGGAGCCTGTGCTCTGCAACGGGAGAGGCCACAACAGTGAGAGGTCCGCATACCACCAAAAAAAAAAAAAAAAAAAAAAAGGGAAGAAGATCTAAATAGACATTTCTCCAAAGAAGATATACAGATAGCCAAAAGGCACATGAAAAGATGCTCAACATCACTAATTATTAGAGAAATGCAAATCAAAACTACAATGAGGTATCACCTCACACCAGTCAGAATGGCCAACATTAAAAGTCTATAAATAATAAATGCTGGAGATGGAGATGGTGTGGAGAAAAGGGAACCCTTCTACACTGTTCGTGGGAACATTAAGTTGGTGCAGCCACTATGGAGAGCAGTATGGAGGTTCCTTAAAAAACTAAAAATAGAGCTACCATATGATCCTGCAATCCCACTCCTGGGCATATATCTAGAGAAAACCACAATACAAAAAGATACATGCACCCCAATGTTCAAAGCAGCACTATTTACAATAGCCAAGACATATGTGGAAGCAACCTAAATGTCCATCGACAGATGAATGGATAAAGACGTGATGTGTGTATGTGTGTGTGTGTGTGTGTGTATATATATATATATATATATGTATCTAGCATTTTGCTAAGGATCTGAAACAAAAATGGCAAAATGTTAAGGTATTACATAGCTAAATGGGGGTTATATGAGTGTTTGTTATATTGGTCTCTGTATTTTTCCCTATGCTTGAAATATTTTAATAAAAAGGAAATTAAAATGTACAATATATTATCTCTGCCCTAAAGTAGGGCTGTGTAGATAAAGCAGACAAGACAAACGCCAGCATTTAAGAAAAAAAAGAGACAGACGGCTTAAAGATGGCGGAAGAGTAAGACGCGGAGATCAGCTTCCTCCTCACAGAGACATCAGAAATACATCTACACGTGGAACTTCTCCTATAGAACACCCACCGAACGCTGGCAGAAGACCTCAGACCTCCCAAAAGGCAAGAAACTCCCCCACGTACCTGGGTAGGGCAAAAGAAAAAAGAATAAACAGAGACAAAGAATAGGGACGGGACCTACACCAGTGGGAGGGAGCCGTGAAGGAGGAAAGATTCCCACACACTAGAAGCCCCTTCGCGGGCGGAGACTGCGGGTGGCGGAGGGGGAAGCTCCGGAGCCGCGGAGGACAGCTCGGCCACAGGGTGCGGAGGGCAAAGCGGAGAGATTCCCGCAGAGGATCGGTGCTGACCAGCACTCACCAGCCCAAGAGGCTTGTCTGCTCCCCCGCCGGGGCGGGTAGGCACGGGAGCTGAGGCTCGGGCTTCGGTCGGATCGCAGGGAAAGGTCTGGAGTTGGCAGAGTGAAAACAGCCTGAAGGTGTTAGTGCGCCACGGCTGGCCGGGAGGGAGTTCGGGAGAAATCTGAAGCTGCCGAAGAGGCAGCTTTCTTCCCTCTTTGATTCCTGGGCGCGAGGAGAGGGGATTAAGCGCGCTGATTAAAGGAGCCCCAGAAACGGGCGCGAGCTGCGGCTGTCGGCACAGACAGTAGAGACGGGTGTGGGACGCTAAGGTTGCTGCTGCCACCACCAAGAGGCCTGTGTGTGAGCACAGGTCACTCTCCACACCGGCCCTCCCGGGAGCCCGTGCAGCCCGCCACTGCCGGTGTCCCGGGATCCAGGGACAGCTTCCCCGGGAGAACGCGCGGTGCGCCTTGGGCCGGTGCAGCGTCACGCCGGCCTCTGCCGCCACGGACTCGCCCCGCCCCCGTGCCACTCCCTCCCCCCAGCCTGAGTGAGCCCGAGCCCCCCAATCAGCTGCTCCTTTAACCCCGTCCTGTCTGAGCAAAGGGCAGAGGCCCTCAGACGACCTACACGCAGAGGCGGGACCAAGTCCAAAGCTGAACCCCAGGAGCTGTGCGAACAGAGAGGAGAGGGGGAGGTCTCCCAGCAGCCTCAGAAGCGGCGGATTAAAGCTCCACAATCAACTTGAAGTGCCCTGCATCTGTGGAAAACCTGAATAGACAACGAATCATCCCAAGTTGAGGAGGTGGACTTTGGGAGCAAGATATACTATTATTTTCCCCTTTTTTCTTTTTGTGAGTGTGTGTGTGTGTGCTGCTGTGTGAGATTTTGTCTGTATAGCTTTGCTTTCACCATTTGTCCTAGGGTTAGACCAACCCGTTTTTCTGGTTTTTTTTTTAATATAAATTTTTCTTCTTAATAATTATTTTTTATTTTAATAACTATACTTTATTCTACTTTGTCTTCTCCCTTTCTTTCTTCCTTTCTTCGTTCCTTTCTTCCCTCCTTCCCTCCCTTCTTCCTTCCTTCCCCCCTTCTTTCCTCCCTTCCTTCCTCCCTTCCTCTCTTCCTTCCTCCCTTTCCTCCTCTCCACCTTCCTTCCTTCCTTTCTTGCTTTTGTCCTTCCTTCATTTCTTCCTTCCTTTCTTCCTTCCTTCCCTCCCTCCCTTCTTCCTTCCTTCCTCCCTTTTCTTTCCTTTCTATTTTTTCTCCCTTTTATTTTGAGCCGTGTGGATTAAAGGCTCTTGGTGCCCCAGCCAGGCACCAGGCCTGTGTCTCTGAGGTGGGAGAACCAACCTCAAGACACTAGTCCACAAGAGACCTCCCAGCTCCACGTAATATCAGACGGCGAAAATCTCCCAGAGATCTCCATCTCAACACCAAGACCCAGCTTCACTCAAGGACCAGCAACGAACAGTGCTGGACACCCTATTCCCAACAAAGAGCAAGACAGGTCTACAGCCCCATCCATTAGCAGAGAGGCTGCCTAAAATCATAATAAGGCTACCAACATCCCCAAACACACCACCAGACGTGGACCTGCCCACCAGAAAGACAAGATCCAGCCTCATCCACCAGAACAGAGGCACTAGACCCCCAACCAGGAAACCTACTCAACCCACTGAACCAACCTTAGCCACTGGGGACAGCCACCAAAAACAACGGGAACTACGAACCTGCAGCATGCAAAAAGGAGACCCCAAACACAGTAAGATAAGCGAAATGGGAAGACAGAAAAACACACAACAGATGAAGGAGCAAGATGAAAAGACACAGACCTAACAAATGAAGAGGAAATAGGCAGTCTACCTGGTAAAGAATTCAGAATAATGATAGTAAAGATGATTCAAAATCTTGGAAATAGAATAGACAAATTGCAAGAAACAGTTAACAAGGACCTAGAAGAAATAAAGAGGAGGCAAGCAACGATGAGCAACACAATAAATGAAATGAAAAATACTCTAGATGGGATCAATAGCAGAATAACTGAGGCAGAAGGATGGATAAGTGACCTGGAAGATAAAATAGTGGAAATAACTAATGCAGAGCAGAAGAAAGAAAAAAGAATGAAAAGAACTGAGGACAGTCTCAGAGACCTCCGGGACAACATTAAATGCACCAACATTCGAATTATAGGGGTCCCAGAAGAAGAAGAGAAAAAGAAAGGGACTGAGAAAATATTTGAAGAGATTATAGTTGAAAACTTCCCTAATATAGGAAAGGAAATAGTCAGTCAAGTCCAGGAAGCACAGAGAGTCCCATAAAGGATAAACTCAAAGAGAAACACACCAAGACACATAATAATCAAACTGTCAAAAATTAAATACAAAGAAAACATATTAAAAGCAGCAAGGGAAAAACAACAAATAACACACAAGGGAATCCCCATAAGGTTAACATCTGATCTTTCAGCAGAAACTCTACAAGCCAGAAGGGAGTGGCAGGACATATTTAAAGTGATGAAGGAAAAAAACCTACAACCAAGATTACTCTACCCAGCAAGGATCTCATTCAGATTTGATGGAGAAATTAAAACCTTTACAGACAAGCAAAAGCTGAGAGAGTTCAGCACCACCAAACCAGCTCTACAACAAATCCTAAAGGAACTTCTCTAGGCAAGAAACACAAGAGAAGGAAAAGACCTACAAGAACAACCCGAAACAATTAAGTAAATGGTAATAGGAACATACATATCAATAATTACCTTAAATGTAAATGGATTAAATGCTCCCACCAAAAGACACAGACTGGCTGAATGGATACAAAAATAAGACCCATATATATGCTGTCTACAAGAGACACACTTCAGACCTAGGGACACATACAGACTGAAAGTAAGGGGATGGAAAAAGATATTCCATGCAAATGGAAATCAGAAGAAAGCTGGAGTAGCAATTCTCATATCACACAAAATAGACTTTAAAATAAAGTCTATTACAAGAGACAAAGAAGGACACTACATAATGATCAAGGGATCGATCCATGAAGAAAATATAACAATTGTAAATATTTATGCACCCAACATAGGAGCACCTCAATACATAAGGCAAATACTAACAGCCTTAAAAAGGGAAATCGACAGTAACACAATTATAGTAGGGGACTTTAACACCCCACTTTCACCAATGGACAGATCATCCAAAATGAAAATAAATAAGGAAACACAAGCTTTAAATGATACATTACACAAGATGGACTTAATTGATATTTATAGGACATTCCATCCAAAAACAACAGAATACACATTTTTCTCAAGTGCTCATGGAACATTCTCCAGGATCGATCATATATTGGGTCACAAATCTAGCCTTGGCAAATTTAAGAAAATTGAAATCGTATCAAGTATCTTTTCCGACCACAATGCTATGAGACTAGATATCAATTACAGGAAAAGATCTGTAAAAAATACAAACACATGGAGGCTAAACAATACACTACTTAATAACGAAGAGATCACTGAAGAAATCAAAGAGGAAATCAAAAAATACTTAGAAACAAATGACAATGAAGACATGACGACCCAAAACCTATGGGATACAGCAAAAGCAGTTCTAAGAGGGAAGTTTATAGCAATACAATCATACCTTAAGAAACAGGAAACATCTCGAATAAACAACCTAACTTTACACTTAAAGCAATTAGAGAAAGAAGAACAAAAAAACCCCAAATTTAGCAGAAGGAAAGAAATCATAAAGATCAGATCAGAAATAAATGAAAAAGAAATGAAGGAAACTATAGCAAAGATCAATAAAACTAAAAGCTGGTTCTTTGAGAAGATAAATAAAATTGATAAACCATTAGCCAGACTCATCAAGAATAAAAGGGAGAAGACTCAAATCAATAGAATTAGAAATGAAAAAGGAGATGTAACAACTGACACTGCAGAAATACGAAAGATTATTAGAGATTACTACAAGCAACTGTATGGCAATAAAATGGACAACCTGGAAGAAATGGACAAATTCTTAGAAATGCACAACCTGCCGAGACTGAACCAGGAAGAAATAGAAAATATGAACAGACCAATCACAAGCACTGAAATTGAAACTGTGATTAAAAATCTTCCAACAAACAAAAGCCCAGGACCAGATGGCATCACAGGCGACTTCTATCAAACATTTAGAGAGGAGCTAACACCTATCCTTCTCAAACTCTTCCAAAACATAGCAGAGGGAGGAACACTCCCAAACTCATTCTATGAGGCCACCATCACCCTGATACCAAAACCAGACAAAGACGTCACAAAGAAAGAAAACTACAGGCCAATATCACTGATGAACATAGATGCAAAAATCCTCAACAAAGTATTAGCAAACAGAATCCAACAGCACATTAAAAGGATCATACACCATGATCAAGTGGGGTTTATTCCAGGAATGCAAGGATTCTTCAATATATGCAAATCAATCAACGTGATACACCATATCAACAAACTGAAAGAGAAAAACCATATGATCATCTCAATAGATGCAGAGAAAGCTTTTGACAAAATTCAACACTCATTTATGATAAAAACCCTGCAGAAAGTAGGCATACAGGGAACTTTCCTCAACATAATAAAGGCCATATATGACAAACCCACAGCTAGCATCGTTCTCAATGGTGAAAAACTGAAACCATTTCCACTAAGATCAGGAACAAGACAAGGTTGCCCACTCTCACCACTCTTATTCAACATAGTTTTGGAAGTTCTAGCCACAGCAATCAGAGAAGAAAAAGAAATAAAAGGAATCCAAATAGGAAAAGAAGAAGTAAAGCTGTCACTGTTTGCAGATGACATGATACTATACATAGAGAATCGTAAGGATGCTACCAGAAAACTACTAGAGCTAATCAATGAATTTGGTAAAGTTGCAGGATACAAAATTAATGCACAGAAATCTCTGGCATTCTTATACACTAATGATGAAAAATCTGAGAGTGAAATTAAGAAAACACTCCCATTTACCATTGCAACAAAAAGAATAAAATATCTAGGAATAAACCTACCTGAGGAGACAAAAGACTTGTATGCAGAAAACTATAAGACACTGATGAAAGAAATTAAAGATGATACAAATAGGTGGAGAAATATACCATGTTCTTGGATTGGAAGAATCAACATTGTGAAAATGACTCTATTACCCAAAGCAATCTACAGATTCAATGCAATCCCTATCAAATTACCACTGACATTTTTTACAGAACTAGAACAAAGAATTTCACAATTTGTATGGAAACACAAAAGACCCCGAATAGCCAAAGCAATCTTGAGAACGAAAAATGGAGCTGGAGGAATTAGGCTCCCTGACTTCAGACTCTACTACAAGGCTACAGTAATCAAGACAGTATGGTACTGGCACAAAAACAGAAATATAGATCAATGGAACAGGATAGAAAGCCCAGAGATAAACCCACACACATATGGTCACCTTATCTTTGATAAAGGAGGGAAGGATATACAGTGGAGAAAAGACAGCCTCTTCAATAAGTGGTGCTGGGAAAACTGGACAGCTACATGTAAAAGTATGAAATTAGAACAATCCCTAACACCACACACAAAAATAAACTCAAAATGGGTTAAAGACCTAAATGTAAGGCCAGACACTATCAAACTCTTAGAGGAAAACATAGGCAGAACACTCTATGACATAATTCACAGCAAGATCCTTTTTGACCCATCTCCTAGAGAAATAGAAATCAAAACAAAAATAAACAAATGGGACCTAATAAAACTTAAAAGCTTTTGCACAGCAAGAGATACTATAAACAAGACCAAAAGACAACCCTCAGAATGGGAGAAAATATTTGCAAATGAAGCAACTGACAAAGGATTAATATCCAAAATTTATAAGCAACTCATGCAGCTCAATAACAAAAAAACAAACAACCCAATCCAAAAATGGGCAGAAGAACTAAATAGACATTTCTCCAAAGAAGATATACAGATTGCTAACAAACACATGAAAGAATGCTCAATATCATTAATCATTAGAGAAATGCAAATCAAAACTACAATGAGATATCATCTCACACCGGTCAGATTGGCCATCATCAAAAACTCTAGAAACAATAAATGCTGGAGAGGGTGTGGAGAAAAGGGAACCCTCTTGCACTGCTGGTGGGAATGTAAGTTGATACAGCCACTATGGAGAACAGTATGGAGGTTCCTTAAAAAACTACAAATAGAACTACCATATGACCCAGCAATCCCACTACTGGGCATTTACCCTGAGAAAACCATAATTCAAAAAGACTCATGTACCAAAATGTTCATTGCAGCTCTATTTACAATAGCCAGGACATGGAAGCAACCTAAGTGTACATCAACAGATGAATGGATAAAGAAGATGTGGCACATATGTACAACGGAATATTACTCAGCCATAAAAAGAAATGAAACTGAGTTATTTATAATGAGGTGGATGGACCTGGAGTCTGTCATACAGAGTGAAGTAAGTCAGAAGGAGAAAAACAAATACCGTATGCTAACACATATATATGGACTCTAAGGGAAAAAAATGTCATGAAGAGATTAGTGGTAGGACAGGAATAAAACACAGACTTACTAGAGCATGGACTTGAGGATATGGGGAGGGGGAAGGGTGGGCTGTGATGAAGTGGGAGAGTGGCAGGGACATATATACACTTCCAAATGTAAATTAGATAGCTAGTGGGAAGCTGCCACATAGCACAGGGAGATCACCTCTGTGCTTTGTGACCACCTAGAGGGGTGGGATAGGGAGGGTGGGAGAGAGGGTGATGCAAGAGGGAAGACATATGGGAACATATGTATATGTATAACTGATTCACTTTGTTGTAAAGGAAAAACTAACACACTATTATAAAACAGTTATACTCCAATAAAGATGATTAAAAAAAAAAAAAGAAAGAAAAAAAAGAGAAAGGACAAATATATACCCAGACACACAATGTAATTAAAAAGACACAGTTCTCCATGGCCATAAATTCTCTGATGAATAAAAGGGAAACGAGTCATTACTCAGAGCACACACCTGACAAAGACCAATTTGTCGTTTTGCCTTTAAAATATTCTACTTAGATCACAAGAAATAAAACTAACAAGACTGTTTCTGATGGCTGAGATATCTTGCCTAAGTTCAACCAATTTTACTCTTAAGAATTTTTAAGTAATTCAGAAATCTAGTAATTCTCTATCACATGTCTTATAGTTAGATAATATTTCAAATAGAGATTCTAGTTTATGACTTAGCATTTAATTAAAACCCACAGTCTCACTTTCCTACCCTATCTAAGAACCAACAGCTTTAAAAATAATGAGATTTGAGATATGCCTAACCAATTTCACACCATGTAAGGAAAGCCCTGCTTATGAACTAAGCCGATGTTATATAAAAGAAATTTTAAGCGTTTCTATAATCATTTGTCTTCAACTAAAATTCAGAGAAATACAGTGATGAGAAAAGGAAGCTGACAGAAAATATCAGTGAAAAGTGCTAAACACTACAAAATCGAAAAACTGCAAAATGTAGAAAAATTGTACATAATTGCCTTTCTTTAAATCAAGTTATATGTAGCAGCACCACGAAAAAATCAAAATCATTTTGAAACTGCAAAATGTGGAATTTAAGAAACAGGCATAGTTTGTTATATAAAAGTTAATTTTTAAAATGTCATAGACTATCGAATCATTCAGCTTTCACACGTGACAGACACCATGCTCCCCTCCCACCTGTGGTACTGAGAGGTCCTACCCTAAAACAATCGAGCGTTAGATTTGAGCTGAGTGGTGATTTTCCCTAGAGAAAATCTAAAACCAGCTCGGACTATGTAGAATGTTTCCACATATGCACCCCTAACAAAATGTGCAATGCCATGAAGGATAACAGGTGCACTGTACAAATGGTTGCAGTGACAGCTGATTTCAGAACACACCTTTTATGTAAGAGATCAGCCTGCCTGGCTTCCTCTGAGCAAACAGACTGGATCCCTATGTTCCATAAGTTTCTTCCTTCCCCAGGCCGTATGCCAAGGCGACTGACCCACTCTTCTCAATAATTTCACTTTTCTTGCTACAGTCATGGGGGCAACCTGCCCCACGTGGTCACTACCATCTTGCTCTTTATTGATACAGGTATACACCATACACCCACACCATGCAGTTCCACTGCTTTTTGCAATACTACTACTCCTTCCTTCTTTGATATGATCCACTGGAAGTCCCTTTTCATGTTGACACTCATAACAGGCTTCCGGAATGCCTTTGGGATACACTGTTGGTTAATGATGTCATTCGTCTTTTTACCAATGTTGAAGTTATTACCCTTGTATTAACGCAATTCTCTCTGATTTTCTAATAGTTACTGTCCTCATATAATAGAGGCCAAACTTCACCTAACTAACATTTATTAACTGTCGATAGCCAAACTTAGCTGGCTTCATTTCTTGCAGCTTCATGTTTACAACTCTTATCTATAGGAGTGACACTACAGTATGTTTCCCTTTGCCACCCACCAAAATCCTTAACCTAAATTATATATTTAATCTCTCTCGCTCAATCAACCTCTGTCTGAGGTTAAGTCCACCCCCCACCCCGCCATTTACCTGGTTAAGGAAGAGTTAATTTCTCATCATTCCCCTCCCCAGTCTTACTCCGGAAAGTTAGTAATTTGTCTCAGGCTCTTCAGTCCATTCTATTATATATAATATATAATCCATTCTATGTAACAGTGTGAACTCTGTTACATACACAGTTTGCAAGAAAAAAGAGGTGAAAAAAGAGGTGAGAAATGAAAATATGGACAAGAAAGAAGAAAAATTATTATTTACATCAGTGGTCCTCAAACTTGACTATGATCAGAGTTCTCTGGAGAGCAATATGAACACAGATTGCCCAGGCCCACCGGCCAAGTTTCTCAGTCAGTTGATGAGGGATGGGTCCAGAGAATTTGCTTTCCTAAGAAGTTCAAAAAGGCTGCTGCTGCTGCTAGACCACAGATGACACCTTAAGAAGTAAGATTTACAGATAAAACGTGAAATTTTTTATAAAAAGTCCAGAAGAATTAACTGGAAAACTAACACAGTAAGATGCCCACTACAAGAATATCAGTTCCACGAAGACACAGACGTCTTATATTCCAACCAAATTTGAAAAATAACTAGGAATAAACTTTAAAAGGAATGTGAAGACTTAAAAAACTAAAATTTTACTGAAGTTCATAAAATAATAAAGGACCTGAATAAATGAATACATGGACACAGAGCCCGCCCCCCCACACAATATTGAAGAACAGAAATTTTCCTCAAAATTCATATAGAAATGCAATGCAATTCCAGTCAAATTAACAAAGGGTCAGAATTTCTTTGTGGAGGAGGATGGATATTTTGCATGTTGAATCTATAGTTCAATGGAAGAAGTGAACGCATAAAAATTGCCCAGGGCTTCCCTGGTGGCGCAGTGGTTGAGAATCCGCCTGCCGATGCAGGGGACATGGGTTCGTGCCCCGGTCCGGGAAGATCCCATGTGCCGCGGAGCGGCTGGGCCCGTGAGCCATGGCCGCTGAGCCTGCGTGTCCGGAGTCTGTGCTCTGCAACGGGAGAGGCCACAACAGTGAGAGGCCTGCGTACCGCAAAAAAAAAAAAAAACACACACACAAAAATTGCCCAAATATTTTTTTAAATAAGGGGGGAAGCAACTCCCACTTGATGTATTACTAAGGTACGGTAACGATAACAGTGTGGTACTGCTATGGGAACAGAAAGAAGGATCAACAGAACAGAATCCAAAAACACATCAAAATAAATATGGTTATTAACTATGGTGAATGTGGTAGTTGCAGTCATTAGCAAAAAAAGATGAACTTCTCAATAAATAAGTTTGAGGAAACTGGATACATGAGTGGGAAAAAATTGAAATTCTATCTACACCATACATATACATCCCAGATGGATTAAATATCTAAATATGAAAAAATAAAATTATAAAAGTATTAGAAGAATATAAAGGAGATTTTTTCCTGTTTAATGTTCACATTTTCAAATTACAATAAATGTATTTTATTTTCTTCTTTGTTTTTAATTGAAGTATAGTTAATATACAATATTACATTAGTTGCAGGTGTGCAATACAGTAATTTGATATTTTTATAGAATACACTCCATACAAAAATAACGATATTCCCTGTGCTGTACATTACATCCTTGTAGCATTTATTTTATACTTAGTAGTTTGTACCTCTTAATCCCCTTCACCTATTTTGCTCCTCCTGCCACCCAATGCCCTCATGTAACCACTAGTTTGTTCTCTGTATCTGTGAGTCTGCTTCTGTTTTGTTATATTTGTTCATTTGTTTTATTTTTTAGATTCCACATATAAGTGAAAACATACTGCATTGGACTTTCTCTGGCTTATTTCACTAGGCACAGTACCCTCCAGGTCTATCCATGTTGTCACAAATTGCAAAATTTCATTCTTTTTTTATGACTGAGTAATAGTCCATTGTGTATATATACCAAGTCTTCTTTATTCATTCATCTGTTGATGGACATTTAGGGTGCTTCCATATCTTGGCTATTGTGAATAGTGCTGCTATGAACATTGGGGTGCATGTATCTATTCAAATTAGTATTTTCATTTTCTTTGGATAAATGCCCAGGAATGGAGTTGCTGGATCATATGTAGGTCTACCTTCAATTTTTTGAAGAACCTCCATAGTGTTTTCCACTGTGGCTGCACCAATTTAATTCCCACCAATAGTACACGAGGGTTCCCTTTTCTCCACATCCTTGCCAACACTTATTATTTCTTATTGTTTTGAAGATAGCCATCCTAACAGGTGTAATGTGTTATCTCACTGTGGTTTTGATTTGCATTTCCCTGATGATTAGTGATGTTGAGCATCTTTTCATGTGCCTGTTGGCAGTCTGTATGTCTCCTTTAGAAAAATGCCTATTCAAGTCCTCTGCCCATTTTTTAATCAAGTTATTTGTTTTTTTAAATTGAACTGTATAAGTTCTTTATACATTTTGGATATTAAACCATAAAACTCCTAGAAGAAAGCAAAGGCAGTAGACTCTTTGACCTTGGTCTTAGAGATGTGTTTTTGGATCTGTCTCCATGGATAGGGGAAACAAAAGCAAAAATAAACAAATGGGACCTAATCAAACTTAAAAGCTTTTGCACAGCAAAGGAAACTATCAAGAAAACAGAAAGGTAACCTACTGAATGGGAGAGAATATCTTTTTAATATGACATAAATAAAATCTTTCTAAGGGCCAACACAAAACACAGAAGCCATAAAGAAAATAAAAGTGGTCTGTAAGTTTGTTAGTTAAAAAAAAAAGTTACAACTTTATATGGTGCAACACACCATAACAAACTTAAAAAACAAGGGGAAGTGGAGAGATATACAACAGGCAAAAGTTTAAGGCTCATCATACATAAAGTATTCCCCAAAAAATCATTAATAAAGATGAGCAACACAGTGGGCAAGTATTTGAACAGGGCTTTCATAGAAGAGTAAAAACAAAGAGAAGAAGCATAAGAAAAGATGTTCAACCTCAATTTGTGTGTGTGCGTGAGTGTGTCAGAAACCAAGAGAAAATCCACAGCATGTTAAAGACACATTACTGTTTGTCTCCACATTTAAAAGAAAATTGTATTGATGTACAGTTGATATTATATAAGTTTCAGGTATACAACAAAGTGATTCACAATTTTTAAAGGCTATACTCCATTTATAGTTATTATAAAATATTGGCTATATTCCCTGTGCTGTGCAATATATCCTTGTATTATCTTTATTTTATACATAGTAGTTTGAATCTCTTAATCCTCTACTCCTATCTTTCCCCTACCCCCTTCCCTCTCCCCACTGATAACCACTAGTTTGTTCTTTATATCTGTGAGTATGTTTCTTTTTTGTTATATTTACTAGCTTGTTTTATTTTTTAGATTCTACATATAAGTGATATCATACAGTAATTGTCTTTCTGTCTGACTTATTTCACTAAGCATAATACCCTCCAAGTCCATCCATGTTGTTGCAAATGGCAAAATTTTCATTCTTTTTTTTACGGCTAAGTAGTATCCCATTATGTGTGTGTGTGCGTGCGTGCGTGTGCGTGCATGCGTGTATCACATCTTCTTTATCCATTCATCTGTTGGTGGACACTTAGGTTGCTTCCATATCTTGGCTATTATAAATAATGCTGTTATGAACACTGGGGTGCATGTATCTTTTCAAATTAGTGTTTTCTTTTTTTTTCAGCTATATACCTAGGAGTGGAACTGCTGGATCATATCGTAGTTCTAGTTTTAGTTTTTTGAGAAACCTCCATACTGTATTCTACATTTTTACCTTCAAAAGATAATAAGACACCTCTCAGGTCCTACTTACCATGAAGAATCCTGTATCTCCACTAAAAATTATGAACAAGAAAATGACCAAAGTAAAGGAAACCAGAAATAAAATGAAAAGACAACCCACAGATTGGGAGAAGATATCTGCAAATGATGTGACTGACAAGGGATTAGTCTCCAAAATTTACAAACAGCTCATGCAGCTTAATATCATCAAAACAAACAACCCAATCAAAAAGTGGGCAGAAGACCTAAATCAACATTTCTCCAAAGAAGACATACAGATGGCCAAGAGGCACATGAAAAGATGTTCAACATCGCTAATTATTAGATAATTGCAAATCAAGACTACAATGAGAGATCATCTCGTACCAGTCAAAATAGCTACCATCAAAAAATCCACAAACAATAAATGCCAGAGAGTGTGTAGAGAGAAGGGAACCCTCCTGTACTGTTGGTGGGAATGTAAATTGGTGCAGCCACTATGGAGAACAGTATGGAAGTTCCTTAAAAAGCTAAAAATATAGTTACGATGTGATCCAGCTATCCCACTCCTGAACATATATCTGGACAAAACTATAATTTGAAAAGATACATGCACCCTAATATTCATTACAGCACTATTTACAACAGCCAAGACATGGAAGCAACCTAAATGTTCATCAATAAATAAATGGATAAAGAAGATGTGGTACAGATACCCAATGGAATATTACTCAGCCATTAAAAAGGAATGACATAATGTCATTTGCAGCAACATGGATGGACCTAGAGATTATCATATTAAGTGAACTACGTCAGACAGAGAAAGACAAATATCATATGATATCGTTATATGTGGAATCTTAAAAAAAATGATACAAATGAACTTATTTACAAAACAGAAATAGACTCACAGACACAGAAAACAAACGTATGGTTACCAAAGGGGAAAAGTGGGAGGAGGGATAAATTAGGAGTTTGGGGTTAAAATATATACATTACTGTATATAAAATATTGACCTACTGTATAGCACAGGGAACTCTACTCAGTATCTTGTAATAACCTATAACAGAAAAGAATCTAAAAAAGAATACATACATATATATATATAACTGAATCATTTTGCTGTACACCTGTCACACAACATTGTAAATCAACTATATTTCAATGAAAATTTTAAAAACCCTAGGTACAATAAAATATTATACTTAAAAAAAAGAGCAGGGCTTCCCTGGTGGCACAGTGGTTTAGAATCCGACTGCCGATGCAGGAGACACGGGTTCGTGCCCTGGTCCGGGAAGATCCCACATGCTTCAGAGCAACTAAGCCCGTGAGCCATGGCCGCTAGGCCTGCGCGTCCGGAGCCTGTGCTCCGCAACAGGAGAGGCCACAACAGTGAGAGGCCCGCATACCGCAAAAAAAAAAAAAAAAAAGAAAATAACAAAGTAATGTACAGCAAGATGACTGTAGTTAATAATACTGTATTGTGTTTGGAATTTGTTAAGAGAGTAAATCTTTAAAGTTCCCATCACAAGAAAAAAAGTTGTATCTATGTACAGTGACAGATGTTAACTAGATTTACTGAGGTGAACATTTTACAATATATACAAATATTGATTCATTATGTTGCATAACTGAAATTAACACAATGTTATACGTCAATTATACCTCAATTAAAAAAAGAGAGAGCGGGAGAAAGACAATGAAGGTGAAGAAAAAGGCTTACAAAAAAACGTTTTTAATGAAATCTGTACAGAAAATCAGGGAAGAGAAACAAAAACTTATTGTGCATTTTACTGGGGAAGACAATTAAGTGGGTTCATCTATTAAAGCTTCCAGTTTGGGGTTAGTTTAAGCAAGCAGGTGAAGGTTGTTTATTTCCCATCCCCATGCTAGCAGGCCAAAATTCAATTTGTCCTCCATGTTCCAAAGGGTAACATTCTTAAGTGCTTTTATATTACAGTAATCACTTTACCAGAAAGCTGTTTATCCAAGCAAAATGAGATTCATAAGCTATCTTAAAACAAAAATGCTTTTATCTCCAATATAATGGAATAATCAAGCTCTAAGAGACTCTCAAAAAATCTAGATGCAATGCAGTGTTTTATTACATTATATTTTTCTAGTATTATAAAAATAAAGAATGAATCATTTTATTGTCTCTGCACCAGAGGCCTTTAAGCTGAAGAAGTCTAGTTTTCAAATCAATCTATAGCTGAAATCTGAAGTCCACGCTCTAAACACTAAGCAAAATCTAAATAATAGCAAAAGAAATGAAAGTATTTCTTTCCCAGTGATAAAATCAGTATAGCATTTCTTTAAAAAGTATCAGTCATTCCCCCAAATAACTTAGGGCAATATGAATAGAAGGTGCTTATCTTCTGACTATATTTTGTACAAAATTTTTATGTGAAAAATTTGAAAAATTCAAACAGATTTTGAAAAGTCTACTCATTTATATATATTATATAATTTATATTATAATTTACATAATACGTATTATACACATATATTTGTTATTTTGACCAAGAAGAATATATTGAATTCTACCCACATGATCAGCTAATTATATTAAGAACTCTCTTTAATTAAGATCCACTGTAATTTATATACCACAATCAATCTTAGCAAAAAATTGTTGAGTATTTAATTGTAATCTGTCTTCTTAAAGGTTTATCATATTCTTCAACGTTAATTTAAAAAGACAAAGAATTTCCTTTTAAGAAGATACAATACTGTTTTAACACCCCATTCGGTCATAATCAACATGAGTCAATTAAATGAAAAACAATCAAAACCTGGTCTGTCTGGCCACAGTGAGTACAGTCCATTTACTAGAGTTTTCTCTCTTTTTAGTAAGTGACTTTCAAATATGGTAAAAACCTTTAAATGACAATTCACTAATCAGAACTCCATAGAAAGCCAACATTCCAGACAAAAACTTTTCCAAAATAAATCTCCACTTTACTAATTAGGTCACTCAAATTTTACTGTGAAAGGAATTCAAGGGAGTACACAGAACATGCAGGTCTGGATAAAGATAATAGTTTTTCTGTGTCCCTACCAGGTAAATTTAGCAAACTTAACAAAATGAAAGGAAGGAAGGGAAGTGCAGGTAGCTCTATACTTTATATACTCTTTCATATCCATAGTGTGAGTCATATTATGAGATATATACAGGCCTGAAGTTGTTGATTAATCAGAAAAGTTAAAATAAGAATAATTTGTGACTTGCCTTATCATTTGATCTAGAGACAAGGCTTTTTCTTTGTATATAGACCTGCTAATTGGATCTTATTCCATAAGTTAACCTCACCCAAAACACTGAATGCATGAAGTGTTATTTATAGATTTGTTTTCTTCAAAACAGAAAGAGAAGATAAAGCCACTTGCACAGCAATATGAATTCAGAATCCTTAGGAGTTTTTACAATTTCTTCCAAATCTTTTAAAACTGCAGGTCCAGGACTGAGGTGAACTGAGTGACATCTCAGGTTGAAAATTTTGAGGGTTTTCCCAAACTCAGTAATCAAGATAAGTGCTAATTTAATGCAATACTTAATGGTGAAAGATTGGATGCTTGCCCTGTACAATCAAGAACAACACAAGGGTAACTGCTCTATTTCTATTCAACAATGTGCTCAAAGTAGTAGCCAGGGCAATTGGTCAAGAAAAAAAAATAAAAGGCATCCAGGTTGGAAAGGAGGCAATGAAACTTTCTCTTTTAGCAGATGACATGAACTTACGTATAGAAAATCCTAAGGAACTGGGTAAAAGACTATTAGAATTAATAAGTGAGTTCAGCAAGGTTACAGGATATAATTTCAATATATAGAAATCAATTGTACTTCTATACACTTGCAATAAACAATATAAAATGGAATTAAGAAAACAATTTCATTAATAATAGCATGCAAAAGGAAAGAACACTTTGGAATAAATTTAACAAAAGAAGCACAAAACTTATATTCTGAAAACTACAAAACACTGCTGAAAAAAAAAGTTCAATAAGATCTAAATAAATGGGAAAACATCCCATGTTCATGGATTGAATTAATAATGTTAAGATGGCAATGCTCCCCAAACTGATCTGAAGATTTAACATAGACCCTATCAGAATCTCAACTGACTTTTTTGTAGAAACTGTCTAGCTGATTCTAAAATTCATATATAATTGCAAGGGGCCTAGCACAGTCAGAACAATATTGAAAAACAAGAACAAAGTGGGAAGACTCAAATTTCCTAATTTCAAAACTTACTACAAAGCAACAGTAATCAAAACAGTGTGGTGCTGGCACAAGAACAGACATAGAGATCAACAGAATGGAATTGATAATCCAGAAATAAAGCCATGTATCTGTGGTCAACTGATTTTCAACAAGGGTGCCAAGATCATTCAGTAGGGAAAAGACAGTCCCTTCAACAAATGGTACTAAGCACAACTGGATAGCCACATGCAAAAGAATGAAGTTGGACCTTACTTCATACAATATACAAAAATAACTAAAATGAATCAAAAACCTAAATGTTAGAGCTGAATGATAAAATTCTTAGAAGAAAACATAGAGG
Source organism: Kogia breviceps (assembly GCF_026419965.1). Taxonomy (NCBI): domain Eukaryota; kingdom Metazoa; phylum Chordata; class Mammalia; order Artiodactyla; family Physeteridae; genus Kogia; species Kogia breviceps. The sequence continues at coordinate 29,406,367 of NC_081330.1, read as the reverse complement.
TAAACCCTTATGCCCTCAGGTTTGGCAAACAATTCTTAAATATGACACCATAAGCACAAACAACGAAAGAAAATATAGATAATTTGAACTTCATCAAATTAAAAACTTTTGTGTACCAAAGTATATTATCAAGAAAAATGAAAAGACAACCTACAGAATGGGTGAAAATATCTGCAAATATATGTCTGACGAGGGATTAATATACAGAACTCCAACTCAACAACAACAAAAAAAACTCAATTAAGAAATGAACAAAGATCACAAAGAGACATTTCTGTAAAGAAGATATGCAATGAACAAAAAAACACATGAAAAGATGCTCAACATCACTAATCCTTAGCAAAAAACAGATCAAATTCACATTGAGATACTACTTCTCACCTATTAGGATGGCTATTAGGAAAAACAAAACAAAACCAGGTAATAAGGAATGTTGACTAGGGAATGGAGAAATTGGAACTCTTGTACACTGTTGGTGGGAATTTTTGCAAAATGGTGCAATTTCTGTGGAATACAGTTTGGCAGTTCCTAAATAAGTTGAACATAGAATTACCATATGACTTGCACATCCACTTCTAGGAATATACACAAAAGATTTGAAAACAGCTTATCAAACAAAAATTTTACATGCATGTTCATAGCAGCACTGTTCAAAATAGCCCAAAATAGGAAACAACACCAATGACCATCAATTCATGAATGAATAAAATGTGTTATAGCCATATAATGGAATACCATTCAGCCACAAAAAGGAATGAAGTGCTGATTCATGCTACAACATGGATGACCACTGAAAACATTACACTAACTTAAAGAAGCCAGTCAAAAAAGGTAACATTTAAAAAAAAAAAAAAAAAAAAAAGGTAACATTTTGTATGATTCCATTCACATGTAATGTGCAGAATAGGGCAAACCATAGAGACAGGAAATAGATTAGTAGCTGCTTAGGGCTGAAGGAGATAGAGGGTGGGAGGGGAGTTATCTAAAGAGCAGGAGTTTATTTTTCTGGTGATAAAAATATACCAAAATTGACTGTGGTAATATTTGCACATATCTGTGAATTTACTAAAAATTATGGAATTGAACATTTTTTAAATTGAATTATAGCTGATTTACAATGTTGTGTTAGTTTCAGGTATACAGCAAAGTGATTCAGGTATATATATATATATATATATATATATATATATATATATATATATACACATATATACTCTTTTTCAGATTACTTTCCATTATAGTTTACTATAAGATACTGAATTTAGTTCCCTGTGCTATACAGTAGGCCCTTGTTGGTTATCTATTTTATATATAGTAGTTTGTATCTGTTAATCCCAAACTCCCCATCCATCCCTCCTCGACCTCTCCCCTTTGGTAACCATAAGTTTGTTTTCTATGTCTGTGAATTTGTTTCTGTTTTGTAAATAAGTTCATTTGTATCATTTTTTCAGATTCCACATATAAGTGATATCATATGATACTTGTCTTTGTGTGACTTACTTCACTTAATATGATAATCTCTAGGTCCATCCATGTTGCTGTAAATGGCATTATTTCATTCTTTTTTATGGTTGAGTAGTATTCCATTGTATATATGTACCACATCTTCTTTATCCATTCATCTGTCAATGGACATTTAGGTTGTTTCCATGCCTTGGCTATTATAAATAGGAATTGCACATTCTAAATGAATGAATCCTATGGTATGTGAATTAAAACTCAATAAACCTGTTTTTTAAAAAATCTAAATTAACACAGAAAACCCACGATGAACAAAATCAGTACTTTAAATAAAGATAGCATCAGTATTACTGATTTTTTAAAAAAACTTCCTCAGGCTTCTGTATGGTTCAGCAGGGCACTGCAGCTATCTCACCCATAACCCAATGACAGCTTTTTAAATGTTAAGCATTTAAATGGAGCCCTGAAATTTCAAGAGTCACCCCAATACATTCAACTCTCTTTTCTTAGAAACAGCTCTCTTTTCACACTCACATTTGAATGGTGACTGTAATATTTTAAATAATGTAATCACAGTAACCAGCACAAATGGCATAAAGAGGTTTGTTTCATACCAAACCACTGACATGATGCCATAAGCAGTACAAGCAAAACTGGAAGGACAACTAGTGAAGAGACCCCTAGTCAAGAGAATTCAGTGCATGGTGGCATCAATTAATATCACTTAAAGGCCCTTGACTTGTTAAATGAAGCTTCTAATGTACTTGGTTTGGAAGAGGGTTGCCACGTAAAATATAGGATATCCAGCCGAACTCAAATTTTAGACAAACAGTGGATACATTTGTAGTAAGTATAAAAATGTCGATAATATTGCATGGAACTTCCTTATACTAAAAATATTAGTTGTTGTTTACCTGAAATTCAAATTATCTGAGCACCCTGTATTTTTATTTGCTAAATCTGACAGCCCCAATTTGAGGAAATAATTGCTAGTAGGGCAAACCATGGGAATTGAAGATTGCCAGCGAGGGTGGCTGTGGATTTTGAGTCTGCCCTATGAACTACAGCTTCGTGGATTTTTTAATAAGAGTGAAGAAAGAAAGATCATTGGAAAAAAACAAGACTTTACTCTGTGAAATATTTTCATTACTTACCATTTCCAACCACTACTTCATCTACCCCAGTAGACTAGAAAATATAACTTTTACAATTGTCTACATATTTACTTACAGAAACACACATAAATTTTTTTTCTAATATTTCTAATTAAAATATTTCTCCCTTCTTTCCTGAATTTCATATTACTAACAATAAAAGATAGGTGTAAGGCTTTGGTTTCGGTTAGTATTTAAAAGAGAAAGAACAAAGTTCAATTGCAAGTGTCCAGAACACCAAGGCTTATATTTAGAACTTCCATCTCCCTTCAAAGTTCAGGACTCATGCTTGAAAACCTCGTTTCCTCTAGACTTCATACAGAAAGATGGCCAGCAGTCCAGCTGAGAGACCTATAGCCACCCCCAGTACAGAGGCCCAATCTCCCATCACTCGCCTGGGCAAGAGCTCAGAGGCACTTATATTTAATCCTTTATCTCCTTTATCAAGGACAAAAAACAGTTTGCTTAAAAGAGCTTTAACCAAAGTGCTTAGAAATTATGAGAGAAAAAAAAAAGACGGGAAAAGGAAAAAGGGATACAGCAAGGGGTCATGTAAAAACGTTGTTTTTAATAAGTTCATGTCAGTCTTACACTGCTGCTACGTTAAGCCTATGTGATCTTCACAACATCTCATTGAAGCAGAGAGGTGCAAGTTATAGCCAATTACAAGTGAGGGAATTGAATAAAAACCTTGAGCAAACCATCTGCTATTACAATAACCTATATCACCATGAAAAGGCCAATTAACTAACTACCTGGTATTTCACATTTTCGTTACCACACTGTGTTGGATGTCTTTAAGTTTCATTAAGGTAGAAATCGTCTTAGAGATCCAACTTGAGATCTTATTATATATACAAGGCTATTCACTGCAGCACTATTTGCAAAAGCAGAAATAGTCCAAATATCCATCAATAAGGGACTGACTGAATAAACTACCGTACATATACACAATGGAGTACTAAGCAGCTATAGAACAGAACGAGGAATATCTCCATATACTACTGCAAGGTTATCTCCAGAATATTTTCCTAAGCAAAGCAAAACAAAACAAAAATAAACAAACCAAAAAAAACCCCTCGGTGTGTACAGAGTGCTACTGTTTATCTAAGAAAGGATGAGGGATGGTTACCTATATGAGAAGGAGAGAAAGGTAATAGTTGGACTTCTTTGAATATGTCGTCTTCTGTAGACTTGACTTTTTTTTTTTTTTGCGGTACGCGGGCCTCTCACTGTTGTGGCCTCTCCCGTCACAGAGCACAGGCTCCGGACGCGCAGGCTCAGCGGCCATGGCTCACGGGCCCAGCCGCTCCGCGGCACGTGGGATCTTCCTGGACTGGGGCACGAACCCGTGTGCCCTGCATCAGCAGGCGGACTCTCAACCACTGCGCCACCAGGGAAGCCTTAGACTTGACTTTTGAACTGTGTAAACATCATACCTAATTCAAAATTATATTTAAACAACAATATTAAAAATCAAGAGTAAAATTAAATAAATGGCCCAAACTGTGTATCCTGGTGGTTGTATGACTGCAGAAACAGAAATTATAATTCAAGTGACTTTATTCTTTTTATTTTATTTATTTTTTTTAACATCTTTATTGGAGTATAATTGCTTTACAATGGTGTGTTAGTTTCTGCTTTATAACAAGTCAAGTGACTTCAAAATACAACTTAAGTGTAGATTTCTAGTGGGATACACTTTAAGGACAAAAAAGGCCTGCCCAAAAGTGCAACTGTGCACACATGCAAACACACACATTGTAAATTGCTTCCAATAATCACGTTGTTGACAGTTGTGCTGAATTGTTATTCTGAGGCCATTGTGTATATATGGTGGGATAAACAAAATGACAATTATGTAGGTATCACTGAATCTTTGTAATTGTGGAAAGGGGATTCATATGTAATATCATTGAGGTTAATTAAGTTTGAATTGTCTTTGTCAATAAGAACTCATGATATAGTTTATCTTAAAGAAAAATCATAGTTGTGTATCCAGGAAAGGCTTTAAAACAATGACCCATCTAGTAGCAATAATACTCCTAATAATTATATTGTGATATCTAAATAATATCCCCCTCCAAAAGAAGAAACAAGGGCTCCATTTTTTAAATGGCTGATGATGGGGTCTACAGCAGAAATGTACGAGAGGACCCTGGAATATCTCATACTGAAAAGTAAGGAAGCCATCAAAGACTCCCAGGGCATGTCAAAAGGACTCTGAAGCCAATATAAATAAGCTTCCATTGCCCAAATATGGGATCATTTGAGGATCAATAAGGGTAATAACTACAGGGATTGAAGCACATCATATATGTTTAAATTCAAGGTTCATAATCATGCTAAAAATGATTAGTGATCATCTTTGGAAGGTGCTAAAGAACCAGCCCATTATTTAGAAAACCGGAAAATAAATAAAGGGAAAGTATCAATCACTCATCCTCCCTTTTCCATGTGATTTCTACATCAGGATAAATGTACCAGAAAAGTGGTAAGTGCAAAAAACTTGGGAAACAGTGAGGACAGTATCAAAATCAGGCGAGAGGAATTGTGGGGCACCAACCACAGTGTGGAAAACCAGTGGGTAAGTGGAGAGGGTGACGGCAAGGACAGGTTGCAAACTGTCGTGATGGTCTAAAAAGAGTGACAGGGAGGCCTGGGGACAAAACAGTGGTAATGAAGAGTAGGCAGATTTAATTAACTAACTGGATGGATGAGAGGAGTGAAAATTATCAGTAAAGTTTTTATATATTGGGTGATTGATTGATGGTAGTGCCATTAACCAAATTGATGATTCTAAGGAAAAGCAATACTCTTACTGAATTCCAACAAAGTTCAATGCTATTCTTAGAAAAAAATGCACACTGGCCAATTAAGGAAAAAGAGGAAAAGTGCTGCTATTGCCCTTCTTCCTAGAATCTGTACTTTTCCCATAAGATCCATTTTTACTTCCCATGTATACTTTTTTTATATGTTGACTTTTACTATGTTCATTTCTGGCTCTCTTTCATTGGAAGACACTTCCAGTAAGTGATCTATTCTATACTCAGTGCTTCCAGGATGAGTCCAAAGTCCTCGCTCAACCAATTTCTAGCTGTGTGACTTTGGGCCATTTACCTTTCAAAGCCTCAACAATCCTATCTGTAAAAACAGATAATAATATTTATCCTACTTTTTTCCATGCTGTCCATTCATTCACCTAATAAACTATAAGGACAGCAGTGAAAGCAGGGGCAGCAGCAAAAACATAATTTAATGCTGCTATGAGTACTGTAAAGCAGGAGAATAAAGTGAGATGATGCAAAAAATGGCATGTATGTTTTAAATTATGATAGAAGATATTATTTCCTCAACTTATAATTACTTATCAAGAGTTGCTAGATGCACAACATGGTGGAGGATTAACCATACATTATCGGGCATTTGATAAAAACCCACTACTTGCCAGGTACTCGCCTAAGTAACTAGTGTGTACATTTCCAGCAATTCTCAATACCCGTGAAGGTAGACATAATTATCTGAAATTCACCAATGAGGACCCTGAGACCCAGAGATTAAATAACGTGTCCAATGTCAAAACAGCCAGGAATCTAACCCAGGAATCTCTCCTGGATCAAGTGCAAGGTGCCTCAAATTAATGCTGGTCACAAAACTACCACTGAAAATATTTGGGGACTTTTTCCCACTTTTTAACAGGATAAATTAGAGCACCATTTGTTTCAGTAAAGCAGAAAGAATTTTACTTTCCAATAATATCCCATCACAAAAGGTCACTAAAACAATCTATAGCAAAATTACCTGAATATAAAGCCAAGCAATCCTTATTAACACAGAAAATGAAAATGTACAATATCTTACAATATAATGCCTAGAATGAACCGATTTGGGGGAAACTTCATCTTTTCAAAGTGTAGCAAAGAAATAAGTAAAAGGCCTCAGAGACAAAACAGATGTCACAAAGTTCAAGCACAAATGTACATTCACGTTAGTAACTAACATGCCCCTTAGTCCTTCGAGTACAATTCCTAAGAAGCTTGGCAAACTGGTTTTAAGCCTGCAACAAATCATTAGGGGGGCAAGAAGGGAGCCACAGGAAGGCATAGTGACAACTGCAACGTATGACATCTGACAGCAGTAGAAAGGAGAAAATCATAAAAACCAGTTCAAAGAGGGTAAGGACAGCACAACACTCTGAGACCATATATTATAGAAGCAAACAGTTTTACAAGTCTCAACAGATCCTAAGGGCATCTCTAAGAGACTCTCGGTAATAGCTGTAAAGATGGCTGCGAGTCAGCAAGAACTATATTTAACTGAAGTATTTGAAATGAAAAATACATTGGTGTTAAGAAGAGGGTAAACTGTTATTTAAAAAGAAAAAGTCTAGAATGGCTCATTTCCCAAGGAATCAAGAAATCTGAGGTTTTAACTGTCATGAGTAGCACCTTCACTTTTTATCACCTTATTTTCAATCAACATATAGCAAATTCCCTAAAGCCATAACAACCATTTTAACCCTGCTATTAAGATAAATCTTATAATGTATAAAGAATTAGGGGGTAAAGATAACATGCATATTAAGAGATTTGGGAGCTTATAGCAAGAAAAATTCACTCCTCATCACCATACAAATACATTTTTTTGTGTGTGTGTGTGTGGTACACAGGCCTCTCACCATTGTGGCCTCTCCCGTTGCGGAGCACAGGCTCCGGACGCGCAGGCTCAGCGGCCATGGCTCACGGGCCCACCCGCTCCGCGGCACGTGGGATCTTCCCGGACCGGGGCACGAACCCGCGTCCCCTGCATCGGCAGGCGGACTCTCAACCACTGCGCCACCAGGGAAGCCCCAAATACATTTATTAATGAAGAAAATGCACATGAGAGATATAGTTTACTGTCTGCACCTCCATTACTAATAGAAATAATACAGAAAAAAGTGTGTACATTGGAATATAACTTCCTTTCCAAGCCTCAGGACACATACACACCCCAACTTGCCTCCATATTAGGTGTGCTTCAGGCTCTTGGTCCTCCCAATGAAATGCTCTACACTATCTCTGGGCAACACTCCCACACAGTATCCCAGATACAACCCTTCCATTCTCATGGTTAAGAACATGGACTCTGCAAATAGCCAGCCTGTGTTCAAATTCTAGCTCTGACCACTGAATTGTGTGACCCTGGGCACTTAATTCTCATCTGTAAACTGGACAGTAAAAGTACCTAGCACTTAACATCACTGAAAAAAGGTTAGTGATATGTAATTCAGAGCACACCTACAAAGAACCAGGCACTGAGTAGGGCATTAGGGATACTGAGATGAATAAGGAACAGTCACCACCTTCAAGGAACTCAATCTCATGGGGAAAACAGACCATCAACACAGAGCATATATGTGCTATGAATAAAGGTATGTACACTATGGGGCAACAGAACACAGAAAAGGAAGACTTAACCCTATGGATTCCCAGAGGACAGGTCTCCTGTGTCTTAAAAGAAGTTAGACAGGGCTTTCCTGGTGGCGCAGTGGTTGAGAATCCGCCTGCCGATGCAGGGGACACGGGTTCGTGCCCCGGTCCGGGAAGATCCCACGTGCCGCGGAGCGGCTGGGCCCGTGAGCCATGGCCGCTGAGCCTGCGCGTCCGGAGCCTGTGCTCCTCAACGGGAGAGGCCACAACAGTGAGAGGCCCGCGTACCGCAAAAAAAAAAAAAAAAAAAGAAGTTAGACAAGCAAAACAAAGGCTACAATAATATCTTCTGAGGCACAATTAGGTTTAATGACTGTGAATCATGTATAAATGAATGTGAGGTACTTTGTGTTTGTAAACTGCAAAGCATTATATGCACATTATTGACTTAAGCTACTGAAAATACCCAACCGTCCGCAAACCTCTCCCCCATCCACCAATCTGGCAGCCTGAAATCCCACAATAAAGGTTCATCTCCCAAGCATGCTTTACATACTTTTAGAAGAATCAAAACACACCTAAAAGTGGAGGCAGATGAAAAGAACTAATATTTATGGAAGTCCTCTATGCGCCATGCTCTTTGCATTACTTATTTCACCTAATCCTCAAACAACCCAGTGAGGAAGGTATCTGGATCCTCCTTTTACAATTAAAAAAGAAGAAGCTTCACAAGGTTAATTAACGTGCCCAATGTCACAGCTACTAAGTGTACGAGTTAAGATTCTAACATTGAAAACCTGAACTGCAATCACTAAATTACACTGCTACCCTCGTATACCAACCAGGAGTAACACACATTAAGGGGTCACTGGGTTAGTTTGCTGGAGCTGCCATAGCCAAGTACCACAGACAGGGTGGCTTCAATAACAGAAATGTATGTCTCACAATTCTGGAGGCTAGAAGTCTGACATCAAGGTGTCGGCAAGGTTGGTTTCTTCTGAGGCCTTTCTCCTTGAGAGAGACAGCAGATGGCCTGTGTCTTCATACGGACTTCCCTCTGTGCCCGAATCTCCCCTTCTTATGAGGACATCAGTCATACTGGATTAGGGCCCACCCTAATATACCCTATCTCCAAATACAGTCAAATTCTGAGATACTGGGGGGATTAGGACTTCAACACCTGGATTTAGCAGGAAACACAAACAATTCAGCCTGTAACAGTCACACAGTGAAAAAGATCCTCCTTTTAAGAGTACATGGGGAAGGACCTTAAATGTTTTTAAATCATAAATGAACTTTGTCAAGTTTCTATTGAGAAATACAGGTATGTACTCACAGCAAGATACAGCCAAGGAGTCAGTGATTAGCACTCCCTAGGAAGCATTTTGGAAATGTATTGGGGTGCTTTTACAACTTTCAATTATTGGGGGGAACCACTCTGGCAGAGGCCAGAGGCATGAAATGTGGAGCAGTCCCACATAACAAAGAATCACCCCATAACCCAGAAGAGAGAAATGTTATGTCAGACCAAACCCAACACAGGTAGGTATCAGGAGAGCTCTTAATATATGCTAATATGAGGTAGATTTTATTAAAAATTAAGAGAAAATGACAATAATTTAGGGCAAAGACTTTATGGAGATAGAAGTTTGAATCAAATAAAGACATCATATCAAAATCAAATGATGTACTCACTCCATGCTCTATATATTAGAGCATTTTCAACCTCCCACTTGTTGAAAAGGATTTTAATGCAATAATGGCATTCCAGCAAAAGCAATGAAACCTCTGCAAAAATGTCACAGAGGATATGAGAATCCTTTTATTAAATTTCAAACAAAACATTATTAAATTAGTAGCCACATAAGCCATGTCGATCTCGATAAAAGTTACTTTTAATATTTCAGATTATTGTCACACTATATATTTTTGAAATTTTTCATAACACTAAAAAAGCTCTGCTGTGAAAGATGATATTGAAAGTAGTTGGGGGCTGCCTGTTGTCTTTCAGTCTTCTCTGTGTAGAAACATCTGTTGCACAACTTCTGCATAGCTTCTTGTTTTACTGTTTCTCTTTTTAAACCATCCTCTATTCCTCATCACCTAGAGAAGGATATGGTCTTTGAGGTCTTTTGAAGTACTGGGAACCCAAAATATGCCTCAACAGGTGATAGCATATTTCAAAATACAAGATATGCTTTCTGTGATACCTCGTCAGTACCCTGTCCCATATCACAACATAAGGAATTATTTTGTCACTAGACCTACAAATATGGCCCAGGTCATTTGTGAGAATATCATACTTCCTCATTTTCTCCATGTTGACAGTCTATAATTTGTCCTGGCATGCTTTTCTCTACTTTAAGTATTTCCTTCTTTCTCTTATCATACACAAACAAGTCTTGTCGGTTATCACTTATTCTAACGTTTTTATTACAGTCCACATGCATCACTGATTTTTCATTTCCCTGAACTTCTTACACAGAATTATTGTCTTACTTCTCACAAACACAAACCTACTCTGTAGAAGCAGGTACAAGCATCAGTTACTTCATTCCATCCTCTAGTACAAATGCCCTCACAATCACACCCCCAAACAGACTGTGTTATGTGTTATACTCATTTATCCCTTATATTATTATCCTGGTGTTATATGTTTTATAATATGTATAGGCAGGTTATGTTACCTATGAACTTTATTTCTTACACTACAAAAAATTTATTTAAAAGGGGAAGTTCGGGGAAGATAGGGTTGAGGGCCACATAGAGTGACTTACAGAGACCTAAAGCAGGAGAACTCGGAAACAGGACCTGAATCTAGTCAAGATGAAAGGAAAATGTTCTACATTACTGGTGCTTTCATAGCTCAGCAAAGAGAACTAAGAAACAGTAGCCCAGAAATTGGAAGCAACAAAGTTGAAGAAAGAGTAAAGGGGTTAAACCCAACAATTAAGTGTGAATATGCAAAACTGACTCTTGGTAATGGTGCTTAGACCAATTCCAGCAGCAGCCATATCATCAGGGTTGATTAAGGAAGCTAAGATAGAAGATGTGAAGAAAAAGTAGAACTTCAATCCTGAAAGAGTAGCAAGAAGCTGAACTTCTCTAAATCGATCAATCCTTTAAATAAAGTCTATGGCACACATAACACGCTCACCACTAGAGTAAAAGCTTAGTTGTACTACAACTGGCCTGTTGTGTGGTGCTATGGGCTGGACTTCAGAGGAATAAGAAAATGGGCTCAAGAAGTCAGAAAGAAGAACAGGTCAAGAGGCCACAATACCGAGGGTTTAGCTTCCGGAGAAGAAAATTCTGTCACTAATAAGCTCCCATCCCAGCTTCTAGGCATGACAATGAGAAAAAAAACATTAGTGGCATTGAAAAGAACAATGGGGGACAATTGGTTCAACCAATTAACTCTAAGTGGGCTTCACTTTCCCTAAACCTGGGCCACCGTCTGAGTCAGTAACTCAGGGTTACTTTTAATTAGGTACGTCTAGAAGAGAAATGCTGCTGAAATTAGTTTGGTCAAGACTCTGATGGTTAAAGCATGTCATGGTTTATTAGTCTGTCACTTAACTAGAAAAGATAGCTTCTAAGGGAACAAACAAGAACTAAAACAATGATTGGAATTCCTCCTTTCATGTCCTGAAAGATAGCAGCAATATAAATTCTGGAACATCAAACTCATCTGCATCTCCCGTCCCTCTATTTTAAAAAGGTCATTGTGAATTCCTAATAGATATAGTATTAAGCTAGATTTAATTCATATCAACTTAATCTTAAGTGATAAACCAGGGAGACCACATGTAATCGGATTACGTACAAGAGAGCACATTCTTATCTTTTGCTAGAACATTAATGACTATTCTTCACATCCAAACACAAAAACTAGTTATTTTAGGAATTATACCCTAGCCGTGGCTTTAAAGTTTTTCAGACTAAGTATGAAATTACAGACTGATAAATTAGAAGGTAAACTATCATTAACCCTTTGGTAAAAATCATGAATATTTGCCTCTATCCAGTCAACATCATCAAGAACAAACAATTTAAATTTGTTTCACCTAACTAAAATGTAAAGAATTTAAGTCATAAATATTTGTCTTCAACAATATTTCTAAAATATATATTTCTTTTGATTTTTCACATTAAAAGGGGAAAGCTTAAAATACTGTCTTGTACTGCTTAGCCAGTCTTTGCTTTCCTCTTCCTGTTTATTCAGACTAACAAAGAAGGGTCAGCTTTCCCTTTTTCACCCCCAATTCCCAATTCAGCATGCATTAATCTTTAGAATATAAGGTTAAAAAACATTTTTTTTTTGCAAACTGAAGAAGCTACAGCTATTTTTAATCATTGATTTATCAGTTGAATGACCTCTGAAAAATCCAGGTCCTCAAGTGACTAACGTTACATAACTGATAGGACTCTCTCTTCACTCCAGATATTGGAGAAATGGCTGCCACGATGTTGAAACTGAGATTTAAGTACATAGACAAGAAAAGGAGCTGGGTGGCTCCTATATAGTCTTACCTATAGCCTCCTCTAGAAAGGTTGTGTACATAAATTTTTCATGCTCCCGAAGGGTAGGGTGGGGAGAGAAGAGACTTGCAAGTCATGCAGACCTGAGCTTAAATCTTAGCCCAAACACATATTGGCAAGCTATTTCCCCCGGGTTTTAATTTCTTCATTGGCCATGGGATAGGGATACCTACTTCTCAAAGGGCAGTTATAAGGACTGAATGGAATAACATAATAAGTGCCTAACTAAGCAGAATTGTAATAAATGTCACTTTCCTATCTTCCCTTCCCTATTTGATGATAATTGTGAATTTTAATATATTTAAATGAAAACTCGACAAATAAGGTGCTTTCATTCAAACCATGAGGAAAAATTTACTGCAATTTAAATCTGTATTACATGTTTAATACTTTAAATATCTATTTTCTTCAACCTCCAACTCCCCCATTTGTTGGATGCACAGATATTCTGTATGTAAATGACTGCCACTTTTTAAAATACGGAGCACTCTGTGGTCAATACATTTAACTAAATTCCTATGTGTTATGTAATTATATTACAAATGAAGGAAATAAAAAGAAAAGTCATTCTTGGATGATAGTGTGACTTTTTCTGGTTTTGCAATCCCTAATTTTAGTTTTGTTTTTTTAATATCCTACAAACTTTTTATGAATTTCTATATTCTGAAAACTAAATTATTTTAAATACATTTGAAAAGATAAATGTATGTCAACCAGCACTTAGTGAACTTTTAAGAGACCCAACACCCTTCTCAGTCTGTGAGAACTGTATATCTTTGATTCAGAACAATAGACATGGGTTCTATTTTCTGGTCCCACCCTCTTTGGGCAAAGTTGATAGCAGCAGGGGTGGAACTTGTCCTAAGCTAAACTAATTATCCTGTTTAATCCTAGTCTGGCCAAAATTAAATTCAAGGTCTTGGGGCAGCCATGTGCAAAGAGAATCAGAGAAAGCCAATCTTCAGAGAGAGAGAGAGAGAGGAATGAATGCCTCTCATAGAAAGAAGTAAAAATGAAGCCAATGTAGCCCAAAACACAAATGCTACCAAAACATGAGAATAGCTGCCAAGGTTACTGAGCCCTTGCCCCTTTCCCTCATACTCATCCCTCACCAGTGCTGTGTTTCCATTACAAGTAAAAGAAACTTGGAGGTGGGGGAAATGGGGAGATGTTGGTCAAAGGGTACAAACTGCCAGTTACAAGATAAATAAGGTTTGGGAATCTAATGTACAGCATTGTGATTACAATTAATAATACTTACTGTATACTTGAAAGTTGCTAAGACAGTAGATCTTAAATGTTCTCACCACAAAAAGAACTGGTAATTATGTAACATGATGGAAGTATTAACTAACTCTGTGGTGGTAATCATTTTGCAATATGTAAGGGTATCAAATCAATACCTTAGACTTACACAATATTATGTGTCAATCATACCCTGATAAAGCTAGAAAAAAATGCTCTACTTACTGTTATTTTCTGACAACATGGCTGGCAGTATTATGTAAAAACCGTCTAAGTTACACCAAAAATTAAATTGTGATTAGAGAAAAAAATGAGGAGGATTATTACTTAACAGAAAGAAAAGGGCAACAAGTTATGTTTATAAGTGGAGATAGTGATGGCTGTGAGTTCCAACTAAGGTAGTTAAGTCAGTGTTTTTCAACTGACCTGGACCCATTAGTGGGACATGAAATCTGTTTAATGGGTCAAGACAGGCATTTGTTTTTAATGAAACAGAACTGCTGGGGAAAACGTAGTAAGGATAAATACTGGTATTTAGGATAAATATGTTTTCGTGAAACTTGTTTTAAGTACACTCACTTTTGAGTAACTAAGTCACAAAGTCTCCTATATTTCTTCTGGCTGGGCAAGGTCAAAAGAGCTTAAAATCATTGATGAAGCCATGTTTCCAAAATACCAACCAGAGACAATAGCTCCTACAATTGTACTCTTATAGCATAATTATTCTCTGAGTTAAAACAAATGAAATTATTCCTAGGAAATAAAACTTTAAGTCAACTCAAAATGGATCACAGAACTAAATATAAAAGGCAAAAATCTATAAAACTTCTGGAAGAAAGGATAGGAGAAAATCTTCAGGATCTTGGGTTAGGCAAAGATTTTATACCTATGCCATGAAAAGCATAATCCAAGAGAGAAAAAAATTGATAAATTGGTCTTTATTAAAATTACAATCTCTTGTTCTGAGAAAGCTACCATCAAGAGAATGAAAACAGGGGCTTCCCTGGTGGCGCAGTGGTTGAGAATCCGCCTGCCGATTCAGGAGACACGGGTTCGTGCCCTGGTCCGGGAAGATCCCACATGCCGCGGAGCAACTAAGCCCGTGAGCCATGGCCGCTAGGCCTGCGCGTCCGGAGCCTGTGCTCCGCAACGGGAGAGGCCACAACAGTGAGAGGCCCACATACCGCAAAAAAAAAAAAAAAAAAAAAAAAGAGAATGAAAACAAGAAGAAACTAAGAAAAAAACTAAAGAATCTAAGAAAAAAATATTTGCAGACCACATATCTGATAAAGCATTTGCATCCAGAATCTATAAAGAACAATTACAATTCAACAATAAAGACAATCCAATCTTCACTGAGCAAAAGATTTGAACAGATACTAAACCAAAAGATATAAGAAAAACCAAGAAGCACATGAAACGATGCTCAAAATCATTAGTCATTAGGTACTTGCAAATGAATGCAATAAAATAATTCTTTACCCATTTTCCCACTGGCACATACTTCGGAAGTTTCCAATAGTTCCTCATTACAAGTAATATTATAGGGACCTCCCTGGTGGTCCAGCGATTGAGAATCTGCCTTCCAATGCAGGGTACATGGGTTCGATCCCTGGTCGGGGAACTAAGATCCCACATTCCGTGAGGCAACTAAGCCTGTGTGCCACGACTCCTGAGCCCGTGCGCTCTGGAGTTTGCATGCCACAACTAAAGAGAAGCCCGCACACCGCAACTAAGCAGCCAAATAAATAAGTAAATATTTTTTAGAACACAAGTAATATTATATAAACATTCTGAGTCATATGTGGAAAGGAAATGTTGCCTGCCGTTCCAATAAACAAAGAACATTGCCTACCATCAAGCCATCAGCCACTGTAGCCAGTCACCCGAAGGTGTGCCCTGAGAGGAATCCAGGAAGAAAGAAAGAAAAGAACAGAAAACATTCTGTGCTCTGGATATTGGCCCTAGATATTTAGGATGCATACCTATGGAATAATTTCAGTGAGCCCAGATTCTCGCATCATCCCATAGAAAAGCAGTAAAATCATTAACTTGAGATGTCTGTTCTTTGTGATTAGCAGTAATCTTTTACCAAGATTGACTGCATGTATTCCCCAACCCCTAAAATTCATATATATCCTGGCTCCTCCCCTACCTCTTCCAAGCAGTTCCTCAGAGCTCTCTGAGAGGCTGTCTCCCAGGCTATAGTCCTCAGTAAGGTGCCCAAAGAAAATTTAACTTTCGGTTGTGCATTTTTCTTCAGTTGAGACATACACCTGTGCGCACATGTGAAAGACTTTCTGTTGGATCCGCTCTTCAAAGCAGAATCACTGGAATTAAGGGTATTTGTATTGTTTTTATAGGTAATAGAAACTGTTCCAAAGGCCATACTAACTGACACTCCCAGGAAGAGTGAGTTTAATTACCTGCCCACCCCCTGGACTTATCTGATGTACATTTTTTTAAAAAGCCTCATTGAATTTCCTGATATTTCACTAGTGAGGCAGAGTCTTATACTTACTAGTTATTGGCATGTCTTTTTCTGTGAATTTACCATTTCAATCACTTGCCCTGTTTGTGTTTTGCTTTCTTTTCTTAAAAATTTATTTTATTGAAGTATAGTTGATTCTGGCTTTTCTTTTTAAATTTATGAATTAGTTTTCTACTTTAGATATGCATCCTTAGTCACTTTTATATGTAACTATCGTTTTCTCCTACTTTGTTACTGGTACTTTTAAAAAATGATCAATTATTGGGGGTATGATTTACATATTAAAAATTCATTCATTAAAAAATATAATGAGATAACATTTTTAAAAATTACACCAAGGTGCTTGCAGGGAATAATTTACATACAATAAGACTCATTCACTTAAAAAAATAAGCACAATGAGATACCAACACATACCTACTAGAATGGCTAAAATTTAAAAAAAACAAAACAAAAAAAAAACCACCAGGATGCTGGCAAAGATGCCGAGCAACTGAAATTCTCATAAATCGTGGGTAGAAATAGAAAATCGTACCCACCCTGGAAAACAGCTTTGCATTTTCTTATAAAAAGTTAAACATACGTTTGCCATATGATCCATCAATCCTACCCCAAGATATTTACCCTAAGAAATGAAAACTTATCTTCAAGTGAAAATCTGTAAACAAATATTTTTGGCAGCTTTATTTATAGTCACCCCAAACTAAAAACAGCCCAAGTGTTCTTCAACAAACAAATGGCAGTACATTCACACCAAAAAATATTACTCAGCAATAAAAAGGAAAAAATTATTGATACATGCAACAATTTGGATGAATCTCAAAGGTATTATGCTATCTAAGCAAAAGAGCCAGACTCATAAGACTAAATAGTGTATGATTACATTTCTATGACATTCTGGAAAAGGCAAACAAAACCTGTTATAAAAGCTATTATACCAATATTCCATTGCAGAAAGTCAGAGTAAGGCCCTCTCTCAAAAACTTAAATATGACACTAACAGCATTCACTGTTTCTAGAAAAAACAACAACCACCTTATGATAATGCCTGCGTCTATCCATTCAGTACTTTAGAGCTTATAAAGCACTTTCGCAAATGTCATCTCACTTGAGTTATTGCAAAATACGTCACAAGCAAAGAAAAAATACCCTCACAGCATTCCAGCGGCCATGTTCACAGGAAGCTGCAAATCCTAATGACCACTAAGAGATAAGCCCTGAGCACAATTAAGGAGTAGAGATGTCAAACCCCAAGCTACATTTTCTTTCCTTCCCGAGTGACACTTAACCCAAAGGTAAAATTAAGCCAGTCCCAGATAGTACAACAGACCAGAGTCAACAATTAGGCTGTGGTGTCTCCAAGCAGAAGCACCTCTGGAGGAAGAAAACGGAGAGGTGTATACCAGCATTTGCACACATTCGCATTCATTCCAACCCACAGCTGCTGAGAGGAAACAGCAGGCTGTCTCTTTTCAAAGGTCCATTTGATTCTGAAGATGTCTCCGTAGTAGAGAATGCTCCTCACAAAATAACAGTCACCTTTTTCTCCTATTCCCAATGCGGCCCCTTCTTCCTTAGTACTGGGCCTTTGTTCCTCGTATCCCCTCTTTCTGGGATACGCTTTGATTAATACAACCCCACTTCCTCCACCACAAGGCAGAAATTTAAGCCCCACACATCCTTAAGGACCAGCCCAAACCTTCCCCAATTGCCCAAGCATAAGTCATCACTCCCTGCTCATTTCCACCGCATGCTGCTTAGCCTTCTCTTACAGAATTGCTCTCAATCTGCCCT
The DNA here is from genome assembly GCF_026419965.1 of Kogia breviceps. NCBI lineage: Eukaryota > Metazoa > Chordata > Mammalia > Artiodactyla > Physeteridae > Kogia > Kogia breviceps. The sequence continues at coordinate 29,388,269 of NC_081330.1, read as the reverse complement.
ATCTCATAGATGTTTGAGCATTTCCACTCTTACACACCTCAAGAGCGAAGGCCTAGCAGTGTTCATCTGGGAGCCGCCACAATAGCTAGCAGTTTACCTTGCTCTTCAGTTGGTCCTTGGTATCCTCTGATGTGGACCCCACGGAAACAGAGGAGAGACTGTATTCACTGCACTAGGCCATTTTGTATAAGGGGCTTGAGCATCCAAGGATTTGGGTATCCTTGGATACCCAAGGGGGGTCCTGGAACAAATCCCTTGCAGATCTGAGGGACGACTGTACACACAGTAAGCTCTCGGCACTTTCGCGGAACTGCATCTGTGTACGAGTGTGTCACATGATTCCAAAAAGCGCCAGATAAAAAGGAAACACAGAGGTAGACCTGCAAAGCAAAATGCTCAAAATAATAAAGTACAAATATTGTTTCCTGTATTAGTCGGGGGTCTCCAGAGAAAAGAAGCAATAAGATACATATATCTATAAGTATATTGATACATATACCTTTATAAAATATAGTATATATAAAATATAGTATAATATAGAGAGAAGTAAAATAGTATGTTATATATCTATACATTATAAATATATGCTATATATTATAAAATATACATTTATACATTTCATATTATATATAAATATATAACATATCTATACTTTTAAAATATATTTTATTATTTTTTAATACACACACACACACACACACACACACACACACACACACACACACACACACACATTTTAAGGAAATGGCTCACAACTGGGAAGGCTGGCAGGCTAGAGACCCAGAGAAGAGATGATATTGAAGCTTGGGCTGGAAGGTAGTCTCGGAGGGAGGGGGGGGAGCAGAATTCTCCTTTCTTAAGGGTAGAACAATCTTTTTTTTTCTTTTTTAACTTTTTATTTTATACTGGCATATAGCCGATTAACAATGTTGTGATAGTTTCAGGTGCACAGCAAAGGAACTCAGCCATACAGATACATGTATCCATTCTCCCCGACAAACTCCCCTGCCATCCAGGCTGGCACATGACATTGAGCAGGTCCTTGTTGGTTATTAGGGGTAGATCAATCTTTTTCTATTAAGACCTTCAAATGATTGGATAAGAGCCACCCACATGTAATCCGCTTTACTCAGTCTACTGATTTACATGTTAATCTCATCTAAATAATACCTCCAGGCCTTCCCTGATGGCGCAGTGGTTGAGAGTCCGCCTGCCGATGCAGGGGACACGGGTTCGTGCCCCGGTCCGGGAAGATCCCACATGCCGCGGAGCGGCTGGGCCCGTGAGCCATGGCCGCTGAGCCTGCGCGTCCGGAGCCTGTGCTCCGCAAAGGGAGAGGCCACAGCAGTGAGAGGCCCGCATATCGCAAAAAAAAAAAAAAAAAAAAAAAACACCTCCAAAGAAACCCCTAGAATATAATGTTTGACCAAACGGCCAAACTGACACATAAATTTAACCATAGCACCTTCTTTTCTCTACACACTACTCCACACCTCTCTCCTGCCAGCCCTTCTCCCCAGTGCTACCACTATAGTATGAGCCACATCCTTTAAAGAGAAAGTTTTATCTAAGGCAAGCTATACAAGCTCAGGCTAAGTTCTAACTAAATGATAACATTCCAGAAGCCCAAGTGACACCATATAAACCTAACAAATTATCCAATGATGAAAATGTTCAAAAGCTCTTTTAAAGGTTGCTGATAAACCCAAATTGTATATAACAATTTAGATCGCAATATATGTTAATTTTGCTATATTGCAGCACATTAAAAAACAAGCAAACACAGAAGAGTTCGTTTCAAAATAACCTTACTCCTAGAACACACCACAACATTCTCTTCCTATGCTGCTCTTTCTAAATAAGGTACAAGTGACCTCAACTGAAACTGAGATTTCCACATATCAAGAAGAAACAGAAGAGAGAAAAGCTGTTTCAAAGTGAACTGTATTAATAATATTAAATGTTAAAACATTCTAATGCTCCAATAAAACAGAAGATCAGAAACCGTCAACTATTTCAGCTAAGAATTTTTATGCCTTTTCCCACAAATATCTTATGACACAGAGGCGGCACCTAGCAGACTCTTACTCTCTCCACCACATTCTGAACTTTTAGCAAAGCACGTCCAGTCTTCAGTTAGTATTTCTCCCAATAGTAAGGAAGATCACATTCAAATTTGTTAATTCAACATATATTCATTGAGTGCTTGCTACGTGTGAGGTACTGTGGACAATGCAAAGATGTCTCCAGTGGAGAAGACCGGCAAAAGCATCACTTCAAAATAGTGCAGTGGGGGCTTCCCTGGTGGCGCAGTGGTTGAGAATCCGCCTGCCGATGCAGGAGACACGGGTTCGTGCCCTGGTCCGGGAAGATCCCACGTGCCGCGGAGCAACTAAGCCCGTGAGCCATGGCCGCTGGGCCTGCGCGTCCGGAGCCTGTGCTCCGCAACGGGAGAGGCCACAACAGTGAGAGGCCCGCATACCGCAAAAAAAAAAAAAAAAAAAAAAAAAAAAAAAAAAACACAAAATAGTGCAGTGCATGAAACTGCTCTCATCAACCAAGGTCACTAAGAAGGTCAAGTAGGTACATTCAAGTCAGTGAGCACGTTCATTCCTTTTTGACCTGGCATCTCTGCAGCATGGCGCTGAAGACCACTCTAAACAACTCTTTCTTCCTAAATCCACTCACGCTTCATCTTCTGGTTTTCCTCACGCCACTATTTTAGATCTCCACTTCCTCTGCCCAGTTCTATCTGCAATGTTGGTGGTTCCGTTAATCTGGTCTCAGGTTTCAGCCCTTCTCCCTTTATATACCCACCAGAGACAATCAATCTCATGCATCCCCTTGGCTTCAAGAAGCACCTGTTTGCTGACGACTTCTAAAATAAGTGTTTAAAAACACTGGTTTTATTTTTAAATGATTTTTTTATCGTGGTATAAAACACATAATGTATAATTATTGTATTTTTTAAATCCAAGACCTCTTCTGAGAGCCAGAGCCACATAGCCAACTGTCTACTAGGTAACCTGGATGGCACAAAAGTGCCTTGATTTTAACATGTTTCGAATTTAACTCCTCATCCTATTGACATGATTTGATCGGTGCCCCCCGCTTTGTATTCTCTGGCACTAGGGATGGCATCTCTTCTGCCAAGCAAGTGCAAGCCAGAAATCTGGGCTGCAGCCTTTACTCCTTCCCACTTTCTCACTCCTTCATGCATGCAAGTTGTGAAGCCTTCAACTGGCTTTCAAATCCATCCCTCCTCCTCCATCTTTACTCTATTAGACCTTAGATTTGACACTTATCTGTAGCTTAGATTACAGTATCAGCTTTCTAACTAATCTAATCTCTGGACTTTCCTTCCTTCAATTCTTTCCACAAATGGTAGCCTCAGTAATATTGCTGAAAGGCCATTCTGAAGGCACTTTTCTGCTAAACAATACTGCAGTGGCTCTCCACTGTCTTCAGTATAAAATCTAAACTCTTTGGAATTTTATATAAGCCTTTCAGTGAGGACCTGGTCACTTGCGAATTTTCATCACTCTTCACCCCCAGCACACAAACTGAGTTCCTTGCCCTAGTTCATGTTTTATTATCTCCCTTATATGGCTCCCTCAGCCCAGAATGACCCCTCCTTCCCCCACTTTGCCTAGTTAACTCCTACACATTGTCCCATAAAGTCTCAAATCAGTCTTTATCGCCTCTGAGACTGTGCTTGCGAGAAAAGCAAGGATCTGAGACACTGAAACGATAAACTACATACACCATCTAAACAGCTCACCAATCCAACGGGAGGGACCAGTAGTTCTCAAAGCATTATCTTCTCCCATACTCTTCATATGTGTAGCGCATTCCATCAATAACTCTCAATACATGGAGAGGCTCTCTAGAAGGGAAGGGGAAGCTTAGATAGAGAAAATTAAAAGTATACGTGGTAGGGCAGGGGAGCAGAAAGGAAAGAAAGAGAACCAGCCACACAAACCCAAGTATATCTTACCAGACTTTTATGCTGAGAGTTGGCGGAGGCAAGGGGGTGAATAAAAATGAATTCACTAGAACCCAGTCTTCATACATATATAATAATTATGGGCACAAAGCTTCTACATGGAGTTTACAAACTGACGATAAGTTCTTAAAAGATCACCAGTGGAAAATGTTTGCCATGGTCGTAAATTCTATGGCCTGCTTGAAGTACACTTACCATAATGGTAAGGCCATCAGCCCCAATGAGTTCACATACCAAGCACTAGCATAATCCAAAGGAGTAGAACATCCAGGAAAATATCCTGGCAGTCTGCATGATAAGTGAAGAAAAAGCAATTTACTGAGAACAGTACAGTGGAACTGTGACAGCAGAATGATGCGAGCAAATTTATTTCACTAGGTGAAATACGTATGAACACCTGCTGCCAGGTCAGACTCATAAATATGCATTTGAAGAGGTTCTGGATCCTTTGAGAACCAGTTTTTTCTCAACCTACAAGGGTGGCTAAACTGAAAAGAGCTGACAGATTTATGATTGAGGTTTCACTCCACAAACAAAACTTTAGGTAGAACCAACATTTCAGCTAAGGTCACAGTGTCCTTTTGCATCAAAGACAGCCCAAAGAAGAAACAGCTCGTAGCACTTTATATAGGTAGAACATTCCAGTAATCAGCAGACTGCCAGGTCTGTGACTTTAATGAGAATCTCAAGTGGAAAAAATCAGGAAATATAGGACCGGAGGGCCAGAAAGGTGGCTTTGTTTCTAATCTCCACTCTGCTAAAAGGTATAATGCTGAAAAAGTGACTTCACCTATCGGGAACTCCATTTCCTTATCTATAAAGTGTACTGAGGGTGGGAAGGGACAACTTAAAACATCTTGTAAGTTCCCTTGTGACTTTGAAACTATATGATTTGATCTACAGTGACCTCCCTGACAGATACACAATGGGGTGGCACAGAACAGGCAAATATGAAAATTAGCAGCAAGGATGAGGAACAGGCAGTGATGGCTGGTAGAAGGCAGTAAAAATTATGTAGGGAAGGTGGATACACTGTCTGAGCAGCCAACTTAATATTGCTAGTTAGGAAGCCATGACCATTGTTTTCCAAACACCCCTTCCCCCAACTTTCAGAATTACTTCCTCCATTCTTTTAAGACTTTCTTATGGTTAGAGGCATTTGGGGAATTGCAAATACTGTGGTTGCTACCCCCAACAGATGGGGTTGAACTTCCACTCAATCTACTGTCATTTCCACAGCCAGGTGTGTGAAGGGAGGATGCTATTGAGGCAGAAAAGAGAAAGAAGCAGAGTAAATAGAGGCTTCTTCTCCTGACCACATCATGATAAAAGTTTCAATTCACCAGGAAGGTAAAACAATCCTAAACTTTTACGCACTTAATACATGGCCTGAAAATATATAAAGCAAAACTAACTGAATAGCAGTAGGAAACTGAAAAATTCACCTATTACAATGTAATATTTTAAACCATCTCTCTCAGTAGCTGACAGAACAAGCAGACAAAAATAACCCAGTAAGGTTATACATAATTTGAATAAAATTATCAAGTTTACTCTATTGGGCATACATAGACCATTATTTCAGCAAATGGCGAGAACACCTTTTCACAACCACAGACACAACATTTGCAAAACTAGACCACATACTGGGCTATAAAGTAAGTCTCAACAAATATTCAAAGGACTGAAATCAGAGTACATTCTCTAATCAATATGCAATTATGCTAAAAATCAGTAATAAGTGATAACCAAAAATATCTGTTTGAATACTAAGAAAAACTTCTAAACAACATATACGGTCAAATGAAAACAAAACGACAGAAGATCAAGAAAAGTGAAAGCTGATTTGTTGGGCTGTGGGGTTTTTTAGCCAAATGATAGTGACAAACTTCTGGCAAAAAGAGTGAGATAACAAGAACATGTTAGGAATAAAAGCGAACAGTACAAACGTTGCAGAGATTAAAAAGATAACAAGAAAGGTTATGAAGAAACAGATACTGATGAAATCATAAACTGATGAAATCTCTTTGGGGGCAATGAAGCAATATATAAATCAAAATGAAAAATTACACATACTTTTTTTTTTAACATCTTTATTGGAGTATAATCGCTTTACAATGGTGTGTTAGTTTCTGCTTTATAACAAAGTGAATCAGCTATACATATACATATATCCCCATATCTCCTCCCTCTGGCGTCTCCCTCCCACCCCTGTAGTTGGATACAAAGCACCAAGCTGATCTCCATCTGCTATGCGGCTGCTTCCCACTAGCTATTTTACATTTGGTAGTGTATATAAGTCCATGCCACTCTCTTATTTTGTCCCAGCTTACTCTTCCCCCTCCCCATGTCCTCAAGTCCATTCTTTACATCTGCATCTTTATTCCTGTCCTGCTCCTAGGTTCTTCAGAACCTTTTTTTTTTTTTTACATTCCATATATATGTGTTAGCATACAGTATTTGTTTTTCTCTTTCTGACTTGCTTCACTCTGTATGACAGTCTCTAGATCCATCCACCTCACTACAAATAACTCAATTTTGTTTCTTTTAATGGCTGAGTAATATTCCATTGTATATATGTGCCACACCTTCTTTATCCAATCATCTGTTGAAGGACACTTAGGTTGCTTCCATGTCCTGGCTATTGTAAATAGAGCTGCAATGAACATTTTGGTACATGACTCTTTTAGAATTATGGTTTTCTCAGGGTATACACCCAGTAGTGGGATTGCTGGGTCGTATGGTAGTTCTACTTTTAGTTTTTTAAGGAACCTCCGTACTGTTCTCCATAGTGGCTGTATCAATTTACATCCCCACCAACAGTGCAAGAGGGTTCCCTTTTCTCCACACCCTCTCCAGCACTTATTGTTTCTAGATTTTTTGATGATGGCCATTCTGCCTGATGTGAGGTGATACCTCATTGTAGTTTTGATTTGCATTTCTCTAATGATTAGTGATGTTGAGCATTCTTGCATGTGTTTGTTGGCAATCTGTATATATTCTTTGGAGAAATGTCTATTTAGGTCTTCTGCCCATTTTTGGATTAGGTTGTTTATTTTTTTGATATTGAGCTACATGAGCTGCTTGTAAATTTTGGACATTAGTCCTTTGTCAGCTGCTTCATTTGCAAATATTTTCTCCCATTCTGAGGGTTGTCTATTGGTCTTGTTTATGGTTTCCTTTGCTGTGCAAAAGCTTCTAAGTTTCATTAGGTCCCATTTGTTTACTTTTGGTTTTATTTCCATTTCTCTAGGAGGTGGGTCAAAACGGATCTTGCTGTGATTTATGTCATAGAGTGTTCTGCCTATGTTTTCCTCTAAGAGTTTGATAGTGTCTGGCCTAACATTTAGGTCTTTAATCCATTTTGAGTTCATTTTTGTGTATAGTGTTAGGGAGTGTTCTAATTTCATTCTTTTACATGTAGCTGTCCACTTTTCCCTGTACCACTTATTGAAGAGGCTGTCTTTTCTCCATTGTATATTCTTGCCTCCTTTATCAAAAATAAGGTGACCATATGTGTGTGGGTTTATCTCTGGGCTTTCTACCCTGTTCCATTGATCTATACTTTGGTTTTTGTGCCAGAAGCATACTGTCGTGATGACTGCAGCTTTGTAAGTATAGTCTGAAGTCAGGGAGCCTGATTCCTTCAGCTCCGTTTTTCTTTCTCAAGACTGCTTTGGCTGTTTGGGGTCTTTTGTGTTTCCATACAAATGGTGAAATTTTTTGTTCTAATTCTGTAAAAAATGCCATTGGTAGTTTCATAGGGATTGCACTGAATCTGTAGATTGCTTTGGGTAGCAGAGTCATTTTCACCATGTTGATTCTTCCTATCCAAGAACATGGTATATCTCTCCATCTGTTTGTATCATCTTTAATTTCTTTCATCAGTGTCTTATAGTTTTCTGCATACAGGTCTTTTGACTCCTTAGGTAGGTTTATTTCTAGGTTTTTATTCTTTTTGTTGCAATGGTAAATGGGAGTATTTCCTTAATTTCTCCTTCACATTTTTAATCACTACTGTATAGGAATGCAAGAGATTTCTGTGCATTAATTTTGTATCCTGAAATTTTACCAAATGCATTGATTAGCTCTAGTAGTTTTCTGGTAGCATCTTTAGGATTCTCTGTGTATAGTATCATGTCATCTGCAAACAGTGACAGCTTTACTTCTTCTTTTTCGATTTGGATTCCCTTTATTTCTTTTTCTTCTCCGACTGCTGTGGCTAAAACTCCCAAAACTATGTTGAATAATAGTGGTGAGAGTGGACAACCTTGCCTTGCTCCCGATCTTAGAGAAAATGATTTCAGTTTTTCACCATTGAGAATGATGTTGGCTGTGGGTTTGTCATATATGGCCTTTATTATGCTGAGGAAAGTTCCCACTATTTCTACTTTCTGGAGTGTTTTTATCATAAATTGGTGTTGAATTTTGTTGAAAGCTTTTTCTGTACCTATTGAGATGATCATATGGTTTTTCTCCCTCAATTTGTTAATATGGTTTATCACATGGACTGATTTGCATATATTGAAGAATCCTTGCATTCCTGGGATAAACCCCACTTGATCATGGTATATGATCCTTTAAATGTGCTGTTGGATTCTGTTTGCTGGTATTTTGTTGAGGATTTTTGCATCTGTGTTCATCAGCAATATTGGCCTGTAGTTTTCTTTCTTTGTGACATCTTTGTCTGGTTTTGGTATCAGGGTGATGGTGTCCTTGTAGAATGAGTTTGGGAGTGTTCCTCCCTCTGCTATATTTTGGAAGAGTTTGAGAAGGATAGGTGTTAGCTTTTCTCTAAATGTTTGATAGAATTCACCTGTGAAGCCATCTGGTCCTGGGCTTTTGTTTGTTGGAAGATTTTTAATCACAGTCTCAATTTCAGTGCCTGTGATTGGTCTGTTCATATTTTCTATTTCTTCCTGTTTCAGTCTTGCAAGTTCGTGCTTTTCTAAGAATTTGTCCATTTCTTCCAGGTTGTCCATTTTATTGACATATAGTTGCTTGTAGTAATCTGTCATGATTCTTTGTATTTCTGCAGTGTCAGTTGTTACTTCTCCTTTTTCATTTCTAATTCTACTGATTTGAGTCCTCTCCCTTTTTTTCTTGATGAGTCTGGCTAATGGTTTATCAATTTTGTTTATCTTCTCAAAGAACCAGCTTTTAGTTTTATTGATCTTTGCTATAGTTTCCTTCATTTCTTTTTCATTTATTTCTGATCTGATCTTTATGATTTCTTTCCTTCAGTTAACTTGGGGTTTGTTTTGCTCTTCTTTCTCTAATTGCTGTAGGTGTAAGGTTAGGTTGTTTATTTGAGATGTTTCTTGTTTCTTGAAGCAGGATTGTATTGCTATAAACTTCCCTCTTAGAACTGCTTTTGTTGTATCCCATAGGTTTTGGGTCGTGGTGTTTTCATTGTCATTGTTTCTAGGTAATTTTTGATTTCCTCTTTGATTTCTTCAGTGACCTCTTAGTTATTAAGTAGTGTATTGTTTAGCCTCCATGTGTTTGTATCTTTTACAGATTTTTTTCCTGTAATGGATATCTAGTCTCATAGCACTGTGGTCGGAAAAGATACTTGATACAATTTCAATTTTCTTAAAATTACCAAGGCTTGATTTGTGACCCAAGATATGATCTATCCTGGAGAATGTTCCATGAGCACTTGAGAAGAAAGTGTATTCTGTTGTTTTTGGATGGAATGTCCTACAGATATCAATTAAGTCCACCCTGTTTAATGTATCATTTAAAGCTTGTGTTTCTTTATTTATTTTCATTTTGGATGATCCGTCCATTGGTGAAAGTGGGGTGTTAAAGTCCTCCACTATGACTGTGTTACTGTCGATTTCCCGTTTTACGGCTATTAGCATTTGCCTTTTGTATTGAGGTGCTCCTATATTGGGTGCATAAATATTTACAATTGTTATATCTTCTTCTTGGATTGCTCCCTTGATCATTATTTAGTGTCCTTCTTTGTCCCTTGTAATAGTCTTCATTTTAAAGTCTATTTTGTCTGATATGAGAATTGCTACTCTAGCTTTCTTTTGATTTCCATTTGCATGGAATATCTTTTTCCATCCCCTCACTTTCAGTCTGTATGCGTCCCTAGGTCTGAAGTGGGTCTCTTGTGGACAGCAAAAATTACGGGTCTTCTTTTTGTATCCATTCAGCCAGTCTGCATCTTTTGGTGGGAGCATTTAATCCATTTACATTTAAGGTAATTATCCATATGTATGCTACTAATACCATTTTCTTAATTGTTTGGGGTTTGTTATTGTAGGTCTTTTCCTTCTCTTGTGTTTCCTGCCTAGAGAAGTTCCTTTAACACTTGTTGTAAAGCTGGTTTGGTGGTGCTGTATTCTCTTAGCTTTTCCTTGTCTGTAAAGGTTTTATTTTCTCTGTCGAATCTGAATGAGATCCTTGCTGGGTAGAGTAATCTTGGTTGTAGGTTTTTCCCTTTCATCACTTTAAATATATCTTGCCACTCCCTTCTGGCTTGCAGAGTTTCTGCTGAAAGATCAGCTGTTAACCTTATGGGGATTCCTTTGTATGTTATTTGTTGTTTTTCCCTTGCCGCTTTTAATATTTTGTCTTTGTATTTAATTTTTGATAGTGTGATTAGTATGTGTCTTGGCATGTTTCTCCTTGGTTTTATCCTGTATGGGACTCTCTGTGCTTCCTGGGATTGATTGACTATTTCCTTTCCCAAATTAGGGAAGTTTTTAACTATAATCTCTTCAAATATTTTCTCAGTCCCTTTCTTTTTCCCTTCCTCTTCTGGGACCCCTATAATTTGAATGTTGGTGCGTTTAATGTTGTCCCAGAGGTCTCTGTGACTGTCCTCAATTCTTTTCATTCTTTTTCCTTTATTCTGCTCTGTGGTAATTATTTCCACTATTTTGTTTTCCAGGTCACTTATCCATTCTTCTGCCTCAATTATTCTGCTACTGATTCCTTCTACAGAATTTTTAATTTCATTTATTGTGTTGTTCATCATTGTTTGTTTGCTATTTAGTTCTTCTAGATCCTTGTTAAACGTTTCTTGTATTTTCTCCATTCTATTTCCAAGATTTTGGATCATCTTTACTATCATTACTCTGAATTTTTTTTCAGGTAGACTGCCTATTTCCTCTTCATTGGTTTGGTCTGGTGGGTTTTTACCTTGCTCCTTCATCTGCTGTGTATTTCTCTGTCTTCTCATTTTGCTTAACTTACTGTGTTTGGGGTCTCCTTTTAGCAGGCTGCAAGTTCGTAGTTCCCGTTGTTTCTGGTGTCTGTCCCCAGTGGCTAAGGTTGGTTAAGTGGGGTGTGTAGGCTTCCTGGTGGAGGGGACTAGTGCCTGTGTTCTGGTGGGTGAGGCTGGATCTTGTCTTTCTGGTGGGCAGGACCGCATCAGTGGTGTGTTTTGGGGTGTCTGTGACCTTATTATGATTTTAGGCTGCCTCTCTGCTAATGGGTGTGGTTGTGTTCCTGTCTTGCTAGTTGTTTGGCGTAGGGTGTCTAGCACTGTACCTTGCTGGTCATTGAGTGGAGCTGGGTCTTAGCCTTGAGACGGAGATCTCTGGGACAGCTTTCGCCATTTGATATTATGTGGAGCTGGAAGGTCTCTGGCAGACCAATGTCCTGAACTCAGCTCTCCCACCTTAGAGGCACAGGCCTGACACCCAGCCAGAGCACCAAGACCCTATCAGCTACACGGCTCAGAGATGTGGCTAGAGAAAACTGTACTTCCAATTTTCTCCAAACAGGCTTGACCTATGCTTCCATCTCATGAATTCCAAGACAGTATTAAACTGATGCATATTTTCATAAATCCGGACCGTGAGGAACTCATCCGGCCATCAGATGTCCTTGCCATCTCCCCCACTAGACTCTCCAAGGACAGCCTCCGGGTCTGATGGAAAACACAATGGCCCCAGGATCAGGGAATCCAAGTTCAAGCCCCAGTTCATTCTAAGTAATTTGTTACCTTTCTTGGGTCTCTCAACATCTCTAGTCTTCAGTTTCTTCTCCAAACTGAAAGGGTTGATATATATGGTCACATTCAACTCTGAATACTTTAGTATCTGAAGTTAAATGTTATCTATGTGGCCATCAATGGACCTTTCTACACCTTTATCAGTGGACTTCAACTGAGCAGGAAGGGAAGCTTTGCCCCTGCTATTATTTTCAAGCCATGCTCTCTAGCTCCCTGAAGAGGAATACAACAGAAAAGATAAAGTAAAATCACAGTAAGACACTAAAGTACTGAGGAAATTTACTGTTAAAGCGGAAGGCCTTTGAATCAATCAAATCTATATTTACTGTTTTAAGGCATGTAAAACAATAATGTATGCCGATATTATACGTCTCCAAAGGATTTTAACAAGAGCTATGTGCTTGCTACTTAACTGATGCTGTAATAACATGCAAGTTTAATCACTACTTAAGCATTATAATCACATTACTTAATTCAGTATAACACTGAGTTCTGAATCCTGACTCCAAGATTTTATTCTCTGTGAAATCTATGTCATCTATACATCCCTCCACTTTTATTGCCCTTCTCTCAAACTGTTTTTTTGTTTGTTTGTTTTTTTAAGGTAAGTAAATTCTTAAAGGTATAACAGACTTTTGTCTGTGTGGTAAATGTTTCTTAGACTTAGCACTTTGCCTTACAAACTAAAGAGATTTTTGCCTATATAAAGATACCTTTATGTAATATTACTACCAAAGTAGCAAAGGTGGCATAAAAAGCCCTCCAAATTCTCTGTTATGCTAAGTCCCCAGTTTCAAGTTTTGAGATGTAACTAAACCTTAATAACTAACAAGAATTCAGAAAGGCAAAAAATAAGTCAAACTTCTGCTGCTGGAACGATAAAGTACATGTGCTTTTCCCTATTACTCCTACAAAGCACAGCTAAAAAACATTATATATAAAACATTATATATATGGACATTATATATAAAACAAATACAAGAAAACTCTAAAAGTTGGAGAGAAGAGGCAAACTGTCTAGGGATCTCAAGACTAAAGGAACAACACAGTAGTGAGTTCCCTGAGTTTTCTTTTGGCCTCATATATTCCAGACATGAAGCTGAAGAAACTGGCAACCTCAAAATGAGAATGAGGGCTTCCCTGGTGGCGCAGTGGTTGAGAGTCCGCCTGCCGATGCAGGGGACACGGGTTCGTGCCCCGGTCCGGGAAGATCCCACATGCCGCGGAGCGGCTGGGCCCGTGAGCCATGGCCGCTGATCCTGCGCGTCCAGAGCCTGTGCTCCACAACGGGAGAGGCCACAACAGTGAGAGGCCCGTGTACCGCAAAAAAAAAAAAAAAAAAAAGGGCTGTCATGAAACAAAACAGAAAGTTTCTCAAGGTAACCAAATAGTAATAATAGTTATTTTTTAAAAACCAAGGGAGAGTGACCTTGGATTAGGCAATGGTTTCTTAGATATGACATCAAATCACACCAGCAACAAACAAACAAACAAACAAACAAATGAGAATGAGCTCAGAGAATAAAGAAGCCCTAAGAAAGGCCTGCTCTCTCTAGCCAAGGGACCAGGAAAGGGGCAGCTCAGCAGTACAGAACACTTATAGCCAATAACCGCTCTACTTCAGCCAAACACCACAGAAAAATATGTGACTATACCCACATCACCAAAGGCTTAAGGGAGCCTAAACTTGCACCCTCACCCGGTTGCAATGAGGCACACCTCTCCCTCCTGGCTGGGGTGGTGCCAGAGGAGGACTTTCACCACTGCCCAGTGGTAATATGGCCGTCCCCCTTCGTGGTGTCAGTGGAAGCCATGTAGGGAGCAATACCAAGGCATTCCTACCCTTCTCAGTCAGGGAGGTATCACTGGAGGTCTAGTGGGGAACCAGTATTCCCACCCTCACCCAGCAGTAATGAGGAAACACCCCCTCAAGTGTCAACAGAGATCAACTGGGGAACCTGCTCAACTAGACCCACCTGGCAGTAATGAGGCAGCATCCTCTCAACCCCTAATAGAGTGGAGTCAGAAGAAGCTAGCTAAAATAAAAAGTTTCAATAAGATCCAAAATCTCATGACATAATGCCCAAAATGTCCAGGTCTCCATCAAAAAAGAATCACTTGTCATACCAACAATCAGAAAGGCTCAAGGTGCATGACAAAGGAATCAACAGAAGTCAACAACAAGATGACAGAGATGTTAAAATTATCTGACAAAGATTTTTTAAATTTAGTTTTTGAATTAATTAATTAACTTATTTTTGGTGGGCGGGCTTTCTCTAATTACGGCAAGTGGGGGCTACTCTTCGTTGCAGCGCACAGGCTTCTCATTGTGGTGGCTTCTCTAGTTTGCAGAGCACGGGCTCTAGGTGTGCAGGCTTCAGTAGTTGTGGCTCATGGGCTCTAGAGCGCAGGCTCAGTAGTTGTGGCACATGGCCTTAGTTGCTTCGCAGCATGTGGGATCTTCCTGGATCAGGGCTCGAACCTGTGTCCGCTGCATTGGCAGTCAAATTCTTAACCACTGCGCCACCAGGGAAGTGCTGACAAAGATTTTAAAGCAGGCATCATAAGAATGCTGAAAGGAGCAATTATGAACATGCTTGAAACAAATGAAAAACTAGACAGCCTCAGCAAAGAAATAAAAAGACTCAGTAAAGAAATAGAAGGTATAAAGAACCAAATGGAACTTTTAAAACCGAAAAATACAATAACCAAAATAAAATACTCACTCCACAGATAGGCTCATCAGCAGAATAGAAGGGACAGAGGAAAAAATCAGTGAACTCAAAGATAGAAAAATGTCCAACCTGAACAACAGGGAGAGAAAAACAAGCAAAAAATGAACAAAGCAATCAGGGACTTGAGGGACTATAACAGGAGATCTCACATTCATGTCCTCAGGGTCCCAGGAGGAGAGAAAAAGGGGGTGTGACTAAAAACATACTCAAAGAAATAATGGTCAAGAACTTTCCAAATTTGGCAAAAGAAATAAAGCTATGGCTTCAAGAGGCTGTGTGAACCCCAAACAGGATAAATCTGAAGAAATCTAATCTAACATACGTCACAGTCAAACTTTTGACAAAGGAAGAAATCAGAGACAGAGAAATGACACCTTACCCATAGGGGAAAAAAATTCACAGGACAGCAGATTTTTCATCAGAAACCATTTAGGCCATAACACAGGGGCACACAAGATTTTCCAAGTGCTGAAAGAAAGAACTGTCAACCCAGAATCCTATGTCCAGTGAAAATATCCTTCAGGAATGAAGGGGAAATCAAGACATTCTCAGATGAGGAAAATTAAGAATTGGTTGCCAGCAGACCTACTCTAAAAGAATGGCAAAAGGAAGGCCTCTAAACTGAAAGGAAATGATAAAAGAAGGAATCTTGTAACATGAGAAAGAAGAAAAGAACATAGTAAGAAAAGTATGGATAAATACAATAGATTTTCTTTCCTTCCTTCTTTTGAGTTGTTTAATTTATGTTTGTGGTGATGGAATAGTTCTATATCTTGATGTAGAGGTGGTTACATGAATCTATAATGTGATAAATGGTGTAGACCTATATGCATACATTGTACCAATGTCACTTGCTGGGCTTTGATAATGTACTACAGTTACATTGGGGAAAACTGAGTGAAGGTTACATCATACCTCTCTGTACTATACCTTTGCAAGTTCCTTCAGATCTGTAATTAGTTCAAAGTTTTTTAAAAGTCTCATCAAAACCAAGCTATTTCCTAATACTGAGGTAATTTAAAACAAAGCCTATCAATGAGAGTCAAAGGCAAAGTCATTCATAGTCTGATGGTTATTTTTTGTCATTTTCTTTAATTATTTTTCCAAATAATTGACAACAATAACAAGTAATTTACCTGCTAAAAATGCCACCTATTACTTGATAACTATTAAACTGCTGATGTTGTCATTTACCTTATTCTTTTGATATTTCTTCTTCTGGAGACGTTTGCTTTAAATAAAATAGCTGGAAAAATTAATTGAAACTAACAGCCAAAGTTCTTCTGAAAATCAAATGACACTATATAAAATAACAACACTCAGCATTCATTGAATCTTGCGATATTCTAGGTACCGTGCTAAACACTCACATGTTATTTTATTTAATTCCTATAAAATCCCTTGCTTTTTCCATTTGAGATGAGGCAGCCATGACTCAATGAAATTAAGTAACTTGCTTAATTACACACAAATAGCAAGTGGCAGAGTCTGATTTTAAGCCAGGCTTAGAGCCTTAACACTGTTAACCACTACTATACTATTAAGTCCACAATGTTCAAGTACTATATTATGTAATAGATAGAAGGGATGTGTGCTGATGTCTAGTGAATGATTCCTATTAAATCACACATTGCTAATGATTTTAAGTATTTCAATTAGGATTTCAATCAGAAACTAAAAGAAATAAATGTTTTTCAATAGATTATAGCTAGGAAATCATAAGAACTGATTTTATGTCTTAATGGTAACGTTCAATAGCATGACTTCCCTACAAGATTATGACAATAAGTCTTACAATGGTGTAAGATGCTGAAAACTAGTTGTTATAGATTTTCATGTTATACAGGCATAAGAAGTTTCTGATAGGCTAAAGATTACCAGATTTTCTAAGAGAGTAAGGGAAAAAAATCCACAGAAAAATTACACTTTTTTATTTGTTAAAATGCTCTTAATTTTCAAAAGCCAACATAAAGTTAACTTTATGTTGAAGTACAAAAATATTACAGAAACGGCATTGACACCGTTAATTGTACACCATCTGAAACAAATATTTTTGGGGTAGGCTTCCTAAAATGTTTCACAAATATACCAGGCTCCAATCAACACAACTTAAGCGAACCTTCATTTAACTGGAAATTTCCTGCAACTCTTAAGAGAAAGATAAATGATCATAATGCAAACTATTCTTGTAATGGTCCTTTAAAAACAAGTATTCGATATATGTTTCTGAAGCTGTACACTTGGAGACTTTAAAAAACCATAAATTAAAGCCATTCACAGATCCCTTCCATATTCTTTATTGCCCTTAAAGAAATATATTCATTCCTGATGATACAAATGCTTCTCATTTTTAGATAAAGTTTAATTTAGTGTAGATCTCTGCTTACTGTTCTCTCTTTGCCCATGTTTTATACCAAAATACAACATTCTATTTTAGCTTCATAAAAAGCCGTTTTTGAACAAAATGGCTCCCAAATGCATTGAGAGGGTTCATGCCACCTCACTTTTTTTGCCTGACTGGTAAAATAGCAAGGCCTGATGCAGCAGCTGCTACCATGTTCTCAGTTACTTCAGGAATTTTTACAGTTTATTGGCATAACATGAGAGTTTATACAATTATCTACAGTATGTCATGACTAATACATACACATTACTAATATTACAAGCTTGCTGCTTGGGCTTACTTTTTCCATTAAGAAAAACACTGACATCGTTATGTTAATTATCATGGAAATCTATGGTGTATCATGTTTTCGCCTTTGAGCAAAAACATTAGAATCCATTAAGTTCATATTTTTTAATTGGCATACTAGACAACGTGCCAGTTTCATGACCCATTTTGGCCTTCAACCCAGTCCACCTATCAGTGAAATAAAACATGGAAAAATCATTTTCATGATATCACTCACCTACTGAAAAACTGCCAGTGGTTTCCCTCTGCAGCCTAGTATTTAAGTCTCTCCGTTTTCTGGCTCCATTTTTCTGCCTTCTCTCTTACTACTAAATATCAATCAGCTGAACAGACCCCAGCAGTCATCTGTACATCCTTATCTTTGAACTCTTACTTATACATTCCCTTCACCTGGAATGCCCTCTCATAGCAAAACTTTACCAGCCATCAAGGCTCACCTCCAAGCTTAAGTCCTTGACTGAACCTACCTTGATTAGTCCCACTGTGTCTATTCCTTCGGCACTTTTTTTCTCAATTCCCTTTTACATGTCTGTACATATCATCTATCCAAAGATATTGCAAGTTCCTTGAATACAGAGGCTCTTGATCAAGTAACTTAACTGCTCCCTCTCCATTAGATTATATATCTTTTTAAAATCAGAAGGGTTGGATTAAATGATCCCTAGGGGTCCTTCGGGGTCTAAAATTTTATACATCTATTTCTTGCTCATCCTATAACGTGTATATCGTAGTCATCTGATAAATATTTTGAGCTGTCTATGTGACTTTATCAATGCCTATTATAAAATTACCCAGTTATGGCTATTGGAAAGTTTTCTAAGTATTGCAATTTCCAGATGGCAATTAGGAAGAGCTTCCAGCTTAATCAAGCAGCCATAATTAGTAAGCTAAATATTCATTCAGTCATTTTCTCATTCAACCAATATTAATTAAACATCAGGGACAGGTATCACGCTCTGACGTGGAGATGACAGACCTGGCCCCTGCCCTCAAGGAACTCACAATCCAGTGGGAGACACAGAGAAGTCAAAGCACTATTTGCAATAAAGATTGCTAAAGAGAGGCACAAACAGTACTATAGAAATATATGGAAGAAACAGCTAGCAGTGGCTGTGAGGTAAAGGAAGCTCAAGGAAATGTTCCCAGGACAGGCGACAACTAAAGTGAACCCTGATGGAACCAAACAGTCAGCATTCCACCTGCCGATGCAGGGGACGCGGGTTCGTGCCCCGGTCCAGGAGGATCCCACGTGCCGCGGAGCGGCTGGGCCCGTGAGCCATGGCCGCTGAGCCTGCGCGTCCGGAGCCTGTGCTCCGCAACGGGAGAGGCCACGACAGCGCGAGGCCCGCGTACCGCGGAAAAAAAAAAAAAAAAAAAAAACACCAAGCTGGCAAGCTGGAGGAAGGTCAATTGAGAACGCAACTTTAGTTTAGGAAGAGTGAAAGAGAAGCTTGAGGGACAGGCAGGAGTCAAAATTAAGATGGGCTTGTATGTAATGCTGACAAGTTTGGATTTTTGTCCTTAAGCAAATGGGTAGTCGATGTTATGGAAATTATATCTCCAGATAAGTCAAGAAATTGACTGAAGATTCAAGTTTTATGTTAGAAACAGTGTACAGCGGAGACTGTTAGGTGTCCCCCAATACCTGTGCTTCCCTTCTTATACAGTAATAATAATTTTAGCTGGGCACATGGCCACATAGCTAAGGACCACATTTTCCAGCCTCCCTTGTAGCTAGGTGACACCATATGACTAAGGGCTGGCCAATGGGACACGTGCAGAAGTGATGTAGGAAACTGCCAAGATATACCCTGACATAGAAGGAGTGTCTTTTCTCCCGCTCCTTTTCCCAGCCCTTCTGTTGGAATGAGAATGTAATACTGAGTTAGAGCAGCCATCTAGGATCACAAGATGGAAGCTGCTTGTTAAGGTGGCAGAGCAACAAGAAGAAGGAGCCTGGGTACCTGATAATTGAGCAGCTGCCATCCAACCCTGAACTGCCTACTTGGACTGTTATGTGAGAAAGAAATATCTTGTTTAAGGCACTGGATTTGGGGGTCTCTATTACAGCAGCTTAACTTGTATCCACATGAATTTAAAATTGGATCTAATAATATATATGTGTGTGTGTGTGTGTGTGTGTGTAACTGAATCACTTTGCCGTATACCAGAAACTAATACAACATTGTAAATCAACGAGACTTCACTAAAAAATAAATTTAAAAAAATAAAATAAAATAAAATTGGATCTAATAGACTCAAGAACTGTACACACTTACCAATAACACCAGACTGAATTTAAAAGGACGTTCTATAATTCACATCTTTCAAGTTTAGGTGAGAGTGTATAGGTTATCAGAAAGTAGTTGTACTTAAACAACTTAAAGTAGTACATACGAATAGAAGGCAAAAATGAGCTATCAACATAAATCACCTAAGGAATGTGGTTACAATAGTGTAGCCATGGGCTCATGTTAATTTGTGGTCCTAAAATTACTATTCCAGTATTCAGAATCAGGGGTTTTTTTAACTGATAGAAAAGTTTTAATTAGCTAAGACGACACAGGACAGGAAGGAGCAACATCCACACCCAGAGTTAGCAGTATCCATGCTCCCCAACCTAAGGAGACTGATTTCTAAGGTTCTCAAACTATCAGGTAAAAGTGACTATAATAGGTCTTCAAGAGTCTCAGGTTTCCCTGTGCATACTATTCCTAACACAGCAAGCTATATACATAGGAGCCCAAAAAGCCCTTTGGGGATACCCCAACAAGGCTTATCCTATCCCATGCTGGCTTCCAGGGTTGATATCCATCCCCCACTTTCCCCACCATATTGACATTTACCTTCATGGTCAGGCTCTTAGTATCTTTCAAGATGATAATTACATATCAAGTAAACTATTCCATGTTAATAAAGCAAGTTTAGAGGAGACATCGCCAAGGCTTTCTGTAAACCCATTTTAACCTGCTAGAGCAAAGTACCTAACCTTCATTTGGTTGGATAAAAAAAAAAAAAAAGTGGTTTTGTTAACTAAAAACCAAAACTAAAACGAACAGACAAAAATTCTTTAGAAGCCACAGGTATAACCAAATAGTGGGAATGTTAGGCAAATTATAAGACTGCAGTACTTTTGGCAAAGAAGTAACATTTTAGGGACTTCCCTGGTGGTTAAAAAGTCCGCCTTCCAATGCAGGGGACACGGGTTCAATCCCTGGTCGGGGAACTAAGATTCCCACATACCGTGGGGCAACTAAGCCCAAGTGCCGCAACTGCTGAGCACACGCCACAACTAGAGAGCCCATGTGCCGCAACTACTGAGCCCGTGCACTCTGGAGCTCGCGCGCCACCACTAGAGAGAGAAAACCCGCACGCCACAACTAGAGAGAAGCCTGCGCACTGCAACAAAGAGCCCGTGAGCCACAACAAAGGATCCCACATCCTGCAACGAAGATCCCACGTGCCGCAACTAAGATCTGATGTAGCCAAATAAATTTAATTTAATTTAAAAGAAAGAAGTAACATTTTGAAAACAGACGGAACCACTAGGTGCCCTTCAAATCATGTCATGGAGGCTATCTATTCCTATACAAGTCCCTTGGCAGCTTGTTTTTCCACTAACTACATTTTTCCAATTGAATGCTAAATGATGATGGTCACAATTGCGATTTTATAATCTCCATTTAAGTCACTGGAAAGGGATATAGGTAACAACCCAGAAGGTACTTTGGGCACACAAAGAAAGAATGAGGGTTTTATAACTAAGGGCAGCACTTCAGCTTGATGGAGCCAGAGACTAATTTTCCTCTTGCTCGTTGTAGTTAGGATGGACTGCGACCAAAGAGCACCAAGAGAGACACCCTAGGCTTTACCAGGCATTTCCACAGCTCTTTAGGAGAACAAAAAGAGTGAACAGGATACTGTGACTGCCTGTCAGGATGAAGACAGGACTTGGCCTTGTTCACCACTGCATCTCCAAGACCTGGGTCAGAAGGTACCTCACTAATTTTTCTTGAATGAATTGATGTGAAATGCCTCATTTCCTCTCATCAGAGACACAGTGCTGCTCTATATAGTAAGGCTAATTAGAGCCATTGAGTCTCCTCTATCTGCAAATAAAGCAGATTCATCTTTAAAAATGGTAGATGGACCTAACCCACACACAGAGTCACTTAGAGCCACTCTAAACCATTTAACGGTCTAAACCATTTTTGGCACTAAGTTAAGCAGAAAATCTAACTATTGTCAAGTAATAGTTTATGCATATACTGTAATGGGTTCATTTCTTAAAATCAATGAATGATATCTCAAGTCATAGGAAACTCAATTTGCACAGTACTCTAGATCCTCTTTTCTAAATGGTGTGATACTTTCCCATTCGGAATGGCCCTCTTAAAGCAAACCAACTTGGCTTGCCTTAAATAAGCAGGTTTCTAACCCCCTTCCACATAGCCCAGTATCATAATAGCTTAATAACAAAATTAGCAATGGAAAAAGACACCAAATTTCCTAAATCGAAATTCCTAAATCAAGCATCTTTTTTTAATTCCACAGCACCTGACTCCTTGATCCCTATTAATCTCCGTGATAAAGATATGCTTCCACCTAATTATCATAAAGTTGCACTTAGGTGTTCCAGTGACAGCAGTGTCATCTTGTTTGGTTCTATCCTACCCATCAGCTGTGACATCACCACACCACTGCCACACATAAAGAGCAGAGAATCCATAAACAGAAGGAAATTTTTTAAAATACTTAAGATTCACAGTAAGCCATTTTAAGTGAATCAAGTCACTTTAGCTTCAACTGAAACTACTTGGGGCCCTGAATAGAAATTCAGCTCAAGTATACAATAAGCATAGAAAAATATGGAGGAAGTTTTATGTAACATCTCAAAACTGTTCTGAAAGAAAAAGAAGTAATAAGAGACGGATCCAAGATTAATTCATTTTAAAAGACACCTATGTTCTTCAAGATATCTAATTATGTCCATGTATTATTTTTAATAATAAAAGGTAAACAGCTATTCTTTTTTTTTTTTTAAGTTTATTTTATTTATTTTTGGCTGCGTTGGGTCTTCGTTGCTGTGTGCAGGCCTTCTCTAGCTGTATCGAGCAGGGGCGCGGGCTTCAGTTGTTGTGGCTTGCAGGCTCAGTAGTTGTGGCGCATGGGCCCAGTTGCTCCGCACATGTGGGATCTTCCCAGACCAGGGCCTGAACCCGTGTCCGCTGAGTTGGCAGGCGGATTCCTAACCACTGTGCCACCAGGGAAGCCCTAAACAGCTGTTCTTTAGCCTGAAAGGTAACACTGACTCTAACTTATTACTATAATGAAGAACTGGGAACAGCTTGCTCCCTCCCATGCCATGCACACAGATATTTGGTTTAATAACTCCCACTAGACAGAAATGTAGTCCTTGACTATAACAACTGACTATATTTTGGTGAAGTCTGAGTGGCTGAAAAATCCTTTCAGATTTTTTTCAAAATATTCCAACTATTTCACAATATCTGTATATAATATCATGCAATACATTTTTTAAATAAATTTATTTATTTATTTTTATTTTTGGCTGTGTTGGGTCTTTATTGCTGTGCGAGGGCTTTCTCTAGCCGCAGAGAGCGGGGGCTACTCTTCGTTGCGGGGCGCGGGCTTCTCATTGCGGTGGCTTCTCTTGTTGCGGAGCATGGGCTCTAGGCGCGCGGGCTTCAGTAGCTGTGGCACTCGGGCTCAGTAGTTGTGGCTCGCGGGCTCTAGAGCGCAGGCTCAGTAGTTGTGGCGCACGGGCTTAGTTGCTCCGCGGCATGGGGGATCTTCCCAGATCGGGGCACGAACCCGTGTCCCCTGCATTGGCAGGAGGATTCTTAACCACTGCACCACCACAGAAGCCCATGCAATACATTTTATAAGACCCTTTCTGTAACACGTCACCCCAGTACTAAATCCCAGCAAACTATATCCCTGTTGCTTTTATCTCAACCACCTATCCACTAGTACTCTATGTCAGGCGTAACCTTCAGAAATAGTAAAAAAAAAAAAAAAAAAAAGTGCCAGTGTATACACATAAAATTTCTCAGGCATCCCTGGCTCTGGTCCATTATAGAAGCGCGCACAGACAAGGTGGTAGCCATTCACACAAGCGGGTGTAGCAGTTTTTGTTTGTAAATACAAGTCTGGCTTACTTATGTAGTACTAATATCAATACACTTGTGATAAATACATAATGAGCAGATTTATATAAACAATTTGGACTGAGAATTCAAAATCAGATAAATGCATAATCTTTTGAAAGACCAGTCGCTAATCAAAATGAAATTAAAAGAAGGCGTTCTATAGCAATTTGGAGCTAGATGGCACAAAACAGCATCAAATGTGCGTTACACTGAGCAGAGCTCTATGGACATTTTGATGGGGAAGCAATAGTACCAACAGCCACACTACTTCTAGCCCCTTCATGGCCACATTTGTTTCAAAACATATTTCTCTTTTTGGGGTGATGAAAGTGTTCTAAAATTGATTGTGGTGATGGTTGCACAACTCCATGAATATACTAAAAACCACTGAATTGTACACTTTTAATGGATGAACCGTATGGTAGCTGCATTAGAGCTCAATAAAGTTGCTCCCTATTTTTAAAAACATGTTTGTGGAGCAAAATATTGCACACAAAACCAGCTCTGATTGGCTGCCAATATAAAGGATTCTGAATTTGATTTACCCTCGAATTCTTTTCCCAGTTCAAAATAAACATGTACACACATGCATGCACATCTGCACACACACAGGCAACATACAGGCACAAAGCCTTGGGCATTAAAATGTCAGATGCTTTCCCTGTTTTTCAATAAGACCCTCGCTCTTCAAAAGTGCCTTATTAAAAATACCTTGCCAACTTTAACACCCTACTCTGATGGTTCCCCTACATTTCTCCAGAATGTTTTCTAACATGTCTTAGTTAGCTATAATGCTCCTATATAATGTCCCCTGTGAGAGACAGAATAAAAGGAAGGGTTGTGGTTCAAAAGCACAGACTCTACAACTAGACTGCATGGATGCTAGCTCTTTTACTTATTAGGTGTGTAACCTTGGGGTTGTAATCTAACTTCTCTATGCCTCAGTTTTCTCATCTGTAAAATGGGGATAACAATAGCCCCTCCCTCACGGCACTGTTATGTGGTTTACATGTCTTAATGCATATACAGCACTTACAATGGTGCCATACTCGTGGTGGGTACTGTAATAAATTATTACTGATTGGCATTAGTATTAGTATTGGCTGATATCAAGTTGCTTCATGTTCTCTGTTGCCTTTGCTAGACTGTAGGATTATTTCAGGGCAGTGACTACCTTTTCTCCCTCCTAACCAAATGCTTTACATACAATTACTCCACAAATGCTTCCTCGGAATGTTTAAACACCACAGCTATATGATGCCAAAAGCACTTAGAAAATTCCGTAATAAATCCAAAACTCATTTTGATAAATGTAAAATTGTGCAAGTATATATGCAGACCTAGAATAATGGTTGGCATCTCCACTGCTGAAGTTTTGGTTCATCCCATCAACTGAAAGACTAGAGATACGAAAGGATCCTTAGTCTTCTATATCATTAGTGGAAAAGCACTAGGTTAGAACCACGGGCCCTACATTCTGCTCCTAGATCCACCTCAGACAATGCGACCTTCTGCAAGCCACTTAACCTCACTGTGCATCTGCCACTGGAAGGATAATTAACCATTCTTCAAAAGCAAGATGCTCTAAATAAAGGGCATTATTTTTCATACTGAGCTCATTTCTTGAGGGTAGAGTAAGTCTAATCTTTGAAAAAAACTTTTAAACATTTTCTTTTCCTGTTCAAATATGATGCTGCTGCTGATGATTATAAATGCAGGTAAAGCTGCTAATAAATAATATATCTCATTAGTGTGGTGAGCTAGGCTTTTCAGTACTTGAACGTACATTATCATAATAATCATCACAAAACCCTGTGAATAGACAGCAATGAGTTGCCTGGTTCTTTCCCTCCTGTGCACCTATGGCGTTCCAAATCCAAGTCCACTACCCAAGGGGTATCTGTCTCATCACGTGTCTGACATGGTAACCAAAGGAGAACACTGGAAGGTGGAAAAGCAGGCATGCTACCTTCATATACTTCCGACTCAAACGGTTAGACCAGCTCTGCAACTGCAGCAGCTCTCAGTAATATATTTAGACTTAGACATTCATTTATCAAAACTGCTCTTGAACTTTTATCATCTCTAAGCGGCTTGACTACTACGAGTCTTCCAATATTTTCCACTTTGAGGGCTTGAAATCTGTAATAGAGATAAGTCAGGAAAATGCATTACCTCTTGAAGTATCAGAACACCAGAAGTTTTCATGTTTAAAAGACAACACTGTTTGCTGTGCACATTTTCCTACATCTCCCTTTCCCTTCAAAATGGAGATTAAATTTTAAATCCTACTAAGCTAAACAGTAGTGTATTTAAGTATATACTGGGTCAACCATATTTAAAAATTGACATTTTCCTCACATTCAATGTAATGCCATCTTTGAATAAGTAATAAGCCAAGCATTTACCACAAACTTTCTTGTCTGCCAGAAAACTAGTGCTACTTCTAAATGGTCTACTCACCATTTAAAAGATACATGTTCAGAAAATAGCATCCCAGGTGGGATTAAGGCAGTATAAAGGAAAGATGCAATTTTCCCTAAGATTTCTGGTTCATATATAAATGGCAAAGCTCCAAAAGTTTTAACCAGTTAGGCCATAAATCTACTAAAAGAGTCAATAATAACTATACCTACTATGTGGCTTGACCTGTGCTTGGCACTTTACATTCATTATTTCATTTAATCCTTAAAACCAACAGATGAGGTTGTTTACAGAGGGGGCAACAAGGCTCAAAGAGGTGAAGGGAGTTGCCCAAAATTACACTGCCAACAAGAGGCAGAGTTTGGATTTGAACCCCAGTCTGAGATTCCAGGGCCGAAGGTCTTAACCACTGAACTCTATACAGCCTTCGCACAGAGAAACGTGCAAGAGTGGAACAGAAAACTTTGTTGAAATGAAGCATTCTTTAGAAATAAGTGGGACCACGAAGCAAAACTCTACAACTCTCTTATCCCTTTTTACTTAATAGACTATAAAAGCACGTCACATGGGGCTTCCCTGGTGGCGCAGTGGTTGAGAGTCCGCCTGCCGATGCAGGGGAAACGGGTTCGTGCCCCGGTCCGGGAGGATCCCACATGCCGCGGAGCGGCTGGGCCCGTGAGCCGTGGCCGCTGAGCCTGCGCGTCCGGAGCCTGTGCTCCGCAACGGGAGAGGCCACAACAGTGAGAGGCCCGCGTACCGCAAAAAAATAAATAAATATATATTTTTAAAAAGCACGTCACACATAGAATATAAAAACCATTCCTTAATCACCCCTCTATACCCATGTCCCTATGATCTTCGGGCAGTAAAATGTTACAACAAGGTCAGGCCCTGGGAACTGTGTCTGGAGTGGGACATCAGTAATAAAGGTGGGACCAGCAATAATAAAAACCAGTTGAAAGATTTCGTGTTTGACTTACTCCCTTTACTTTCACCCCCTTTCTTCACTTGCCTTTCTCTTCATCTTTCTCATTTGGAGGAAAGCAATTCACTGCTTTGCAACAGCCATACCTCTGACGTGCTGCTTGCCCCTTTTCAAAACCACCTCAAACTCTAGAAAGCTTTTATCAACCTCCAAGCACATGAGGCTTGATAACTTTCCTCTACTATTAAATATTTCAGTAGGCAGCAACTGACAAAGCAGTTTGTATAGTGAATGCATTATAAACGAAAGCAGCTTCAAAGTTAGCAAAAGTTAACTTCAGTCAGTGACACAAGCAAGTGTGCATAGAATGGGGCAAAGCTTTGACCCCATCAATTGTGCTGCATTAAGTTCATGATCATTATGTTCTAACAACCTCTCTTCTGAAGACAGCAGTCCCTCGGCAGGCCCTTCACTGTCGGTCTTAGCTACCACCCCGCCACATGAAGACTTCAGCTAGCACACAACACATTTTAAGAGTCAGATCATTATCAAACAACCAGAGTGCTCTCTTGAACTAAAAGAAATTATGCAACATAGGGGGAAAAAATGGATGTCTATTGCCTTTGCTGTAGGCCATTAGGGGTTTTAAGGCTATGAATATATATGAGTATTTGACTAAAGGAACAGACTCAAACAGCACAGTGTGGCCTCAGTGTTTTTCAAAGGGTCACCCCAGGGTTACCACAGCTGCCCTTGCAGGCAGACTTTCTCTGAAGTACTGGGTTTTACCTCCAATTTTCATTATGAATACTGCATTCTGAAGCACAATGTATTTGAATTTAAATATTGTTAATTATTTAAAATTAGCTACCACTGAATGTTCTTCTCAATGTTTGTGTAAAATAAATGCTTCAAGAAAACACAAGCTGCTTTATTTTGTTACTCCTAGTACACATTATCATGTCACCACCCTGCTCATCCAGTATACCCAGTTTGCTCCAGTTTGAGAGAAAGAGCACTGGACAGAGATTCTATTTGTTTGAACTACTGCAACGCCAGGAATATAATAGGTACTTCATAAGTATTTGTGGAAGGAATTGGCAGAATGGCTTCAAGGACTAGTTTTCAACTTCAAGAACTAGTTTTCAACTTCAAGAACATTCCAGAAAAACCTTTTGAGATACACAATTACAAAAGAAAACCACAAAAGAACAAAGACAAAGAAAATATACCAATTATGATTTACAAATATTGATAAGGGAGAACAATAAAAACCATACTTTACTTAGGCTGCCAGGATGTCATACAGAGATAATATTGCAGGGGGTAGGGGTGGTTAGGGTTATTAAAAACCAATTCCAGTTAGCGAACGCTAAGACAAGTTTTCAACTGACTCTTGTGCTTTCCTTTGTACATTTTTAATATTAATGATTTCAAACTTACAGAGGAAAATAAGGAATTGTAATGGATACCCGTGTTCCTGTGTACCCAATGCATGATGCTGAAACTACTGAAGTCCAGGAACCATGCCTCATTTGTTTTATACCTTTCTCTGGCTTTTAATACAGATTTCTATATACATGAGGAGTTCAAGAAATGTTTAACAACTGCCAAGAATAAGTGTCTAATCATATTAAATTCTTAACTGCATCCTCTCCGCGAGCCCCTCCCCAAAAAAGGCTTGCCCTAAAAAAAGCATGCTTTGTTTTAAATAACAAAAGAAAAACAAAAAATAAATACTTTTACTGGTCCTAGATGAAAGAGTATTGAAAGACTGGGGTCTCAGCTCATTTCAATCATGTGACCCGGCCGTATCTGTTTTCCTATGATAAAATGAGGCTCATAGGGCCGGCCCTCTATCCAGAGTTGTTGCATGAATAAATCAGCATGTATTTACATGGTAACAATTACAAGCGAGGTACTGAGAAGGATAATATAGCATATTTACTTCCCTAATCACTACCAACAGCAACGACTTACTATGTGCAAGGCCCTGATTTAAGCACTTTTATGTAAGGTATACAATCCCTTATCTGAAAACCTTGGTGCCAGACATGTTTCCAAATCCAAAAACGTCCAGACTTTTAGGTAGGCAGTAACCTGCATGTACTATACATTATGTAATACCCCAGTATGGTCTGAGGCACTGCCCCATAAACACATTACTAATTTTATAACAACAAAACCAAGTAAATATTAACATTAAGTAGAATAAAGGCTATAAAATACATTCACATCAGTTCAAGTCAAATTTTGTCAGCATCTGAGTTTTGGCACCTAACTTACCAAATAAAAGTTTTATCACACCTTTTTAAATCAAAAATTGTACACAACAAATTTTAGATGTACCTAATTCATTCAGTCCTTCTAAGTACTCTAAGATCGAAGTTCTCTTATTCCTATTTTACAGACGAAAACTATGAGGTAGAGAGAGATTAACTAACTCACCCAGTATATCCCAGCTAGTAAGTCTCCTGAACTGCAACCCAGGCGGCCTAGCTCCACTATTGTGCTCTTAACAACGATGCTCTATGACTTCTCTCAGAAACTGCTTGATGACACCAGACAAACATGTGGAAGTAAAACAGTACTAAACAATTTAAGTATCCAAAACAATACGGGAAACAGCACAAGGCAGCATTTATTTGTTATTCAACAACTATTTATAGAGGACATACCATGTGCCAGGTGCTCAGGAGACAACGACAAGCGAACCACACAAGCAAGGTCCAGGTTGCCTTCGTGCAGCCACAGACCGGTGGGGAAATGGCCCGGCATCAAATAAACATAATTATGACATGCATGGCAAGTTTGTGTGACTGCTGTTCACATCCAGAGGAGGAGATCAGGTCCGGGAGGCGGTGTAATAGGACATAAGATTGGAACTGTTCCTTGAGTGGTACTGGGGTTTGCAAGGACAAAAATAAAAAGGCAGGGCTTTTGAAACAGATGATGGCATGGCATCCATTCAAAAGGCCGTTACTGTGCGCCTACTCTATGCCAAGAATAATGCTAAGCACAAAAGTTCCAAACTAGGTAAAAATCCATTTAAACCAACAGAGGATTTGTGTAAGATAATAGTAAGGACAAGTGGGATAGTAGGCCTGGGTCACATCATGGAGAACCCTTGAGTGTTAAGTTGAGGAGCTGGGATTAGACCCTGCAGGAGTCCCTGAAAGTTATTTTGCAGGTTTCTGCCTCACAATATTAGGATTTATCCCTATGGAATGTCAATGACTATCTGCATTCCTATTTGGGGCCAATTAGACCTCAAAGCTGGATTGCTTTCAAGCAAGGGCTCAGGGCAACAAAACAAATGCCAAGTCTACATTCATTTAATCCTCAAGGAATAGAGAAAACTCTAATCTCTCAGAAACTAAAGGTATGGCAATTTGAAAATGCTGGAGAAGGCAATGACCAACTCCTCTTTTTGTTTTTCAATTTTTCCATTTATTTATTTATTTATTTTTGGCTGCACGCGGGCTTTCTCTAGTTGCAGCGAGCGGGGGCTACTCTTGATTGTGGTGCGCAGGCTTCTCATTGCGGTGGCTTCTCTTGTTGCGGGGCACGGGCTCTAGGCACGCAGGCTTCGGTAGTTGTGGCGCACGGGCTTCGTTGCTCTGAGGCATGTGGGATCTTCCCGGCCCAGGGATCGAACCCACGTCCCCGGCATTGGCAGGTGGAGTCTTAACCACTGCGCCGCCACGAGGGAAGTCCCCCAACTCCTCTTAAAATCCCAAAGGCCGGTTCTAAAACCTAAGTTATTCCTTCATATGCAAATGAGATTTCCAACCTTCCAAAGTACACTTCTATGAGAAAATAAAACATCATTCTTTGAAAAACAAATTCTTAAGTTGAACGATGATCTGATCTTTAATGAGGCTGGTGACAACTTACCTCAGGGCACAGGTGACAATGTGACAGTGGAAACTCAACTGCTTTTTAACATACCTCAGAGTTGCCACTCCCCTATCCCCTTAATCTAAGCAGAGTGGAAGAAGTGAATTACATATTTATTCAGCATACATATCAAAGATTTTCATTCTCAGGTCTTAATGTAAACAACTGAGTAGTGAGGTATTCTATTTGTCCTCTGCAAAACAAATTCCCTTTACGCCCACTAATGTTTTTTTCAGCCATTGACCTTCAACGGAGAAGTAGGTAACAAAGACTCTTCAGTGGCTTCCCGCTGTTCTGAGAACCAAACTCAAATTATTTCTCAGAATCTCCAGGCCCTGCATCACCTATTATCTGCCTCTTTCCAGGTTCCTTAACTCCTTTAACCACTCCCCCACATAGCTCACTAGGCTCCATCCTCGCTAGCTTGTTTTCTGTTCCTCAAACATCTCAAGTTTGTTTTTCTGCCTCAAGGCCTTGACTCTTACTCTTCTCTGGGCTCCTGACGAGGTAAGCTGAAAAGGTAAGCTCAATCTCTCTTCTTTCACGTCTCTATTCAAAGGTCACCTTTGCTGGGAGGCCTTTCCAGAGCACCCTTACTAAATAGGCCGGTCCCAGTTCTCCATTTCACAGTATTTCCATCATTGCTGTCATTACCATCTACAAGGATCTTCTTCATTTGTTTCCTTGTTTATTGTCTATATCCTTCGGTGGACTATAACCTCTGTGAGACTCTAGAAGAATAAGGATCATGCCTCTTAAGGTCTATCATTGTGCGTATCACAATGATAAATAAATGGCAAATAGAAGGTGCTCAACAGATTTCGTAAAATAAATTATTGAATGAATGAAGAACATATTTAAAGGCTGATTGCTATGAATGTCAGTAACTTGAGAAAGCCTTTTTCTTTCTAATTTTGAGATGTTTCTCTACAGCTGTTCAGTTTTCAAAATTCTTTCTACATTTTCTGAAATCTGGTGACACCTGACAAATTGTTGTACTCGTTCATGGCAATAAAAATACATCACTCAACCAATGGATTTAAGAAACAACACTTTGAGGAGGTTGTGGTAGTTTATTAAACATCAATACAATCAAACAATTTGAAAATTGGTTAGTCTCATTCCACTAATGTAAGTCAAATTACATGAAGAAAAGTAATTTAAAATGTAAAGAAATGAAAATGAAGATAATTCGACAGCAAACTGCAATTATGTTTACTAACATCAGAAATATCCAGTTTGATAACTTCTGGGTGTACTAGGTGGATTATCAAGTACATTTTGAGTAACATTCTAAGATTCAGAGCAAAATGCTTAAGACAAACTCATATCCACCTCTATCTTTTTTTCTGGCAAACATAAGTAGTTCATACTAGGGCAATGTTACCTTAGACTTGGTATCAGTAACAATTACCAAGGGAAAAAAAAATGGCATAGTAATATAAACTCTTTTCTTTGAAACAGTTGGCAAGTTTGTATATCTTTCCAGAAAGGGTTGGCAAGAAAATTACACATTTAGAAGGGTGGGCCTATTGGTATAAATCCCCTTTCCCTACTATATCCCATTTTTTAAAAGAACTAAAGTGAAGTCAGAAATTTACCAAATTGAATGAGGGAAACTACAAATCACCTGTAAGCCATATAAGCCATGTAACTAAACTGACGATCAACAGACTTTAATATTCTTGTGAAAACCACTTGCCTCAGAACAACACCTTAAACTCGATACTGTCATACCACCCTTTTTTAATTTTTTAAAATTATTTATTAATTTATTTTTTGCGGTACGCGGGCCTCTCACTGTTGTGGCCTCTCCCGCTGCGGAGCACAGGCTCCCGACGCGCAGGCTCAGCGGCCATGGCTCACGGGCCCAGCCGCTCCGTGGCATGTGGGATCTTCCCGGACCGGGGCTCGAACCCGCGCGTGCCCTGCATCGGCAGGCGGACTCCCAACCACTGCGCCACCAGGGAAGCCCATACCACCCTTTTTTTAAAGTGTGCTTATAAAAATGGCAGATTAAAAGCCTTGGGAATTTGAGGCTCTTATTTATCTATTTTAAAAACACATCATTTGACGTTGCAGCAGAAGCTACATGCTTTGCCTCACTGCCAAAAAAGTGTTCCCAGGACAGTGAAATTTAGCCATCATCTTCATTCACAACTTGGCTTCTTCTGAGGTGACTGCCAGTTGGTTCACAGTATGTCAATGGCAACACCTGGTCACACATCAAGCACACAATTCTATCACTGTTAAGTATAAGGATATTAATAAAAACTTGCAGATAAGAAAGCTAATATTTTTAAACGTAAAATGATGTCATAACAGCTTAATGGATTATTTCATTTTTCGCAGTTTTCAAACTTGAACACTGGATATAGCCCATTTCCAAGAACACAGCCACCAAGGTCAGCATGTGCTAGTTCACTGTATCTGCCTCCACTTTCAGCTTCTTCATTCAATTTTCTTCACGCACTAATTAGCGCATGGAAGTGAGTAAACGAACCTCAGTATGGGAGCTAACAGGGCAACTGCATGGGGAGAAGGCGATATTGCTAGTGCTCTGTGAAATCAGCTTCAGCGCACTAATCCCCAATCCACAGAAAAGTCGTCTGTTTGACATGGTTTTTAAATTCTGCTTCTTGAGGGTATATACAAATATGAGATCTGAAGTAAGAAATTGTGGCCTCTTTAAAAGAAGAAACAAAAACAAAGGCAGGGGCCCTCCCAACAGAGACGGTTTTAAACTCCAGAGTCTGTCAGTTCCCATTCAGTGTGCTTAGTAACCAGCCTATGCTAACTTGAGTGACTTTATCCCAAACCACAAGTCCTCTGACTACATTAAAACGATGAACACCCCAGTCTGCAGGAGAAACTCTCTCTCTCTCTCTCTCTCTCTCTCTCTCTCTCTCTCTCTCTCTCTCTCTCCCCTCCCCCCTCCCCCCTCCCCCCGTCTGCTTGGCAGCGTGGGAAGAATCAGATTCAGGACCATGTGCTAGGATTAAACACAAACATACATACATACATTCTAAGTAGTTGTGGTTCTTGAACTAAGTTACTGAAAACTAGAAAGAAACTTTCAAGTTCCTCAGCGGGTATTTGCTAGAGGATCATTCCCATCACTTGCAGTACACCGTAATAGACTGTAAGCTTCCAAGAAAATCATTAGACAACTGTCATTAATCCAAAGAAGCCAAGACTTTTAGAGATGAAGACGTTCAAAGCAGAGTTAAAAGCTTCGAGGAAGAGAGGAGTGTGCTCCTGACTCGGGAGGCAGCGGCGGAGCCTACCAAGTTAGAAGATTCTAGAGGAGGGACGGTTGGGAGGCACAAAGCAGAAACTGTTAGAAGGCAAGAGACAGTGGGGCCTGAGGCGGACAGAGGGACCCCAGACCGTCAAGGGCAGCGACAGCCCGGAGGAGAAGATCTTAGAGGGATAACAAAGAAGCAAAGGAAAGCCGCGTACAGTGGTCCTCAAAGAACCCAGGCGACTGGCGGAGCCAGCGAGTCCGGGAGGTAGGGATGAGAAGGTGCAGGGATGAGGGCGCACAGCGGCAAGCGAGAGAAAATGGGTTGGGGGGTGAGGGGACGTGCAGATCGCAACTCCTTACCGCGCGCCGCCTGGCCCCGCCGGGTCCCAGGGGCTCGCAGGCGGCTGATGGAGCCGCTGCGACTTCAGGACCCTGCCTCACCTTGTTTGCCGCGTCCCGGCGTCCCGCTGTCCGTTCGCCGGCTGCCGCGCTCCGAGGGCCAAAGAGCTAGTCGCGCGGCGCAGCCGGGGCTCTGTCCGGCTGTGAGGCACCGGCCCCCAATCCTCCGCACCCCCTGCTCGCCCCGGTCACTTCGCCTCGCTCTCCCGCAGGCGGAGAGCACGGACCCTAACCCGAACGCCGCTCCACTTATTTCAAAAGCCCCCGTCCCACGCTTCCCCGGAATAGGAGCGGAGCTGCTGCGGCCGCAGCGGCAGAGCCTCCGCCTGACCTCACCGGGGGGTGGGGGGGGGCGGGAGCCCAGTTGAGGAGGGGAGAGGGAGGGAGCGCGCGGGCGGGGGAAACATGGCGGCGGGGGTGGCCCCGGCGGCGCCTGCGCGGGAGGCGCGGGAGCTGGGGCTAGGACCGTGTGTAGGGTCCGAGCACAACTCCGCTGCCGCCGATTCGTGGCGAGGAGGGGCCCGGAGGCGGGGTGACCGCCCAGTGGCCCTCACGCCTCCGAAACCGGGACGCTCGGCTTTGAGCACACTTGGCTTCTAGTGCCCAGGGGGCAGAAGAGGTGAAAACTGTCAAGTATCCAGGGACACAGTGCGCCCGCCAAGAGGAGGTCCCCCCCCCCCGGTGCTCCTGCCTGCAGTTGTCGCGGCCCCTCTTAGTTACAGGGGGCACGGGCACAAGGTGTGTCGTCAAGCCGCTTCCCCTCGGTGGGGCGCGCACCTCGAAATCAGCCTGACCCAGGCTGTCACGCAACTGTTTTCATCACTCTTCGGATGCGACGAGCGCTTCATCGCTGCCCTTCCTACGGGAGGTACAGACGATTAAGAAAGAGGAAGAATAACAAATACGGCACTTCAGCATTTTACCGAGCGTCTGCTTAGAACCCAGCGCTGAATTATTCACTCACTTAACTCTCACAGCTACTCCACAAGGTCCACAGTAGTAGTATCTCCGTTTCACAAGTGACAAAACTGAGGCGTAAAGGTCAAACTAGTTGCCCAAGGTTACACAATTGGTAAGGGGTCGAGCAGGACCCTGGATCCCAAGCAGTGTGGTTCCAGCGCCCAAGCTCTTAACCGCTGTGCCACGCTGCTTCCAAACTGGTGGAACTGCTGTTCTGAGTCAGAATCTTGACTCTCTCCTCCCGGTTCTGTCAGCCAAGCCCCCAACAAAAACTCCAGTCAAGCCTGTTTTTCCCCTTTGCAGGTCTTCTATTCATTCTTTGCCTTCTTGACGGTTACAGCCTGGGGCCACCTTTTTACACCTCTTCCTTTGCCTTTTCTGCTTATAATTCCAGACTTCTCCTAGGAAAAATAATGGGAGCGTGCTGTTAGCAACCAGTTTACTCACTGTTTGTTTTTTGTTTTTTCTTCTTTTTTAAGGAAGTTATGGGGTGAGTGTGGGGACTGTAGTTCTTTATGTTTCCTAATATTTCTCCCTTTGCCTACCAGTAAACTGATCAGGCATCTGAGATCTCAACATTGTTGACCTGGTATTTCAAATTCCATCACTGAAATTCTAGTAGTGCATTTTAAGTAACTTTGAAATTAATCAGTTACTCAAAAACTTGCAAGAACTAAAGCTATCACCACATTGTTGGGCTTTACCAAACTGGTAAAAAGGTAAGAAAGAACTCCAAGTGCACATGTAATTTACATTATTATCTTTTACCTGTCAGTGGATTCAACACGATTCATCTTTGTTAACAGGCGTGCATTCATTGGCTTCTCCACTATGCTTATTCAATAATTGTCATCATATACCTGTGTTACA
This sequence comes from Kogia breviceps, assembly GCF_026419965.1. NCBI lineage: Eukaryota > Metazoa > Chordata > Mammalia > Artiodactyla > Physeteridae > Kogia > Kogia breviceps. Next base: position 29,351,963 of record NC_081330.1, on the reverse strand, counting down.
CACAAAATGCCTATTAGGTGGAAAGCACCTGTTACAGGAGTTTACAGTCTCATTGAGGAGATGTGTTTAAAGCAATTGATTTCAGCGTGTATGAAAAATCTAGCACGTTAAGTTAAAAATAAATAAGTAAATACAACTGAGTTGATATACATCCGAGTCATTGCTTCATCCCTGCCATAAAAAGGTTCAAGTGGGGTAGTTTTACAGTAAGTTATCAAACAGAAATAACAGGAAAATGGGATAATCAGGTGTGGCCCTAGCAGCCCCAATTCACACTATTCACCCTTCTGATACATAGCAAGGATGGGGGTGGTTATAGAATCTGCATCTGAACGATGAGATAGGAATAAGATATATTACAAACAGACTTTTTCGGTAGGAATTAGTTGCTATTTGGGTTAGGATGCTTTGAAAAGTTAATCTAGTGGACAGAGCACTCTGACTTGCAGTCAGAAGACACTTATGAGCTATGTCACATTAAGTTAACCCCATCACCTCTCTTGAGTGTGTTCTTCCTGAATTTAGAGTGGGGTAATAATGATATTGGCCTGATCTGCGTCACAGCATTGTTCTAGGTTTCAAAACAAAAAACGCCATGTGAAACTACCTTGTAAACTTGTAAAAAATATATATAAATGTAATGCAATGTTTTCATTAATATCAGACTGATTGGCCACTAGAAGCTAGGGATTTATTTAATCGTGAAAGATGTTGCAAGTTAACCTGTAGCCCAAAATGTGAAGAATTAGAAAGAGCATTTGGAATACAATAGTACAATAAAAATCTAAAGAATGGGGAGATGTAACAGAGGTTCAAGGAATAAGAAAACAAGTCAAAACAAAATATTAGTGGTGAAGAGAATACAGAAAATGATGATGGCTATTATAGGCTGAATTGTAGCCCCCCCTCAAAATTCAAATGTTGAAATCTTAACCTCTAGTATCTCAGAAAGTAATGTTATTTGGAGATACATTATTTAAACAGGTAATTAAATTAAAATGAGGTCTTTAGAGTGGGCCCTAATCACACATGACTGTTGTCCTCATAAGAAGAGGAGATTCGGACACACATGGGCATACACACTACCATGTAAGGACATAGTGGGAAGGCGGCCATCTGCAAGCCAAGGAAAGAGGCCTCAGAGGAAATCAAACCTGTTGACACCTCGATCTCGGACACATAGCCTCTGTGAGAGCTGTGAGAAAATAAATTTCTGTTTACTGTTTATTGTTGTTAAAGCCATCCAGTCCATGGTACTTTGTTGTGCCTGCTCTAGCAAACTAATATAATGGTAAAAAATTTAAATGCCAGCTGGATATCCTCCATATTAGTTACTGTTAATTGCTGCCTAACAAATTGCCATAAACCTGGTACTGGCCTAAAACTACACACATGTATTACCTCAGTTTCTGGGGGGTCAGGAGTCTAGGCATAGCTGAGCTGGGTGCGATGCTCAGAGTCTCACAAAGCTACAATCAAGGTGTCGGCCGGGCTGTGTTCACATGTGGAGCTCAGAGTCTTCTTTCAAGCTCATTCAGGTGGTTGTGGATTCAATTCCTCAGGGTTGTAGGACTGACACCCCGGGCATCTACAGGCTCTAGAGACTGCCCCCCTCCATAGTCAGCTTACAACAGCGCTGTTCGTTTGATCATGGTCAGCAGGAGAACTCTCTCCTCCAGAAGGGACTTAAATTACATCTTCTGAATCTCTTCACTGTTGTCATGTAAAGTAACCTCATCATCAGACTGGTCACCAAGCATATCCACAGGTCTCCACTACACTTAAAGGAGAAGGGAATGTACAGGGCGTGTACACTGGAGGGCAAGAATCTTGGAGGTCATCTTAGAATTCTGTCCACCATGTCCCCCAACAGTTTGACAAGACCAATTTAATTATATGTTTATAGAAATTCAACAAGACAGAGATCATGCAGGCAGATGTGGACATGCATGTACACATGTACACACACCAAAGAGCACCCCAGCCACAGCTGAGGCCTAGTCCCTCGGGAAGCATTTGCCAGCCTGCTGTGTGCCTAATAGATATGAAAGCAAAGGGTTTCGATTGCATTAACTCTGAGTAAAGAACAAATTGAAAAGTATTAGGACACCTCTTTTGACCTCTCTGCTCAATTTGCATTTCTTTGAAACACTCAGCTGGTCCATTATTGAATGGAACCGGTATTTATAGAGAGCCCACAGAGGGTCTGCTTAGCCCCTTACTCACTCCATAGAGTGAAATAAGGAACAGAAGAAGGAGAAAGGTTTCTATTCCCCTGTGGCTCACAAAATAGTCTAGACAAGTCGCCAAAACATATATATATATGGTGGGGTGGGGTGTGTGTTTAAATGCAGAAATAAACACACACTTTCTAAGTGAAGAGAACCCAACATGTTCTATCCTTTTAGTCAGATAAGTGAACTCCTAATTGGGCTTCAAGGAGAGGTCAAGATTGAGCTTGAAGCCAGGAAAGGATCGAAAGGATCTGTGCAGATTTTCTTACCATCAGGGATGAAACTAGCCATAAACTACACTAACCAGATTTTGTGTGCAGGACTCTGGGAAGATTCTAATCCTGCCCTCTTCTGTCAAAATTTCAGAGCTGACTTCTCAACACAGCTCCTATGCATTTCATTCTTACAGGAGCTCAAATTTGGAGGGTTAGAAATCAAAAATGTCCTGGGTACTCTGGAATCAAAGCGTTCTAAAAATAGAACTATAGGATGAGTGCAAAGGATACCATTGAGGGGTTTTAAGTGTAAGAGTGATAAGAGGCAATGTATGTTTGAGAGTCACCATGACTTCTCTGAGTTGGACAGGGGCAAAGGCAAAAGCAGGGAGACTGGTAAGAAGGCTGCAGTAGGCAGACAAGTGATGATGCAGCCTAGAATAGGGTGGTGGCAATAGAGACAGAAAAACAAGGCAGATGGAACAGAGATATATTCAAGAGGATGACCCAGCAACTAGGAAGACCCATTCAACTAGATGAAAGATGATGTCATTTATTATCCTAGGAAAGACGGAAGCATCTAGGTTTTGGAGGAGGGTTTTTTTCTGGGGCGGGTGGTGGTGGTGGTGGTGGATTGCATCGCATGAAGAGTTCCATTTGAGACATGTTACCTTTGTCAGTGAGATATTCAAGAGGAGAGATCAAGCAGGCAGGAATGCATGCATCAAAGGCTCAGAATAGATTCTCTGTGATGGAGAGGCTTCATTGGCAGGCTTCTATAGGAAATGGTACACAACTGTTGTCTGTCTCCCCACCAACTTGCTAAAACATGATATACATAACAACCTGGATGTATCTCAAAATAATTATTCTAAGTGAAAGATGCCACACCAAATGGGGTGCATACCTTATGATTCAATTTATATAAAATTCTAGAAAATGAAAATGAATCTATAGCAATAGAAAGCAGATCAGTGATTGCCTGTGGATGAGAACCTCAACTGTCCATTCATTCAACAAATATTTATTGAATGTTTCCCATATGCAAGGCCATGCTACACTCTATGAGAGACACAAAGAGATATAAGATCTGGTCTCAAAATTTATAAAATCATTTTGAGGAGATATGTCAAAGCTCAGGTAACCACTATACCAAGCACGTGTGATAAGTGTCATATGTGTGATATAAGCAATGGGAATTCATATACTCACTCTTTGTCATATCAGTAAATTGGAAATAAAGTCCTGACATCAGAAATTTGGTTAAATATATTATATGAGTATATAATTGAATACTCCACACTCTTTCAAAAACAATACATGATTTCATGTGTTGAAATGGAAAGATGTTTACGATAGCCTACAAAACGGTATTATGATTCTTCCCCCACAATAAACACATATATATGCATACAGAGAAATAATTAGGAAACTATACCATAAGATGGTAACAGTGATTATCCTTTCATGTATAAGATTATGGGGGTTATTATATTCTTTTCCTTGTATGTGCTTTCTGATTTTTCTGTACTGAGACTGGAAGAATAAAATAATGTAATTTTTTCTAATAAAGAGGAAAGGCTTTAGAGAAATTCTGATGCAGTCATGTTTTAGCCAAGTCATTTTTTTTTAAATTTTAATGATTACATTGTAGCATTGGATCACTTCAACATATATCATCAAACTCAATCTTTAAGATTTTTATTATGTTACAAGAATACATTTTTTTAATTTATTTATTTTTGGCTGTGTTGGGTCTTCGTTGCTGCGCGCAGGCTTTCTCTAGTTGTGGCGAGTGGGAGCTACTCTTTGTTACGGTGCGCGGGCTTCTCATTGCAGTGGCTTCTCTTGTTGTGGAGCACGGGCTCTAGGCGTGCAGGCTTCAGTAGCTGTGGCACGCGGCCTCACTAGTTGTGGCTTGCGGGCTCCAGAGCGCAGGCTCAGGAGTTGTGGCGGACGGGCTTAGTTGCTCCACGGCATGTGGGATCTTCCCAGGCCAGGGCTCGAACCCATGTCCCCTGCATTGGCAGGCAGATTCTTAACCACTGTGCCACCAGGGAAGCCCTAGTCATGTCATTAAAAAAAATTTTTTTATTGGGGTTTAATTGACACATAACATTATATTAGTTTCAAGTATACAACATAAAATGAGTTGATATTTGCATACATTGGGAAATGGTCACCACAATAAGTCTAGTTAACATCAGTCACCATACATAGTTACAAAACTTTTTTTTTCTTTTTTTGTCTTGTGATGAGTACTTTTAAGATCTACTCTCTTAGCAATTTTCAAATATGCAGTACAATATTATTAACTATAGTCACCATGCTGTGCATTACATCCCCATGACTTATTTAGTTTATAACTCAAAGATTGTACCTTTTGACCCACTTTGCTCCCCCACCCCCCTCCAGGCATGTCATTTCTAGATGAGACTATATCCACTAGAGATACAGAACTAGAGCAGGTAGTTAGAATACATTTCTAGAGAGATGGTAGTTAAAACAATGGAAACAATTAAGAAAACTCAGGGGAGCTTAGACTCACGGAAGACATAGTTACCAGAGGAGACACCAAAAGAATGGGGAGAAAAAGAGATCGCCTCCAAGTGAGAAACAAGAAAACAGAACCAATGGAGAGGTAGCTGTGCTAAACATAAGACAGTGAGGGGCACTTACTCTCACAGAGAGCATGGTAACACTCTCCAAGTAGAAGTTTCCAGAGCAAGTGTAGAATTTTGAAACTTATGATGCCTTTTAAAAAATTTACCACAATATTACCATATAAAAATAGTGTCATCTTTCTCAAATGCAAATCTAAATATGTCACTTAGTTTCAAACTGCTTCTTCTTTGCACATTAGAACTCACAGAAATCAGGAGACTGGGGCTGGAAAGGAATGCAAAGACCATTTTGTCTTGGCACTTGATTTCACTGATAAGAAAATTGAGGCCCAGAGAACCTGATTTGCCCAGGGTCACACAACCAGTGACTTAAATATAGTTAAAATTTTTCAGCTGTTTGTGCTAAAGGGGAATGCAGGAGGCTTGGTAAATGAGTCCTTAGATATTCCACTAATCTCACTTTGTCAACAGTTTCAAGGTCCTCCTTTCACAACATTTTCCTTTCCTGTAACTCTGGTTGACCTACTCTATCCCCCTTCTTTCCACCTTCCCCTTTCCTTTCTCCTAAACCTGTCTCTTTTGCAGTAACTGCTTTATTTTGCCAGGACTTTGCTCATATGATCATCATAATAAGAACGCCTCCTTCTTGCCATCCTAGCAAATAGCTTCTCCTTTTACCAGACTCAGCTCAAGTGTCACTTTCCCTAAGAAGCATTTTCTGTCCACCAGGCGGTAACGCACACACCTCAGTGCAGTGGTGAAGAGCAAACTTTGTCTGGGTTTGAATTCAAGTTCTACCACTCACTGTGACCTTGGGCAAATTACTGAATCTTTTTGCCCACTTGTAGTATTTTGTAACATGAGGATCCTAATAATTCCTTATCTATTGGATTTTCCTGAAGGCTTAATAAGTTACTATACATGAAAGCACTTAGAACCGTGCTTGGTACACAGGAAACTCTACAGAACTCTTAGGTACTATCATTATCTTGAACCCACTCCTCTCACCAGAGCACCTGAAATACTCTCTGGTATTTTGTACATGCCTGCCTCTCTCTACTAGACTATAAGCAGTTAAGGGATACATAACATAATTAGATGTGAAATATGATGTCAAAACTACTTTTGAAAGGACTTCCATGTCACTTCTTCCAGGCTGGCAGGTGAGCTCCCCTAAATACTATGTAACTTGGGCAAGTCTTTTACATTCACCGACTCTTCTCCAATCTATAAATGGGATAGTAACACTCACTATTCAACATGTCACAAATTGTGATGAATAGCGAATTAATGTTACTAAGGTACTTCAAGATGAAAAGCACTACAGAACCGCACAGTGTTTTTTTTTGTTTGTTTTGTTTTTTTTGTTTTGTTTTGTTTTTGTGGTATGCGGGCCTCACTGTTGTGGCCTCTCCCGTTGCGGAGCACAGGCTCCGGACGCTCAGGCTCAGCGGCCATGGCTCACGGGCCCAGCCGCTCCGCGGCATGTGGGATCCTCCCGGACCGGAGCACGAACCCGTGTCCCCTGCATCGGCAGGCGGATTCTCAACCACTGTGCCACCAGGGAAGCCCCCGCACAGTGTTTTTAACAGGGTTTGCCTTCTTTATTCTTGGAGATAGCAAATGTGACTATAGGAACTTTGTTTACAGGGATGCTCAGCTTCTATTTTTTCAGGTTGACTTTCTTCTGATGTAACATTATATGTCCTTCTGGAGGGCTTGCCTAGAGATTTCAACGGCAATGTAAGTAGCAGGAACTCCTTGGGAACAGTGGTCCCTGTTTCCTAAACATGATATTGTTAGGGGTCTCTGCCTCTTATCATTAAGTGGGACCTGAACAGCATCTGATCAAGTTTCTTTCTCCAATCCTTCATCCCAACAAAGTCTCCATCGCATCCGCAGTTGTTGATCTGTTTCAGTAACTGATTCTATCCAAAAGCCAAACCTTCCCTAATCGGCAGTGATGACTCCTCGTGCCTACTAACAGCCACAGCATGACTTCAGACTAGCCTCAGCCGCTGCTAACACCCACAAAATAAAGAACTCTAGAGCAGCACCCGCCAACAGAAATACAATGTGAGCCACAAACGTTACCCACATATGCAATTTTAAATTATCAAATAGCCACGTTTTTAAAAGTAAAAAAAAAGTGAAATTAATTTAATTATACATTTTATCTAATTCAATAAAGCCAAAATATTTTCAACATGTAATCATTACAAAAAGAATCAATGAGGGCTTCCCTGGTGGCGCAGTGGTTGAGAGTCCGCCTGCCGATGCAGAGAGCACGGGTTCGTGCCCGGGTCCGGGAGGATCCCACGTGCCGCGGAGCGGCTGGGCCCATGAGCCATGGCCGCTGAGCCTGCGCGTCCGGAGCCTGTGCTCCGCAACGGGAGAGGCCACAACAGTGAGAGGCCCGTGTACCGCAAAGAAAAAAAAAGAATCGATGAGATATTTTATATTACTCTTTTTTTGTACTAAGTCTTTGAAATCCAGTGTGTATTTTACGCTTCAACACATCTTAATTTGGACTGGCCATATTCCAACTGTTCAGTAGCCACATGTGGCTAGTGGCTACTATACTGGACATGGTAGGTCTAGAGATCTGGTTTATTGACCTAAAGTAACCTAAAATTATAGACCTATATATACCAGAGAATGGTCTCCAGTAGCACTCCCCTCACACAATACCCTAGGAGTACAAGAGATGATGACATGGAAAGTGTAATTTTTTATTGTCTACACATTAGAGGTTTTGCTAAGTACCACTAATAAACTACAAAGGCATCATGTAGTAATATGATACAATAGCAAATACGATAGTACAGAAAACTATGAAAATTCTAAAGGATTTAACTGCACATGAAAGACCAGCTATTACATTTCTGACCAATCAGATGAGAAATAGGCAACAGGAATTACCCATTGCATTGAGTGTATCAAGTTTAGAACTGGAGACATTTTTAAAAAAACAGCAATGCTTTGTCTGAATTTGTGATGATTTGGAATCACATGAATATTTTTAAGAAAAACAATGGTATTACTTTCAAGAATATGGAGAAATGCAAATTAGATTGTCACAGAGTTGGTAGAAACCCTTGATAGATCCCCTCTATTAATCAGGAAGACAGTCAGCCAACAGTCATCCAATAATTCCTACATGCTATTTCCTTTTCTCCCAGACAGCTTCTACTACTCTTCAGGTCTCTGTTTAACATTTTTCTTCAGAAGACCTTTTCTCATATCCTAGACTAGAACGGGTGTTTCCATAAAATTCCCAAAGCATCCCGTACTCAAATAATATCACCCCATTAACGTAAACCATTATTTGCTTTTCATGCTAGAATGTAAAGCCCCGTGGAGGGATGAACTAGGTGTGTCTTGCTTGTTAGTGAACTCCAGTGTCTCAAAGGAAGCCTGGCACATTGGGAGCACATAAATATTATTGATTTAAATTATTAACTCAAGTCACTAGTAATTATGTTTTGTTATGGACTAACTATATTAGCATATGAATTGTACCTAAAAGAGTGCATCAACAGTGTTTATTCTTTTAAGTACTTTACACTCTTCTAATACAATCTTACTTATAATACTAATGTTCTTGGCAGTGTTCTTATTTTTCCATAGAAAGGGCAAAATCTCAGTTTTGGTCTAAATATTCTCAGATTCTCGGTCAGTGGAGTCCACATTAATGAGGTTATCCTGTATATGATTAGATTATCCTTGGAACTTCATACCAGCCACTTCACCTCGGGGATTAAAGTTTCAGAATGTGATTTATCTACCTGACATAACTGATTTTAAGGAGGTGTCCCTTTTTAATTCAGGCCCTAAGTACTGTACCGAAATACAGAGTTTGGATATAAACCCCAAATTGTTTAACACATTCACAATATAGGAAATTGCATTTCAATTGAATTTTAATTTTCCTGGCATTCTTGGAAAAAATAATTTTTTTAACAAACATTTAACATAACCCTATTTCCCTACAGCATGAAATATGTACAGCCAGGAGCTACTCCATTAAGCAGCCACACCTGTCTTGCCCAATTCTAACACGATGCTAATAATTAGCAGTGTAGCCTCAGGAATGTTCCAAAGGTTCTGAACTCTTCCAAGTCTCCCCATCTCACTCCTCACCCCAACCTACTCAAGGACATTTGTGCTTGCCATTCTTTGGTTTGACATACACTACTATTTTGCTTATTGCTCTTAAACACTAGAGGTAATATTTGTAGAGTGCTATGGTGGACCAGGTACTGTGGTAGGCCCTTCAGAAACATTATCTCATTTAATCCTCACAGCAATCCTATGAGGTAAGTGCCATCAGTGTTCTCATTTCACAGAGGCGCTATCTGAAGCACACAAGCTTAACTAACTTCCATAAGGATTCACAGGTAGTAAGAGGCAGAGCTGGACTTTGATCCTGAGCAGGCTGGCTCCAGAATCTAGGCTACATTATTTTGATGAAAATGTTGGTATTCTGGTGCCACCCAAGGGAGAGCTCCCCTCTGCCTTGCTCTGGCCTTCTCACTGGAAAATTTAAAAAACTATATTACTTTTACTCAAGATACTCGGGTACATATCAAATCATCATGTTATACACCTTAAACTTACATAATGTTATATGTCAATTAGATATCAATATAGCTAAAAAAAATTTTTTAAGACACTTTTGGTATAGATATAGTAAAAAGAATGTCTATTAGGTTTTTTTTCAATTTAAGTTACACTCTAATTCCTCTTCCTAAATTCTACCTACCTTTTTATGTGTTTGAAAATCACTACCACACACTTTTTTCCAACATGAAACAGTTTATAGAATATTTATTACCATGATCCTTGTTACAGAGAGCTTTTTTTCCTCTGCTCAAACTTCATCTAAAAATTGAGCTATATGAATGGGAGGTAATACAATTTTTGAGTTGGAAAAGATCTTAGAAAGGATCCAACCTCCTCATCTCACTGTTGCGGCCTCTCCCGTTGAGGAGCACCGGCTCCGGACGCGCAGGCTCAGTGGCCACGGCTCACGGGCCCAGCCGCTCCGCGGCATGTGGGATCTTCCCGGACCGGGGCACGAACCCGTGTCCCCTGCATCGGCAGGCGGATTCTCAACCACTGCGCCTCCAGGGAAGCCCCAACCTCCTCATCTTAAAGGCAAAAATCCCTGGGTCAAGACTGAATATGCCAGGCCTTTAGTTCATTAATTCATTAATTCTGCAAATATTTATTGAGTACCTACTATGTGTTCTATATGGTACAGAAGAGACAATTATCCCTTTAAGACCTCATATACTAGTAGGGGGAATAAGATAATAAGCAAGCAAACAATTGAATAAGTAAGATAATTCCAGGTAATAAGAAGTGTTTTGAAGAAAATAAAATGAAGAAATGGGATAGTGAGTGATCTGAGATGGGAGGAGCTATTTCTGAGGGATGGTCAGGAAATACTGCTCTTAAGTAAAATTTGCACTGAGGCTTGAATGAAGAGAAGAAGCCACCCAAGCAAAGATCTGAAGGAAAGTCATTCCAAAGAGGAAATGGCAAGTGAAAAGCCCTGAGGTGGGAATGAATTTGATGGATTAAAGGAATAGAAAAATAGCCATTATAGCTGAAAGACAGTAAACTAGGGGCTGAGTGGTAAAGCATGATATCGTGAAAACGTGGATAAAAACAAAATCGCTGTGGGCCTGTGGTCTGTGTCAAGGAATTTTAATATTATTCTAAATGTAATAAGAAGCCATGGGAAATGTTGGAACAAGGCAGTGATATGATGTCTTAGTTTTTTACATTACAATATTAAGTGGTGCTAAAGCCTTAAATCAGAGTCCAATAGCTATAACTCATCATTAGCTCTCAGTTGTATACAGAATTGCCTGACCATGAGTTGAGTTTAATATCAATGCTTTGAGAAAATAATGGACATTTTTAGAAATGATAGCAACTACAGTTATAGTAATGGCCCCCATTGAATTACACCTCCCTGGATCCATTGCCTTCCTATACTTCTTTAGCACATTGACTCTGAGCTTGGCCTCCCACATTGACTCTGTGACTTGCTTTGACCAATGGTACGTGAGCAAGACATCACAAGCAGAGGCTTGAAAAGCACTTAGGCACTGGAACTTGCTCTCCCTTGGTGCTGGTGGAACCCAGAAACCATGTGAAGAAGTTCAGGGTAGCCTGCTGGAATGTGAGTGACACTTGGCCCGGATTCTTCCATCATCCCTGCTGACAGCCAGCCAACTGCCAGCAGACGAATGAATGAACCCAACCACAAACATAGACCCTGCTGGCACCCAGCCCAGCTACAGCCAGCCCAAACTGTCACATCACAGGCTAGTGAGCAAGTCAAACATTTTAAGCCACTAAATTTGGGGGTAATTTATTCTGCAAAAATGAGTAACTGAGGCAGCTATATAAATAGAGTCCCATTTTAATAAGCTTAAAGGCAACCAAAATTTGTGCATTACCATATCCAAACTACTTTTAAGTTACACTTTATAAAATGATTCAATCAGTTTCAAGGTGCTTAAGGCAGTTTAAAATGATAAATTCACAAAATATCAATGATATAATATTTTAAAAACCATTCCAGATTTATTAATATTATAGTTACTCCTGTGCAGATATTCAAATACAGTTACTATACATAAACATCATTCCAAAGGGATACATCTTAATTAGTTTAGTGGCTATTTCTAGGGAAGGGACTTGTAAATCCACCTCATTCATGCAATTAGCTTTTTCTTTAATTTAATTTTTGAATAACAAATAATTTTTATTTGGTTCAAAACCAAAAGAATCATAAAATGATATCCAGTTAAAACTTCTTCCCATTTCTGTCCTATCCACCTAGTACCCCCTTCCCACATAACTATTATTATTCATTTCTTATATATCCTTCCAGAGTTCATGATTTTTTAATTCAAGAACGAAAACAGCAAAACCATATTTGTATGTGGTTTTGTTTTTTTGTTGTTTGTTTGTTTGTGGCACGCGGGCCTCTCACTGTTGTGGCCTCTCCCTTTGCGGAGCACAGGCTCCGGACGCGCAGGCTCAGCGGCCATGGCTCACGGGCCCAGCCGCTCCGCGGCATGTGGGATCTTCCCAGACCGGGGCACGAACCCGCGTCCCCTGCATCGGCAGGCGGACTCTCAACCACTGCGCCACCAGGGAAGCCCTGTATGTGTTTTAAAGTAATAAATGGCAAAAAAAAGGGGGGGGGGAGGATATAATGGTATTTGTTAAAAGAGAACTCTTTCTGCACAGGATGGTTGCCATTCTTTTTGCCATCAATTTTTGCTTGGGCTTTATCACCTAAGTTAATTGAAGAAGTATTTGTTGAGCCTCCTCTCAAGCACAATTCTAGGTGCTGGCTCTATACGTAGCCCAGGTAAGAACATCATCAATATACTATGGTGAAACCAAAAGTAGGTTTTAATGGATGACTCATTAATTTCTCAATAAAACAATAATTTTTATAAATGTAGTAGTCTCTAACCAAGAAATCCAAATTTTTCTACGGAACACGTTAAAGGAAATTGAATATTTAGAAAGTAACTGATCAAAACATAAACAGCTGGAAAGAGCAAACATGAAGTCAAAGAAAAGAAAAATACAAGAAACTTGAGAAAACAGCTTTAGGAATGTCCATAGTTACTAGTTTTCAACCACCAGGAACATGTCCAACCAAAACTAAGATTTAAATGCCTTCAGGGAAAAAGGAGTTTCAACACTTAGCAGCTTCATTACTAAGAAAGTATCTGACCTAAATTCACAGGAGAACCACTCATATTTTAAGTTACCTCACAGTAATCTATTTCTCAAGCTTATAAATATATTGGTGATGTGATGGACTCAAAAGCATTTTAAAACAAAGACCACACATGGAACTTTAATATTAACTTGTACTGAGATAACAAACTAACTAAAAACTAAATAATGTATGTCCCATGAGAAGTCACAACCCAAAGCTACAACACAGCATTATGCTGCATAAAAAGCCAGAAGGCAGGCTTGGTCAACCATGAGATCACCACTTGCATTTTTATGTATCCCCCTCCCAGTATTTGAAAGAACTTTCACAACTGAAATCAGTTCATACAAATATGTCCACAACGGCCTTTAATAGCCTTCAGGGTTTAACATTTTATTCTCAAGTGAATACTTTTCCACACATCATTATGATTACAGTCAGTTTTGATGTTGAAAGCAAACAGGTCTTGAAAGCAGATGTAGTTAATATATAAAGTTTCTCAGCTCTGCGACTTTTTTTCTATTATCCTTATAATAGAACTAGGTGGGGGACTTCCCTGGTGGCTCAGTGGTTAAGAATCCACCTGCCAATGCAGAGGACACAGGTTCAAGCCCTGGTCCAGGAAGATCCCACAGGCCGCGGAGCAACTAAGCCCGTGTGCCACAACTACTGAGTCTGCACTCTAGAGCCCGTGAGCCACAACTACTGACCCTGCATGCCACAACTACTGAAGCCCACGCACCTAGAGCCCGTGCTCCACAACAAAAGAAGCCACTGCAATGAGAAGCCCACGCGCCGCAATCAAGAGTAGCCCCCACTTGCCGCAACTAGAGAAAGCCCGCGCGCAGCAACAAAGACCCAATGCAGCCAAAAATAAATAAATAAAATTTTAAAAAAGAACTAGGTGGGAGGAAAGGGTAGAGATGCTATTAATGGATTAGTTTGAAAGAAAACATGACATAAGCAAATGATGCCCTTCAATGGAGTGAAATTCATGCAGCTTCATATTGGTCAACTGTGCTAGGGTTCTCCAGAGAGACAGAACCAATAAGATATAAATATATATATATACACACATACAACATATAAGTTTATATATACATATTATATATAAGATTATATATTATATACATAAATTAGATATATATGTAAGAGAGAGAAAGAGAGAGAGGTTGATTGATTGATTTAAGGAATTGACTCACACAGTTGTGGAGGTGCACAGGCTAGAGACCCAAGGAAGAGTTGATGTTGAAGTTCAAGTCAGTCTCCTGGCAGAATTCGTCCTGCCTGGAAGGAGGTCAAAATTTGTCCTGTTAAGGCCTTCAGATGACTGGATGAGGCCCACCCACATTACTGAGAGTAACATGCTTTACTCAAAGTCTACTCATTTAAATATTAATCTCATCTCCAAAATGTCTCATGAGCAATAACTAGAATAATACCTGACCAAATATCTGGGTATCTAGGCCTAGCCAAGACGATACATAAAATTGACTATCACAACAATGAATCCTCAACAAATATTTCTTGAGCAATACAGATGTTCCTGGAAAACGGTACATAAAATGAATTTTTATAGATAGAAGCCCCATGAGACTTCTCAAATTAACGCTACTTTTAATCTGCAGCTCGGCCCTGCTAGTCCCTGAGGCATTCCAAAAGGGCAATAACCCAATAAACAGTCACACTCAGCCAGCAAAGTCTCGAGACCTAGAGGACTGGTAGTTGAGAGAAGTCTTGCTCTTCTTAAGCCGGCAGACCAGAAGTGAAGCCTGCACATGCTCACATTAGTTCTTCTTCTAATCCCCAGTGGGTTTGCTCAGTCTAGAAAAGTGGCCTCCTGCCTTGGATTCTTTTTTTTTTTTTAATGTTAAGTCAAGGTTTCTGTTTTTTATTTTTATTTATTTATTTGGCTGCACCGGGTCTTAGCTGCGGCATGCGGGATCTTTCATTGCGGCATGCGGGATCTTTAGTTGTGTCTTGTGAACTCCTAGTTGTGGCATGTGGGATCTCATTCCCTGATCAGGGATGGAACTCGGGCCCCCTGCAATGGGAGTGCAGAGTCTTAGCCACTGGACCACCAGGGAAGTCCCCTGCCTTGGATTCTTGCTTTGCACTCCAGTTCCTCAATTTGAGGCTCAATGCCTGCCCTGACCTCAACTTGGTTGACCAGAGACCAAATGTTCTCAGTACCCCGTGAACTGGGGCTGCTTCAACAAACCAAGAGCAACTATCTGCCTGATTCCAAACAGCAGCACATGGATGTTCTTCAGCGCTCGGGTTTGCTGTGTCCCTTTGAACACTTAGTTTGGGTTCTGAACCCAATTCCAACGTGTGTTTCTGTGTTTGTGTGGCAGTGGTGGGTGGGGAGGTTATCCCTCAAAGCAGCAAGCAATTCTCCAGACACCAGCTGGCTGTCCTACAATTCAACTCAATTCTGACACTATCCACCCAGAGATAGCATCAGATTCTGTAAGTTAAGGGCTCAGTCCCACAAAGCTGCCCCCTCCCCCAACTTCAGGTTATCACCTGTGCTTCTGACTAACCAGCTGTAGAGTGTACGTTCCAACAACCTTCTCCTTGGGATCAGTTAATTTAATAGAGCGGCTCACAGAACTTGGGAGAAACACATTACTAGATTTTACTAGATTACCAGTTTATGATCAAAAAATATCTCAGGAACAGCCAGATGGAAGGGATGCACAGGGAAAGGTATGGGGAAAGGGCAAGGAGCTTCCATGCCCTCTCCAGGTTGCCACTCTCCCCAAATCTCCCATATTTACCAACCCAGAAGCTTTCTGAACTCTGGCCTTCTAGGTTTTTCTGGATGCTTCATTACATGTGCATGAATGATTAAATCATTGGCCAATGACCACTGATTCAACCTCCAGGCCCTCTCCCCTCGCTGGACATCAAGGGGTGGGGCTGAAAGTTCCAACCCTTTAATCACATGGTTGGTTCTCCTGACAACCTACTCCCATCCTCAGACACGGTCCAAAAGTCACTCCAGTGACATAACAAAAGACACCTTTATTGCTCTCCTCCCAGAAAATTCCAAGGGTTTTAGCAGCTCTGTTCCAGAAATGGGAATGAGGACCAAATATATATTTCTTGTTAGAAATCACAATATCCCAACACTATTTGGAATGCTTTCTCCCCCAGAACTCATTCCGTTTCAATTTCCATATCCTCGGGAGCCATTATACAGACTGTTAAATTCTCCTGTACTTCCTCAGGTTCCACTGCTTCCCCACTAGCCTGTGCCTACTTGCACAGTTTATGGCAGTAGAAGAAAAGGAAAACAAGTAAAAGTGAATCCTATCCATTCTGCAAGATCAAATTCCTGAATATCATATTTTCATAGAACTGAGTATATCAGATTTGAGTGTGGATTCAGCTACATCTTGTAGAACAAAAGTGTGAAAAGTATGTACTATAAATAAGAATACAATCATAATATTTCTGCTAAGAAGTTTCAGTTATTTTGACCCTACTGCAAAGGGACTTTCTTTGCATGAGAATCACATATTCTAAAATTATTATCTTAATAGCAAAATGAGCTACAAAATATTTTTAAGTTTTAAGAAAAATTGATCATGAAATTATTTTTTAAATATCTACAAAGTATATTAAACCGGGTTGTCTAAGAGCGCCTCACCTGTAAATCAAACACCTCTGAAAGATACCTTTTTTCCCCCCACTGATGTATATTTTTAAAAATACTAGAAGACAGTTTTAACAATAACTTGTATTTATGTTACTAGATACCTACCAGTCATTCCTTGCTTTGTGTGTATGTGTGTGTATGTGTGTGTGTTCCCTCAGGGCAGCAAGACATGTCACATAATTTTTATTAGTTAGCACTCCCCCACCCTGGGCTACCATGATTGACTTATCTAGATGGAATTCAGATTTGAGCAAGCATTAGGAACCCACTGGGCAGGAAAATGGTATCAAGAAGGACATATGCTCACCAGAGGCAATAGGAAATTCCAGGCCCAAAATGGTGAGCTGAGCCAGAAGGGATGTCAGTCAGCCATAGACCAAATGCCAAAGGGAAACTTAGGGAAAAGATCAAATCCTGAAGGGGTCAGAGATGGGAATGATCAAAATCAGAGTACAGAGCCAAAGGAGAGAAACAGGGAGACAAGATCAAATCAGGAATAATTAGGGGCAAGAGAAGCCGCATCAATTGACTAGAATTGCCCTCTAGCTATTGGGGCCGGCTTCAGAGAGGCCCACAAAGGTGTGTTGAAACGAAGGGCAGGTAAGTCGACCCAATGTAAAGAGTCAGGAATGAGGTGGATTAATATTTCCTATGGTACCTTTCACAAAGTAAATTCTCAGTTAATATTAACTGAGCTAGTCAAGCAATAATTAGGTACACACAATCCTGGTGGTCAGAAAGTTAATGTGGCATATTTAGCATGCACAAGAATAAAACAGACCAAAGTTTAAAGCACACCATTGGTAAACCATGGGACTTTTTTTTAACGACAGTAAAACAAGAACTGCTTCAGAGTCTGACAGCCTAAGACCAGATTTGAAGAGGTACATGGAAGAAGGAAAGAAATAGAAGCTCGTACTTATTGAATACCAATGCCCTTGTGCACTTTGCTTACTTCAATTGTCCAAGGTCTATGAGGTATACACGATTTTACAGATGAGGAATCTGGAGGAAGGTTAAGTACCTTTCCTAAGGTCATGCGGTCAGAATTCAAATGCAGATCTGATACCGGTATCCATGCTCTTTTTGAATATTCCACCCTCCACCTTATGAACCAGGTTGGAAAGGGGCACAGACTAGTCAATGGAAAATCTGAGAGAGCAGCACCCTGTCAAGAGAAGGACAAAAAGGATCCCTGGAGGAGAGGGATGGTCACTTCTTGAAAAGATACTGCAATTTAACTCTACCCCTTGTGACTTTGTGACTTGCAGTAACCAAGCCATGATCCAGGTAGCAATAACTACTATTTCCTGAAAATTTACTCTGTACTCACACCCTATGCTAGATACCTATATTAAGCATTATCATTTCCAAAGCATTTTCATAGTCCTTGTTTCATCTGGCCAAGACAAGGACTCAGATTCATGGAAGAAAGCCAGATTTCAGAAATGGGAAACAAGTTAGGGCAACAATGATAACCTCATACTGAAAACGACATGGCTAGGCTGGAACTGCCTGGCTTCCTCCTGTCTAAAATCAGAATTGGTCCAGGGACTCGGGCAGGATTGAATCTGCAGGTAGGAGGCCGAGTAACCCCTGACTTGGAGGAAGAAAAGCAACAAGGCTATGAAATACGCAGCACCTGATGGCGATTTCATTCAAAACCATCAGGCAGCTCTATCCGAAGAAAACAAAAACACTAATTAGAAAAGACACATGCACCCCTATGCTCGTAGCAGCATTATTTACAATTGCCAAGATATGGAAGCAACCTAAGTGCCCATCAATAGATGGATGGATAAAGAATATGTGGTATATATACAATGGAATATTACTCAGCCATATGAAACAATGAAATCTTACCATTTGCGACAACATGGATGGACCTAGCGGGTAATATGCTAAGTGAAGTAAGTCAGACAGAGAAAGACAAATACCATATGATTTTGCGTATGTGTGGAATCCAAAAAGCAAAACGAATGAACAAACATAACAAGACAGAAACAGAATTATAGATACAGAGGACACACAGGTGACTGCCAGAGGGGAGGGTGTGGGAGGAGGAAAGAAATAGGTGAGTGAGATTAAGAGGTACTGCTGAACAGCCTCAAGGTATCGAATCCCAGCTCTGCCACATTCCAGCTGTGCCATCTTGGGCAACTATCTTCACTTCTCTGAGCTTCAGTTTTTTTCACAGGGTAAGTGGGGATAATAACAGTAGCTACCACGTTCACATGGGGTTGTTGTGAAGATTCAGTGACAGCATGTAGAAAAACCCTTTACAACAAGTGCTTAACACACAATAAGCACAACGTAAACGACAGCTTTTAAAATTTTATCTGTATTCACATTCACCCAGCTACCGATTCATTCTCCGCACTGTAGCCAAAGTGGCATTTTCCGAAATAAATATGGTCACATCCTCCCCACCACCACCGTACACAAGGACCCACAGAACTTTCTAATGGGTTGCCATTGCCCTTAGGATAACGTCAAAACTCCCTAACATAGACTAGAAAAAGTAGTGCATGAATTTCTGCAGCATGAAGCCAGAACTGTTTCCCACTATACTCTCTAGAAACTTCCTGCTACCTCACTAGCCTTCTCGTAGTCCCTTTCAGTCAACCTGCTCCCTCCCACCCCAGGGCCATGTTCTACCTGCCTGGATGCTCCCAATCCTTTTTCCGAACTGCTCCCCATCCTTCAGTTCTCAGCTCAAACCTTACTTCCCCAAAGAACATTTTCCTGACTGGTCAACGATTTATGAATGCTCTCAAATTGTCACATACCTCTCCTGTATTGCATATATCACAGTGGCTGCTTTTATTTCTTTGTGTGATTATAGGCTTAGTGTCTGCGTCCCCTACCTGACTATGAGCCCTGTAACATTAAGAAACTTGTTTGTTTTTTTTTTTTTTTGCGGTACACGGGCCTCTCACTGTTGTGGCCTCTCCCGTTGCGGAGCACAGGCTCCGGACGTACAGGCTCAGCGGGCACGGCTCACGGGCCCAGCCGCTCCGCGGCACGTGGGATCTTCCCGGACCGGGGCACGAACCCGTATCCCCTGCATTGGCAGGCGGATTCGCAACCACTGAGCCACCAGGGAAGCCCAAGGAACTTGTTTCTGATCACTACTACCTGAGCAGCAGGTAGTATGTATCTGGCACATAATAAGTACTCAACAAATTGCTAGACTCAATGAATGAAAGAATGACTAAACCTAACTTGCTGTGTAGAAGGATCAAATGGAAGGAAAAAGAAATTGAAAGTGGAAACCATAAGATTGAAGATCAGATTGTAAAATGGTCTGGGCCTTGAAACAGTTATGAGGCTGTGGAAGCAAAAGCTCTTAGACCAAAATCATGTTTAAAGGAAAATAAGACAGAAAAAGATGGGAGTTTAGGCTTATGGAAAAAGCAGGAAGGAAGGGGGAGGACGTTGAATCCACTGAATCAAGACAAGACAATTAAACAGGATTTTTTTAAGTTGGGGGGGGTATGTGTGTACACATGCATACTTTATAGTCTTCTCACTTTCCAGGTTTTAAAAAAAAACACTCCCAAGTTATTTTTGATAGGAAAAGAAAAATCTGGAAAAAACAAAAGGAGAGTTCCTGAGTTTGGGATTGACATGTACACACTGCTACATTTAAAATGGATAACCAACAAGGACCTACTGTATAGCATAGGGAACTATATCCAATATCTTGTAATAACCTATAATGAAAAGAACCTGAAAAAGAATATATATATATATATATATATATATATATATATATATATATATATATATATAAACTGAATCACTTTGCTGTACACCTGAAACTATCACAACATTGTTGATCAACTATGCTCCAAAATAAAAACTTTTCTTAAAAAGTGGAGAGTTCCTGGAGCGGAAGAGATACCAATACCCACCTGGCTTTCTGTACTGCCAGCCTCATTTCCAGGGACTTGATGCCTGTTCCTACTTTTTCCCTTTCTTTGTGTTTTGGGTTTTTTTTAAAAAAAAAAAAAAAAAAAAAAAAAAAAAAAAAAAAAACCTTTCTTTGGGGCTTCCCTGGTGGCGCAGTGGTTGGGAATCTGCCTGCCAATGCAGGGGACACGGGTTCGAGCCCCGGTCTGGGAAGATCCCACATGCCTTGGAGCAACCAAGCCCGTGAGCCATAACTACTGAGCCTGCGCGTCTGGAGCCTGTGCTCCGCAACGGGAGAGGCCGCAACAGTGAGAGGCTCGCGCACCGCGATGAAGAGTGGCCCCCGGTCGCCGCAACGGGAGAAAACCCTCGCACAGCAACAAAGACCCAACACAGCCAAAAATAAATTAATTAATTAATTAAAAACCTTTCTTTGTTTTTCAATAAAACTCCTAGAATGATCCAGCTCTGTACTGGAAGATTTACCTTCAAAATTCTGCAGTTCCAAGTTAAAGCACTCTCCTCCCCATCCCTAGTGTTCTTGATCTGCCTCATCTATGCTATTTAGATTTGGTCCCTAAGTGTCCTGAAAGCAGCTGCCATTTGGCCCTTGCCCAGCAATTCTGTTAGCTTCTCACTAACCACATCACCACCTTTGGTGGGAAGGTCCAGGGCTGCTTCATGGTCCAGCCCAGGGATTTTCAAACCATAGGATGAGACCCAGTAGTGAATTTAGTGGGTCAAGGTGAGATTGTTTTTTAATGGAATGAAACAGAATGGAAAAATAAATATCAGAGTGCATTGCACATAGTAAGGTGTGTCTTGTAAAACTTTCTAAATTCAATCATGTCTACATATTTGGTTATGATGTAAAATATATATCTTGCCTTGGGTCATGGTTAAAAATGTTTGACAGCTACTGTGATTTAGGGCTGCCTCAGTGCGCTAGGCCGTATAGTGTTCAGTGTATGCATCAGACAAGCAATTTTCCCCCAAGGAGTTTAGTTCAGTAGTTTAGCCTTTATGTAAATAACTCTGATATAAGATAGACAGTAATAAGTATCATAAGACAGCCATAAATAAAGTTTACAGATAATGATAATAACTTAGCCTCTATAATAAAAAAATTCTATTTATAATGTTTATTGAGCACATTTGTGCCAGGAAACGTGCTAAGTACTTTACAGGCATTAGCTCATTCAGTCCTCTTAACAGCACTATGAAATAGGCCCCATTCTCACCCTCATGTTATAGAAGCAAAAATGGAGCCTCAGAGACATTAAGCAACTTGTCCTGGTTCCCACAGTTGGTGACATGGCAGAACCAGGACTGAACAGCAGTGTCATTTGAGTTCAACACCCATGTTCTTATGCCACTGCATGCAACCATCTTGATAATGTGACAATTGCCCTTCCCCCATTGTTCTAATAATACCTATTACTAATAGTTCTACTTCTACTACCTCTAATAGTACCAATAAAATATTCACGGTAGACCCTTCCTATTATCAGATGGTTACATCTAAGTTTTCAGGCCATAGCAAATTCTCAAAACAAAGTCCCCTCGCTACTCGTTAGTTGCAAAATCATTGATCTCTCATTAAAAGAGAATGTCTCTTATCATAAGCCCCCAATTCCAAAACAAAAACAAAGAAGGACGAAGGGGATAATTATGTGGTATGTCCTTGGTTACCTAACAGAGTTGGACTCTTTAGGTCTTTGGGTCCATAAGCATAAGTGGGTGGACATTAATACTTTTCCTTAAGGCAATCAACTAATTCCTGCATAAGAATTCTTTTACCTCCAGGGAGTTCACTGTAAATGTAAATGGTGTTTAAGCTACTAACTGTTAACATGCTTAGTTCATTAAATCTTCTTAGGAATAATTTGTACCAAGGGAGGGTCTGTTAACATCTATATGCCTACCTCAATGTCTGCCAGGGGTGTATATGGTACCCAAAGAAACACTGGTCAAGCCTTCGCCACGGCACAGCCTGAGTGTGAATGCTGCTACGTGGGGCACCTGCTGCCAGGTCTGGACAGCCAGTCATAGGAGCACTTGAGTGCTGAATTTGAGAGGTCATAGTGGATGGGGCCTCTTGAAAAAAACTGGCTGAGAAAACTGCAAAGAAGAAAAGGGAAAAGGAGGCATGGACTACCACTTGAATTATCCTTATATGATACTCTTTTTTTCAAAATGCCTCCAGATCACTGTAATTTTTAATTATTAAATATCAGATCCCTTTAAATAAATCTTTAATTACATGCAAATTAGAAAGCATACTCACAACACCTGTGAACCCACTGTCCAGCAAAGAGATGCTGGAAGTCTGGTTTTGGACTCTGCGTCTGGGGCAAATCTGTTATTTGGTTTTGGTTTTGATCTAGATCCTTGGAAGGCTGAATAGACAATGCCCACAACAACATCATTTCGGTTTTTCTGTACTTGTGCATGACCAAGGCACAGCATTTGGAATTATTATGAGTGTCAAAATATTGTTTCAAATATAGGTAGGCATTCTAGATGATACATGAACTAAGAATTCCCTTATTATTGCAAGAATAAAATGCTGCAATATAAATAAGAGTTATATAAAAGAGCTGTTAAGGTTATATACAAGTACAATGATTATGACAATCAAACAGTTAAGCAGGGAAATAGATTAAGACTATGAATATTAAAGAAGAGTATATTCACTATATAAGTCTATGAAGAAAATTATATACTTTTGAGCTAATGAATGTTATAAAAATTCAATAATTCAAGGTCAAGTAGGATAGATTAGATTATATAATTCTAATATTTTTGAACTATTTAGTATACTTGTATTTCGAACATGAAACAAAATAACCT
The DNA here is from genome assembly GCF_026419965.1 of Kogia breviceps. Lineage (NCBI taxonomy): Eukaryota > Metazoa > Chordata > Mammalia > Artiodactyla > Physeteridae > Kogia > Kogia breviceps. Next base: position 29,328,693 of record NC_081330.1, on the reverse strand, counting down.
TCAAGGACTGAGTGTAATCTTCAGGTATTTAATTCCATTTAGATCAGGGGTCCCCAACCCCCAGGCCGCATACTGGTACCGGTCCGGTCTGCGGCCTGTTAGGAGCCAGGCTGCACAGCACAAAGTGAGCTCCCCGTAGCTCACATTACCACCTGAACCATCCCCCGGTACCCCCGCCCTGCCCCCCCTGCCCCGTGGAAAAATTGTCTTCGATGAAACCATCCCCTGGTGCCAAAAAGGTTGGGGACTGCAGATTTAGACCATAAGCCTTTCAAGAAAAAGTTCTTTTTGAGAATCTTTTACATTTTGTGAGTTTGAATTAAGAATGGAATATCAAGGGAGTTTCCTGGTGGGCCTAGTGGTTAGGACTCCATGCTTTCAGTGCGGAGGCCCGGGTTTGATCCCTGGGTGGGGAACCATCCCGCATGCCATGCAATGCGGCCAAACTACAAAAATAAATAAACAAACAGAAATTAAGACAGAAAACAGTTTAAATAAAAAGCTTAAAAAAAGGAATGGAATATCAACTTTATCACCTGAAAATTTCACAAGAAAAAACTCCCAAATCACCTACGACAAAGCATCTTCGATTCTCTCTAGGTAAAAGAGAATATAAAGAGTAAAGAAGAAAATACTAACTACAATTGAGGCACCCTAAAAATACCTTGTCTTTGCACAGACCTCAGTGGACAGTGACTATCTATTTAGTTTCACAAATGTGCAGTTCAGTGTCCACAGAAGCGATCTAGCAGTTGACAGGGTTTAAAAAAAAAAACGTGTTCCTGTTCTGAATGTAAAAAAAAAAAAAAAAAAAAATTTAATTCTAAAATGTTAACTAATGGTAGTGTAGTAAGAATTGATTTTCATAATCGGGTTTCCCTGGTGGCACAGTGGTTGAGAGTCCGCCTGCCGATGCAGGGGACACGGGTTCGTGCCCCGGTCCGGGAACATCCCACGTGCCGCGGAGCGGCTGGGCCCGTGTGCCGTGGCCGCTGAGCCTGCGCGTCCGGAGCCTGTGCTCCGCAACGGGAGAGGCCACAGCAGTGAGAGGCCCGCGTACGGCAAAAATAAATAAATAAATAAATAAAAATGAAGTTTCAGGTTTGTTCGTATATCTCACAAGTTCATTCTAAAATGGTGACATTTGGTTTGGGCTGAATATTGATGTTACACTAGGCTTTTCAGTATTTTGTATTTGTCAATCTCATTGCTATTTATTGCTTTACCACATATTACTTAGCTTTGCTTATAAATGAACTTCCCATGGATTATATTAACTAGTCCTCTTGCTTTTTTCACTCAACATTATCTTTATGAGATTTGTTTTCTTTGCTATATCATACTCCAATCTGTGTGAATGCCTCAATTTATTGATCCATCCTATCAATGAATATTGAGGTTGTTTCTCATTTTGTTTCTTTACTATTATTGGCAAAGCTTCTGTGAATATTCCTGTGCATGCCTCTTTATGTACATGTGCAAGAATTCTAGAGTGTATTACTAGGATTGAACCTCTAGGTCATAGGGGATATGCATCTTTTTTTTTTTTTTTTTTTTTTTTTGGCTGCACCACGAAGCTTGGCAGGATTTTAGTTCCCTGACCAGGGATTGAACCCGGGCCCCCCTCAGTGGAAGCATGGAGTCCTAACCACCACTGGACTGCCAGGGAATTCCCAGGGGATGTGCATCTTTAGTACATAATGCCAATGTTTTTTTCCAAAGTGGTAGCACTTAATTATACTCCAATCACAGCATCCATATCTATTCTTCCTCTGTAACTTTAGAGCAATCTTGTGATACTACTAAGGCTTACAGAGAGAAACAGCAAGGAATTGTGAAAAGAGAATTATTATGGGTGCCAGAAGATCCTCTACTAATTTCCCTTTGGAAGAGCTGCTGAGCGTTTCTGGGTGTCACTTTATTCACGTCTCAAATGAAGTATTTGGACAAGGAGACCTTTGTGAAATTTCTTTCAGCTCTAAAATTCTTTTATCTCCACTTTACAGTTGGCAATACTGAGACAGAATGATAATTTGCTTTGCCTGAAGTCGTATAGCATATCAGTGGGGCTCAAGTTCCTCATGTGTAAAAAGGGGCTAGACTATACATGTCACTGCCTATTTTATGGTCTGGACTGAAAGTCTGTGGTTGCAGGGCCAACATTAACCACCATTCATTAATTGATCCATTACTATAAACATGAATTAAATACATACTATGTGTAAGGCAGGCACCATAGATACCAAGGAGCTAAGGGGACACGCCCTCTGTTTTTGAGGAGCTCAAAAGATAACAAGAGATAGACAGGTAAACCAGGACCTATCATGCTATAGTGAGGTAAGTGCTGTGATGGAGATGTGCACCCATCACAGCGGGAGGGGTGGAAGGGGAACCAGGGAACACTTATTGAAGTAAATGAAAGCTCCATGAGAGCCTGGACTAGCACTTTTGCCTGCCTTGTATCTAGTACATACTATTGATATTTTCCCAGTATCTAGCATAGTACCTGGCACGGAATAGTCCCTCAATAAATATTTATGAAATGAATGAAGAATAACAATACCTTATCGTCCTGAAACATTTTTACAAAATGCTGCTGTATACATTATCCTAATTGAGCTAATCAGGTCCTTTTGGTACAATCAAAACAGATGGGGTTGAGAAACAGTCCTTCGAATGGCAAGTATTAGAAGAGATTAAGGAAAACCTGATAAAGTCATTGTTATTTTAGCTATATGAAATCTGATCTTCTTAGCAGGTGTTTCTTACACACGACAGAAGGTTAAATCTGAAATGGATTTTTAAAAATCCCCCTCCTGGGCTTCCCTGGTGGCGCAGTGGTTGGGAGTCCGCCTGCCCATGCAGGGGACGCGGGTTCGTGCCCCGGTCCGGGAAGATCCCACGTGCCGCGGAGCGGCTGGGCCCGTGAGCCATGGCCGCGGAGCCTGCGCGTCCGGAGTCTGTGCTCCGCAACGGGAGAGGCCACAACAGTGAGAGGCCCGCGTACCGCAAAAAAAAAAAAAAAAAAAAAAAAAAAAAAAAAAAAAAAAATCCCTCTCCAATACAGAGTCCTTCATCACACCTTACTTGCCAAAACAACTGTCTCCCATTAAATGCATGAGGCACTCTCTTCCACATTACTGTCCTGCCTGTTTTGCCTGTATATGCTCAAGAAATCAGAAAACAGATGTAGGGCTAATTGCTGTGAAAAATCAATGCCTGTCATTTTCTATTTTTATCATGACAATGAATGCTGGATTGTTGCATCTGAACACAAGAATGGGAATTATTCATGTAGAAGAAATCAAACATGAAACAAAGAGCAGCTCTGTAGGAAGAATGGGGTTGAACATTTCTGAACTAGAACCACTGCCTGAGATAGCCCCTCAATTTTCCATTCCTACCTTCTTTTTCTGCAAAGTTGAACTGCTCCCTGGGAGCTTTTTTTTTTTTTTTTTAATTGTTTTTGATCTTAGTATTTACCCAAACAGGGTCTCTGGGAAAGTGTGGAAGCAGTGAGTGTCTGCTGCTTTCCCAATCTAAATAGTTCTCTTTGGTTATCTTGGCTCTTAGAACCTTGTGTTCCTCCCTCCCAACCCTTTCTACAGTTCCAGCTCACGCAGGGGTGAGGATCTAAAATCAGCACATGAAGTGAAAAGAGTAGAGTGAAAATTACCATTATCAATCATTTAAATCTCCCAGAAAGTACAATATTGGTGGTTTGCCTACACTACCTTGTATATGTATAAATAAATGCATTATGTGCATAGGAATATCCTGTATGTAATAGATTATGTAGGCAAAATATATCTCTCAGCATTTTAATTACATAAAAAGGAGAGCATTCAGAATGGAACTCACAGAAGCGCACCAATGCCACGGCTCTGTTTCTTGGCATAATTCTTTAATGCTTATCATTGCCACTAGTTTTTAATCTCCAGATGGCTTCTCTATCCCCTCTCTGTATTTATGCCTAACTCAGTTCTGCTTAATAAACAGATGTCAACTGACTAACTTAAAGGTGAGATGGGAGGACAGAGGCAGGATGAGATTTTGTCCAGAACCAGCCTGCTCTGCCACCATGATGACCTCAACAATGACAATGTGTCCTATCGGCTGTCAGGCCCTCAAGATCACCCTGCTGATCAGCGACTCTCCTGCAGAGCCACTGGGCCACTCTGCTCCCTTCCTATCTGTCTGGGATGGAGGACATTTGAATCCTAAAAGCCAAATGATAATCAATTTATCCCACAGATTTACTTCATTTCAATGTTTACTGTTTTTTGTTTGTTTGTTTTTTGGTGCTAGGCGGGCCTCTCACTGTTGTGGCCTCTCCCGTTGCGGAGCACAGGCTCCGGACGCGCAGGCTCAGCGGCCATGGCTCACGGGCTTAGCCGCTCCGCGGCATGTGGGATCTTCCCGGACCGGGGCACGAACCCGTGTCCCCTGCATCGGCAGGCGGATTCTCAACCACTGCGCCACCAAGGAAGCCCTGTTTACTGTTTTTAAAGTAATTACACTTATATGTGCATTTCATTAAAAACAGGTACCACAAAAGAGGATGGGATAATGAGTGAAGTTTGTTTTCTTTTTCACACTTTTCCTGTACTTTTTAAAGTGTTCTACAATGATTATATCTTGTTTTTAAAATCAGAAAAAAAATTTTTGAAATATTAAGTATCACATGATCTAATTCCCATTTTAAGCTACTTTAATAACCTCTTTAGGATTACAAAGACTCAGTATTACACAGTTTAGGATTGTGATAAAAGTTGAGAGACACTATTTGAAAAAGTGACTGTGATCATTCCAAATATTTAAAGTGTGAAAGAGTATTATTTGATTGCTTCAAACTTGGTGCCACTCTTAATCAAAGCCAATCTCTTTCAACTGGACAAAATACATTCTCATTGCTTTAATAAAAAGATCACCTCTTGACTTAAGTTTGTCCTGAGTTCCGTTCACCACTCTGAGGTAGGTACCATTTCCAGGATGTCATAAATGAGGGGTTTGGTAAGGATCGGGGGGGAAAAAAGAGGGAGATGAGCCACACTGCTTAGTTTCCACACATTCAAAGTGTGACTGTCGCCTTCCCATCACTCACCCCTTAACTTTTAGTACTTTGACATTCTGACATAGATAATTTCCTTGCAGATTTAGCTATCACTTGTATAATCCACACTCTCCAACTGTTCTATATGCAAATATGTACAAGGAGAAATAAGAAAAAGCTGATCCACAAAGGTAAAAGGCTGTAGAATGATGGCAGCTTCCTCATCTCCCCTCAGGTCAAGCACTGCTTGATACGTATACATCCTTTTACAGATAAGGTTAATTGCCCCTATATGCCAGATATCCCACTGAATTAGAGGACTACTGTACTTACAAAATAAAGGAATGGAATTAGATCAAATATGATGTCATGGGAAGCACAGTGGGCTGACCTGAGTTCTGAGCTCCACTACCAAGTATAACTTTGGGTTAATTGTTCATTTAGAAAGTTGAGCTGGAACTTTATAGGCCATTTGAGTCCTAAAGTTCCATTATTTATCAGATTGCAACTTGTAAGCATATCACAGTAACAACTCTGTTTAGTAAATAATTAGTTTTCTTTAGCAGCACTGGGATTTTTGCATGATGGCCATAATTCACATCATTCTGGCATTAGATAAATATTCCTACTATTGAAACATAAGCCTCTTGTAGTCAGTGGCAGATTTGGGATGTAGCTGTATTATCTTCAGCTGTGATCCTCTTAGGGCTACCTAGCTCTACAAGGTCAATGCTCTGACATGGGTCTTGCAAGGTCTACCCAGGTTCTGCCGTAAGCATTCTATAATTTAAGCTGGAAAACCACTACCCGATGTAATAACTCACTATCTAGCACAGACCGAGAGAAACTGCTACTTCATTTAGAATGAAACAAAAAAATTTAAATTGCTATCATATGCCTTTTGACTTGAAAGTATTGGCCAAAATGGTAACACGCAATCTAATTAAACTACTGTTTACAGTTTGCAGTAGGAATTTTGGGGCTTCATGGATTCCAAGTGGATCGATCCCAAATCTCTAGCTCTGTGTCCAGCCCAGAACCATTTCCTGAGCTTTAGACCCACAGACACTTAAAATCAATGTATCCCTAACTGAATTCATCATCTCCTGCTCCTGCACCCCCAATCTGCTGTTCTTTCTTTGTGTAAGAGCTAAAGAACAGGACTGCCATTGTCTTGGGGGCTTATGTTTTAAACCTCAGCATGTCAGCTTTGACTGCCCTCTCTCGTGCTTAATCAGTTGTCAAGTCTTGTCAAGTCAAGTCAATTCCACATTCAGCATGTCTCCCATCCATCTTCTCCTCCCCATGTCTACTGCCCTGCCTCCTAGTTTAGACCCTACTCACTCCCAGCTATACTTTGTTTTTTTGTTTTTTTTTTTTTTTTTTGGTGGTACGCGGGCCTCTCACTGTTGTGGCCTCTCCCGTTGCGGAGCACAGGCTCCGGACGCGCAGGCCTAGTGGCCATGGCTCACGGGCTTAGTTGCTCCGCAGCATGTGGGATCCTCCCGGACCGGGGCACGAACCCGTATCCCCTGCATCGGCAGGCGGATTCTCAACCACTGCGCCACCAGGGAAGCCCCCAGCTATACTTTGGAAGTGATCTTCTAACTGGTCTCCCTGATTTCAGTCTGTACCCTTTCCCCTTCAATCCATCGCTCACACTGCTACCAGAAAAACTGAAAAGACTTAAGATTTATACCCTTCTACCCCCAAACTTTCAGAGGCTCCCTTATGCCTGTTGAATATTGGGTTTCAGACTTTAAAAAAAAAAATCACAACTGATTATCAATTTATGAAAAAGGTCGATTTAAGCATCTGCAATGGCGACTTCAACCTTGACTCCTGGCTCAATACTGATGGAAGTAACCTGTTTAACAGCCTCAGAAGGGCTGTGCAAGGTAATGAAGTCGCTTGTGGATCCTCATCTGAAATCAATCCCAAGTCTTAGAACCTCTCACCACAAAGAGTTTTCCTTGTAGTTATTCTTAGAGTCTTGGTGGGCATCCGAACTAGTCCTTTCACTTTGAGATTCTTTTACTTTGTGCCTCTGATCAAGTCAGCACATACCTTCTCCAAAGATTTTGTGTTGCGGCTGGTTAAGGTAATTCTAATTCAGTGAGTCGCCACTTCTGGCGCCAGGGGAGTCTTTCAGGGGTCTTGAAAAGCCATGGCTGCGGCGTGGCTTCCTGACCAGGTGGACCAGCGCTCTGCAGCAGCAGTGACCACATCTTCCTCGAAGAACCAGACTTTAAAAAATTTTCCAAATCAGATGAATGCTTTCGTAGACAAAAGTCTGACACAGACCCCAATGTATAAAACAGATAAAAATTATATTTTATTAATATGAATTTATTTTCTAAGCTAAAAATCATTACATTTATGGATCATAAAGTCAATCAGTGAGGAAAAATGAGGTTCTTCTGATAAACACAAAAATCTAAAATCAAGGGTAAGGGAACCAGATTCTTTTTTAAAAACATTTTTATTGGAGTATAGTTGATTTACAATGTTGTGTTATTTTCAGGTGTACAGCAAAGTGAATCTGTTATATATATACATATATCCACTCCTTTTTAGATTCTTTTCCCATATAGGCCATTACAGAGTATTGAGTAGAGTTCCCTGTGCTATACAGTAGGTCCTTATTAGTTATCTGTTTTATATGTAGTAGTGTGTATATGTCAATCCCAATCTTCCAATTTATCCCTCCCCTCCCTTACCCCCTGGTAACCATGGGAACTACATTCTTATACTAGCATCCAATTTATTTGTACTTTTTTTAATTTTGGTTGTACAGTATTGAGAAAATTCTTACACAGTTAAGTAGCGGCAAATGCTAACAGTTTTAACAGTTCATCTTGCAAGAGACCTTATTTGCACAAGAATGCAAAAGTAGCTTTACTATAAGGTCTGCAACAAAATAAGTCAAGTGGTAGCATAAATTATTTTAATGTTTCTCATATGTTAATATTTGTGTATTACGTATTAAAACATGTAATGTATTATAGTTTCAAAATATATATTTCAACAAATATTTTTAATGTAGAAAATTAAATCAAATACCTATGGAATGCCTAAAACATGTGTATAGAATCTTTGAGTTCGTGAAACAAGTTGAAACTCTTGCCACAAAGAAAGTGCTTGGTGGGACTTCTCTGGTGGTGCAGTGGTTAAGACTCTGAGCTCCCAACGCAGGGGGGCCCGGGTTTGATCCCTGGTCAGGGAACTAGATCCCACATACATGCTGCAACTAAGATGTCCCATGCCACAACTAAGGAGGCTGCATGCTGCAACTAAGGAGCCCTCGAGCTGCAACTAAGGGGCCTGCCTGCCACAATTAAGACCCGGTGCAAGCAAATAAATAAATTAATGAAATAAATTTTTTAAAAAAGAAAGTGCTTGGTGATCTAGCCTCAATCTATTCTTCTGCACTCCTTGCCCTCTACTGCCTTTCACACCATCTTAAAAAGAATGAAAACCTATGTTATGTTTTCGAGATTATTAGTATTAGAATACATGTGGAAGAAAACATACTAAATACAGAAAGAATGAAATGGAGAAAAATTACCCCAAATCCCTCCATCCAGGGCTGACTACCACAAATGTTTTATTATAATTTCTTTCAATCTTTTACCTTTCATAGTAAGATGGAAAGTTATAGAGAACTGTGCCAAGCACTTAAATAGATTATCTCTTTTCATACTCACAAACACTCTATTAGGCATTCATGTCATTCATTACATTGAACACTAAGGAAACAGAGGTTCAAATAGGTTGAGTAACTTGCCCAAGGTCACACAGCAAAGTGCAGAGCTGGCCTTCAATTCACTATCTGCCTGACTCTAGAGACTATGGACTTAACCACCACATTGTAGTATTGCTTCCCTTTCCATGCCCTCTTTCTCTTTCTTTAGCTCTGCCACTTTAATTTAATGTTCTTTGAAGACATCTTCCTCTGCTTGTGCCATTTCCTTTGCTAAGATTTCCCTTTTCCCCTTTTCTGCTTAGTCAAATCCTAGTGACCATTCAAATGCCTCCTAGTCTTCAGATCTTCCCTAATCCACCCTCAGCTCTCCTCGCAGAGCTCTCCTCGTAGAACTCCCAATGCTCTTTCCTGTACTCCATCTACTTCTCCTCCTGTCTCAACCTCCTTGCCTTCCCCTGCCTCCCACGCTGTAACACAGACAGCAGGGCGTTACTGTGTTTGTCGGTGCTGAGTGACTCGTGGCCCCGCTCCAGTTCCCACGCTTTGGACCTGGGGCTGAGCAGTAACTCCAGGATGCAGCTACACTGGGCTAGAGGCTTGGCCCTCTGATACAAAGTGAAACGGAAGCTCCTGTGCACACAAGTCAAAAAAAATCATTCCTTCTGTGATGTAGGCAGAGCCAATCTGCCACCCCTCCTCCCAGGGTTGCATGTTGCATTATTCACTTCTTTTTTAAAAAATTTTATTTTTATTTTTGGCTGTGTTGGGTCTTTGTTGCTGCGCGCGGGTTTTCTCTAGTTGCAGTGAGCGGGGGCTACTCTTCGTTGCGGTGCGCTGGCTTCTCATTGCGGTGGCTTCCCTGTTGCGGAGCAGGGCTCCAGGCGCGTGGGCTTCAGTAGTTGTGCCACACGGGCTCAGTAGCTGTGGCTCACGGACTCTAGAGCGCAGGTTCAGCAGTTGTGGCACACGGGCTTAGCTGCTCTGCGGCATGTGGGATCCTCCCGGACCAGGGCTCGAACCCCTGTCCCCTGCACTGGCAGGCGGATTCTTAACCATTGTGCCACCAGGGAAGCCCCGTTTTTCACTTCTTTTCCCCTCAAGGCTACCCTTGACATACTTTGAAGAGGATTTCCTCTCGATAAAGTCATTCACAATGTGAGATAATGCCAGCTTTGTGATCTGCCCCCGGTTCTACAAAGGCAGCCCTGGTAGCTAAACAAGTTTTCTTTGCTTTATTCCAAAGTTTTTGTGGCCCCCTAAGGAGGCCATTGCAACTGAAAAGCAATGCTCTGGATTGGAGATTATGAAACCTAGTTCCACGGAACTGTGTTTCTGAGCTCACAAGTCATCCCTAGGGGTCCTTGAAAGAAAGTGTGGACATGTTTATCTAACCCACTTGGTTAAGGGTGAGAGCAAGAGATTTTATCTGTACACATGCCAACTGGAACGTGGCCTCAAGTGACTGGGACTGGAAACCATGAACCTTCTGGATGCATGCCATTTGTAGAAAGACAATTTGCCAATGTATTTCTGATACACCACATCCTTACTACAGGGATGTGGGAAAATGTGAATCTGCAACCCGAACTTTGTCCTAAATTCAAGACCCATATGTCCAACTGCCTAGAGACATCTTTACCTAGGTGTATGACAAACGTATCAAATTTCACATGTCAAAATGAGCCCCTGATACTCCCTCTAACCTGGGGAACCCCAATCTTCCAGTTGTTCAGATAATTCTTAGCTCTTTTCTTTTTTCTCACCCTCCACATCTCGTCCAGAGTAAATCCTGCTGGCCCTAAGGCCAGAGGTTGACCACTGTTCACCATCCCATTGCCACCATTCTGTCCAGATCACCACGTTTTCTCTTCTGCATTATCATAATGGCCTGCTGACAGGTTTCCCTACTCTCCCCTAGCCCATAATTCAGTCTAGTCTCCACCCAGCAGTCAGGGTGCCATTGTTGGAACTTAACAGAATCGACTCAAAACCCTCCAAGGACTTTTTATTTCGCTCACAGTGAAAGTCTCGCTGTTCCTTGAACATACCAAGCACACTCCCACCTCCAGGCTCTGCACTTGCTCTTTCCTACACCTGGAAGGCTTTTTCACCAGATCGCCACAGGGTTACCTTCTCCATCTCCTTCGAGTCTTTACTTAAAATTCATTTTCTCGTCTTTTTCTCATCACCCTCCCCAGCCACACTTTATAAAATTGCACAACAAATGTCCTGATATCTCCAATCTCCCTTCCCTGTTTCACTGCTCTTCTTAGGACTATCATTAGCTAAGAAACTATGCATTTTACAGTATTTATCGTGATAGTTGGTTGACTACTTCACTAGAACGTTAGTTCCATGCAAGCAGAAAATACTATCTGTTTTATTCAGTGCTTCACATAGTAGTTACTCAACAAATGCTTGCTAAGTGAATGGATGTTTAATGAATGAAAGATAACACATTTCGTTGAAGAATGGATTCACCGTAGTTTAATGATTTTCAAACTACGAACAGAGCCCCCAGTGACCCCTTACAAGGAGAAGGGAAGGGACCCAAGGGGGTAAAACTCTAGACCCGCCAGCCCCTTGCTTTCAACCAGAGCAGACCCAAGTCTTACATATTCACCTTCCATGACAACCTTGTTTTTGAAAAAAAACACTACTTGGATGGGTTTTTAAGAAATGTTTGGAAACGACTGCCCCAAATCTAAAGAAATCTGATAACCTCTTCAGGCTGAGAATGATGAGCTGCTTCAGGGGATGGATATATCAGGCACTTCTCTAGTTCCATCATCCTCTAACTGGGCTCTGACGATGTAGCCCAGGTGTCCCAAAGAATGCCACAGGAGCTAAACATGGCACATTTTCCTGAGAAGAAACTTTACCCCAAATTTGGGAGCAAATACTAGTGTGCTACTGAAACAATGGATGGAGCAGAATAAAAGCTTTTCATGAATTAAAAAAATAAAACACAAGCTTAAACAGAAATTGTGTATCTGCACGAAGCCACTTCAAACTACTCATTGAATTGCCAGAGGGTCCACGTATAGTTTTCTCCACCATTAAGAAAAGCAGAATTGTTTGAGAAGCACTATATCCAGGTGATCGGGAAGGGAGAAAGAAGCAGCTGAGAAATAAAGAGATGTCATCAAGATGGCCTAAAAGTACAAGACAAGCTTACCTAGGTAGGCTCCTTACAGTAATGCTTTAATTTAGCATGGGCCTGGAACTTTGTGCTGATCAGGTAGGATGTTCTAAGCCCTCTCTGTACACTGTACAGATGCCATTAGAAAATATGTCATAGTCAGAGCCTCTATGTTTCTTGCTGCACTAGGAAACAGCATCAGATTTCCTATAGGTCAGGGCCTATGGATAGGATAGCTTCCCCTGGGAGGCCTGGGCCAATGGATAGAACAGCAAAACCTAGAATTGTGGTGAAGTATTTATTTCATTCTGTACGTATGTATTAAGCACCTACTCCATACTCAGTACTGAGATTAAAAAGAAAAAAGTACGACATTGTTTTTTAAACACGAGATATTTTTTAACAGTTACCATGATTACAGTTATCTAACCAACTAAAACTGTGTTAATAGTAATTAGGGACAGTGATAGTCGCAAAACCTATGTACATCTTAGGTGCTCCCACTTATTACTGAGTCTTAGAGCCCCCACTGGATATGATAAGCCTGTAGCTAGGAAGCATAATTTTCACTAGCAACATTTTCCACAGTAGCTATATTCATGCTGGATTTATAATATTTATTGGTGCTTAGGAAGGAAAGTACCAGAGTCATGAATGAGGAGATGGTTGATCCCTACAATTGATCTATATGGCTACTACATATTAGGAAATAATAAAGGAGAGCTCTAGACTGAAAAAAAAAAAAAAAAAAAAAAACAGGAGCTCCGAGTTCTTCTACTAGCTCTGCCATTAAATCACTGTGCCACTTCACCTCTCTGGGCCTCGGTTTCCTCATCTATAAAATGAGGGCTTTGGTGGATGAGGTCCCCTCCGATGTTCCTTTTAGCTCTGACATTCTATGAGTCTATAAAACCCACATTCACAAACCACTCAGTGCAGGTACATATTCTAAAGTAGTCAACAAACACCAGCAACATGTAAGGACTAGAAGTGAGTGAATGAGTAGTCAGGGAGAGCCCCATTAAACAAATGGACCTTGCTCATCGGTCTCATTTTCAACAGACAGGAGCAAGAATTCAAAGTCCAAGAAACAGCTCTGTCTCACCCCCTCTCACACCCCATTCCAATGCAAGATTACTCTTCAGCACTTCAGAAGTCAAATAAGGGACTGTCAACAAATCCAGATCTAACCTAATGAGCCTCACAAGGCTGGTTGGTGCATGAGGGGAAAGCACTGAACAGAATGTGAACGATTATACTTAATGATTTAGATATGATTGGATTTAAGGCTACCTTGGCTAGTATTGGTCTAAACAAAAAGTGAGGAAGACCATGGGGCCTAGGCAGGAGGGCAAGAAAACATGCATGGCAAAAGAAGTGGATGGTTGCCCAGTCTTTGGTTCCTATTCTGTCTTCTCTGAGAATAAGAGCATTTCTTTCTAGATGCTGTCTGGCCACACATCCACTTGACCTCCTTTCAGTTTGAATTTTTTTAAAGACTGTACTACCAAATAATACAGGGCCAGAGCTGGAGGGCTCCTAGAGAGGGTCTAGGCCAGGGCTCCAACCGGTAGCAGGTGGGCCTAATTCAGCACATGTCTTGTTGAGACCAACACAGATCTAAAATAATTTAGATTTTTGAGGACCTTTGAGATGAGCACAGACTCTCCTGTTCCTCTAGATCGCCACCACTCCTGGACTTACACCAAGAAGCTTGGCACCAAAACACTTCTGAGTTTGACCTAAGACTCAGAGACCAGACCTTTCCATGACACCATGGCTGCCGTTCAGTCTCCCTCCCTTTACAGCCACCCTCCGAAGTCTCAGTCTCAGCTTGGCTTCCAGCAGCTTTCCAAAACTAAACTATCAGTCCCAACGTTTTTTGAGAAGAGACTTAATGAGAAGGCACTTAATTTGGACCTGACAGTGGTCCCCTTCACTTCCACTGCAGCCAATACAGGAAGCACTTTGAAGTGAGCCTGCACACTAAGCACTGGAAACAGGGGACTGCTACAGGCCAGGGTGGGATCAGGTAGGTTCTTCAGTGCTCTACCAAGAGCCAGAGCACCAGAGCCTCTGTACATTTGCAATTCACTAGAAGGCGGGTCCATGCAAGGGGTTTTACTAACTGAGGTATTAAAAAACAAAACCACAAAAGACCCTGTAACAGGAAGCTACCACCTGGAAAGAAGGCAAGATGGTAGGTCTCTAGGAGGCACTTCATTTGCATTTTTTCAGGATGCCTGCCATGTTTCCCCAATTGTCCTGGAAATGCCCATATTCAAGCACTATGTCACACTGTCAGATCATTTGTACTAATTTGTTTTTTAAATTTTATTTATTTATTTATTTATTTATTATTTATTTTTGGCTGCCTTGGGTCTTCGTTGCTGCACGCAGGCTTTCTCTAGTTGTGGCGAGTGGGGGCTACTCTTTGTTGTGGTGTGTGGGTTTTTCATTGCGGTGGTTTCTCTTGTTGCGGAGCACAGGCTCTAGGCGCGTGGGCTTCAGTAGTTGTGGCACACAGGCTCCGTAGTTGTGGCTCACAGGCTCTAGAGCGCAGGCTCAGTAGTTGTGGCGCACAGGCTTAGTTGCTCTGCGGCACGTGGGATCTTCCCAGAGCAGGGCTCGAACCCATGTTCCCTGCATTGGCAGACAGATTCTTAACCACTGTGCAACCAGGGAAGCCCCTAAATTTATTTATTTTTTATTTATTTATTTTTGGCTGCATTGGGTCTTCATTGCTGCGTGCAGGCTTTCTCTAGTTGTGGCGAGTGGGGGCTACTCTTTGTTGTGGTGTGCAGGCTTCTCACTGCGGCGTCTTCTCTTGCTGTGGAGCACAGGCTCTAGGCACACGGGCTTTAGTAGTTGTGGTACACAGGCTCAGTAGTTGCGGCTCGCAAGCTCTGCAGTTCAGGCTCAGTAGTGTGGCTCACAGGTTTAGATGCTCTGCAGCATGTGGGATCTTCCTGGACCAGGGATTAAACCCATATCCCCTGCATTGGCAGGCGGATTCCCAACCATTACGCCACCAGGGAAGTCCCCATTTGTACTAATTTGTTGTTCAAAAACTGTAATTACCATCCTTAGACATATATCTACACAGAAGAAAGAGACAGCCCAGGCAATATTTATTTGTCAAGGAAACAGACAAAAGTACTTTTTTTTTCTTTTTTCCTCTCTAGTTTCCTTTTCTTCAAATTCATTCTTTATGTCTAACAAAGGGCTGGCTTATGTTCTCACCCTCATTTCAAACTAAGACGTTAGAATCTATGCTTGGCAGTGATGGAGGCTGGAGTAGAGAAGATGAAGTTGATAAATTATTATTTAAATCAAAAGATAAAAACTGGAGGCCTACAGACATGTTCTGTGTGGCCCACACAATGACTTGCATAATTTTTAAAAAGCTACTAACATTTGAAAAGTGGGAGATTTTACCTAAAAATCCATACTTCTATTGTTCCTATTGTAGAAAACATCAATGAAACTAAGAGCTGGTTCTTTGAAAAGATAAACAAAATTGATAAACCTTTAGCTAGACTCATAAAAAAAAAAAAAGACAGGGCCCAAATCAAAAATCAGAAATGAAAAAGGATAAGTTATAACCAACATCGCAGAAATACAAAGGACCTCTCCTGGTCCCCTTCCAATAAAAGAATGGGAAGATGAGTTAAGTACTCACTCTGAATCATGATTGTGATTGTCGATACCAGTCTGAGTTAGTGTTACAGAGAATAGCCCTTAACATTTCCCAACCCAGAGCCTAAAGGGCTACACCACCATGTCTGCCATTATTATTAGCATCTTCATTATCTTCATCAGGTGATAAATCCTTTCATTATAGCAGTGGATCATAAGAGACTACTATGAACAACCATATGCCAATAAAATGGACAACCTAGAAGAAATGGACAAACTCCTAGAAATGTATGATCTCCCAAGACTGAACCAGGAAGAAATAGAAAATATGAACAGACCAATTACCAGTAATGAAATTGAATGAGTAATTTTTAAAAACTCCCAACAAACAAAAGTTTAGAACCAGATTCCTTCACAGGTGAATTCTACCAAATATTTAGAGAAGAGTTAACACCTATGCTTCTCAAACAATTTCAAAAAATTTCAGAGGAAGGAACACTTCCAAACTCATTCAATAAGGCTACCATCACCCTGATATCAAAATGAGACAAAGATATCACATAAAAAGAAATTACAGGTCACTATCACTGATTAACATAGATGTAAATATCCTCAACAAAATATTAGCAAACCAAATCCAACAAAACACTGAAAGGATCATACACCATGATCAAGTGGGATTTATCCCAGGGATGCAAGGATTTTTCAATATCCACAAATCAATCAATGTGATACACCACATCAACAAATTGAAGAATACAAATCATATGCTCATTTCAATAGATGCAGAAAAAGCTCTGGACAAAATCCAACATCCATTTATAATAAAAACTCTCGCTGGTGGGAATGTAAACTGATACAGCCACTATGGAGAACAGTATGGAGGTTCCTTAAAAAACTACAAATAGAACTACCATATGACCCAGCAATCCCACTACTGGGCATATACCCTGAGAAAACCATAATTCAAAAAGAGTCATGTACCAAAATGTTTATTGCAGCTCTATTTACGATAGCCAGGACATGGAAGCAACCTAAGTGTCCATCAACAGATGAATGGATAAGGAAGATGTGGCACATATATACAATGGAATATTACTCAGCCATAAAAAGAAATGAAACTGAGTTATTTGTAATGAGGTGGATAGACCTGGAATCTGTCATACAGAGTGAAGTAAGTCAGAAGGACAAAAACAAATACCGTATGCTAACACATATATATGGAATCTAAAAAAAAAAAAAAAAAAAAAAAAAAAATGTCATGAAGAGATTAGTGGTAGGATGGGAATAAAACACAGACCTACTAGAGCATGGACTTGGGGATATGGGGAGGGGGAAGGGTAAGCTGTGACGATGTGAGAGAGTGGCAGGGACATATACACACTACCAAATGTAAATTAGATAGCTAGTGGGAAGCGACAGCATAGCACAGGGAGTTCACCTCTGTATTTAGTGACCACCTAGAGGGGTGGGATAGGGAGGGTGGGAGGGAGGGTGACAAAAGAGGGAAGAGTTATGGGAACATATGTATATGTATAACTGATTCACTTTGTTGTAAAAGAGAAAATAACACACTATTGTAAAACAGTTATACTCAAATAAAGACGTTAAAAAAAAAAAAAAAATAATAATAATAATAAAAACTCTCCAGAAAGTGGGCACAGAGGGAGCACACCGCAATATAATAAATGCCATATAATAAATATGACAAGCCTACAGCTAACATCATACTCAACTGTGAAAAGCTGAAAGTATTTCTTCTAAGATTAGGAATAAGACAAGGATGCTCACTCTTACCACTTTTATTCAACATACCATTGAACATCCTAGCCACCGCAATCAGACAAGAAAAAGAAATAAAAAGAGTCCAAATTGGAAAGGAAGGAATACAACTATCAGTGTCTGCAGGTGACATGATACTCTACATAGAAAATCCAAAAAACTGCTAGAGCACATCAATGAATTCAGTAAAACTGCAGGATACAAAATTAATACACAAAAATCTTTGACATAAATCATAGCAATATTTTTTGGATCTGTCTCCTAAAGCAAAGGAAATAAAAACAAAAATAAACAAATGGAGCCTAATTAAACTTAAAAGCTTTTGCACAACAAAGGAAACCATTGACAAAATGAAAAGACAACCTACTGAATGGGAGAAAATACTTGCAAATGATATGACTGATTAGGGGTTAATATCCAAAATATATAAACAGCTCATACAACTCAACATCAAAAAAGCAAACAACCCAATTAAAAAATGGGCAGAAGACCTGAATAGACATTTTTCCAAAGAAGACATACAGATGGCTAACAGGCACGTGAAAAGATGCTCAACATCACTAATCACTCGAGAAATGCAAATTAAAACCACAATGAGGCATCACTTCACACCTGTCAGAATGGCTATCACCAAAAAGAACACAAATAACAAATGCTGGTGAGGATAGGAAGAAAAGGGAACTCTTGTACACTCTCGATAGGAATGTAAATTGGTGCAGCCACTGTGTAAAACAGTATGGAGGTTTCTCAAAAAAACTGAAAATAGAACTACCATATGGCCCAACAATTCTACTCCTGGGTATAAATTCCCCAAAAAAGGAAACACTAATTCAAAAAGATACATACACCTCAGTGTTCATAGCAGCATTATTTATGACAGCCAAGATATAGAGGCAACCTAAGTGTCCATCAACAGATGAATGGATAAATAAGATGTAATACATATATCATAAATATATATATATATAATATATAAAATGTTGGCTATATTCCCTGTGCTGCACAATATATCCTTGTAACTTATTTATTTTGTACATAGTAGTTTGTATCTCTTAATCCCCGACCCCTATCTTGCCCCTCCCTCCTTCCCTCTCCCCACTGGTAACCACTAGTTTGTTTTCTACATCTGTGAGTATGTTTCTTTTTTTGCTATATTCACTAGCTTGTTTTATTTTTCATATTCCACATATAAGTGATATTATACAGTATTTGTCTTTCTCTGTCTGCCTTATTTCACTAAACATAATACCCTCCAAGTCCATCCATGTTATTGCAAATGGCAAATTTTCATTCTTTTTTATAACTGAGTAGTATTCCAGTGTGTGTGTGTGTGTGTGTGTGTGTGTGTGTGTGTGTGTGTGTGTGTGTGTGTATACCACATCTTTATCCATTTGCCACCAAAAAACTACTAGAGCGCATCAATGAATCCCGGATCTTCTTATAATGAACATTGTAATTACACTGGGCTCACCCAGATAATCCTGGATGATTGCCGCATATGAAGATCCTTAACTTAGGGAATTCCTTGGAGGTCCAGTGGTTAGGACCCCACGCTTTCACTGCTGAGGGCACGGGTTCAATCCCTAGTTGGGGAACTAAGATCCCGCAAAAAAAAAAAAAAAAAGAAAAAGAAAAAGAAAAACAATTTTTTTAAAAAAGAGATCCTTAACGTAGTCACACCTGCAAAGTCCCCTTTGCCATATAAGGTAACATTCTCAGCTTGTAGCATGGACATATTGGGGAGGGGAGCATTATTCAGCCTAAAAAATAGATAAGGAGATTGGGGCCCAGAAAGGGGTAGTGACCTGTCCCAGGTCACATACCTATTTAGCAACAGGGCAGAGCCTAGCCCCTATATCTCTTGACTTTCCAACCACTACTCACTACACAATCTTTTCAGGATTAAGCTCTGTGTCTTCCAGGGTAACAATTAACTAATCTGAAAAACCGTCTTAAAATGGTTAGAGCATGGTAATCAGGAACCTCCATTCTTATCCAAACAATATCTGGATATTTTGGCATGGCCTTCCAGAGTTACTTTAATAGTGGAAACTTAAGAGCAGATCAAAAAGAGAGGGTCAGTAGGAGCGACATAGAGAAGAGGTGGGTCTGAATGGAGTTCTTCAGATGATCCAGAGTGAGCAAGGCTGAGCTGATCAACAGGATTGTATACTCTTGTTGAAAATTCTTTAGATTGCTTTATACAAGTAGGATATAGAGTGCAGTACAATCAATATGTGATCAGATTAATAGTTAGCATCCAATCAGCAACCATTACAGATCTCAGGAAATAGATATGTTTCAGCAGGAAACATACATAAAATAAAACATAGCGGTATTGACATATTCATGGACAGTGAATCAAATTAAATTCTTATCAAGACAGATGCAATTTTCCCTTAATGACATTTAATAAGAAATTTTTTAAAAGATCTTTTGAAATACAGTAGCATGGTGAGTACCGTATTCATAAATAATTTCCATCATACTTAAGCAGAAACCATAAATCTCATACTCATGACAAATTGAATTCTATGCTTCCTAACCTGGCTGTGAAGGAGTGTGGTTGTGACTTTACCGAGAACATAGTAGGAATACAGAAAACTCTCATTCTCCATTTATTCTGATTACCACATAGAAAGTATAAATTCTATTTACAGTAAAGAGCCATAACAAAGAAGCTCTCTACTTTTGGTTACAGTTAAATTCACACTAAGTATAAAATTATTGATTGCTGCTCAGATATAAGCTACAAAGCTCTAAAGATCAATGAATTTACATGGCGCCAACTGTAGTGAACATCAAATCAGCCAAAAGTTTAGTACACTGCCTCCCTAAAGGGGAATTATCAACAGACTCAACACTATCTCTGTGCGCAGACGTGTCCGTACAGCAACGATGCATTCCTCTCTACAGACAAGCTGTAGAAATCCAGTTTATATATTCTATTACTAACAAAGAATTCACAATGAAAACAAAAAATAATCTTTTGAAGAAAATGACGGGGCCTCCAAACAAAACAAAACCAGATTTGGTACCTTCGTACATATATCTGATTCCCAAACATCAGATTCTTATTGTTTCTCCTCCAAGTTAACCAGCTACCACTTAACCCAGTAATTGGAGACACTTAATCCCTCCTTTGAGGGTTCCAGGCCCCATACTTTTTTCAAACCCAAGATATACTCTCTTGAATCACCTCAAACCCTATCATGGCTCCAGGAGCTGCCAGCACTTCTTTAAAAAGCCCCCTTTCTCCTGCTGTGTGGGAAAAGTCTACATTCTCTCTAAGCCTCAATTTCCTACTCTGAAAAATGGGGATCAGAAAACAATAATATCTCATTGGTTTATTGTGAGAATTGTGAGAATGAAAGATGGAACTTTTACAGAGAACTTGGTTCAGTGCCTGCCACACAGAGGGTGATTATAAACAGGTGACATTAGATAAACAACAAGGACCTACTGTATAGCACAGGGAACTATATTCAATATCTTGTAATAACCTATAATGGAAAAGTATCTGAAAAAGAATGTGTGTGTGTGTGTGTGTGTGTGTGTGTGTGTGTGTGTGTGTGTATAACTGAATCACTTTGCTGTACACCTGAAACTAACACAACATTGTAAATCAACTATACTTCAGTAAAAAGAAAATTTTTAAGGTAACAATAACAACAACAGTAATAATCATGATGCGTTTTCTCCATTACTTTCTCCTATTGGGCAGATGAAATCCTCGCACTTGCTGTGTTTCCATCAACTTAGATACAATCATCCCTCTCTCTAATTCCAGGTTTCTCTGTAGAGTCTTTTACTTGGCCAGCACTATCCCTCATATCTGGCCAGAACATAACTTCTGGCTGACTGCCAATCAATCTTTACAGGATCAAAGTAATGCACGCAAAGCCCACATTTACACTGACACAAAAATCATGGAATTTTAGAGCTGGAAGGGACCTTAGGGTTTCCCAACTCAGATTGTCCTGTGGTCCAGGATAGTGTTGAAATTCTTTGCCCAGAGAGCAGGTGGAGGAAAGGCAAAGCAGAAGTCAGGAGTCAGTTTAAAGTTCTGCTTTACTTGGATGTTTGGATTGGATGTTTGGAAAGAACGATCAAGCCCAATTTTTTTCCTATTACAGAGGAGGAATCTAAGGGCCAGAGAGGTTATGTGATTTGCTCCAAATCATACAAAAAGTTAGTGGCAGAGCTTGAATTAGCATTCAAATCTTCTGGCTCCCAATCCTGTGCTCCAGTGCCCTTCCCCATACACCTTGCTGCCCCGGGGGTCCTATCCTTATACTTGAATAGACTCTGTTGAGCTCAAGACTGTTAAAAAAGCTTACTATGGCTGGCCTTACAGTTTGAGTTGGCTCTTTTAAGCAGCCATGCCTTCCTTAAAAGGATAAATTTTCAACTGCTTGACTCATTTACAGCAGGACCATAACCTATTCAGCTCTGAACTATGCTGGCCACTGGTTCTGCTATTTCTCCCATTCTGTACCCTCCGAGTCTTTTACATCTACACAATATTATTTTGTTCTTGATAAGAACCCATGTTTTCTCTCAGATGTACCTAGCACAGCATCTGGCCCTCAGTAACTATTCAGTGAATTACTGCAGACTAAGGGACCAAATGAATAGATACAAGTTTGCCTCTCCGTAGTGGAAATGAAGCCTCATGCCTCCCTGGGTAACAACCAGTCTAGATTGACCCAGTCATCAGGATCTTCCTACCACTTAGGCAACTGTGAGGACTGGGAAGATGAGACTCAGGGAGCTTAGAGCAGGCAAGGATGATTCCACAAGCTGAAGACCGGTGGCGGGTGACAGAGCTCCCAAGACACTTGTTTTGATCTTATGGAGTTGACACATTTTGACTTGGTGATCTCCAGACTAAAGGCTTTTTAGGGCTTCCCTGGTGGTGCAGTGGTTGGGGGTCCGCCTGCCGATGCAGGGGACACAGGTTCGAGCCCTGGTCTGGGAGGAACCCACATGTCACAGAGCGGCTGATCCCGTGAGCCACAATTACTGAGCCTGCGCGTCTGGAACCTGTGCTCCGCAACAAGAGAGGCCACGATAGTGACAGGCCCGCGCACCGCAATGAAGAGTGGCTCCCGCTTGCCGCAACTAGAGAAAGCCCTCGCACAGAAACGAAGACCCAACACAGCCATAGATAAATAAATAAATAAATTTAAATTTAAAAATAAATAAAGTCTTTTTACATTCTACCTTTTCTTCATTGGGCATTGTTAGCAGAGCGCCTGGCAAATCGCAGGCATGCACTCCACAAAGTTGTGATGAACTCAACTTCCCCTTGCTTCTGCAAACTCCTCCCTCAAACCCCATTCCCTGCCAACATGTCACTGGGGTCATATGGATGAGAGTTACCCCTAAATTAAAAAAATAATAATAAAAATGTTCCTCAGCATTACTACCTTTTTTGTTATGCTGGATTTTTTGTTTGTTTGTTTCAGGGCTGAGCTTTAATTTTTGTTTTGTTGACTTGGGAATTTTATTTTCTCCATTGCCTGATACCTAAGGCCTTGTCTGTCCTAAGCAGTGTACATGCAGGGAGTCATCTGAGTTTCAACAATCCAACCTCTGCCTTGACTTCCACTATGTGGTTTATAAGGAGAATGCTAGTTAAGCGCAGGGCTTTGACAGCAGCCAAGATGTGGTTTCAACTCCTAGGTCTATCCCTTACTTTCCAGCTCTGTGCCTTTAAGCAAGTTCCTTCACCTCTTTGTGCCTAAGAGTCCTAATCTGTAAGATAAGAATAAAAATACCTACCAGTGGTATAATAAAAAATATATTTGGACTTTGTGCCTGATTCCTGTCACAAAGCTCCTAAAACCCTTGGAATTTTGTGAGGGACAGGAGTATCTTTGTTGTTCCTAATGAGCCCTTTTCAACACCTGAGTTTATGCAGATGACTGACTCCAGGTGGGGGCCCTTGAATAGCTTCAGGATGGAGGCTGGTCACCAGAAAGACCAAAGTGATTGGAGGGTTGGAGCTTCCAGCCCTCCTGCCTGGCCTCCAGAGATGGGAGAAGGGACTGAAGGTTGAGTTCTATAAAAACTCTTGGAATATAACCAACAAGGACCTACTGTATAGCACAGGGAACTATACTCAATGCCATGTAATAACCTGTAATGGAAGAGAATGTAAAAAAGAAAACAGATATATATATATGAAACTGAATAACCTTGCTGTACACCTGAAACTAACACAACATTGTAAATCAACTATATTTCAGTAAAATTTTTAAAAGATAAAGTGTTGATAGAAAAAAAAAAAAAAAACCTCTTGGAAAAGGAAACTCAGAGAGCTTCCACACTGGTGAACACATTGATGTGCTTGGAAAATGGCACACGGAGAGGACATAGATGCTCTGTGCTCCCCCATCCAGCCCTTGCCCTACGCATCTCTTCCAGTTGGCTCTTCCTGAGTTCCATCCACTATAATACACCATAATCGTAAGTAAGGTGCTTATGTAAAGTAAGGGGCTTAAGGTAAGTAAAGAGTTCCTGTGAGTCATTTTAGCGAACTGTCAGACCTGAAGGGGGAAGTTGTGGGAACACCTGAATTGGGTAGTCAACCAGGCAAAAGTGCCGATCACCTATGGACCCCATTTGCAGCTGGCTTCTGAAGTGAAGGCAGTCTTGTGGGACTGAGCCCTTAACCAGTGAAGTCTGGGCTGATTCTGGGTAGTGAGTGTCAGAATTGAATCCAATTGTTGGTCACCCAGTTGCTGTCAGAGGATTAGAAGAATGGTTGGTGTTAGAAAAGATACCACATATTTGATGTCAAAAGAAAAAACCACATAGAGTCGTTGTGAGGATTAAATAAAATGGTCTGTGACCTACAGTGAGTGATTAATAAAAAGCAGCTCTTACTATTACTTGCATGTCTGTGCTTCTTTAACAGGTCCTAAATACCACTCGATGTCTTCTGCTGGACCTGGAATCCCACCTGGAACACCAACCAGCTTGGCTAGGTCCCTCAGTCCCCATCTAACTCTAGCAACTCCTTTTCCTCTTGGACTAGACCTGTCCCTCTCTCCCTAGTTACTAGCTGAAGTCCTGCTGAAACTGGACAGACGTCCCTACCCACTTATCTATAGCCATGTGCCTACCTCTTAGTTCTATCTGTGCTAAGAGGCCCAAACCATCAGATGAGACCCTTTGGACATAAATAACTGCCCAATTCAAGGTGAAATTTACCCCATCTTCTTGGACGCTGGGACTTGGATAGCTGGCCGCCCTCCTTGGATGAGAGTCTTAAACCTGCTTCAGCTCAGCCTTGGCCTCCTCCCCATTCCTGCTGAGTCTCAGCATGACTCACAGCTGAGTACATATGGGTTTGACTTAAAAGGCAGAACAAGACAGTAAGGTAAGGATGGTCTTATGACTTCCAGAGTTACTTACACTCCAAAAGGTCTTAAAATTGACTTCAAAAAGAACCTAAGGTCATGTACTAATCTTCCTGGGATGTTCAAGAAGATCAGATTTTGTCTAAAAAATCGCAGATCTTTTCCATATGATTCACATATCACCAGAATTTTCTGACTTCTTTTGAAAGTCTAGATATTCCAGCTAAAAATTTAAACTACCACACTTTCTGCTAACACCCCCAGGGAAGAAGTGCATAGAAAGGACCATTGAGACCATTATGACTCCCCTGCAACAAGAATCTGCTTGTCTGAGACCCCACCACAGGAGGCAGGATGAATGGTACTTCTCTGTTGATTTTTTTTAAAGAATCCTAATCCAATTACCTTCAGCTCCCAAAGTCAAAATAAGACTTTCCTGGACAAAGACAGAAGTGAATTCATTTGGACAAGTGAAGTCTGTTCAATTCAAAACCAAACCTCAAACCGTCATGCATATGTATCTTTCTTTATATAACAGACTTGTTTCTAAATGTGCTGCACGTGAAAAGGCTTTTTAAAAATAAATTGACCCATATTTTAAGCACACCAGAGGACCTTGCTATTTAAAGAAATTTCTCTGAGTCATTTTGTAGAGCAAATAACCACCCATTAATTTATTTGCGAAATCTGATGTCCACACATCACTTTCACTTTAAGAGAATAAATGGTAACATATTTTCTACTGATTCCCAGAAGCACAAGATCATGACCAACAGATTATGCCAGAATTTTGCCATATCCACATTGTAGCTATAATCAGCTGAAAGATCTGTGTCAGTTCCTGGTCACTGACTCAGAGTGCCAGAGAGTCTGAAAGGGCCTTGGAGATCAGAATCCCACTCTACGACATACCAAAATAAGCTTCCATCCCACGGTCAAGATCATGAAAAATGACTGAGCTGGCCACAAAGATATTTTTATGTCTAATTATGAGCACAGAGATTACAGATCACATACCAGATAAAGGTATATATTCTAATCCAGGAAATAAAATGCCAGGCACCTATGCCAAAGGTGGCATCGAAGATGGCTTCGGGACACTCAGGTGCCAGTGTAATCAACAACCTGTGAGCAGGCAAACACACCAGAGTCCCCAGGAAACTGCAGCCAAGGTATCTAGAGGAGGTGTCCTAGAGCCAGTAGGGAGAGAGCTGCAAGCTAATTAAGGGTCGCTGAGCTGGAGGGCATTTAGAAGGGGTAAGATGGGGGGAGAGTTTTTGCCCCGCTTTCCCAGGCAGCCAGTACCCTGCCACATTCACAGCCCTAAGCTTTTCTGTTTCTCACTTCTTTGTACTTTTTAACACTTCAGAAGCCACCAGTATCCAAAAGTCCCTTATTTCCCTACAACTCTCTCCCCGCCTGCTCCCAGCCTACCCACTTAACAAACCCTGCAATTTCCTCATCTTCATTAACATATACTACGAAACTCGAATTATGGGAATGATTTTGCCCACTCTAAACAGGATTTATGTATATGCACCCTCCTTCCATCATGGATTTAGGCTAACTTTCACTTTAAGAACATGATACGGGCTTCCCTGGTGGCGCAGTGGTTGAGAATCCGCCTGCCGATGCAGGGGACACGGGTTCGTGCCCCGGTCTGGGAAGATCCCACATGCCGCGGAGCGGCTGGGTCCGTGAGCCATGGCCGCTGAGCCTGCGCGTCCGGAGCCTGTGCTCCACAGCGGGTGAGGCCACAACAGTGAGAGGCCCGCGTACAAAAAAAAAAAAAAAAAAACATGATACAACAAAAGGAAAATATAAACACAAACTAACATTTGTGATGAAACACAATTTTATAATGGCAATTTTAAGGGGTGAGGAGGAGACCAAAGCAATATGGCTCCTTATCTAGCTTATCTACAGTTACAGTTATAACTATACATATCCTTATATAGTTATTCAGTTGTGTAGCTTATCTGGTGATCTGGGTACAGGGATGTAGCTGAGAGGATCCTGGGGAATAAATGGTTAACTTTATAGCTGGGACTCTCCCTCTCAGATATCAACTGTCTCCTGTGGCTTTTGCCTGGAGAACAGGGACACTCTTTGGATTGGGCCTATAATTGGGGAGGGGAGATTTCCCCTTAGGCGGTATATAATGAAGTGCCAAACTGAGTGGCAGTCAGTGCTCACAGGTGATCAGAGGCAGAGCCATCAGAGAAAGCTGGGTTTCCTGGTGCAGCCACAGGAGAGGCTGGGATTCTGCAACTCTCAGTTGCCCTCTGACAATGAAGGGAGAGCTTCTCTTACTTATTTTCCACCACTCTTAGTGATCACACTTACCCTCCCAGAGCCTTTGCAAAAGGGAGGCCTGCTTCCCATCCAGTCACCCAGGAAATGAATGAACATCCGCTGTCATGAAAATTTCAGAAAATTAAATATAAATCTTTACACATGAAGATTGCAAACATTTGGCCCTTTTGGGTCCAGAGGAGCATTGCTCTATCATGTCTTCAGTGATGAGAATTACACGTTGTTCACTGGGAGGGAATCAGCTGCTCCTAAAAGGAGCTACTGTTGTCTGTGGCCCAGGTAAACTGCACCTGTAACTTGCTCAGGTGCACTGACTCTTGGCAGAACTGATATTCAAGAGTCCTGAAGTGCATATGGAGTCATAGGCTGGCTTCCCTGCATAATACGTGTATCCGTCTAAAGGTACCATTTCTCACCCTACCTGTGACCCTACCTGAGACCACTAGCACATGTATCCAACACAGTTTTCTCACCAAAAAGACATATCATAATACAATACTGCCAATAATAATAATAAAAAAATAAGTAACGCTTCTGTAGCACTTCCTATATGCCAAGAACTGTCTAAGCTCTACATACATTAAATCATTTAATCCTTATATGAGGTAAATGCTGCTATTATTGCCCATTTCATAGATGAGGAAGCTGAGCCACAGAGAAATAAACAAATTGCTCCGGGTTTCACAATTAGTACATGGCAAAGCTGCAATTCCAACCCAAGCTATCTGGCTCCAGAGTCTCTGCTTCTAATATCTATGCTATACTCTCCAATCTGTACAGCAAGAGGCAAAGGACTAACCTGTATCACTCACGTTGCCCCAGGTAGCGTGGAATATACAGCTCAGATAGCAGAGCTATTCCCAGGAGAAGACAGACCAGGACACCAACTACATGGAATGATTTGAAAAGAGCTGGGCAGAATCTCCTGCCCCAAAGTATCTCCCAACTCTTGCAAAAATATCACAAATTTCCACCATTAGAAAGTCACTTCACTACTTCTTAAAGGCTTTTCCATTTTTAAGAAATCCCTATGAAAATGTAAATATCACTGGGCAAGGTATTCCTTAAATCATTATCAGGCATCTACAGTACGATATTTTTAAAGTTCATTGCACTTACACTCATAAGAGTTGGGTTCTAGTTCTGACTGCCAATTTCTACCTGTGTGACCTTGGGTACGGCACATAAATTCTCTGGGTCTTGGTTTCCTTACCTGTTAAATGGCAATGCTAACATCTGATACAACTCCCTCATAGGATTGTTGCAGGAATTTAATGGATGCAAAAGAGTTTAATGAATGCAAAAGGACAACACAACTGTAAAGTATTAATGTGATCAGCTAAACTTCTGGAAGGATTAGATAAATTAGTTGACAACCAGAGAAATGTATGCAGTCAGTTTAAGACGGACAGACAGAAAAGGCATGGTGCAAAAAGAGTTCTGGCCCAGGCAATTCAAAACTATCTGCCTGGGCAGAAATGACTGCCACGTGACGGGGTCTCTTTCAGGCATGCTCATACCTTCCCATGAATCTCCACTGCCTTGTCCTTGGCGCTTCTTGTCTTTGACTCCTGTAACTGGACACTCTTTGGCTGGGTATTTCATGCTCCGGGGCCCCCAGGCTTGGCTGTAGCTCTGGCCCTAGTGCTATTTCTTGACTTTCTCTGCTCATGTGTTGCTCCTGACAGCAGATGTACTCTACTCCATCTCCACCTGTGACCTAGCATGCCTTCCCGCTGACTGACTTCTTCAACTCAAGGAGACAGGCAGTTACACCAGGACCCTCGAACCTTGCTTCTCTGCCTCAAGCGATAAGAATCTATTAAGTGCCTACTATCGTAAAGGCACAGTGCCCTTTCTACCAGGCAAGTGGATCCTACAGCTACAACAGCAGGGAGCTGGAAGTGATAGGTAGGGTAAAGGGGCACCAAAATGGAGGACAGGAACAGGGAAAAGTATGACAGCAAGTAAAAAAAGTAAAAGATAGTCTTTGTCTGCTTTACTCTTTTGCAGAAAACACGATAACTGTTGTAGAGGTAACTATTAATTAAGCACCTACTCTGTGCTACACACTTGGAATATACAGATGAAAGGCATGTTTCCTGACCTCAAAAGGCTTGCAGTACAATGGGGGAGGTGGTCAAGCAAACAGACAAGAGTCTCTGCAGGGGCCCAAGCACCTCTAAGGAAATACTGTTTTGAAAGAAATCTCTCTTTGGTCACTGGTTTGTCCTATAAAGGCCTTAAGTAAAACATGATTATAATATATCAGTTTAAATTTATCTGCCAATGCTTTGTTTGAAATATAAATTGTGATGGGCTACTTTTTTTTCTGCTATATACATTTTCCCCTCATTTTTAAAAACTTTTTTATTGGGATATAGCACACATACAGTAAAGTGCACAAATCTGAAGTGAATGGCTCAGTAGACTTTTACTTATATGTATACCAAAGTAACTACCACCCAGATCAAGTTATAAAATATAATAACACACCAGAAGCTTCCCTTGTGCCACAAGATCAATCACAACTCTATCACAATGAGATAAACCACTATTTTGATTTTCATGTAGTAGGCTTTCTTTAAGCACTGGTGAGTTATATTTGTTCGGAGAGCTCTACCTTCTAAATCCTGGATCTCCCTTAGTATACTTCAACAGCGCAGTCACTAAATATTGGGTTGGCCCAAAAATTCGTTCGGGTTTTTCATACGCTGTTACAGGAAAACCCGAGCGATCTTTTTGGTCAGCCCAATATTTTGTCACCCTCGATGTGCTTAGGCTACCCAGACCCTAATTCTCTGGTTATGCCTCCTCCCCCATAACCAGTAGGACAATATCCAGTATTCACCAAAAGGAGGAACATCCCAAGCAACAGAACATAAATAGGGCCTGTACCATTATTGGAACCCACTGACAAAGAGTTATTACTTTGCTAGATGGCCACGAAAGGACGCATCTTCGTTGAGAGTCCATGGGCTATTATTAGGACTACTCCACTTAATCTGTTACTCTGCTAACAGCATGCCTTACTTGGAGCAGAAATAAAACGTCACCCTTACTCCCCCTCTTGGTTAGGGAATGTACCCTTGTTTTCCCTGCTAGAACTCAGGAAAATGGAAGGTATCATCAAAACCTGCTTGTCCTCTATCCATAGGCTGGGAATCTGTGTCTTACTCTAAAGGTACACTCACCTAACAGGAAAGACTTCTCCTTGCTTCATCTCTAAAACTAGGAAGTGAGTACTTAATCAAACCCAATACACAACAGAGGCGATCATTGTTATAATGAAGGCCCATATACGGCACAATGGGAAACTAAAAGAAGGAGAATCTGAGCTACGGAAGACTTCCCAGAGGAAGCTAGGCTTAAGTTGACTTAAAAGAGGGAACAGCCACGGCAAAGGCTTGGATATATCAAAGGACACTGTATTATCAGGCCATTCATGTAGCTCAGTGTTGCTGATTAAAAGGATGGCCGGGCAGAGAGATGAACCTAGAGAAGAAGGTAAAGATCATGAAGGGACTTATATGCTCTAAAAGAAGTTTAGATTTATACTATAGGCAATGAAGAATCACTATTTTTGAGCTGGAGAGTGACCCGATCAGATATATATATTTTTAAAAATTATTCTGCCAGCAGTATGGAAAACTTAATAGGATAGGGGTGAGATTGAGGACTGCTGGAATGATCCAGGTGGGACATGGTGAGGTACCTATAGGATATCCAGGCAGAGAGATTACAGAGGCAGTTGAAAATGTAGAACTAGAACTTAAAAGAGCGATTTTGGCTGAAGGTAGGGTTGGGGGTGGGGGTCATCTGTATATAAATGATAGTGGTTTAGACTGCCTAGGAAGAGAATACAGGACAGAGTACAAGGTCAAGTACAAAGTTGCCTTGGGAAACAGCAACAACGAAAATTCCAGCCAAAGAAGAGGAGCCAGAGAATGAGGTGAGAGGTAAAAGAAAAAAAAACAAGGACAGAGAAGATTGTCACAGTAGTCAAAGGAGGGAAGATTTTCAAGGAGGGAGTGGTTAATATTTCACATGCTGTAAAGTGTTGCAAGACAAGAGAAGTATACATTGGTCTGGCAATATGGAGGTCACCGGTGACCTCAGTGAGAACAGTATCAGTGCTAGATCACACCACACTGAGGAGTGAATAGGGAGCAAGGAAGCAGAGGCAGCCAGTTTAGAAGCTTAGCCAGAGTTAGGAAGAAAAGAAATAGAATAACTGGAGGGTGAATTTGCTATAGACTGAATGTTTGCGCCTCCTCACAAATTCCTGTGTTGAAATCCTCACCCCCAAGGTGATGGTATTTTGAGGTGGGGCCTTTGGTAGGTGATTAATCCATGAGGGCAAACCTCATGAATGGGATTAGTGCCTTTCTTATAAAAGAGGCCCTAGAGAGCTCCCTTGACCCTTCTGCCACGTGAGAACACAGCGAGAAGACAGCCATGTATGAACCACAAAGCAAGATCAACATAAAGGTTTCTCTCAGGTTCTAAGGAGCTCCCTGAACTCTCTAGGTGGAACAGAAAAAGTAAATATATAAATAATGCATTTATCATTTGTTATAAATGTAGAGAAATGGATGGAAAGTTAGAACGCTACAGAAATCATTTGTGTAGGCCTTTGTTTTATATATCCATAAAGTTAAACAAAAACACACAACCTATGCTAAGGTAAGTTACAAATTATTGCTGTCCCTAGGATTTTACCTAATTGACATATAGATAACATTTTAAAAATCCCTCGTGGTAGCAATTTACTAACAGAGAAAAATCAAGTCAATTGTAATGGCCTAGAAATTAACACATTACTTATTAAGCAAATTTTGCCTCCGAGTATATCAAAACATCTCAAACATCTACACAATGCGGGTTGGGAAGTTTGGTAATTAAAACTGAGAGCTACAACAGTCATGGAACAGTCATATGGTTGGCCAATAAATGTTTATTGAGCACTTACTATGAGCCAGCCATTGCTCTAATCACTGGACACTGACAAAAACTAGATGTGTTGATTTGTGTAATTCCTTCTAGAACCTGACCAACACGGTTAGAAGAACTGCTGCCATTTCCAAACTATTTGGATTTGTGGCCATGTCTATTCTAAGGCCATATTTACCTTACTATATTAAAGACATGGAATATTAGAGCTGGAGGGACCTTAAAGAATCACCAGCCTATCCTATGTCATTTCACAGATGGCAAAGTTGAAGGGTTGAGAAGTCTAAAATAAATTTTTAGAGCCAGGACTAGAACCCAGAACCACAATTCTGATTCAGTGCTCGCTCTACCAATGAAAATCAATCAATAAAACCACATCTCTCCCCCAACACCCCCACTTGCCTCCATCTCTTTTGATCAGTTTTTTTGTGATCAGTTCTGCATTTTTCTCTAAAATAAACAGCAAAGTTTCTATGACCCATGGGCACTTGGCCCAGATTTAAAACATGGAGCTTAACAATCGCAATCATCTCTCATCAGCCGATGGGGCGGGGTGGGGGTGGGAGGCACTTGGCAAAGGTCGCCTAGCTTTGGGCATTTAGCTGAAACGTCTAAAATTCCAGGAAGATGCTGGGGATGTTTTGTCTCTATTGTCTGGCTGCTAGAAAGGAGAATGTGTCGTCTTAAAATTTCTATTCAGAATTTTAATTAAATTGTGGTCTGTGGCAAAATAGAAAGACGTTAAAATCAAATGCTAGTATCTCTTTGTTTATTTTATGGCTCTCATCTTTAACTAGTTCTCACTGAAATAATTAAATGTCTTTTCAGCAAATGGACTGTTCAGGCTGTTTAATGTTTCTTATAACCTGGCAAGTAAGTGCTTTATAATTCAGTTGATTTCTGCTCTTCCCCACGCCCCACCCCCCCCCCACTATATATGTTCTTTTCTCCTCTCTCCCCACACAGGCAGACTTGAAGGTTTCTGCAGATCAGAGTGGCATTAATGCACCTATGGGCCAAAGCATCCTCAGATAGACTGGAGGAGATTGTAGGAGGCTGAGCACATTGCATTTGACATTAATGGCTCAGAGATGCTTCTAGATTGAAATTGGTGACGGTGGCGAGGACATACAATGTAGTCAATGAGGCCTCTTGGTCCGAGATTGATGCCTGAAATCTCTTATTTACTGACCCATTGTATTACACGGAGGGAAAGCTGCTTTTTAAAAAGTATAGGATCCATATGGGGGAGGAGACAGAATTTACCTGGAGAGTGTGTGCGTGTGGTGGGATGCTTTTTTCTCTTTAATAAAACACTATTATGGACACTTTGGGGATAAAAGACAAAGTCCCAGGGCACAGGCTGAAATGGGGATATTTAGCCAAAGGAGGTCTAATTGCCTACATTACAAAGTAAAAGAAGGTCTTTTAGGGATAAAGAGATTGTTCTTATGCACAATTATTTTATCCTTTCCCTGAACAGAGCCCCACCCCAGAAAAAGGAGACGGAAAGGGGGAGCAAGAAGAGAGGTCAGAGATGGTAGAAAACTAACTTGGTAATTCTGATAGCTAACTTCTAATGAGTGTTTACTGTGTTCTTCCAGGCACTGGGCTAAGTGCCTTTCCCCATTATCTCATGGAATATTCCCAACAGTCGTATGAAATAGGGACCATTAGTCTCCTCACTTTACAGATCTGAAAATTGTGGTTTAATAATATTAAATGACTTACCGAAGATCTCCTAACTACTAAGTGGTAGAGTTGGCATTCATATTTGTCATCCACGTCCTCCTCCCAATGAAAAGGGAAAATGGTGTGAATATTTAAAATCTGGGCCTACAAACCGTTAGGCTCACTTAACCTGAATAATAATGATGGTGATAATGCTGGCGAAAGGTGATAGACAGTGGGTACTTATTATGTGCCACGCACTGTGCTAAGCACTTTATACGGGCCAGTTCATTTAATCCTCATAACAACTTTTTGGGGGAAATATTTATATTCACTCCGTTGTGCAAATGCAAAAAACAAAATCTTCGAGGCTAAATAACTTGCCCAGTTTTACATAGCTAGGTAGTAGAAAAGCTGGAGAGTAAAAGCAGACTCCCACCGCGTGGTAGGACTCCAGGGCCTAAGGAGAGATGGAATTACCAGTATGACATTCCCTCTAGTGAGATGTGGCTCAGAATCTTTTGGAATCCTGATATTTGATTGACAAATTTTACACTGCTCTCCATTCTACGCTATGATCTACTCTGAAAAAGTAAGCCTTGGGACACTTATGCCTCACACAGTAGAGACTTAAAGTCAAGAAATATTAGGTGAATAAATGGATGAAGGAATGAATGGAGTCTAATCAGTAGTTTTCAGGTTTTTCATTCTGTGGCCCTATAAGCTCCCTGTCTCTATGATGAGTCGAAATCTTGCACATGAGTTGTGCATGCACCGAAGATTTGAATAATAAAAGGTAGTGAATAAGAGAAAGGACTTGGGGTTTCCCCGGTGGCGCAGTGGTTGAGAGTCCGCCTGCTGATGCAGGGGACGCGGGTTCGTGCCCCGGTCCGGGAAGATCCCACGTGCCACGGAGCGGCTGGGCCCGTGAGCCATGGCCGCTGAGCCTGCGCGTCCGGAGCCTGTGCTCCGCAACGGGAGAGGCCACAGCAGTGAGAGGCTCGCGTACCGCAAAAAAAAACAAAAAAAAAAACAAAACAAAAAAAACAGAAAGGACTTATTTGTCCTTAGATAAACGAAATGTGGAAAAAGGAAATAGCTCTCCCAAGGCCCTCATTGCCTTGGGAGGGAGAAATCTGCTGTGGGGACCAGGCATCTAGGGAAGGAAGAATACGAAGAGGAAGGATAGTATGGGAGCTAATAGGGAACGAACATTTTCTATACCTACTAGGTACCGGGTCTTTTTCTATACCATAACTCATTTAATCCTCACCACTATCCTGGGAGGCAGGTGATGTTATCTCCATTTTATAAATAAGAAAATCAAGGCTCATAAATTAAGTAACTTCCACAAAATCTCACATGTAGGAAGGGGTGGAGTCGAGGTTCCATCTCTGTTCTGACTCTTTCTAGAACACTCACTGCCTCTTCAAGTAGAGAGCTGAAAATACAAGGGCATTTTAATTGACTGAGGAAAATAAAATGTTTCAGGTTTAGAAAGACAAAAGATATGGCTAAGAACTTGTGGAAAGGCCCAAACCCAGAAAAATGAGTTTTTGGAAGCTGGAAGACAGACCTTGACTGAATGAGGTAATCTTTAGGAATGAGGTAAAACCTGGATTCCAAATTCTCTACTGTGTTACCCATATTTCCTCACTTGGTAATTGTAGCAACTCATTGTGGAGCCAAAGAGTGACATCTGTAACCAGGTAGACAAACTAGAGGCAGCAATGCAAGATGGTGGGGAGTAAAGAGACTAGTGTCCCCAAGACCCCTGCTCAGAGACCTTTCCCCAGCCTTTGGATGGCAGAAGGCAATGGCAGGGTCTGCTGCCAGCCCCCAACATCTTCCTTCTCACCCCTCTTGACTTCATTCCTGATCATCTGGTCTTGCATATACAGCTACTCACAATTCAGTTTTTTGAAGCCTCACAGCTTTTGGTTTTCTTACCAAGTCACGCAAGTCAAATCTAGGCCTAGGAAGTGAACACTGTTCCCTGCATCTCAAATAGCTACTCTACTTAACGTTATTCCATGTCTCCAAGAAGCACATGTCAAGACAAGATTAAATGTGGAAAGCTTTTATTAGGAGAAATGACTGTGTGAAAGAAAATAGAGAGGGAGCTGTGAGGGAAGCCTGACCCTGAGGGAGGGAGAGAGGAGAGGTTGGATGGAAGCATTCTAGACTATCAGACAGTCTAAGGAAGCTTCTGTAAGACCCTGAGCCAAAGTCTGCCTTAGTACCCCACTGTATTCAGTCATGGGAGGGAGCAGCTCAAGGGAAAGTGCCAGAACACAGCAGTTGAGGCCCTCAGTCAATTTTGCTCCCTATTATAGATGGTCTGCCAGGCACACTCTAATGGGCCCCCAAGAAAACCCCTGCCTCCTCGATTCATAAGTACTCCTACAAATCTCAGCCCCAGCTTCTTTTTTTAAGGGAAGCCTTTCCCGATTCCAACCTCACCCCTAGGTGAGGTAAACTTACTTTTTGATATGCTCTCATAAATATATGTTTCCTTCAGAGAACTTGGATCAGTTTGTACTTATATATTCGTTACTATGATTATTAGATTAATGACTATCTCTCTTGCTAAATTTTAAACACCATGAGAGCAGGGACCATGACTGCCTTGTTCACTGCTTTATCCCTGGTACCTACCACAGTGACTAGCAGTAGATACTCAATGAATATATTTTGAACGAATGGATGTGAATGAAGAAATGTCAAAGAATAGATATGAGTCATATAATCAATTCTAATCCCAAATCTACTGGAAACTATATAAGGCCCAGGACTAGGATAAAGGGACCATAGCTTGAAATGGTGAGAGTGAATAGGTAGGTTCAAGGTAAGGATGGTAACAGAAGATTCTTAGGCTGACATAAGCAAATACCAGCTGTGGTTGGTGCCTGCTGGGCCAAACTAACTGAGACTCATGACTCATGTCAGGTAAATTAAGGTAAAAAAGAAAGAGTGAATGTGCTTGGGGGAGGCGAGACAGATCCTGAACGTAAACCAAATGAACAACACACCCCCCCCCCTTTTGATAAAACAGGCTGGTCCAGGAAATGTGGTTCCATGCAAACTCTCATTATTTTTACACCAAAATATAAAATTAAATTTAAACCAAGCAAAAGTTTCCCTATGACTCCACTGCTGAAGAAAAATGGCTTTGGATACACAATATACACAAACCCTTTAGAAAATCTTGTTAAAACTGACAATCCCGGATCTAGTTGACTCAGTATTGGCCTGTATGTCAGAAGATGTAGAAAATCATAGAATTCTAGGATCTGTCAGCTGAGGGAGTCCTTCAAGATTAGTCCTGTTTGCATTAGTGAGCTGTGAGAAAGCTGGGGAAAATCATTGATTGTCAAGATCCTGTGTGTCTGGGATTCTTCACAGATTTATTAAGTGGGACATTGGAAGACCATTGCTAGAATTCACTGTCTTCTCACTAGCTAGAGCAAAATGTGAATTTATTCCACAGCCAGTGTAACAGGGATAAAGCTAATTTCAATCTGGGACTAAGGTATAAACTCATTTATATTTGTTAGAAGAGTCATGCTGTATCATTAGGGTAATGAGTCAGCCAAAGCTATTGAAAATCACATAGTTAATCTGCTCTAATTTTTGATTGTAGTTGAGTGGTTATATGGTCCTAAAAGTCCAGAGTCTTGTTCTATTCTTGTCTATTTTACTGACTCACTGAGTTGAGGGCACTAACTCAACCTTTCTGTGTCTCTTTCATCATCCGTAAAATCTGAGCTACAAATATTTAACTGTTTACAAAGCCATTTTTACTTCATCAGTGTCATTCACAGCATAACATACCACCTCCTCCTGTCAAAACAATAATGCTTTTGTTCAAATGCATTAACTCCAAGGGTAGACTTCAATTGAATTTGATGATTATTTCTTGGAACCTAGCACAGTGGGAACACGAGTCGGAGTAAAATACAGAATAAAATTCCCATCCTAAAATGGTGATTCACAAACACCAGTCCACAGACTCTGACTGGTCTGTGACAATGTTTCCACAAGCCAAGATGTTAAAAAAAAAAAGCCCAAAGAAAGTTTCATGACTCTAAATTTATATTCAATTTAAAAGAATTTCCTTTACTATAAATTTCTTATATTTCTATTCCAGTTTTTTTTTTCTTGGCACTGAAATGTTCCTATTTTATGGTGCCAGTTGTCTCTTTTTAACACCCTCACTTAGCAAAACAAAAAAGTGGCAACTCTAGGTCATTCAATTTTTAAATTTCAGTTTTGTTGGCCCACTAACTCAAAATGTATGAGAACCACGCTTACAACCTACTTAAGGAATGTGATTAATCCGGTTTACAGTTCAGTCAAGAAAATTGCTTAAATTTGTTATTTAAAAGTTGCTGTTCTGGGAATTGTTTGTGTTTATAGTTAGAAGCTCCAAAAAAAGAAAACAGATTTTGAGCTCAAGCTACTGCTAAAAACAAAACAACAATAAAAGGAGCAAAGCCAATAATGACCAAATAGTGCCTGGCACATAGAAGACCTTCAATAAATATTTGTTGAATAAGTAAATAAAGTATCAAATGAAACAAACATAGATTCAAGCAATACCTAGCCAGCAGCTACTGGGGAAAAAAAAAAGACTGATAAGCAAGAGGAGGATTTTCACTCTGGTGAGAACAACATGGAAAATTTTCTTTTTAATTTTTCCCTTCAATTAGTGGTAATTCCTGAGTATTATGCCCTCAGCCTAGGAAAGGCCTGTATCCCATTTTTCTCTCTTGCCAAGAGGAAATAAAAGAGGTGGTCAGAGGAAACTGAAAACGTTTAGGAAATTATTTAAACTCATGGTAGTTAGAGACAGAGACTTTAGAAATCACCCAACCCATTCCCTTCTATTCACAGATCAGGAAACTGGCTCAGAGAAACTCGCCCAAGTTGCCAAGGGTTGGACCATGAGAACAAAACCAAGATACTTCTGCTACCTAGCAGTAGTATATACCCTAATTGCAGGGGGAAGATAAGCATCCTTTCAAAGGCCTCTTGAATATTCAAACTAAAACCTTAAAAGTTCTACAATAGTTTCAACGATCAGAGGAAACAGGCATAAAGATAGTAAATGTTCAAATTAGAATTCCTGAAGGAGAGATAGTATTCTGGGGCTAGCATGTTGTGGAAGAGCAAAGGTCCAGAGACTGGAGTGGGTATGATGTGTTTGGGGAATGTTGAAGGGCAGTGAGTTAGAAATGACTTGTGAATACATCTGCCATCTTCAGGATTTCTCCTTTTATAGCACACATCAACTAGATTAAGCAAGGAGCTCTTACTATTGACCAGCCACTAGCATATGGAACTAGTCTTGCTCAACTGAAGCTCACATTAAAAATTATATCCGTGTTATTACCGACAAAGATACACTGACAAAATATAAAATAGCATATTGATTCAATGGAGTGTCGTTATTTGTACTGCAAAGGACTAGAAGCAAAACAAATGTCCATAAATCAGGGACTGCTTGAATAAACTATGGTACATCCACACAATGGGTACCATACAGCTGTTTAAGAAAATAAAAGAATGAGGAAGACTTCTATATACTGACATGGTTTATCTCTACAATTGATTATTATGAGAAAAATCAAGGGTAAAACAATGCTTGCAATATGCCACCTTTTGAGTAGCCAACGCTAAAGGGAAACACACATGCACACATCCACTTATATTTTCAAAGAGAAACGAAGGTTGGGCTTCCCTGGTGGCGCAGTGGTTGAGAATCTGCCTGCCGATGCAGGGGACACGGGTTCGTGCCCCGGTCCGGGAAGATCCCACGTGCCGTGGAGCGGCTGGGCCCGTGAGCCATGGCCGCTGAGCCTGGGCGTCTGGAGCCTGTGCTCCGCAACGGGAGAGGCCACGGCAGTGAGAGGCCTGCATACCACCAAAAAAAAAAAAAAAGAGAAACGAAGGTTGGACTAAAACAATAACTAATAAAGATGCTTATCTATAGGGGGAGGGAGGGGCCAAGGTAGAAGAGGCAGGGTGGCCTTGAGACTTCCTTGAATATACCTTGTTATATACTTTGACTTTGGAACAAAATTAATAAAAAAAAAATAAAACAAAAAACCTTAAAAGTAGAAAGCAAACTGAGATAAGCTTAATTTTATACTAAATTGGTAACAAACCCATATAGAGAAAATAATTATTTCAACTTGACTTTGAAATACAGAATTTTGACTGCACACCCCTAACTGGATATATTCTCAGGACATAGAGAACTACAAACAAATTCTAAACTGCATTCAGTAGTTTTATTGTTAAATGTAATATTGTTATTTTTATTTCAGAACAATTATAGGTAACTGTCAATTCTACCAACCAAGATGTTTAAAATAAGAGAAAGGAGATCGAAATATAAATTCAAAGAAGTTAAGTAAAAATTCTGTTATCTTAAATTTGAATTGGAAATACCACTATAACTTATTTTTTTAAAACAAAAAGGTAATTTCTAGCCTGACCACTGAAAAGACCTAGAAAGCAATGGCCATCAAATAGCAATAAGCACCCTGGCACACAATTGTAATCTCTGAATATCATTCCCCACTAAATAAAACCAGGATTCTTTAGAGAAATGGCTGGCTCCAGGTCTGGGGCAGGAGCTGTACTAGAATGAGCTTGGGATGTCTCCTTGTGCTAGAAAGCAAGTAAGTTATCAGCAACTACTATGGTCATGTCAAAAGGCCTCAGAGGGCTTCCCTGGTGGCGCAGTGGTTGAGAGTCCGCCTGCCGATGCAGGGGACGCGGGTTCGTGCCCCGGGTCGGGAAGATCCCACATGCCGTGGAGCGGCTGGGCCTGTGAGCCATGGCCGCTGAGCCTACGCGTCCGGAGCATGCGCTCCGCAACGGGAGAGGCCACAACAGTGAGAGGCCCGCATACCACAAAAAAAAAAAAAAGGCCTCAGAAGCCAACTTTAATGGGGCTCCCATTGGCTTAATATGGGACAATTTGGGTATCAAAGTGAAAAATCACTATGATTTATTAAAGCACAACAAATATATAAAAATCCATGAATTCATAATTAAAAACACATTAGATAATAAAAACACATTAGTCACCAGTGGAGCTTACTAGGACACCAATCATTCTGAAAATTGATAAGTAAAAGGGAAGAGCCAGGTAGCTGTCCTACCTTTCCTATAAGAACTGTACTTCAGGGTAGCTACATACTTGATGAGGGAAATTTCTTCATTAGTATATTTCTAGCTTAAAAATGCAGAAGAAGGGAATTCCCTGCTGGTCCAGTGGTTAGGACTCTGCGTTTTCACTGCCGGGGGCCCATGTTCAATCCCTGGTCAGGGAACTAAAATCCCACAAGCTGCACAGTGCAATGCAGCCAAAAAAATAAATAAAAATGCAGAAGAAATGACAGCATTGGAAAATCACCAAGCTCCTACTTCTAATGAAATAATGGATCTAGGCAATGAACATCAGTGGATGCTGAAATTATTAGGTTAAAGGTTGATGGGTCACTTCATAATTCAGGAATCAGGCTGACACTACCTGACCCCAACTGATCAATCTTAATATTATAAAAAGTGAGATAACCAGACACTATATGCCTCCTGATGTGCTCCAACAGGGGATAAACAACACCACCCATGAGGGATTCTAAACTTAAAAAGTAAACCCCAATCAAATCAAATCTTTACGGGGAAGAAAATAATAGTCATGAAAACAGAGTTTTATTGGTATTTGATTAAGGAGTGAAAGAACAAAACAATTCTCACAGCTGGGGACACTTGACTGCCCCCAACACCATTCCTGTAGACTCAGTCTGTCCCAAGCTCTGGAACAAATCCTGTTTACTCATTAAGGGGAAATTAAGGAGCCTGAGTTCCATAAGTCAAAATGACTGCAGGCAGTCAATCTGGCTGTTGACCCTGCTATAACATTATGCCTTGTACCCCGAATTGAACTGTGGTTACTTGCCTTAGTTCCTATGCCCAAGTTTCTAACTGGTTAATTTTACTTCTGCCTCAGTTGCTTTGAAATAGGGGATCTGCTTTGCTCTTACCAATATTACTAAAGACTACAGCCTTGACCTTGAATCCTAACCCACGCCCTGTTGCTGACCACCTACTAGTACCCTCTGTCTTGCCCACTCCCAGGCTGCCTGATTTGAACTGCTTCCCAGCTTACTAAGTGTTTCTTGACTTAAACATCTTGTGTAAAATTGACCTATACTGTTAAAATTCGGATTAAATATCACACCATGTATTGTTAACTCAAAACATCTTGAGGGAGGTTGGTGATATTATTCTGGTTTTTCTTTTGTTTTTCTTTTTCTTTTTTTATTTCTTTTTATTTATTTACAAAATATTTTTTTACATCTTTATTGGAGTATAACTGCTTTACGTTGCTGTGTTAGTTGCTACTTTATAACAAAGTGAATCAGCTATACATATACAAACCTCCCCATATCTCTTCCCTCTTGCATCTCCCACCCACCCTCCCTACCCCACCGCTCTCGGTGGTCACAAAGCACTGAGCTGATCTCCCTCTGCCATGCGGCTGCTTCCCACTAGCTATCTATTTTACAGTTGGTAGTGTATATATGTCCATGCCACTCTCTCACTTCGTCACAGCTTACCCTTCCCCCTCCCTGTGTCCTCAAGTCCATGCTCTACGTCTGTGTCTTTACTCCTGTCCTACCTCTAGGTTCTTCTGAAACATTTTTTTTTTATTCCATATATATGTGTTAGCATACGGTATTTGTTTTTCTCTTTCTGACCTACTTCACTCTGTATGACAGACTCCAGGTCTATCCATTTCATTACAAATTACTCAGTTTCGTTTCTTCTTATGGTTGAGTGATATTCCATTGTATATATGTGCCACATCTTCTTTATCTGTTCATCTGTCGATGGACACTAAGGTGGCTTCCGTGTCCTGGCTATCGTAAATAGTGCTACAATGAACATTGTGGTACACGACTCTTTTTGACTTATGCTTTACTCAGGGTATATGCCCAGTAGTGGGATTGCTGGGTCGTATGGTAGTTCTATTTTTACTTTTTTAAGGAACCTCCATACTGTTCTCCATAGTGGCTGTATCAATTTACATTCCCACCAACAGTGCAAGAGGGTTCCCTTTTCTCCGCACCCTCTCCAGCATTTATTGCTTGTAGACTTTTTGATGATGGCCATTTTGACTGGTGTGAGGTGATACATCCTTGCAGTTTTTTTGTTTGTTTGTTTGTTTGTTTGTTTTTTTGCGGTATGCGGGCCTCTCACTGTTGTGGCCTCTCCCGTTGCGGAGCACAGGCTCCGGACGCGCAGGCCTAGCGGCCATGGCTCACGGGCTTAGTTGCTCCGCGGCATGTGGGATCTTCCCGGACCAGGGCACGAACCCGTTTCTCCTGCATCGGCAGGTGGATTCTCAACCACTGCGCCACCAGGGAAGCCCCATCCTTGCAGTTTTGATTTGCATTTCTCTAATGATTAGTGATGATGAGCATCCTTTCATGTGTTTGTTGGCAATCTGTATATCTTCTTTGGAGAAATGTCTATTTAGGTCTTCTGCCCATTTTTGGATTGGGTTGTTTTTTTGATATTGAACTGCATGAGCTGCTTGTATATTTTGGAGATTAATCCTTTGTCAGTTGCTTCATTTGCAAATATTTTCTCCCATTCTGAGGGTTGTCTTTTGGTCTTGTTTATGGTTTCCTTTGCTGTGCAAAAGCTTTTAAGTTTCATTAGGTCCCATTTGTTTGTTTATT
The DNA here is from genome assembly GCF_026419965.1 of Kogia breviceps. Taxonomy (NCBI): domain Eukaryota; kingdom Metazoa; phylum Chordata; class Mammalia; order Artiodactyla; family Physeteridae; genus Kogia; species Kogia breviceps. Next base: position 29,285,297 of record NC_081330.1, on the reverse strand, counting down.
TTTTTAATTTCCATTTCTCTAGGAGGTGGGTCAAAAAGGATCTTGCTGTGGTTTATGTCATAGAGTGTTCTGCCTAAGTTTTTCTCTAAGAGTTCTATGCTGTCTGGCCTTACATTTAGGCCTTTAATCCATTTTGAGTTTATTTTTGTGTATGGTGTTAGGGAGTGTTCTAATTTCATTCTTTTACATGTAGCTGTCCAGTTTTCCCAGCACCACTTATTGAAGAGGCTGTCTTTTCTCCACTGTATATTCTTCCCTCCTTTATCAAAGATAAGGTGACCATATGTGCGTGGGTTTATCTCTGGGCTTTCTATCCTGTTCCATTGATCTATATTTCTGTTTTTGTGCCAGATTTGTAGTATAGTCTGAAGTCCAAGAGACAGATTCCTCCCAATCCGTTTTTCTTTCTCAAGACTGCTTTGGCTATATGGGGTCTTTTGTGTTTCCATACAAATTGTGAACTTTTTTGTTCTAGTTCTGTGAAAAATGCCATTGGTAGTTTGATAGGGATTGAATTGAATCTGTAGATTGCTTTGGGTAGTATAGTCATTTCCACAATGTTAATTCTTCCCATCCAAGAACATGGTATATCTCTCCATCTGTTTATATCATCTTTAATTACTTACATCAGTGTCTTATAGTTTTCTGCATACAAGTGTTTTGTTTCCTTAGGTAGGTTGATTCCTAGGTATTTTATCCTTTTTGTTGCAATGGTAAATGGGAGTGTTTCCTTAATTTCTCTTTCAGATTTTTCATCATTAGTGTTTAGGAATGCAAGAGATTTCTGTGGATTAATTTTGTATCCTGCAACTTTACCAAATTCATTGATTAGCTCTAGTAGTTTTCTAGTAGCATCTTTAGGATTCTCTATGTGTACTATCAATCATGTCATCTGCAAACAGTGACAGTTTTACTTCTTTTCCAATTTGGATTCCTTTTATTTCTTTTTTGTCTCTGATTGCTGTGGCTAAAACTTCCAAAACTGTGTTGAATAAGAGTGGTGAGAGTGGGCAACCTTGTCTTGTTCCTGATCTTAGAGAAAATGGTTTCAGTTTTTCGCCACTGAGAATGATGTTGGCTGTGGGTTTGTTCTATATGGGCTTTATTATGTTGAGGTAAGTTCTGTCTATGCCTACTTTCTGGAGAGTTTTTAACATAAATGGGTGTTGAACTTTGTAAAAAGCATTTTCTGCATCTATTGAGATGATCATATGGTTTTTCTCCTTCAATTTGTTAATATGGTGTATCATATTGATTTGCATATACTGAAGAATCCTTGCATTCCTGGGATAAATCCCACTTGATCATGGTGTATGATCCTTTTAATGTGCTGTTGGATTCTGTTTGCTAATATTTTGTTGAGGATGTTTGCATCTATGTTCATCAGTGATATTGGCCTGTAGTTTTCTTTCTTTGTGACGTCTTTTTCTGGTTTTGGTATCAGGGTGATGGTGGCCTCATAGAATGAGTTTGGGAGTGTTCCTCCCTCTGCTATCTTTTGGAAGAGTTTGAGAAGGATAGGTGTTAGCTCTTCTCTAAATGTTTGATAGAATTCGCCTGTGAAGCCATCTGGTCCTGGGCTTTTGTTTGTTGGAAGATTTTTAATCACAGTTTCAATTTCAGTGCTCGTGATTGGTCTGTTTATATTTTCTATTTCTTCCTGGTTCAGTCTCAGAAGGTTTTGCTTTTCTAAGAATTTATCCATTTCTTCCAGGTTGTCCATATTATTGGCATATAGTTGCTCTCATGAACATTTGTATTTCTGCAGGGTCCGTTGTTACTCCTCCTTTTTCATTTCTAACTCTATTGATTTGAGTCTTCTCCCTTTTTTTCTTGATGAGTCTGGCTAGTGGTTAATCAATTTTGTTTATCTTCTCAAAGAACCAGCGTTTATTTTTATTGATCTTTGCTATCATTTCCTTCATATCTGTTTCATTTATTTCTGATCTGATCTTTATGATTTCTTTCCTTCTGCTAACTTTGAGGTTGTTTTGTTCTTCTTTCTCTAATTGCTTTAGGTATAAGGTTAGATTGTTTATTGAGATTTTTCTTGTTTCTTGAGATAGGATTGTATTGCTATAAACGTCCCTCTTAGAAGTGCTTTTGCCACATCCCATAGGTTTTGGGTCGTCGTGGTTTTTTTTTTTTTTTGCGGTACGTGGGCCTCTCACCACTGTGGCCTCTCCCATTGCAGAGCATAGGCTCCGGACGCGCAGACTCAGCAGCCATGGCTCACGGGCCCAGCCGCTCCGCGGCATGTGGGATCTTCCCGGACCGGGGCACGAACCCGTGTCCCCTGCATCGGCAGGCGGATTCTCAACCACTGCGCCACCAGGGAAGCCCAGGTCGTCGTGTTTTCATTGTCATTTGTTTCTAGGTATTTTTTGATTTCCTCTTTGATTTCTTCAGTGATCTCTTGGTTATTTAGTAGTGTATTATTCAGCCTCCATGTGTTTGTATTTTTTACAGCTTTTTTTCCTGTAATTGAGATCTAGTTTCTTAGCGTTGTTGTCAGAAAAGATACTTGATATGATTTCAGTTTTCTTGAATTTACCAAGGCTTGATTTGTGTCCCAAGATATGGTCTATCCTGGAGAATATTCCATGAGCACTTGAGAAGAAAGTGTATTCTGTTGTTTTTGGATGGAATGTCCTATAAATATCAATTAAGTCCATCTTGTTTAATGTTTCATTTAAAGCTTGTGTTTCCTTATTTATTTTCATTTTGGATGATCTGTCCACTGGTGAAAGTGGGGTGTTAAAGTCCCCTACTATGATTGTGTTACTGTCGATTTCCCCTTTTATGGCTGTTAGTATTTGCCTTATGTATTGAGGTGCTCCTATGTTGGGTGCATAAATTTTTATAATTGTTATATCTTCTTCTTGGATCAATCCCTTGATCATTATGTAGTGTCCTTCTTTGTCTCTTGTAATAGTCTTTATTTTAAAGTCTATTTTGTCTGATAGGAGAATTGCTACTCCAGCTTTCTTTTGATTTCCATTTGCATGGAATATCTTTTTCCATCCCCTCACTTTCAGTCTGTATGTCTCTCTAGGTCTGAAGTGGGTCTCTTGTAGCCAGCATATATATGGGTCTTGTATTTGTATCCATTCAGCCAGTCTGTGTGTTTTGGTGGGAGCATTTAATCCATTTACATTTAAGGTAATTATCCATATGTATGTTCCTATTACCATTTTCTTAATTGCTTTGGGTTTGTTATTGTAGGTCTTTTCCTTCTCTTGTGTTTCCTGCCTAGAGAAGTTCCTTTAGCATTTGTTGTATAGCTGGTTTTGTTGTGCTGAATTCTCTTAGCTTTTGCTTGTCTGTAAAGGTTTTAATTTCTCCGTCAAATCTGAATGAGATCCTTGCTGGGTAGAGTAATCTTGGTTGTAGGTTTTTTTCCCCTTCATCACTTTAAATATGTCCTGCCACTCCCTTCTGGCTTGCAGAGTTTCTGTTGAAAGATCAGCTGTTAACCTTATGGGGATTCCCTTGTGTGTTGTTTGTTGTTTTTCCCTTGATTCTTTTAATATTTTTTCACTGTATTTAATTTTTGATAGTTTGATTAATATGTGTTTTTGTGTGTTTCTCCTTGGATTTGTCCTGTATGGGACTCTCTGCGCTTCCTGGACTTGATTGACTATTTCCTTTCCCATATTAGGGAAGTTTTCAACTATAATCTCTTCAAATATTTTCTCAGTCCCTTTCTTTTTCTCTTCTTCTTATGGGACCCCTATAATTCAAATGTTGGTGTATATAACTTTGTCCCAGAGGTCTCTGAGACTGTCCTCAAGTCTTTTCATTCTTTTTTCTTTATTCTGCTCTGTGGTAGTTATTTCCACTATTTTATCTTCCAGGTCCCTTATCCATTCTTCTGTCTCAGTTATTCTGCTACTGATTCCTTCTTGAGAATTTTTAATTTCATTTATTGTGTTGTTCATCATTGTTTGCTTGCTCTTTAGTTCTTCTAGGTCCTTGTTAAACGTTTCTTGTATTTTCTCCATTCTAATTCCAAGATTTTGGATCTTCATTACTCTGAATTTTTTTTCAGGTAGACTGCCTATTTCCTTTTCATGTGTTTGGTCTGCTGGGTTTTTACCTTGCTCCTTCATCTGCTGTGTATTTCTCTGTCTTATCATCTTGCTTAACTTACTGTGTTTGGGGTCTCCTTTTAATAGGCTGGAGGTTCGTAGTTCCCATTGTTTTTGGTGCCTGCCCCCAGTGGCTAAGTTTGGTTCAGTGGGCTGTGTAGGTTTCCTGGTGGAGGGGACTTGTGCCTGTGCTCTGATGGATGAGGCTGGATATTGTGTTTCTGATGGGCAGGACCACGTCTGGTGGTGTGTTTTGGGGCGTCTGTGACCTTATTATGATTTTAGGTAACCTCTCTGCTAATGGGTGTGGTTGTGTTCCTGTCTTGCTAGTTGTTTGGCATGGGGTGTCCAGCACTGTAGCTTGCTGGTCGTTGAGTGGAGCTGAGTCTTAGCATTGAGATGGAGATCTCTGGGAAAGCGTTCGCCATTTAATATTACATGGGGCCGGGAGGTCTCTGGTGGACCAATATCCTGAACTCGGTTCTTCTACCTCAGAGGCACAGGCCTGACAGAAAGAAAGAAAGAAAGAAAGAAAGAAAGAAAGAAAGAAAGGAAGGAAGGAAGAAAGAAAGACTAAAATAAAAAATAATTATTAAAAAATAAAAAGTAATAAAAAAAGAAAAAAGAAAGAAAGAAGAGAACAATCAACCAATGATAACAAGCGCTAAAAACTATACTAAAACAAAACAAAAAGTGGGAAAACAAAACCTAGGACAAATGATAAAAGCAAAGCTATACAGACAAAATCACACAAAGAAGTATACACGTACACACTCACAAAAAGAAACAAAGGAAAAATATATATATATCTTTGCTCCCAAAGTCCACCTCCTCAATTTGGGATGATTCGTTGTCTATTCAGGTATTCCACAGATGCAGGGTACATCAAGTTGATTGTGGAGATTTAATACGCTGTTTCTGAGGCTGCTGGGAGAGATTTTCCTTTCTCTTCTTTGTTCTCACAGCTCCTGGGGTTCAGCTTTGGATTTGGCTCCGCCCCTGCGTGTAGGTCGCCTGCGGGCGTCTGTTCTTCGCTCAGACAGGACGGGGTTAAAGGAGCAGCTGATAAGGGGGCTGTGGCTCACTCAGGCCAGGGGGAGGGAGGGGTACAGATGCTGGGTGAGTCCACAGCAGCAGAGGCCAGTGTGACGTTGCACCAGCCTGAGGCGCGCCGTGTGCTCTCCCGGGGAAGTTGTCCCTGGATCACGGGACCCCGGCAGTGGCGGGCTGCACAGGCTCCCGGGAGGGGAGGTGTGGAGAGTGACCTGTGCTCGTACACAGGCCTCTTGGTGGCGGCAGCAGCAGCCTTAGCGTCTCATGCCCGTCTCTGGGGTCCACGCTGATAGCCGCGGCCTGTCTCTGGAGCTCCTTTAAGTGGCACGCTTAAACCCCTCTCTTCGCGCACCAGGAAACAAAGAGGGAAGAAAAAGTCTCTTGCCTCTTCAGCAGCTCCAGACTACTTCCTGGCCTCCCTCCCGCCTAGCCGTGGCACACTAGCCCCCTTCAGGCTGTGTTCATGCAGCCAACCCCCAGTTCTCTCCCTGGGATCTGACCTCCGAAGCCCGAGCCTCAGCTCCCAGCCCCTGCCTGCCCCGGCGGGCGAGCAGACAAGCCTCTCGGGCTGGTGAGTGCTGGTTGGCACCGATCCCTCTGTGCAGGAATCTCTCTGCTTTGCCCTCTGCACCCCTGTTGCTGTGCTCTCCTCCGCGGCTCCGTAGCTTCCCGCCCCCGACCCGCTGTCTCCACCCTTGAAGGGTTTTCCTAGTGTGTGGAAACATTTCCTCCTTCACGGCTCCCTCCCAGAGGTGCAGGTCCCATCCCTATTCTTTTGTCTCTATTGTCTCTTTTTTCTTTTGCCCTACCAAGGTACGTGGGGAGTTTCTTGCCTTTTGGGAAGTCTGAGGTCTTCTGCCAGCTTTCAGTAGGTGTTCTGCAGGAGTTGCTCCACATGTAGATGTATTTTTGATGTATTTGTGGGGAGGAAGGTGATCTCCACGTCTTACTCCTCCACCATCTTGAAGGTCCTCTATTCTGGTTTTGAAATGGAACAAAAACAATTTGTGAAACACTTGGTTTTGGCCCCAGATCATATTTGGGGCAGCACTGCCACAAGCATCCTCAATCTATGTTCCTTAGGTGAGGAATTGTAGCCTCATCCCAGAATTCTGCCACAAGCTACTTAGCACGTGTTGCCATTCTCTCCAAACCTTGAGTCCTTCCCTTTCTCTTTTGTCACTGCTATAGCTTCCCTTCCATCTCTTGCTTCTCCAGTCCCTTCCACCCATGCTCTGATGGGAATGCTTTTTCCTCTTTCTGCCTTTAAAAGCTTCAGCAACCATGTCAGTCTCCCAGCAGTTGCTTAGTGCTTTGACTCCATGGGTATGCCCTTCTTTTATTTAGCTTTATGATTTTTATTGTAAAGTAAAACAAATAAGGAAGCTACACAGATGTGTGGCTTAACGGATTCATATAAAGCAACACTTATAAACATTATCAGATCAAGAAATGTGTAGATCTTTATCAGTTACCCGAGAAGCCCCTCCATGTGCGCTACCCAGATTACAAGCCTCTCCCTTTACCCATAATATGTAACTATTGACTTTTATAGTAATCACTTCCTTGTCTTTAAAAAAAACATAGTTTTATCATCTAAATGTGCATCCCTATATTTTAGTCTTGCCTGTTTTAAAAATTAGATATACTTTTAAGTCTCTTTTAACCTATAGGTTCTCCCCCCATTCATCTCTTTTCCTTATCATTTATCTGTTGAAACACCCAGGCTATTTGACTAATAGCGTTTCCCAGTCTGGATTTTGCTGGCGGTGTGCCAATCAGTTGGTATCTTAATGAACTTAACTTTGCCTTCCTCACTTCCCTCCCATCTTGCTGGGGCTCCTATGCAGCTGCAGGAGCTCTGTGGGAGCTTTCCTCAGTCCACACTCCAGCATGACTGATTGAAAAGCCAGCTCCCCTGCTCCCAGCTGCTCCCAGCTAGGGCTCCATCTGGCTGTTTAGGTGGCTAGCTGATATCTGGAGCTCACCGACGTGCCTCCAGTGTCCACCTCATTCTTTCCGTTAATTTTCATGAGAGGCACATTTTGACTCTTGAGACGGGGAAAAGTAGAAATTGAAGAATTCAGAGTTTCACTGCACCTGAAGGTTCAGGGAACTCCATTCCCTCCCGTTGCTGGCCAATTTCTAGTGGTGCATTTGGGGGATTAAGCAATGTACAAAGCCCCAGCGGAGTTCCTAAATATGGGCTAGGCTGGGTAGAATCCTGAGTGTTTGGTATCTTTTAAAGGTATTTTGTATGTTTAAAATATACTTTGTAAAGCTTAAAAGAAAAAAATCATAAATGTAACCGTATTTCAGTCATACTCTGGGTTAAATTGGGGTTTTGTAGGCCCACCTGATGCCTAATCAAATATAGCATTGTTTGTGTGAGAAACCAAATGCCACATTCCAAACATGCCACTTACAAAATGTGGGAATAAATCCCTTTTGTAAATTTGAAGGTTGCCTGAATGGTCAATTATAACATTTTAGACTCCGGTTGATGCCAAGCTGGAACCTGAAATTATCTTCCTGAGGTCTTTTCCTAAAGAAGGCTTACATAGTCTTATCCCTAAGCATCTCCTCAAATGACTTAAAATATCATTTCTTTGTCCATAGCCAAGTAACAGAAAATAATGATTCTCTTTCTGTGATGTAAAAGGAAGGCCACGAAGATTATTGCTTCAGGAAACTAATGTCCAAAATTTTGACCACCACAGAGAAGGTCACAGTACTCACCAACTCCCTAAAAACTAGAAGCCAGCACTGTTGTTATACAAACCGAGCAGCTCTCTGGGGGAAACAACCCCTCCCTGCAAACGTTCTAAATTTCAGAGCAATACTACATGGAATTATTTAGGACTTAAATGTCAATCAGTGGCATCTGGGAAATTTTTAGATTTTGAAATGTGATAGTCTCCATTTGCTTGCATCCAGTTAATAGTCTCTGTTCCACTTTAAAAGCATCACATCAAAGATAGAGGCAAAATGTAATAATAACAGAAAAAGATTGATTTCCTTCTGGAGCCTCATGGTAATGATTCTTTAGTTTCTTAGACTCATTACAAATTAAATTGGGTCCAAGAACACCAACTCATTTTTTAAGGCCTTTCAAATAAGCCAAATAAGGGTATTCAGCCAAGACTCATTCATATTCACACTTCTAGGACACTCTGATTTGATAATACATGTTCCATACAATGCAGTAATGGTTAAATCAGAGGTCTACAGAGGCTTGAGCCTCATGTAACAGAGCTGCAATTTAAAGCAGCATGGCCTTTGAGCGCTATAGCAATAGCACCTGCTATCTTATTTTAATAAGACCCAGGAGATGTTCTGGAGGTTTCTATCTTACTAAATTTTCACTTCAAGTTCTAGCTCTGTTTAATATTCTTGTAATGTGAGAAGGGAGCAAAAGACTTTAGCAAAGCTAGGGAGATTCAAAATTTGCTATGGAAATACCAGACAGTCCAGGAGAAAATGTTAGGGTGGAAATATAAATATGTTATGCTCTCCCTATCTTAGTGTGTTATTATAAGAAATAATACAAAAGTGTAGATAGTTAAAAGACTACTTGGCATGTATACTTAATTATCTCTTGCATTCATTAAAAGAAAAACATTTAGTTACTTAAATAAATTACATACTTTGTGATCAACAGAAGTGACATGATGTTTATATCAAAATATAAAGAAGGCTTCAAAACCAGAGTTTTATAATTTAGTAATTATACAGAAGTTGAACAAAAAAATATAGTTTTTCTAATAGATATTTACAAATTTTGCACGTAATTAAAAATACACACTTATTTCAAGTACAAATGGAATTATTTAAAAATTGATGCTGCAATAGGTAATAAAGCAAGTATCAGAACACACCAAAGAATCAATATCCTACTGACCTCATTAGAAAAGAATAATAGAAATAACTTTAAAAGTACGATGGAAATGAAGAACACTTGTAAATGACTTGTCAGCCAAAAGGAAGAAATCATAATGGAGATTAGTCAATGCACAAAACTGAAAGTGAAAGCACTATGAATCACAAACCAGGGGGATATAGCTAAAGCAGTAGTTATAAGTAAATTTATTCCTCAGATACTAATCTCCAAAAGATTTAAAATAATTAGTGAACATGTACAACTCAAAAAGTTAAAAAGACTAGAAATAAAGATTGCAGAAATTAATAAAATAGTTTTTATTTAAATATAGTAAAGATATACAACAAAACTAAAAGCTTATACTCTGGAAAGACTAATAAACTTTAGGAAGAGATTTGGCAGAAACTTTGACCTCCTCAAGCTGATTTTGTCCTCAGGACATTTTATGATATCCGTTAAGCCTGTGAAAGGTAATATAAAACTCACTATATAAAGATTAGTTTGGGACCCGCCCAGGAGAGTGTCCCAAGAATATCTGTCATGAGTACATTTAATAAGATAGAGGAAAAGATGGAGAAAACAGATGAAAAGAAGGAGAATTTCACCAGAGTCGAAACACACACACACACACACACACACACACACACACACCTTTAAATGACAATTATAAGATTGAAATATATAGTATCTGAAATTAAAATATATAAGGGTAGGGAAGAAATATTGTCATTATATTCAAATGACATGATTGGATTGTCTGCATATAAGGAGCTAAGAAGAGATATCAGCAAGTTGTTGGATAAAAGATTAATATAAAAATATCTGTTGCATTCCTATACACAAAAAGCAGATAGAATATATGAATTAAAATGAAGCTTAAACTTTTAAAATAGCAACAAAATTATAACATATGGTTTATTTTATATGTCACTTTGACTGGGTCAAGGGATGACAAGATAGCTGGTAAAACATTATTTCTGGGTGAGTGTATGAGGGTGCTGCCAGAAGAGATTAGCATTTGAATCAGTAGACTGAGTAAAGAGATCTGCCCTCACCCAATGTGGGTGGGCATTTTCCAAACTGTTGAGGGCCCAAACAGAACAAAAAAGGAAAAGAAAGACAAATTCCCTTTCCTCTTGAGCTGGGATGTCCATTTTTTTTCTGCCCTTGGACTTCAGAGCTCCTAGATCTTGGGCCTTCAGACTGTGGGACTTATACCAGAAGCCACCCCATTCTCAGGCCAAAGGCCTCAGATTGGGAATTAAACCATCAGTTCCCTTGGTTCTCAGGCCTTTGTACTCAGACTGAATTATACCACTGGCTCTCCTGGCTCTTCAGTTTGCAGACAGCAGACTGGGGGACTTCTCAGCCTCCATAACCATGAGAGCCAATTCCTATAACAAATCTCCTTTTATCTACATATATTTATGTATATGTATATCTATATTGACAAAGATACAGTATAGATATATCCTATTATTTCTGTTTCTTTGGAGATCCCTAATACAGTATCTAGGAATAAATCAAACAAAATATGTACAAGACCTTGCGGGGGGGGAATAATAAAACTTTACTGAAAAACAAAAGAAGAACTTTAAAAAGAGAATACTATACCATGTCCATGAATGAGAAGACTCAATGTCATAAAGATGTCAATGCAATCTTTATCAAAATACCAATGGCATTTTTCAAAGAACTAGAACAAATAATTCTAAAATTTGTGTAGAAACAGAGAAGACCCCGAATAGCCAAAACAATCTTGAGAAAGAAGAACAGAGCTGGAGATATCATACTCTCTGACTTCAGACTATACTACAAAGCTACAGCAATCAAAACAGTATGGTACCCTCACAAAAACAGACACATACATCAATGCAAGAGAATAGAGAGCCCAGAAATAAACCCACACACTTATGGTCAATTAATCTACAACAAAGGAGGCAAGACTATACAATGGAGAAAAGACAGTCACTTCAATAAGTGGTGCTGGGAAAAATGGACAGCTACATGTAAAAGAATGAAATTAGAACATTCTCTAATATCATATACAAAAATAAATTGGATTAAAGACCTAAATGTAACACCAGAAACCATAAAAATCCTAGAAGAAAACATAAGCAAAACACTCTTTGACATAAATCGCAGCAATATTGTTTTGCATCTGTCTCCTAAGACAAAGGAAACAAAAGCAAAAATAAATAAATGGGACCTAATTAAACTTAAAAGGCTTTGCATAGCAAAGGCTACCACTGACAAAATCAAAAGACAAGCTAACAAATGGGAGAAAATATTTGCAAATGACATGACCAATAAAAGATTAATATCTAACATATATAAACAGCTCATACAACTCAATATCAAAAAAAAACAACCCAATTAAAAAATGGACAGAAGACCTGAATAGACATTTTTCCAAAAAAGACATACAGATGGCCAACAAGCACATGAAAATATGCTCAACATCGTTAATCATCAGAGAAATGCAAATCAAAACCACAATGAGGGCTTCCCTGGTGGCGCAGTGGTTGAGACTCCGCCTGCCGATGCAGGGGACATGTGTTTGTGCCCCAGTCTGGGCCAGCATACCGCAAAAAAAAAAAAAAAAAAAAAATTAAATCAACTATATCTTAATAAAAAATTAAAAAAATAATAAAAGACTGGGATTGGCAGAGTGGTTTAAAAAAAACTTAACCCAGCTATTGGCTGTCTACAAGAAACTCACCAAAAATAGTAAAAAAAAACAAAAACAAAATGAAATGTCCATCAACAGGAGAAAAGATCAACTGTGGCATATTATATTGTACAATGAAATTTCATTTAACACTAGTGACATGAATGAATAAAGCTCAATGTATCTGCATGGATGAATTTAATAACAGTGTGGTGATTTATAAAAAAATAGCAAGTTGCAGAAGGTTAAATATAGGGTGGTACCACTGGTAATGTTTGAAACCTGCAAAAGAATATTGTTTATGGATACAGTCGTAGGTGTTAAAAGTATGACAGCATACATAAGAATGATAAACACTGAATTCAGGGTCCTGGGCTGCTGTTGCACAACTCCAGGGAGCCTAATCCACATTGTATGCCAGAGAATTGTATTCCAGGGAGAGGCATTCACAGACTGGAAGGGAGGAAGAAGTATCCAGGGGGCTTCAGTTGTACCTATAATGTATAATTTCTTAAATATAATAAATAAAAAGAAATGAAGAAAGCAAGGCAGAATGTTAAGATTTGATAGAACTGGGTGGTGGGCACATAGGTGTTTATGAGGTTTTTCTGTATGCTTTTCTGCATTCTTGCAATTTGTCAGAACAAAACATAAATGGGCATGGAGAAGGCACTCACTCAGCAGCACAATTGCTAAAAACAGAGCCAAACTGTGAGACACACAGAAAGAAAGAGCAACAGTGAGATGGGAGCACCCATCATTGATTGAATTAATTAAAAGAGATTATTTTCCCTTGATTTTCTTCCAGGAACTTTGTCCATTTCATTCTTCCTACAGACTTACCCTTACTCCCCAGAGCAACCCAGATGTTTCCAGCCTGGGTGTTCCCAAGACCTCCCTCCTTCTGGCCTAGTCCTTCCTTTCAATTGTTAGAAAAAAAGTGTTTTGAGCCCCCATTCCAAGTACTGCTGGAAGTCCCTTGGTCCTTCCCACAGCTAATATTTATCTCACACTTAATTATGTGTCTGGCATTGTTCCAAACATTTCACAAACATTGTCTCATTTAATCTGCACACACAGCAACCTTATGAGATGGGTTCCATTTTTTTTCATTTTTAAAATAAATATTTATTGAAAATAATATACACTAAGAGAAGAGCACAAAGGTTCAATATTTGTCCCCACTTTCAAGATGAGGAAACTGAGGCTTAAGAGGTTAGTTGACTTCTTCAAGGCTACACTGCTAATAAGTAGTGGTCCCCACCTGGCCTAATTCCAGAATTCTGAGACTTCAATTTCTTGTTTCCACTAAGCTCTTGATCTCAGGAACATCTTGTCTTCTGTAGTCATTCTTTTCTTTTTAGCATGTACACCTAACCGAAGCATTCAGCTCTTTTTTCCATTAATCTCCCCTAAACATCACTATCAAAAGGATCTTACATGTAGAAGCCTTTTGAAAGTAGGGCAGCACATTACTTAAATATAATAAACAACTTAAAATTGAATATTATACATCCCTGTCCACTCCCATCATATTGAATTGTCCAACTTTATTCCTCATGTTTCCTACTGTCCTGTTTTACTTCTCCCTCCTCTTCCCTACCCCCCCATTATTCTCACTTTCCTTTCTCCTTACATAATCACCACCCGATTCCCATTTTTCAAAGTTAACCTTTAGTATAATGAGAAATTTAATCCTTCCTTTGTTTTATTCTCCCATTTCCAACAATGCCCAGGGCTGTGATGAGGGATATGGTGTTCACCATTCAAACTCAAATATGCCATCAAGACATTTTCCTAAACAAAGAGGCATCTCCCTGGACATGAATAATGCCCTTTTTCTTGACATAAAAATGTCTGAGTTTGGTTCTTGTTTTAAATAGAAAGATTTTCTTTATCTTCTCACCACCCTGATGCCTCTGAGATGTATTACTCTCTTTATTTCATATGATTTTCATCACTTGATTTTATGTACCCAATTTGAAAGTCTGACATTAAACAACAGTTTTCTCAAAATAGACTCCTTAAAACCACTGAACCATCTGCCTGACTAGTGTTATAGGTTGAATTGTGTGCCCCACCCCCTACAATTCATATGTTGAAGTCTTAACCCCTAGTACCTCAGGATGTGACATTATTTGGAAATATGGTCTTTTTTTTTTTTTTTTTTTTTTTTTTTTTTTTTTGCGGTAAGCGGGCCTCTCACCGCTGTGGCCTCTCCCGTTGCGGAGCACAGGCTCCGGACGCACAGGCTCAGCGGCCATGGCTCACGGGCTCAGCTGCTCCGCGGCACGTGGGATCTTCCCGGACCAGGGCACGAACCCGTGTCTCCTGCATCGGCAGGCGGACCCTCAACCACTGCGCCACCAGGGAAGCCCGGAAATATGGTCTTTTTAAAAAAATTTATTTTATTGAAGTATAGTTGATTTACAATGTTGTGTTAATTTCTACTGTACAGCACAGTGATTCAGTTATACATATATATGTATATACATTATTTTTCATATTCTTTTCCATTATGGTTTATTACAGGATATTGAATATAGTTCCCTGTGCTATACAGTAGGACCTTGTTGCTTATCCATTGTCTATATAATAGTTTGCATCTGCTAATTCCAAACTCCCACTCCATCCCTCCCCCACCCTCCTTGCCCTTAGCAACCACAAGTCTGTTCTCTATGTCTGTGAGTCTGTTTCTGTTTCATAGGTATGTTCACTTGTGTCATATTTTAGATTCCAAATATAAGTGATATCATATGGTACTTGTCTTTCTCTGTCCGACTTACTTCACTTAGTATGATAATCTCTAGGTCTATCCACGTTGCTGCAAATGGCATTATTTCACTCTTTTTATGGCTGCGTAGCATTCTATTGTATATATGTACCACATCTTTAACCATTCATCTGTCGATGGACATTTAGGTTGCTTCCATGTCTTGGCTCTTGTAAATAGTGCTGCAATGAATATTGGGGTGCCTGTATTTTTTTGAATTTTAGTTTTGTCTGGATATATGCCCAGGCGTGGGATTGCTGGATCATATGGTAACTCTACTTATAGTTTTTTGAGGAACCTCCAAACTGTTTTCCATAGTGGCTGCACCAATTTACATTCTCACCAACAGTTTAGGAGGGTTCCCTTTTGGAGATAGGGTCTTTATAGAGGTCATTAGGGTGGGCTCTAATCCAATCTGACTTGTATCCTTATAAGGAGATTTGGACAAAGACACAGACAAAAAAAAGACAATGTGAAGACGCAGAGAAAAGAAGATCATCTACAAGCCAGAGAGAGAAGCCTGGTGCAGATCCTTCTCACAGCTGTTAGAAGGAAACAACCCTGCCATGAACACCTTGATCTTGGACTCCCGGCATCCTGAACATTGAGACAATAAATTTCTGTTCTTTAAGCCATCCAGTTTGTGGTACTTGGTGGCAGCCCTAGCAAACTAATACAACTACATAGTACAAATTCTTCATCTTGCAATTCAGAGATATCCAAAGTATGGTCCCAGCTGCTCTTTTCAATCTTCTCTTCCCCTATAACTCTTCAATCAACCGAAGCTCCAGTCAAACTATACTACTTTCTGTTCCTGCACTCAGCTCCATGCCCTCCCACATGTACGCCTCTGCTCAGGCTCTGCCCTCTTGCTTAGGACAATCTCTGCCTGTGACCACCTACCTATCCTTCAGGGTCCATCTCAAATGCCTCCTGCTTCATAATGACTGTCCTGAGTCATCCCCTAGATATTCTCTGAGGTCAACCAGACAAATCTGGGCTTGAATCTAGCGCCACTGCTTACGAGCTGTGTGGCCTTGACAAAACACTGGACTTCTCAGAGTTATCCACGGGCATGAGAAAAGATACCACTTCATAAGGTAAGTGTTGTGAGGACTGAGCGAGATGATGCATGTAAGGCGCTTAGCACAATGCTTGGCACAGAGAAAGCATTCTGGAAATGTAATTTTTTATTCTTATTTTGTATTATGTGAACCCCAATGGCACTTTATATAAAGCTCCTCTATGCCACTTACCACATTCTGTCTTGTTTGTTAGTGGGATTACTCAGTTAAATTACCATTGACTTAAAACAATCATTCACCATCTCCTGCAGAATCAAAAGAGAGCTATCAATCTGTCAGTCCTCACTATATCTGGGCCAGGTGAAGTTTCCACCCATGAGTAAAATTCAGCCTCAGGCTCCACACCTGGTGATTCCCTTCCATCAGTTCTGTTGAGTGTCAACTCTGCAACCCTACTCTCTATCCCCCCATTCCAAGGCACCCACAGCCTTTGGTTCCTTGGAGGCTACCCAGCAGGTTTTCATACCAGAGTCACTTTAATAAACTTTGCATTATAGTCTTTTGTCAGTTAAGAACTCCAGCATCAGACAGACTCGGGCTTTATCCCCCACGCCACTGTTGTAAGCTCTGTGACTGACCACTTTATTTGACCTCTCTAGGGCTCACTTTACTTATATGTACAATTAAGATAATAATACAATGACTTAATAGGTTCCTGTGAGGACCAAAGGAAGTCATCCGGGGAAAGGGTGTTTGGCACTACTGAGCACTCAATAAAAGATGCTATTATCATCACATTTCTTGTAATTCTTAGTAGATTATAAACTCCTTGAGACAGGAAATATAGTAGACTCTATAAAAGTTTGTTGAATAAAATTTTGAATTTTGAGGTGAACTAACCTGAAATGCTTATATCCACAACATTTATCTTGAAAAAAAGTTTCCATCTGTATGAAATTAGAACAGAGAAGTATAATTTTTTAGATATGAACATGTTTAAGCTAACAAATAAAATGAGTTGGTATTGTTCAAGGTCATTTTTGCTATTCATGGAGAAGACTAATGAAATAATAAAAAGTATTGAATAAACAATTCACTGGGTTCTTTTATTTGAGCTTCATTTTCATAGTTAGGAGAAAATATGATCACTTGAAATTTTAAGTCTTTTCGGGGTGATCTGTGGCCAGATCTGGTAACATGAATTAGCCTCCATTTTTAACATCCCTTTTTTTATATTTGGCATTGTGAATGCACCTTCCCTCTCATAGGGCTTTAAGAGCAAAAAAAGTCTTTATGATCTAATGGTACATACAAATGCAGGGGAGAAACTGAGCCAGGACAGTTGGTCGGTAGGTATCATGGCAGGTGGGGCGGGGGGGGGGCTATCTATGGGTTACAGTGTTCCAAAGAGGTCCATGTGAACATCCAAAGCCTTAAGGTATATTCTTAAACCTTAGTAGATAAAGCTGGGGAAAAAGAAAAACAGCAACAACAAAATGTCATTTCTGAGCTCCAAGCAGTTTCTTTCTAGTAATTAATTGGCAGAGATGTCAATGCTCCACCAATTAAAGCAGACTCTCCCTTTGTTCTGGGGGGAAAAAACACCTAAATGGACCCTTTATGTAGACATTAAACTAAGACTGTCTTCTGAAATGGAGATGAGAATCTGATTTCCTCATTTAGGGGTGACGATGTTAAAGGTACCCTCTATTGGAAGCAGAGCTACATCTCTGTAGACCAGGATACTTTGGGAGAAAATGTGTCTCTGGAGGAAGAGGGAGAGATGACACAGTTTTGGTTACCTGCCTGGTCCTCTGGACTAATTTTAGGTCTTGTAATTAGAGGAGTGGGTCAGAAGTGTATTGCAACTTTTTCAGAAAAGATTTTATAAGATTCTACGCTTAAGACAAGCTGCTTTGGGACCCAGATGATAAAATGTGAGAGAGTTGAGGAAAGGACAATTCTCTTGGCCTTTTCATTCATTGATTCATTCATTCAAAAAACATTTATTGAAAGCCTGCTTTGCACCGCGCTCCGTGCTATGTGCTAGAGAGAGAGAGAGTGGTGAACCAGATACCCTCAGTGCCTCTCTTCACATCCCTTACATTCTGGTTTTGTATTACTCATCTAGTGCTGCATAACAAATTACCTCAAAACTTAATGGCTTAAAACAACAAACATTTATTATCTCACAGCTTGTGTGGATCAGAAATCTGGTTGTGGCTTAGCTGGATGCCTCTGTGTTGGGTCTCTCCTAAGGCTGCGATAAGGCTGTCAGCCAGAGCTGCAGCCACCTCAGGGCTTGACTAGGAAAGGATCGGCTTCAAGCTCTCTCATGTGGCTACCAGCAAGGCTTCAGATCCTCCTTGGCTGATAGCCAGTCCCTCGCCACACAGACCTCTCCATGGGGTGACTAAAAAGTGGGCAGAAGTCTTCCCCCAGAATGAGGGCTCGGAGACATGAAGGAAGTCACGGTCTTTTGTAACCTAATCACAAAAGTTACATCCATCATTTTTGTGAGATTCTGTTCATTAGAAGCAAGTCATTAGGTTGAGCCACATGCAATGGTAGGAGGTTACATAAGGGCAATAATACCTGGAAGCTGGGATCACTGGGAGCCATCTCAGAGACGGCCTAATCATAAGTAGAGTAAAACACTACTCTGGCTCCCCCCAAATCACTGACCTTTGTGAGTGCATCTCTTCCCATTTTATCCCCAAACTGGTTTTGCCAGTATAGTAGAGGAAATTTACTTTTGGGAGGGTATAGGTAACATTCATTATCAGAATCTATTCAATACCTAAAAACATGCTGATTACAAAACTTTATAAAAGCAGAAGCCTATGGGCTTCCCTCGTGGCCCAACGGTTGAGAGTCCGCCTGCCGATGCAGGGGACACGGGTTCGTGCCCCGGTCCGGGAAGATCCCACATGCCGCGGAGCGGCTGGGCCCGTGAGCCATGGCCGCTGAGCCTGTGTGTCCGGAGCCTGTGCTCCGCAACGGGAGAGGCCACAACAGTGAGAGGCCCGCGTACCGCGAAAAAAAAAAAAAAAAAAGCAGGAGCCTACAGCAGATTTTTTAAAAGGGGAAAAAAAATGTGTCCCCAGCCCTGCCATTAATTCCAATCAATTTCCACAAATATCACTACAGCACTCTTAGATATCTATGTAACCATCCACCAAAGATTTCAACATAATATAAAGCATTTAAAACAGTAATTACTTAATAACTTAACCCTTAGGACCTCATTAATAGGTATGTTTGCATGTAATATACAATGATACTATACAATATCACATGCAATTATTTTCCTTCTATGGGGCAATAACCACATACTTTAATGTAAATAATAATACGTTAAACATTTGTTATTGTTACAAACGACATTTAGAAGAATAAAGTAAACTTAGCAGTAAAGTTTTTTAACGTTGCCGCATATGGGTCCATTACAGCAGGTTTAAGAATCACATAGTAAAATTTGGTTATAATTTTTTCATGTCAATCTAGCAACTATTTGGATAGCGAGAGTGAGGACTACCTATATTTATTTTGTACTTACCACATTTCTAATATCTATAATTAGTGCTAATTGACTCAGTTCATTCTCATAGCTTACAGAGAGAAATCAAAGTGTTGGCAAATAATGACCACTTTTACCTTCACTTTGTTCAATAACTAGATCTCTTATTCTGACTCTTGGCTTATAACATTGGCTAGAATGTAAGCCCTGTTAAACTTAGTTTTCTTGAATAAATAAAAACGCATACCATGTTTTTGCCGTACTAGGGCCTCTCACCGTTGTGGCCTCTCCCGTTGCAGAGCACAGGCTCCGGACGCGCAGGCTCAGCGGCCATGGCTCACGGGCCCAGCCGCTCCGCGGCATGTGGGATCCTCCCAGACCGGGGCACGAACCCACGTCCCCTGCATCGGCAGGCGGACTTGCAACCACTGCACCACCAGGGAAGCCCCATACCATGTTTTTGGATGGAAAGCCTAACTATAATAAAACTTGTAATTCTCCCAAAGTGAATATATAAATTCAATGCAATTACAATTAGAGCCCCACAATTTTTGTATTACTTTGTTTTATAACAGAGTACATGAGCTTAATGCTTAGAGGGAAAAAAAAAGCCTAAGAATAGCTAATAAAGTTATAAAAAATAGCGTGTGAATCTGCATATACCAAATTTTAAACATATCATGAAGCCATTGTAAAGAAAATAGTATGGTATTGGCATAGGAATAGACAAATAGATCAGTGAAACTATTACAGAGACTTTGGGACTTTGATATACAACAAACGTGGTAATTCAATTCAGTAAGAAAGGGGCAATTTATTTAACAAAAAGTCTGGCACAATTGGCTACCCATCTAGAATAAAATTAATTTTAACTGTCTACAATACCCCACTGTTAAAAGTAGATTTATTTGAACTTAAAAACATAAGTTTCAATAATAAAACAAGAAAAATTACAAGAATGCTTAAACAAATATATGTGTAACATTGTGGTTTTGGAAATCTTTTATGTAAATAATTTTCTTTTTAAACATTTCTATGGAAAAATTCCGTAAACAAGTTCAAAACACAAATGATTCATTGAGGAATATTGGGCTGGCCAAAAAGTGCCTTCAGTTTTTAAATAAAAATAAAAGACACATTTTTCATTTTCACCGAGAACTTTATTGAACAATGTATTCACCCTTCTGTTCCACTACCTTCTGCCCTTTTTCAGGCAACTTCATAGTTCCATCTTCCCAAAACTTTTTATCTTTTTGAGAATAGAACTGTTCCAGGTGCCTTTTTTTTTTTTTTTTTTTTTTTTTTTTTTTTTTTTTTTTTTTTTTTTGTGGTACGCGGGCCTCTCACTGTTGTGGCCTCTCCCATTGCGGAGCACAGGCTCCGGACGCGCAGGCTCAGCGGCCATGGCTCACGGACCCAGCTGCTCCGCGGCATGTGGGATCTTCCCGGACTGGGGCACGAACCCGTGTCCCCTGCATCGGCAGGCAGATTCTCAACCACTGTGCCACCAGGGAAGCCCCCAGGTGCCTTTTACAGTCTTCCAGGGAAGTGAAAGTTTTTCCATTAAGAGAATTTTGTAACGACCGAAATCAATGGAACTCTGAAGGGGCAGTGTCTGGTGAATACAGCGGATGAATCAGAACTTCCCAGACAAGCTGTAACTGTTTTTGCCTGGTCATCAAAGAAACATGTGGTCTTGCATTATCCTGATGGCAGATTATGTGTTTTCTGTTGACTAATTCTGGATACTTTTCGTCGAGTGCCACTTTCAGTTGGTCTAATTGGGAGCAGTACTTGTTGGAATTAATCGTTTGGTTTTCCAGAAGGAGTTCATAATAGAGGACTCCCTTCCAATCCCACCATATACACAACATCACCTTCTTTGGATGAAGATCGGCCTTTGGTGTGGTTGGTGGTGGTTCGTTTCACTTGCCCCACGATCGCTTCCGTTCCACATTATTGTACAGTATCCACTTTTCATCGCCTGTCACAATTTGTTTTAAAAACAGAACGTTTTCATTACGTTTCAGTAGAGGCTCACATGCAGAAATACGGTCAAGAAGGTTTTTTTCACTTAACTTATGTGGAACCCAAACATCAAAGCGGTTCACATAACCAAGCTGGTGGAAATGATTTTCAACGCTTGATTTGGATATTTTGAGTATGTCGGCTATCTCCCGCGTGATATATAGTTGATTGTTCTCAATGAATGTCTCGATTTAATCGCTATCAACTGCAACTGGTCTACTCGACCGTGGAGCATCATCCAGTGAGGAATCTCCAACACGAAACTTCGCAAACCACTTTTGACATGTTCAATCAGTCACAGCACCTTCTCCATACACTGCACAAACCTTTTTTTGCATTTCAGTTGCATTTTTACCTTTCTTGAAATAATAAAGCATAATATGCCAAAAATGTTGCTTTTTTCTTCCATCTTCAATATTAAAATGGCTACACAAAAATTCACCAGTTTTAAGTCTTTTTTTAAATGTACGCTGCTATGACAGCTGTCACAATACAATTTAACAAAACTCTTTCGAATGAAGTTAAAGACAACTAAGGGCTACTAGAGCCATCTTACAGGAAAAAACGAACAAAACTTTTGGCCAACCCACTACCACTTACAAATACATATGCCAGATAAGAGGTTAAAATGTGTAATACTCAAATACCTCCTTCAAACTGATAAGACAAAAAAACACAATAGGAAAATGAAGACTATGAAGTGCAAATCCAAATGGTCGTTAACAATAGCAGTTTGAGAATATGCAGATTTTAAAAAATACTTAAGGTCTTTCTCACCCATTAGATTGGCCAATATTTAAGCAGTAACAACTATTGCTGGCAGGATGGGAAGGAAGCATGCACAGTCATCAAGCTGCTTATGTTAATATGACTATTCACAGCCTTTTGGGAAAGCAATCTGGGAATATCTGTAAAAATGAAAAACACATACCCTTTATCCCAACAATTCCACTGGTGTGAATCTATCTCAAAGAAATAAAAATGCCAGTATAAGGAGACTTACACAAATCCATACACAAGGATGTCTACAGCAGCATTGTTTCTATCATGGCAAAAAAAAAAAAAAAACTAGTAGCAAAAAGAATGTCCTTCCACAGAGAAATAAGTGAATAAATTATATATCCATACCATGGAAATACTGCGCAGATATTCAGAGGAATTAATTAGATCTGTTCCAGTAAACTCGGAGATTCCACTATTGAGTAAGAAAAGCAAGAGGCAAAGGAAAGTATATAACACAATGCTTCTTCAAAAATGAATAATGGTGGGCTTCCCTGGTGGTGCAGTGGTTGAGAGTCCGCCTGCCGATGCAGGGGACACGGGTTTGTGCCCCGGTCCGGGAAGATCCCACATGCCGCGGAGCGGCTGGGCCCGTGAGCCATGGCCGCTGCGCCTGCGCGTCCGGAGCCTGTGCTCCGCAACGGGAGAGGCCACAACAGTGAGAGGCTCACGTACCGTGAAAAAAAAAAAAAAAAAAGAAGAATGGTCTTTAAACCCCTACATGTATCTATGTCTATTTATTTTTAACATAGTTATATGAACCTGAAGAAAGACAGGAAGAATATATACACCCTGTTGTTAACACTGGTTATGCAGTGGAGGGTGACCAGCAAACGACCAAAACTGTAAAATTGCATTTGTGTGTAAATACATACAAGAGATGAATGAAGGGATGGATGGTAACCAATATATAGTGGTGGTTATCTCAGGGTGGTGAGATTTCAAGTGATGTTTTGCTTTATTCCTTGTATTTTTCTGTATTCTATTTTTGTACTTTTAATAATAAACATGTGTTAGTTATCTAATCAGAAAAAGAATAAATCTATTTTCATTGAATAAAAGACAGTTGGGAAGAAGAAAGCAGTGTTCAGTTTCTGAACAGTTATGCAGGAATAGATTTGAAAACAGTTAGAAACAGAGAATAATGGGATGGGATATAGTTTAAAATTATTTCAGATAAGGGACTGAGAAAGCTTGACAATTTGGAGGTCCATACATGTGCACACACACACCATTTTAAAGCTTTTAACCAGTGGTATATGGGGAGGGGTTTTTTTTTCACTTTTTTTCAGCTTTATTGAGGTATAATTGACAAAAATTGTATGCATTTAAGGTGTACAACTTGATGCTTTGATATACTCATACATTGTGAAATCATGGCCACAATCAAGCTAATTAACATACCTGTCACCTCACAGTTAAACCGTTTTCTTTTTTATTTTCATTGGTTGGTGTGTGTGTATGTGTGGTGAGAACACTTAAGATCTACCTTCTTAGCAAATGTCAGTTACACAAACAGTATTGTTAATTATAGTCACCACCGCTGTACATTAAATCTCCAGAACTCATTCATCTTGCATTACTGAAACTTCATACTCTTTAGCCAACATCCCCGCCATGGAGAGATATAGGGAAATTCTTTAGCTGTGTGATCTGTTGGTAGCACTGAGGTTTCTGCCTCCTAATATTTGCTGTTTGTTCCCATCAGCAAAGTGGGCAGGGTTCTGTCATTTTTCTTTTCACTAACAACCTCATCAGTCCTTAGTCAAACATTTTCTTTGCCCAAAGGAGAAAAGGGGGAAGGTTTTTTTGTTTTTGTTAAGAGGGGTGGGGAGCTACTATAGTAGACTGTGCTTTGGGGTCATTTTTATCAATTAAGCTAATACACAAATTTCTAATGAGTTAACTACTCATGTATACATATATGATACATGATAGATAGGTTTATAGATATATGCTTTTTCTATCCTCTACCTGTATACCTATCTATTTATTTAAACCATCTCTTGTTGAAGAAAGGATTTAAAATGGCTATTAAATATCTAGCATTTTGTACTTTCAAGAGAGCTACTTCTTGAAAAATAAGTTCTTTCAGCCTTTACTCTCAGGCCATGTCTCTCTGTCTGTAAGGACCAGGAAACAGCATCATCAATCTGGCGACTTGGCTAACTGAAGAGCTACAGCAAGTCTTCTGAGAATCGTTCCAATCTATCACTGTACGAATGACTGTGAAGATGGTCAAACAGCCCCAAATCCCTTGTGCTGAAGCCAATTCAGTCAATAAATGCTTGCTGAACTGAATGTTATAGTGGATGTAAGCAGACACTAAACAACTCCCATTTCAAAAGCAGGTCTAAAAGGAGATAATCATCCCTAAATTGCTCCAAAGTCAGGCAATCACCATCACAGCTGAAGTGAGAACCTGTTGACCCCAATTCTGTCAATTTCCAGCAAAACTTTTGCTTCTGCCTAGCATGTCTTTCCACATCCCCACTGGCCCCTACGTCTTCCTCATGAAGGCAGCTTGGTATAGTGGAGCCAACAGAGGCCTGAATTCAAAGCCTAACTCGGACACTGACTAGACGCTGACTAGCTGTGTGGACTCAGATGAGTCACTTAGTCTGTCTAGGCCTCAGTTTCCTTACCTGCAAAATGGAAACAGTTATACCTGAATCACAAAGTTCACTGAGGGTTAAGTGCAAAGCTCTTGGTTCTGATTAATGTTAATTCATTCTCTTTCCCTTTCTCTGCCTTGAGAAATCCTACTTATTCTTCAAGGCCCACAAAAAACATCACCTCCTTTGTGACACCTTCCCTCACCTTCCCTACAGAATTAGTTAATTATTCCCTCCTTTGTATATTCATAGCACTCTGATCAGACCCGTTTTAGACTACTTACCACACTGCATAGTTTTCATATCTGACTCAATAGATTAGAGGCTTTTTGAGGGCATAGCCTGTATCATACTCACTTTAACATGCCCCAGTATCTTGCAACAGGGCCAGTGCCTGGCGTATGATAGATGCTCAATAAGTATTTGCAGGATGAGCGTTCAGCTATAAGCAAAGAAATGTCAGTTCAGTAGTTCAAATATCATGGTATCATGACCTAGTTAAGTGTCATACTTTGGGGGTTTAGTTTGCTTTTGCATCATTCTCAAAGAGGGTAAACAGACCTCTTGGCAAAAGAGGAACCAGTCTTTCTACTTTATTTAGACTTGCAAAAGGCCTCTGACAACCAGGCACAATTCCAAGGGAAACATTTCATGCAGAAGTAGAGCTGCTTCTGCAGCCTGTCCATCTCTACATACCGAAATCTTATCCTTTTCAATGCCATCTTTGGTGTCACCTCCTTCAGGAAGCCTTTTCTGATTCTTCCAATCTCCTGGAGCTCCTCCCTCAAAAATAGCAGGAGCATTCTGTCTATCCTCTCTTGTGGAACACAGAATAGTTTGCTTTCTGTATATTCAGCCCCTTGATTATGTGTCCAATCCCCCTACCAGGCAAAGAGCAAGAGGCAGGAACTGGATCTCACCTCTGGTATCCCTGCAGTGCCTATTACAGAGCTGTACACATAAACAAAGGGCTCGGGACTTCCCTGGTGGTGCAGTGGCTAAGAAACTGCCTGCCAATGCAGGAGACATGATTTCGAACCCTGGTCCAGGAAGATCCCACATGCCACGGTGCAACTAAGCCCGTGCACCACAACTACTGAGCCTGCGCTCTAGAGCCCACACGCCACAACTACTGAGCCCGCGTGCCTAGAGCCTGCGCTCCGCAACAAGAGAAGCCACCGCAATGAGAAGCCCGTGTACCACAACAGAGAGTAGCCCCCACTCACCATAACTAGAGAAAGTCCGCATGCAGCAACGAAGACCCAACGCAGCCAAAAATAAATAAATAAACTTATTTTTTTAAAAATGCTTAGAATGTTGTATAGGTCAAACAAAACACAAATGCCAGTTTGTGCTCCTTAATACAGGCAAAGCGGCACAAAAATATTAACTGACCTGCACTTGACCTCAATGTACTGCACCTGCTAAAGCTCTCTTGGACTCTGCATATGAAAGCACTGCCATCATCACTTCCTGCAATCTTTATTCTTCACCCTGGTGCCAGTGGCGTCCTTTGAGACAAATCCAGGGCCTTTTCCCAGTCCTTATATGCCTTGACCTCTAGAGCACTTAGCCAATACCGCCCTTAGACTCAAGTTGCTACTGCCTCAGCAGAGCCAAGTTTGAATCTCTATCTCCACTGCTACTGCCTTATATTCAACTGCCTTGCCATATCCTGGTTGGAAACTGTGGGTTTCTGTCACATTTCCTAAGTGGTCTCCCTGCGTCATGCTTGAGAATCTTGTATTCTCTTTCAATACCGTATTCTCAAAAACACAGACCCGATCAGGTTGATTCTCTACTTAAAACCCTTCTTCACTCGTTTCCTGCTCTCTTCCAGCATGAATGCCCAAGGTCCTTCGTGATCCAGCCTCTGCTTATCTCTCCATCCTCATCTCCCCTCACTCCACCCCTTAATCCCTAGTCCTGAGTCAACAAAGCTATTGCAGCTCTCTATAAACGTCGTGCTCTCCTATGCCCCAGTGCCTTGGTGCACTGCTTCCTCTGCCTGGAAAATCCTACTCCTAACCCCCTTCTCCAGGGATGCTCCAACTACCCCTGTCACCCTCAGTTCAGATGGCAGCCTTCCTTGAACTAGCCCCACCTGCGCCCCCAACTCTGCTGGGAGCTCCCATGGCACCCTCCCTGAAACTACCGAGCACTTATCTCATTACTTTGTTTGGCTCCTCTGCTAAACTCTGAGTTCCTAAAGGATAGTAACCTATTTTTAAAACTCTGTACCCTCACTCTCCAGTTTAGTGGACCGCATGACACAGAGCCAACACTTAATAAATATTTGCTGAGTGACTGTGAGTTTCCTGCATCGATTAATGAAGGTCCTAATACAAAGAAAGCACTCTTCCCAGAGCAGCTCAGTATGAGACAAAAACAGCATGGCACACAAAGAAGAGGAGCTGTACGACTTAGACAAGGAGAAAAGTACAGAAACCCAGAACAGCAACAATATCTAAATCACACTGAGCTAAATGTTTCCCCCAATTCCTTAGTGAAGAGGAAACCGGAAACTAACATTAGAACTCAACAGTATAGGATCTGTAGTTTGATATAGATAATTTGGCTTCAGTTTAAATGACACTAAATTCTATATAATCCTTGCTTACATTGAGGTTTTTCAGTCCAGTCTTTCTGTTGTCTTCAAGTACGGTTGGCTGGACTGCGTGGATGCTGCTTTGCAGATGCAGTTAAGATTTTGGTGCCCAGTGTGGGAAGGCCAGGGAAGGAACAGATTTTCCCGCATGGAGACTGAGTGCGGCTTATTTCTGCTTAGGAGTGCTAGCAGGACCACATTTACAGCATTTTGCTCTTCACAGCTGCCCTGAGCACTAAGCAGAGTAGATATTATTATCCCCGTTTCACAAATGAGGAAACAAGAACCGCAAGGTCAAATGACTAGCTTTTTTCCCCTCCTGCTTGGGACCCCCAAGCATAATAGCAGCAGTGTCAGCAATATTCCGGCACGTCCTTTAACCCGCTCTCTCCCATGATAATCCCCAAATTTGGGAGCTAAAAGGCATCCGAAATTATCTGGCTCAAGTCACTGTGTTTCACAGAGAACTCATCTTTCCAGAACTTTTATCAGCTTGAGGGAGGAAAAGCAGAGGGGACTGGCTAGAGATCAGCTCCTTAAATTATTTGCTTGCCCCAGCGGGGGCCCCAGGGGCATCATGTACTCTTGCTGGTTTCCATCTGCTCCACTCGTGGCCTTAACAGAGCTCTGCTGCTGCGGCCTCGAGCATGCATGTATTCAGATGACAGAAAGTGACACCCAGAGCAGTGACGTGACTTTCCCTATGACTCTAAGGAAGCGAAGGTCAGATCCAGGACTTGACATCAGTTTTTGGACTGCCAGTGCAGAATTCTGTCTACTATGCCATGCTTTCCCAAAAGGTGGCAGATGCTGGGGACACGGAGAAGAGTATCTTATCACATTAAGAGCTTTTGCTGCTGCTGCTTTGAATATCAAATACTCAAATACATCACTCTTTGTCAAGCTGTAAAATGGAATCTCAACATCCTCACAGCATGGAGAAATTTTAAAATCAAAAGGATTGTTTAAAAAGAAAAATTTAAATGCAACCACACACTCAAAGAACAAAATTAGAGGCACTGTGATGCTCTGGAAAGAGGGTGTTAGACAAACCACAAAATAATGAATCAGCAAAACCACTTCTCTTAATTCTAGCTCCGGCAATCATTTGCAGCAGAAACAATGCACATGCCGCTCCCGTGGAGAGCCCGGGTG
Source organism: Kogia breviceps (assembly GCF_026419965.1). Taxonomy (NCBI): domain Eukaryota; kingdom Metazoa; phylum Chordata; class Mammalia; order Artiodactyla; family Physeteridae; genus Kogia; species Kogia breviceps. The sequence continues at coordinate 29,257,098 of NC_081330.1, read as the reverse complement.
AGCAGTCAGCCTAGCTCATGGAAAGGGCAGGCCAAGGAGTCACAAGCTCTTAACTTGAAGGGAACTAAGGACTACAACTCTAAGCAGGAAGTGACAGAGCCCTTAGTAAATCTGGAAAGATTAACTGTGTCCTCATTAATTTCTCTTCGTTATAGTCCAGTAAGCATTGTCAAGTGTTTTAAAGTGGATTATGACAGTGGCTCTGGGCCCTGCAATGCTGCAGAGACCAGGTGACTAGGCAGTGTGTCAGGAAGAGAAGGTAGGGCTGACAGCAAGTTCCAAAACACCCCCAGAACGTGTGTGTGTGTGTTTGTGTGTGTGTGTGTGTGTGTGTGTGTGTGTGTAGTGTCTACTGTGAGCTGAGCTAGGCTCTACAGGGCTATTTAATGGATATTTTATAGGTATGTCAGTAGACGACTGTGTATATATATATATACATATACATATATACACACTATATGACAAAACGTATACTTGTGTGTATATATACACAATACAATATTGATATATTGTGTGTATATATGTATGTGTGTACAGAGACACACACACACATATATATTTATAAAATCATCTACAGGCATTTTATCTATAAATTATCCATTAAATAGCCCTGCAGGGCCTAGTTCACAGTAGACACTAAATTCAGTTGATACAATATTAATAAGGCCAATATTTAATGAGCATTTTTATGTATTATCTCCTTTAATCCTCCCAATAACTCTGTGAAGTATACACTATCATTGTACTCATTTTACTGATGGCACAGAAAGGTGAAATGACTTGCCCAGTGTCACATAGCTAGTAAGTAGCTTGGTTGGAGACTTGTCCACTGGCTCCAAAGTTGAAGCTCTAAACCTCAATGCTAGAAGGCCTCTCCATCTCTAGGTTTTACTTCTGGCCAAATACATACCTCTCTACTTCTGAAAGAGACAGAAAGACAATAAGTTTTTTCTTAATTTTTAAATAGTATCCCTTCCATTTATTGAGCATGTACTATATGCCAGGCACTGTTCTAGGTATTACATTATTTCATTTAACCCTTATGACAACCCGATGAGGTATGTACTATTATCCTCAAGTTACAAATGAGAATACTGAGGCCTAGAGTGGCAGAGTAACTAATTGTTCAGAGTCACAGAGAAAATGGTAGGCCTGCCTGAAAGTAATGTGAGAGATTGCATAAGGTACAATCAGCCAGTAGTGTGCTGACTAATGTTTAACAGCTGGATCTCAGGGGGAAAACAACAGGCCCTCCGCTCCAGGAAGGCAAGACAGACTAAGCACAATCCACCCTGTCTCTCCCACTTAATGAAGCTATAAAAGCTGGACAGATTCATGAAGCAGCTATCTGAAGACACTGAAAAGTCAGTAGTAGCAGGCAGATTGAGGAAGAAAACCAGAATCTGAAGTATCATGCCACTGATGGTGAGTTTACCATTTTCCCCCTGTGGTATCCCCCACGCTAAGCACAACATAGCCTAAAATCCAAAAGTAGGCATCAGCACAAACATAGAAAATTGCAGGAGAAACTCTACTCCTGGCTCAAAGACTGGGAAAAGAAACTCCTAATGATCAAAGAAGTTTTCTTTTCTCTCTCTCCATTCTCTCTTGGCCCAGACCCCAAGCCACCCAGAGGCAGTGGTAGCAGAGCAAACCTGCATGGGCCAAAATCTTACTTTTTGATCAGTATAGCTGTGACCCCCATGGGCAAACCCCCATTCCTCTTTTGTTGTTGTTGTGTTCTTCTCTCCTCCCACTGCTTGGCCTGGGAAGTGGACATAGGTACAGAAGTGCGTAGCAGAGCAGGGGAACTGAAGTCCCTAGTTTCTGGCTTGAAAACCAAAAAAAAGGAGTCCTGGGGGCCAGAAAGTATTGAGGAGACTACAGAGAGGGTGGACCCCAGGAAAGTGACCCCATGAGGTTGTTTATAAGCTCCTGGGCTCACCCCCAAGCTGAGCATGTGTGGATCTGATCCTAATCACCCTGAACCCAATGACCATGCCAAAAATTTTGAGAACTGAACCACAAGAGAGATTACTGTCCAGGTCCTACACTGACCACTGGGTGGCACACAATTGGGACAGATCCAAATAGCAATATGAAGGCTTTGAAAATCAACCTGAAATTGGAACTACTAGCCCACAGAGGTGGATTAGAAATTGCATCCTAAACCTAACCAGGTTGATTGTCTACTAAAATATTAGCATCTTTCATAGGATTTAAACAAGACACAGGGTCTTACAACATAATAGTCAAAATGTCTAGTATACAATCCAAAAATCCTAGACATACAAAGAACCAGGAAAATCTCAATTCACATGAGAATAGACAATCAACAGATGCCAGTGTCAAAGTAACACAGATGTAATTATCTGACAGTAACTTCAAAACAGCTACTATAAAGATGCTCCTGGAAGCAATCGTGAACATTCTTGAGACAACTGAAAAAATGGAAAGTCTCAGAAAAGAAATAGAAGATATAAAGAAGAACTAAATGTAAAGTTTAGAATTGAAAAATACGATAACCAAAATTAAAAACTCCATGGGATCAATAGCAGATTGGAGATGACAGATGAAAGAGCCAATGAACTTAAAGATAGATCAACAGAAATTATCCAATCTGAACAAAAGAAAGAAAAAACTAACAAAATAAACATCCCTGATTTGTAATGTTTGCAGATTTCCACAGTGAAAATAATTCCACCCTGGCCAATGTCCAGGTATCAACTCGATATCACTGAATGCAGAGCTGGGGAGAGATGCACATAGCTGGCTCTTATGCACAAACATCTCTCATCCCCCAGGGCAAAAACAGCAGTACTGGAGTCTACTGAGTCTCAGCCTTCTGACCACACACACCCTAAGGCTGTTGATCTTCCTTTTAGGCACTCCCGACCCCATCTGAGCTGTCCCTGGTGTTCTCCTCAACCTGATTTCAAATAGATAAGGATGTACAGAGGGCATTCAGTGAGACTGCCAGGGGCCAGTTCCTCCGGGCTCTAGGGGAGGCCCCTAGGTGTGAGACAACATTTCCCCACAGGGGAAAGGAGCTAAATGAGCCCAGCTTAAATCAATAGAGTGTCCCTCAAACTAGCAGCCTGATGGCTGACCCAGTTAAGAGGTGAAAAACATAACCTAGATGAGCAAGACCAAGGTAGGAGTATACCCTATATGGAGTAGCAAAACTGGGCTTAGAATTGATCTTGTCATTCTTAAGCTTTTCAACAAGAGCTGCCAGAGCATTCTGAATACAGCCCCATGTTAGGACTATGCAGCACCCTCAAGCAAGGCTGGAAAGCAAGGTAGGCTGGAAGTTTCAAAGACAGGGATCCTATTTTGCATAAGAGTTTGTCATTTGGCAAGGAGCCATTTCAGGGTAAGGACAGTTCTGAGAGTCTTACACAGGGTTCCATTGCATCCAGGATCCAAGTCCAGAGTTGCCGAAATGGTTTAAGAGTAGTAGAAACCCAAAGCCACAAATAGCCCCGAAAGGCCCTCTCTAACCTAACCTTCTTAATTGCACACATTAAGATGCAAAGTTCTGGAGAGAACAAACAACTTTCTCAAGGTCACGCAACTAATGAGCTAGAACAAAAAGGGAGGTCTCCTGATTCTAAGTCCCGTGCTTTTATCCTGACATCACGGCTTCCTCTTACGCTTCCTTCCCTGAGCAAGATTTATCTGGCCAGTGGCAACAGGGATGAAAAGTCTTTGTGTGGTTTAGAGGGGAATTAAAAACAAAAAAAGCTAATGGACCCCTCGCAGATGACACTGATAGCATCAAGGAGGAGTTCAAGCTAGTTGGGATTGTCGTTGTATAAGCTAGAGAATGGAAACTCATTATGAATCCAGGAATTTGAATGGTCCCCTCTAAGAAATTAGCAGGCTCAGTGCTTTGAGAAGTGCTCAGGACACAGCTGCAATGTGATTACGGAGCTGATGGGAAAGCTCCAAGGTGGTGAACATATCCTGGGTGCTCCCTGCCACCAATCACCCGGCCTCTGCAGCGTGCACTGCCAAGTCTGGCCAATTGTTTGACAAGGCAGCTGTGTGTGTGCCTGTTAATTACACCGTGGGGCACCAAAGTTCAGTGTCAGGCAGCTGCCTAGAATATCAAATGGCTGCTAGTGGAACAGGCCAGCTATAAGGGCTCTCTTCAGAGAGGTCGGTACAGCAGCTGACTTCCCCTCCTCCCGCCTCCGTCAATGCAGCCCCCTTTAAAGTCCTATTGTGAAGGCTGCAGTGATTTATTTTCACAGAGTTAGGTTAGAATCCATAATAGAACCCGTGTTGATGATCTTTCTGACACGCCTGGATGGGATGAATGTAAATGCCATCTTATATTTCTAGGTCTCCTAATGGTAATATTCCCTTGAAACCGACATATCCTTTGAATTAACATATTTAGCCCATCTGATTAGAATTAATTGTAAGTACTAAGGCTGCTTTCAAAACAATGACAGCCAACACTTACATGGGGCTCCCTATGTGCCAGGTACTTAATACAGATTAATCCACAATTCCGGGTAGGTGCTATTAATATTGCCATTTCACAGATAAGGAAACTGAGACTTCGAGGTTAAATAATTTGCCCAATTTAACAGCCAGTACACCACAGAGTTGGTATTCAAAACTAAGCAAAGTGGTGCCTCCATGCTATTAACCGCTGCACTATACGGCCTCAAACAAAGCTAATGGTCAAGGCTCATCAATCACCGTTTCTCCAGCATCTGTAATATGCACATATTTGCTCTTTTATTCTACTTCCTGCCTTTGGAGTTAATGCAATAAGCATTTTCTGCAACTCTACTAAATACAAGGAGGGAAAATGCACTAATAAAGGGAGTGATTGGGGCTTCCCTGGTGGCGCAGTGGTTGAGAATCCGCCTGCCGATGCAGGGGACGAGGGTTCGTGCCCCGGTCCGGGAAGATCCCACATGCCGCGGAGCAGCTGGGTCCGTGAGCCATGGCCGCTGAGTCTGCACATCCGGAGCCTGTGCTCCGCAACGGGAGAGGCCACAACAGTGAGAGGCCCGCGTACCGCAAAAAAAAAAAAAAAAAAAATTGGAGTGATTGATCATGCAGGAGGCAGGTTTTGAGTTGTATCTTGAAAGATATATTTTGCCTATCAGAGATTAGGGGAGTCAAAGTGGGTATATCAGGCAAAGGGACCAATATGAGCAAATTCACACTGGTAGGAATATTCATGCAAAATAAGTAAAGCTGTGAGACTGAGCTATAGGTTGTGTGCCTCGATCACAAAGAGATTTGGCTCCAATGTGAAAGATGGACTGATAGGCTGGCCTACGATGATGAGGAGGGAGAGTAATAAAAGGAAAAAGTGGAGTGTAATTCATGTGTGTGTGTGTGTGTGTGTGCATGTGAACTAAGGAAAATTCAGAGAAGCTGATGATCATTTTTCACGATTGGTTTTCTCTCCTCCCTTCTTCCACCATGATTATGTGTCCATCACATGAATAACTCACTGCTAAGCAAAGGCCTGATCTTGCTGCATTTATAATGCCCTGCAAGTTCAAATTCAACTAATTAAAATTGTTTGTGTTCCCCTAAAAACAGGATTAAACTTCTTATAGAATTCTAATGACTAATTTAATACTCTAGCTTACTGAACACCCCCTGAAATGTAGCCATAGTAGTGTATCTTCCACAGCTTTAAAGTTTACTCCCTTTTGATACCCCAACTCTTCCTTTTTCCTTTTTAAAATCTGAGGTATAATTTATATAGAGTAAAAGTCACCTTTGTCATGTTAGGTCTACGAGTGTTGACAAACCACCAACAAAATCAATATAAAGAATAGTTCCATCACCCTTCAAATGACCTTCCTGCTGCCCCTTTTGTGGTCAACCCCTGCCCCCATCCCACAGCTCCCGGCAACCACTGATCTGTTTTCTGTCATTATAGTTTGGCCTCTTCCAGAATATCACATAAGTGGAATCATACAGTATATAGCAATTTGAACCTGGCTTCTTTCACTTTGCATAAGGCATTGGAGTTTCATCCATATGTTGTGTGAATTAGGTGTTTGTTCATTTTCATTGCTGAATAGTAGTTCATTTTACAGATGTACTACATTTTTTTAACTATTCACCAGTTGCAAAATATTTGGATTGTTTCCAGTTTTCAGCAATTATGAGTGAAACCACTATAAACATTTGTATACAGGTTTTTATGTGAGTATCAGTTTTCACTTTACTAAGGTGAATACTGATCTGATAAAAGGCTTGTACCCAGAATGTATAAAGAACTCTGAAAACTCAATAACAGGGAGAAAAAAGTAACCCAGTTTTTAAAAAGGCAAAGTATTTGAACAGACACTTCACCAAAGAAGATAGCAAATAAGTGCATGAAAAGATACTCATAAGTAGTTAGAGAAATATAAATTAAAACCAAAATAATATACTACTATGTATCTATTAGAATATTAAAATGCTTAAAACCTAACAATACCAACTGCTGATGAGGCTGCAGACCAACAGAAACTGAAACATTGCTGATGGAAATGTAAAATGGTACAGTCACTTTGGAAAAGGTTAGCAGTTTCTTATAAAGTTAAACATAAACCAACCATAAGATCCAGTAATCCTGTGCTCAGGTATTTACCCACGTGTTTTTAATTACATTTTTTAGGATGGAATTTTTTTCCTGCCTTCTTAATCAGAGTAGAGTGAATATAATCTATTTTATGGGCTACATGCTGGGAATACATATAGAGAGGAAAAATAGTTCCTAACTCTTAAAGGTGGAGACGTACTCTAGGCTATGGTGGCCCCTCATGGCTGTTTGCCTCTTCATTCAATGGCCTCAGACTGCTGAGCTTTTCTCAGTTTTTATACATGTCTTTTAAAATTCTACTCCTCCCTTGCATTCACTTTTGGCTATTATTTCTCCTGGCTCTCAATGGACCTGCTGCTAATAGCCTCTCATCTAATTTGCTGTAGGCCAGCAAACCAGATAATGAAGTCTATTAGAATTGTGTACAAAATAAGGTTACTGATTAAAGTAAGGATCTGACTGCCTCTCCAGATTCTTCTCCTACAGGGTAAAGTCCATGGTCTTTGTGATAGTTCTTTCCAACTCTCAAAGGCCTTCTTTGTTTCCTTCCAGGTTCTGGCCATCTTCCAGAGAGGCCAGTTAAGACTGCTAGAACTCCAAACTATAGATAAAGGGGATGTTACCACAGTTTACATCTATCTAGTCTAATCTGGTGAAATTTTGCTCATCTCCATGCTAGACAGAAGGACAAATGAGCCTTATCATCTAAAGGAACTAGGTTTGCATAAACTTAATGGAGTTAGCAACAGAATAATAGGGAACAAGCCGTAAGCCAACGAGCAAAAGGAAGCCCTGTTAGAACAAGAAAATGAGGAAAGTAAAATATATGCCAAGTTCTGCCTCCTACGCTCAGAAGTCTCTATTTCTCATTGGGACTACAATATTTCAAAGAAAGGGTAATTTTTTTTAAGTGCGCATATCCCACTTCTAACTGTCTTGAATTCAAAGTCATTCAGCACAAGCATCAGCATCTCACTATAATGTCCAATTGTCCCCTTAGATTAGAATGGCTTTGTGACCTCACAGAGGGTCTGAAATACACCTAAAATTTAGCAGTAGAAACAGTTTTAAGAAATGCTTTTTTTTCCTCTCCCATCCTGTTACAGAAGAGTAAGTCTTCAGAAAATAAAGTTAAAATAAAGAAACCATTTACCTTCTAAAGCAACCTCTGCTCTACCAAACCCATTCAGGCCTCCCGTTGTCTTAAAAAAAAAACAAAAACAAAAACAACAGGCTTTGGGCAAGGTCTGCTATAAAAAGGAATATAAGACTCATCTTTGCTTTGTGCCAAATACATTGTCTCAAATACATCAGTGATTTCCATTCCAAAGAAGGGTTCAGTCACTTGCTGAATAAAATAATTTTCCACAGCACAGGAAATGAGGAGATTGGATATTCTATCAGATGGGCAACTGAACAAACAGGGCTCCAGGTGGCTAATGTCACAGGGATGAAGACACACAGGGGAATAAGGAGGCTTCTGGGTTTCAGTGACCTTCTCTTCATCAACATCCAACACAATGTAATTGCATTTCCACCACTATAGCAGCACTTTTCCAACCAACCCCCCAGATAATAATCTATTCTAATATAATGCAGTTTCCTTAAGAGGACACAATTTATTGGGATACTGAGCTATTTAATTTCTTCCTTTCCTTTAATTATCTCTCTTTAACCTTAGTCTTTAAAAAATCGCTCTCTTTCTTGGGCAGTTCCAGGCAAAAGTGCCAAAGATTGAAAGAAATGAAGCCCTATTATTTCTGTGAGAGAATTTAAAAGGTTGAGAAAATTATTTTGTCAGCTTTATTTTAATGAAAATTGACTATGCCATTTTCCCTTCTGAGAAACATCATTTCCAAGCTCTGCTGCTGACGTAATTGCACGCTTTTAAAAAAAATCTCTAAATGACTCTGTGTCAGTGAAGTGACTTATTGTATTCACCACTCATAAAAAATGGTTCATTTCTGTTATCTGCATTTAGGTAACTCTCTACGCAACATCAAGTTCATTCAATTAAATAACACAATATTTTATACTTGGGGAGCAGCCATATGTTTCCCTGGGTCGAGCACTGCGCTGGTCATGGCATGCCTTTCTTAAATCATTTTAAGGAAATATGTACTGTCAGTTCTCTTAGGTGTGGTTATGTTTGGGTATCATGATTATGTTTTTGTAGAGAATCCTTATATTTTAGAGACACATACTGAAATATTTATGTATGAAGTGATAGGATGTCTGTGATTTCCTTCAAAATCATATGGTGGAAATGGGGCATGTAGATGAAACAAAAGTGGTTATAAGATCACAACTGCTGCAGCAGGGTGATGGCTACATGAGGAGTCAGCATATTGCTCTGTTTACTTTTGTATATGATTAACATTTTTCATAGTAAAAAGTCAAAAACCTTTCATCACTCTAATGCCTAGAGAAGTAGCAATTCCTCAGTCTGTCTTTCAAAGCCCTCATCAAGCTTTGCATTTGCAAAGTTAACTTTTAAACCTAATCTCTCCCTATTCCTACTCATGTAACCCACGCACTAACCAAACTGGACTTACAATTCAATGAATATACCTGGTACATCACCACTTTGGGATTTTAGCACATTTTATCTCCTCTGCCACAAAAGTCTTGCCCTCCCCACCTCTATCTCTACCTGTCAAATTCCATCCAGTCCCATAAATACCACTTGTTCCACAAAGACTTTTATTACTCACCCATCAGAAATCAAATCTCTCCCCACCGTATTCCCTTCACATTGTTGAAGTAATTATTAAATGATTATCCCATTAAGTGATACATAAACTTAATAGTAAATTGTTCACAGAAAATAAAAACTTGGTGTGGTTCAGTATGAAAATGGTATTATATCAAAATATTATTGAATAGTTACCTAACATACAGCACTGTGATTCATTCTTGAAGCACTGTACAGAGAATAGAAGTTGGTCCCATATTAAGTATGCACCTAGCTTTTAATCAAGAATTAGAATAATGAAAGGAAAAGCATGATATTATCAATGATATCCATCAAAAACTGAGGCTTCCGTTTGTACAGAATTGGTTTCTATCACTCTAGAGCTTTTAAACTAAGCCTCAAAATAGATGTAGATGGGACAGACTCAGATAGACAACAGAAGTACTCATATTTCAAGAGTGAGCATATTTGACATGGGAAATTTTCTCATGATATAATATTAAGTTTAAAAAATAGCAAGATATTGAACTGTATATATAGTATTATCCTGATTTTGTAAGAAAAAACCCTACATTTCTATATATACATAGAAAAAAAGAAAAAGGAAATATGTCAACAGTAGTTATCTCTAGGTAATGGAATGATAGCTGATTTTTCTTTTCTATATCTGTAAATTTTTTACAATGAGCAGCTATTATTAACATAATCGGGGGGAAATTATGGTTAAAAAGTATATTTGGAAAATTAAATCACTATGTCATTCCTTATACCAAATGAATTAAATATATTTTTTTTCTTTTTGTGGTACACAGGCCTCTCACCGTTGTGGCCTCTCCTGTTGCGGAGCACAGGCTCCGGATGCGCAGGCTCAGTGGCCATGGCTCACGGGCCCAGCCGCTCCGCGGCATGTGGGATCTTCCCGGACCGGGGCACAAACCCGTGTCCCTTGCATTGGCAGGCGGTTTCTCAACCACTGTGCCACCAGGGAAGCCCTGAATTAAATTTTTAAATCTGAAATGATAGAACCATAAAAATACTAGAAGAAAGTATGAGTGAAATCTTTAATAATTCCAGGGAGGGAAAGACAAGATGCCATATAATGCAGAAGCCATAAAAGGAAAGATTAATTTGACTATATAATCTAAAAATACTACATCACACACACACAAAATCATTAACAGGAAATCAAAAGACAAACTGGAAAAAAGTAACACAAACTAAAAAAAGGGCTACTTTTCTTAATATATAAAGTGCTCCTGCAAATCAATAAGACTAAGGTCAACAACCTTGATCATTGTCCAATTCAATTGGGCAACAGATAATTCACATAAAAAGGTAATACAAATTTCTCTTAAATATATGAAATATGTTTAACCTCATACATGAAGGAAATGCAAACTAAATCTAGAATATATAGATCTATGATATATATCAGATAAAGAAAGGTAAAAAATTTTGATAACACAGTGTGTTGCAAGAATGTGAGGAAATAGGCACTCCCATACATTGCTTATGGGCTTAATATTTTTATCCCAATGAAAACAATTTAGTAATTTCTGTCAAAACTAAAAGTGTACCTATCCTTTGACCCAGCAATTCCCTTTCTTGGGATTTATGTTACAGATATACTCCAACATATGCAAGAAAAAGGCTTTACAAAGATATGTATTAGAACAATGTTTGTAACAGCAAAAGATTGAAGACCATGTAGATATCCATCAACAAATTATGATTCATTCAAACAATGAATCAAGCATTTCTATATGCACTGATATTAACTACCTCCAAAATAATGTTAAATGAAAAAAGTTGGGTGTAGAAGAGTATATAAAGTATGTTATTGTGTATATTGTATAAATGCTTAGAATACCTTTGGAGAATAGACAAGAAATTGGTAGTAGTTATTGCTTCTGGGAAAGGGTATGGAATGGCTGGGGTTATGATGGGAGGACAACTTTTCACTTCTTGAGGTTTTTTCAAAAACGTATTTATTTATGTCTTTTTAGTGTTTGAGTTTTCACCATATGCATGTACTACTTATTCAAAAATTATTTTACAATGAATAAAAATAAAAGGTCACTAAAAAATGTAGATATAGGTGAGGATAATAGCTCAAAATATCCACGTCTCGACAAGCTTTGGATGAATGGATGAAAACTTAAGCATGCTGATGGAGGGCAGGGTCACTGATTCTTTAGAATATAGGAAGAGAATGTTAAGCTATCATAGATGATCTGAGAGCATGTGTAAATTAAGAAGAAAGAAAATCCAGAAAGCTTTACAGATACAAGGTTAGAAATATTCAGCAAGATTCATGAATTAGAAAAAAAAACGTAGCAAATTATACTATCAATATATCATAGGAAGGCCTAAAAGTATGGTATGTTATCTGAAAAGGCCACATGATACTAATGACACTGAGGTGTAATAACAGGAATTTTAAATGTCAGCTTTCCACTGTATTTGGCATAGACATAATCCACTTAGGAGCTCTGGTCCAATTTACGATCCAGGCTGTGTGCTCTACTTTTTTTGGTGTTTTTGCTTCTGCTCTCTAGACCCCAATTGCCATGCTGATGAGTCATCTGACATCAGTGCCTTTAACCTTTGTTATTTACGATCTTTATTAGAGTCTAACCCTTCTGTGCTCTGCTACTATATCCACCCAGTCTGACCCAGGAGCAAACCAAAAGAAGTGGAACTTAAAGCGAAAATTATAGTCAGTCAGAACCAAGCTAGTCAGTTTGAGAACAGAGAGCAGACAGGATATAGGACAAATTGCTTAAATCTTCTGAAAAAGCAAATTAAGTTTTACTGAAGACACAATGGCTTCTCTCATGGGAACACTGAGAGCCACAAAATGATCTAAGTTACATAAAACCAATAAATAAAATTTCCTTGTACTAACTAGGCTGCTGAGAAGCCTTCTAGGTGAAGTGATGTTTGAAAGGGCAAAAAGTACAGGTTAAGCCTCAGGCCAGTGGGAAATGCCCAGAAAATCCTCTGTGAGCTACCACAAACTGTTTAAAAGAGCTGGCAATATCTCATTTGCACCACGAGAAAACGGATTCTGTGTATATGTTGTTGTACATATTCCAAAAAATAATTTAGAATATTTATTGTATCCTGTCTGCATTTTACATGCCAATTACTACATAATTTCTGCAATTGTTTGCTTTTCAGTTTCATCAGGAATGCTACCCCAGTAGAAGGTTGAAGTAATCAGTATGAGCCTTGACATTGTCTCTCCTGACATCTAGTGGATGGATACCAGATACCACAGTAACTGTACTTTTTTCAAAGCATCAGTTTTGGGTAAAGTGAATCTCTCTTTCTCTCTCTTATACTTTCTAAAGATGATGTAAGCTTCTGATCATATTTCAAGGTGAAAAGCAAAACTAAGTATCTCCTACTGATGAGCCTTGAAGTTCATACATAGTCTAAAAGGCTTTAAGACCTATCCGGACTGGAGTTCTGGGACAATTTAAATGGGAGAATTGTGGTTTCAGAGTATCCAACTTTTTTATAGGCCAACAGTCAGGCCCATTAGTGTAAGAAACCAATCAACACTGAACGGGTAGTATGGATTCAGTCTGCACTATTATTCATCATGACATTCATTATTCAACAAACTGCTAACGACTCTACGTACAGTCCAGGAGCAGAGCCAGGCTTCTAGGTGGTAAAGATGAACAAACTGCCCTCAAGGACTGAAGGACAGAAACCCACAAACACAGTAAAAAGTGGTAAGTGCCATAAAGGCAGTATGAATGATGTACTACACAATGTCAGACAAAGAAGAAATCATTTCTGCCTTTGGAAGGAGAGGAGGAGATGCTTAACTCAGGAGGAGGTTATTTGGAGCTGGAACACTGAAAGGTGGGAGTACTCTCTGTGAATAGGGTTTATTAATTCTTTTTTGTTATTTTACTTGATTACTTTGGTGAATGTAGTTCTGAGCCAGCCCCGATACCTGGGCCACTCTGCTATGCATTCTGCTTAGAGCCTTCAGTTCTCCCCCTCTTAATCTGTTCCCATCTGCTAACTATTACTGCCAGCGTCCCTGACTCTGACCTCCCTCACACCTTTCCTATCTTTTTCTTGATGCTTAAAATCACCTGTTGCAACACTAACTCTTTGGCACATTAGAATGACACATAATGCAAGCTGCTTATATCAACACTCAACAATTCCCTCTGACACGATCCTGGTCTTCTTCCATCAGACAAATTTTCTGTAACTGAAGGTGAGTTGATAATGAAAGAGTCCAAGTTTAAAAATGCAACAGCAAACTACCACCACACCCCCGCAAAAAAAAGAAAAAACAAGAAAAATCTTTGCTTCATTATAGACTTAGAAGCCTGTAAAAGTTGAGTAAAATTAAAATATCCTTCTGCAGATTGAGATGCCCAAGTCAAGAGTTTAAGAGCAGCAATACAGCCAAGTATCAAACACATGTGATAAATGGTTAAGTAAACGTCACTTCACACTAGAAAAGGTCTGGTTTGTTTGTTTGTTTTACATTTATTTATTTACTATTTATAGCCTCCTTGCTTCTAAAGAATTTAATATATAGTAAAACTAAATAAATAAATGTAAGGATTTATGCAAAATGGATGGTGAAAATAAAGATATAAATTATATAAATTAAAACTCTAATAGAGATAGGAAAAGAGAATTTACTAGGAACCAGGGATGAAATAATGACCATAATTGAGCATTCAGTTGACTTCTGAGCATCCTGAGAACCAAGAACAGCCAAGCCAAGCAAAAAAAAAAAAAAAAAAATGTATAGCTCCTACTATCTCAACTCCACTTCTTCCAAAGTACCAAGCTTTTGCCTGGTACTATATTCTAGATGGCATTTTTCTTAAGAGTTCTTAGTTAAAAGACAATGGATATTGCAATCATTTTCAACAAATCATCCTCTGAAAGATGCAGAATTGCTTCATGTGACCATTTCTTAATACTATCTCTCAGAAAAAGGTCACAGGTACTGTGTCTAAATGTATTTAGACATTTAAATGATTGGGATTGACATATATACACCAATATGTATAAAATGGATAACTAATAAGAACCTACTGTATAAAAAAATAAATTAAATAAAATTCAAAAAAATGTATTTAGAGAACCTGAGGGAGTGTATGCTTAACATGTTAGTGACTAGCTCTCAAATATCTTCAACTATTCTTTCACGTAAGCTGACTAGAAGTCATGTCAAGATGGAGGTCTCTGGCGAGGGCCTCAAACACAATATTGGTGCGGGCTTGGGGAGGATCGTATGCTTTATCTAACAGAAAGGTGGGGGCCAGGATGGTGAAGATTAAGGAACATGATATGCATCTTATCACTTGATGCTGCTGGTTGGAAGGGCCAACTTGTGTGCATGTATGTATATTTCTTGCTTTTATAGCAAGAGTGACGATTCTGCTCAAAATGTTAAGAGAAGCTGGAACCTCCCAGGTAAAAATTATGTGTACCCCAGGACTCCGTTCTCCAGAACTGTTCTATTTCTGTTAGTGCAATTCTGCTTATTAACAGTTATCCTGTATAAATAGTCTTAGTTGTTCAATAAAGATTCAAACAGATAACTATTAATCAGTATCTCCAGAAAGCAGATTCCAATGTATTACCACACAGTAAAAGTACTATCAACACCTTGACTCCAAGTAGATAAACTAGGAGAGTCTTTGGGTCAACATTCCCTGCCTTAGTAATATACATTCAGCTTAACCTCGAGAAGTGACTAGATTATAGGGCTTCCTGTCGAGCAGTGTTTCCTATCAAGGAGGGTAAAGTACAGAGTGTAAATAGCAGTGGTGTAAGGATGGTACAGGGGTGGTAAGTCTAATTGTGTTTTCTGTGAATGAAATTTCACAATGATTCTGTTGACTCATATCTCCAGCAACTGTTTGAAGGCTCATTCCTATAACCTACCTTGCCTCTCAATCTTCCAAACAGAAGATAAAATTGGATTCGTTCCTCACACCACAAACCAGGATAAATTCCAAATGGATGAGAAATTTCAATGTAAAAATTGAAATCATTTATTAAAAATTAATTCTCTTACCCCCTTAGCCGAAAGTGTGTTATAACTTTACTTTCTTTTTCTAATAAAGAAAACTAACATTAGGTTGCTTGTAAGATGGTTAAACATACTTTATTTTTAAAAAACTGTAATTAGTCATTACAAAGTTAATCTGGAAGAACAAGCAAGTAAGAGTATGCAAAAAACCCTGAAATATAAGAGCTCATGGGAGGGGACACTAGCCTCATCTGATAATAAAACATACCATAAAGCCTCTATAAATAAAACAGAATGATTAGACAGACCAATCTGTCTAATCAATAACAGAATAGAAAATCCAGAGATAGACCCAATTATACATGCAAATTTAGTTTAAAATAAAAGTAGCGGGCTTCCCTGGTGGCGCAGTGGTTGAGAATCCATCCGCCTGCCGATGCAGGGGACACGGGTTCGTGCCCCGGTCCGGGAAGATCCCACATGCTGCGGAGCGACTGGGCCCGTAAGCCATGACCGCTGAGCCTGCGCGTCCGGAGCCTGTGCTCCGCAAAGGGAGAGGCCACAGCAGTGAGAGGCCTGTGTACCGCAAAATAAATAAATAAATAAATAAATAATAAAATAAAAAATAAAAGTAGCAAACTCAAATCAGAGAGGAAAATATGGGCTTGCTAATAAATCGTATTTGAATAACTAGATAACCATAAGAAAAAAAGATAAATTGGATCTATTCTTCATGCCATAAAGAAGATAAATTCCAAAAGGATCAGAAATTTAAATGAAGCAAGCAAGCAAGCAAACAAACATTTATCAGTACTAGAAAATACTGGTGAATTCCTCGAGGAAATCTCTCGATTTCCTCTTCTATTAATCTCTTCTATGATTCAAAATCCAAAAGCAAAAAAGGAAGATAAATTTAATTACATAGAAACTTTTAAAAACTTTTGCATGTCAAAAAAACCCATAAGCAAAGTAAAAAGATATAAGATAAAAGTTTGAGAATGGAACAACTTGTCATACTAGACAGGAAAGCAGCTAAGACTACAAGGATCCTGTCAGGCTGAAAGGTCCTAATGGCCAAAGACAGGATAATTATAGTCAGTGAAAATATTAGCTGCAATAGATGGAAATCCATCAAATATATTTAAATCCAGGGGTTCATTATTATGCTAATGAAAAAAAACCTGGTCATTGTTGAAGTATGCTAGTAAACCAGTTCATTATTTTGAAAGATGGTAAATAAGGGGAAGAACTCAAATATTTTATCTTGCTTTTCCCACATATACTGGATCTCAGGGTAACCAAATAGGGAATATGAGGCACTTGTATTCTCTGTAAAAATATTCCAGCTAATAAATGAAGAAGGGATATTAGACCATCATCATTTTGCAACTCTTAATGAGTTAATATATCTAGGTATTGATCATCAATGGTGGGTGGCTAATATTCTAAAAGAGACAACCAGATCTTCTGTGCTTTCTGATAAAAAAACAAATCGACAAAATCACACAGTGGGAAACTCTTCAGAACACAGGATCCAGTTTCTTCAACAAATAAATTACAATAAACTAAGAGATGGAGAGGAAATCTATAAATTAAATCAATGAAGACACCTAGGAAATAATCACATTGTATGGTCCTTTTTTGAATCCTGAGTCAAACAAGCCATGCAGAAAAAGGGTACTTACAAGATAATTGGATATATGAACACTGATCTGATATTTGATTATATTAAGAAACTATAACCTTGTAGGTGCAATAACAGTACTGTGGTGATTTCGTGGCCTTATCATTTAAAGATACATAATGAAATATTACTGATGACATTTCTCTCATCAAAATATTACTTGCCTTGAAATAATATAGGTGGGGAGAAATAGGTGAGGGTAGAAATGAAACAAGATTGGCCTTGAGTTGATAATTGTTGAAGCAGATAATGAGTACACGAGGGCTCATTATACTAGCAGTGGTGTGCTGGAACTGGCTAGGACCTGCTCAGAAGAGCCCACTTTTGAATCCTCAGGAATTCTGACATCACACTGGTATCTTGAAATTGGCCATGATGGAAGTATTTACATCATGAAAATGAGCACATGCTACAAATCAGCTCCCTCACCAAGAGCTGAATGTTAAAATGTTTATGAGCACACCACTGCTATTCTACTTTTGTATATTTTTTTAATTCAACAAATATATTTATTGAGCACCTATTATGTGCCAGACACTGGGTTAGATGCTGAGCATACAGCAGTGAACAAAAAGACATCATCCTGTTTGTATTAATTTCCTAGAGCTTCTGCAACAAGCTACCATAAACTGGGTGGATTGAAACAATAGAGATTTATTCTTTCACAGTTCCAAAGCCTAGAAGCCTGAAACCAAGGTGTTGGCAGGGCCATGCTCCTTCTGAAACCCAAAGGGGAATCCTTTCTTGCCTCTTCCTAGCTTCTGGTAGTGGTTGCATGGCAATCTGGTGTTCCTTGGCTTGTAGCTGCATTAACTCCCAGCCTCTGCATCCATCATCACACAGACTCTTGGTGCTTGTGTCTCCACATGGCCGTCTTCTCATAAGGACAACAGTCATATTGGATTAGAGGCCCATCCTACTCTAGTAAAACTTCATTTTTTAAATTTTTTAATTGTGGTTTAAAAAAAAAAACCACACAGGGCTTCCCTGGTGGCGCAGTGGTTGAGAATCCACCTGCCGATGCAGGGGACACGGGTTCGTGCCCGGGTCCGGGAAGATCCCACATGCCGCGAAGCAGCTGGGCCCGTGAGCCATGGCCGCTGAGCCTGCGCGTCCGGAGCCTGTGCTCCGCAAAGGGAGAAGCCACAACAGTGAGAGGCCTGCGTACTACAGAAAAAAAAAAAAAACCACACAAAACATGAAGTTTACCATCTTAACCACTTTTAAGTGTACTCTTCAGTAGTGTTAAGTATACCCACCTTGTTGTGCAACAGATCTCTAGAACTTTCCATCTTGCAAAACTGAAACTCTATACCCATTTTCCCTTCCCCTCAGCCCTTGGAAACTATCATTCTACCTTCTGTTTCTATTAGTTTGACTACTTTTGATATCTTGTGAGTGGACTCATACAGTACTTGTCTTTTTGTGGCTGGCTCATTTCACTTTGGCATAATGTCCTCAGGGTCCATCCATGTTGTAGCATGGGACAGGATTTCTTTCTTTTTTAAGGCTGAATAATATTCCCTTGCATGTAGTACCATATTTTGTTTATCCATTCATTCACCCATGGACATTGGGTTGCTTCCACCTCTTGGCTATTGTCAATAATATTGTAATGAACATGGATGTGCAAATATCTGTTTGAAATCCTGCTTTGAATTTTTCTTTTTGTACATGCTTTAATATTCCAATAATAAAATTTTTAAAAATATATAAAGAAATAGGAAAAGGGATATAACTCAGGGAATAAAATACATGAAAAGCATAACCAAATTGTTACA
The DNA here is from genome assembly GCF_026419965.1 of Kogia breviceps. NCBI lineage: Eukaryota > Metazoa > Chordata > Mammalia > Artiodactyla > Physeteridae > Kogia > Kogia breviceps. The sequence continues at coordinate 29,238,336 of NC_081330.1, read as the reverse complement.
AATGGTATTTCCATAAATATAATTTAAATCCAATGTTTAAATAGTCAATCTTCTCAACAATTAAGTATCCATATTATCTAGAAACAGAAGGAACTAGAACTAAATGAGATTTTCTAGGTGAACGTTGCTTTTTACAAAATAACTGTAACTGATGTACAGGTATCAAATAGCAATTTTGCACTCTAGCACATAAATCAATGAATGAAAAAATTCCTCTTGGACTTCCCTGGTGGCGGCAGTGGTTGAGAATCCGCCTGCCAATGCAGGGGACACGGGTTCAATCCCTAGTCCAGGAAGATCCCACATGCCGGGGAGCAACTAAGCCCGTGCGCCACAACTACTGAGCCTGCGCTCTAGAGCCCGCGAGCCACAACTACTGAGCCCACGTGCCACAACAACTGAAGCCCACGCGCCTAGAGCCCATGCTCCACCAAAAAGAGAAGCCACCACAATGAGAAGCCCGCACACTGCAAGGAAGATTAGCCCCAGCTCAATGCAACTAGAGAAAGCCCACGCACAGCAACGAAGACCCAACGCAGCCAAAAATAAATAAATAGAAATTTAAAAATTTTTTAAAAAGAAAAATTCCTCTCATATTCATTTCCAAGCACATGTTTGTATTCTCTATTATGTGTAAAGGAACAAACACTTGAATTGGACTCCTAATGTTTCTTTTGATTGTGAACTCTGAATTGTAATTAAGATGCTTACACTTAGCCCCAGCGTTTGTGTTGTCTCAATATTTGTAAGGATGCAAATTCAGACACTTTTCGGTTTCAAGGTAATTGTAATTATTAGACTTGAAGTGGCCCTTTTAGTCTTTGCACTTTGCCTGGCTTTATGTCAGTATAATTAACAAAAAATAGGTATTTAGTTATAGGTTTGAAATATGGTTATTCTTTTCATTTAATGCATTACAATGGAGGAAAATAAAAAATGAAAACAATCATTAGTGGGTGAATGGGAAATCGGATGAAAGAGAAACCTGTGCTCTGTTGCTCTGTGTTTCAATAGTTGAGGACCGGATGTATGCTTCAGAATTGTGAATATTTGTTTCCATGGAGAGTTTTTCAAGGCTGCCCTTTGTTTAAATGACTTGGCTCCACATTTGTTAATTTTCTACAAGTTGTAAGTAATAGTATAATTCTAGAAATGGCACTGGTTTGTTATTCTTGGTCTTGCATCCCTTTAAGGTCTATGCATGCCAATCACATGTAGGTCTAGAGTTCACGGAATTGGTATTAGAATTCATGCCTTCATTAAAGTTTTTTTCATAGGTCGGACTACATATTTGGTCCATATTCCACTGGAAACCTATTAGGATTTGGAGCTATACAAAATGGCTGCAGCGATCTAAAAGCTTAATAACCTATATGGGCAAATACAATTCAGCAGGAGCACACAGGGAACAATCACGTCAATATATCGTCTGTATCAATAACATGGCCAGGGGTCTGGAAACAACCTGGAGCATGCTGGAGGCACTGAGTCAGCCACTGGGAGAACAGAGCAAGCTGATGGAGATGTGTCATGTACCCCTCGAGTATTTGCCTGCTGGCTCACCCTAGCCCACTGAGAAGCAACGCCCTCCACTGCATAGCTAATGGCAGAACGAAAATGAAAAAGTAAGGTGGGGGCAGCAGCAGCTAGAAGCTAGAGAAGTTCGGGACCCTTGTGGATCTGGCCTGGAGCATGACAGCGTGTAATTTTTCTGGGTACTGTATGGTGGAAACTAGCTCTAATTCTTCTCCCAGGCGACAGACTTACCACCTGTGCTCTCATCTAATTATCTTTGATCAGGCTTATGCGATAGGAAGTTATGTTCAGCGGCTGTGATTGGGCCCAGGGCATAGCTAAGTCTATAATTACTAGCTGGTTAAATCAGAGCTCTTCTGGAATTTAGCAGCCTTTTGTGTAAACTGCCTCAATATTTTTAGACTGTAAACTTGTCCTTTTACATTTCTATGAGAACTCAGAGATGAACAAGTAATAGTTAAGGAAAAGCAAATTTGTCAGTGAATTTTAAAATGTGCAAAATGAAGACAGCTAGCCACAGGCAGGAAAAATGAGACTCCACCGTAAAGAGAAGGTACACACTTGCCCAATAACCTTTCATGAGGAAGAAAGATAGGCCTTTAGGGGGACTTCCAATTTTGGAACACCAAAACTTTAAAATGTGTTCCTCAATTAACCACTGAGAATATTAAGTGAGGGATAGATATCAGAAAACCTGGGTTCAAATCCCAACTCTTTCACTTTTTTTCTGGCTGTATGATGTTAAGGGAAATCATTTAATCTCTGTGATTATCAGGTTTCTCATTAAAAAAATAATAACTTTCCATTCATCCCACATGGCTGTTGTGAAAATCACATGAGTTGCAGAAAGAACATTTAGCCCCACCTTTTGTACAGTAATGGCATTTAATAAATGCTTGGTAATAATAATAATAATAATAATTCCTATTGAGGTAAGTAGGTTTTCTGAGCTCTCTAGGAGAAAAGGGTGATTCCGTTGCCTATATCCCCTCTCAGCTCCCATCCAATTGCTAATTAGAATTACATGGCAGAGCTAGTAAAGGGAACTCTTTCAGGTTGAAGTGAGAGAGCCATACTCCTCTTGAGATGGAGAAAGGCTATTCCCAAATGATGTGCTTTTTAACCCCCCTCTATAATGCCCCGGAAATGGTACAGCAATTGATGAGGTTAAAGAAAATGGGGCATAAACAAGCTTATTATTTCCAAAGGAAATGAATACTCATATAATTTAATGCAGGTGGTGCTTAATAAACAATCCTTTCACTGGGTAAACAAAAGAGGGAAACTATGAGTAATTTACAGGCATCTAAGCAAAATCGCTTATGGTGCCTTATGCATGTATGTCTTAAGACCTGTATTCTGTTTTACTGCTCACCTCTCAGATGTGTGTCATTGGGAGAGCCTGGCAACACAAACATGAAAATATCCTTAATCAAGTGCATATGTGTAGATCCTGCACTTTGCTTAGAGAGGTGGATGAAAAAGAATTAGAGTCACTTGTTTATGCACTTGGGCAGCTGTGCTGTTGGACCAATGCCATCGATTCCCCACTGAAACAAAGGAAGCAAACTCTTGTTTTCAAGAAAATAACGCCTAACACTTTGGCTAAACAGTTGTCTCCAAATGTTACCCTCCTTCAAGAACACTGTAATAATTATGAATATATGATTAAACAACATTTGGAAAGATTACCTGTGGGCATGTGAGTTGTTTAACTTTTCTCGTTTTAAGCCACCAGTAGTACTGCGGTCATTTACTTGAGCTTTAAAGGGCAACCCCTGACATTTGGTCTTTGGTAGATTTAACAGGCCACTAGCAAGCTTAAAGGTTTTGCCTGGTTAAATCAGGTTTTATCACAGAGGCTATTTGTAACTTCATGCTCCATCTCACAGAAACGTCAGTGTTTGCCTTTGCTCGGAACTGGGCATAGCAACTCAAGGTTTGTCCCTGAGTAGCTCTGAAAATAGAATATGGTTGGCTTTAGGTCTCTGTTCTTAACCGCCCACAAACAAACTGTAGGAGCGTTCGTTTTCACTCAGGGTGCTATAAGGCTTCCGGGTGACTGAGCAACACAGACTTTTGGGAAAGGCTAAATGAAACGCTCATAACCCTGCCACACTGTAAATTCCCAGTGTGTTTTCCTTTATTCTCTTGCTGGTGGAAAGAAAAAAAAGACTATTTTGATAATAAGCTTGAGAAATACATTTTCTCTGGATTCTGTGGAAATAACTATCTCACTCGCTATGGGAAGTTGAACCTCAGCTGGGCTTGCCCTGCAGCTTGGCAGGCCTCTTGTTGACTCCCTCGAGAATTTCTTAGAACAGTTGTTCTAAATCCAAACTGTTTCCACTGCTCTCAAGTCCTCAGTCCTACTCCAGCTGTCTGTCCTCTCACAGATGACCTCACCGCCTACTTCACTGCAAAGACTGGCCATGTGGGCTCCCTCGTTCCCCTTTTCTTCGAACTGCATGACGCATGGCGCTTTTGCCTGTACCACAACGCTTGAGTCTCAAAGAAAGCCACATCTCTCTTTTTGTTGCCTAGGCTATGTCCTCTACTGGGACACTTGATACCATCCCCTCTCCGCTCGGGAGAGAAACTGTTCCATCAGCTATTTTAATGGCTCCTTCCCCATGGTCTATAAACCCATTCAGGACTCCTCTGACTTTGACCCAGATTACCGTCCTATTTGTCACCTTCCTTTCACAAGTCAAACTTCTCACGAATGTAGTCAATGCTCACTGACTCCTTTCTCACCACTAACTCCTCATGACCTAGCTTCCACCCCACCACTCGACTACACTTTATTGAAACTGCTACCTTGAAGGTCAGCAATGACCTAATAATTGGCAGATTTGCTGGCTTTTTCTTAGAAATCACCTTGCTTGACCTAGCCGCAGCTTTTACCAATGCTGACCACTTCATCCCTCTTAAAACTCTCTCCCTGGCTTCTGTTACATGACCCCGACTTTTCTCCTATCTTTTTGACTCCTTTTGATTTGTCTCTTTGGTTGACACTTTCCTCTACCCCTTCAATGGAAGCATTCCCCATAGGCCGGGTCCTTGGCCCTCACCTTCTGTATTCTCTCTCTTTTGATGAACTTACCAGTTGCACACATTCAATTACGTTCTCTACGTGGATGGTTCCTTAATCCCCATCATTTATTCATGTATTCAGCCATTAATTACTTACTGAACGAATACTACATAAGTAGAGCGACTATACAATTTATCGTCCTAACTGGGACATTTTGAGTGTGAAAGGGGTCACTATTAAGACTTATGTCAGAGCAATAGGCACAACCCAGATTGGCCTAGGCAAACTGAGACATATGGTAACCCCAAGGATAAGGTACTCTGCCAAGTATTATGAAGCTACAGAAGTAAATCATAAACGCATCTGCCCCTGAAGAGCATGAAGTCTAGTAGAGTGATGAGACATGAACGTAAACAGAATATGATTAGAAAGTGATACATACATACCCCAAGAGAGGTCCAGATAAAATATGCTGCGTTTTCAGGGTGAGATGAGATTTATTTTCACCTTGAAGAATCAGGAAAAGCTTTGTGACAGTGGCATTCGAGTGGCCCTTGGACATATGAAGATGGTGGTGGGTGGAATTTCAGGTAGAGGGAACAGTATGAGCAGGGCCCCACTCGTGGTTCTTCAGTCTGTATGCTACAAAAGAGTGCCATATCTAAGGGGGCAATGTCCACATTGTTGACATCCCGATTCGGTGAAAATGTTCATTACTACTAACTTTCTTGTTACTCCAAAGATGAGTGACTTGTACATTTATCATAAAAATTTTCTAGTGCTTCCCTGGTGGCGCAGTGGTTGAGAATCCGCCTGCCGATGCAGGGGACATGGGTTCGTGCCCCGGTCCGGGAAGATCCCACATGCCGCAGAGCAGCTGGGCCCGTGAGCCATGGCCGCTGAGCCTGTGCGTCCAGAGCCTGTGCTCCGCAATGGGAGAGGCCACAACAGTGAGAGGCCCGCGTACCACAAAAAAAAACAAAAACAAACAAACAAAAAACAACAACAACAACAAAAAAAAATTTTCTAGTAGATAGCAGGAAAATGCCATTTTCTACCACTCAGTATATTACAACGGTTTTCTGACAGATGCAAGTAATGTATCTCTTGAGGAAGAGATCTTTTTCTACTTCACACCAAAATGGGCTAGAGATGACCCTGAGTGTGTGCAAAGGCATAAAAGAGAAAATTGCAGAGCATAAATAGGACAGAGAGACTGCATCAGTCTGACTAAAGCATGGGGTGCATGGGAAGGCACAATAAAAACAAACTGGAAAAGCAGATTCAGTCCAGATTGTGGAGGGCCTTGAGTGTCACCATAAGAAAATCAGACTCTAGTCAGTAGGCAGAGGTCAAAACGGTTTCAAGAAGTTACCTTGGGAACAATGTATAAAATACTTTCAAAAGGCAAGGACTAGAAGTGACTGGAAAACCAGTTAGATGGTTACTGGCCTTCTACTGTAGGCCAACATTTCCCAAAGTAGCTCTGTGAAACTAACTCTATTTCCTCTGGATTTTAATGACAACACCAGATAGCAGGAGAAGAGAAGCAGAGAAAGTTGCATGGTTTAATTCAGCCCTCCCATCTCTCCACAGCCCTGACTCTGTACATTCCTCCCCGAGTGCCCTGCCAGTGCTTCATACTTCACATGCCCCAAATCAAACCTATTATCTTTCTCCTCAAAACTATTTCTTCTGTGGGTACCACCACAAAATAAGGGAGGCTTAAATAAGAATTTCAGAACTAGGTTGGCCAGGACTAGTATGGCAGCACCATGAAATCTTCAGGAATCCAGACTCCTAGGTGTATACTCTGCCATTTTTAGGGTATGAAGATAATGCTGGAATTCCAGCATCACATCTTTGTTCCAGACTATGTGCTGGAGGAAAAAGACAAGAAATGTGTGATCGCTACCTTTTCAAGGACACTTCCTGACATTATCACATAATATACCCACTTTTATCTCATCAGCCAGAACTTAGTCATGTGGACACGTACAAGGAAAGCTGAGTGAAAATGTGCCCAGCTAAAAGTCCAGTTTCTCTTATTTAAAAAAAAAAAAGGAAGAACGGATTTGGGGAGGTAACTGGCAGGGTCCACCACAGAAGGTGAAATCTAAATCTATAAGATTGAGAAGGAGAGCAAAGGAAAGGAGAGGGTGGCAAGGAGGGCAAGTTTTTTTTGTTTTTTTTTTTTGTGCTATGCGGGCCTCTCACTGTTGTGGCCTCTCCCGTTGCGGAGCACAGGCTCCGGACGCGCAGGCTCAGCAGCCATGGCTCACGGGCCCAGCCGCTCCGCGGCACGTGGGATCTTCCCGGACCGGGGCACGAACCCGCGTCCCCTGCATCGGCAGGCGGATTCTCAACCACTGCGCCACCAGGGAAGCCCGAGGGCAAGTTTTCTAGTCTGCGTGGTTGGGAGAGGAACTGTTCTCTTATTTGCAACTGAACCAATATACTCTAGTGTAGATTTATGTATTTTAAGGAAGAGCTTTAAAATAGTTTCCCCATTTGGTACAACTCAGAAGACACTAATATAGTTCTACTAGCAGATTTGGTTATAGCTATGCATATAAATTAGAACTAGAAAAGAGCCATTTGGAGTCCTGACTATTATAGACTGCATTAGCAGGAATCACCATCTATATCACCAGACCTTCAAATAGATGTTATAATACAGTAACCCTGTTTTATTATGATTATGCCTTGAAATTATATTTCCAAGAAGTTCAAACACATTACTGTTCTTATAATTTTTAATCTAATATACATGATATACATATGGCAAGTAATTTAATACTCATTTTATTGATAGGGTCAGGAATAAATTGATGTTTATGGTCATAGGGTTTCTCAGACGGCTTCAAGCACCAAGTCCTCTTCTGGGCTTTCTAGCAAGCAAGCTTGCTTCTCCCAAGCAGATTGGTGACCCCAGCCTTCCCTTCTGTTACCCCTCAAAAGGGGCTTGAGTGCACACCGTTAACAATGGATGGAACTGAAATTAGGCCTAGATCCTTCAACATACCCAGTATTGATCTGCATGGGCCATATAAGATGATTCAAAACAAATTTTTATGTTTTCCCAAATAGAACTCCCCATTTGCAAAGACCAAGCACCCAAAAGTACATGCAAAAAGATGCTGCTGGACTGTTTAAGAACCCAAAGAGGGATGAGAGACATCTTGAAAAGGAGCTGTCTCAACTCTGGACTTGATCAGCAGATATGGGAAGGGAGGAGAACAAGGAGTAAAAGTAATGGTTTTATTTTGTGCTTTGCTTTAAATTGCTTTGCTCTGGTTTTTGGTTAAAAAAAATAACAAAAATGTACTGGACCTAAACAATATCTTAATGAGGCAGGTCAGTATTTACAGTCCTTCGAACCCCATTTAACCTTTCTGTGCCTCATCTGTAAAGCATATTGGCCAAGATCACATACCAAATCAGTGACACAGTCATCATGAGGCCTCAAGTGCCTGATTCCCACTTTCATGTTTTAAATAAGCCAAGTGACAGAAGAGAGGGAAAAACTGGGTCAGAGAAACAAAGTTGGCCTGAAAAAAATTTGTGTTTCAAAATAAAGCCAATTACACAAAGACATGACATTTCTCATCTAAACAGAAAAACAAGTTGGGGCCTTAACATCTTTCTTTTCCAATGGATACACAGAGGCACTTTTCAGTGGTGAGAAAGGCAAAATGATGGATCTACCATCATTGTCAACTCTTTTATCTGATGAAACTCTATTTCTTGTAAAATTTTAGTAGAGTTAGGGAAACAAATAAGTCAGGTAATTGGCTAATACAACACAGCTATAAAGGTCCACCTAAGTAAAAAAGGTGTATATGCTGACCAAAACATGCCTAACACCAAAGACAGACGTTTAAAATATCAGTTGTGGGACTTCCCTGGTGGTCCAGTGGGTAAGAGTCCATGCTCCCAATGCAGGACCCCAGCTTCGATCCCTGGTCGGGGAACTAGATCCCGCATGCATGCCACAACTAAGAGTCAGTATCCGCAATGAAGATCCCACGTGCTGCAACTAAGACCCAGCGCAACCTAAATAAATAAATAAATAGTTAAAAATAAAATATCAGTTGCTAGTATCTGTCCTTTAGGTTCCTGGTCATCTAAATTGTTTTCCACCAATTTTTCTTTAACTTTAGATTCCTAATTTTGCACTCCAGACTTGATAGCTGCCTCTAATCCCGTAAATCATGGTGCCCCATTCATAGTAATTTTTTGAATCTTGGCTTTCTGGTCCAGATATCAATTTTTTTTTTTTTTTTTTTTTTTTTTTGGCTGAGCGTATGTGGGATCTTAGTTCCCCAACCAGGGATCAAACCTGTGCCCCCTGCTGTGCAAGCACAGAGTCTTAACCACTGGACCTCCAAGAAAGTCCCCCAGATATCAATTTTGCTGGCTCCTTTTGACTTTTGTGTTTTTTTTCCCTCATTCTTTCCCTCTGTCTCTCTCTCTCTCTCTCTCTCACACACACACACACACTCATACACACACACACACAGAGGAAAGGGGAACTCCAGCAAGTTAGGCAGCTTTCCAGTACTTTCCAGCAAGCACCTGGGGAATATGGAAGAGGCACAATTTTCCTTATTCCTGGGGCAAAAGTACTGTGAGAAAAAAATGCAGTGATGGGACCAAGTAGCTTTACGTAAGGCAAAACTGACTCACAGGACTCACAGCTGGTCTGGGGTTGGGGTGGCAGATGAATATTCTCAGGTTCTCCTTTAACCAAAGTGATTCTTCTTCACCAACCAGAGATTCCCTCTGGAGTACTATGCAGCATTCCCAGCTGTTGTATATCATGAATGTAACATCACTGCATGCCAGGACAGGAATGCTGCTGATAAATGTATAACTCTAGAGTGTCACCTGTTACGAATGGCCCAGTAATCCAAGAAAAGGGAAGGGCCTGCATCTGGCCCACAAGACCCAGCCCTGAACCACCCCAACACCTCAGACCAGGAAACTGAGTACAGTTGTCCCTCAGTATGTGTGGAGACTGGGTCCAGAGCACCCCCACCTCCACCTAATGGATGCTCAAGTCCCTTAAACAAAATGGCTCAGTAGTTGCATATAACCTATATACATCCTCCTGTGTACTTTAAATCATCTCTAGGTTAATTATGATGTATAATACAATGTCAATGCTATGTAAATACTTGCCGGTGCACGGGAAATTCAAGTTTTACTTTCTGGAACTTTTCCCCCTGAACATTTTCAATACGCAGTTAGGATGCAGAACCCGCAGATATGGAGGGCCAACTCTACCGGACATGCACAGTTCAGGGGCTGTGGACCAGGACCCGAGTCAGGGAGCTTACCTCTCACCTCATGCACACCACAGAAATTGTCAGGCACCCAGATGACCCTGGGAAGGCCTGGCCTTGCTCACCCTGAAGGGGTGGATTCCCTTCTCTCTAAGCACTTGTTCAGAATTACCCCCCACCACCATCCACATTGTTCTCCGGTCAACTTATGCTTGTTCTCATCACTCAGCACCTGGACTCTTGGCTCCGTACCCCAATGTCAACACCCATGTTTAGCCCATATTTTAGTTTTGGTGAAACGCTGGGCTCCCCTCCAAGACCAGAGGTTTGGATCTCATCTAGTTTTCGACTTCGCTTATTTTGTTTGTTTGTTCTTCCAAAACGGAGACTGGGTTATTTTATTTTGATTACAAAAATACTATATATTCATTGTAAAGAATTTTTTTAAAAAGATCAGCCAATAGAGAATGGTTATAAAAGATTTTTGATTCACATCAGAATATATATATATATATTTTTTAAATATATATAGGGCTTCCCTGGTGGCGCAGTGGTTGAGAGTCCGCCTGCCGATGCAGGAGACACGGGTTCGTGCCCTGGTCCGGGAAGATCCCACATGCCGTGGAGCAACTAAGCCCGTGAGCCATGGCCGCTGGGCCAGCGCGTCCGGAGCCTGTGCTCCGCGACGGGAGAGGCCACAACAGTGAGAGGCCCGCGTACCGCAAAAAAAAAAAAAAAAAAAAAAAAAAAAAAAAAAAAAAAAAAAAAAAATATATATATATATATATATATATATATATATATATATATATATATATATATATATACACACACAAAAAAAAATTATTCATGATCCCACCAGCCAGGTGATGCCCTCTTCAGACTCAGCTAAGAATTTCCTGATTAAGCCATGAGGAACCCCACCCATCCAAGTTGTACCAGCTTCTGATACTCCCTGCAATTAGATTTGGTCCACTAGGCACAGAATGAGGATCCAGAACTTTGGTCATGAACAGGGTGAGAATATTTGGCAATTCTGTCTCTCATTATGTGCTGGTCACAAGGTGTATCGGTGGGTCCATCATCCTCATCAGCATTGAAGGCCTACAGCCATGTTAGACACCTGGGGCAGACACCTGCAATATGTAATCAAATGACTTCAGACAACTGACCTGGATTTACCCAGTCCTCCCAACAGCAAGCACGTTCAGACATCCATTTGAGACTTAACAGTCTTTAGGAGATTGAGATGTGTAACACACACACACATACACACATATTAGGCTTCATTATGTAAAGTGCTTTATATTATGCAACTCATTTTATTTTATTTATTTTTTTATTTTTTGCAACTCATTTTAGATTGCCTGATTTGTTAGTTCTCATGTTTTTGATTTGAATCTAAAATCTTCAAATAGATGTTTTGATTTTTTCTAGAAGCAAGTATTTGTCTACTGCGAGATATTTAAAGTTCAAACTTTTTGCTTTATTCTTTTAAAAAAACAGGACTACTTCTAGTGTAGCAAAACCACAATTTTAAGTTGCTTTCATTACTCTATCCAAGTCTTGAAGTTCAAGCCACTTGTGATTCTAGAGTAAGGGAAGAGCTCCACCTTATGGTACTGTTTTGAAGTACACCAAAGAAAATGCCACGATTTTTAGAATTGTCCTAGAAACTCACGGGGAAAAAAGATTAAAAAATACAGACCACCTCCTCCAAAAAACTGTAAATCCTCTTCCATGATATGCTCAAAGTGCCAAAATGGCCAAGGCTAAGTTAAAATTAATCAAAACCTTTCACTTGGTTTTTGGACTGGGTACTGGTAAGAAGCTACACCTAAATCGGTAAAACTGGAGACTTTTTTACTTAATACCAACATCATCATCATAACTAATGATTCTTGAGTTCTTATTATGAACCAGATTATGGTATATATATATATATATACTAATTTAATACTCACACAACCCTATAAGGTAGGTACTATTATGAACTCCATTTTCCAGATGAAGAAACTGAGGCCTAGGCCTAGAAGTTACAGAAATTGCTCAAGCCCACACAGCTAATAAGTGGTAGAGCCAGGACTCACTAGCCCAGACTCTAAACCACCATGCCACACTGCCTCTTTCTAAAGCTCAAATTCAATATGGTCCCTCTCAAAATAAACAACTTGAAGCCATGGTCTTATCCATATTCTTTCTCAAAATAGATGAAGGCAAGACAAGCTCCCTGGTTCAATTTCTATTCCTCTCATGGCTGTCCAGGTTTGTAACTCTTTGGCTTACCTCCTATGTTCCTTCCCTACTTTGGCAATGATTCTCTTTGTGATTTTGAGGATAAGTATTGCAGTGGAGTGCTATATGCTGAATGTTTGCATCCCTCTAAAATTCACGTGTTGAAACCTGATCTCCCATGTGATGGTATTAGGAAGTGGGGACTTTGGGAGGTACTTAGATCATGAGGGTGGAGCCCTCATGAATCCGATTAGTGTACTTATAAAAGAGACCCTTGAGAGCACCTTTGCCCCTTCCACCATGTGAGGACACAGCCAGAAGCTGGCCATCTATGGGCCAGGAAGCAGGCCCCAATCAGATATTGAATCTGCCAGCACCTCAATCTTGGACTTTCTAACCCCCAGAACTGTGAGAAATAAACGTTTGTTGTTTAAGCCACCCAGTCTATGGTTTTTCTATTATAACAGCCCAAAAGGACTGAAACACTGAGAGCTCAGATTTTGTGTTCCTTTACCATTTATTTTCTGCTGTCTCTTCCCCCTGTTTAACCCCAGGCCCCTCATACATCATTTATTTAAAATCATGTTGAAAATGACACATTTCTATAAACAACAAGGCCCTACTGGAGAGCACAGGGAACTACATTCAGTATCCTGTGATAAACCATAATGGAAAAGAATATGAAAAAGAATATGTATATGTATAACTGAGTCACTTTGCTGTACAGCAGAAGTTAACACAACATTGTAAATCAACTATACTTCAATAACACTTTAAAAAATGACATATTTCTAAAAATTCACCAATGTTAATACAACTCAAATCACAAGTTTTCCTAAAGCATTTATTTCTTTAAAAAAAATGGTCTCCTGTGGTACTTTAAAAAAATTTGGTAAAATCTATAGGTTTCCCCCCCAACCCCCAGTTTGAGCAAGCTCTAGTTTTCATGGAAAATCTGAAATAGTATTCTCCAGTACTTTCAGCATTAATACCTAAGTCATATTCCATTAAGGGAAAAACCATTTCTTATTCATCTAACAAAAATTTATTGAGCTTTTACTACTCCTAGGCTCTAAGGACACAACAATGAAAAAAACAAATATGGTCCCAGCCCTGCTGGAACTTATGGATCTGAATATTATTCAAGATAGAAAGAAAGAAGGAGGTGACTCTGACCCAGGGATACCTTCTAGATATATTTTAAATTTCTTTTAAAGATATATTTTTAAAATAATGTACTACCTTCAAACAAGAGTTACCAGCATGCACATGTGACCAAAACATAAATTTACAATCCTTATAATTTCACTGACAGAAAGTAAAACCCATGAATATTCCAACAGGGGAAAAACAGGATTGTATTCTATATTCAAAAATTACCAGATGACATTTTTCTCAGACTGCCAAAACAAGGAAATTAGAGAAGCCTAGGGCTGCCCTGGAAGCCACCCTGCCATGGGCAGCTTGCCTTTGGAATTTGGAACTACTTGCTAAACTAGAGGCAATCTGGAAGTAGCTCAGTCTGACCCAAATGAGAACCTTGGGTAAATTCCTCCCTGCCTTTTTATGCCTGTGATCCTTGGGCACCACCCAAATTGCAAACTCTGGCTGGACAGCAACAATCCAACAATATTCTCCATGCCAATCCTCTCTTCCTCTCTCCTCTATCCAGTTTCTTAACTCCTTGTCTCTCTTCCAACACTTCCACTGCACAGTCTGGAACTCTTATTCCTTGGTAAACAAAGTCCACTCCTATGTGTCCACTTCTTCTCTGAATACTCACTCCATCTTCTGTTGCTAATTGAAAGGCAGTTCTCTACCTACAAGACCATATGCCATAAAGCCATCCCAAGGCTGTATTTTCTTCCACAGCCTACATGTTGGGCTGAGATGAGGATTAGGGAGAGCTATGTCACCATTCACCTTACTCCTCCACCGCATTTTCTAAACCAGGGTCACCAAACTTTTTTTTTTTAAGTACCAGATAGTAAATATTTTAGGCTTTGTGGGGATATACTAGTTCTTTTGCAACCACCGGACTCTACCGTTGTAGTCTGAAAGCAGCCATCGACAATATGCAAACAAATGGGCATGGTTGTGTTCCAATAAGACTTTATTTACGAAAACTGGCAACAAGACCAGATTTGACCCATGGGTAGTTTGCCAATGTCTAAACTATTAATATTTCATACTGTGTGAAAAAAGATAAATCCCTTCTTATTTGAAAATCACACTAACTATATATACGGCATCCTACCTCTCCTTGCTCCTGTCATGTTCCCAACTCCTAGTTCAGCCGTGTTTATTGAGGACTCTGGCATCTGATTCACAGTCCACCTCTAGTCCCATCATCATCCTGGATGATTTCCAAATCCATAAGGGCGATCAATATATTGCCATGGCTTCACAGTGCCTTGACTTCCTCAGTTCCAGTGATTTTCACCTCCATTGCATTTTGACAACCCACTCCTTTGGGAAATATTACACCTTTAATACCTTCAAACCAATTTCCCACTCTCACTACAACTGTTATCCTACAGACTTTCCAACTCTTCTCTCCCAATAAATCTGATCTTTGACCTCAGAACCCCGCCATTTTCTCCCTATTAGTTTGCCTCCACCTGGCGTCACTTTCCCCTACCCAGTCTGCACGCCATGGTAAATCACTGTACTCTCTTGTATCCTCAATCCCCTTGCTCCCTTTTCTTTTCATTGTACATCTGTGACTATCAAAACCATACCCACTATGGACCTAGAATCTGTCACACAGAGTGAAGTCAGTCAGAAAGAGAAAAACAAATACCGTATGCTAACACATATATATGGAATCTAAAAGAAAAAGAAAAAAAGGTCATGAAGAACCTAGGGGCAAGACGGGAATAAACACGCAGACCTACTAGAGAATGGACTTGAGGACACGTGGAGGGGGAAGGGTAAGCTTGGACGAAATGAGAGAGTGGCATGTACTTATATATACTACCAAATGTAAAACAGATAGCTAGTGGGAAGCAGCCGCATAGCACGGGGAGATCAGCTCGTGTTTTGTGACCACCTAGAGGGGTGGGATAGGGAGGGTGGGAGGGAGATGCAAGAGGGAGGGGATGGGGGATATATGTATACGTACAGCTGATTCACCTTGTTATACAGCAGAAATTAACGCACCCTTGTAAAGCAATTATACTCCAATAAAGATGTTTAAAAAAAAAAAAACAAACATACCCATTCCTAAATCAATTCAATTACCAGACTTCTCTGATCCTATAGCCAAATGGCTGAACACAGCTGGAGAAAACTGTACCACTGGTATAAATCTGAGCCACTCTAAACTCATAATTTTAAATCTAGCTGGGCCCTCACTACTTCAAGTCTATCCTTTTTAACGGTCTTCCTTTAACTCCCTATCACATTTATATTAGGGAAGACAACATAGTGTTGTAAAGAGATTGCAGGCTTGTAAACCAGACAGACTCAGGTTTGATATCTGGTTCCACTATTTACTAGCTGTATGGTCTTGAGGAAGTTATTTAATTTCTTTTTGCCTCAGTTTCCTCATGTGTAAAATGGGAAAAATAATACCTACTTTATATGTTAAATAAGATTATGTATGCAAAACAATTAACACAGTGCCTGACACCCAGCAGTTGCTGAATAAATGATAGCTATTAATAATAGCTCATGTTCAGTAGGTGACTATACCTCCTACTGTGATAAGACCATTAAGTGTTTCTTAGCCTGAGTTCCGCAGAAGGCAGAGCAATGGTTTATGCGCTATTTGGTTGAATCATATGAAAGTGCTGAAATTCGGCCATTTGACATACAAAAACCATAAGATTCAGCCTAAGTATGTTATTAGAGTGCACTCCCAGGGAAGCAGGAGGGAGGGAAAAGAGGGAAATGAAGGAATGAGAGAGTCAATATGAAGGTTTTCTTTGTCAAAGGTTTGCAGCCCTGGGCTGTGTTAACTCCTCTGCATTTCCAGGCTATTCCAGGCTACACTGTGCATGGGCGCCCCAGGCCGTCCCACGCTGTCTCAAGCCTCAATGTCCGCGGGGAAAACGGCAGAGCCCAGCCCTGAGAAGCTGTGGGGTTTGCACCTAGTCAGTCTGTCCAAGCCCATTGAGAGAACGGGCTGAGACAAAGCAATAGCCAAAGGCCCCTGAGACAATAAGGCCCAGAGGATCTGAACTGGTTAGTAAGTGGTGGCTGATAGAAAATGTGCCTCGATTTCCTTTCACTGTGCAAACTCTCCTGTAACTGTAATCCACTCTTTTTTTTTTTTTTTTTTTTTTGTGGTACATGGGCCTCTCACTGTTGTGGCCTCTCCCGCTGCGGAGCGCAGGCTCTGGATGCACAGGCTCAGTGGCCATGGCTCACGGGCCCAGCCGCTCTGCAGTATGTGGGATCTTCCCGGACCAGGGCACGAACCCGTGTCCCCTGCATCGGCAGGCGGATTCTCAACTACTGCGCCACCAGGGAAGCCCAATCCACTCTTTTGGTCAGAGGAAGGGACGTGGCTCCTCCTATTCAGGGCTGTTACCCACCCCTCCAGCTCCCCCATCCTCCCGACTCACCCTGTGCTCCTATTTCCATCCCTCCTACCTCCTCCAGCCCACCCACCCTGGATTTTTTTACCTTCAACTCTCTCACTCCTCCAATCCCTCCCCCTCTACCCATATACCTGCTTGGGCCTTCCCTTTCCTTTAAATATCCTTCTTTACTTTGCACAGGCTTCTAGCCACTTCCTTTTCTTCTCAGCCGAATACCTGAAATGAGTAACCCAGATTTACTCTGTCTGCTTGCTCACCATACGGAATGATCTCATTGCTCTACCCAAATACCTTCACCGAGGCCACCACTGATCTCTGTATGGCCATATCTGGTGGACATAATTCTAGCCCCATCTATCTTGGTTTCTCCGCAGCATTTGGTCCTGTGGACCCCTCCCTCCTTACTGAAACTCCTTCTCAGTTCGGTTGCCACACCACCGTTATTTGCCGCTTCTCCTACTGCTTTTGCTGGCCTCTTTTTCTCTCAGCCTCTATCCAGTCCTTAAGTGTTGGTGTTCCCCACAGTTCTTCCCTTCTCCTATTACCCCCCCACACTCTCCGTGGAGGATATCATCCATTTCCTGGATTTCAACTATTACTATGTGCTGGCAACTACCAAATTCATCTCCAGCCAGACCTCTCCCTCCACACTCATGTTGGAAATGCCTGCCAAACAGCTGGCTGTATCGACCAAAGCACAATTGTTCATAAAAAACTCTTAAATTCCTCCTGGCACTACTAAGGTCAGCTGCCAGAGTAGAGCAACAGTCCAAAGGAGCACATCCTGCACACTCCCCAGCACAGGGCACGGGGGATACAGATGAGGATGACAAGGAATAGTGACTTGCTCAGTGTGGCTCCTTTAACACGCTCTACCTATTCCTACCAATAGGTACTAGGCACTACATACGATGTGTTGCCAATAATTACTATCATATTTTTAGTTCAATTACTAATTCCTGAACTTCCCTTCCCAGGCTGACACACACCTTCCACCCCATTCTATCTCTCTTAAGTCTTCCAGACAGAGACTTCAAATAGTCTTTCTTTGTATTATGTTTTGGAACTGGATACACATAGTTGAATCCCAGGTCATGGTTTTGGAACTTTCCAGTTAAAACTCAGCTCTGATCCAGCAATGTTCTGACCTAGCTGTCCTGGCCCAATGGTGGACACTCAAGAACAAGTGGATGAAATGGGAGTTTAGGCAAGATTAAGAAGGACGTTGAATATCAGATTATGAACTATGGACTTAAACTTGTAGGAAGTGGGGAGTCTGTGAAGTTTCTAAGCAGGAAAGCAAGAGGCTGAAAACAAAAGCCATGTTTTAGATTCTGGTAGAGTGAGAGTAGTAGTAGTGAAAATGGACTGAGAAGGAAAACTGGAAGCATAGAAATCTATTAGAAGTATGTTTCAGGAATCCAGAAATGAGGTAATCAGCCCAGCCCAGTCAACCACACCTGCCTCAACCCTTCACACTTAATCCCTTGTCAAATCAAATCTAAATGGGGAACCCTCAGCCAGCATTGGAGGACAGATGGCTGTATTTGGAATAAGTTCAGAACATCACAATAACCAGTAATGAAACTGATATCACTACAGGACACTTTTGATGGTTTAAATTTTTAAAGAGAGGTCCTTTGCCACTTCAACATAAGTGTCTGAAGTGTCCCTTTTGCTTTGAGCACTAAAATTTGGGGTTATTTACTAAGGCAGTGCCAATAATAAAGGATGACTATCTCCTAGATTGCCCATTCCTTGTTTTGCAAATTGCCCTTCATTAGGTTTTCATTTTAGAATCAAATGACAAGATTTTTTTTTTTTAAACTCTCTTTAAAGGCTCACACAGCTTTCACAGGTATAGTCCTGGAAAGAGGGTGTTAATTAGCGATACCTCTAGATCTGACAAAAACTAATATGAAAACTGTGTGTAATGATCTTTGGCCAATCAACTCTAGCTTTACTTACTCAAGTAAGGAAAGAAATTGTACTCATTTGTCCCTATATATAACTGACTTCTCATTTGAATCCTACCACCAAAGCAACTGTAATAAAAATATAAAATGTAGTGGTGCAAAGAAAGAGTGGTAGACAATCTCATAGTCAAAGATTATAAGCTTTTATTTTAATAGTTACAGGAAAACAAATTCAATAAACTAAGTAAAACTAAGAAGATGATTAGAATTAGGAAAGAAATACCCATAATTCACCAAAATAAAATGTCTTGTACTTGTGAGACAATGGAACATATTTTTTTACTTCAGCTGTGATTATATACTATACATGATATCTAAAAGTCTCAGAGATACTTTACATTATCTACAATAAATTAGTATGAGTCAGTTTAGTATCAACTGGATATGGATAGAAATAATTTCACTTCAAATTTAAAAAAATAAGATCAGCTAGCACATTTCCCTTGATCACTACACTGCAGAATAGAGTAAGGCTGTGCCCAATCCAACAAGATAATTTTGTAATCAAATGCCATTTAAAATAAAGAGTTATGCAAATGGAATCTTGGATGGTCATAAAACCATTAAATTATTACAAAATTGAAGAACAAATCAAAATCCAAAGCATAATCTATGATTTTTCTGTCCATGCTAATGCCTATTATTAACTATTTTAAACTTCATTCTTCTTAAATGTAAGGGAAGACACATCTCTGAACATTGAGCCTGTTTCCTATCAGTGCCTGTTTCCTATCAGTTTTCTGAGATTTCTTCAAGATTAGCTGCATATAAATTTATCCTGCCTCTAAGATGTCAGTGGTGTATTTTGATCTGAGGTTGTTGACACTGTTTCTAATGCTTGAAACATTTAGGTCAACCAACTGATATAACAAGTGATATGAGTGGTGGATAAACCATATATATGTGTCTCGTGGTAAGCAACTTTCTTTTTCACGTTGCTTGTGTCCATACTTGTATAAAAGAAACTCAGGACTTTTTTTTTTTTTTGCGGTACGCGGGCCTCTCACTGTTGTGGCCTCTCCCGTTGCGGAGCACAGGCTCCGGACGCACAGGCTCAGCGGTCATGGCTCACGGGCCCAGCCGCTCCACAGCATGTGGGATCTTCCCGGACCGGGGCACGAACCCGTGTCCCCTGCGTCAGCAGGCGGACTCTCAACCACTGCGCCACCAGGGAAGCCCGAAACTCAGGACTTTGACTTTCATTTTGGGATGACTAAAATGAAGTCCAAAGAATAGGTGATGTCAGCATGGACAAAGTGAGATCAGAGGTTTCTTAATAAGTATTTGACCTTTATTTTTCATCAATTAAAAATGTATTGAGGGGCCAGACTATGCTTAGTGCTGGAAGGAAGTTGAGGGGGACAAGTCATAGTCCCTTCTCTCATTTTCGACTACAATACAAAATAAGTGTCATAAGAAGTACGGAGTCTCATTAGATTTTGGGATGGAAGCGGATGGCTGCCATTTGAAGAATAACATGACACACCATTGAAAATACAAAAACCTTCGAGACCATCAATATCCTCTATTAAAGGAACAAACCAAGGTCATTAACATTCCATTAAGGGAGGATGAAAGATTAGTCACTGGGAGGAGGATGAGTATGACCTCAACATCAGTCCCTCATTAGGAGCAAAATCTTTCAGATTGGGCCATCCTAGAGAGTAGGTGACCACTTGACATGGGGGTACTTTCAGGGTCACCAGAAAGGTCACTCAATGTAAAAAAATTCCCCCTGGAGACCAACCTCCAAGACTCTTCAGAGATTCTTTACTCTGGTTTAAAACACTGCATTTCTAGGAAGCAAAAAGCAAATACCTCTTAGAGGAGTAATACACTAGCTGTTATCAATAGAAATTAGCTTTTTTTGAACATGATAGGCAGCTGGGTGAGAATGAATACTTGACACAGATATGGGAGAGAGTTTTCAACTGTGCAGAGCTCTTAAGAAAGCTAGATGACGGCATAAGAGCACTGGGCGATTGGACCAAAGGGCATCTAATGGCAGGAGAGGAGGCCACACACTAGATTCACAATTTTGCCAAAGGCCAGCCTGCTTCCAGACAAACAAAACAGACAAATTATTGCCTAATTATAACAATTCTACACATTTTTCCTAAAGATGTTCTTGGTATTGGAATCATTTATATCTTTAGCTCAGCAAGATCGGGCAGGATTTAAGTGTTAAAAATAATGAAATCATATGTGTACTAGCAGAAAATGTGGGTGAATATTTTTCATATTTTTGAGTGGGAAAGGTCTTTCTAAACATGGCACAAAACATGAAGTCAAAACATAAAAGACTGATCAATTTGACCACCCCAAAATAAAGAAACAAATTTACAGGGCTAAAACAACCACAAAATAAAAAATAAACTAGAACTTAAAGCCAGAATATATGGATAACTCTTCCAACTCAATAATCAAAAGACAAATAACCCAATTTTAAAAAGGGTAGACACTTCCACTCAGGCACATAAGGAGCTTGGAAGGCATCACTCCCTCCTAATAAGTAAAATGCTGACTAAACCAAAACGTCAACGACTCTTTTAGATCCATCAGAGAAATGAGGTCACAGGCAGCCAAACTGCTGCCCCAGAATTAGAGAGACTAACAGGCAAATACAGAAAATCACAACTTACTGGAGCAGGAACCCATAAGCAGAAACCTCCATGGGAACCATTACCAGGGTATGAAAACCTGTACTATAACTGACAAATTGCTGGAGGCTAGTCTAAGAGTTAAAAACTCTTAGAGGGGCCCAGGCAAAGGGGAGACCCCACACTTTGTGAGTTTTACTTCCAGAAGCTCTAGCAGGTTCTCTCAGTGAATATTGGAGAAAAATCTTCTCATGCTTCCAGCAGGAGGAGAAAAGTAACCATTTTGAAATATACTAGATAATTCTATTCTTCTTAACAGGGTCTGCCTTCAAAATAAACTATTTTGCCATCACAAAACCTATTGGAGTCTTTGATAATAAGAGTCTAACCAAACCAGGGGAAGGGAAAAACCCAACTCCGGCCTACTCTAGACATCCTGTACCACTTAAGGGAGAACAAAACTGAGAAGCACTTGTGAAGTTCACAGCCCAGAATATAGGCTCACTAAAAGCCTGAGACCTAATCATAGTTCCAAAGAACACTTCCCCTCCCCCTACACCTTACCACCACACCACTAAAAGCCTATTAATTAGAGATCCTTTTACCTAAAACATCATGTCCAGCTTTCAGCAAAAAAATTACAATGTATACTAAATGACAAAAAACAAAAAAACACAGTTTGAAGAGGCAGAGCAAGCATCAGAACTCAGATATGGCAAGGATGTTGGAATTAATAGATCAGGAATTTAAAACAACTATGATTAATATGGTAAGGGCCCTAATGGAAAAAGCAGACAACATTCAAGAACAGGTGAATAATATAAGCAGAGAGATGAAAATTTTAAGAAAGAATCAAAAGGAAATTCTAGAGATCAAAAACATTGTAACACAAATGAAGAATGCTTTTTTTATGGACTCATTATTATATTGGACATGGATGAAGAAAGAATCTCTGAATTTGAGGATATCTCCACAAAAACTTCTAAAACTGAAAAGCAAAAGGAAAAAAGGCTGAAAAAAAAGAACAGAATATCCAATAACTGTCGGACAACTACAAAAGGCGTAATATATGTGTAATGGGACTATCAGAAGAAGAAAGAGAGAAAGGAACAGAAGAAATATTTGAAGCAATAATAATAACTGAGAATTTCCCCAAATTAATGTCAGACACCAAACTACATATCCAGGAATCTATGAGACACCAAAAAGGATAAATACCCAAAAACTACACCTAGGCCTATCATATTCAAATTGCAGAAAATCAAAGATAAAGAAAAAAATCTTGAAATAAGCCAAGAGGGGGAAAAATCTTTATCTACAGAGGGACAAAGATAGGAACTATATCCAACTTCACAGAAACCATGCAAGCAAGAA
The DNA here is from genome assembly GCF_026419965.1 of Kogia breviceps. Classification (NCBI taxonomy): domain Eukaryota; kingdom Metazoa; phylum Chordata; class Mammalia; order Artiodactyla; family Physeteridae; genus Kogia; species Kogia breviceps. The sequence continues at coordinate 29,215,743 of NC_081330.1, read as the reverse complement.
GAGTTGAGTTAAATATATATAGTATTGGGAGAAACAAAAACACCAACCTAAAATTTTATACTCTGTGAACTTATCCTTCAAAAGTAAAGGTGAAATAAAGACTTACTCAGACAAACAGATGTGGACGGAATTTTTTGCCAGTAGACCTGCCTTGCAAGAAATGTTAAAAGAAGTTCTTCAGAGATAAGTAAAATAATATAGGTGAGAACTTAGATCTACATAAAGAAAATAAGAGTACTGAAGAAGGAATAAGTGAAAGTAAAATAAAAACGTTTATTTTTCTTATTCTTAATGATCTAACAGATAACAGTTTGTTCAAAATAATAATAGCAACAATATATTCAATTATATAAAGCTTATATGCTTATATATAAATAAAATAGATGACAAGCAATCATACAAGTGACAGGAGATTGGTTCAAGATGGCAGAGTAGAAGGACATGCTCTCACTCCCTCTTGCAAGAACACTGGAATCACAACTAACTGCTGAACAATCATTGACAGGAAGACGTGGGAACTCACCAAAAAAGATACCTTACATCCAAAGACAAAGGAGAAGCCACAATGAGATGGTAGGAGGGGCGCAATCACAATAAAATCAAATCCCGTAACTGCTGGGTGGGTGACTCACAAACTGGAGAACACTTATACCACAGAAGTTCACCCACTGAAGTGAAGGTTCTGAGCCCCACGTAAGGCTTCCCAACCTGGGGGTCTGGCAACAGGAGGAGGAATTCCTAGAGAATCAGACTTTGAAGGCTAGTGGGATTTGATACAGGATTTTGACAGGACTGTGGGTAAACAGAGACTCCACTATTGGAGGGAACACACAAAGTAGTGTGTGCATTGGGACCCCGGGGAAGGAGCAGTGACCCCATAGGAGACTGAACCAGACCTACCTGCTGGAGCATCTCCTGTGGAGGCAGGGGGTGGCTGTGTATCAGAGTGAGGACAAGGACACTGGCAGCAGAAGTTCTGGGAAGTACTCCTTGGAGTGAGCCCTCCCAGAGTCCGCCATTAACCCCACCAAAGAGCCCGGGTAGGCTCCAGTGTTGGGTTCTTCAGGCAAAACAACCAACAGGGAGAGAACCCAGCCCCACCCATCAGCAAACAAGCAGATTAAAGTTTTATGGAGCTCTGAACCAGAGCAACAGCCAGCTCTACTCAACACAAGGCCCTCCCATCAGGAAACTTGCACAAGCATCTCAGATAACCTAATCCACCAGAGGGCAGACAGCAGAATCAAGAAGAACTACAATCATGCAGCCTGTGGAACAAAAATCACATTCACAGCAAGACAGACAAGATGAAAAGGCAGAGGGCTATGTACCAGATGAAGGAACAAGATAAAACCCCAGAAAAACAACTAAATGAAGTGGAGATAGGCAACCTTCCAGAAAAAGAATTCAGAATAATGATAGTGAAGATGATCCAGGACCTCGGGAAAAGAATGGAGGCAAAGATCAAGAAGATGCAAGAAATGTTTAACAAAGACCTATAAGAATTAAAGAACAAACAAACACAGATGAAAAATACAATAACTGAAATAAAAAATACACTAGAAGGAATCAATAGCAGAATAACTGAGGCAGAAGAACAAATAAGTGACCTGGAAGACACAATGGTGGAATTCACTGCTGCAGAACAGAATAAAAAAAAAAGAATGGAAAGGAATGAAGACAGCCTAAGAGACTTCTGGGACAACATTAAACGCAACAACATTCTCATTATAGGGGTCCCAGAAGGAGAAGAGAGAGAGAAAGGACCCGAGAAACTATTTGAGGAGATTATAGTCAAAAACTTCCCTAACATGGGAAAGGAAACAGGCACCCATTCCAGGAAGCGCAGAGAGTCCCATACAGGATAAACCCAAGGAGAAACATACCGAGACACATAGTAATCAAATTGGCAAAAATTAAAGACTAAGAAAAATTATTGAAAGCAGCAAGGGAAAAACGACAAATAACATACAAGGGAACTCCCAGAAGGTTAACAGCTGATTTTTCAGCAGAAACTCTACAAGCCAGAAGGGAGTGGCATGATATACTTAAAGTGATGAAAGGGAAGAACCTACAACCAAGATTCCTCTACCCAGCAAGGATCTCATTCAGATTCGATGGAGATATCAAAAGCTTTATAGACAAGCAAAAGCTAAGATAATTCAGCACCACCAAACCAGCTCTACAACAAATGCTAAAGGAACTTCTCTAAGTGGGAAACACAAGAAAAGAAAAGGACCTACAAAAACAAACCCATAACAATTCAGAAAATGGTAATAGAAACATACATATCGATAATCACCTTAAACGTGAATGGATTAAATGCTCCAACCAAAAGACACAGGCTCGCTGAATGGATACAGAAACAAGACCCATATATAAGGCTGTCTACAAGAGACCTACTTCAGACCTAGGGACACATAGAGACTGAAAGTGAGGGGATGGAAAAAGATATTCCATGCAAATGGAAATCAAAAGCAAGCTGGAGTAGCAATACTCATATCAGATAAAATAGACTTTAAAATAAAGAATGTTACAAGAGACAAGGAAGGACACTATAATGGTCAAGGGATCAATCCAAAAAGAAGATATAACAATTATAAACATATATTCACCCAACATAGGAGCACCTCAATACATAAGGGAACTGCTAACAGCTATAAAACAGGAAATCAACAGTAACACAATAATAGTGGGGGACTTAAACAGCTCACTTACACCAATGGACAGATTATCCAAAATGAAAATAAATAAGGAAACAGAAGCTTTAAATGACACACTAGACCAGATAGATTTAATTGATATTTATAGGACATTCCATCCAAAAACAGCAGATTACATTTTCTCCTCAACGGCACATGGAACATTCTCCAGGAGAGATCACATCTTGGGTCACAAATTAATCCTTGGTAAATTTAATAAAACTGAAATCATATTAAGCATCTTTTCTCACCACAATGCTATGAGATTAGAAATCAATTACAGGGAAAAAAACGTAAAAACACAAACACATTGAGGCTAAACAATACGTTACTAAATAACCAAGAGATAACTGAAGAAATCAAAGAGGAAATCAAAAATCCCTAGAGACAAATTACAATGAAAACATGACAACCCCAAACCTATGGGATGCAGCAAAAGCAGTTCTAAGAGGGAAGTGTATAGCAATACAAACCTACCTCAAGAAACAAGAAAGATCTCAAATAAACAATCTAACCTTACACCTAAACGAACTAGAGAAAGAACAAACAAAACCCAAAGTTAGTAGAAGGAAAGAAATCATAAAGATCAAAGTAGAAACAAATGAAATAGAAACAAAGAAAACAACAGCAAAGATCAATAAAACTAAAAGCTGGTTCTTTGAGAAGATAAACAAAACTGATAAACCATTATCTAGACTCATCAAGAAAAAGAGGGAGAGGACTCAAATCAATAAAATTAGAAATGAAAAAGGAGAAGTTACAACAGACACCACAGAAATACAAAACATCCTAAGAGACTACTACAAGCAACTCTATGCCAATAAAATGGACAACCTGGAAGAAATGGACGAATTCTTAGAAAGGTATAACCTTCCAAGACTGAACCAGGAAGAAACAGAAAACATGAACAGACCGATCACAAGTAATGAAATTGAAACTGTGACTAAAAATCTTTCAACAGGGCTTCCCTGGTGGCGCAGTGGTTGCAAGTCCGCCTGCTGATGCAGGGGACACAGGTTCGTGCCCCGGTCCGGGAAGATCCCTCATGCTGCAGAGCGGCTGGGCCCGTGAGCCATGGCCTCTGAGCCTGCGCGTCCGGAGTTTGTGCTCCGCAACGGGAGAGGCCACAACAGTGAGAGGCCCACGTACCACCAAAAAAAAAAAAAAAAAACTTCCAACAAACAAAAGTTCAGGACCAGATGGCTTCACAGGTGAATTCTATCAAACATATAGAGAAGAGCTAACACCCATCCTTCTCAAACTCTTCCAAACAACTGCAGAGGAAGGAACAGTCCCAGACTCATTCTACAAGGCCAGCATCACCCTGATACCAAAACCAGACAAAGATGTCACAAAAAAAGAAAACTACAGGCCAATATCACTGATGAATATAGATGCAAAAATCCTTGACAAAATATTAGCAAACAGAATCCAACAGCACACTAAAAGGATCATATATCATGATCAAGTGGGATTTATCCCAGGGATGCAAGGATTCTTCAATATACGCAAATCAATCAATGAGATACAGCATATTAACAAATTGAAGAAGAAAAACTATATGATCATCTCAATAGATGCTGAAAAAGCTTTTGACAAAATTCAACACCCATTTATGATAAAAATTCTCTAGAAAGTGAGCATAGAGGGAACCTACCTCAACATAATGAAGGCCATATACAACAAACCCACAGCAAACATCATTCTCAAGGGTGAAAAACTGAAACCATTTCCTTTAAGATCAGGAACTAGACAAGGATGTCCACTCTCATCACTATTATTCAACATAGTTTTGGAAGTCCTAGCCACGGCAATCAGAGAAGAAAAAGAAATAAAAGGAACACAAATTGGAAAAGAAGAAGTAAAACTGTCACTGTTTACAGATGACATGATACTACACATAGAGAATCCTAAAGATGCCACCAGAAAACTATTAGAGCTAATAATGAATTTGGTAAAGTTGCAGGATACAAAACTAATGCACAGAATTCTCTTGCATTCCTATAAACTAATGATGAAAAACCTGAAAGAGAAATAAAGGAAACACTCCCATTTACCACCACAATAAATAGAATAATATACCTAAGAAGAATCCTACCTAGGGAGACAAAAGATCTGTATGCAGAAAACTATAAGACACTGATGAAAGAAACTAAAGATAATACAAACAGATGGAGAGATATACCATGTTCTTGGACTGGAAGAATCAACATTGTGAAAATGACTATAATACCCAAAGCAATCTACAGATTCAATGCAATCCCTATCACATTACCAATGGCATTTTTTACAAAACTAGAACAAAAACCACAAAAGACCCTGAATAGCCAAAGCAATCTTGAGAGAGAAAACGGAGCTGGAGGAATCAGGCTCCCTGACTTCAGACTACACTACAAAGTTACAGTAATCAAGACAGTATGGTAATAGAACAAAAACAGAAATATAGATCAATGGAACAGAATACACAGCCCAGAGATAAACCCACACATATACGGTCACCTTATCTTTGATAAAGGAGGCAAGAATATACAATGGAGAAAAGACAACTTCTTCAATAAGTGGTACTGGGAAAACTGGACAGCTACATGTAAAAGAATGAAATTAGAACACTCCGTAACACCATACACAAAACTAAACTCAAAATGGATTAAAGACCTAAATGTAAGGCCAGACACTATAAAACTCTTAGAGGAAAACATAAGCAGAACACTCTATGATATAAATCACAGCAAGATCCTTTTTGACCCACCTCCTAGAGAAATGGAAGTAAAAACAAAAATAAACAAATAGGACCTAATGAAACTTAAAAGCTCTTGCACAGCAAGGAAACCATAAACAAGACCAAAAGACAACGTTCAGAATGGGAGAAAATAGTTGCCAACAAATCAACGGACAAAGGATTAATCTCCAAAATATATAAACAGATCATGCAGCTCAATATTAAACAAACAAACAACCCAATCCAAAAATGGGCAGAAGACCTAAATAGACATTTCTCCAAAGAAGATATACAGATTGCTTACAAACACATGAAAAGATGCTCAACATCACTAATCATTAGAGAAATGCAAATCAAAACTACAGTGAGGTATCACCTCACACCAGTCAGAATGGCCATCATCAAAAAATCTACAAACAGTAAATGCTGGAGAGGGTGTGGAGAAAAGGGAACCCTCTTGCACTGTTGGTGGGAATGTAAATTGATACAGCCACTATGGAGAAAAGGATGGAGGTTCCTTAAAAAACTAAAAATAGAACTACCATACAACCCAGCAATCCCACTACTGGGCATATACCCGGAGAAAGTCCTAATTCAAAAAGCGTCATGGACCACAATGTTCACTGCAGCACTATTTACAATAGCCAGGACATGGAAGCAACCTAAGTGTCCATCGACAGATGAATGGATAAAGACGATGTGGCACATATATACAATAGAATATTACTCAGCCATTAAAAGAAACGAAATTGAGTTATTTGTAGTGAGGTCGATGGACCTAGAGTCTGTCATACAGAGTGAAGTCCGAAAGAGAAAAACAAATACCATATGCTAACACATATATATGGAATCTAAGAAAAAAAAGTCATGAAGAGACTAGGGGTAGGACGGGGATAAAACACAGACCTACTAGACCATGGACTTGAGGATATGGGGAGGGGAAAGGGTAAGCTGGAACAAAGTGAGAGAGTGGCATGGACATATATACACTACCAAATGTAAAATAGATAGCTAGTGGGAAACAGCCGCATAGCACAGGGAGATCAGCTCGGTGTTCTGTGACCACCTAGAGGGGTGGGATAGGGAGGGTGGGAGGGAGACGCAAGAGGGAGGGGATATGGGGATATATGTATACGCATAGTTGATTCACTTTGTGATAGAGCAGAAACTAACACACCATTGTTGAGCAATTATACTGCAATAAAGATGTTAAAAAAAAAAGTTAAACCACTTGGGATTCTATTTTGAATGGAAAATATCTCCCAGAAGATTTTATTTTTGAAAATGAAAGGTAATACCCAGGCAAAATAAAATAGGTTTAACAAGAAAGAAGAGCAAGGCATAAAAAAATCATGTATATAAGAAACGAACTTATGGTTACCAAAGGGGAGGGGAGAGATAAATTAGGAGTTTGGGATTAACATATAAACACAACTATATATAAAATAGATAAACAACAAGGACCTTACTGTATAGCACAGGGAACTATATTCAGTACCTTGTAGTAACCTATAATGGAAAAGGATCTGAAAAAGAATATATACATATATATATGTATATATATTTGGTAGGCCAAAAAGTGTCTTAGGTTTTTAAGTAAAAATAAAGGACACATTTTTCATTTTCACCAAGAACTTTATTAAACAATGTATTCACCCTTTTGTTCCACTAAGTTCTGCCATTTTTCAGGCAATTTCATAATTCCATCGTCCCAAAACTTTTTATCTTTTTGAGCAAAGAACTGTTCCAAGTGCCCTTTACAGTATTCCAGGGAATTTAAAGTTTTTCCATTAAGACAATTTTGTAAAGACCTAAATAAATTGAAATCCGAAGGTGCAATGTCTGGTGAATATGACGGATGAATCAGAACTTCCCAGCCAAGCCGTAACAGTTTTTGCCTGGTCATCAAAGAAACATGCAGTCTTACATTATCCTGATAGAAGACTATGCATTTTCTGTTGACTAATTCTGCACAGTTTCGTTGAGTGCTGCTTTCATTTGGTCTAATTGGGAGCAGTACTTGCTGGAATTAATCGTTTGGTTTTCCAGAAGGAGCTCATAATAGAGGACTCCCTTCCAATCCCACCATATACACAACATCACCTTCTTTGGATGAAGATCGGCCTTTGGTGTGGTTGGTGGTGGTTCATTTCACTTGCCCCACGATCTCTTCCATTCCACATTATTGTACAGTGTACACTTTTCATCGCCTGTCACAATTTGTTTTAAAAGCAGAACGTTTTCATTACGTTTCAGTAGAGGATCACATGCAGAAATACGGTCAAGAAGGTTTTTTTCACTTAACTTATATGGAACCCAAACATCAAAGCGGTAAACATAACCAAGGTGGTGCAAATGATTTTCAGCGCTTGATTTAGATATTTTGAGTATGTTGGCTATCTCCCGCATGGTATAACATTGATTTTTCTCAATAAATGTCTCGATTTGATCACTATCAACTTCAACTGGTCTACTCGACCGTGGAACATCGTCAAGAGAGCATTCTCCAGTGCGACACTTCGGAAACCACTTGACACGTTTTTTGATCAGTCACAGCACCTTCTCCATACACTGCACAAATCTTTTGTGTGTGTGTTTCAGTTGCATTTTTACCTTTCTTGAAATAATAAAGCATAATATGCCGAAAATGTTGCTTTTTTCTTCAATATTAAGATGGCTGTATAAAAATTCACCAATTTGATTTTTTTTTTTTTTTTTTTTTTTGCAGTAAGCGGGCCTCTCACTGTTGTGGCCTCTCCCGTTGGGGAGCACAGGCTCCGGACGCGCAGGCTCAGCGGCCATGGCTCACGGGCCCACCCGCTCTGCAGTATGTGGGATCTTCCCGGACCGGGGCACGAACCCGTGTCCCCTGCATCGGCAGGCGGATTCTCAACCACTGCGCCACCAGGGAAGCCCTGATTTTTTTTAATGCATGCTGATATGACAGCTGTCACAATACAATCTAACAAAATTGTTTCAAATGAAGTTAAAGATAAGAGCTACTAGAGCCAAAAAAACAAGGGGGTCTACTAGAGCCATCTTACAGAAAAAAATATATATATATATGTATATACACACACGTATCTGGATCGCTTTGCTGTACACCTAAAAGTAACACAACATTGTAAATCAACTACATTTCAATTTTTAAAAATCATTTTAAAAACCATTATATGGGGCTTCCCTGGTGGCGCAGTGGTTGAGAGTCCGCCTGCCGATGCAGGGGACACGGGTTCGTGCCCCGGTCCGGGAAGATCCCACGTGCCGCAGAGCGGCTGGGCCCGTGGGCCATGGCCGCTGAGCCTGCGCGTCTGGAGCCTGTGCTCCGCAGCGGGAGGGGCCACAACAGTGAGAGGCCCGCGTACCGCAAAAAAAAAAAAAAAAAAAAAAAAAAACACACATTATATGTATATATTTATATGAATAATTTAAATAAAATATATGTTGGAAGAAACATGCAGAAAAAATACACCTAACTCTTCAGAGTGTCTCTAGAGGAGAGGATTGCAACCTACCTCCACTATCTGTTATATATTGCAATTGTTTATTTTCTTTTGTTTTCCAATGAGCATGTATTACTACTGTAAGCAGTAAAAATATTTTTTTAAAGTAGGGACAATAGAAAAGTAATCAAGGGAATCTGAACACAACTTTAGTCTTCACTAGGAAAACTCAATGCAACAGCAGTTAAAAGAAAAAGAATATAGCAGAAAATGCTGTTTTCAAGCAAGCTGCCTCTGAATTTAGTGTTATGCTACACTATGCCAAAGGCTGGGAGAATTGATGAACAAATCAATGCAAAATGTAGATATTTTCTTGTATTCTTGCTCAGCATTTCCATTACTGTAATGGGTAAAAACGAAAGAATAAGATGTTATAATTTTGATTAAAGATATGCCTTTGCCATCCTGCGCCAGCTGGTCTGGAAGATTAGGCCATTCTTAGGCTGTAATTGGATAATGCTGGCTTGGTTGATTTGAAGTAGAAGACTAATCTAGGCAGTTTACAGTGACAACAAAACTGTTAGATTGCTGGCATGGTAACAGGAAAAGAAAATGTAATGAGAGACTGGAACAGTCCTCTTGCCTGTGTCTTATGCCAGTGGCAGGTATCATTTAGTGTACATTGGGTTGCAAGTATGTTTATATTTAATTTAAATACTGTATGTTTGCAAATATAAAAATCTTAGCATAGATCATGAATGAATCTTTGATTACATGCATATTGTGTGTGAAGGCTAATTTTAAACAGAAATCATAGTTCTGAGATGTAAACTTTGTGCTATGTGAACATATTTTGAACAGAAATATATCATACATAACAGAGATAGAGAAGAATTATACTCTTTCAGCATTATGTGGCAACATCATTGTGAACATGTTTTATAAAATGTACCCAGGAGTGGGCTCATTATCTTTAATGGAAAAGGAGAATTACCATAATCATAATTCAGAATCCGATGGCTGAGATGGAAATGAGTCATATGCTAGTTGTTAGAAGGGAAGAGCAAAAGGAAAAAAAAAAAGAATTTACATCAAACAATGCAATGTTAAATACATAGGTTCTTCCAACATGGGTAGTACACTTCTCATTAAAAAATGTTTAAACCTAATGGTCAAAGTTTAAAACATAATTTTATATCAGCATTTCCCAAAAATGGATATGGAAATTACCAAAACTGGGCCCCTCAAAAAGACAGGACAGAATAGGGTCCACCATGGACCTCTAGTCACCTTTTTGATTCACCGGGAGGAAAAGTAGTCTCTACCAACATCCTTCACCTCCTATAGTAAATGCCTCTAAGTCAAAAAGTGCTATGAAAAAACATTCATAATCTTTAAATATAGTTTTTCAGCTTCTAGAAAATTATTCTGCAGAATCCCATAAGAGTACAAAGATTAATGCACAAGTATATTCATTGCAGTATTGTTCATGGTTTTTTGCAATAGCTAAAAGTTGGTACCAATCCAAATGTTCATCAACAGGGAGGTATTTAAATAAATCATGCATATGCACACAACAAAATGCAACATACGTATATATATGTATATATATATATATATATATATAGAGAGAGAGAGAGAGAGAGAGATTTTTTTTAATGACAGATTCATCAGTACCACCATGGGAAGATGTGCATGCTATACTAAGTGAAAAAAGTATGCTGTAAAATGCTATGTTGCACCCTGCTATATATAAAATAGGTAACCAATAAGGACCTACTGTATAGCACAGGAAACTCTGCTCAATACTCTGTAATGACACACATGGGAAAAGAATCTAAAGAACAGTGTATATATGTATATGTATAACTGATTCACTTTGCTGTACACCTAAAACTAACACAACATTGTAAAGCAACTATACTCCAATAAAAATTGTAAAAAATGCCATGTTAAATATGATCCATTTTCATAGTTGGTATCAGTATGTCAGGAAAAAAAAACGAGAGGAATAAGCTGTAAACTATTGATAGTGGAGGCTAAAGAAGACTTTCACTTTTCAGTTTCTGCATTTCTGTAATATTTGAATCTTGTATAATGTACATATATTAATTTAATAATCAGAAAAAATGATTTTTAAATTATTTTTTAAGAGACAGATTTTGTACACACAAATACACACACACACAAACTGAGCATTTTGACTGCCTTAGGTCAAATTGATTAAAAATAGATGTAGAAACAGACTAGGCTATACAGGCTTGACTTTTTTCTTTAAGATGGTATTATGGACTAAATTGTATACCGACAAAATTCATATTTTGAAGCCCTAATCTCCAATAATTCAGAATATGACTGTATTTTGAGATAGGGCCTTTAAAGAGCTAATTAAGTTAAAATGAGGTCATTAGGGTGGGCCATAATCTTTATAAATGGTGTCTTTATAAGAAGAGATTAGGACATAGACACAGAACAATGACCGTATTAAGAGGCAGTGAGAAGGTGCTATGTACAAGCCAAGAAGAGATGCTCAGAAGAAACCAATCCTGATAACACTTGATCTTGGAATTCTTGATCTTCCAGATTTGTGAGAAAATAAATTTCTGTTGTTTAAAATATCACCCAATCAGTTGTATTTTATTATGGCAGCCCCAGCTGATTAATGCAGATGGTAAACAAGGAAACTGTAAAAACCACTACAGATCTACATTTTAAAATTTACTTTATAACAACAAGGATGACCCTTGAAAACATGCTAAGTGAAAAAAGTCAGTCACAAAAGACCACATACTATATGATTCCATTTATACAAAATGTCCAGATTAGGAAAACCTATACAGACAGAAAGAGATTAGTGGTTGCCTAGGCCTGGGGGTCTTGGAGTGAAATTAGAAGTAACCACTAATGACCACAGGGTTTCTTCTGAGAGTGCAGAATATGTCCTAAAATGGATTGTGGTGCTGGGTGTAGATCTCTGTGAACATAGTAAACCTACTGAAGTGTACACTTTAAATGGGTGAATTGTAGTATGAATTATGTCATGAAAGCCATTTTTTATTTTTTTTTTGGTGGTACACGGGCCTCTCACTGCTGTGGCCTCTACCGTTGCGGAGCGCAGGCTCCAGACGTGCAGGCTCAGCGGCCACAGCCCACGGGCCCAGCCGCTCTGCGGCATGTGGTATCTTCCCGGACCGGGGCACGAACCCGTGTCCCCTGCATTGGCAGGCAGACGCTCAACCACTGCGCCACCAGGGAAGCCCGTGAAAGCCATTTTTAAAAACTAATTTTATACAAATAAAGAGGAAAATCACAAAACTGAAAATACAGAAGTAACCATAGACAGTTGAAGTAAAAAGAATGATTGTACAATAGTTTACTCAACTCTATACAGATAAATTTGAAAACTTGGGTCAATGGCCTATTTCCTAGGAAAATCTGAATCATCAAAATTAACTCTTCGAAGAGAATGAAAACAAACCAATAACTATGAAAGAAAATGAAAATGTTGTCAAAGACTACCCCCACGATTTATGAAGCCCAGAAATTTCAGATAAATTCTACCAAATCTTCAAGTACTGAATAACTCCAATGTTATTTCACCTGTTTAATAGCACAGAAAAGAATCCAAATTATCTTCTTCGAATTTCAAAGAAAGCTTGAGCTCAATCTCACTTATGAATATCAATGCAAAAATACTATACAAAATTGAAACAAATAAAATTAGCCCATTGAAAGAATAACATACCAGTGACCAAGTGGGTTTATTTCTTGGAGGAAAATTTTTTTAATGTTAGGAAATCCATCAATATAATTCACTATATTAACAGATCAAGGGAGAAAAATAATATGATCATTTTCTTAGATGCTGAAAACGTATTTGACAAAATTCAACATCCATTGCTGATTTAAAACTCTTAATAAACTAGGGATAAATATATATTTGCTTAACATTATGGTATTTAAAACAGTTTGATACTGATGCATAAACAGACAGACATAGCAATTAAACAGAATACAGTCCAGAAGTAGAGCCAAATATATACAGGACTTTAGGAATAAAACACACATTTCAAATCAGTAGAGGAAATGTCTGTATTTAACAAATGGTGTAGCGACAACTGGCTAGACATACTCTAGATCTCTACCACGTTCCTTGTACCAAATTAAATTGCAGATGGAATTAGTTTTTAAGAAACAAAAACATATTAGAAAAAAATTAGTTGGATACATTTATGACCTTGGGTTAAGAAAGGTCCATTTAAACAAGACACAAAATACAAAAGCCATAGGAAATTTTTGATATATTTTACTGTATTGAAAACTTAAAATTTTCTGCAGGGAAAAAACACTTCTTACCTCAAAATAATTCTAAATGGATCAAAGATTTAAACATTTTTTAAGTTATAAAAAAATAACGGGGCTTCCCTGGTGGCGCAGTGGTTGAGAGTCCGCCTGCCGATGCAGGGGTCGCGGGTTCGTACCCCAGTCCGGGAAGATGCCACGTGCCGCGGAGCAGCTGGGCCCGTGAGCCATGGCCACTGAGCCTGCGCGTCCGGAGCCTGTGCTCCATGACGGAGAGGCCACAACAATGAGAGGCCCGCGTACTGCAAAAAAAAAAAAAAAAAAAAAGTAGGAGTGGAGCTTCCCTGGTGGTCCAATGGTTAAGACTCCATGCTCCCAATGCAGGCGGCCTGGGTTCCATCCCTGGTCAGGGAACTAGATTCTGCGTGCCGCAACTAAGAGCCTGCATGCCATAACTGAAAGGTCCCACGTGCGGTAACTAAAAAAAAAAAAAAAAAAAAAGATTCCGCATGCTGCAACAAAGATCTCGCACGCAACAACGAAGATCCTGCGTGCCGCAACTAAAACTCAGGGCAACCAAATAAATAAATAAATAACGTGGGAGTTTAAAAAAAAAAAATCTCAAAGCGGAGAAAAGCCTTTCCAAACAAGGCATAAAATCCAGAAGCCATAAAGAAAATATGGACAAACTTGAATACATAAAAATTTTAAAGGTCTGCATGGAAAAAACACCATAACCAAAGTCAAATGACAAGCTGGACAATTATTGGCAATTCATATCACAGACCCAGCCCTAGTTTCCTTGATAAAGAGCTCCTACAACTCAAAAAGGAAAAAACCAATAGAAAAATAGGCAAAGGATATGGACTAAGAGTTAACCAAAAAAAAAAAAGAAATAGTTTTTAGAATGTCAGAATTACTGAAGTTCACTCATAATTAAAGAGATGCACACTTACAATGAGATAACATTTTCTCCTATTAAATTATCAGGGCTTCCCTGGTGGCGCAGTGGTTGAGAATCCGCCTGTCAATGCAGGGGACACGGGTTCGTGCCCTGGTCTGGGAAGATCCCACATGCCGCGGAGCGGCTGGGCCCGTGAGCCATGGCCGCTGAGCCTGAGCGTCCGGAGCCTGTGCTCCACAACGGGAGAGGCCACAACAGTGAGGCCCGCATACCACAAAAAAAATAAAAAATAAAAAATAAATTATCAAAGACTCAAAAGTTTGATAACATTATTTTTGATTCAGGTACAGGAAAATACGCACTCTACATTTCTGATGGGAGTGTAAATTGGTACCATCAGCATAGAGATCAATTTAGCAATATCTATTAAAATTTTTAAAGTAATTGACAGCAATTTTATTTCAGAGAATTTATCCTGTTATACTCCCACATTTGCAAAATGACATATGTACAGGGGTACTTATTACAGCACTGATCGTAATAGCAACAGTTGGAAACAACCGAATGTCGATCAAATAGGGGACAGTTTAAATAAATAAAATATCTATATGATTATACAAGTTACCTCTATAGGATACATGAAAAATGGTAAAAGTGGCTATTTCTGAGGAAGTAAACTGAGGGACTGGGGATCAGTGATTAGAAAGAGATTTACTTTTCATCATACTTTAAAAAATATCCCTTGAGTTTTTTTACCATGTCCATAATTTACCTATTTTTTAGTGAACATGTAGAAATCAGTATGTGCTAAACACTATCAGCTTTCCACATATTAACTTAGGTGTTTTTCATAACAACCTTATGCAATAGGCACTATTTTTAACCTGTATTTCAACAAATGATGAAACCCAGGCACACAGGGTCACATTATGACTTCCGTGGGCTCTGAGCACTTTGGTTGTTGTGGGACACTTCCACCATAAGAAAATGTTGCCAATTATATTTTACAACTGCTTTGGTATATAAAGACAAATAAAATCCAGCCTGGATTCATTATTATATATTCATTAGTTTTCTATTTATTTTTCTTCTGATTTTAAATGAAATTAAACTTAAAACATTTTCATAGACTCCTAAAAGTATAATAGGTCCTAGGCACCGTGTCTCCTGCAGGCACAGAGAGGTTACATAACTTGCCCAAGGTCACACAGCCAGTAAGTATTAGAGCTGGGAATTGAACCCAGGTAGTGTGGCTTCAGAATCTATGCTTTTAAGCTGCATGCTAGATAAATAAAGCAAATCACAGGGAGAAAATTATGTAGTTATATATGTGCTGACATGGAGCTACCTACAAGATAAATTGAGAAAATCATGGGAGAAAATACTGTACATATTATGCATTTTTTTAAAAAGGAAGTTTTATACACACATACACACGCTATTTCTGGAAGAATTTTTTTTTAATATCTGGAGAAAGGGACTGGGGAACTGGAGGTCTGGAGGTCTGGAGGACTTCCTTTTCATTGTATTTCTCTTTGCACTACTGGATTTTTTGTTTGTTTGTTTTTTTTACCATGAGCATATATATACAGATGAGGAAACTGAGACTAAAACAGGGTTAAGTAACTTGCCCCAAGTTATATAGGTAGTAAAGAAACCAATAACATATAAGTATGAACAACTATTCTGTCAATTAATAATACATCACCATTCCTAAGTATAGACCTGTCAATGTATTCCTGTCAAATTTCATCATTTTAACCCAGTCGGCCAAGCTGTTTTTGTATCATGATTCTGGATCCACCGCATTCATCTTTATGACATACTTAAATCTGGCAAGGATGCTTTCTGTTTCCACCCAGGTTGTCGATGAAAATGTTTAACACATGATAGGGCTTAAGTAGAGCCCTGCTGATGAGACTAGGGATCCCTCCAGGACCACATTAATCAATCTCTTTAGGTAGTGAGCTACCAATCCAATTGATTGTACTATCATTCCACTCACACCCCCTAATTTCCCCTTGCCCATAAGGATAACTGAAGATCCCAATGTTTTCTGCAAATTGTCCATAGCATTCCCTTGTTTGCTAAGTTGCTCTGAAACCACTTGCACAGAAGGTATTTAAAATTAATAAATAATTGGTTTCTTTACTACGTTCTGCAGGTTTCTAAAGTTTACAACCTGGCCAATTCCCCAGAATTCAAACAAAAACTGTTTCAGAAAGACTAGGATTTCTAGCCCCCAATGTTTTCATAATGCAATTGAACAGAACATTTTAAAAAGCAGAGATATACAGCCGTTTCCCCAATGGAATCAACCCACTGCCACCCAAAATAGCCCAGACAACTGAACAGAGTATCTGGCAAAAGGACAGACGTCTCTAGCCCTGGGGAGAAGGAAGCTAAACGCACACCACGGGGAATTTCCGAAGAAGCACTCTCTGTAACAACCCCTTACTTTTCTAGCTACAACGCACAAGCTATAGTCTAAGTGTTGGAAGAAGAACACACTTTCTGGTTTCCCCTATAATCACACACTATGGCACTGAATGTTTACATAGGTAACCCTAACTGAACACAATTGCTAAGTTTCTGAAAAGTTTACTGTAAAGCAGTAAACAAGGAATTCATTTTTTCATTGACTTGCCCTAGCAAATTGGGAGCCACATTGCCCTGCAAAAAATTTTGTTCTCTGGTTATTTAAAAGAACAATTACAACTTACAAATGCTACAGAATTTTCAATTATATATTTTAGAGGAAAATGTGATTAACACTAAAATAATAGATAACATGTTTAACTCGAAATGTCACAGAATAGAATGACTAAAAGCAAAAACATAGTAGAATGTCAGAGATTCTGGTAATAGGATTACTTAGCTAATATTGCCTCACATATCGTTCCACTATGAAAGCTCAGTTGTGAACCATTACTAGTGTTTTCCTGTTTTAGATGTACCATCCCCTTTTCAGACCTCTCTTCATCAGATAAAGTCTATATGGCTCATTAAAGGAATTGTTTCGATAGGAGAAGAACAATGCACAAAGGAGGTCTGTTTAGATATATGCAGTTGACTGGCAGCTGGTTAATGTCCACAAAATGATAAGTACCTTAAATTATGACTATACTATCCCCAACCTAATAGTTAAAATGGTGGTACTGCTCTCCTATGTTATTTTATCAAAACAGTATTTGTTGAGATTGACAAAATGCAGATCATAGATATTAACTCTTTGCTGTCATTTATCACTCCAGGATAGAGCAATAACAGCTAACTTTTACAGATATTCACTATATACCAGATACTGTGATAAGTGTTTGACATTTATTATCACATTTAAGGCTGACGACAACCCTAAGGTACAAAGCATTGTTATTCACATTTTATAGAAGAAACTGAGGCACAGAGGAGCTAAGTAATTTGACAAAGATGGTATAACCAATAATGGTAGAACCTGATATGAAGTCAGACTAATTTCAGAGCCTAACTCAACCACTACTGGGAAAGGAATTTGGCATTTCTGTTGATGATAGATGGGGGGAGTAGATATAATAGCAGCAACTTGGTTTTTTAAAAAATGAGGTTGCTGTTTGTATCTTACTAAATGAATTTCTTGATTTCAGAGTTTCTCTAAATCAATCACCGATGAATGAGAGACACCTACCCACTTAGGCTGGACTCTGTCAATAGTCTATGTATCTATAAATGGCTTTTAATTAGATTGCAAAGGAATTCCACCCTTCCCCCCTAATATTGCAGCTTTGATGCCTTTAGGATAAGTGACAGAGTGCATTGCTAAGAGAAGGGCTAGGAAGAGAAATGGGAAAGATTTTTTTCCTGAGGCTTGACTGAGGGGTATGGCAGGAAAGGCCTGGAGGTGTACTTACTAGCAGCACATTAGTCCAGTGCTCTTAAGACTCAACTCTCTTTTGCATAATAAATTATTAAAAGTTCTCACACAATGGGCTTCCCTGGTGGCGCAGTGGTTGAGAGTCCGCCTGCCGATGCAGGGGGCGTGGGTTCGTGCCCCGGTCCGGGAAGATCCCGCGTGCCGCAGAAAGGCTGGGCCCGTGAGCCATGGCCGCTGAGCCTGCGCGTCCGGAGCCCGTGCTCCGCAACGGGAGAGGCCACAGCAGTGAGGCCCGCGTACCACAAAAAAAAAAAAAAAAAAAAAAAAGTTCTCACACAGCTAAGAATAACAATCCTCATTCTATACTATACTCAATAGATCACAACTCTAACTAAATATGTTAATACTCCTAATACTGATATTTCAGATTATTGTTTTACAGTTAAGAAGTCATAATAGTAAATACAGATTCTAAAACAATGATCCTGACTTTTTTTTGCGCTACGCGGGCCTCTCACTGTTGTGGCCTCTCCCATTGCGGAGCACAGGCTCCAGATGTGCAGGCTCAGCGGCCATGGCATCTTCCCGGACCGCGGCACAAACCCGTGTCCACTGCATCGGCAGGTGGACTGTCAACCACTGTGCCACCAGGGAAGCCCGATCCTGACTTTTCTGAGTGATGTACTAAAAAGATATAAACTAGCCAAATGAGATGCATCTTGACCTCCTCTGAATTTACACACAGCTCCCAACCTCACCCTGTCAATTTCCAAAATAATCTCTTTTCTCAAAGTCTCCCTTGAATAACAATTAACTGATTATCACAAAACCATTCCTTTACCTTTTCCCCTAAACTATATGCAAATTACCTATTTTTCACACTCACTCCAAAAGAAATAAACTTCCTGTCCACATCCCCAAACAGTTACTTGCCTTTATGCTGTTTCTCTTGATTTAGGGGTGGTAACAATTACTATTACTTCTAGCATTAGTCATGGTCTTCCAGAGAATAGCAAGGCTAAAATTCATGCTTTACTGCAATTGGTAAATCAGGCAAGTGAAAAACAGCAGAAGCACATAATTTAAATCCTCTTTGGGTTCTTAATCTAAGACTCTGACATTTGAATTAGGATCAGTAATATATGGTTAAAATTAAACTATGAAGCAAGCCTACATAAATTACCATAAAATCTAACTTTATCACCCCAAAACTCATAAATTAAGAATTGAAATTGAAACTCTGCTTTGAATCCTTAGTATTAGACCTTAAAACTACAGCACATACCATGCTAAATAGATGTATATTTTGTTTTCATTTATTTTGCCTGTTACTTAGGTTAGTGCCTTTTGATCTAAGCTAAAAGCCAGTCATTTGCAGATGACAAGTTATTCCTTTGAAAGCATATTTTTCCAGTTAATGAAATTCCAGAAAGCACTTTTATGTCATCAAAATCTACATTCCATTTATTCTAAGTAATAGGAATTATATCCTATTTTCTCTTAGTTGTGATTTAAGTCTATACTCTCTTCTTTCCCATCCTCTCCTTTTTCCCTTTGATGCCTGTTTTCTAAGAATCATGGATAAGCTACAATTGCATGGGATTGAAGTATTGTTTATAAACAGAAGAATGACAAATCTATTGCAGGTGATGCAGAGGGAGGTGCTCTTTGATTCTATGTCCCCAAATTATGTAAGAATGGCTGCCCCATCGGGGTGGAAGTCAACATTTCCGTTTTCTTTCCCGTATCACTAGGGCTTTCCTCTTCTCCTGGTTATCCTTCCTCCACTGCTACTTTGCCAAACACTTCCTAGTATCTCCTCTTCCACCCAGTCCTAGTCCCATTTTGCCTAAGTGCTGGTTGGCAAACGGAGATGGGAAAAACAAAGTGATGCTACTGAAGTGAAAGGGAGTTGAACACCTTTTTTGTGCCACGCACTGAACCAAACATTTTATACATGGCATCTCACTTAATTCTACAACAGGCCTATAAAATTGGACCTATTATTCTCAATGGAAGATGATGAAATTGAGGCTAAAAGACCTTTTAAAAATGTGCCCAACACTTAACGCAGCTAGCAAAGGTCAGAAAAAAAAAACAACGGAAATCAAAAAACTTAAGAGAAAGCAAACTCTACTCACATTACTCCTTACCACCTCTCTCAAGCCCTCAACCCTACAGCTCAGCTCCATGGGACCATGCATGCCAGTGGCCTCCAGCTCAATATTCTCAATAGCCTTCAACTGTAACTCTCAACGTTACCTTAAGTTTAACTCTTAAATGTTACCTACAGTAAAGTCAGACATATAGTTTTAGAGACAAATAAAGGGATAGAAAGATCTTTGTGAACTTCCATTTCCAGGAATACGGAGAACTAGCTCTCTTTTAAAAACCTCCTGCTACAAAATAACTAGAAATTCTGTAGGTTTATCTTTAATCTTTTTGATGTGTAACAAAACTCATCCTGCAAGAGAAAAGGGTAAATCTCCAGAGGTCAAAAACAAAGAAGATGATAGCAGAACAGTAATCAGATGTTAATGCTTCAACAGCTCTGGGTGTTTTTGCACTCGTAGGTAACCAACATTCAAAGACATATTAGCAGACAAATTTTCATAATTTATGAAAGTTAATAATCCTCAAATTCTGAAACCATAAACCGGATTTTTTTTTTTTTCGGTACGCGGGCCTCTCACTGTTGTGGCCTCTCCCTTTGCGGAGCACAGGCTCCAGATGCGCAGGCTCAGCGGCCATGGCTCAAGGGCCCAGCCGCTCCGCGGCATGTGGGATCTTCCCGGACCGGGCCACGAACCCGCGTCCCCTGCATCGGCAGGCGGATTCTCAACCACTGCGCCACCAGGGAAGCCCCATAAACAGGATTTTTTAAAAAAGAAATTCCAAATTGTAAAGGAAAAATTCAAGATTTTTCCTTCCTATGTAGGGATAAAAACCTCAGTTCAGGGCTTCCCTGGTGGCGCAGTGGTTGAGAGTCCGTCTGCCGATGCAGGGAACACGGGTTCGTGCCCCGGTCCGGGAAGATCCCACATGTCGCGGAGCGGCTGGGCCCGTGAGCCATGGCCGCTGAGCCTGCGTGTCCGGAGCCTGTGCTCCGCAACGGGAGAGGCCACAACACTGAGAGGCCCGCGTACCACAAAAAAAAAAAAAAAAAAAAAAAAAAAACCTCAGTTCAGTCTACCTCCCATGTGGGATAAAACGCAGTTCTTCCCTCCTGCTTCTCCTTTCCTTTATACAGACACCCTACTCACAAAGAACACTTCACTTCTGACACCTCCAGTCACCAAATATGTGGAGGTTTCTCCCCACACTAAGCAATTCTCTGTAAAACCAGCTGGGTGTCCTATAATTTAATTTGAATCTAACACTATCTACCTGGAGATAGTGTCAGGTCCCATAGGTTAAGGGCTCAGTCCCACAAGACTGCTCCCACCACACTTCAGATGCCAATTAGAAGTAGTAAGTCTCCATGTTACCCACAACTTCCATCCAATTTAGCTAAAATCAGAGGTTCCCATGACCCCCCTCCTCAGGCTTGATTAATTTGCTATAACAATTCACAAAATTTAAGGAAACACTTACTTACATTTACCAGTTTATTAAAGAATATAAAGGCTACAGATGAACAGCCAGATAAAGAGATACATAGGGCAAGGTCTGGGAGGGTCCCAAGTGCAGGAGTTTCTGTCCCTGTGGGGTTGGAATGTGTCATCCTCCCGGTATGGATGTGTTCACCAACCTGGAAGTTCCCCAAACCCCCTACTATTGGGATTTTATGAAGGCTTCCATAAATATTATGGGCATGATCCATGATTAACTCCATTTCCAGGCTCTCTCCCCTCTCTGGAGAATGTGGGGGGAGCTGAAAATCCCAAGATTTTAATCATGGCTTGGTCTTTCTGGTGACCAGCCCCCATCCAGGAGACATCCAAGAGCCCACCCAGAATCACCTCAGTAGAACAAAAGACATTCTTCATTGCTCTTATCACTTAGGAATTTACAAGTGTTTTATAAGCCCTGTGTCAGGTATGGGGTCAAAGATAGACAGAGGAAGAGGTGCTCCTAGTGTTTTTATCACTTAGAAAATTGCAAGGGTTTTAGGAGTTCTGTGCCAGGAACCAGGACAGAGACCAATATATATTTTCTATTATCTCACATAAATGTAAACATATTGCTGTCAAGTATCAAAAACAAAAAAAATCTTAAAGCAGCCAGAGAGAAAAGATAGATTATTATAAAAGAATAACAAACTGACAGCAGGTATCTCAAAAGCAACAATAAAAGCCCGAAGAAAATAAATAATATCTTCAAAGTGTTGAGAGAAAATCGTCAACTTGGAATTGTGTAACCAGCAAAACTATCTATCAAAAATAAGAGCAGGGACTTCTTTGGCGCAGTGGTTAGGAATCCATGCTCCTGATGCAGGGGGCCCGGGTTCAATCCCTGGTGGGGGAGCTGGATCCCGCATGCATGCTGCAACTGGGAGTTTACATGCCGCAACTGGGGAGCCTGCCTGCCGCAACTACCACCCAGTGCAACCAAATAAACAAATATATATTTTTTAAGAGCAAAATAAAAACATTTTCAGACAAATGCAAATTACAAGTTTTACCAAAAGACCTTCACTAAAGGAAATTTCTAATGAATAAACTTAAGAAAGAAGAAAAATGAACCCAAAAGGAAGGGCTGATATTAAAGAAATTACTTGTTAGGAAATTAGAAAATATGTGGTCAAAGCCAAACAAGCATTGGCTGTATGAAACAATAATAACAATACATAATTTGGATAAGGTGGAGGTATAATACTGGACAAGTACAACTGCGGGGGTATGGGGTTTCAGTGGAGTTAAAGCATTCTAAAGTTCTTGTTTCAATCTGGAAGACGGTAGAAATGTTCATTTTATTAGTAAAGAGATTTTGTTTAGTCAAGATGCCTGTTAAAAATTCAAGAGTAACAGTAAAAGAAAAAAATGTTTAAATCTGAATAAATTAGCATCCCCCAAACTACAATGGGTGCAAACACAAAAAAGTCCTAAGAAAAGACTGCTCTCTCTATCTAAAGGACCAGGAAAGGAGCAGGCTAGTAAGACAGAAAAACTTTTAAACAATAACTACTCTGCAGCAGCCAAACATCATAGAAAAATCTGGCCCTATCCCCACCCCCATTGGCAAAGGGCAAGTGGCAAGCCTAGACTTCTATCCTCTCGCCAGGCTGTAACAAAGCTTTACAATACTCTCTGCAGGGTGGTATCAGAGAAGGCTGAGTAGGGTGGCAGGACTTTCATTTCTGGTAGGTGATAATGAGAGAAAGTCCCAAAAAGGTATAAGCAGAGACCATAGGGGGAGCCTGGCAATAACAAAGCATGTCTCCTCCTCCTTGCTGGGGTAGTGTCAAGAGGCTTGGCAGAGGGTCAGGACTTTCACTACTGCCCAGCGGTAATGAAGCCACTCATTACCCCTACCACGGTGCCATTGGAGACCATGTGGTGAGCAGCTAATGAGGTATGAGTAGAGACCTAGTGGGGAGCCAGAATTCCCACACCCACCTAGCACTAGCAAGGAGCAAACTCCCCTCCCTTGACTGTCAACAGAGGCCAAGTGGGGAACCTGGACTCCTACAACCCAGCTGACAGTAACAAAGCAGTGCCCCTCTTCCCTTGCCAGAGTGGTGTCAGAGGAAGCCACCTAAAAGAGAAAGTTTAAATAAGATACAGAGTCTCATAACATAATACCAACAATGTGTAGGTTTCAATAAATAAATAATCTCTCCACATACCAAGAACCAGAAAGCTATCAAGCTGAATTAAAAACAGAATCAATAGATGCCAATAACAAGATGACAGAGATATTAGAATTATGTAACAAAAAGTTTAAAGCAGCTATTATAAAAATGATTCTACAAGCAAATATAAACATACTTGAAACAAATGAAAAAGGAAAACCTTAGCAAAGAAATAGAAGAATAAAAAAGAACCAAATGGAAGGGCTTACCTGGTGGCGCAGTGGTTGAGAACCTGCCTGCCAATGCAGGGGACACAGGTTCGAGCCCTGGTCCGGGAAGATCCCACATGCCACGGAGCAACTAAGCCCGTGCACCACAACTACTGAGTCTGTGCTCTAGGGCTCATGTGCCACAACCACTGAGCCCATGTGCCACAGCTACTGAAGCCCATGTGCCTAGAGCCCGTGCTCTGCCACAAGAGAAGCCACCGCAATGAGAAGCCTGTGCACCACAACAAAGAGTAGCTCCCACTCACCACAACTAGAGAAAGCCCACACGCAGCAACAAAGACCCAACTCAGCCAAAATAAATTTAAAAAAGAAAAGAACCAAATGGAATATTTGGAACTGAAAAATACAATAATTAAGATTAAAAATTCAATGAATGGGGCTTCCCTGGTGGCGCAGTGGTTGAGAATCCGCCTGCCGATGCAGGGAACGCGGGTTCGTGCCCCGGTCCGGGAGGATCCCACATGCCGCGGAGCGGCTGGGCCCGTGAGCCATGGCCGCTGAGCCTGCGCGTCCGGAGCCTGTGCTCCGCAATGGGAGGGGCCACAACAGTGAGAGGCCCGCGTACCACCAAAAAAAAAAAAAAAAATTCAATGAATGCGCTATACAGCAGAATGAGGAGACAGAGGAAAAACTATCAGTGAACTTGAAGATAGAACAATGAAAATTACCCAAATTGAACAAGAGAGAAAATAAATGGAAAAATAATTAACAGAGCTTCCTAGGACTATAACAAAAGCTATAACATTCATGTCATGAGAATCCCAGGAGAGGAAAAAGAGGACAAGGCTGAAAAGGTACTTGAAGAAATAATGGCTGAAAACTTCTCAAATTTGGCAAAAGATATAAACCTACAGATTCAAGAAGTGAACTCCAAACAGAATAAACTCTAAAGAATTTCACACCAGGACACATCATAGTCAAACTTCTGAAAACTAACAACAAACACAAAGTTCTTAAAAGCAGCAAGTGAAACAACACCTTACCTATAAGGAAACACAATTTGAACGACAGTAGATTTCTCATCTGAAGCCATGCAGGCCGAAGGAAATTGCATGATATATTTCATAGGCTGAAAGAAAACAAAAAAACCCTGTCAACCTGAATCCTGTATCCAACAAAAATATCCTCCAGGAATGAAGGGGAAATCAAGACATTCTCAGATAAAGGACAAACACTAAGAGAATTTGTCCCCAGCTGTCCTTCCCTAAAGAATGGCTTAAGGAAGTTCTCTAAATGAATAGGAAATGATTTTATTTAAAGAAATCTTGGAGCATCAGAAAGAATATGGTAAGGAAAACTATGGATAAATAGAATTTACTTCTCCTTTGGAGTCTTCTAAATTATGTTGGATGGTGGAAGCAAAATTATTACCCTGTGTGATGTAGTTTTAAATATATGTAAATACCTAAGACAAATATAGTGTAAATGGGGAAGTGTAAAAAGGACATAAAGGGAGATAAAGTCTCTATACTTCACTTGAACTGGTAAAATGAAGACACCAATAGTCTGTAATAAGTTATATGTACATAATATAATACCTAGAACAATGACTAAAAAAGCTACACAAAGAGACACACTCAAAATAGCCATACATAAATTAAGATGGAATTCTAAAAATGTTCAAGTAACCCACCAGAAGGCAGGAAATAAGAAATCAGAAGAAATAAAAAAGAGAGAAAGAAAACAAAAAATAAAATTGCAGAATTAATTCCAAAATAGCAATAATTACATTAAAGTTAAATGATATAAATATACCAATTAAAAAACAGCGACCTTTGTATGGTGACAGATTGTAACTAAACTTATCACAGTGATTATTTTGAAGTATACAGAAATATTGAGTCACTATGTTACGTACCAGGAACTAACATTGTATTGCAAGTTAACTATACTTTAAAAATAAACAACAAACTCATAGAAAAAGAGATCAAATTTGTGGTTACCAGAGGCAGGAGGTGGAGGGAAGGAGAATTGGATGAAGGTGGTCAAGGGGTACAAACTTCCAGTTACATGATAAATAAGTACTAAGGATGCAACATATAACATGATAAATATAATCAGCACTGCTGTGTGTTATATATGTAAGTTGTTAAGAGAGTAAATTCCAAGAGTTCTCATCACAAGGAAACAAATTTTTTTATCTTTTATTTTTATCTATGTGAAACAATGGATGTTCACTAAACTTATTTTGGTAATCATTTCATGATGTATGTAAGTCAAATCATTATACTGTATACCTTAAATTTATACAGTACTGTATGTCAATTATATCTCAATTAAAAAAAAACAGGGAAACTGGCAGAGTGAGTTAAGAAACATGACCCAACTATATGCTATTTACAAGAAACTCATGTTAGCTATAATAATATAATTAGGTTGAAAATAGAAGGATGGAAAAAGTTATATCATACAAACATTAAACAAAAGAAAGCAAGAGTGGCTATATTATATCAGTATATAAAGAAAATATGTATGCTAATATACATTAGCAATATACACATTATATATAATAGACAATTTTATTATTTACATATTATATATTAAATTAAATATATACCAATATATAAATAAATAATAATACATACATACATAGAGTGAAATATAAAATAGATTTCAGATCCAAAAGATTTAACTGAAACAGAGTATATTATATAATGATAAAAGGGCCAATCCATCAAGATACAGCATCCCTAAATGTGGATGCACCAAACAATAGAGCTGCAAAACATGTGAAGCAAAAACTTATTAAACTAAAAGCAGAAATAGACAAATCTACAATTATAGATGGAAATTTCAACACCCCTCTCTCAGTGATTGATAGAACAACTAGACAGAAAATCAGCAAGGATATAGAAGAACTCAACAACACCATCAACCAATCGGATCTAATCAACATCCATAGAACATTCCACCCAACAGCAGGATGCACAATTTCTTCATATACCCATGGAACATATATCAAGATAGGCCCTATCCCAGGCCATGAAACAAACCTTAACAAATTTAAAACAACTGAAATCACAGAGTATGTTATCCAACTGCAGTGGAATCAAACTAGAAATAAGTAACAGAACAATAACAAGAAAATCTCCAAACACTTGGAAACTAAGCAACATACTTCTAAACAATTCATGGATCAGAGGGGAAGTTTCAAGGGAAATTTTAAAATATATTGATGTTGAGGGACTTCCCTTGTGGTCCAGTGGTTAAGACTCCATGCTCTCAGTGCAGGGGGCCTGGGCTCGATCTCTGGTCAGGGAACTAGATCCCACATGCTGCAAATAAAGATCCTGCATGCCACAACTAAAGATCCTGCATACTGCAGTGAAGGTCAAAGATCACACATGCCATGACTAAGACCCAGTGCAGCCAAATAAATAAATAAATATTTTTTAAAAATAAAGAAAGAATTGTTGTAAATATATATATACATATATATATACATATATATATGTTGAAATGAATGAAAATGAAAACACAACATATCAAAATCTGTAGGACACAGCTAAAGCAGTGCTGAGAGGGAAATTTGTAGCACTAATTGCATATAATAATAGAAAAGGAAAAGTCTGAAATCAGTAACCCAAGTTCCCACCTCAAGGACCTAGCAAAAGAAGGACAAAATAAATCCAAAGCAAGTAGAAGGAAAGAAATAATAAAGATAAGAGCAGAAAGTAATGAAATGAAAACAGAAAAACAATAGAAAAAAATCAATGAAACAAAGAGCTGGTTTTTTAGAAAGATCCAAAAAATTGGCAAACCTCTAGTAAGACTGACAAAAAAAGAGAAGACACGTATTATATTACATACCCTACAGACATCAAAAGGATAACAAGGAAATATTATGAACCATTCTACACACAAATTTGTTAATTTAGGTGAAATGAACCAATTCCTCAAAAAACAAAAATTAACACCATTCATCCAATATGAAGTAGATCATTTGAATAACCCTATTACTATAAGGAAATTTCATTGGCAATTAGAAGACTTCAATTAAAAAAAAGAAATCTCCAGGTCCAGATGGTTTCACTAGACTATTCTACCAAACACTTAATGAAGAATTAACACCAATTCTACAGAATCTCTTCCAGAAAAAAGAGAAAGGGGCATTGCCCAAATTGTATTGCCCTAATACAAAAATTATATATAGTACAAAAAGAGAAAACTATAGGCCAATATCCTTATTACTATAGATGTAAAAATTCTAAAAACTGTTAGCAAATAGAATTCAATAATATACAGAAAGACTTATAGAATTCAAAAATATACAGAAAGAATTATACAGTGTGAACAAGCAGAATTTATTCCAGGGATGCAATGCTGACTCAGTATTTGAAAATCAAGCAATGTAATCCTCCGTACAAACAAGTTAAAGAAGAATAATCACATGATCATATCAATAGATGCAGAAAAAGAATTTGACAAAATCCAACACCCATTCATGAAAAAAAACCTCAGAAAAAATAAGAATATAGGGGGACTTCCTCAACTTGATAAAGAAATCTACAAAAACCCTATGGCTGACATCATACTTAATGGTGAGAAACTAGATGTTTTCCTCCTAAGATCAGGAACAAGGCAAGGATATCTGCTCTTAACCACTGTTATTCATCATGGTGCTGGAAATTCTAGCCAGTGAAATAAGGCAAAAACGGAAATAAAAGGCATACAGATAGGAAGGGAGGAAATAAAACTGTCCCTATTTGTAGACACGATTGTTAAATGCTTAGGTATAATTCTAACAAAACACGTACAGGACTTGCATGCTGAAAATTACAAAATGCTGATAAAATAAATCAAAGATCTAAATAAAACTTCATGGATTGGAAGACTCAACATAGTAAAGAAGTCAATTCTCTTCCAAATTGATATACAGATTTAATACAATTCCTATCAAAATCTAAGCAGGATTTCTTATAGATATAAACAAGATTATTCCATAAATTATATAGAAAAACAAAGTAACTAGAATAGCTAAAACAATTCTGAACAAGAATAAAGTGGGAAGAATCAGTCTACGTGATTTCAAAACTTATTATAAAGCTACAGCAATCAGGACTGTGTGATATTGGTGGAGGGACAGACACATAGATCAATGAAATAAAATAGAGAACCCAGAATTAGACTCACTCAAATACGCCCAACTGATTTTTGACAAAGGTGCAAAAGCAATCCAATAAAAGAAAGATAGTCTTTTCAACAAATGACACTGGAGCAATTGGTCATCCATCAGCAAAAATGAAACTCAATCTAAGTCTCATGATTTATACAAATACTAACTCAAAATGGAACAGGGATTTAAATGTAAAACTATAAAACTTTTAGAAAAAACACATAGGAGAAAATCTTTGGGATCTGGAGTACGCAAAGAGATTTGACACTAAAAGCAGGATTCATAAAAGGAAAAATTGGGGGCTTCCCTGGTGGCGCAGTGGTTGAGAATCCGCCTGCCGATGCAGGGGACACGGGTTCGTGCCCCGGTCTGGGAAGATCCCACATGCTGCGGAGCGGCTGGGCCCGTGAGCCATGGCCGCTGAGCCTGTGCATCCGGAGCCTGCGCTCTGCAAAGGGAGAGGCCACAACAGTGAGAGGCCCGTGTACCACAAAAAAGAAAAATAAAATAAAATAAAATAAAAAAATAAATAAATAAAAGGAAAAATTGGTAAGTTGGGCTTCACCAAAATGAAAAACTTTTGCTCTGTGAAAGATACAATTAAGAACATGAAAAGACAAGCTACAGAATGGGAGAAAATATTTGCAAACCACAAATATGCCAAAGGACTAATATTCAGAATGTACTTAAAAAAAACACAACAACTCTGAAAACACACAGACACACACACACACACACACAAATCCATTAGAAAAATGGGCAAAAGACATTGAAGAGACATTTCACCAAAGAGGATATACCTATGACAAAGAAGTACATGAAAATGTGTTTAAAATCATTAGCCGCTAGGGAGATGGAAATCAAACTGGTGAGATATTACTGCTATCAGAAGGGCAAAAATAAAAAATAATGACAACACCCAAAAACCAGCAAGGATGTAAAGAAACTATCATTCGGACATTGCTGGTGGGGATGTAAAATGGTACGGCCACTCTGGAAAACACTTTGGTAATTTCTTAAAAAACTAAAAATGCAACCATTATATGACTCAGCAGTTGCACTCCTGGCATCTGTCCCAGAGAAATGAAAACATGTTCACAATAAAACCTATACAAGAATGTTTATAGCAGTTTTATTTATAATAGTAAAAAACTGGAAATAACCCAGATGTCCTTCAATAGGTGGATAGTTAAACTGTGTTACATTCATACTATGGAATAATACTCAGCAGCAAAATGGAACGAATGTCACCTCACATCCATTAGGATGGCTACGATTAAAAAAAAAAAAAAACGGAAGTGTTGGTGAGCATGTGGAGAAATTGGAACCATAGTACAATGTTTATGGTATTGTAAAATGGTGCAACCACTATGGAGAACAATATGGAAGTTCCTCAAAAATTTACAACTAGAACTACCAAATGATCTAGCCATCTCACTTTGGATATATATCCAAAAGAATTGAAAGCAGAGTCTCAAAGAGATATTTTCATACCCACATTCATAGCAGCAGATGGAAGCAACCCAAATGTCCATTGATGGACAAATGAATAAACAAAATGTGATATATACATACAATGGCATATTAGACAGCCTTTTTATTTTATTTATTTTGTGTGTGTGTGGTACGCGGGCCTCTCACTGTTGCGGCTCTTCCTGCTGCAGTGCACAGGCTCCAGATGCGCAGGCCCAGCAGCCATGGCTCACGGGCCCAGCTGCTCTGCGGCATGTGGGATCTTCCCGGACCGGGGCACAAACCCGCATCCCCTGAATCGGCAGGCAGACTCTCAACCACTGCGCCACCAGGGAAACCCTAGACAGCCTTTTTAAAAAAAGGTAGGAAATCGTGGCACATGCTACAACATGGAAGAACCTTA
Organism: Kogia breviceps; assembly: GCF_026419965.1. Classification (NCBI taxonomy): domain Eukaryota; kingdom Metazoa; phylum Chordata; class Mammalia; order Artiodactyla; family Physeteridae; genus Kogia; species Kogia breviceps. The sequence continues at coordinate 29,184,807 of NC_081330.1, read as the reverse complement.
AGGACATTATGATAAATAAAATTAGCCAGTTACAAAAGAGAAATACTCTATGACTCCACTTATATGAGGTATCTAAAGTAGTCAAATTCACTGAAACAGAAAGTAGGACGGTGGTTAACCAGGGGCTTGTAGGGAGGGGGAAATGGGGAGTTGTCATTTAATGGGTATAGAGTTTCAGTTCTGCAAGACAAAAAGAGTTCTGGAGATTGGTTGCACAATGTTGTGAATGTACTTAACAAGGCTGAACTGTACACATAACACTGGTTAAGGTGGTAAATTTTTGTTATGTATATTTTACCACAATTAAAATTTTTTAAAAAGACTTTCATCATATAACTTTAAACTTGTGTCTCATTTCCAATACCTGCCTACCTAATATACTACAAATCCTTATTTTGTACAAACCCAGCAATTATTCTGAACAATAATATTGCACAATATTGTCCATGTTAAGAAAAAGCATTTTGTTAAATGTATACATTTTAAATATACCACAATTTTTAACCCTTGCTTGGCATTTATTTTCTAATATATCCTGAAGATTAAAACTGGCCATGTTTCTCCTCTTCAAACACCTCTTTTTCAACCACCTTTCCCTTTCCCCAAACTATGTTCTAATAACTATGTTCTAATTCTTCACCTGTCTATTGCCCCCATCACACTTCTTTGTATAGAATCCTCACCCTAGGGATTTTCAACTCAGGACCCTGTCATTTCTGTCTCCCATCCCTACTCAGCCTGCATTCATCTGATTGAGCCAGAACTGAAGGCCAGGGAAGACACTAGCTGCTTGGACCTGGGGAATTTCCAGTCCTGCTTGTCAGGAACTGGCATGGAATGCTCTAGAACTGGGGTAAGGAGTGCTGAGTTAGAAGGTAGCAAGACTCAGAACAGACTTTTGTATGAGGCTGAAGTCAAAGCTTAGGAACTACCTCCAAAGTGAGGAGGAAAAAGTTGATGATATGAGTTGGCTAAAGCTCTCCGTAAACATTGGTGGGACAGGTCCCTTTGTCCGAAACAGAATCACAGTCACTGTTAGGAAACCACATAGCCCACAAATAAAGGGACAATTGGTTGGGTCAATGCTGTACCCCTAATAAACATGAGTCCTTAGTAGAGGTCAGGATAGATAGAAATGGATTCCAAATATACACTTAGATAACTATTAGCTTTACAAAGCAGAAGCTGGACCAGAGAAGCCTGATCTGAATCCCATAGAAGCATGTCACTCCAAATTGTTCTGCAGCTGGTAGGAAAAGACACAGCCATAGTTTCATGGGTGTCTCTGGCCAATTACATCCAGAACCAGCTCCCCATCTCTTTTGTGATCACAAGGCCAGCTTCAAGGGAGTACAACTTGTGTGGTCACACAGGGCCCCCACTCAGAAGGGGCTTGATTTAATGCTACACTACTGCCATCTTGAAATTCTTAATAATTTTATCTTTGAATTTATGTTTTGTAAGTGTAGTTCAATGGGACAATAGATCATGCTCATAAGCAGACTAGGTATGTGGGATAAAGAAAAAAAGCTTCATATTTTAGTACATTTAACAGCAATTTTTTCCTTGCTTCTGAAAAAAGCATTTTCATTCTGCAATGGGCGTAGCCAATCAGGCAGCCAGTCCTCCATGACCACATTTTCCCTGCAAGACACATCACCTGCCTCAAATCTGCCAACCAGATACTCTAGCTCTCCTTCAAGGAACCTGGAACTTTATGGTACTTTGTGCTTTTTTTCCCCTTAAATTCACAAAATATATTTATTAGAGGAAAATTAGAAAATATGTTAATCAAAAAGAAAAATATATAAAAATCATTGCTAATCCCAAGATCCAGAGATAACCACTCTCAATATTTTGGTATATATCCTGTTTATATGCACATGTACTCATTTTTATAAAAACAAATGTTAAGTCACAAGTTTTTAGTAATCTGCTCTTTTACAATATTAATATATTAAAAACATTTTTATGCCACTAAATATATACATATTTATTTTCAAAAGGAAATAAATGTTAATTTTTCTAATTATAAAAATAATATTAGCTCATTGGGAGAAAACATCAGGCAACAGAGAAGTGTATAAATAAAAGTGAAATTTCTACTTAATCTCATCATCCATAGATAATCACTGCTAACAATTTGCTGCAGATACTTTAAGACTTCCTTCTGTGTGTGTGTGTATGTGTGTGTGTGTGTGTGCATGCATGTGTGTGAGTAAATACACACATATAAGTTTTATATTATATATACATATTTAAATATGGGATCACACTGTGTATAGTCATATAGTCTTTTTTATTTTCCTATAGAATATGGATATATTTCTAAGTGAATATAGATCACTATATACTTTTACATAAATGAGATTATCCTATATATAATACTCTTCATCCTGATTTTATCTCCTAACAATATGACTTAGATGTCTTTCCCATTCCAATACATACAGACTTCTCTTATTCTTTGTAATGACTGAAGAGTTATTAAATTAAGAGCTGTTAACACTCATTGTATAGATTTATTATAATGTAACCATTCCTCAGATGATTAAACATTCAGCTTGTTTCCAGTTTTTCAATTTTTAAAACAATACTATGATGAACATTCGGTTACATATATGTGTGTATATGAGTGTGTATGTTTGGACCCATCCAATTATTTCTTTAAAATAAACTACTAGATGTGTAATGGCTGGATTAAAGGATATGAACATAAAATTTACACTTTACAGTTCATATTGAGCAACTATGTGTAGCCTCTTTCTTTTTTTCTTTTTCTTTATTTTTTTCTTTCTAAAGTTTCTTTAAACCCCTATCCCTCTGGATGATACAGGAGGCATACAGACATAAACTTGCCAATTAAAGATATCCTTAACTATTCAAGTTTAAAAAATAATATTTTTCTATTTCAAATAATCTCCTTTGGTTAAATGCCCAGACTTTCAAGGTTTCTCTCCCCTCTCCTTCCCAAGATGTCTTCATGGCAATTGAGTGTGGGACCCTGGCCGTTGGCTGTCCTCTGAGTCTCAGCTGGTCCTTTGTTCCATGTTGTCTGTGGGTACCTTCTGGAGCTCATGGGGGTTGGTGCTGATATCTTTACCTAGTCTGGTTTTTGAGACTAATGATGTCTACCTTCTTGGTTCTACCATGTGGCACCCCCATCAGAGGTTACTGGTATAGGACATTGGTATGACAGGCATGACTATAGTCCCTACAACTCATCTCTAGAGGTTGGTCACCCACAGCCTCTGCTTGGTGTCATCTCATCCTAGTGTCATTTGGGAAGCAAGCTGGCCCATGTCCCAGTAACTTTTCAGAGCCTTCTCCAGGTCCCAGCTATGCCAATCTTAGTGCCATGGAAAACAAGGGGATGCCTTTTTCCTTCTTCCAACTTACTATGCCATCATGCCATTTTAAACTTCTTATCTGGGTAGCATCGTAATGGACACAATACTTCTGTAGGGGAATTTACCATTTTCCAGTCTGAACCTGGGGATACAAAGAGCCGTCTCTACTGCTCTAATAATCTCTCAAACTTATTTGGGACCACCCCCTTCTCCTTCCTAGGCAGTCCCCTCTAGGAATCAGAAAGGGCTATATTTTACTTCTTCCTATCTGGACGAGACAAAATGTCCCTTCCTTCTCAAGGTGGCATTTACTCTCTCCATTCCCTAGGAACTTAATGATGGAAAGCTATCAGATTATCAAAAAGAAAACACACTAAGAGGTATTTCAAAAAATATCCATGTCACATACATTTTAAGGCCTTAATACATGTTACCAAATTACCCTACAAAATATAGTACCCATCTAAACTCCAAATAGCAGTATATGAGATGTCCTTTCCCATAATCCTTCAATAGTAGGCACTAAACTTGGCCAACTGTGCAAAATCTTGTTATCCTAATCCTTTAGTTTGCATTTTTTTGAGTATTAGTGAAATTGACAGCTTTTGATGTTTATTTGTTCTTTTGTGAATTTCTCATTCCTGATCTTTGCCCATTATTCTACACATCTTTTTATATTTTTCTTATTGATTCATGAGAGTTCGTTATAGAATAAGAATATTAACCCAAGTTTGCCATTTGTCACTTAATTTATGGTACTTTTTGCTCTTCAGAATTTTAAAAATTTTTATGAAGTCAAATCTACCTTTTTTTTCCTTTTTTGTTTTCTGTCTTTACCTTCATGCTTAGAAGGACCTTCTACACACTGATTATATGAATATGTATCTACATCTTATTCTATACTTTATGTGTTATTGTTTTCATTTAAGTATGTAATATATTTGAAATGTATGTTGGTGCAAGATGTGAGGCAAGGCTCTTTATTTCCCCAATGATTAACAAGTTGTCATAATGTCCTGGTGATCTTGGTAAAGAAGAAAAATATCGTGCTCTTGATTTTCCACAGCACTGTGGCTTCTATGCAGTAACTGTAAGTAACCACCATAAACTTTATTTTCTGACATTACAGCAACTCTGAGGAACCTAGGTCTAACCAAAGTTCTAACCTCCTAGGCAAATACTCATCTGAACTTGTGTTAGTGGTAAATAGAAAGGGACCTTCCATATGTATTTAGGAGAGGTAGATTATCTGATAATGCCATCTGCCTCTGTCACACACCCTGACCATTTTCTAAGACCAATCACTGGGATCCCTCACAACTTTCCGCCCAGAGTTTCACTAGTCTTAGAGAACTCCCTGCATCTTAGCTGCCACCGTAACATTACTGAGCCAACCCAGAGATGTTTATTTTAGAAAACTTAGAAGTGCAGAGGACAAGTTCTCTTTGGCTGAGACCTCTTCAGGATTCTGGACAAAGTATCAGTTATCTTGGAGTGGAAAACCCCCTGAACTGTTATTAAGGACACCAACCAATTACTGGAGTTCCCCCAGTTTTCCACCTCCACCATAGTAACCCTACTAACAGGCCTTCTCAAGAAGAAGGCAGGCTTTTACCTAGTCCCTGGCTGTGGCTCCTCTGCCTTTATCCTTGCCTACCCTACACCAACATGCTCCTAAGTTATTAAAACCAACGGCAGCTCAAGTATCATCACCTCCAGGAAATCTTCCCTGGTACATTCTCCCCAAAGGCTGGATTAAGCATCTGTCATACATCCTCCTATAATACAGAATATAAAGTTTACCACAGTTTTTCACTCATTGTATTTTAATTATATTTCTGTGTGCCAGTGAACCCATTTGATCACAGCACTCTTTTAGGGAAGGACTCTGTCTTATCTCTCTGTGTATCCCCAAGGTCTAACAATATGTGGTACACAACAGGCCCTCAATAAATTCTTGCTGGTTAAATTAACAAATAAATGAACCGTGTCCCATCATTTGATTGCTAAACCAATCTCCCTGCCCCAATCCAGAAATGAAGTAGTGCCCCGAAGAAGAAAAAATCTGGTACAACCCAGTCATACATACATTTTGAGAAATTTATCAAATTTGGCTAAGGCTGTTTAGCATTGTGTATATATTGCTTCTATATCCAAATATTCGGCCAAAGGGAAATCTTCATTGAGTGAACTGACTTCTAATAAAGAATAACCTATATTCTACATAATCTCTTACTGTGATTATCTGTTTAAGTATACATATCTCCCACAAGACTAAGAGCTTCTTAAAGCTCCACATCCAGTACAACACTTGACACATAGTCAACACTCAATAAATGCTTGTTGAAGAATATATGACATATATTCATGCTATTTCCTCTACCAAAATTGCCTCTTCTCCCTCTCCTTTTGCACCTGAAAAAATTACACTTGTCCTTCAGGGTTCAGCTCAAATGTCAACCCTTTCTGATTCAGCATAAAGCAGAAATGATCACTTCCTCCTCTGGGCTACTGTAGTTATTATATATGTAGTTCTTGTAGCATCTACTATGTTGTACTGTAGTTAGTTAAATTTAAGAACCATCATCCACTCCTCATGAACTCAAGAGCAGGAACTTTGTGTTATTTACGTTTGCATCTCTTTGTACTGTACCTAAAACTTGAAGGCCCTAAGTAACAGTTTGTAAATTAGATTGAAGGGGGTAACAATAAGAATAGAGAGGAGGAGATGTGTGTTATAACAAGGGGTAGAGACCAAATCAAGAGAATTTTCTGAACAAAATAGTGAGAGAAAGGAAAGACGTAGGGAGAAAAATCAAGGATGATTAAGGTTTTGAACCTGAGTGACTAGAATAACTGAGTCATTTAAACCTGAATAACAGAAATAAAGAAATGAGTACTAGGCATAGGTTTGGGCAGGTGTGGGCAATTAGGACTTTAATTTTAGACATGCTGAGTTCAAGGTTCCAAGAAACATCCAGTCAACATTTAAAACTCAAATCTGAATTTAAGTTGTAAAAGATACAGGCTTAGCATTCATCTATCATCGGAGCTATCAGGATTAAGTAACAAGAAAAAGGTATCCATTTCCCCACATTGGTCTCAGTAAAAAAATAAAAAGAAGAAAATGAAGTGAGTGCTAAATACTGGAATTATTTGCTTATGATATGACGGTCTAACTGGAAAAGTATAAAATAGAAGCCAATAAAGTTATAGAAGCCAGGATAAAAGATGAATACACAAAATTCAATTGCTGTTCAATATAATGAAAATAACTAATTAGAAAATGCAATTTTAGGACTTCCCTGGTGGCACAATGGTTAAGAATCCACCTGCCAATGCAGGGGACACGGGTTCGATCACTGGTCCGGGAAGATCCCACATACCGCAGAGCAGCTAAGCCCATGCACCACAACTACTGAGCCTGAACTCTAGAGCCCGTGGGCCACAACTACTGAGCCCGTGCACCTAGAGCCCGTGCTCCGCAACAACAGAAGCCACCACAATGAGAAGCCCACGCACCACAACAAAAAGTAGCCCTCACTCGCCGCAACTAGAGAAAGCGTGCGCACAGCAACAAAGGCCCAATATAGCCCCCCCCAAAATGCAATTTTAAAAAACCTATTCATGATAATAGCAAAACTATAAAATACTTAGAAAAAATGTGTAAAACCTATATGAAGAAAATCATAAAACTTCACTGATGCACATAAAAGAAAATCTTTGAAAACAGAAAAGTATACCAAGTTCCTGGGTGGGACGATGCAGTATTCTAAACAAAACAATTCTTTTTAAATTAATATACAAATCTAATGCAATTTTAATCAAAAACCTAAAGAAATTTTTGGAAATGTTAAAAGTTAATTCTAAAATTCCTCTGTAAGAACATATCCCAGAAATTTTTGAAAAAGAATAATGAAAATGGACTTGCTCTACCAGAAACCAAAATTTACATAAAGGAACAACAATGAATGCAGTCTAGGAGCATATTTATATACATCTGGGGATTCAGTATGTGATAACAGTGGCATTTCAAATCAGTGGGGAAGAAAATGATTATTCCATAAATGAAGTTAGTACAGTTTTCTATTCATTTGGGAAAAATATCAGAATCTCTACTTTATACCATATACAAAAATAAATTCCAGATGGATTGAAGATCTAAATGTAAAAAAGAAAATATAGAGGAATAGAAGAAAATACAAGACTCATGTGACAATATTGAAATAGGAAAAGATTTCTAAGCAACTCACAAAACACAGAAGCTATAAAGTGAAAAAAATGATAGATCTGACTGCATATAAATTTAAAACTATACAACAAATGACAGCATAAATAAAAATCAAGTGTTTTTATTTAAACATAATAAATACAACTGGGATAAAATATACTAACAAATTAAAGGATTAATATACATAAAGAATAAAGAGTTCCCTCAAATGAATAGAAAAAGAGAATCCAAAGGAAAAAATAGGCAAATAGGTAATTCAAAGATAAGGAGTACAAATTTCCAATAAAACATTTTTAATGTTCAGCCTCACTAGTAATCAAAACATTAAATAAAAACAATGAGATCTTTTCTTTTTACTCAGGTTGGCAAAAAGGAAAACAATCAAATACTTGTTAATGCATATCCAATGCTACGGATAAGGGTGTGGAGAAATGGACTCTCTTAAATCCTATTGGTGAGAGTGATTGTAAATTGCTTCAAGCTTTTCAGAAGGCAAATTGTTATTATCTATTAAAGCTCTACATTAAAATCTATAAAAATGTTAATTATATATTTAAGTATCTATTACAATTTTACAGGTATATACTCCATCATCCAGTAATTGCATAGTGTGCCTTACATACCCTATTTCCTTCTGTCACACCAATCCAAACCTCTCCTTTATCATAATCTATATGTTATTTCTCATACAGCTCTCTTCCTCTTCTAAGATAACCAAATCTCTCACTCTCTTTAACCTCCCTAATTTCCCCAATTCTTCTACTGTGTCCTCTGGAACTCCATTTGTATCAGTATTAAAGTCTGTCATATCCTCAACCTCTTTCCTACATGTTCCCTTCACCTTCTTGTTCTCACCAAAACCTCACACTTCCCTGAGCACCCTGCTTTCCCTATAGCCCCCTCAAGTGGAGGTTGTATCTCTTCCACACAAGTCACACCACTAGACTTGGACGTAAAGTGGCCTCCTTGTTGCCCCTGTCCTCACAGCCATTTCTAATTCATTCCTCCTTAAAAATCATTGCTGTCATCTAGCCCCAAGACTGATGACTTTGCCATCAGTCTTACATCTTGCTGTCTAAAACTACTGCTGTCATTCTTGGTGACTTTGATATTCATGTGGATGATCACTGAATCCCCTCTGGTCAATCAGTTCCTTGACCTCCATCACATCCAATGATATTTTTCTCCAGGCTGCCTCAGCTTCTCACTTCACTGCCATAACCTAAACCTGTAATCACTATCCCTGAATCGCCTTTCAATGTAACAGTGGCAATTCAAAGACAATAGAGCAATGCCTTCAAAATTGTGACGGAAAATTATTTTCAAACTAAAATTCTATATGCAGCCAAAAATCAAGTGACAGGGTAGATTAAAGACATTTCAAACAGGTAAGATCTCAAATAATGCTCGAGATTCTCATCCCCCATCCCCCATCCCCAACACACACACAAACACACACATGCAATGTTATGCTCTGACCTATTCTTTTTTTGAAATATAGTTGATTCACAATATTGTGTTCGTTTCATGTGTACAGCAAAGTGATTCTGTTATACATATATATGCATATATATTCTTTTTTATTCTTTTCCATTAGAGTTTATTACAAGATATTGAATATATTTCCCTGTGCTATACAGTAAATCCTTGTTGTTTATCTATCTTATATATGGTAATGTACATCTGTTAATCCCACACTCCCAATTTATCCCTACCCCCGCTTCCCTTTGGTAACCATAAGTTTGTTTTCAATGTCTGTGAGTCTGTTTCTGTTTTGTAAATAAGTTCATTTGTACTATTTTTTTAGATTCCACATATAAGTGATATCATATAATATTTGTCTTTCTCTTTCTGACTTACTGCACTTCATGTGATAATCTCCAGGCCCATCCATGTTGCTGCAAATGGCATTATTTCATTCTTTTTATGGCTGAGTAATATTCCATTGTGTATATATATATATATATATATATATATATATATATACACACATATATATATACCACATCTTCTCTATCCATTCATCTGTTGACAGACACTTACGTTGCTTCCGTGTCTTGGCTCTTGTCAATAGTGCTGCTATGAACATTGAGGTGCATGTATCTTTTCAAATTAGAGCTTTTGTCTTTTCCAGATATATGCTCAGGAGTGGGATAGCTGGATCATATGGCAACTCTATTTTTAGTTAAGGAACCTCCATACTGTGTTCCATAGTGGCTGCACCAGTTTACATCCCTACCAACAGTGTAGGAAGGTTCCCTTTTCTCCATACCCTCTCCAGCATTTATTATTTATAGACTTTTTAATGATGGCCATTCTGACCAGTGTGAGGTGATACTTCATTATAGTTTTGTTTTGCACTTCTCTAAAAATTACCATGTTGAGCATCTTTTCATGTACCTATTGGCCATCTGTCTGTCTTCTTTGGAGAAATGTCTATTTAGGTCCTCTGCCCATTTTTTGATCGGGTTGTTTGTTTTTCTCTTACTGAGTTATATGAGCCATTTGCATATTTTGGAAATTAACTCCTTGTTGGTCACATCATTTGCAAGTGTTTTCTCCTAGCCATAGGTTGTCTTTTCATTTTGTTCATGATTGCCTTTGCTGTGCAAAAGCTTATAAGTTTGATTAGGTCCCATTTGTTTATTTTTGCTTTTATTTCTATTGCCTTGGGCTAGTGACTGTCTAAGGAAACATTGTTATGATTTATGTCAGAGAATGTTTTGCCTGTGTTCTCTTCTAGGAGTTTTATGGTGTCATGTCTTATATTTAAGTCTTTAAGCCATTTTGAATTTTTTTTTTTTTTTTTTTTTTTTTTTTTTTTTTTTTTTTTTTTTTTTGTGCTAGGCAGGCCTCTCACTGTTGTGGCCTCTCCCGTTGTGGAGCACAGGCTCCGGACGCACAGGCTCAGCGGCCATGGCTCACGGGCCCAGCCGCTCTGCAGCATGTGGGATCTTCCCGGACCGGGGCACGAACCCGTGTCCCCTGCATCGGCAGGCAGATTCTCAACCACTGCGCCACCAGGGAAGCCCTTGAATTTATTTTTGTTTATGGTGCAAGGGAGTGTTCTAACTTCATTGGTTTACATGTGGCTGTCCAGCTTTCCCAACACCACTTGCTGAAGAGACTGTCTTTTCTCCATTGTATATTCTTGCCCCCCTTGTTGAAGATTAATTGACCGCAGGTGTGTGGGTTTATTTCTGGGCTCTCTATTCTGTTACATTCATCTTTGTCTGTTATTGTGCCAGTACCACACCGTTTTGATTACTGTAGCTTTATATTATAGTCTGAATGCTTTGACCTATTCTTGAATACTGAAGTTTGGCCATGGTGAGCTTTAAAAATATAGTGCAGCCCATTCCCTCTGGTCATCTTTCTGCAGAATGTTCAAAACCGGGTCCACACTACAACAGCCTTGCCAAATACCCTGACTGTTCTGAGCCCTGTGTTTCTCAGGACAAGTGGTTTGCTGGTTTGCTGGCTTTCCAAAATATTTTTTTAATCAAAAGAAAAAGCCCTGAGTTTAGATTTTGTCCATTTTCATGACACAAATATTTCCCTTACAGCCAATTTCAAGCTGCCAACATGAGATCAATTTCCTGAAAATGTAATCATCAACCAGTACAAGCCGACTCCAGCATACCACTATGTAACGCAGCAGCACTCACTTTAGACTTTGCCCAAGAATTCCCACAGAAAGGATTCCTATAAACTCTCAGGAAAGCTGAACACAGGTTATGCCCCAGAGACTTCCTATGAAAGCCTTTATTTAATAATGGCAATATTACCCTTTCCTAATACAGTGAAATTAGTGCTTACTACTCAATTTTTCAAATTAAACCAAATACATTACACAAAGGTGGTTAATATGTAAGAAAAAAAACAAAGAAATGTTTAAAACAAAAGGCAAGATAGTGATTACCTCTGGTGGTGAGGGAAGGGTACACAAGTGAGGAGGATCCACACAGGGGCCTTCTAAGGTATTGATGATGTTCTGCTTCTTAAGTCAGATGACATGTATCCAGGTGTTTATTTTATTACTATGCTTATGCTATTTTTTAATGTAATATATATTTAATAGTTTAAAATGTTTAAGTGATAATAAAATAGAAAAAAGAAAGAAAACACAAAAGAAAGATTAGGTGCTAAAATAAAATACGGTAGAATATTTTTACATAATCTTCAATTGGGAGGGCCTTCTTTAGCAAGACTCCAAACCCCAAATTCAAAAGATTGACAAGTTTGATTACATCAAAATTTTAAATTTCTGTACAACAAAAGATAACATAAACCAAGTTAAAAGACAAGTAACAGAGTACGAAGGAAAATTTTCTATTATGTGAGGAAAGGATTAATACTTAAGATATATGAAGGGTCCCTACAAATCAATGAGAAAAAGACAAATAACCCATCAGAAAATTGAGTAAAGAATATCAACAGACAATTCATAGCAAAAAGGCAAATATTAAACATATTAAAATGTTTGATAACACTAATATTTGGGGAAAACCAAATTAAACAATAATGAAATGCCAATTCTCACCCATCTTGTTGGCAAAGATAAAAAAGATTGATGATACCCAGTGTTGGTGAGGGTGTAGGGAAAGAAAGCCTCTCAAATACTACTCATGAGAGTGTAAATGAATACATTCTTCTTAGAGGACAATTTGGTTGTACATCTAACAAAATATTAAATGCATTTTTCAACCCTGCAATTCCTCTTCTAGAGTACTAGCCTTCAGACATACTTGCATAGGTGTACAAAGTACAAATGTAAAAATAAAAATAAATGCCCATCAATAAGGGACTGATTAAATATATCACAAGGTATTGATATAGTCGAATATACACATCTGCTGAAAAAACAAGATTCACTGACATGGAAAGATGCCTCTGGTTTATTGTTACATTAAAAAAAAGCAATATTCAGATCAATACGATTGACTGATATGATTTTATTTATTAAAAAACTATTATGTGTATTTATATATATAAATAAATAACATATATAGAATGTCATATATATGCTTTTTTCTTATATATTCTTATATATTTTATATGCTTATATATTTTTTCTATATGCTTTTTAATAATTTAACTATAATATATAAAAGCATATAAATATATACATAAAAGCATAGAAAATATTTTGAAAGAAACTTACTAATCTGTTCATTATGGTTACCTCTTGTTGGGTCATGTGCCTGGGGAGCAGCTGGAGGAAGACTAACAATTATAACATTTAACTTCTGTATTGTTTGAATCTTTATAAGCATGTATGTGAAGATTTTTTACACAATTATAATATAAAAATGTTAATGTTTACACAGTTGGTACGGAAATGTTTACAAAAAATATATTTGATAATGTTTAATTTAGTATAGCTTTGATTGGGACTTCTTTTAAAATAATCCTGATTACTTCTGTCAAAGCAGCTTATGGATAATATGGGCTCACAAGCATAATAACAAAATGGTATATCTCTGACTTCACTCCCATCTGCTCTGCAGAAGTTAAAAATAACTCTTCTTAAAATTTTCCCAAATATTTCTGGCATTAAGTACCCAGAGGCTATCTCACATATGCTCTGTAAATGAGTCTGCTTTGCTGCCATGTGGTGCCTGCCATTTTTCTCCAGTAATGATGTCTCCATTCCTTTCACCACCAAGAGTGGCTAGTATGCCAACAATGTCCATGAAGGCCACTCCTGAGCTGAAGGTGCCAATGCTGTTTGTCAGAGGCACTGAAGGTACCACTGCCAACAGAACTACTGCCTTCAACAATGCCACTGCTAATGTTGCTGCCACCATCACCACCATCTTGATACCATTCTTTCCCTCAACCCCACGTCCTATTTATCTATAAGGCCAATGGATTCAAGTTCTAAAACATATCGCCAACATGCCAACTTCCTTCCAAATCCACTATTAACACCCTGGCCCAAGCTACCACCATATTTACTTACACTATTGAAAATACCCTAAATGCTCTCCCTGTTTCCATTCTTACACCAATCCGACCCATTTTCCATGACAGTAGTAAGAATGATCCTTTAAAATATAAATTAGGTCTTATAATTTCCCTGCTCAAAATTATTCAATGACTCTTCATCACACTTAGATTAAAATTCAGAGTCTTTACCATGACTCACTAGATTGTATAATACATGATCTGGCCCCTGACTACCTCTAGAATCTCATCTTTTTAAAAAAAAATTTATTCATTTTATTTATTTATTTTTGGCTGCATCAGGTCTTCATTGCTGCGAAAAGGCTTTCTCTAGTTGCAGCGAGCAGGGGCTACTCTTTGTTGCGGTGAGCGGGCTTCTCATTACAGTGGCTTCTCTTGTTGCAGAGCTCAGGCTCTAGGCGGGCGGGCTTCAGTAGTTGTGGCACGCAGGCTCTAGAGCGCAAGCTCGGTAGTTGTGGTACACGGGCTTAGTTGCTCCGCGGCATGTGGGATCTTCCCGGACCAGGGATCAAACCCGTGTCCCCTGCATTGGCAGGCGGATTCTTAACCACTGTGCCACCAGGGAAGTCCTAGAATCTCAGCTTGTCCTACTCTCTCCTCAATCAAACCAGCCTCCTTTCTGTTCCTCAAACATGCCAAGCTTCTCCTGCCTTCGGGTTATTATATCTGCTGTTCTCCTTGCCTAGAATATTCATCTCCCAACATTTCATATGGCTTGCCTCATCCTTGTCATTCATACCTTACCTTAGATGTCTCCTCTGCAGAGAGCAAACTTCCCTGACCTACCAATCAAAATAAAAGCCACTCATTCTCTACCATATGACTTTATTTAATATTCTGCACAGCACTTCTCACTACCTGACGTTGTTCTGTTAGTCCGTTTTCACCAACAAAACTACTAGAATCCATGATCCAAGAGAGAAAGGACTTTGTCAATCCCGTTTTCACTGTTTCCTTAGTGCCTAGACTAGTGCCTGGCACATAATACAGACTCTCAATAAAATTTTGCTGAATGAAGGAATCACCATCACCAATACTGCCAGTGTTGTTGCCAAAACCAAAGCTGTTAACCCCTTGTGCTCTTACTATCCTACTGAGTTTTAGAGGACACCATTATTTTAGCTTTTACTCTTTCACAGCTCCTTAGACCTAGTCTCAAGTATGGCAATCCAGGTATGACCACAGGTATGACTCCCTGGGGGCTGAACCCAGGGGCAACTTGATTGATAGAAACATGCTACACCCAGAACCACTCTTTGCCTGCTGCATTGGTCGGTATTCTTGACTCAACCCTGTGTATCTCTAGGCTCTCATCCTCTGGAGCTGTAGTTCTTGATTTTGGCTGCACAAAGAATTACCTGAGGAAGTCTGATGGCTGGCCAGGTCCCACCCTCAGAGGTTCTGATTAATTGGTCTGAGATGCATCAAGGGCATTGGGACATTTTCAAAGCTCCCCAGCTGATTCTGATGTGATAACTGTGGCTTTGGAATACATTCTTTCACAGGGGTCTCCTTGATTCCTCAGATAAATTAGATTCCTGGTAGGTCAATTTCAAGTCCTCTTGAATCTCTCAGAATTAAGACGAATGACAACTTTAGGCTCAATCTGACACTCCTGAGGCCCTTGCTGCATGGATGTGCTGCCACATACTGATATTGAAATAGTAATACAATAATATTTTGACCAACTCAGGGTTCTGAAGATACATTTCATGATCACATTAACTGAGTTGAGGCACTTTTGAGAAATGTAGTATGTGCTTGTCGTCACTAGAGGGCTGTCAGGTAAGGTAAGCAAAAGAAGAGGAAGAAAAACTGTCAAACTTCAGAGAATCCATTTACTCCCACACTTCCTATCATTTTGATGAGTACAAAGCTAAGCTTTCTATCACTTGCCCTGACCACTTTTCAAATGTCCAGTCCTGTATATTCAAGTGGATCCTAGCGATTTCTTCCTGATTGTCCACCACCTCACGTTTAACTAAACACTAATATCAAACACATGCCTCCCCAAACTGACTTTTCTTTCTGACTTCTGTTTCTGTGCATGACGTTTTTCTTTTCCCAGGCACCTAACAAGAAACTCCACAGTCCCATGCTTCCTTTTCTCATATGTCCCCTCTCTCCATGCTCTACACTGATTTGCCTCCTAAATATTTCTCACGTCCATTTCTTCCACTTTATCCCTATTGCCATGGCCTTAGGCCAGACCCAAAGGACTTCTCACTTGGATTTTTGTAATAACCTCTGAAAGGGTATCTCTGACCCGGTTTGGGGTTGTGTACTCCTTCCTTAACAGTGCCACCAGAATGAGCTTTCAAAACCAAAAAGCTGACCGTGATCATAGCAGTCCCCTGCTTAAAACCCTTCAGTGGCTCTACACATAATAAAGTACAAATATCTCTTTAGGGCTCTTTAAGATCTGGCTCCTGCCTACTTCTCCAAACATATGTTTCACAGCCCCTTCTCTTGCATGCTAAGATCTGATGTCTACAAACTTGCAGTTCCCCCATCTGTGCCTTTGTAAGTGTTATTTCCTCTGTCTACAATGCCCTTCCTCCTCTTTTTAATCTTTTTAAGCTACTCATCTCTCAAACTTCAGCTATGGAGTTTCCTTCTTTTTCCAGGCAAAGGTAGCCATTCTGGTGCTGCCAGGGCATCAGGATTTTTCAAAGCTCTCCAGGTGATTCTGATGTGTACCAACGTTGAGAACCACTGCTGCCATATATCTCTAAAACTACAATGTATTTCAACTAGTTTTAGGCATATCTGTCCTCCTTTCTAAACTCTAAGGTCTTTGAGGGAATAAACTATGTCTTATTCAATTTTACAGTCCTAGTACCTGGGGACAAGAAATGAATGAACGAGTGAATAAACCCTCCCAATGATATAAAATATACAAGTTTCCACTAATATTTTTGTCATATCATAACCACATGTAAGTCTCTTCTGTAAAAATATGATGGAGCATTGCCTTATAGGAACATAAGAATTGTCTTGCTGATTTAGACTAAATATTGTCATCAATAGTGTAAAAGAACATGATTGTCCTCATTGACAACTACCTTAACCTGCTCAAAGATACACCTATAACAATTTTAGCTTCCTGAAATAATTTATTATAAAACCATTTAGAAGTTGTTTATAATTTTAGCTAGTCCTATTTTGTGGGGATAAATTTACTATTGGCATGCAGCAGCATTCCAGGGCCTGCTGGGAGACACAGAGTACAATGAAGCCACCTAAAATTTTCTTTTTTAGATAGAACTCGATCCTATGCCCCAGGACAATTTATCCCCACAGCAGCTTCCCTAGATGCCTCCATTACACCATCACATTCTTATCAACAGCTGCTTAGCTAAAAAGTCCTGAGGACAGCTCATCCAGCCCAGCCCAAAAGACTTGAAGATATTTCTGGGATCAGAAGAGAGATAGTTGAGAGACCATGGAAATAGAAGACAGCTGCTGTTGTCATTCCACAACAAAGAAGACACCAGACAACTTGGGCCTTCATCCTAGGTAGGAGTGCCTAACCACAGTTTGGAGGTTTCTGGCCCATGAGGAAATATGAAGGCCTAACCTGAGTTGGGTCTGGGAAATGCATTCTTCTAACCTGAACCCTGCTTTGGCAGGGGTGTCCTGTCAAAGACTCTCTCAACTCCTTTCACGTAATTTATCTAGACACACACAGGGTATTTAAGGGCCGGAACCATTACTCTTATCCCAAAGAACAGGAACCTGAACAGGCCATGGACGGCAGCAAGAAAGTACCTTCGTACATAGGTAGACAGATCAAGAAAACCAGGGTTCAAAATTAGTTGGAGCACGTATTAACAAACTCTAATGTAGGAGCATAGTCTAAAGCTACAGGCAGCCAGGAGGCTGCTTGTCGCCTCAGCTCTAGTCTAAGGAGGACTGTTCAACGATTAAAATGGCAAACATTCTTCCTATTTTCAGGACTTAAAGGGTGAGCATCTTGTCTTTTAACTGAAAGCTCGAACAGCCTTGCAGATGGGATGAAATGCACCTGGACATCCTCTAGCTGGGCTCCTCGTTTTTTCGCTACTGACCAGCTCCCATGGTCTATTCCAAACACAAGTAAACTTAAAGCGCTGAGAAGAAAATGTGGAGAAAAGCTATTTACATTTGTGGTAATGGCAAAGTATTGCTCAACTTTGCAAAGGTTGAACCACTAAGTAGGTCCTTGCAGTATTCACTGCTAATATTCCCTATAACACAGAGGAATGACAACAGTCACTAGACCCCGACCTTGAAGTCTATTTTTTCTAATTAGTTTTCCCTACTTCCACCTTCCAGACCCAGATTACAATATAAGCTTTAATTTCCTTTTTGGTCTTTAGAGGGACAAAGTCCTTTGTTATCTGGCCTTCAACAGACATGGGTTTGGGCTTCAGCTTGAAACGGCATTAACTTCCTGACCACCTCTCATCACCCACTTGGTTAGTTTCCCTCTGGTTGCTCCCAGGATGTCCTGTTTCTATCTCTTCCTCCCTGCTTGCGACAGAGGTCCTGCTCCCACGCTGTTCCTGGTCCCTGCCCCCAGGATTACAGCATCCTAAGTGGTCTGCCATTGGTCTCGATTGCCTCTCTCCAGACTCTCCCTGGCTGCTGTACTTTCTGGCTTCCATCATATATTCCACACCCAGTGCTCTTGAGCTTCTTTCCATCCCTGACCCTGGTCATCCCATGTTTTCTGTCTCTTCTCTTTTTTTTCCAAAGAAACACCTTTAGATTTTGGATTTTTTTCACGAGTTTACCCCTAGGTATCACCCACCCACTATGTAGCGCTCCATTTCCTTACCTCCCTGTAGTTCAATCTTTCCCCCATTCAGGCTTGAACAATACACATTTTCAAAAGTACCCCCAACACACACACACACACTAATTGCCATTAACCATTTACATGTACTCAAGATTCTTACATTTAGATTTTAAGAGTCCCACTTTTAGACCTCCTCTTCCCAATTTCACAGTCACTTTGAAGAAGAAAGGCATTTTTGTCTATAGCTGTCTCTGAGTATTTATGGCTGGAATCCTCAATCTGATGGCCAAATGGCAGCATGAAAATATAATGTGAAACTCCCTCAGGTAAACCTTGCTTAAAGTGTTATCTAAGGACCACCTGTATCACAGTCACTTGGGGGAGGCTTCTCCAAATGCTAATTTTAGGGGCTTCCCAGAAATAAGAATTCAATAGGTCTAGGGTGAAGTTCTAAAATCTATATTTTAACCGGCTCCCTAGAAGAGGGTATAGCTTGAAAATCACTGCAGTAAGACATGCTGCGTACATAGCTTTCCTAACTTTAGGTGTTAGGATCTTGACTGTGGTCATCAGATTATACATCCATAACAGTATGTGGAGAGTTCTTTAACGTGGGACTTTATGAAGACAGCAAAAATAACTGAACCTGAACTGAACTCTAATAACAAGAACCATATACCTACTCATACACACACACACACACACACACACACACACACACACACACACACACACACACACTGCTTGTTTACCTACTGCATATATTTAGATAAAAGCAATCATAAGGGTCTATGGTGGGTTTTGTTATCAATCTCCATATCCTCCTTTCTAAGGAAGTGACCTGTGTACATTTTCCTCCCAGGATCTAAGGATCACTATCTTTCTGCCAAGTTGTTATTATCTCGTGCTGACTGAGCTGGGAGATCCAATTCCTGCTTCAGAGTGCTTATTAGGAATCCCATGCACTTGCTCTAAGTATCGAGAATTAAATGATTTCTATGTTAAGCTTTACATCCTTCCAATATGTTCTGCAAACAGGTGACTACCTATTGTACTAGTTAATTGGAATTGTTCCAAAAGAGAGCCAGTGGGGAGGCAAGGGAATATATGAAAATCAACCGAGGTGCTTTTTCAAGTGACATGTGCCCTCTGTCCAGGATGCCTGAGATTTTGGCAAGATTCATGCTTGTGGATGGGGTAGGAAATTCAGGTTAAGAATTACGCTCTGGGGCTTCCCTGGTGGCGCAGTGGTTGAGAATCCACCTGCCGATGCAGGGGACACGGGTTCGTGCCCCGGTCCAGGAAGATCCCACATGCCGCGGAGGGGCTGGGCCCGTGAGCCATGGCCGCTGAGCCTGCGTGTCTGGAGCCTGTGCTCCGCAATGGGAGAGGTCACAACAGTGAGAGGCCCGTGTAACGCAAAAAAAAAAAAGAATTACGCTCCGACCAGCATTCTGCATATATGTTATCTGGAACAGGTGGAGTCTCTTATTTTTTTTAAATCAGCATTTTTCAAGGTGAGACAATGGGAGGTGCATTTTAAATACATTTTGCTGGGAAAAGTCACTCGTGGTTTGTTTTTTGTTTTTTTTTTTTTTTTTTTTGTGGTACACGGGCCTCTCACTGTTGTGGCCTCTCCCATTGCAGAGCACAGGCTCTGGACGCGCAGGCTCAGAGGCCATGGCTCACGGGACCAGCCGCTCCGCGGCATGTGGGATCTTCCCGGACAGGGGCACGAAGCCGTGTCCCCTGCATTGACAGGCGGACTCTCAACCACTGCGCCACCAGGGAAGCCCCACTCGTGGTTTTGAATCTAAGCTGAAAACAAATTCTCCTGTTTCTCTCACTACACAAGTCCATAACACAACTCTTCCTCTATGCACCATAAACATCCTCCACAACCATCCCAACCCTTACTCCTGGGTCAGCATCAGCTCAAGGTATTACTACCTAATCACTTCTTGCCTTCTATCCATTGACCTACAGAATGACTTTTACATTTACAATGGGCATCCTCAGAGATTGACAGTATCTACAGTCTTTCCCAGGGCTGGTATGAGATACGGCTTAGATTCTGAGTTTCCCACATATGGTATATGACCAGAGGGAATGTGTTTCTGTCACTAGCTTCATTGACCTTCATCCCTCAACCAAAATGATGGACATCGAATAGCTGTCCACTAATCAATGTATACCCAAAGGAGGAAGACAGATTCCACTCAAAAAAATCATTGACCCCTTCTTAAACAAAAAGGTTATGGCTCCTCAATAAGAAAGTAACTGAGTTTCAAATAAATTGAATCTCCACATGTCCTAGGCAGACCAGATATCTTTATGCTATGTGGAAAGAAAGGATTCTCACCTTCTACCCAAACAGTGCTTGATCTACTTTCTGCAATTCTCTAGGCCAGAAAGTATCTGCTTCAAGACCTGCTGCTGGTAGAAGTAGTTATATCACACTACCTGATCCAGGACTTCAAACATCCTTAGTTTTTCAAAGACACAATAAATCTGGTAAAGCATATCCACCACAACAACTATGCAATGCCCTAATCAATATAAACCTAAAGGCAGAGCTTCTGTATAATCAGTTTTACTTTTTGCCAAAAAGACTGCCTCCATGATAATTGTACACATCTTAATACACCTGGCCAAACATCTTTCTGTGGAATAGAACTGAACTGAGAGACATTCACAGAAAGATAGACAAGATAAAAAGGCAGAGAGCTATGTACCAGATGAAGGAACAAGAGAAAACCCCAGAAAAACAACTAAATGAAGTGGAGATAGGCAACCTTCCAGAAAAAGGATTCAGAATAATGATAGTAAACATGATCCAGGACCTCGGAAAAAGAATGGAGGCAAAGATCAAGAAGATGCAAGAAATGTTTAACAAAGACCTATAAGAATTAAAGAACAAACAAACAGATGAAAAATACAATAACTGAAATGAAAAATACACTAGAAGGAATCAATAGCAGAATAACTGAGACAGAAGAACAGATAAGTGACCTGGAAGACACAATGGTGGAATTCACTGCTGCGGAACAGAATAAAGAAAAAAGAATGAAAAGGAATGAAGACAGCCTAAGAGACCTCTGGGACAACATTAAATGCAGCAACATTCTTATTACAGGGGTCCCAGAAGGACAAGAGAGAGAGAAAGGACCCGAGAAACTATTTGAAGAGATTATAGTCGAAAACTTCCCTAACATGGGACAGGAAATATCCACCCAAGTCCAGGAAGCACAGAGAGTCCCAGGCAGGATAAACCCAAGGAGAAACACGCCAAGACACATAGTAATCAAATTGACAAAAACTAAAGACAAAGAAAAATTATCGAAAGCAGCAAGGGAAAAATGATTAATAACATACAAGGGAACTCCCATAAGGTTAACAGCTGATTTCTCAGCAGAAACTCTACAAGCCAGAAGGGAGTGGCATGATATATTTAAAGTGATGAAAGGGAAGAACCTACAACCAAGATTACTCTACCCAGCAAGGATCTCATTCAGATTTGATGGAGAAATCAAAAAGCTTTACAGATAAGCAAAGGTAAGAGAATTCAGCACCACCAAATCAGCTCTACAACAAACGCTAAAGGAACTTCTCTAAGTGGGAAACACAAGAGAAGAAAAGGACCTACAAAAACAAACCCATAACAATTCAGAAAATGGTAATAGGAACATACATATCAATAATCACCTTAAACGTGAATGGATTAAATGCTCCAACCAAAAGACACAGGCTCGCTGAATGGATACAGAAACAAGACCCACATATATATACTGTCTACAAGAGACCCACTTCAGACCTAGGGACACATAGAGACTGAAAGTGAGGGAATGGAAAAAGATATTCCATGCAAATGGAAATCAAAAGAAAGTTGAAGGGCTTCCCTGGTGGTGCAGTGGTTGAGAATCAGCCTGCCAATGCAGGGTACACGGGTTCGTGCCCCGGTCTGGGAAGATCCCACATGCCACAGAGAGGCTGGGCCTGTGAGCCACGGCCGCTGAGCCTGTGCATCCGGAGCCTGTGCTCCACAACGGGAGAGGCCACAACAGTGAGAGGCCCGGGTACGGCAAAAAAAAAAAAAAAAATCCTCGTAGTTTTAATGGGCTAGTCGAGTGCAAGGGACCAAAAAGACAAATCCTGGGGCCCAGGCAAGGTTAGAAGTTAGATCAGGCACACACCATCACTTTCTTTCTCTGCTTAAAGTCAGACCCCCAAAGGTGCTTGTCCTGGTTTTGGCTCTGGGTAGGAAACAGAGAGAGAGAGAGAGAGAGAGAGAGAGAGAGAGAGAGAGAGAGAGAGAGATTTCCTTTAGACATCATAACCCTAGGCAGGTCTGGGTCCAGAAATCACATTACCTCTATGGCCAAAACACCTCATACCAGAAACTTAGCTTAAAATAGTTCTGGATTGGCAGTATTCCCAGGTGACGAGGAGGAGGAAGTGCAAGTCTCCTCTAGAAGTATTCACTGTAAACCCAGGTTTCAATCTCCAAAGAGAAAGTTCCAATGAAATGTGTGCTCACAAATAAACACCAAAATACACATGAGGGAAAATATGAAAGACAGGTAAAGACATACAGAGGATATAATGAGAAGGATCAACATGCATCTAGTGGAAGTTCTAGAAGGAAATATTAAAGAGAATAAGAGAGAATGGCTATGAATTTTCCACAGTTAGCAAATTACAAATCCTCAGATTCAGGCCACATTTAGCGAGCTTGCTTACTTTGTCTACTAAACTTATTAGGCGAATATCAACTTTTCACTTGCCCGCATGAGAATCCTGGATTGACCACAATCAGGGTGTCCATTCATCTCAACTTCAAAAGGAGCAACGGGCAATGAGCACAGCTGCTTGAATAAGCCTTATGGTTTTTTTCAGAATACTAGAAATGCAATTCTGTATAATCAACACAGACATTTCCTTCAGAGTCTGAAGTGGTATCTGGTAGGTGAGCTCTATTAATTCTAACTCCTAGCTTGACCATTCTGCAATCTCCAAAAGGAAAAACAGAGAGAAAAGTATGCATTTTGATGCAGTATACTGGGAAAAGTGTGCATTTAAGGGCCAGGTACACCCAAGTTCAAATTCTGACCCTGCTACTGTGCTTCAGGTCCCTACATATAAAAGTTTTTTAAAAAACACAGTGGGGGAAGGTTTGAGAACTGAATGACTGAGATAACATGTAAAAAGCCAGCCAGATCACTGGTACAGCACAAGTGATTATTCCCTTTTCATCCCCCCATCCCTCTTCTTAGGTCATGACTTTCAGACTTCTGTCCAAGACTGAGGTCAGATCCCTGATTAGTTTTTAAACAAATTGTCTACTTTTGACAAAATGGCCATTTTAGGTATAAAACTTTGTTAAAATTTTGAAAAACTAAAATTATGTCTACTATTTCTCAAGTTCAAGATGTATATGGTCAAGCTGGGTCTAAAGATTGAAGAGATACTGACCAACGAGAATGGCCAGCCAGTGTGACCCAGATGGATAGGATGACTGAAGTAGGAGAAAATATTTGGCATGACAAGCTAGATTTCAAGTCCATAACTTAGCACTAGCCAGGGAACATTGGAAGACTGTGGTCAAGGCAGGTTGGAGAAGGCTGGTGACCAGAAGTTTAGGCTTCAAAGATGAGGAACATAGGCAAAAGCCATAAATGAAAAGCTAGGCATTTAGTTATTCAGGGACTAGGCAATGACTTCTGGGAGCCCAATTTCCAGGTGATCTGGATTGCATGTGTCACATTCCAGGCACAGAGTACTGAAGCTACAAGTCAGAGCTCAAATTAAGAGTTTAGGTGACAGGGATGAAAAACCCAGCCCAGAAGGACTAAGTTATACCACTGTTAACCCACTACTAGTACAATGCCTAGCATATAGCAAGCCCTCTGTTGAATGAATGAAAGAGTGAATGAATGATCAAGCAACCACCGTGAAGCCATATAAAAATACTGGAAGGTCAGTAGTAAGATTAACAGTGAAACTAAGTCTAAATTCTAAAGGCAGTACCATACGACCCAGCAATCCCACTACTGGGCATATACCCTGAGAAAACCATAATTCAGAAAGACTCATGTACCAAAATGTTCATTGCAGCTCTATTTACAATAGCCAGGACATGGAAGCAACCTAAGTGTCCATCAACAGATGAATGGATAAAGAAGATGTGGCACATATATACAATGGAATATTACTCAGCCATAAAAAGAAATGAAACTGAGTTATTTATAATGAGGTGGATGGACCTGGAGTCTGTCATACAGAGTGAAGTAAGTCAGAAGGAGAAAAACAAATACCGTATGCTAACACATATATATGGACTCTAAGGGAAAAAAATGTCATGAAGAGATTAGTGGTAGGACAGGAATAAAACACAGACTTACTCGAGCATGGATTTGAGGATATGGGGAGGGGGAAGGGTGGGCTGTGACGAAGTGAGAGAGTGGCAGGGACATATATACACTATCAAATGTAAATTAGATAGCTAGTGGGAAGCTGCTGCATAGCACAGGGAGATCACCTCTGTGCTTTGTGACCACCTAGAGGGGTGGGATAGGGAGGGTGGGAGAGAGGGTGATGCAAGAGGGAAGAGATATGGGAACATATGTATATGTATAACTGATTCAGTTTGTTGTAAAGGAAAAACTAACACACTATTGTAAAACAATTATACTCCAATAAAGATGTTAAAAAAAATAAAAAAAAAAATTCTAAAGGCAGGCAGGTTCACTCAATGGTTAAAGATCACAGAAGCAAGGGAACCAGAGAGTTCCTAACATCACATGGGTAGCAGGACTGCTGCGGTTCTGGAGAATATTTTGTAAACGGGGTTGAATTTTGGAAGTACTGTGTGTGAGTGTATGTGAAGCAAGATACTTCTTTCATATTTTAAATGCATGTTAGGTAATTTTTTCTGATCTCACTGTTTTTTCTTCTGTTATATTACACCTTAATGTTCACTCCCAGTGTTACATTTATTCCCAAGTGCACTCAAGGACTTCAGAAAGCAAACAGCACCTGCTGATGTATCACACTTGTTTTGCCATGACCTACCTAGATTCATGGTTCTTAACTAGCAGAGGGAAGATAGGGATATATACCCTTGGAGTAGTTTTCTATTGTTTCATAACAAATTACCAATTTGTTAGTGGCCTAAAAAAGTGGCCTAAAAAACACGAATTTGTTAGCTCACAGTTCTGTAAATCAGAAGGCTGGGTAGTGTGGCTGAGCTCTCTGCTCAGGCTCTAACAAGGCTGAAATCAAGATGTCAGCTAGGCTGCTTTCTCGTATGGAGATTGGGATCCTCTTCCCACCCCATTCAGGTTGTCGACAGAACTCAGATCCCTGCAGCCAGAAGACTGAGGTCCCCCTTTCCCTACTATCAGCAGGGAGCTACTCTTGGTTCCTAGAGGCCACATTCCACACCCCTTGGCCCCCAAAGGCAGTATACAGCATAGATGTTTGCTTTCTTCTTTTTAAATGTTTGCTTTCTTTTTTTTTTAGATGTTTGCTTTCTTCCAAGCCTGCCAGAGTGTATTTCTCTGACTTCCTTTTCCCATCAGTTAGAGAAAATTCTGCTTTTTTTCTTTTCTTTTTTTTTTTTTTTTTTTTTTGCGTTACACGGGCCTCTCACTGTTGTGGCCTCTCCCGTTGTGGAGCACAGGCTCCGGACGCGCAGGCCCAGCGGCCATGGCTCACGGGCCCAGCCGCTCCGCGGCATGTGGGATCTTCCCGGACCAGGGCACGAACCCGTGTCCCCTGCATCGGCAGGTGGACTCTCAACCACCGCACCACCAGGGAAGCCCGAAAATTCTGCTTTTAAAGGGCTCATGTGATTAGGTCAGATCCACAGGTATAATCTCCCTATCTTAAAGTCAACTGATTTGGGACTTTAATTACATCTGCAAAATCCCTTCATAGCAGCACCTAGATTAGCACTGAATTGAATAACTGGGAGAAGATGTGTGTATAGAAGAAGCTAGGAAATCTTTAGGGTCTATCTTAAAATTCTGCCTACCATAAATGCCAATGTTGAGATGTTCCTATTTAGATAAATACCATAAAAAGTGGGAAAAAAAAGAAATATCAACCAATTGCTTTAATTTTTTGGTTGTAATATTATTATTTCAGACACTTCACTCATTAATATGGCTCATTTGCTGTAAGTTAGTCAAACTAGAGGAAACTCTGGGGAGATAACAAAAATAAAATAAAATAAAATAGAATAAAATAAAATAAGTGTAACCTTGGGCTTAAATCTTGACCACTAAATGCTAGCTGTAAAACTCTGGGTAAGTTATTTAACTCTTTTAAACTTCAGTTTCCCTACCTATAAAATGGGGATAATAGTAGTATACTCCTCATATAGTGCATGATGGATTAAGTGAAATAATATGTGCAAAGTACTTAATACAATATCTAGCACTCATTTAATGATAGCAATTATTATTTTATCATTGAATTACATAAGACATGTAAAACTGTCTCAGAAAGCATAAAGAATGATTCTGATGTAACATATTATCACTAGGTACACACAGAGGGCACACCATTAGACAGGAATCCTGTACATAAGGTGAATATGTTTAGTATGTACACATATTATCACATACTTATTTAATGTACCACTTTAATTGTGCAGTTGAAATTCCCACTTACCTTTGTCTCTGAACACATTCAGCATAAACAAATCAGCATACAGTTGACCCTTGAACAACATGGATTTGAACTGTGCAGGTCCACTTACATGTGGATCTTTTTCAATAAATACGTACTACAGTACTACATGAACCAAGGTTGACTGAATCCAAAGATGCGTAACCACAGATACGGAGGGCCAACTGTAAAGTTGTAAGTGGATTTTTTGACCTCTAACCCCCACATTGTTCAAGGGTCAACTGTATGCTCCCAAGATGAAGAACATAAAGAGGACTCATAATCATCTTTAAATAGATTAAAGGTTTTGTATGGATTTAGTAGCCAGAATTATAACCAGTGGAAGGAAAATACAGAAATGCAGATTTGGGCTAAATACAATGAAGAGATTTGCTAACATTTATCAAAAAATGGATTGGGTAAATAGTAAGTTCCATGTCCCTGAGTGACCACTTATCGGAGAAGTTTGTAAAATGAATTCATGCATTAGATATGAGGCTTACACTAATGACCTTTAAAGTCCCTTCCAATTTTAACAGTGCACACACATGCATTATCCTGATTGATATTTCTATATAAATGTTTGACACTGGATTGTTTCACCGATTAAAAAATACATATGTATATGTGTCTATATATGTATGTACATATATATTCCTTTTCTTCCCTGAAAGAAAAATAAAAGATCTCTTCCTCAGATTTTGACCTGGAGTGAAATTTTGAAGCATAAATTTCATATGTCTTAGTTTTTCTCTCTTTAGATCAGGCCATATATACTGCTTATTGTTTTGAAAAACAAAATTATGCTTAGTCCATTTTATTTACAAGTGAACCTCTAATATTTTACTTTGCTTCTAGAAGCTCCATATCAGTGCATCATTTCACAGTTGCTTTGGAAATTACCATTACCATTCTCTTTGTGTGTCAGGCTTGCAGTGCAGAAAATATGACTTTTTACCAGTAGACCAATTACATTCCAGTATTTTCTTTGTGGGTATCTTTTCCAAGTTCATTTTCTCAGTGGCCCTTATTAAACTGTTCCAGAAGCTAAGTGTGACACCTGTAATAGGCCCAGGACTCACACTCATGCACTATATTGGGAATGAATCTCAGATTTTCATTTTGTGTGTAAGTCTACCTTGTATATGATTGCTTATATATTTTCTTCTAACATTTTTCCCTTGTTTACAAAGTAATACATATTCACCATAGAAAACTGAGTCATTATATAAAGGTACAAATAACCAAAACTTTCATTATTATTTTAATCAGCAACCAAAGACAATCACCATCAAGCATTTATGAATATTCTTCCAGAATTCCCTATGCTTATATACACATATAGATACACAGATAAATAATCTTACATAAATGGGATTATTCCTCATGCAGTTATTTCATAACATCTGTTTTCATTTAATGCATCATGCGCTCCTGTCATGTCAATGAATATAGAGACTTACCCCTTAACAGCTGGTGGTTAGCACATTGCTCCTGTCTGCTAGTAACCCTTTCTTGAAAAAAACATCCATTGCATACTCCATGTGGTCCTAGTGAGGAAGATGATCACAGTAGTCTCTCCCCACATGGTGTGTGGCAGGGAATCAGTTGACCCAGAGAGGTTTCCTAAGACCAATCAACATAGACCCTGAGATTTAATATATCAACACCAAGAGAAAGTTTTACTTCCTTTGGGATTGAGAATTATTAAGACATTATAAACTGAAGTTGCTTGCAGCCATCTTAGCTGAGTACAAAAAGGAAGCTGTCTGATAGGAAAATTGAAGCCAAAGCACAAAAAGAAGCGGAGATAAGCAAAGAAGAGAGGCAGACAGAAAGAGAATGTTTTGATATATCTTAGACCCTGGATCCAGCCATGCCTAAAGTTACTTCATCTGGACTATAGTCTGTGCTGCTATAAGACAACATATGGGGACTTCCCTGGTGGCACATTGGTTAAGAATCCGCTTGCCAATGCGGGGGACACGGGTTCGAGCCCTGGTCAGGGAAGATCCCACATGCCGCAGAGCAACTAAGCCCATGCGCCACAACTACTAAGCCCGCGTGCCTAGAGCCCATGCTCCACAACAAGAGAAGCCACCGCAATGAGAAGCCCGCACACCGCAACGAAGAGTAGCCCCACCTGCCGCAACTAGAGAAAGCCCGCGTGCAGCGACGAAGACCCAATGCAGCCAAAAATAAATAAATAAATATTTTAAAAAGACAACATATGCTTTTCCACAAAATTACTGCGCTATGCAAAGTTGTTCAATAAAAACCACAGGGCTTATGGGGGAAATGGGGCTATGAGTGCAACATTCAAGAACTGTCAGTGACACATACACAAAAAGATACAAACCTAATGAAAATGGTAGCAGTTTTACACATTAAATGGTTAAGAAATACATAAATACTACAATAAATATGGTGCTTTATTTTGAAAAAGAACTAAAGTTTGCTTGTGGAAATGGGCTATCAGAAGGGTTGCAACTTGTGAATTATTGTGAAGTGGTGGAAGGAGGGTTATCTGAAATCAGATGGAAAGCTGTAACACTCGATGTGGATGGATGTGACTCAAAACACACAATGAAGTGAGGTAACTGGTAGACGTTTGAGGTCTGTGTGCGTGTATTTTGTGTATTCCTACGCAACTTGATTCATCTGGGTGTAGTTTTCTGTTTTCACCTGTTTCTGGCTGACAAAATTGCACATAAGCAAATGCAAAATTCACCTTCCGCTTAAATTGTCTCTAATATATTAGTCACAAAGGAACAGACAAATGTTAGAGCAGTCTGTACTTGACTATGTTAGCGAATAAATACCCTTCTTTTGTTTAAGATAATTCCAGTTATCTTTCTTCCAGGGTCCTGAATATTAATACATGGCTACAAAATATTCCATTGAACAATACTAACACATTTTAAGTGTCAGGCTGGCTTTTCTGTGTCTCTTGACACATTTCTAGACTACCATTCTCTACTTTCAGTTCTTGTGTGCTCAGAGATTGAAAATTCATTTTAATATGAACATAAACCATCATTAAGAAGGTGAAGTAGACCTGAAAAAGATATAAAAATTCCAAAGCCAAATAGATTTTTTGAATTTGTACTATTATAATCTGTAATACAACTGACTTTTCAAACAGATAATTGAAAGTTGATGATTACAGAATTTAGTCTTGGCCTTGACAAACTGTGGCCAGTTTCAGAATGATTTTTTTCATGGATTCCGATACTTCAAAATCCACAAAATCTCTCACAGAGATTACAATATTAAATCTTTTCATGTCAATATTGTATCTCAAATCACCTAGCCCTGTACATAAAAAGTTTTCCCCTGAGTTATCATGTTAGCTCTTGTTTATAACAAAAGGCTACATGCATTACAGTTTTGTTACTGATGTTTTAAGTGATTATCCTTGGGGTTGGAGCAAAATTGGCTCCAAGGATACTGCCATTTTGTATTATTCTTGACAAGAGGAGAGAGCGAGTATCCCACAGACAAGCTGTTCTATACACTGGCTGTGACCCTAGCCTTTGAAACTCCTAAGTAGAGTTTATGCTGTGCAGATAAGGAGGCATAAAAAGTTTCCTTAAACCCACCTTAGCCTTAGACCTGTGCAGTTTTTATAGTCATTGGAAATGAGCCAGGTGGGAAAATGTTTTATTCTCATTTTTATCTATATGTATAATTTTGTGCCATTATACTATTCTGTTGTGAAACTAATTCAAACAACCATTTAATTTGAGTGTAATTTCAGCTCTCAGTTACCCTAGAAAATAGTATCCTCTGGATCAGGGGTTGGCAAAATTTTTCTGCAAAGAGGCTGAGGGTAAATATTTTAGGCTTTGAGGGCCATAGAGTCTCTGTCCCCACTACTCAACTCTGCTCTGAAAGCAAACATATACAATATATAAACAAATAGGGCTGGTTGTGTTCCAATAAAACTTTATTTACAAAAAGAGACAGCAGGACAAATTTGTCCAGTGTACCAGTACCATAATTTGCCAACCCCTGCTTTGGGACCAATAGCTTTCTTTTTCTTTCTTTTTTTTTTTTTTTTTTTGATGGAGCCTTGCAGCAGTCTCTTGAGATTCAAGGAAGGCCAAGCAGGCAGGAACCTGAACTATCCCTGCTTCAACTAAAATAGTTTTTATTTTTATGATATGTGGACTTTTGCATGAAATTAGGTTTGATTAAAGGGTTCCATTTCTAATAAAGAGAAAGGTTCAAACCCACTGCCTTGGACTAAGCCTAAAACCTGCTGCTTTAAAACTCAAGAACAGATGTTTCAGGCAAAACAAACACATCTTCTGACATCTTTAAAAATGATCATAGGTGGTACACATGTGTTTTGATGTTCCCAGAAATTCACTTTCTCATAAAATTGATAAAAGCATTTACATAATTTTAACAGCTCTAAAAATGTTATCAGCTTAATCTTTCCTATTTCATTTTAACTTTTTTCTAAGTATAATGTTTAAGGTACCTTAAAAGGTCCAAGAGAGGTGGTATGGTATAGTGAAAAAAGCACCAAATTAGGACTCTGTGTTTTCCTCCATTGCTAGATTGTGAGCTTCTGGAAGAGAGGAACTAAGTTGTCTTTTTCATCTTTGAATTATCCTCAGCACCTAGAATAATACATGACACCAAACTTTAATTTTTAAGGCAAATGTAAATTCACTATCACAAAGCTAGGAAGAAAATAAATTCAGGTAGTTTATTTACTCGTATCTTTCCATAATCCATAAGGAAAATAGCATATCTCTCCCAGTGAGCAACAAAATTAAAAGTTAGTACTTTGAGATATATTTTTATACCTAGGAAATTAACATGTTTAAAACACATAAAAGCTAGGGACTTCCCTGGTGGTCCAGTGGCTAAGACTCCGTGTTCCCAATGTAGGGGGCCAGGGTTCGATCCCTGGTCAGGGAACTAGATTTCCACATGCCACAACAAAGAGTTCACATGCCACAACTAAAAGATCCCCCGTGCCACAACTAAGACCCGATGCAGCCAAATAAATATTTTTTTAAAAAATTTATTTATTTTTGGCTGTGTTGTGCCTTCGTTGCTGCGCCCGGGCTTTCTCTAATTGTGGCAAGCAGGGGCTACTCTTGGTTGCGATGTGCGGGCTTCTCATTGCGGTGGCTTCTCTTGTTGCGAAGCACGGACTTTAGTAGCTGTGGCTCGCAGGCTCTAGAGCACAGGCTCAGTAGTTGTGGCGCACGGGCTTGGTTGCTCCGTGGCATGTGGTATCTTCCTGGACCAGGGCTCAAACCCGTGTCCCCTGCGTTGGCAGGCAGGTTCTTAACCACTGCGCCACGAGGGAAGCCCTAAATAAATATTTTTAAACAAAAAAAAAGCTAATAATTATTGGACAGTGCCAAAAGTCATGTCCTCACAAGGATCCACAAATCCCTTATGTGCAATTCTTAAATCCCCAAAGCTCTGGAAACCAAACATTTTTGTTTTGTACTTTTAGTAACTTATTGACAGTCAAATTACTCTAACCTAAACTTACTTGACAGTAGTAGCTGATCTGAACTGAAGGAGGTTATTTACTGGTATTTATTTACCACATATGAATAATCATATGGTTTACTGCAAAAAATATTACCCTATTTCATTATGCAGCGTTTTCCCTGAACTTCTAGGGTGTTAAAGAATACACAGTATATGGCATTTGGTTTTACACAACTCCAGATCTTTTCCTGGTTGCTTTCCGGAGGAATCTAGAGCCCCATTCCATCCTGAGGCCATGCCCCTGGTCCCACTTGTCTTTTCTGCGACCATCTTGAGCAACAATTGAGCCTGCAAACGGATCAGAGCGCCTTCCTGTCATGGCAGTGGGAAAAGTAAATGTGCTTCCCAATCACAAAGAAAGTCAGTATTATCACTTTGATGGTCCATGATGCGTTAAGAAAGAACATCTTGGTCTTTTATTTGTTTGTTTTTGCGGTATGCGGGCCTCTCACTGTTGTGGCCTCTCCCGTTGCGGAGCACAGGCTCCGGACGCGCAGGCGCAGCGGCCATGGCTCACGGGCTTAGTTGCTCCGCGGCATGTGGGATCTTCCCGGACCAGAGCACGAACCCGTGTCTCCTGCATCGGCAGGCGGATTCTCAACCACTGCGCCACCAGGGAAGCCCTACATCTTGGTCTTTTAAAAAGCACCTTTCTAAAGCAGAAACTAACACACCATTGTAAAACAGTTATACTCCAGTAAAGATGTTAAAAAAAATAAATAATAAATAAATTTTAAAAATAAAAAGCACCTTTCTGTTTTCATCACTGGACATTGGGCAGTCGAGGATTAGAATTAAGTTACTAGCTCTTAGCCTTGCAACGGAATCTGCTCAATATATATTTACCATTTGACTGACGCACATCTTGGCCAGTATGTGAGAATTTCTCTCGCATTGAGTGTGTGCAAAAATGCATATTTGTAGGGAGAAAGTAACTGGAGGCCCTACAGTGGCTTAGCTCCATCAACAAATCCATCATTACTCCACGCAACTGGCACGCTCCCCACGTATCTCTCTTGGACCCCACCCTCTGACCGGCAGGATCGTATCTAGGGATCTCAATTGGAGAGCTTGTAGTAAATAGGACGGGTTATGCCCGTAACGCTAGAGGAGGTGGACCTGCCTACTCCCTAGGGTGGGATATTCCGCGCTTGGATAAATTAAAACGACGTAAATTCAAACCACAATGCCAACTTTTCCCGACAGCATTTCCTTGTAAGAAAAAAAGCAGACTCCAAATCACCCCTCTAAAAATGCCTCTTTGGAACTGCAGAGTTAGTGGGTAGGACACTCTGCCGGACCCCACCTACGTCGGGCGCGCTCTCTCAAGGCCGGGGTACCTCGCCGCTCCTGCGCGGGTTCTAGACTCCTCCCCTCAGAACTCTCATCCCCACCCTTCCCCGCTACTTCCGGTCCTCACCGAACGCCCTCAACGCGCTTGCGCCGTTTTGATAGGCTTCTCGAGTACAAGAAATCTGAGCGCTGCTTCCCAGGAACCGCCCCCGCCTCCTCTTCGCTCCGCCCACGCCTCACTGGGCCCTCCTGAAATCTCGCGAGGGTTGGTAAGCGTCCGTATTTTGCGGGCAACTGGCTTTCCCAGCTGCTGTAATTGCAGCTGCGGGAGAAACTGGAGCTGCTGTCGTCGGCGCGCCCCCCCTCCCCCACTGAGGAGAGCCACCGCCTCTTCCCTCGCTCTCCTCATACACCTAACGCCGGGAGCGGCGGCAGCAACAGTCCCTGAACCCACCGGCGCCTCCTCAGGCGGCCGCACTGCTGGTCATTCCCTCAGTCCGGCAGCTGCCGGTGGCCCCCTGGCACTGTCCGGCTCCTCACTTCAGATCGTCTGCTCCCTCCTCATCCTCCCCCGGGACCCACCTCCCCACGGCCTCGCCGGGGTGGAGGACGACGAGGAGGAGACGAGAGTCACCCTCGCTCCAGGCGGCGCCGGCTCCCTCACCCGCGGGTGTGTCCTATAAATGGCGTCGGAAAGCGACACCGAGGAATTCTTTGATGCCCCTGAAGATGTGCACCTAGGGGGCGGCTACCCCGTAGGGTAAGTAACCGGAGCCATGGCCCACAAGCCGGGCGTCCCCGTCCCCCGGCTTCCCCTGTGCCTTCCCCCGTGCCTTCCCCCCTACACCCCTCCCAGGGCCCGCTGTGTCCGCCACCGCTGCTCCTCTCCACCTCCCTCGGGCACTTAAGAGAGAGTCGGGGGAGGGCGATTGGCCACTTCGGGCAAACCCTCCACTTTTCCCTGGTGAACGGCCCCAGGGGTTCCTTTCTCGTCTTGTCCAGCTTTCTGCGAGGTGGGACAGTTTACGAACCTGAGAGCTGGAGATTTGTATTTGTGGGGTTCAGAGCTTACTTTTGAAACATCCGTTTTAGCCTTGGGGGCCATAGTTTAAAGGAGCAGCAACAGGAGAAATTGCAGTGCCCAGTTTTTTTTTTCTTTTGCCGCTAACTTACCTATTCGCTTCAGAGGTGGCTGTACCTCTCCCTATTTTGCCTTCATCTCTTCGTTGCACAGAAAGAAAAGGAACGGAGCGCGGGGTGGAGGGGGAAGATTGGGTGTTTACTTAGGAAAGTCCTCTAGCTGATGTACTCTAGATCCACAGTGTTTTATTAAAATAGCACCTTGCCGTGAGGCAAATGAAATCGAAGACAAGGTCCTCTGCCATTAGGGAGAATGCGGTCTTAACAGGGTAGCCGGACATAAATGTGCACAACCGACTACAGAGATACAAACAAGTGCTGAGTAATCTGTGGTTAGAAGGAGAGCCACAGCTTTGTGCTCTTTATCTAATTCTGCAAGATGTTTTAGTGGTGATTAATGCGGATGATTCTGAGTAGGAAGTAGAGTAGTTGGAATGCTTCGCTTGCCTGGGACTTCTACTTACCCACTCCTCCACTTTT
This sequence comes from Kogia breviceps, assembly GCF_026419965.1. Classification (NCBI taxonomy): domain Eukaryota; kingdom Metazoa; phylum Chordata; class Mammalia; order Artiodactyla; family Physeteridae; genus Kogia; species Kogia breviceps. Next base: position 29,149,361 of record NC_081330.1, on the reverse strand, counting down.
CAAAGTTGGAATATGTTTAAAGCGATTTCACCGAACTCTTCTACTGGGCTTGTGTGGAACTAGAGGCAGTGAAATACATTTTCATGCTATAAGAACTTGAAAATCGGCAAAATTTGTATGTTAATGTAAGTCACTAATATGGTTCCAGTAGTCAGCTGCCTATAATTTGCAAGCTTACCCGTGGAAGAAATATCTTAATGCAAATAATGTTATCTGTACATTCTAGAAGTCGTTCTAAAACCTTATATGTATTATATATTATATATACCTCAAAAGTTACAGCAACAAAATCAGAGGGAACTTTCTACGGTGGTAGATCGCTGATGAGTGTGTTTCCACCAACCTTCAAATCACTGTTATGAGATTTGGGGGCTGCAATGGCCAATCTTGAGATGGCATTGAATCTCCTTCAGGTTCAGTATATGAAACAAGTTCATAGCTAGATGTTAGAGAATAGAAAATTCACTTGGATTTCCAAGTACATTGGAGCCCCCGAAATTAAATTTTGTCTTTGTGGTATTCCCTTTAAAGTAATGAACTGTCAATTCAGGTTAAATAAGAGACCTAATCCTTTAGTTGTTGGTGTGTGTGTGTGTGTGTGTGTGTGTGTGTGTGTGTGCGTGCAGGGGGGAAGGGAAATAACCGTCGACATATATGATTTAATCAATTTAGAGCTATGTAAATATTGTTCCTTTTCAATGAATATAACAAATTTAACTTTGAAGGACAGCTACATCAGGACCTGTGTAAACTGCCTAGTAGTCCAGTACCTGGCACAGAGAAAGAACTGCAATGTTCATTCCCTTGTCCTTCCTTTCTTGGAATTAGCAAATTTAACTTCACACAGTGCTTAACTTTGGGAGGAAGTATGCAGAACTTGGAGTTATTTAACGTATCCAAACCGAATGAGTCATTTTGATAGAATTGATAGAGTCACTTCTTCCCTTGTGGGATAATATAGTTTCTCAAGCACTTTGATCCTTTGATATGCTAGGTGAAAAGTAAAAACATGTCTTGGGACCCAGCCTTCTGATTTTAACTCTAACCTGCCCATATATTTAGAGTGTTGAGCTCTGTGGATAAAACTACTGTTAGTCTGTGAATTTTACAGCTCCATCCTGCGTTAGTGAGGGGATTTGGAAGAGAATTAGACTCATCTGGAGAATTGCATCTGAAAAGAACTAGCAGTACTAGGAGGACTGCACAAGGTTGGCATCATTAGCATTTCCTCTGTCCTTTGTGACAGTTTTTGTCATTTTGCATAAGGTACTGTGAGGAGACTTGGCTGGGTAACTAACAACCTAGAAATGCAGTGAGAAATCTTGATTTGTGGAAACACATGGTATCACTAGATATCTGGCCATTAGAAATATCCTCTCTCCCTTGAGATACACTTGGAGTAGCACACCGTACAAACTCTATAAGAGGTTAACAGACTGAGTTTGGGCACTTTAAGAAATGTTCCTTGCATTGCGCGTTCTAGAGTACACAGACCATTTCACCAAATTATAGTAAACTGAGTAGACTGTTGAGAGTTACCTTGTGTTTTGTTAATCAGCAGAATCCAGATAAACAATCCATTTCCTAAAATTGATTTACTTCTTTTCCCCCTCCAGTGGTGTCTTCAAGCTTTGTTATTCTCTCTTTGAAAGCAAATTTAATAAGTTAAAAATAAGCCCAGTTGTTTATAGAAAGGCTTGATTCGAATGCACCCTACTATAACACAGTGGCAGATCATCTCCAGTTGTACAGCTTTGCAGTGTACATCAGTTATAATGCTTTATTTTGATTGGTATTTTAAGTCAGGTTTGCTTATTCTTATCTCCGTTTTAATGAGGAACCTTAGGCTCAGAGAGGTTAATGAATTGGCCTAGGAGACACAGCTTATAAGTGAAAGCTGGGATTTGAAGCCAGTTCTTCGGACTCCTACTCCAGTATTTTTTCTAGTACATCATAGCTGCCCCATACTGGGTGTGTGTGTGTGTGTGTGTGTGTGTGTGTGTGTGTGTGTGTGCGCGCGCGCGCGTGTTTATACAGGGTAACCTCCAAGAGATGCTGGAGTAAAATGCTTTAGGACCAACTTGCTAAATTGAACTGATGCATATATTTAAAACTAGCAGCACAAACTTTTCAGTTCTCTTGGCTAGAAATTCCCACTTTCTCTTTCAAGAATGTGTATCTTGTATTGTCAGATAGGAATGTTATAAGATCATAGCATGTTACAGCTGGAAGGGACATCTAGTTAAACTCCTTCATGTAAAATGTTGTGAAAGCCAAAGCCTGGAAGAAGTAAAGTGACTTGTCCAAGGTGCCAGAGCAAACTAATGGCAAAGTTAGGACTAGAATCCAGATCAGTTTCACAGTCTAGAGTTCTTTTCTGCTATCATGCTGTCTTTTGATAAAGCAGGAAAGGGAGGAGGAAGTTTGGTATAGTAGCAAAAAGCCCTGGACTATGAGTCATTTCATTTCCTCATCTTTAATTTGAGGAGAGTTTAACAGACTGGATGGTATTTGGTACATGATTCAAGACCTGTAGATTTGAAATTAAATATTTACTGGGTAAATTATGTATGAAATGAATGTTCCTGCTAATTTGTGTGGATTACCCATACTATAAAGGCTGGCACTGAGAACATGTTACAAAATTAAATGTGACATTTTGAGCATTGTTTATTTTTGTGTTGGTAACCAAAATATTTGTAAGGTCTTGGAAGGAAGGATAGAATGGTAACATTTTTAGAGTAGGAAGGGACAGGAGATCATTTAGCCCAGCCCTTCCCTTTAACTGAAAGAGAAACCTAGGCTCAGACAGGGGAAGTGACACATCGCTGATTAGTGGCAAACTCAGAACTAGAACCCAGGTCTCCTGATTCTTCATTTATACCGTGATGCCTTGTCTGCAGAAGGAGGGAAAGTGTTGCCAGGTATCCCTGCTGTAGGTTTCTGGAGCTTATCCTGTTAGCGGGACTCCTAAGATGGTCAACTGCTATCTACCATGATTCTGTTTCTTTCATGCCTTGCTGTCAGAGGATATGGACTGTTCTAGGATCCTAACTTTTGTCCACTAATTTTCTCCAAGTCAGGATGAAAAACGGTGACAGAATAGCTAATCTAAGAACAGGGATGGTTATTTGTTTTGTTTTGTTAGTGTCAGTCACAGTATATTATTTTATTTATTTATTTAGTTTAACATCTTTATTGGAGTATAGTTGCTTTACAATGGTGTGTTAGTTTCTGCTTTATAACAAAGTGAATCAGCTGTACATACATATATCCCCATATCTCTTCCCTCTTGCGTCTCCCACCCTCCCTATCCCACCCTCCCTATCCCACCCCTCTAGGCGGTCACAAAGCACGGAGCTGATCTCCCTGGAGTCACAGTATATTATTTTAGATTGGAGTAATGACAAAATCTTGATTTTTAAGTTATGAGAACTGAGATCAAACTGCCCCAAAGAATTGTTTGGTCTGAAAAATAAAAACTTGCATAGCTGCCTTTGTTGAAAACTCAGCTTCTCACTTAGGCATCAGAAACATTTATCTCTGAATTGAAAATTGATACAAGTTTCAATTAAAAAGGTATTTGTGTGCTATGGGTTACTTAAGGAAAGAGTCCTTAAAAATGGCTGTTCATGGGTTGGCATTTAAGCATAAATTGTATTTAATCATGGATTATATTTGATTGCTATTGGCTTTGTGGATGATAGAAATATATTTACATATGCTGTTTTATCACACCCATGTAGCATCATATAGAAGTGGGGGGAAAACCTTCTGCATATTAATTAGTAAATTCAAGCTCTAAATTTAGTGGCCTCAAACTGTCAGTTTGGTGACCCATTGAGGTGGGACAGTCCGAACGAGTACTGCAATTTGGGGGCTCAATTTGAATCTGTACAAACTCCTGTAAACTGAAAACTTTATTCTGTTCTTATGATAACCTACTTCATAAAATAGGGTAGATAAAATTTGATCTTCAAATATGTTAAAAAACCTAGGTAGTTTTAGGATGTTGACCATTCAGTGGTGATCCTACAGAACAAAAAATAACTTCTAATTGTTGATATTTGAGACTTGTGTAACCTTTACATTACATGACAATCCATGTGTTCTCTTTGGTTCATTGTTTTGATTTTTGACAAAGTCAGGTGAATATGCCGGGCAAACACCTTGAAGAGGCTGTTTGTTTCCTCCTCACACTCTGCCTGCAGTTATGTTAATTACTGCCTGGGGTATGGAGGAAAGGAGTGGTGGTGGTGGTGGTGGAGGAGGTGATGGAGATGGAGTAGGTGGTGAAGGTAGCTCCAGCAGCCAAGATAGAGAGACCAGGTTCTAAGGCTGCTTCTGGGGCATGGGTAACGGAGACCAGACAAATCATACTATTTAGCATTGTTTTAGGTACATGCCTACACAGTGAATTAAACAACCCTTTCTGTAAGAGATTAATAGCCTATAAGAATTACTTGAAACAAAATTTAAAGTAATAAAAATTGTAGGTATTTAACCTGAATTGATAATTAACCTACATTTGTTTTCTACCCAGAGCTAAGGTAATTTCTACAAACTTTCACAAGGTTTATTCCTCCCTAGCTGTCAGATATTATTCTGCTAACAAGCTAAACCTTTAATTGGGTGCTTTCCTTACTCTTCGGAAGGGAACCTTATCTAGTCTCTTATTTCAAACTGAGCAGTCTTTGTGTTAGTCTGTCATCTCATGATTCAAGATTGTGGAAAAAGTGCCTAAGACATAATGTGGGCCTCATACCTGATGGCAACCCCAATGTTTTTCCCCAGTCAGTATACAAATTTATCTTGGTTACTATAGCAACCAACCTATCAGTTATTCTTCTAGCTCTTTTGCCTTCTCAGATACTAGGATTACCATATAATCAGGTTCTGCTAAAGCTCTTCAGGTCTTAGCATTTTATTACCAGCCGCAGCTGTCTGGCAGTTTACAGCTTGGCATTCCATTAGTGTCAGTCGGTTTTAAGTCCACAAAACCTTTTTGTCTCCAAACATTTTAAACATACAGAATTTAACAGGAACATCTTTAGGCATCATTTTTCTCATACTAATTTTCTCAGTTCCATTGTTAGCCATTGTCTTGAAGATTGAATGCATTATATCACTGGCATCCAGTGGCCAATCCATTTGTCATATCAGCTAGAATAAACTTCAAGATCAAGAGTGACCATTTAAGAAATATATGCAAATGTGAGGTGACTTAAAAGTACCTTGATTCATCAGCAACTACCAAGTAAATATAATCTGGCCTCTAACAAAAATGATTTCTGTAGGTTGTAGAAATAATGTTTGGACCTTTCATTCTAATTTAAGAAAACAGTTTAGAAATTTAATAGGAAAGGTTATCGTTCTTTTGCAGCCTTTGAACAAACGGGAAAAGAAAGGTAAAGACTGCATAGTTGTTTGGGTCTTTATTATGTCCTTCTATTTTTTTATCTCTTAAAAACCTCAGAATTCAAACAACTAAAATAGTTTAAAGTTATAAATATGTTTGTTTTGCTAAAAATAAGGATGTTGAAGAAATATTTAGGGCAGTTTATATATTAGTGTTTGTGTTAATGTTTGTTTTTGGTGCTCATGCTTGTTAATATTGTATGGTATAGTAATAACTTCTAAATATGCATAATTAATCTCTCAGTTTAACTGAGGTGGTTAATCTTTTAGTGATTTAGCCAATATTGGTATCCGTTTCTGTACACAACTATAATGTAAGTAATTGTTACAGCTACTGCTTTGGGCAGCACAGATCTAGAATGTTCTGTCACCACAGGACGTTCTCTTGGGGAGTGCTGCTCATGCCTCCTGGTGGGGGCGGCTGGAGAGATGTGGGTTGGGCTATGTTGGCTATCCTAGTCTAAAAGGCAGGCAAGAAGATATTGGAACCGCTCTGTGCATTTTATGCCATGTTTCGCCAGGAACTCAGTCTGTTTTGTTTTACCAAACCTCAAGCTGGAGCACATGGTTCGGGCAAGGATAGTTCTTACATATTTGTAAATTGATTTATAGAAGTCTTAAAAGACATAAAAAATGAAACCGGGCTTCCCTGGTGGCGCAGTGGTTGAGAGTCCACCTGCCGATGCAGGGGACACGGGTTCGTGCCCGGTCCGGGAAGATCCCACATGCCGCGGAGCCATGGCCGCTGAGCCTGCACGTCAGGAGCCTGTGCTCCGCAATGGGAGAGGCCGCAACAGTGAGAGGCCCGCATACCGCAAAAAAAAAAAAAAAAAAAAAACCACACGTTTGGTTAAGCATGTTAAAAATAAATAAATATCAAAGTAGAATTCTCTTAAGATATTGTGTGTACTTTTCAAAAAGTGTTTGTCTTTTTTTTTTTTTTTTTTTTTTTTTTTTTTTGCGGTATGCGGGCCTCTCACTGTTGTGGCCTCTCCCGTTGCGGAGCACAGGCTCCGGACGCGCAGGCTCAGCGGCCATGGCTCACGGGCCCAGCCGCTCCGCGGCATGTGGGATCTTCCCGGACCAGGGCACGAACCCGTGTCTCCTGCATCGGCAGGCGGATTCTCAACCACTGCGCCACCAGGGAAGCCCTGTCTTTCTGAATTAGAATATTATGTAGTGAGCTTGTAAGTTTGTGAAATGATTAAATTAAAATTTCCTGGCTTGAATTTTTATTTAAATCTTATTCGAATGGTTTCATTTTAATATTAGTTTATCCTATTCAGAACTCTGGTTACCAAATTCTGTTGATGCCCCAAGGAGAACTTTATTTTCATTGCATAAATAGGCTCAAGAGCAGAAAAGGTTTTACTTTATCCACAGGATCCTAATCCTTAAAATTTTTTAAAAGAAGGGGGAGGGGAGGATAAAATTTTTTTCAAAAAGGGCCAAGGATGAAGCATAAAAGTTTTGGAAACTACTGACAGAAAACGTGAACAATGTTTTCCAGTAAGCAGCCTGTACAGAGCAAGCCATACCTGTTTAAAACCTACTTGACCACTCACTACTAATTGTAATAGACTATTCCATTACAGACTCATTGAACCATGGGCATTCTTATGAACCACAGGTCAAGCTCTCTAGAGGACCAATAAATAGAATATAGAGCTGTATTCAAACCCACTTTCTCAGAAGCAGGCATCCTGGTTACTAAGTAGGCTCAAGAGAAGAGGTAGGAGTGTTCTTTCTGGCATTGCTCTTGAACTGGAAAGACTAGCCATGGATGAACTTAATATCCATAGTCCTCTTTTAAATTTGTTCCTGCAAGTCTTTATTTAAATTGGGAGACTGAGGAAATTATGTTTCTAGTTATTAGCAGTACTATTAACAATTTGTGTGGTTTTTTAAAAAATCATTATTTTAAAATATACCTATCTACCCAAATGGCAGGTGGTTTGAAGGTTTCCTCCTGACCCCCCCATTCACCCCCAGCTTTCTCCTTCCTAGCTTACCTCAAGGACATTAGTACAGAGATTCCCCAGCATAATAACTTGCTGTTCCTTACAACTGAGAAGGAACAGTGATGGATGAAATATATTGAATGGGTGGGTCTTTGGGAAGAAATAGGGGAAAGATTGGTTAAATTGGATATAGCGGATGCATTGGTAAGTGGGATTGGTTAGTGTCACAGGTGGGGTAGGTTATTGGATTAGCAGAAGATAGGTGAGCTGAATGAACAGGTAGTTTGTTAAAACTAGTACCTTTGTGAGTGAAAGTGAGTGGGTTTGTCAATATTTTGCAATTGGTATTTTATCTTTATTGGATTGGTTTAAGAGATTAAGGCTAATGACCGAGATCAGTCTTTTTTCCTTTAAGTGAACTTTACTATGCCTATTTTTATCCCAGGTCATAGCTCCTGGTTGTTGACTTTTAACCTTTGCCTTACTTCCCAGCATAGAGAGATGTCTGCAGTTGATGTGTAGCAGCTACAAAAGGTTTAGGTGGCGATAGGATGCTCTTTGGTGTTCCACTTCTCTTCACAATTTCTTCTACTTTTGAACTTCCTGGTTCTCTCAAATCTTCACTCCCTTCCCCCATCCCTATGCAGTTCCTATAAGAGTGAAGGGAAGAAATGGAGGGGGCTGAGGCAAGGACAGTGGTTTGGATTTATGGGACCTTTATAACTTGGGGACATCCTGTACTCAGTAAATATTAAGTGTTAACAGTGAAGCCTTGGGAGATGTTGCCAGTTATCCTGCAGTCATATCAATTCCTTGTTACCAACTTTCTTTTTTCCAGGAATGAATGTATTCCCAATAAGAAAGAAATATTATAGTACTGCATGTTGTTAAACATGCAAAGAATGGTAATGCCATACTCTCAATTAATGTTGGGCATTCATTTTCAAAGTACTTTTATTTACATTATCTCTTCTGATTTATCCTGCAATTCTGTAAGATAGGACAATTTTTGTGAGGTAGGTAGGGCAGTTATTATGCTAATTTTGCAAATTAAAAAAACAGCTCAGCATAAATGGGGGTCAGCCAGCAAAAATGGAATCACTAATTTGTGGTAATTAGATGATGGTTTTGAATGGAGATGTAAAACATTTGGTTCCTCCCACTTTACTTTTCTAAACTATAAACATTTTTCGATGTTATATTTTAAATGTGAATTGTTAGAATGATGAGGCTGACTCTCCTGCCATTTGGGTATGTATAATTCACTGCTGAAAACAACAAAAAGCAGTATTTTTTATGCTTTTCTTTTTAAGCTTTGACGGAATTGATTATGGTACGGTAGCTAGGTCAGAAAATGACCTTGCTACTGAAAGAGCTGGAATCCCAGACACTGCTAACTGCATTTCAAAGGGTATGTTCTTTGTTCCTAAGGGAAAACCCCTCAAGATGTGAGACACTGCTGATTTGGGCTTCTGTGCCTCATCAAGAAGTCTTGAGCACAGATTTTTTTTTTCTGTAATTGTTTTGTAGATTGTTGTCAGTTGTTTAGTTACGCCACATTTATTTTTCCTTGTTTTTTCTTTTTTTTTTTTGCTGTATAACTCTGATTCATATTTTTGGCTACAAGCCACTAATTGGAAACACAATGTTTCTTTATTTTTTTTACCTTCCCCTTCAAAAGTATTTTCTAGCAGTCGCAATGAATGCATGTGGTAGTTTTTAATATTTTCCAGCTAATCAGACCTCTTTTGGCTATCAAATTAATGGGGAAAATACATTCCTAGTAGCTAATTAGAAAAATTACATTCTGAGTAATTACTATTTAAGTTGTAAATAAGGATGAATAATCTCTTTAATAATAAACTTGGCCTACAGATTGTTTTATGTAGGTAAGCATTCTGGGTAATTTGAGATTTTTCTAGAATATTTATGAAGTTTTTAATACATGTTAAAGAATGCAGAAGTAGAAATTCAGATATATAAAGCATAAAAGTAGAATTTATAACCTAAAGTGCTTTATTACTGAAATATGTCTAGTTTTCTATTATTCATGATATTGAGGGAGAACATGAATAATTAAATGTTACCAGTTACACCAAAACCTCAGTTCAGTCATTAGTTTACAGCGTCCTTTCCCATCAAACCTTTTATCAGAGATAACAGTAATTTTTTTTCTGTGATTTAAAAAACAATGGTTTAGTTTGAATTTTTGTTCCTCTGCCCATCTTTGGTGATAAGTAGTGAACTCAAAAGGAGAAAAGCAAAGAATCTCAAACTCTGAATAATCAGTTCATTGATAATAGAATTGATTTATTTAAATTTTTTAAAAAGGGGGGTTGTGACAGGTTCTTCCTTGGTGGCGCAGTGGTTAAGAACCTACCTGCCTACGCATGGGACACGGTTTCAATCCCTGGTCCGGAAAGATCCCACATGCCATGGGGCAGCTAAGCCTGTGCGCCACAACTACTGAGCCTGCACTCTAGAGCCCCTGAGTCACAACTATTGAAGCCGGCTCGGGCGCCGCAGCTACTGAGGCCACACGCTGCAACTGCTGAATCCCGCACGCTCTAGGGCCCGTGTGCTGCAACTACTGAAGCCCGCGTGCCTAGAGCCCATGCTCCGCATCAAGAGAAGCCACCGCAATGAGAAGCCCGTGCACCACAACGAAGAGTAGCCCCCGCTCGCCACAACTAGAGAGAGTCCACAGGCAGCAACAAAGATCCAACGCAGCCAAAAATAAATAAATAAAAAATTTTTAAAAAGATTAGTACACCATTGGATGTTTTAGATAACTTACAAAATCATATTAGCACGTTAACTTGATAAAGCTTCTGTAAAGTGGCTTGTAGCCCAACATCTTGTTTACTTTTTAAAAAGTAAGTTACAAAGTGATTTAGCATAATTGCATTAGTATTGACTTTTCCAGACAGTCATAAATTTAGTTATCTGTTTCTGTTGCGATTTTACTAGAAATTATTTTAAATCATTAATAGATGTGACTTTCATCTATCCCACTTTGACAAATTGGGACATTGTGATATAGCTGCCCTACCCTGGAGTTACTGCTTGAATGTGGGTATTTATTGAATGGTTGTAAACGTGCAGGGTAGAATGTTTCTAGTTTAGAATTCTTGAGTAGGCCCAGGGAGCTGATATATTTTTCTGTTTATTTTGTCAACAAATAGATTATCAAGCTATTCTTTCAGGAATATGGCATAAAACTACGTGAATTTCATAAGTCAGTTTGGAAAAATCAGCTTGTCATTTTAACAAGATAAAGCTGCTTAAGTTCTACTTTAAGTTTGTAATTACTTTCTATATGACTAGAATTATATTTCATTATAAAGTTTCCTTTGATTTCATTATAGATCACTTAAAAATGTTGCCACAAAACCTACATTCAGAAAACATAGAGCCATTGTGCCAAATTTTCTCTCCATCTATTTCTATTAATATCAATGGTAAAATAGTCATTAGGTATTTTAGACATATTCTGCTTCTTGGCTTTCATAGTAGTTAAAACCTAAAATGGTCTTTCAAAGGATAATAAAAGTAGTAATTCACATCTTGAGGATTCAGTTAATTCCCTATTAGATATCTGTCATAACTATATTCTCCATTTTTTGTTAATCTTGTTAATAAACCAGTATTGCCATGTATCAAGGGAAACCCCCTTCTGTGGGGGATTTTATGCTTAGCATGTAATCTAGTAAAACTTGCCATAACAATGTACCTAATTAATAAATACATTCATTAATGATGTGTACGCATCAGTATATACATTATAATTCCAGTGAACAATGCTGCATACCAAATTTTTAAAAATTATGCACTTAGAGCAAGATTTTAAAAATGGGGGCTTCCCTGGTGGCGCAGTGGTTGAGAGTCCGCCTGCCGATGCAGGGGACAAGAGTTCGCGTCCCGGTCCAGGAAGAGCCCACATGCCGCGGAGCGGCTGGGCCCGTGAGCCATGTCCGGAGCCTGTGCTCTGCAACGGGAGTGGCCACAACAGTGAGAGGCCCGCGTACCGCAAAAAAATAAAATAAAAATAAATAAAACGGTATCTTAGTCTCTAAATTTGAACTGTTCTTAATTTTTCTTCATCCTGAGGTTTGGTTCTGTTTTTGATTTTTGCTTTGTTTTTGTTGTTTTCCTGCCTGGCCTAAGTGGGGGAAGAAATCCTCATGTCAGTGTTTTGTGAGCACCAGAACCTTTCTGATTAGTAGTTTAGACTTAGCACTTTTGTGTTGTTCTTAGTTTGCCATCAGATCTTCCCTTTTCAGTTTGCTGGGCTTTAGAAATCAAAACCCTTTAATTACCTGCTTATTTTAATGACTAGCTAGGGCCTTATCTGCGCTCACCTCAAGGACCTTAGAATCCCACGCCTTTGTACAGGCAAGCTGTTCTTTGCTCTGCTTGATTCAGTTTGTTGATGTACTGCTTAAGCTTATCTTACTTTTATAGTTTCCTGATGGCAAAGGCAAAAAGGTGGATAAAAACAAAATCAAGCTCTGTTAAGCCCTTGGTAGTCACCTTCTATAAGAAAAATGATTGCCAAGCCACTAGCTTTATTCCAGCTGACTCACTCTATCCTTCCTCCTTCCATGTCGTTACTCTTTTTTTACCTCCTTAGGAGTCTGTCAGGAATTTTGCAACCTGACAAAGAGGCTTCTTCAGAGCCAACCTTCTTTTTTTCCTCAGAACCTAAAATGTGAGTCCTCTTACTGACAAAAAAAAAGAAAAGAAGACCTTGTTAGTCCATTTTTCTGTGTGTGGCCCAATTGTTTTGGTATATTCTTTTCGCCCAGTATAATGAGTAGTCTGGAAATGGAAATGTTAAATGTGAGATCACTCTTATATTTTGTGTAGTGGGTCTTTGAGTTCCTAGTTGTTTAGTTGACAGTGAAGCAGGTGGCAAATGTAGGTTTAGTCTGCACATTCCTTACGCCCTGTTCTCAGAAGGCTTACAGGTTGTGTTTGTTTGTTTGTTTGTTTTTCAGATAACCCTCAGGTAAGAGGTAAGAGAAACACCAAACCCAAAAGACAGAAGGATCTGTCTATAGCTAAAGGGTGAGAAACTAGAGGTAGGATGGCTTATGGGATTTGACTCTTTGAAACTACAGAAATTCAGTGTTCTTTTTATTTTATTTTTTTTAAAGAAGATGTTGGGGGTAGGAGTTTATTAATTTTATTTATTTATTTTTGGCTGTGTTGGGTCTTCGTTTCTGTGCGAGGGCTTTCTCTAGTTGAGGCAGGCGGGGGCTACTCTTCATCGTGGTGCACGGGCCTCTCTTGTTGCGGAGCACAGGCTCCAGACGCGCAGGCTCAGTCGTTGTGGCTCACGGGCCCACTTGCTCCGCGGGATGTGAGATCCTCCCGGACCAGGGCGCGAACCCGTGTCCCCTGCATCGGCAGGCAGACTCCCAACCACTGCGCCATCAGGGAAGCCCCAGGGAAGCCCCTAGTGTTCTTTTTAAAAGTAGACTTAAGCACTGATTACCCTAAAGCCATAGAGCATGAGTGATGAAGATGGAAATGATGATTCAATGATTGCCTGGAGAGAAACCACTCGCTGAAGCTCTGAAAAACCGAGTTCGACTATTACAGTAGTCAGCCATGTTTATACCTGATTTCAAAATGTGGGTTTTTCAGTAAGACAGGCAAGGGAATGCAACTCGCTTCTATTTGGGGAATCTAATCTGTACGGGTTCTTAATACACACTTGTATTGACTGCCATTCAAATTGAGGAGCCATTAGTGCTTCAGGTTGTGGGAGGATGTTGAGACAATTGAAAAGCAAGTTCTACCTCATATTGTAGAAAGCTCATCAGTTTTTTTGATTGAAAAAGAAATAACGTATCTGAAATATTTCTGATATCCCTTTTATAAAGTGAAGTGTCCTAAAATGACTTAGTAAATACAGTAACTGAATCCATTTTTAATGACAACATAATTTTAATTGATATTTATCCAGAAAGTTGGCTATTGATCTTTATTTGACCTACATAGGTTAACTTCATTTTTAACACGAAGACAAATGATATAAATATCTTTATAAATAATGGTTATGTCAGTTTACATATCTAGAGATTTATCAGTTTGTTACAGTAGCTATCTTGTTTTTGTTTTTTTGAGGGGTTCAATCTAAGCCAAAATAATGAAGCTGTTAATAGACCTTACTACTCTGTTTCACTGAGTGTTTTTGAAAAATGTACATAATAGCATATATACAGTATTTGCATTTGGGCATATCCACTGAATGCATTGTCTGGAAAAGCTTTGACTAAATTCACGCATGTGCAATTTTTTTCCCCAGTCAGTGAACGCTGTTGAATACTTAGATTAATATTTATACAATGACATTGGCCATACAGTTCCTCCCACTTTGTCCCTTTATCACACATGAACAGATGATCATAGAATTAATTGTCCACCTAATTATTTTAGGGGTAGGGTAGAGTTGCCAGATAAAATACAGGACTCCCAGTTAAATCCCAATTTCAGATAAACATACTAAAAATAGATTTGTTGTTTATCTGAAATTGGAATTTAACTGAGCAGCCTATATTTATCTTTGCTAAATCTGGCAACCCTAGGTGGAGGAGAAGCAAAAGGAGACTAGTAGGTATGAGCACAGTTGTGAGACTTAAATACAACTGAGTATGCAGTGACAAGGGTCGCCTTTACTCTGACGGGAATACCGAGATTTTTTAGTGCAGTGTTAATTTTAAGAGTCCAACTCTTTTTTCTTTGTAAGTGCATTCCTGAAAACAAAGCTCAGAAATAACAAAACTTAACAATATATTGTTTAGAGATACATGGCATTTTAAAAATAAAAAAGTAAGGGAACAGTAAGTCAAATCTGGGCTAGTCTTTCCCTCTAAGGCAAAAGCAGCAGAACAGGGCAGACAGTAGCTGCCCTGGTCTTGATGCTGTTCTCATTCTCAGGTGACCTAGTGAGTCACAGTTCATTTTATTTGTTGTGCTTCATAATTACATGTATATGCTACATTATACTCTTGTACATATCAAGTATAGAATAACAGTTTAAAAGTTAAAACATAGGCTTCAGTAAGAATATTAGCCTATATGCAAAGTTTCACTGCTTGTACTTTCCAAAATAAATCAAAAATCCAAAAGGTAAAGAGGCATTCATTTCTCTCTTCTCTGGGTTAGCCATCCTTAGTTCTTTATATCATTCTACTCAGTTTCTGGAACATTCACCAAATTGGTTTCTGTCTTTTGGATATGTTCTGTTTTTTTCAGTGTTTCTTTTAAAATGTGGTATCCCAATGATACATGATATTCTAAAGCATGCTCTTATCTATCAGTGGGAAGTAGAGTAGAATTTACCACTCCCCTTGCCCTGGACATAATAGTTCTGTTAATTCAGCCTAAGATCACACTAGCTCTTTCAGTAGTCATATCACAGCCTTTACTCTGTCTGAGCAATCAACAAAAATACCTAAATGTTTTCACATGATTTGTTGTTAAGTCATATCTTCCCCAATCATGCATTTTACATTTATCCCTATTACATTACATTCTGTTAAGATTTGGCCCATCCTTCTAACTTGTTGAAATATTTTTGGATACTGTCAGCCAGTATATTCCTTATCCCTCCAAGTTTGTGCCAACTGTAAATTTGGTAGATATACCATCAGTTTCCTCATTCAGGACATTCAAATGTCAAGTGGGACAGAACATCAAGTAGGATAGAGTACAATATAAATTATTTAATATTTCCATATGGTTTTTCATTGATCCATTAATCACACCTTGAGTAATGTTCAGCCAGTTACAAACCCACCTAACCTACATCTCTGTTGTCTAAAAGGATATCGTGAGAGAATTATAAAATTTAGTGCTTAAATCCAGGTTTTTTTTGTGTGTACAGTATTCCCTTTATATTCTAGGCCAGTAACCCTATCAAAAAAGGAAATTAGGTTAATCTTGCATGTTTGGCTTTCTGTGAGTGCTTACTGACTCTTAAATGAGTATCTTTTCCCCACGCCTAGGGCCCTTAAACCATTTCACAATGTGCTTAAGAATTTTGCTTGGGCTTCCCTGGTGGCGCAGTGGTTGAGTAATCCGCCTGCCAATGCAGGAGACACGGGTTCGTTCCCGGGTCTGGGAAGATCCCATATGCCGCGGAGCAGCTGGGCCCGTGAGCCACGGCCGCTGAGCCTGCGCGTCCGGAGCCTGTGCTCCGCAACGGGAGAAAAAAAAAAAAAAGAATTTTGCTTGTCATTGACATCAAGTGAATCTGTTTATAGTTTGTAGCATCTACCTACTTTCCAATGTTGACTACCAGAGTTTTCCTTAACATCCTTTTCCATCTCTCTGATTCTTCAGAGGTTTTAGAGATTGAACTCTATAAATTCTCAGAGTATGCTGGGATATAATTTGGGACAGGAGAACTGAAATCATTTACAGTAGCTAGGTACTTTTATCTCCTTGAATGCTCTGGGATTCAATTTCCTCATTCTATAATTTGTTTTTCCCTTTCTGGTTTAACTATCAGTAATCTTAACTGGAAAAAAAAAAGAATTGATGCAGGCTTTTACTTTATATTATTCATCCACATATAGGCAGACTGCAGTTTCTTTTTGTTGTTCTGAATATAAATTAAAATAATGAAAAACTCTGTCTCTGGTATTTTTTTAAATCCTCGCACATTTTGAGCACCAGTCTTTCTGATACTGTTCTTATAGGTTTTTGTACTTTTCCTTGGATGTGTGCCCATTCCATCCCTCCGATCTCTTCTGCATGTTCTCCTTTAAAATACTTCTTTTGACATGTCACCATGGAGATGCAATCAACAAAATTCAGACAATGAGAAATTCTATGGGATGAACAACCTAGTGTCTTTGTTTAAGACTTTTTTTTTAAGAGCAGTTTTAGGTTCACAGCAAAATTGAGAGGAAGGTACAGAGATTTCCCATATACCCCTTCCCCACACACATGTATAGCCTCCCCCATTATCAATGTCCCTCACCAGAGTGATACGTTTGTTACAATTGATGAACCTACATTGACACATCCATAATCACCCAAAGTCCATAGTTTACCTTAGGGTTCACTTTTGGTGTTGTAGATTCTATGGTTTTGGACAACTGCTTAATGACATGTATCCATCATTATAGTATCATACACAATAGTTTCACTGCCCTAAAAAATCCTCTTCAGAATGAACAGCCTTGTTCCTCAATACATGAACTACAAGAAATTTAAAAAATGAAAGGAAACCTACTGATTGAAAGAGACATATCAACTGATTATAGCACATGGACCTTATTTGGATATTGATTGAAATGGACCAACTATAAAAAAAAATTGAGACAATCTGGGAAATATGAATGTTGACTGTGTATAATAGGGAATTGTTAAATTTGATAATAGTGTTGTGGTCATGTTTTAGATATGTACTAAAATTTTTATGGGTAAAAATGAAATATTTCCTGAGATTTGCTTCAAAATAATCTGGCGGGGGGGAAGAGGGAGGGATATTGATATTGATCACTGTTGACCATGGTCAACATGTTGTGCATGTGGGTTCATAATATTATTCTCCCAATTTTGTACATGTTTGAAATAGCCATAATTAAAAGTTGGAAAAACTCCCCCAAAATATTTTTTATGGTCACATACATTGTTACTAGCAGATTCAGAACTAAAACTCAGGTCTCCTGATTCCAGCTCATGTTATTTTACTATGTAGCTAAACTTAGAGCCCTTCTACTTCTAGATTGGTGTCATGGTGCCCTTTCAGTCTTTGGGACCCCCTCCCCAAGCCTTCCCTGGGGAATTTGTGGTGGCACTCCTAGATAAGTAAGGCTTTAATAAATGGCCAGTTTCATTTGACCGGCTACCTACCCATGTGAAACCAGGAAAGAATATTAGACTTATTAGGGTAAATTGACAGGCTGCATGTGTTGTTAGAATCAGCAAAGAGACTTGGGTCCTAGGCCTAATTATTATTAGGCCCTTGATCTTCACATAAGCTCTAGGAGATCAGGGCCCATGTCTGCTTTGTTCACTACTTTACACCCAGTGCCTAGCACTGTGCTGGTACGAGGTAAGCAGTAGGTAAGTGTTGAATGAATGGATTAATTTAACCATCTTTGGCCTTATTTTCCTCACATGTAAAATGAGATAGTTGGCCTAAATGATTCTTACTTCCTTCAAACACGAAAAATATATATATTCTTCCCTTCCTACAGATTTTTTAAAAATCCTTTTAGGACATTGTAAAGAATTACTGTAAATTTCTTTTTAACACTAGGTAACATCATTAGGTAGTATGCTCACTTCTAACACCTGTGACAGAAAACCCACAGTTATGTTGCATCAAAATCTCTTAAAAATAGCCTGCTGCTATGCATCTTCTGTTGGATTGATTTTATTTCTATTAAGTAAGTGAATACTGTTCTCAACATTACTAAATTAGAGAGTCAGGTTTAGCAAGTTCCAAACTCAAGCTAAGAGGTTATTAATAAAATGTTGCATCGCTTGCATATTTTAACCTTTCACTGAAATTGTATTGAATGCAGTATTATTATGTCAGAGTTTATAAAGGATTTGACATTTTGCTTCCTACGGAAACTTAGTGAGCAACTTTTAGAAAAGCTGTGATTATTGTCATCAGGTCTAAATCCCAGTGATTAGCACCTACCTTTGGAAGTAATGACCTTATTATTCTAATTAAATTTTATCTTAGGTGTCTGAAAGTTATCACTGGATCAGGTCAGAGTTTATAAAAGAAAAAAAATTCCTATACTGCCCTGCAAAGTGACCAGGGCAATGTTTTGATGTCATGTAACATTTTAAAAATGATGAATGTTATATAGATACTAAAGTGCATTGGTACTGAACACAAATACCCTAGATGCAAAAGGAAAACTACTATAATTAAAATGCTAAATGAACAGGGACCGGAGAAAGCTTCAGTCACACATTATTTTATACTGAAACATGAGGTTCATTAGTATAAACTCAACATAGCGAGTGCATGAAAATAACTTTCTTACAGAAAACAGGATATAATGAATTAAAATAATATAATGAATTAAAATATTCTATCTGTATAAGTTGCTGAAATACTAACCTTAAAATCGCTTTTATATTCAAAACCTGAGTGCAAGCCACACTAAAAATAAGTATTTGATCTATAAGCCATGTGGGTGTTTGTTTGTTTTTAGTAGAATACCAGTACTTGTTTAACTTAGACTTTATTTTGGAGCTGTTTCAGAAATTGTTTTTCATGTTTAAGTTTAATAATACCATTGATAGACATTGTCTTCAATTTCAGAAACTATGCTGCAAAATCAAAGATTTACTGCATTTTTAATTAGTATGAATATGTTGAAAGGTTTTTTTATGCTATTAGGTGATGAAGGAAGTTTCTCCCATTAAAATTATATTTTTGTTCAGCTTTGTAAGAAGCACATTTCTTATTTCAATGAAGTTTTGTTAATCATATATTTAATGTGTCAAAAATATTTGATTTTAAAATATCCTATAATAAAAACTTTTGAAATGAAAATTGAACTTTTGAAGTTCTCGTTTTGGTTTGTAAAGGTTTTGTTAAAGTGAGGTAAACTACCAATACTTAAATATATCTACCTGTTAACTTCAGTTTTCTTATAGATCTCTCACTTGTGTAGGGTGTAATAAAAGTTATGTGCTTTTTATGGGAAAAATTTGGGCTTTTTATGGGAAAAATTACTGACCTTAACCTTTGAACAGGAGGAATCTAATATTTAGTATCTACAGAAAATTTTGAACGAATATTTTTCTAGTAAACTAGATGTATCAGCATATTACCAGACATTTCTGGATGTGTGTGTGTGCGCTGGATTATGTCCATGTTTCCTATAATATATCTCAAATTTAAGGGAAGTCAGAGGTATAAAATTTAGATCATTAATCATGGTATAAAAATTACATCTTCATTCCCAAACTAATGAAGGGTCTTAAAATAAACTTTCCTAAAATTACAGAAACTCTGAAAACCCTTGCTTAAAGGTCTTGCAGCTAGTTGGGTGGGAAAGCCAAGAGTAGAACTTAATTTTCTTGACCTAGTCCGCTATTTCTCCTGTCCCCAAACTCCAACATGAATAGCTATTTTCTTTAGGCACATAATCACTCTGAAATAGTATGTTATTATCTCTACTTCGAAGTTAGAGACTGAGTTAGGGAGAAGAGTTGAGTGGTTGTCTGGGGAGACCCTCAGAAGCTCTGGATTCTTCCTTTACCATACAATTCCAGTTTTAAAAACCGGGTTTCCCAGCTCGATGCAGACTAGAAGCAAAAATTAGAAGGGAAGGGGGAAGAAAGCTTTTAAAGGCAGGCACTTGGCCAGCTGTAAGAAGTGACCACTTCTATTGAGGAGGGAGATGCAAAACTATAAAACAGACATTCCAAGCATAGTAGCCTAGGGTCCTGTAGTGTGAAGGCAAATAAATCCCCTGTACCTTAGGGTCCGTGGAGGGCATTACTGTATTAAAATGTAGTATTTGAGCATGATAATTACTCTGAGTCAGTAAGAAAGGGAAAATTGTATATCCTTTGTTTAAGAAGGTATTTTCAAGGGAAAGATTACTGAAACGCAAGGCTTAGCCTATAATGTACTTATTTACAAGCTGCTTTTGAAATTTGAAATTCAAAAGTACTTAAAACATTTTCAGAAGTTTGGCACTCAAAGAGAAGCTTCATCTCTCTGGCAGTTTTATATATGGAACATTTCATTGTTTTATTTCCTAGCAGTGCCAAATCAATTAGGCATTAATTGTAGTTGTTAAAGGCAGATCAGGATTCAAGCCTTTGACTTAATTAGTTTAGTACAACGGAAGAAACAGCGCTAATTACCTTTACTTTGGTGTTCATCCATAGCACCGCTTAGAATATTCTCATAACCGTCATCTTTTAAGACCTTACACAGAAAAGAGGCAATATTGCAATGTAGTTGAGAGAGTGGACCCTAGAGCCAGACTGCCTAGGATCAAATTCTGGCCCAGTTTTTCACTAGCAGTGCAATTTAAATTACCTCATCTGACCCAAGCCTCAAGTTTTTTCGTTGTGTAAAATAGGGAAGGTAATATAACTACCTCATTGGAAAGTTGTGAGGACTAAAGAAGCAAAAGCAAGTCAAGTCTTAGCACATTTTTGGCACATGCTTATTAATAAATGATGGCCATTGTATAATTACTATTACAAGGCCCGTTAAGAACATTCCCTGTGGGAATACTAAATAATGATTTACTGTTTATTATGGTGAAATGCATTGTTGTTTTCTCATTTTGGCACATGATACAAATCGTTTTAGCCAACTTTGCAAATTATAAATATGCTTTCACTTTTTACTAGATGCTAATGTTCTATAAATGGATGAAAAAATGTATCACAAAAAATTCCAGTCTTACAGACTACCCTCTTGAAGACAATTTTAAGCTTAATCAGACTGGAGGAAGCTATGAAATGTTTTACTACCTACCAAGACCTTAACAACTTTGTAACATTTAAATTATGTTTTGAACATGAGTGGCTTTTGTTATTAGTTTTTTGTTTAATGACATCACAAAATGCAAGCAGGATCCCATTTTAATTACCAGCTCAGTATAATCTGGGGTTTTCCATGTTCCCTGTTGTTAAATAGCCTGGAGCTTTACGGGCTGTAGGGTATCTTTTCTGTATCCAGAAATTGGTCTCAGGCTTCCCACTACTGACAAAGTCCCTTGGAGAAACTTGGTGCACTCATTATTTGTGAGTTTCAATGGAGCAATTCAAAGCTGCTGAGGAAACTACAGCTTATTGTGTGTGTCCCATGTGCTCTCTCACTTAATCCTTATAGTAGTCCTATGAAGTGTAGATGTTTTTACCCCTTTTCCAAAGGAGGAGATTGAGGCTTGGATAAATTAAATGAATTGATCAAGATCACACATCGGGTAAGTGGCAGAGACGGTATTCAAGCAAGGTCTATCTGCACATCTTCTTTTCACTGCATTCCCTTGGCTCTCAAAAGGAAGTAATAAATTCCTCTTTATAGTTTGTACACAGCTGTATGTAAAGCCCCACCAGAACCAATCTGGACTATTTCCATGTGTGTCAACAGTTGGTCTATAACTTAGATCCTGTGAATAATCAGCTCTTTTTGAAACCAGTTACACACAAGAGATAAATGTGGCACACTATTCTGTTTTTTGGACAGCTAAAAAAACCTGATCAGATTTCTCAAAGTGGGAGTCATGGGGAAGGCAGATTTTCTTTTTCTTGCTTTCTCTACCTCATATGGGTCTTAAGTTTTTTGAAAAACATCTTATTTCCTCTTGTCGCTACACCTCTGTAGCAGGTGATTTTTTTTTTCTTGATTGACCTTCAGAATATGTGCCACATGGAAATTTGAGGCTCTTCAAGGTTTTTTGGTTTTGTTTTTTAAACTTTGTTATTGTTTTGATTGCACTTGTATTATTTTACACATCCTTTTTGTGAAATATTTATTCCTTTTTTAAAAATTGGAATAACCTTGGTCCTAATCAACTCTGGATAAACAGGATTTTGTTACAGAGCAGTATATGTTTGCCAGGGAAACCAAGTAATTGGGGATATAAAAATTTTCATTCCTGGAAATTGTCCTTTATTAACATGAAATTATATCATCCAGGCACTGCAATTAAGTGGGCAGGCACTATTTTATACAGCTACCTTTTTTGTTTTTTAAACAAGTTTTAACAAACCCCTAAACTGGGATCGTGTCTTAATCATCTTCCTATCTCTAGTCCCTGGTACATACTAGATGTTCCATAAATGTTTGTTGAATATAAAGGGGTTGATTTTCTGTTGAATGGCAAAAGTAATTTTTTTATCACACTGTTTTGATTAGAGGTCAAGGATTACTCAATTTGGCACAAGAGCATGGGAGTAGGACTTGATGCTTCTCTTTCTTTATCTGTAAAAAGAGGCTCTATGACTAGATGATCTTAAAGGCGCCTTTCAACACAAAGTTATATCATCTGTGATCACTGCATTTAAAAAATTTAGGAATGGCATATGAATCATTTAAAAGCTTCTTACTGCATAACCCTGATAAGCGGCTGTAAGGGTATGTCTCTCCTTTGTGCTTTGAAGCAAATATCAAATTGTTCCTATTTGAAGAAAAATGTAAGGGGGTGTGTGAAAATAATTGGTGAAAAGTTACTTTTTAAAATTATTATATCTAGGGCTTCCCTGGTGGTGCAGTGGTTGAGAATCCGCCTGCCGATGCAGGGGACACGGGTTCGTGCCCCCGTCCGGGAAGATCCCACATGCCATGGAGCAGCTGGGCCCGTAAGCCATGGCCGCTGAGCCTGGGCGTCCGGAGCCTGTGCTCCGCAATGGGAGAGGCCACAACAGTGAGAGGCCTGCATACCACAAAAAAATATATATTATATCTAGAGCACTCTGTATTTAAGAGTAGAGTTTTGCTCCAGTTAAAAAAAAAAAAAGAGCTGCAAACAAAAATAGGTTATCTCTCTTCAAAAGTAACATAAATGTCTAATGCGTATGAAACTTTTCATCCATACTGTAAATCAAAGAAGCACAAATTAAGACAGCAATAAGATCTATTTTGCCTCTCAGATTTGTAAACATTTAAAAATAACACTCATTTTTGGCAAGGGTATTAAGAAACAGGGACTCGGAGCAATGAGAGTTTATTTAAATTGGTACAACTGCTCTGGAGGGCAGTTTGAGAGTTTCTCAAAATGCTGAAAAGTGTGTATACTTTTGACCTGCAATTCCACTTCTAAAGAAATTTATTTTAAAGAAATTTATCATGGAAGAGTACAAAATTTTATTCACATTAATGCTAATTATAGTGTTATATATCTAGGAAGACAAAAGATACAAACTCAGATCTCTTGGTTGTAAAACTATGGGTCACTTTAATTTTCTTCTTTACTTTTTTATGGTTTCTACATCTTCTGTAAATGTTTTTTAAAATATGGGCTTGTCTTTCATGAGTGTGTAGAAGTATTTCCCTTCTCATCTCCACTATTCAACACTTTCTTCCTTTTATTTCTGAACAGGTCTCCAGGAAAGGTTGTGATTTCAACATTAAAGGTGAGTTGTGCTTTCTGAAAGTGATAAGTATATTTCTACAAATTGTATACACTTTTCATTCATTTTTCTCTTTTATGTAATTCTTTGTTTTCTGCTTTGGCTTTCTATTACTTATTTTTTGCTAAGTAATATTATCATTGTATCTTACTCTAGGTGTGGTTAGGTACTCTAGAAATACCTAATTAAATATTGTACTATAAGGAAGGGACTATAAGTATTTTTTAGATTTCTGCTAATTTTTATTTGGTTTATAATTTTTAGAGTAAAAGAACACTATAAAATACTTGTATTTGTATGTGGGTTTTTTTTATTGAAAAAGTAATACTTGCATGACAGAAATATGGAGTAACCAAAACACTTGTATACTTCTTATGGGCACATATATTGGCATCATAATTATATATAAAAATCAATCCTAGCCTTATATTCAAGCAAAGATGTTTGATATTAAGACATTATGCCAATGAGAACCATTTTAAATACAAGAATATCACCAAACAGAACTATTTACATCAAATAGGATATATACTATATGTGTATGTTTGTGTATGGTTGTGTTTGTGTGTACGTCTGTACATATGTATGTATAATCTCAAACATACTGTATTTTTTTTCAGTTTCAGTGTCCCTACCTTCTATTTATACACATTGAATATTGATCTGTTTGATAAATTGTAGTGTATTCATATGGAATATTCTGTAGCAGTGGCTATGAATGAATTAGCTATACACAATAACATATGTAATTTCAGCACCATGGTGTTGAGTGGGGGAAATAAAACAAGTCACAGGAAAATACATGTAGTAAGATTCTGTTTATATTAAGTCCAAAAGCATGCAAAACTAGAGAATATATTGTTCAGAGGTACAAGCATAGTAAAACTATAAAGAACTGCAAGGGAATGATAAACACAAGGTTTAGGATATCAGTCATCTCTGAGGGGGAAAGAATGTCATGGAAATGGAGAAGGACATACAAGAGACTTGAAAGCTAATAAGTAATACTGTTCTTTTTCTTAAACTGAGTACTTAAGAAAGGTTTTATCATAATTCTTTATTCCTTATATTTTCTAAAAATTCTTTTATATTAACTATTTAATAAAACCATCTTAAAAAACAACTCATGGACATGGTTAAAATTCACTCAGTGTGAAAAGAAGATGGTTGAAAATGTAGCTTCCCTCCCATTCTTAACCTTCCACTTCCCAGTCCTCCTATCCAGAGACTATTGCTGTTTATGCTTGTATTTTTTTTTTTTTTTTTTTTTTCTCCCTGTACGCGGGCCTCTCACTGTTGTGGCCTCTCCCGTTGTGGAGCACAGGCTCCGGACGCGCAGGCTCAGCGGCCATGGCTCACAGGCCTAGCCGCTCCACAGTTTGTGCAATCTTCCCAGACCCGGGCACGAACCCGCGTCCCCTGCGTCGGCAGGCGGACTCTCAACCACTGCACCACCAGGGAAGCCCTATGCTTGTAGATTTTAAAAACCACTTAGATCTTAAAATATTTTTAGGTTATAACAAATAGGTTTGGGGAATTTATTTTATCCCAGTAATTATAGATTGTCCTTTAACTTGAATAAAATTAGATAGAATATGTACATATTTAGTAAAGAAATATGAAGTTGGATATAGTTCTTTTTTACTTTTTATTTTGAAATAATTATAGTGTCACAGAGAGCTGCAAAGATAGTACAGAGAAGTCCTGTTATCCTTCACCCACTTTCCCCAGTGGTTATGTCTTAATTATAGTACAATATCAAAACCAAGAATTTGACAGTGGTACAGTGTGAGTGTATAGCTCTGTGTCATTTTATTACATGTGTATATTTGTATAACCACCACCACAATCCAGATGAGATCTAGTTTATCATCACAGAGAGCTTCCTTTATAAAGTCACACCCACCACCTCCGCACATCATCCCTAACCCCAGGCAGCCAGCCACTAATCTGTTTTCCATCTCAATAATTTTGTCATTTGAGAATGTCCTTAAATGGAATCATATAGTGTGTGACCTTTTGAGATTGGCTCAAATGATTGAGATCCATCCAAGTTGTTGCATGTGTCAATGGTTTATTCCTTTTTGTTGTTAAGTAATATTCTATGATGTGGATGTACATGGGTTATTGAATGCTTATTGTGTATAACAGCATATCTATTGATACCTTTAGCAATCAAAAGAAAAGTTTGATATAGTTCCTATTTTTGATGACTTTACATCCTCACAGAAAAGATACATATATATAAGAAGGGATGATACATGTGGTATTGATGTTTGTAGACTAGAATAGACCTTAAGAACTACAGGGAGTTTGGAGGAGGAAGGGGGACATAGAGCAATCATGAGAGCACTGTTGCCTGGAATAGGAGAGAAAATTTGGGGGGAGGAGGTAGAACCTCTGTTAGGCTTTGAAAATTGGGAGACATTTGCATAGGTGGATAGAGAAAAATTGGGAAAGCATTGTATGTTTGGTAATAGTATGAACTAATTAATATGCAAAGGCAGAGAATTTGCTGGGCGCATTGAAAGACTGGTGTGACTAATGTAAACATTTCAGTGGTGGAATGTTAGTAAAGTAAATTGGGGCCAGATTTCCATGAGCCTTGAATGTCAGGTTAAGAAATCTGGGCTTTAAAATTTTGAAGCAAGGTATTTAAAGTCAATTTTTATATGTCTTACAAGATTTTTTGCTGGGGAATTAACAAAAGATAAGTGGTAGAAGGGTGGAAGAAAGTTCAGGGGAAAGAGACTAAGTGCAGCGAGAGCTATTAAGAGGTTAGAATGTCAAGACATGAGACTCCAACAGAGGGATGGTATTGATAGGAATGGATGGATGCATATGACAACTATTTAAGAGTTGTTTCCTGGTTTTTGTTTCTTGTTTTTTTTTTTTCTCCTCAGCAAAAAAGAGTGGCGGTCACATCTCAAACATTTTTTTAAATTTCACTTTAATCACGGTTAATTACTCATTACACAGTTACTTCCTCATTACTAAAAACCAGAAGTGACGTGAATTTTTTAGTAACTAACATTTTTAGCTTAATGTTCTTTAGTAGATAATAATGAAGATTTCTTTGAGTGTAGACCACTTTTGTACAAATGATTTGTGAAACTGGGTCTTTTGTTGGATGTGCTTATTAACATTAAAAAGCTCAGTTCTTATAACTGAATACTATGAGGAGGGTACAAACAGCTCTCTAATATCCAATACAGATGGAGGAAAACAGTGGTGTGAATTGCTAGAAATTGAATGCTCTATCATACCTTTTAAGAAAGCATGTATCTGAGGGTGTGATAGGTAGGAGTTAGAGAAATGGCCTAATGGTGGGAAGCTGGGATTTAGTAGGTACTGTGCTACAGTAGTGGGGCAGCCCATCTCCAGAAAAAGGTAATAATTGAGGACTGTCTCAAGTCTAGCTAAGTTGGTGTTGGTTGTCTGTAGGCACATGCTTGGCTTCCATTGCTTTGTCCTCAAAGCCTGATCGAGGTGCTAGGGGAAGGACCTGGACCTTAAACCTCACTAAGGAATCATAGATGACTATATATACTAAATCAGGTTTTACTAAAAAATCTTCCAATTAACCTCTCTAGAGATCAGATCCTCTGGTAGGTGCCATATCACTCTTTAAAACTAGAACTTAACAGCAGTTTACCTTATAGGAGTTGATATCTTTCAAAAGTTCAAAGTCTAAGAGAGTTTTGTTAAAGCCAAGTAAAACAGAAGCCTAATCATTGCTTGGCAGTTTTGGTCTGTGATCTTTTTAAGTATTAAAACAAATTAAATTGAGGTACAGGAATTATTAGTATGTATTTTTCTTAGGTTAACTTGGGGAAAATATCCATGGAATTAAGGTTGTACAGTGCTTCTGATTTCCCTACTAATGAACAGTTATTGGAGGGTATTGGGTAAATACAGTTAATTTGTAGGACAGTTGAAGGTGTTTCTCTAATACGCATTAACCGTTCTTAATTATCATCAGCTTTCAAGAATTCTCTCTCATCTTGTCAAGATGGCTATTTCAGGGTGGTCAGGGAAGGCTTTTCTGATGTAATAATGCCTGAGCTATGACCCTAAGGATGGTAAGGAACCATCCAGTTGGCCAAAGTATAATTGTGTGGTTGTGATGGGAGAGGGAGGTGAGGAATATAGATGTCAAAGATGTAGGCAGGAGCCATATCATGTTAGGTGCTCATGGGCTGTGGTAGAGTTTAGATTTTATCTAATACTTCAAATTCCATTAAACAACTTTTCTCTAGAAGAATCTATATAAGAATTGGTAGTATTTCCCAAATGCTGGGAGGAATTCAATGAAACAACTTTTCAGCTTGAAGATATTGGAAGTCCTACAGAAATTTCTCTAGAACATTAAGTCTTTAGCATTATAATAATCTCTGGAGTAGAGAGATTATTGGAGCCTATCCTGATACTTGTATAATTGCTACCTTAATACATACATACATCCTTATGTATCTTAGGTCACTTATCTGTCAAAAATGGTTATAGTGACTTTCTGACAAGCTCTGTGATGTACACCAAGAATTATGAAAAGTTTTTTTCTCAGTATTAGTAGTAGCATTCAAATTACTGTACTTCTATAAATGTAAAGAAAACTTAAGATGGAAAAGAATATTGTGTTAAGATTTGCAAATGTATGATTAACTTACTTTACCCGAATTTTTTTTCCAACAGAAATGCAGCATCCATTTTACCTTCTCTAACCTCCCAAATATATATATATATGTACGTATGTATATATGAATGTATACGTAGATATATATGTATTTTTGGTGGGTTTAATTTTTTTCATCTGTTACTGTTTTGGGGACTTCATTTAATACCAGTTAAATCTTGATTCCTTTTATGTAAAGCGTATAGAGTTTTTAAGAAAATGATTCTCTGAATATGGTCTTCCTCATTATATACTTTTGTGTTTATTCATATTTATGAAGTGACACTTCGGGAAAAATAACAATTCTAATTTAACCCTTTGCTTAAGTCCTTAATCTTTTTAAGCTACAAAGGTACTTAGTAGTTCTTATCTTCCTGCACAGTTTTTTAATGTTAAAAAGTTGGGTACATGTAAAGGAAAATATCCTATTACAATAGAAAAATCGAAAATTGCTGATTGGTAACCTTCCTATGCAAATTAAATTGTCCCAATTGGCATAAAAATCTCTGGGCATCTATCAATATACAAACATCTGAGCTCTTTATGGCCCTTTGATTTATTAATGCTATAATTTCTAATTTATACCCATTTTAAACAAAGTTTTAAAGAAAAGATATTTGGTCTTTGTTTCTTTTCTTTTTAAAATAGGAAGCAGAGAACTCTGCATACAAAGTTGGAAATGAGTCCCCTGTACAAGAATTGAAGCAAGATGTGTCTAAAAAGGTTTGTAAGATAAAATGTCAATATTAGTTTAGCAGATGTCATATTTTTATGGTATATTTAAAGTGGAAAATTTTTTATATTCTTTTAGTATAGTGCCCTGTATGTGGTGGATGTTCAATAAATGTTCCTGAATCTGTTGAATTTGTGATTGAAGGAGCATCAGGCTTTTTAGAAGGCATTTTGTAATCAAACTTATTGGTAATTTGTCCTTGAATCAGTATTTAAAAAAATGTTTTGTAATGTGTTTTTATTTTTTATACTTGTATTTTTATTAGAGTAAGCTATAGCTACTCTTGAGGTTAGTACCAAGAGGTAAAGGTACTGAAAAACTCAGTGCAGCAAATTCTGATGTCTTGAGGAGTTAGAGGTTACAAGAAGTCATTACTCTTGTAGTACCTTTGATAACTTTTAAGGAATTGATCATATGAAGCTTCAGGGTTTGGTTTACTGGAAAAGACTGAGCATAAGATAAAAATTTTGGCAATGGGTTGTCCACAGTATCAGGATAAAACCCAAGAAGAAAGAATGGTGTGTGTCTGTTTATTTATACCAGTTTTGAGTGTTTTCTGTGCCCCAGGCACTGTTCTAGCGAGTGGATTTCCAGAGACCAATGCGATGGGACACATCCTCTATCCCAGAGTTTCTCAGCAGCAACACCTTTGGGGTGAATAATCCTTTGTTGCGAGGGGGAAGGAGAGACTGTTCTGTACATTGTAGAATGTTTAGCAGCATTCTTGGCTTTGACTCACTAGATGTCAATGTCCGACCAGCCCCCCCACCAGCCCCTACCCCATCTTGACAACCAAAAATGTCTCCAGACATCACTAAATGTCTGGGGGAATGATACCGGGCAAAATCTCCACCAGTGTAGATTCATTGTTCTGCCCTTATGGAATTTAGAAATTAATGGACTACATATTTTAATATTGATCATACTTTTTCCTTTAAAAAGAAAAATTTCCTTTTTGGGAAAAATGGTTTTGTGTATCAGCATGAATGAGATAACAAGAGTGGTACCCTTTTTTTTTAAATCAGAAATTTCCCGCAATTCTACATAAACAAACAGCTGTCTTGATTTTTTTGGCATTCCCTTCTGGTTCTCACTCATTTGCTTTTTTTTTGGCCTATTTGTAGTGTAGGTAGAATTTTGTTGGTGGTGGTGTTGACAGAATTTTATATTCTGCCTTTTCCTCTTAACATTTTTGATTTTCATCATATTTCTACATGATTTTAATACCCAGTTTTCATTTGGTCTGTTAGCTTCCATCAAGCAAATGGATTATTATGTATCTAGCCATTTTTATTGTTGAAAACTTGAAAAGTTTCTGTTTTTCCACTAGAGCTTTTCTTTCCCTTTTTAAGAATTTTTTCTTGGGATAAATTACAAATGGGTAAGTATAGTTAGTAGCCCCAAAAAAGTTGTGTTTGTTTGTTTGCTTTGTTTTGTTTTTTGCGGTACGCGGGCTTCTCACTGTTGGTGGCCTCTCCCGTTGCGGAGCACAGGCTCCGGACCTGCAGGCTCAGCAGCCATGGCCCACGGGCCCAGCCGCTCCGCGGCATGTGGGATCTTCCCGGACCGGGGCACGAACCCGTGTCCCCTGCATCGGCAGGCAGACTCTCAACCACTGCGCCACCAGGGAAGCCCAAAAAAAGTTATTTTTAAGGAGAGTTTAGAAGCTGAAAAAATAGTAAACACTATGGAGCCATAGAGTGAGACTTAAGACTCTAGGTATTACTTTTTAAGTTCTAGCCTTTTCAAGTGAATTAAGTATCCAACATTAATGGTAAAGGCTGTGGAGTTATACCCTGGATCAGGACACAATTCCTGTTCCCAGTAACTTACATTTTAGTAGAGAAAATTGTATAAACACAAAACTAAGTGTAACAAGTGTTCAAATAGACTTGCAAACTTTATAAGAACACAAAGGGAGGCTTTACTTTCTCCTTGAGGATAGGAATGGGGAAGGAGGAAGTAGCATCTGAACTGGTTCTTGATGAATGGATAAGATTTGGGCAGGCAGAGATGGAAGAGGAAAGGCATAACCAAAGGCGTGGAGATGAGGAATGTGCAGGATGTTTGACGATGAGTCTAGAGACCAAAGTTAGGGCCAGGTTATGGGAATGCCTCTTATGTCATACTAAAACATCTGGTTTTTATTTTACAGTCGCTGTGAAAGCAATGATTTTTTTGAAGCTGGGAGGTGATAGGAAACAGTTGCTTTAGCATGATCATTTCTATGTTAGTCTTGACTCTCACCGTTCTCTTGTTCTTTCCCTATTTGCTACCTCCTGAAACCTGGCAGGGAACGGAGGTGGGGAAACAGGGCTAGGTACTGTAAATAGGTGCTATGGGGGCATATCAAGAGGTAGAAAACATGGGCCTTGTTTTCCAGGTGTGGAGAAAATATTTATATAGAGCTAGCTCATGTACTACTCTGTATTTATATTCTGGTTCATATTATAATGAACAGTAAGAGTGATAGGAGTTCAGAAGAGGAAGAGATGATCCTCAGGTAAGGGATTAGAGAAGGTTTAAGATTTTCAGCCTTGTTTTAACCCCTCTGGTGGCATAGGCCTTTTCACTCCGCATAGTGATTATTTGAAACCTTTACATTCACCTCATGCTCACTGTGCCCACCTGCATCTGCTCACTTTCATCTGATAACCTTGCTTCCCACTGCATGTAGGTGTTAGAGGCTAAGAAGCCTGAATTCAGTCCTTTTCATCATCTCTCACTTCCCTCACCTGCAAACTTGTTTTCATCTTTTACCTCTTTTTCATGCCATTCCTGAGAATTCAGTATTCTTTTTTTTTTCCTGTCCAAAGTAGAATGATATAATAATAAAGAACACTGGGT
This sequence comes from Kogia breviceps, assembly GCF_026419965.1. Taxonomy (NCBI): domain Eukaryota; kingdom Metazoa; phylum Chordata; class Mammalia; order Artiodactyla; family Physeteridae; genus Kogia; species Kogia breviceps. Next base: position 29,117,635 of record NC_081330.1, on the reverse strand, counting down.
TTTTTGGAGAAAAACCCGGATTTCAGTTTTGACTTTGTAGTTTACTAGCTGTGGGACCTTGGGCGAAATACAGATTCCTGCTTTTGTAGAAGGGAGATAATCTAGCTCCCTCACAAGGCCTGTGTAAAGATTAAATGGCAAATGTGTGTACTGGGTCTAGTACACAGCAGACCCTCTTTCCTTTCTTCTCCAGAACTTGTTATCTTCCTTTCCATTGGCTCCTTCCCCTCTGCTTATAAAAGTGCTGGATCATTTTCTTGCACCCTCTTCCATGTATAGCCAAGCTTTTTGAGAACATAGAGTGTGCTGGCTGTCCCTATGTCTTCACCTCTTATTCATTCGTAAATTTACTGTAATCTGCCTTCTGTTATTGCTAAAGTACTCAGAGCTCAGTAACTACCTAATGACAAATTAGGTGGACTCTAGTTAATATTTCTCTGGTAAAAGTAAGGTTGGTCTAGGATAAAAATTTGAAGACTGAGGAAAATTAATATGTAGAATATGCTGGGAAATCAGGGGTGAATATTATTGAACGGCTTAATATCCAGTTCAAGTTGGCATGAATTTGTAGTAAACCACATCAAGATAGTTCCATAACACATTCTGTTAACTTTCTGGAGCCAAAGAATTGAGAAAGCAGAAGTCATCCATGTCTCCGTGGTGGAAAAATAAGTGAGTGGGCTGGGAGATTTCTTGTGTTAATAATGACAGGACTGGGTAGAAAATATATTTTCTTCTAAATGTTGGTAGGAGACGCAGAAAGCCTGCCTGTAGTTTTCAACTGTAGATAAGAAGTAAAAGGGAAAAAAAGCAAGATGAGCTGGGTATTTGAACTCTTTTCATGGTCCTGCCATCTCTCTGCAGAGCAGGGGATTGATTAGATGTAGCTTGTTTAAGAACATCAATCTCCCTGCATCTGCTAGCTTTCCATGTCCGGCTTGAGTTCAGAGCTGAACAACTTGAAAATCTTGTACAAGGTGGTTTTGATTCTCATAGTTTTGTTAACTAGGCTCAAACCAGCAGGCAGCTAACTTGGCATAAATATGTAAATGAACTATGACATGAAGCATCTGAATGTAAATTTAGGTTTAAACTTTCTTTCACAGTGTTGATTGCATTTTTGTGATTACACGAACTAACACAGATTCCCTGTATAATGGTTAAGAGTACAGTGTCTGGAACCAAGCTCCCTACGTTTTTGCCAGCTTCATCACTTTCTAGCTTTGTGACCTTGGACAAATCACTTGGTCCCTCTGTGCCTTAGTTCCCTCATTTGTATAATGATGATAGTAAGAGTGCTATCTTACAAGGTTGTTGTAAAGATAAAAATACGTAAAGTGTTGAGAACATTGCCTGGCACATAGTAAGTACTATATAAATGATTAGCTGTTATTTTGTTCTTGTAAATAGCTTCACTGTTTTTTTCAACTGCTTTTTAACCTTTCATCAGATTATTGAAAGTATTATTGAAGAGAGTCAGAAAGTACTACAGCTTGAAGATGACTCTTTGGATTCCAAAGGAAAAGGACAGTCTGATCAGGCTACTGCCACTCCTATCATGGCTGGAACAGATCTTAGCAATATACCTGGATTGTTAGCTGTAGATCAAGTACTGCAGGAAGATTCCCAGAAGGCAGAGAGTCAGGATGTATCTGAAGAAACTGAATTAGAATCAAAAAAATGTTTTCCTTCTGATGACACATGTGACAAGCCAGTAGATGAAACGACTAAGTTAACTGAAGTAAGTTCAGCTGAACAACAGCTTAATGTGCCTGAAACTGAAACAGAAGTGTTGAACAAGGAAGCAGTGGAAGTCAAAGAAAGTGATGTTCTAGAACCTGCGTCCTCACACTCCTTATCTACTAAAGATTTTGCTGTCGTGGAAGAAGTTGCTCCTGCCAAACCACCAAGACAGCTTACTCCAGAACCTGATATAGTAGCTAGTACAAAGAAGCCTGTTCCAGCACGCCCACCTCCTCCAACTAATTTCCCGCCTCCTAGACCCCCACCCCCATCTCGACCTGCTCCACCACCAAGAAAAAAGAAAAGCGAATTGGAGTTTGAGGCTCTTAAGACACCTGATCTAGATGGCAAGTATTGACGGAGAAATAGCTATTTTTGTGGGGAGTTCTTGGAGTTGAAACTTGAACTTTCTGACTTTTTTTTTTCAGTTTATGCTATATATAACCACATTAATGACCAAGTTATAAAACTTATTTTAGTAATAGAAAGTCAAAATGTTTACAATGGTGTTGTTACATTGCTGTAATTAAACACTTCAGGAGACTTTAAAATCTGTTACCATTGGAGAGCCAGTGTGGCATAGTGAAAAGAGCATACGATTTGGAGACTTAAGATTTGAATTCAAGTCCTAGTTCTCTTCATGTGTAAGTTATGTAGCCTAGAGGAATTTAACATATTTGAACCCTGGTTTTCCCATATATAAAACGAGAGTAATAAAACCACTTTTCTCAGAGGATTGTTCTAAGCATCAGCCAGATAAAGGTTAAAGCACTTTTCAAGCTATGTATAATGTCTTATATAAATATTAGTTGTTGTTGTTGTTATTATTATTATTGCAGTTCCCAAAGAGAATATTACATCTGATACTCTCCTAACTACAAACATGGCTTCAGAGAGTACAGTCAAAGATTCTCAGCCTTCTCTTGATTTGGCAAGTGCTACCAGTGGAGATAAAATAGTTACTGCCCAGGTTGGTGAATTTGTGTTATATTTGATACAGGCTTTCTCAACTTTCTGCAACTGGCTGGTTTGTTGATTGTTTTGGTTTTGGTTTGTTGATTGTTGAACCTTCTTTCTTCTCCAGGCCAAATATTTCCTTGTCCCCAAAACCTGGCTACCTTACATCCCTTGTCTAGCTCTGCTACTTAAGTAGCTGGCTGATTCTGGCAAGCTATTTAACATCTGAATCTGAGATGGCTCATTGATGAAATGAGGGGAAAACCTTCCTTGAAGGTTTCTTGCAAGGTTGAAATGAGCTAGAGTATGCCAAGTACCTGGCATGTAGTAGGTATTCAAAAAGTGACAGATGCTGCTATATGTAATATTTATTAATAAATACCAACTATAGTCTTCATTTATCTGACCTATAGTGATCAAAATTGGGGACTTTTTTAAAATATAATTTCCTTTTCCTAATCATGAAAAAAAAACTTCATACACTAGGCTATGTATCCATATATGAGGCAATAGAAAGGACTTGATAACATGAATTTCTACCACCGTCAAATTCTGGGATTCAAGGGGGTTACTTATGTGGTAGCTATGGTTAGGGCAGGTTAGCCGACTGGGAGATACTATCATACTAAGTGAAGTAAGTCAGACAGAGAAAGACAAATATCATATGATATCGGAATCTAAAAAAAAAATGATACAAATGAACTTATTTACAAAACAGAAACATACAGACTTGGAAAACAAACTTATGGCTACCAAAGGGGAAAAGTGGGGGGAGGGATAAATTAGGAGTTTGGGGTTAACGTATACACACCACTATATATAAAATAGATAATCAACAAGGATCTACTGTACAGCACAGGGAACTCTGCTCAATATTCTGTAATAACCTAAAAGGGAAAAGAACTTGAAAAAGAATAGATACATGTTTATGTATAACTGAATCACTTTGCTGTACACCTGAAACTAACACAACATTGTTAATCAACTATACTTCAATATAAAATAAATTTTTAAAAAAAATATCAAGGATTCTGTGGCCACTGGAACTTGGAATAAAATTCAAAGCACATACACACACAAAAAGACACTATAGTCTTTTCAGAGCCTTAGAGCAGAGGTCAACAGTAGGCTGATTTTGTAGGGTCCCCAAGCTATAAATGGTCTTTATATTTTTTAAGGGTTGTTTTTAAAAAAGGAATATGCAACAGATACTATATATGAAGCAAAAAGCTTAAAATATTTACTATCTGGCTCTACAGAAAAAGTTTGCCAACCCCTACCCTCAAGATATCCATGTGTATAGCTCTGATTAATGGCAATATTAGTGCTGGCATTTTACTGGTAGAGAACTGCTTTTGGGCCAGGTTCAAATAGAACATTTATTTGCTTTCAAGACTACTCAGACATTATTTCATGAGCAGCAACACTTTTAGTACCTAATGTTTTTCAGCGTGCTGGGAATAATAAAAGACTGAAATGGAGTGCTCCATTGTCTGTATTATGGAATTCTTTAGAACTGTGTGTGGTAATGAATAATTGAATATTTATAGAAATTGATTCAGTCTACTTTCTGTTTATAAAATTATAATTTCAGGAAAATGGAAAAGCACCTGATGGGCAAACAATAGCAGGTGAAGTGATAGGCCCTCAGAGACCGAGATCCAACTCTGGCAGAGAGCTTACTGATGAGGTATAATTAGATTTTTTTGTTCTTGAAAACATAAAATATAAAGGTCATGATGAGAAGATGAAAAAATTCTAGAGATGAATGGTGACGATGGTTGCACGACAATGTAAATGTACTTGATGCCACTGAACTATACAATTAAAAGTGGTTAAAATGGTAAATTTTGTATTATATATATTTTACCATGATTTTTTTAAATTAGCTTTATTGCTGTTAGGCAAAAAAATCATAATGTAGAGGAAAAAATGAAAATTGAAGATTGTCTTAGTTTTTCTTTTTTAATATGCTGGAGTTTGAACTCTGACTTAAGCTTGCCCTTTCACATAATTATATGGTGGAATAAGTGTATTGAAAGCAAGGCCTATGTTTTATGTTTTATAGAAAGTGGGCTTAAAAAAACCTTGACATTATAGGTATATTTTTTATACATATTAGATTATGTACAGTGTATACAGAGTCAGTGTTTAATTCTTACCTTAAAATTTAGTATACATCTATTGGCCAATTGATTCAGAATGGTTTTGAAGCAAAATCTTAATTTTTGTTTCTTTTGAACAGTACATTTTAAAAAATTATTGTACTTTGGAAAACAGTTTTGTAGTTCCTCAAAATATTAAGCATCGAGTTACCATGGCCCAGCAATACCAATCCTATGTATACACCAAAGAGAAAGGAAAACATACATCCACACAAAAAATATACATAGGTGTTCATACTAGTGAAAGTGTGGAAACGACACAAATGTCCAACACTGATGAATGGATAAATAAAATGTAGTATATCCATCCATGTGGACTATTTTTTGACAATTAAAAGGAAAGAGATACATGCTGCAATATGGATGAACCTTGACAGCATGATGCTAAGTGAAAGAAGCCAATCACAAAAGACTACATACTATATGATTTAATTTATATGAAATGTCCAGAATAGGCAAATCCATAGAGAAAAAAAGTAGATTCGTGGTTGCCAGGGACTGGGAGGAGAGGGGAATACGTCATTACAGCTAATGGGTATATGGTTTCTTTTGGGGGAGGTAGAAATGTTCTAAACTTAGATAATGGTGATAATTGCACAACTCTGTGAATGTACTCAGAACCATTGAATTATACGCTTTAAATGAGTGCATTTTGTGGTGTGGAAATTGTATCTCAACTAAAAATGTTTTTAAAATTATTGTACATAGTACTGAATGTATCTAGAAAGTTCTTAGCTTGAATTTTTGAGGATTTTGTCGATTCAAAAAGATAATTAAATTATAGGTACTCTCGGTGTTATTTTTTACTTCAGGAAATTTTAGCCAGTGTAATGATTAAGAATCTGGATACTGGAGAAGAAATACCTTTGAGTCTTGCAGAAGAGAAACTGCCAACAGGTATTAATCCTCTCACTCTACACATCATGAGAAGGACTAAGGAATATGTAAGGTATGGCCTAATGTTATTATTTATCATTTGTAGCATTTCATTCAGAGTGGTGAAAAGTTCTCTGTTTATGAACTATGAGAGTCCCTAATTTGGTTTCATGCAGTCTTCTTTTTTTAGAGTTAGTTAATGTATGTATTCTTAAACTTTTTTCTCTCTCTTTTTTAAAATGAGCTTTTTTTTTAAGATTCCACATATAAGTGATATCATAAAGTATTTGTCTTTCTCTGTCTGATTTATTTCATTTAGCTTAATGCTCCCAAGGTCCATCCATGTTGTCACAAATGGCTGGATTTCCTTCCTTTTTATGGCTGAATAATATTCTTCTGTGAGTGTGTGTGTGTGTGTGTGTGTGTGTGTCACATTTTCTTTATTCAGCTTTGTTCTCAAGATTGTACAGTTACTTGGGAAAAAATATATATATCTTAAATCTCATAGTATTTGGTTTATCTTCTTTTTAAATGATTTATATTGGATTGGCCAAAAAGTTTGTTTGGGTTTTGCTATAACATCTTACAGAAAGCCCGAACAAACTTTTCGGCCAACCCAATATTATACTAGAGACAATATTAGAACACATGAAGCTAAAAAGCCATGTGGGATAAACACCTGGTCTTCTGAAACCTTGCTTTAAGGATCAGAAATTTTATAAATAATTGTATTGTCTTTTTAGGGTCAGAAAGTGTCTTTAGAGTGAAGTGATTGACTTTACTGTGAGATGTATGTAGAACTAAGAAATAATTTCTGTGAAAGCAAAGCTTTCACATGATGTGCCTGGTAAGTAAGGAGGGAGATATTTATAAGTTAATGTGTCATTTCTGTGCAGCATGTTTTGCCCAGCAAAAAGCCTTGTTTGTGTTTGACTTTTCATAAATTCCTAAATTGCATTCGTTTGCATTTTGTACATTGCACCTTGCTTAAAGATTCTACTCCATGATCTTTCAAGTCTTTAAATTCTCAGGGTCATCATTTAAATTAAACTTATATAAAGCATGTTAACATTTTTTTCTTACACTGAGTAGCTAACTGTATACTAAGTATACATAGAGATTTTTGAGAAGTGTAGGGGAAATGGCTTCTTATAAAATGACTACTTCTTCTTGTAGTAATGACGCAGCACAGTCAGATGATGAAGAGAAGCTACAGTCTCAACAAACAGATACTGATGGTGGAAGGTTAAAACAGAAAACGTGAGTTACAGTACATCCCTTTTCTTCATTTAAGCCTTTTATTTAAAAATATATATATACATATACATATACATATATATATATATGAGAGCTGCCATATTTTAAATCTATACTCTGTCCAGTTTATATGTCCATCCACCACCACCACTCCCTGCCCTTGGGCAATGGATTATGAGTTCCTTGAGGCTGTCTTGGTCATTTTTATAACATCTGACATACAGTAAATGATCAATACATTTTTCATCATGCTTGTATTTTTCTGATGGTAGGTGCCAGAAGTGTTGGTAGAAGAACATGATTGTCCTTGAAGTTGCTTTTTCCATTTCTCATCTCTCCAAATCCTATTTGTCTTTCTAAACCCAACTACGTGAGATTCTTCCTGACTACTCCAGTTCATAGTAAAGTTTTTCCTGTTTTCAATTTCAATGACACCTATTGTCTACATAACTTACATTTGCTGTTTATATTTTATATTATCTTAAACTGTTTTCTGATTTTAAAAAATAAGATAAATACATGTTAAACAACTAGACCATATGTTGCAAAAGGATTTCGATCATACCATTCTTCTTTTTCCCCTATAAAAATCTAGCACAGTGGTGGACATGTATGTTTTGCTTGATTATACACAAGTCACTTAATTGGCAATAATTCAGTCTAAGGCCTAAAATGAGTTCTCCACTCAAGTCTGATCTTTTCCTAGTGTGGCAAGTATAGCAAAGAAAGCATTGAGATTTTTTAGAGCAGGTATGCCCACAGTGGAGGTATATGATAACACCTCAGCTATCTGGACTTTGGCCTTCTAGCAATGGCAACTATTGGGAACCGGAGAATTAGAATTATTCAGGAGGGCTTCCCTGGTGGCGCAGAGGTTGGGAGTCCGCCTGCCGATGCAGGGGACGCGGGTTCGTGCCCCGGTCCGGGAAGATCCCACGTGCCGCGGAGCGGCTGGGCCCGTGGGCCATGGCCGCTGAGCCTTCGCGTCCGGAGCCTGTGCTCCGCGATGGGAGAGGCCACGACAGCGAGAGGCCCACATACTGTAAAAAAAAAAAAAAAAAAAATAGAATTATTCAGGAGACATATAGACATCCAGGAAAGATGTCACTTGCTCCATGCACTAAAGCTCATTATTTTTTAAAAGAAAAACTCCTCAGGTTTATTCAAAGCCTTTATACTTACTTCTTACATAATTTCTAAAAATCTGGTCATCTGGTATCTGATCTCAGAGCAAAATAGAAGCAGCAAACTGACATGTAAATCAGCACATAAGAATGTCAGATAATACTCTGATTGCAAGAGAGGAATCAGGAAAATGATAAAAAAGGACTCACACATTGCATAACCATTTCACATGGCAGTGCTTTCAACTTCTTCTCATGTTGTAACATACAGAACATGGTATTATTTGCACTGAACCCTGGGGTAAACTGATGAGGCAGCTGATGGCCAAAAGAGACTGGCCCAGGGTTCTGGTTTCTCTGGGCCCTACCCTGTTGCCTTGAAGGCTGAGAGGGGAACCAATATTATGGCTCACTTGCAATGCATTTGAAAAGCCTTGAATGTATTAAAGAATAGTAAAGATGGTAACTGACTCTATTTATTAAAGAAAGAAATTTATTGAGCATTAAGTGCCATTGAAGAAGGCACAAAAGTATGTATTTTAGAAATGTTCTCATCCAAAATGATTAAAATATCTGTTTTCTTGCTTAAAGTAGTACTAAACCTGTAGTTAACCAGAAAATATAACTTCAGAGTTATAGGTAGCAGAGACCTTATTGTGATTTTTAAAATGGTTTATCTGTTTTTAATCTCTATATCTGTGTTTAATCTCTGTAGCATAGATATAGAGAACAAATTAGTGGTTACCAGTGGGGAGAGGGAAGGGGGGAGAGGCAAGATAGGGGTAAGGAATTAAGAGGTACAAACTACTATGTGTAAAATAAATAAGCTACAAGGATATATTGTACAGCATGGGGAATATAGCCACTATTTTATAATAACTTTAATTTTTATTTTATATTGGAGTATAGTTGATTTACAATAGCATGTTAGTTTTACAGGTGTACAGCAAAGTGATTCTGTTATCCATATATCCGTTCTTTTTCAGATTCTTTTCCCACATAGGTTATTACTCAATATTGAGTAGAGTTCCCTGTGCTATACAGCAGGTCCTTGTTGATTATCTATTGTATATATAGTAGTATGTATATGATAATCCCAAACTCCTAATTTATCCCTCCCCCCCCACCTTTCCCCTTTGATAACTGTGTTTGTTTTCAAAGTCTGTATGTTTCTCTTTTGTAAATAAGTTCATGTGTATCCTTGTTTTTAGATTCCACATGTAAGTGATATCATGTGATATTTGTCTTTCCCTGTCTGAGTGACTGCACTTAGTATGATAACCTCTAGGTCCGTCCATGTCGCTGCAAATGGTGGTATTTCATTCTTTTTTATTATGACTGAGTAGTATTCCATTGTATATATGTACCACATCTTCTTTATCCATTCCTCTGTTGATGGACATTTAGGTTGCCTCCCTGTCTTGGCTATTGTGAGTAGTGCTGGTATGAACATTGGGGTGCATGTATCTTTTCAAAGTATGGTTTTCTCCAGATATATGCCCAGAGAAGTGGGATTGCTGGATCATATGGTAGTTCTTTTAGTTTTTTAAGGAACCTCAATACTGTTCTCCATAGTGGCTGTACCAATTTACGTTCCCACCAACAGTGCAGGAAGGTTCCCTTTTCTCCACACCCTCTCTAGCATTTATTGTTTGTAGACTTTCTGATGATGGCCATTCTGACTGGTGTGAGGTGATACCTCATTGTAGTTTTGATTTGCATTTCTCTAATAATTAGTGATGTTGAGCATCTTTTTGTGTGCTTTTTGGCCATCTGTATGTCTTCTTTAGAAAAATGTCTATTTAGATCGTCTGCCCATTTTTTGATTGGGTTGTTTGGTTTTTTTGATATTGAGCTGCATGAGCTGTTTTGTATATTTTGGAAATGAATCCCTTGTCTGTCACTTCATTTGCAACTATTTTCTCCCATTCTGTGGGCTTTCTTTGTTTATGGTTTCCTTTGCTGTGAAAAAGCTTTTACGTTTAATTGGGTCCCATTTGTTTATTTTTGTTTTTATTTTCATTACTGCAGGAGGTGGATCCAAAAAGATCTTGCTGCGATTTATATCAGTGTTCTGCCTATGTTTTCCTCTAAGAGTTTTGTAGTATCTGGTCTTACATTGAGGTCTTTAATCCATTTTGAGTTTATTTTTGTGTATGGTGTTAGGGAGTGTTCTAATTTCATTCTTTTACATGTAGCTGTCCAGTTTTCCCAGCACCACTTATTGAAGAGACTGTCGTTTCTCCAGTGTATATTCTTGCCTCCTTTGTCATAGATTAATTGACCATAGGTGGAGTATAATCTATAAAAAGTTTGAATCACTACATTATACACCTGAAACTAATAAAATATTATAAATCAACTATACCTCCAAAAAAAAGGTTTTAAAAATTTTTTTTTAAGATTTACCTGGGAATTCCCTGGCGGTCCAGTGGTTAGCACTCTGCACTTTCACTGCCAAGGGCCCGGGTTCGATCCCTGGTTAGGGAACTAAGATCCCACAAGCCGTGTGGTGTGGCCAAAAAAAAAAAGTTTATTATCTGTGTTTTATGATTATCAAAAGTAATACAGAAATGGGTAAAAAAGAAAATGAAAGTCTCTCATACTCTCACCCCCAGAAATAATCTTTAGGTATGTTAACCATAGAATTTTATTTTTAATTTATTTATTTTGGGCTGCATTGGGTCTTCATTGCTGTGTGCAGGCTTTCTCTAGTTGCGGTGAGTGGGGTCTACTCTTCTTTGCCGTGTGTGGGCTTCTCATTGCGGTGGCTTCTCTTGTTGCGGAGCACAGGCTCTAGGCACGTGGGCTTCACTAGTTGTGGCACGCGGGCTCAGTAGTTGTGGCTCATGGGCTCTAGAATGCAGGCTCAGTCATTGTGGTGCATGGGCTTCTTTGCTCCACGGCATGTGGGATCTTCCCAGACCAGGAATCAAACCTGTGTCCCCTGCATTGGCACGTGGATTCTTAACCACTGTGCCACCAGGGAAGTCCCCACCATAGAATTTTTTTTCTCACAAAAGTGAAGTTATACTGTGTCTATAGTTTATTGACTTTTAAAAACAAATGCCTATTAGGTAATGGACATCTCTTCATATCAGTACCAATTGTAACATATTGTAGTCTTTCTGTCAGTTAGACATGGGAGTTTGGTGCTGCAGATAAAATAGTTAGGAAGACAATCGTAGTCTCTGCCCTCATAGAGCTTCCAGTTAAATAAGAGAAATAGACACTAAACATGTAATTACACAGATGAATCTAACTATGTCTGTAGTAATTATTATAAAAGAATATATGGGGTGCTATGGGAGTGTATAACAGGAAAATCTGTTCTAAAGAGTCAAGGAGGCCTTTTTTAAAAGAGAGCTATTTGTTCTGAGACCTAAAAGATGAGTAGAAATTAGCCAAGGGAGAAGTGTTCCAGGCAGAAATAACCACCCATCCAAAGGCCTTGAGGTGACTAAAAGCTTGGTACATTTCAAGAACTGAGGTTAGGGCTTCCCTGGTGGCACAGTGGTTAAGAATCCACCTGCCAATGCAGGGGACATGGGTTCGAGCCCTGGTCTGGGAAGATCCTACATGCCGTGGAGCAACTAAGCCCGTGCGCCACAACAGCTGAGCCTGTGCTCTAGAGCCTGCGAGCCACAACTACTGAGCCCATGTGCCACAACTACTGCAACCCGCACGCCTAGAACCCGTGCTCCACAACAAGAGAAACCACCACAATGAGAAGCCTGTGCACTGCAACAAAGAGTAGACCCCGCTCACTGCAACTAGAGAAAGCCACGCACAACAATGAAGTAACAAAGCAGCCAAAAATTAATTAATTAATTAATTAATTAATTTTTAAAAAAGAACTGAGGTTAGTCTCATTTATTTTACTGCATTCCATTGTAAGGATATACCATAACTTATTTATCCATTCCTCTGTTAATGAAAATTCAGTTTATCTCTTCTTTTTTATCTATTCTAAACAATACTGCAGTGAACATCTTTGTATATATGCTTGGCAACTTTTTCAAATACTATCCTAAATTTCATGAGCTCCCGTGAATTGGTAAAAATTTACCCCTGGTTTGTAAATTTTGTTCGGTTCTAAATATCATGTATGGTGCTTTGTTTTTTTTATAATTTTAATATATGAAATTTGAGACTTAGATAATTGAAAAAGCAATAAGTAAGTCCTATTTATGGAAGCCTGAGATGCATATTTGCATTACATTGTGTTTGGGAATACCTACTGGGAAAGCTCAGCCTAACTATATTGCAGGCTAATACCCAAATGGAAAGAGAAGGGACAACGGGCATCTTAGGCTACCAAAGCACTTTATTTTATAAGTCAATACCTCTTTACAGTTTCTTTGTATTGGTAAAATATGTTCTTAAGGATGACTCCCTAGAGCAGTCTTTTCAAAGCAATTCTCTTGCAGATTCATGGCCTCACCCCCAGACCCTCTAAATCACATGGTCTGGGGTCGGGGCCCAGGTATCTGCACTATAAAAAACTCCCCTCCCACTCTGTTCCCACCAAGTGATTATTATCCACCACTGAAAACTAGTGCTCTAGAGGATATGATATTGTACATTGGGGGGAACTGCCTATATTTCCTTTGTAGCCATATTGATTTGAGTATATTTATTCCATAGAACAAGGGATTTGGGAACTCAAAGACCTACTATGTATATAAAAAAGGAGTTATTTCACTTTACCAGTCACAGCTCATGAGATTATCTGTGAATTGTTGAACTTTTACAATTAGTTGAGTTGATAAGAAGTAATTTGGGCTGGGTTTTTTTGTTTGTTTTTGTTTGTTTGTTTGTTTGTTTGGTATTTTTGTTAAGGACTCAACTAAAGAAGTTCCTAGGAAAATCAGTAAAGAGAGCAAAGCACCTTGCTGAGGAATACGGCGAACGTGCTGTAAATAAAGTTAAAAGTGTTAGAGACGAAGGTAAGTGAAATAGAACATTTCAACTGAATACCTAATTGATTAGTAATCATTTAAATTTAGCCTGTAGTTTGTAAGAAGCATTCTATTTTATTGAAAGTAATAAACCTTAATAGCTAATATCTTAGCATTTCAATAAATCATGTTATTCTCACTATCAATTTTACGAGTGGGAAGAAAAATGAATTTATGCATCTTAAACATGAATTTGTATATACTTTGTGACTAGCAACCTGGAAAAGTTGAGTGTTCAGTAATCAGTTGTAAATTCGTTTTGTAAGGCTATTTAGTGTTTATAAATATTCTCAAAATTAGGTAAATTTTCTGAATTTCCACACCTTAACTTCCTATGCCTTTGTTATAATTGTGCTCATTTGTTTTATTTAATAAACACTTATATAGTATATATTCTGTGCCAGACACTGTTCCAAGCACTTTCACCTGTGTTAACTCATTTAATCCTATTAAAAACTCTATGAGGTAAGTACCATTGTTATCCCCATTTTATAGATGAGAAAACTGAGACACAAAAAGGTCAAATACCTTGCCTATAGTCACACAGATAATAAATGGCAGAGCTAGATTTGGCCCCAGGCAATCTGATACCAGACTCCATGCTGCTAACCAATATGCTATTTAGTAATAGACAGATTTTGCTTTTCCAGTTAATGAATTTTCTTGGTAAGCAGTAGATATGAAAATATGACAGTAGCAATATCTATATTAGCTAGTGATGATTTCTGTTGCTTTTCTATTCAGTGTTTCATACTGATCAAGATGATCCTTCATCAAGTGATGATGAAGGAATGCCATACACAAGACCAGTTAAATTCAAAGCAGCACATGGCTTCAAAGGACCTTATGATTTTGATCAGGTCAAAGTGGTACAGGATCTTAGTGGTGAACATATGGTAAGCAACCTTTTTATTTTTCAGGATTGATTCTGTTTTCATTGAGAGAAATACTTTGGTTTCTATAAAGCTGATGTCTTATGTATGTAATTTCGCTGGCCTGAGCCATGAAGAGTGAATTAATAATAATATGATTTAATGAAAAGGTAATGCAAAGTCTATCTCTGAATCATTGTTCAAGAAGTGACTTATTGAATAAGCAAACTCTAGGCCTGTATTATTAAGAAAGCTATGCAAACTTTCTTTTACCAGAGAAAGGTACCAAACTTCAAAGCAGTTAAGGGTGATCTGTCACTTTGAACAATGTTTAAAATGCTCCCTGGTATATTTTAAATAATTTATATAAATATTTCAGAAGCTCAATATATTTTGTAAAGTGACAGAACAAGGAGAGAGGTAGAGGTACAAGTTGTCTATCAGTTAAAATGTACCAAAGTAGATATAAAGTTCACAAATACATTACAGTTACCCCCTGAAAATGCTAGGAATGCAGGGAAGGCAGTAATAAACTCAGAACTGGGTAAGTGATACTGTTAGTCTTTGATCAGGGAATCTACTTATCTGTTTAGATTTTAAATCTAAAAGTTGGCTTACACATATCAGTTGGCAGCCAGATTTGAATTTACTTTGGTGCTTATAATCTGCACATAAAACGTTTGAGTTGTATAGCACAGGGAACTATATTCAATATCCTGTGATAAACTATAATGGGAAAGAATATGAAAAAGAATGTATATGTATAACTGAATCACTGCTGTACAGCAGAAATTAACACAACATTGTAAATCAATTATACTTCAATAAAATAAATTTTTTTTTAAGTTTCAATTGAGGGCTTCCCTGGTGGCACGGTGGTTGAGAGTCCGCCTGCCGATGCAGGGAACACAGGTTTGTGCCCCGGTCCGGGAAGATCCCACATGCCGCGGAGCGGCTGGTCCCGTGAGCCATGGCCGCTGAGCCTGCGTGTCCGGAGCCTGTGCTCCGCAACGGGAGAGGCCACAACAGTGCGAGGCCCGTGTACCGCAAAAAAAAAAAAAAAAAAGTTTCAATTGATTATAGTAACTTCCTTAAGGAATCTGATGAATTTCCTTGTACTGTATTGATTCTCTTTCATTATTTCCAGTTTTAAGTAAATCTCATTGCAGTAGGCTCCAAGTGACAAATTTCTTAACATATTTGAATTTTGTGGAAATGAATGTTATTCAAGTAAATAAGCTGTTACCTCTAACTTGGATGATCTTTTTGACTGCATAGATGTGTGTTATAATAGTGGTTATAACAATATTTGTTGTAATAGGATTTGGCCTTTCCAATTGAAGCGTTCACATTCTTTACCATGCCCGCCACCACCCCCCCCCCCACACACACACACACTTCCGCACTGTTTTTAGTGCTATCTGGGAATTTTAGCTATATGCTGCAAAACGTTTTTTCTGGGGAGAAAAATAGAATGAGACCACACCATTCCAACACTTCTAAATGACCAGTGCTGTGAGGGTCACTGCTAAGCTGGGCCTTATTCTTCCCTCAGCCCTGGTCAGGAGTTGTTATTGCTATTCTGAGGTCTGTGCCCCCTCCTATCCCACTCGCCCTCATGTTCAGCTAGGAGACTGAGACCCCAGACTAAGATTTGTTCTTTTGCAATGAAGGTTTCTGGCCACCTCAGATCTCCCATTTCCATTAATATGTGGGCAAGGTTTTGGGTCTTGAAGTAGTTTATTTTTATTTTTTATAAATTTATTTATTTATTTATTTTTATTTTTGGCTGCGTTTAGCCTTCGCTGCTGCGCGTGGGCCCTCTCCAGTTGCAGCGAGCGGGGACTACTCTTCGTTGAGTGCACAGGCTTCTCATTGCGGTGGCTTCTCCTATTGCGGTGCCCGGGCTCTAGGCGCATAGGCTTCAGTAGTTGTGGCTCACCAGCTCTAGAGCACAGGCTCAGTAGTTGTGGTGCACGGGCTTAGCTGCTCCGCGGCATGCGGGGAGTCCTCCCGGACCAGGTCTCAAACCCATGTCCCTTGCATTGGCAGGCGGATTCCTAACCACTGTGCCACCAGGGAAGCCTGAAGTTGTTAGTTTAGATTATGCAAACTGCAACTATCTTTTCCCTCTCTTCTAAACGTCCCTTTTTGGGGTATTATAACATCATTGGACTATTGGCCTTAAGTGGTGTTAGTTATGTGAGCATTATCTTAGTGTATAGTAAGTCCCCTACATATGACCCTTGAAGTTGCGAACTTTCAAAGATGCGAACGTGCGTTCACATGTCCAGTCACATAAGTTAGTTCACGTGTCTGGCATACATTGTCACGTGTGTACATCCTCTACAAGTGGTTGTGTTTTTGTGTACTTTACAGTACTGTATAGAGTACAGTAGTACAGTATCTTTATTTCAAGCCCATGATGTCCAGAAACAGGCGTAAAAGCAGCAGTGATGTAGCTGGTACTGTACTGTGCTTTTCAAGGTGTGCTGTACTGTAAGATTTTAAATGTTTTCTTTATTTTTTGTGTTTGTTGTTTATGTATTATTTGTGTGAAAAGTATAAACCTATTACAGTACAGTACTGTATGGTTGATTGTGTTAGTTGGGTACCTAGGCTGACGTTTTACGAACTCACTCTCGGAATGGAACTTGTCCATATGTAGGGGATTTACTATATGTGTAATTTGGTATAATTTTTTTCTTTGGCTTAAAAACAATGTCTCAACTTTTAAAGTAATAACTTTGAACCTTCCTTTGTTTTCACAGGGAGCTGTTTGGACCATGAAATTTTCTCACTGTGGCAGATTACTTGCCTCAGCTGGACAAGACAATGTAGTAAGAATATGGGCTTTAAAAAATGCTTTCGACTATTTCAATAATATGCGGATGAAATACAATACTGAAGGTATTTTTCATTTATTGGTGGGTTTTAAAAAATCTGGAGACATCTGGCATTTTTACATTTTAGGTATAATGATACCCTCTTTTCTGGCAATCATTTGCAGACACTACTTTCCATAAAAGCCACAAACTTAAAACAGAAGTCAACAGCAAAAAGCATCTAAACCTAGTGAAAAAAGCTACCACAAAGTTTTTGACTTTATCTCTTTTTAGGTGTACTGCAGAGTTAAATTCATCAACTACTGAGAACAAAGTTATTTGGTTTCCCCTGGTAACTTTCATTTCTATCTTAGGTTAAAATGAAATATCTGATTAATCTAGAAAAAGAGTGAGAATAATGTATACATCCAGTTAAGTAAAGAATGATTAAGGAAACATAGCCATGGAAAGTAAATGTGATTTGTCAGTACATCAAAGGGTATATGAAACTAGGTTAAATGGAAAAGAGAAACCCCAGAACATGATGTGTATACACAACGATTACAACTATGTAAAATATTTCTGTATCAGCAAAGTGTGTAAAATGGATGTAAATAGGAGCTTTAAGTTTATGGGATTCTTTTCTTGTAGTTATTGTCATTATTTAACTGCAGTACATTTTCTCCACAAACCCCTCACCACCTAATCATCCAAGGCTGAACACAAGAAACTAAGGGATGGGAGAAAGGAGAAGAGAGGTAGTATGGGCAGGAGTATAGAGTGTAGTTGAAGCAGCAGTTTGAGGAACAAAGAAATCTAGGGAGAGCGGCTAAACTGACCAGCGAGGCCCATATACTTTAGTAGCCCCATGGGGTTGTTTGCAGTATGTTATAATACGTAATTCAAGATGATGATGAGTTGACAAAAAGTAAAACTATGTTTATTATACATTTATTGCCCTGCCTGGAGCAGAAAGACTATTTTCAGTGGCCATTGAGACTTACCCCAGCCCAGACCCTTCCTGCCCCTATATTCATCTTCCTGACTGTTACGATTGGCAAGAATGTCTTCACAATGAATAATGAGGACTTAACAGTATTTTTTTTAATTGGGGAAATGGTTAAGCCATTTTATAAATATTTTATATAAAAATGATAAAAACAAATATTTTGGTGTGTAAGAGTTAATGCTTCACTTGTTTAGAAAAATGTATTTTTGGGGGCTTCCCTGGCGGCGCAGTGGTTGAGGGTCCACCTGCCAATGCAGGGGACACGGGTTCGTGCCTCAGTCCAGGAGGATCCCACATGCTGCAGAGTGGCTGGGCCCGTGAGCCGTGGCCTCTGAGCCTGCGTGTCCGGAGCCTGTGCTCCACAACGGGAGAGGCCACAACAGTGAGAGGCCCGCATACCGCAAAAAAAAAACCCAGAAAAATGTATTTTTCCAGAATGATGTATTCTATGGCTTTTAATTAGCTGTTACTGTATTATTATTTCTGATTGATGTTGTGTGTGTGTGTGTGTGTGTGTGTGTGTGTGTGTGTGTGTATGTATGTACACTTGTATATTTACGTTCCTTTTTACAATTATTATGTTGTTTTAGGACGTGTGTCCCCATCACCTTCTCAGGAAAGTCTAAATTCATCAAAATCTGATACAGATACAGGGGTATGTTTATTATTTTATGGTTACTATTGTTACATACTATGATTTTTTTACCGTAAAGTACCTTATTGTTTATCAGATATTACAGGTACATGAAAGCATTTAAAATTGAGATGCATTAGAAATGAGTTTTTTTCTATTAGAATTGGTAAGTGAAAAATTTTGATGTTTAAAGATTGTCAGACAGTAACTAATATTACTCAAGTTACTGTACTAATATAAACTTAAATTAAAAAATTCCCTCCCCTCAAATCCATGTTAGATATTTTTAAAATAATAATAGTAATGGACACCTGAATTAAAGATAATTAAGGAAAGAAAAAAGATATTGAAATATTTTATTTTTCCATCTTCTTGGTTTAATAAATGTTTTATCCCAGTGTCAGGTAGTTTAAAATATCTTTGATTTTCATTTGGTTTCAGAGCTGGAAGGTTAAATATAACTAGTTTTAAACCTAAAAAGCAGAATGCAAAATATTATTCTAAGCTGTCCCTGTGCTTCTTGTGTATTCATCAAGGCAAGGGTGATGTAAACAAAGAGAACCTAAAATGTCCACCTGCTCAACAATATTTTCCTGGGATTTCATTGGCTCTATAGTATTTGACACTAATTTTTCCCTACTCTAAACATACTCCTCTCAGCTTTCCATGATTCTGTTTTTCCTTGTTCTCTTCCTATATCCCTGCTGTCTCTTCCTCTTCCACCCCCTAAAATGTTGCTATTTCTCTGGGTTTTGTCCTTTGGCTATTCTCAGTTGACATATTCACTTGCTACCTCCAATCCTGAACTGGCTTTAGCTCCATAATTCTTGTTTCCTTTCAATAGCTTTATGTTTTTTAAACAACAGTGAAATCTTATTGTGCATGCTGCCCTTTTCACATAATAATATATATAGGCTGTCTCCACCTACACGTTCTTTAAGTACATCAATTAATAGGTGTGAAACTAAACTCCCTCAACGTTTTCTGAGTGCCTGTTACATGTGCCAGACACTGCTAGATTCTGCAAAATCAAATGAGACTTATTTTCTGGCCTCAGGGACCTTGCTAACTAGTGAAATAGATATATCTGCAATTATAGTATTGGATGGTAATACTCTATAGAAGATACTACACAAGTATACAAGTTAGCCTTATGAATCAGGGTGTCAGGAAAAGCTCCCTGGAGGCTTTGAACGAGGAATCAACTATGTGAGGGAAGGAAGGGGCGTATAGGAATCAACTATGTGAGGGAAGGAAGGGGCGTATGAGAGCAAATAGCAAGTGCAAAGGCATGGAGGCTGAAACGACATGGCATGTTAAAGGTACTACCTTGCTGGAGCAAAGGGTGCATGTGTGAGAGTTGTAGGAAAGGTAGGCAGGATTGGTATTTTCAGTGGCTTTTTGTGTTAAACCAAAACATATGAACTTTATCCTCAAGGTACTAGGGGAAGATGGGATTTGAGGGGTTTGGGTCAGAAGCTGAATTAAAATGTTCAGATTTTTGTTTTGGAATGAGCATTCTTGTAGCAGTGTAAAAGATAGATTGGATGGGGGCTCCTGGCTAGAGGCAGGGAGACCACTTAAGAGGCTCTCAACCCCAGAGGGAAGTGGATACTTCAATTATGGTAGATTATGATAGCAGTGAGTCTAGAAACTATAAAGAGGAGCTGAATTTGAGAAATATAAAAGAAGGACTTGATGACTAGACTACCTGGGGTAGTAAGTGAGTAGCCTAGGATGATTCCCAGGTGTCCAGCTTGAGCAACTGGCTAGATATTAATGGTCATTCACGGAAATAGTTTTATTATTATCTACCCACAACCCTGCTTCTCCTGTTTTGAGCCTTCTTTAATGGCATCAACATCCATAAGTTACCTTTTTAACTTGGAAACACTCTATTACTTTTTCTTCCTTACCCACATACCAAATTAGTTAAAAATTCTATCCACTCTACCTCCTCCTACGAATGCCCGTGGAATCTGACCCCTCATTACTCACCTCGTCTAGGTCCTTGACACTCATTTAAATGCTTTCTGTAGCCTCCTAGTTGGTTTTTCTGTCGCTGGTCTCTACTGCCACCAGCTTTTTTTTTTTTTTTGCCACACCACGTGGCTTGCGGGATCAAACCTGTGCCCCCTGCAGTGAAAGCATGGAGTCCTAACCACTGGACCTCCAGGAGATTCCCTTTTTTTTTTCTTTTTTTTTTTTTTTGTCAAAATACAGATCTGTGCCATTTTGTGATTTAAAGTCTTCTGGTGGCTCCTTGTCACCATTCTTCCTGATACTACCACCTCATCTTACCTTTTTAACTCAGTTCTAATTCCCTAGTACCTGTGCATCCTACTTGCCATGCCAGATATAGGTCTGTATCCTAAACACTCTTTCACTTTCATGTCTTTGTTCATGTTCTTTGCTTTGCCAGGACTCCCTGTCACCTTTTCTTACACGGCAAAGCCCTACTCATCCTTCAAGATTCAGCTCAAATATCTTATCTTCTCTTATTATTTTCCCTGAATCAAGTAGACAAAATTGTTCCTCACTTGTGTATGACAGTACATCATATGTACTTTGACATTGATATTATTTACCATGCCTTCCTTGGCAATTTGTCCCTCTGGGTAGGCTCAGGGCTGATTTAAGGCAAAGAACTGTACTTCACAGATCTTAGTATCCTTGGAACCCAACCCCATGCCTGACTGTGGTAGGCCTAAATCAGTGTTGAACTCCTGCTTCTGTGCCTTTCATTCATTCCTATTCCCCTTATCTGGATGCCTGTGGTCTCCCTTTTTTCTACTTAAAACTTGCCCATTCTTCAAGGCCCACTTCTTCCATAAAGCCTTCACTGACTAATGTAGCAGTGAAAATTTTAACCACTTTGCTTTAGGGGAAAAGGATTTGCTTTTATTAGTTTAATCTACCATAAAGTTTCCAGGCCTTGATTACTATTAAAAACAGAGACTATTTGTACTATCTTATATTATGCTTATTTTAACAATCCTACTTACAGATTCTTAACTACTTCCATCCCCCCCCCCCCGCCGCCACAAAAAAAACCCTAAGTAACTCCCAATCTTGTTTGAATAGAAGACCTTTTAAATGAGGAGCATAGGGACTTCCCTGGAGGTCCAGTGGGTTGGGACTCTGCGCTTCCAATGCAGGGGGCATGGGTTCTATCCCTGGTCGGGCAACTAAGATCCCACATGCCTCGTGGTGCAGCCAAAAAAAAAAAAAAAAAAAACAAATGAGCGTAGTAGTTCTTTGACCCAAAAAGTACTGAGCCCCTGGAGTACTGAGCCTTTTTTCTGGAGTAGTTGAGTATCATTTATATCTATTGTTTTCAGGAAAAGATACTTTGGGGTTCCTTTCACTTCTGTCATTCTATATGGGGACAGTTAAAAGAAGCCTCTGTTTCATATGCCTTTGTCTTTAACCTAGTACTCGCTGCAGTGAGGCACAGTAAGCGCAGTGGAGTTTATTTCCCTGATATGTGTATTCTTTTTTTTCTTTTTTCTCATGATAGTAATATCTTATATTTATCTCTTTTGATAGGTTTTTACTCTTGCCTTCTTAGCATCCATGTAAAATAGAATACATAAAAGTACCTATTGTACAGTTGGACATACAAAGTGAAACACCCAAGATCACTCACCTACTCGTTGGTCATGCCAAGCCTAGAATTCTGGCTCTTATGCTGTTTCTATTGATTTCCAAAAGTAGCTCAGTAAATGTAAGGAAGAGTGGCGTATTTAGTTTGCTCCATTATGCTATAGACTTGTAACATTTCTTCTTAACGCTAGAAGTTGTAAATATGCTATCTACCTAAAAATTAATGTTTTTCTTGGATAAATCTGTTTGGTGCACTTGATTAGTGGAATATCAGTATGGGTGTTACAGCATTTAACTTCTGCTTAGAATTTTTGAGAGTAGATTGTAGGGGAGGAAAAAAATTTCCTCTACCCTCTTAGGTTCTGTGGCTGGGAACTACCAAATAACCTAACAAAAGACAGATTAAGAGGAGAAACAGTTTATTACATATGCATATGGAGGCCTTCCTAGAGGAATAGTGAAGACCCAAAGAAGCTGTTAGACTTAGGCAGTTATATATCATTTTAACAAAGAGCAAGAAATTTGTGGAAAAGTGACGAGATAAAGAAAAAGAAGTTTAGGCTTTTAGGGGCAGTAAATTGTGGGAAGGTAAATCTACTGGGGGAAACTAATGGAAGATAAGGGTAATTTAGTAAGGTTCTGTTTAGGCAGTTAAGATTGATTCTCCCCTTCCTGGTAAGGGAGAGGTGAGGGGGAGACACCTTCACAAAGGGCATTTTATGCTCTGCTTGCAGGTAGAAAGGGGGAGGGCGGAGACTTTTTCTTGTGTCTGTTTCCTCTTAGTTGCATTCAGCTCAAAATCATCCTTAGGCAAAGGGGCATATTTGGGAGTGACATATTCTGATCCCCTTCAAAATCAGTAGAGTCTAAAATGGATGAAAGGCCTTAACTGTAAGGGAATGAGAGGGAATTTTTATGAAATTGTACATATGCAGTATTTATTAAAAATATGCACTGATTTAGATTTGGTTCAATCAACAAGCAATTTTTAAACGTCGACAGTGTGTTAGGCACGGAAAATATAAAGATGCAGTGGATAATTCATACCAACGAGCAATGCATGGGAGAAGACAGGCATCAACAATGATATTGCATTGGCCAAAAAGTGCCTTCAGTTTTTAAGTAAAAATAAAAGACACATTTTTTCATTTTCACCAAGGACTTTATTGAACAACGTATTCACCCTTCTGTTCCACTACCTTCTGCCATTTTTCAGGCAACTTCATAATTCCGTCTTCCCAAAACTTTTTCTCTTTTTGAGCAAAGAACTGTTCCAGGTGCCTTTTACAGTCTTCCAGGGAATTGAAATTTTTTCCTTTAACAGAATTTTGTAAAGACCTAAATAAAAGGAAATCCAAAGGCACAATATCTGGTGAATATGGTAGATGAATCAGAACTCCCCAGCCAAGCCATAACAGTTTTTGCCTGGTCATCAAAGAAACATACAGTCTTGAGTTATCCTGATGGAAGATTATGTATTTTCTGTTGACTAATTCTGGATACTTTTCGTCGAGTGCTGCTCTCATTTGGTCTAATTGGGAGCAGTACTTGTTGGAATTAATCGTTTAGTTTTCTGGAAGGAGCTCATAATAGAGGATTCCCTTCCAATCCCACCATATACACAACATCACCTAGTTTGGATGAAGACAGGCCTTTGGTGTGGTTGGTGGTGGTTCGTTTCACTTGCCCCACGATCTCTTCCATTCCACATTATTGTACAGTATCCACTTTTCATCACCCATCACAATTTGTTTTAAAAACAGAACTTTTTCATTACGTTTAAGTAGAGAATTGCATGCAGAAATACTGTCAAGAAGTTTTTTTCCCACTTAACCTACGTGGAACCCAAACGTCAAAGCGATGAGCATAATCAAACTGGTGCAAATGATTTTCAACGCTTGATTTGGATATTTTGAGTATGTCAGCTATCTCCCACGTGGTATAACGTTGATTGTGCTCAATAAATGTCTCAATTTGATCACTATCAACTGCAACTGGTCTAGCCGACCTTGGAGCATCGACCAGCGATAAATCTCTAGCACAAAACTTCACAAACCACTCTTGACACATTCGATCAGTCACAGCACCTTCTCCATACACTGCACAAATCCTTTTTTGCGTTTCGGTTGTGTTTTTACCTTTCTTGAAGTAATAAAACATAATATGCCAAAAACATTGCTTTTTTCCTTCCATCTTCAGTATTAAAATGGCTACACAAAAATTCACCAATTTTGGTAAGTCTTTTTTTAAATGCACGCTGATATGACAGCTGTCACATACAATCTAATAAAATTGTTTCAAATGAAGTTAAAGATAACTAAGTGCTACTAGAGCCATCTTATGGAAAAAACCAAACGAACCTTCTGGCCAACCTGATAATATATGCCCCAAACAGAATTAAGTATCATTTTCCTGAGAAGACCACTCCTTTGATGGTATGCATACTTGATATCAATTCATTATTTAACACCCATACCATCTCCTGAGTTAGAAACTGTGGTCACTTTTCACTCTCTCCTCTCCCTTCAGTGTCTGCTCATTTACCAGATCCTGCCCACTTGATCTCAGAAATGTCTTTGGAATCTGGCCATTTCTTTCATTTCCACTGTTACAATCCAGGCCTCTATCTCTTACCTGGACCACTATAGCTGTTCTCCCAGATTCCAGTCTTTTATCCACAGAATTGTGGGTAAAATTATGCCAGCAGAATTACTTTCCTGTAAAACAAATCTCATCATGTTACTCTCCTGTTTTAAGCACTCCTTTGGCTCTCTTTTTTCCTATAGAATTAAGTCTAAATTCCTTAGATGACTCAGTCTTTCAGAGATCAGCCTGACCTCAGTTCTCATTGTTATTTCCCACCCTTCCCTCTCTCAGACCTTATGTTCTGAGCCACTTGGTTGTTCATGCCCCAACAAAAATGTCAGACCCTTTGTTGATTCCATGTACTTAACAATACATATGCAGTTCCCCTTTGCCTGGCAAATTTAAGACTCATCCCCTCACTGAAGCATTCCTTACTTCACCTAGTAATTTACTCATGTGCTCCCTTACTGTTCCCATGGTACTTTGCCCATAGTTCTGTTAAAAGCACTTACTGTATACTATATCAATTTATGTAACAACAGCTAACATTTTATGAGCCCTTACTATGTGCCATGTACTTTTCTAAGTACATTTTATGTCTTACTTCACCTCACAACAGCCCTGGTAGTGTTGTGAAGTACTATTAAGAACCCTGTATTACAGATGAAGAAAATGCTTAGAGATATTGAGTAACACACCAGTTTCACACAGTTGGTAGATACAGCAACAGAATTAGAACCCAGCTCTGATCTGTCTTTAGAGCTTATGCTCTTAACCATTATGCTTCGCTAGTTGGCATCTGAAGGTCTGGCACTATGTCTTCATTTAGTCCACAAATATTTATTGAGTGTCTACTGTGTATTTATCATTGTTCTAAGAGTTGGGGATATAGTAGTGAACAGAAGAAACAAAAAAATCTATTGTTATAAAGCTTATTCTAGTGGTGGGATACAGAGAAACAAAACAAGTAAATTTTGTAATATATTAGAAGGTGATAAATTTCGTGGAGAAAAATAAAGCAGATAAAGCGGGGTGACAGGAGGTAAATATGGTGGACAAGCAAAGCTTCTCTGAGAAGTTGTCATTTGAGGAGAATCTGAAGGAGGTGAGAGAGGGATCATCTGGCTGTCTGGAGGAGGAGAACATTCCAGGTGGAGGCAAGTGAAACTGTGATAAGGCAGGAGTCCTGGTATGTTCAGGAAATAGCATTGAGGCCTGGGTAGCTGGAGCCAGTGAGCAAGGAGATGAGTAGTAGAAAATGAAGTCACAGAGGTGTAGATGGGCCAGTCATAAGGTGTAGGCCACTGCAAGGACTTTGGCTTTTGGAGGGTTTTTGAACAGAGAATGACAATCTGACATTTTATTCTGGCTTTTAAATACTGAGAATACATTATAAGCAGATAAGAAATATTTATTTTGGTATTTCAAGTAACATACCATATCTGGCATATAGTAAGTGTTAATAAATGTCAAAAGGCTTACAAGTTTTCAAAGCAATCTAAATGATATTTTTAGATAATCTGGATATTTGGATATGGATTTGATATTTGATGATACAGATGGTATTTTTTTAGGTATGATAATATAATGATAGTTAAATTTAAAAGATTACTAGTTAGAGATACATACAGAATATTTACTGATAAAATGAATGATGTTTAGATTTTGCTTTAACTGCTCCAGCAAAAATAAGCAAATACATAAAAGTGGGAGGATTGAAAAAACAAGGTGAATAAAATGTTGATAATCATTAAAACAGGTGATGGATGCATGGGGTTCATTATACTGTCTACCTCTGTGTATATTTGAAATGTTCATAATAAAGTTTTATATATACATTATATTTACATAGAGATACAAATATCTCTACATATAGATATCTATTCAGAGAGAGAAAGATAAAATATATAACATTTCACTTGGTAATTCTACCTTTAAAAATATATCATAAAGAAATGATCATGTATGCCCGAAGATGTAAGAGGATTTTCATATTAATGTTCTCACAGTAGCTAAAATTTAAACAAACTGAATTTTTAATAGTTGGAAAATAAAAACTATAGTATAATCCATACAGTATAATACTATGCAGTCCTTAAATTCTTTTAAAAGACTACTTGATGAAATTTAAAATATTCTAAATAAATTGTAAAGTGAAAATAGCAGAATGAAAAAATAGATATAATATCCTAATCTTGACTAAAAATATCTATAAATATTTACAGATTTTAAAATTTTAAAGAAATACACTAAATTATAACTAGTAGTTATCACTAGCTGGTAGGGTTTTAGCTCATTTTTTTATTTGATTCTTTATACTTCTCTGTATTTCTAAAATTTTCTTTAATAAACTTACCTGATTTTATTAAGACAAACAACAGAAGATACTATAAAAACTATGGTTTAAGCCTTTTGACCCTTCTATTAGGATAAACAAATAATAAAATAGGGATAAAGATTCATGCTTCAGGATGTTTGTTGAATTGCTATTTAGCAAAAAATTGGAAATGTCTATATTACCAACAAATTGGAAATGATTAAATTATGGTGCATCCATATGCAGCTAGTAAATGTTTCCAAAGAGTGAAATACAGAAAGTGCTCATGTAAAATAAAAAGGAAGATACTGAATCATGTGTATAATGTGATTTCAATTATGTTTTTAAAAAATGAAAGATTGAAGATGGCCAAAATTTTAGCAGGTTATAGATGGTTTTAATTTTAGTTTTTCTACTTTTTATGTTTTCTGAATTGTCTATACTGAGCATATATATTACTTTATAATCAAAAATATATTATTTAAGTATTTTGAAAATATGTAGAGTACAATGAAAAGAAGATGGATGATTAAGGAGGAAAGAAAAGATCTGGGATCACAGCTAGGGGAAATATGCTGAGGAGTTAGTGAAATGAAAATGATTATTAAACAAAAAGTTGAATTTTATGTAACAGGGCAAGAAACCTGTTTAGTTTTGTCTTCCAGCAGTGCTCACTAATCTAGCAGTAAAGTTAGGGGAAGTAGCTGTAATCATCTAGGATTAGGAGTGTTTGGCAAAGGGTCAGGGTATCTGTGTTGCTGGTGTACCTCCACAGTGAATGTGAAGATGTTTTTATAAATTGTAAAGTTGTTAGCAGATAGCAGTGGTAGTTTTTATCTATCCCCATGGCCACTGTCCTATTTAAGCCCTCGTTATTCTTACTTAAACTTAGTGACTGCTTTTCCTGCCCCGACTCTCTTTCCAAACCATCTTTTACATTATTGCTCAGCCTTCTCTTTCTAAAGCCCCAGTCAGATTGTGTTATTTTTCCTTTTCAGAAACCTGTGCTGGCTCTCCATCACCTTAGAATGTCTCAATTTTTAAGTCACAAATCCAAGGCTCTTTATGATCTGGTCTCAAAGCACCTTTCTACCCGAATCCCCTGCTTTATCTCCATATACGTTTTTCTCCATCCTCATCATCCTACCTACCCTTCCCTAAATATGCAAGGCTTAGCTAACGTTCTGTATTTTTGCTCAAGTGACATCCTCTAAAACATTTGAGGAACAACCTCTGGACTTACAGTTAGATGACTTGTACCTTTGCTTTGGTTCTGCTGTTTACAGGTGGCTGCGTGACTTTTAATATGTTATTTTGACCTCTTTGATTCTCAGGATTTTTTCTTAATTTCTTCATCCTCATAATAGTAATACCTACCTCACAGGGTCATTAGGATTCATTCAGATAATGAATACAAAAGCATGTTGTAACCTAAGTGCACGGCACACGTGTATGGCATTATTTTCTACCTATCTCTACCTGTCAGGATGCTTTTGACTTCAAATAATAGAAATCCAACTGAAAATGGCTTAACAATGAGGAAGCCAGTCTGGAGGTAAGGCGGCTCTAGGGTTGGTAAATTCAGCAGCTCAGTAGTGTCGTCAGGAACACAAGGTCCTTCCATCCTCTTGCTTTGCTGTTCTTTATCTGTTGTTCTCCTGGGCTTGGTCCCCTCATGGTAGTAAGATGACTACTACTGTCTTAGATGTCACATGCAGGCAACAATGTTCAGAAGCAGGAAAGAGGAAGGTCCCTTTAGTATACCCCTTTTTAAGAGTGAAGAAGTCTTACTAGAAGCCTCTCCTATCACCTCATCCCCCAGATGAACTTGCCCTCATGTCTGTTTGATGAAAATTATATGCCCATGCCTAAACCAGTCATCACTGGAAAGGGGAGTGAGCTCATCTTAATTAGCTTAGACCAATCATGATCACCCCCTGGTGCTGGCTCCCACCTCTCCTCAAGGAAGAGATGCTCAAAAAAGGACAAAGTGGGGGCTCTGTTAGGGAGGGAAAGATTGTGATAGCACAATGTCTTCAGGGATGACCCTGGTTTAATTAGGACAAGGAGGTGAGGAAGTAATAAGTAGTAGATTCAGCATAAAGGGGAGTCAGCTTTTAGTGGATCAAGATTTCAATCAGGCATCATATAAAATGATGAGAGAACAAATGGGGTGGGAAGAGTATGAAGCTTTTGTTTTTCTAGTTTTAACATTTGTTTTCATGTCTAAATAGGTATGCAGTGGAGCTGATGAAGACCCAGATGATAAAAATGCACCATTTCGACAACGGCCGTTTTGCAAATATAAAGGACATACTGCTGATCTCCTTGATCTTTCATGGTCTAAAGTAAGAAATTCTTTTTTTTTTTTTGGCTGCGTTAGGTCTTTGTTTCTGTGCACAGGCTTTCTGTAGTTGCGGCGAGCAGGGGCTACTCTTCGTTGCGGTGCATGGGCCTCTCGTTGCGGAGCACAGGCTCTAGGCGCACAGGCTTCAGTAGTTGCAGCATGTGGGCTTAGTAGTTGTGGCAGACGGGCTTAGTTGCTCCGCGGCATGTGGGATCTTCCCGGACCAGGGATCGAACACATGTCCCCTGCATTGGCAGGTGGATTCTTAACCACTGTGCCATCATAGAAGTCCTATAGTAAGAAATTCTTATTTGAATTTTGTATTCTGTGTAACTATTTTAGGATAAAAGCAAATGCTTATTTGTATGATTGTCACAGTCAGATGTTTGAATGTTTGTATATACTTTGTGGGAGTTACAAATTAATCAAAGTTTAAAAAGAGAAACGTCAGATTAGGCTAATAAGAAAATGTTTATATTACTTAACAACTTCTATCTGGATCTGTCTATATACTTGTATTTGCTTCTTTTATAAAATAGTTTTGCAAAGTAACT
This sequence comes from Kogia breviceps, assembly GCF_026419965.1. NCBI lineage: Eukaryota > Metazoa > Chordata > Mammalia > Artiodactyla > Physeteridae > Kogia > Kogia breviceps. The sequence goes on along the minus strand of NC_081330.1, from coordinate 29,087,802 downwards.
ATCCTCAGCAAAATGGATATGACTTCAGCTACAAAGGTGAAGTCTGACCTATCTAATCAAGACTGTTTTGGGGATAATCTGCTACATTCATGAAATTATTAATTTAGGTTTAATAATTATATTCTGCAGATCAATGGTAAGTCTTCATTTTGTAATTTTTTTTCCTTAGAGCAAAATTTTAGAAATAGGGGGATATTTTGCCACCGATCAAATATCTTAGAAGTTTGCAAAATTTTTAAGAGATATTTTAAATTTTATTTAAGGTGTTTGAAGCATGAAGCAGTTTTTGGAATTTTTGCATGATTCCTTACACTTTCTTTGTATTAAAATTTGTCAGTAATCAAAATATAAAATATATGACGAATTTGTGGGGGAAAGTAATATTTAAAAGCTTTAAATTGAGAAAAGTCATCTGAGTTAACAAAATACTAGCAAGGATACTGGTGATGCCCATATATTTTAACTATATCACAAAGATATCACTGGTATGTATTGGCAAGTCAGCCTTTCCCTGAGCTCCAGCTTTGAATCACTCCATTTATGAATTATGCTCCTATCATATTTGTTTAGATGTTATGGGTACATTTCATGACGTTTTTCTCTAACCTCCTGGAACAAGCTTGGGCCTCACCTGGTAGTCTGGTTTTAAATTGAGCCCCAGGTGTATCTTTGTACTCTCTCCCCACCTGTGTGAAATCTGTGTTGTCGGAACATGGAAATTTAAAGTGTCCTTAATCTGATAATCATATTCATCTAGAATAAGAAGTACAAAGCATCTAATTGGGAACCCTGCACTCATTTTACTTTCTTAAAGCAAACCAATATTTTTTGTGAAATGTAACACCAATTGAAGATATTAATTCTCCGTTGATCACTGTATCAGTCAGTGTTCTCCAGAGTAACAGAACCAAGAGGAAATACTTACATAGGAGGTTTATTTTAAGGAATTGGCTCACACAGTTGTGGGGGCAGGCAAATTTGAAATTTGTAGGGCAGGCATTGAAAACTCAGCCAGAGTCATGCTGAAGTATTTTTTGGTTTTTTTCCCAGCTTTTTCGAGATGTAATTAAAACATTGTGTAAGTTTAAGGTGTACACAGTGATGATTTGATATACTTACATACAGGGAAATGATTACTACAATAAGGGTAATTAACATATTCATCATCATAAATAGTTACCCCTTTTTTGTGGTGAGAACATTTAAGATCTACTCTCTTAGCAACTTGCAAGTATATAATACAGCATTGTTAACTCTAGTCACCTTGTTGTACATTCATGCTGGAGTCTTAAGGCAGAATTTCTTCTCCAGGAAATCTCAGTTTTTGTTCTTAACACCTTCATCTGTCTGTGTGCTCTTTTCTTAAACTTTCTTTTTTACTTAACTGTTTATCTATGTACATTTCTACATCTTATTGGCAACAAGATTCTAAGCCCCTCAAGAGTAGGTAGGGATCAGCTCTTACTTCACTTTTGTTTCTCTTGAGTATCTAGCACAGTTGATGTTTATAGTGGGTTTTCTGTTTGTTGAAGACTTATTTTGTGCCACATAATAAGAATTATCTTGTGAATACTGAAAATAACAATGCTGTGAGGTAGTTGATATTCCATACTGTGGATTAGAAGACTGGGCCTCTGACCCATCCAAGATCACAAAGCTAGTTATGGGTAGAACTTAGATCTGAATCTAATTTTTTTCACTGGTAAAATCATGCTTGGTTCAAGAAAGCTATTTAATTTCATTTATTTAATAAGTATTTATTTTTGGATTGGGTTGTTTGTTTTTTTAATATTGAGATACATGAGCTGTTTATATATTTTGGAGATTAATCCTTTGTCTGTTGATTCATTTGCAAATGTTTTCTCCCATTCTGAGGGTTGTCTTTTTGTTTTGCTTGTACTTTCCTTTGCTGTGCAAAATCTTTTAAGTTTCATTAGGTCCCATTTGTCTATTTTTGTTTTTATTTCCATTTCTCTAGGAGGTGGGTCAAAAAGGATCTTGCTGTGATTTATGTCATAAAGTGTTCTGCCTATGTTTTTCTCTAAGAGTTTGATAGTGTCTGACCTTCCATTTAGGTCTTTAATCCATTTTGAGTTTATTTTTGTGTATGGTGTTAGGGAGTGTTCTAATTTCATTCTTTTACATGTACTTGTCCAGTTTTCCCAGCATCACTTATTGAAGAGGCTGTCTTTTCTCCACTGTGTATTCTTGCATCCTTTATCCAAGATAAGGTGACCATATGTGCGTGGGTTTCTCTCTGGGCTTTCTATCCTGTTTCATTGAGCTATATTTCTTTTTTTGTGCCAGTACCATACTGTCTTGATGACTGTAGCTTTGTAGTATAGTCTGAAGTCTGGGAGCCTGATTCCTCCAGTTCCGTTTTCTTTCTCAAGATTGCTTTGGCTATTTGGGATCTTTTGTGTTTCCACACAATTGGTGAAATTTTTTTTTCTAGTTCTGTGAAAAATGCCATTGGTAATTTGAAAGGGATTGCACTGAATCTGTAGATTGCTTTGGGTAGTATAGTCATTTTCACAATATTGCTTCTTCTAACCAAGAACATGGTATATCTCTCCATCTGTTGGTAACATCTTTAATTTCTTTCATCAGTGTCTTATAGTTTTCTGCATACAGGTCTTTTGTCTCCCTAGGTAGGTTTATTCCTAGGTATTTTATTCTTTTTGTTGCAATGGTAAATGGGAGTATTTCCTTAATTTCTCTTTCAGATATTTCATCATTAGTGTATGGGAATGCAAGAGATTTCTGTGCATTAATTTTGTATCCTGCTACTTTACCAAATTCACTGATTAGCTCTAGTAGTTTTCTGGTGGCATGTTTAGAATTCTCTATGTATAGTATCATGTCATCTGCAAACAGTGACAGTTTTACTTCTTCTTTTCCAATTTGTTTTCCTTTTATTTCTTTTTCTTCTCTGATTGCCGTGGCTAGGACTCCCGAAACTACATTCAATAATGGTGGTGAGAGTGGACATCCTTGTCTTGTTCCCAATCTTACAGGAAATGGTTTCAATTTTTCACCATTGAGAATGATGTTTCCTGTGGGTTTATCATATATGGCCTTTATTATGTTGAGGTAGGTTCCCTCTGTGCCCACTTTCTGGAGAGCTTTTATCATAAATGGGTGTTGAATTTTGTCAAAAGCTTTTTCTGCATCTATTGAGATGATCATATCGTTTTCCTTCTTCAATTTGTAAATATGGTGTATCATATTGATTGGTTTGTGTACATTGAAGAATCCTTGCATCCCTGGGATAAATCCCACTTGGTCATAGTATATGATACTTTTAATGTGTTGTTGGATTCTGTTTGCTAGTAGTTTGCTGAGAATTTTTGCATCTATATTCATCAGTGATATTGGTCTGTAATTTTCTTTTTTTGTAGTATCTTTGTCTGGTTTTGTTATCAGGCTGATGGTGGCCTCATAGAATGAGTTTGGGAGTGTTCCTTCCTCTGCAACTTTTTGGAAGAGTTTGAGAAGGATGGCTGTTAGCTCTTCTCTAAATGTTTGATAGAATTCACCTGTGAAGACATCTGGTCCTGGACTTTTGTTTGTTGGAAGATTTTTAATCACAGTTTCAATTTCATTACTTGTGATTGGTCTGTTCATATTTTCTACTTCTTCCTGGTTCAGTCTTGGAAGGTTATACCTTTCTGAGAATTTTTCCATTTCTTCCAGATTGTCCATTTTATTGGCATAGAGTTGCCTGTATTAGTCTCTTAGGATGCTTTGTATTTCTGCGGTGTCTGTTGTAACTTCTCCTTTTTCATTTCTAATTTTATTGATTTGAGTCCTCTCCCTCTTTTTCTTGATGAGTCTGGCTAATGGTTTATCAATTTTGTTTATCTTCTCAAAGAACCAGCTTTTCATTTTATTGATCTTTCCTATTGTTTTCTTCGTTTCTATTTCATCTATTTCTGCTCTGATCGTTATGATTTCTTTCCTTCTACTAACTTTGGGTTTTGTTTGTTCTTCTTTCTCTAGTTTGTTTAGGTGTAAGGTTAGATTGTTTATTTGAGATGTTTCTTTTTTCTTGAGGTAGGATTGTATTGCTATAAACTTTCCTCTTAGAACTGCTTTTGCTGCATCCCATAGGTTTTGGATTGTCGTGTTTTCATTGTTATTTGTCTCTAAGTATTTTTTGATTTCCTCTTTGATTTCTTCAGTGATCTCTTGGTTATTTATTAACATGTTGTTTAGCCTCCGTGTGTTTGTCTTTTTCACGCTTTTATCCCTGTAATTGATCTCTAGTCTCGGATTGTTGTGGTCAGTAAAGATGCTTGATATGATTTCAGTTTTCTTAAATTTAGTGAGGCTTGATTTGTGACCCACGATGTGATCAATCCTGGAGAATGTTCTGTGCACACTTGAGAAGAAAGTGTAATCTGCTGGTTTGGGATGAAATGTTTGGATGATCTGTCCATTGGTGTAAGTGAGGTGTTAAACTCCCCCACTATTATTGTGTTACTGTCGATTTCCTCTTTTATAGCTGTTAGCAGTTGCCTTATGTATTGAGGTGCTCCTGTGTTGGGTGCATGTATATTTATAATTGTTATATCTTCTTCTTGGATTGATCCCTTGATCATTATGTAGTGTCCTTCCTTGTCTTTTGTAACATTCTTTATTTTAAAGTCTATTTTATCTGATGTGAGTATTGCTACTCCAGCTTTCTTTTGATTTCCATTTGCATGGAATATCTTTTTCCATCCCCTCACTTTCAGTCTCTATGTGTCCCCAGGTCTGAAGTGGGTCTCTTGTAGACAGCATATATATGGGTCTTGTTATTGTATCCATTCAGCGAGCCTTTGTCTTTTGGTTGGAGCATTTAATCCATTTACGTTTAAGGTGATTATTGATATGTATGTTCCTATTACCATTTTCTTAATTGTTTTGGGTTTATTTTTGTAGGTCCTTTTCTTTTGTGTTTCCCACTTAGAGAAGTTCCTTTAGCATTTGTTGTAGAGCTGATTTGGTGGTGCTGAATTCTCTTAGCTTTTGCTTATCTGTAAAGCTTTTGATATCTCCATAGAGTCTGAATGAGATCCTTGCGGGGTAGAGTAATCTTGGTTGTAGGTTCTTCCCTTTCATCACTTTAAGTATATCATGCCACTCCCTTCTGGCTTGTAGAGTTTCTGCTGAGAAATCAGCTGTTAACCTTATGGGAGTTCCCTTGTATGTTATTTGTCATTTTTCCCTTGCTGCTTTCAATCATTTTTCTTTGTCTTTAATTTTTGCCAGTTTGATTACTATGTGTCTTGGTGTGTTTCTCCTTGGGTTTATCCTGTATGGGACTCTCTGCACTTCCTGGACTTGGGTTGCTATTTCCCTTCCCATGTTAGAGAAGTTTTCGACTATAATCTCTTCAAATAGTTTCTCCGGTCCTTTCTCTCTCTCTTCTCCTTCTGGGCCCCATATAATAAGAATGTTGTTGCATTTAATGTTGTCCCAGAGGTCTCTTAGGCTGTCTTCATTTCTTTTCATTCTTTTTTCTTTGTTCTTTTCTGCAGCAGTGAATTCCACCGTTCTGTCTTCCAGGTCACTTAAGCGTTCTTCTGCCTCAGTTATTCTGCTATTGATTCCTTCTAGTATAGTTTTCATTTCAGTTATTGTATTGTTCATCTCTGTTTGTTTGTTCTTTAATTTTTCTAGGTCTTTGTTAAACATTTCTTGCATCTTCTCAATCTTTGCCTCCATTCTTTTTCTGAGGTCCTGGATCATCTTCACTATCATTATTCTGAATTCATTTTCTGGAAGGTTGCCTGTCTCCACTTCATTTAGTTGTTTTTCTGGGGTTTTATCTTGTTCCTTCATCTGGTACATAGCCCTCTGCCTTTTCATCTTCTCTATCTTTCTGTGAATGTGGTTTTTGTTCCACAGGCTGCATGATTGTAGTTCTTCTTGCTTCTGCTGTCTGCCCTCTCTGGTGGATTAGGTTATCTGAGAGGCTTGTGCAGGATTCCTGATGGGAGGCACTGGTGTTGGGTAGAGCTGGCTGTTGCTCTGGTGGGCAGAGCTCAGTAAAACTTTAATCTGCTTGTCTGCTGTTGGGTGGGGCTGGGTTCCCTCCCTGTTGGTTCTTTGGCCTGAGGCGACCCAGCACTGGAGCCTACCCAGGGTCTTTGGTGGGGCTAATGGCAGACTCTGGGAGGGCTCACACCAGCCAATGGAGGACTTCCCAGAACTTCTGCTGCCAGTGTCCTTGTCCTCACAGCCACCCCCTGCCTTTGCAGGTGACTCTCCAACACTAGCAAGTAGGTCTAGTTCAGTCTCTTATGGGGTCACTGCTCCTTCCCCTGGGTCCTGATGTGCACAGTATTTTGTGTGTGCCCTCCAAGAGTGGAGTCTCTGGTTGTCCCAGTCCTGTCAAAGTCCTACAATCAAATCCCGTTAGGTTTCAAAGTCTGATTATCTAGGAAATCCTCCTCCCATTGCTGGACCCCCAGCTTTGGAAGCCTGACATGGTGTTCAGAACCTTCACTCCAGTGGGTGGACTTCTGAGTTCTCCAGTTTGTGAGTCACCCACCCAGCAGTTATGAGATTTGATTTTATTGTGATTGCACCCCTCCTGCCATCTCATTGTGGCTTCTCCTTTGTCTTTGGATGTGGGGCATCTTTTTCGGTGAGTTCCAGCGTCTTCCTGTCGATGACTGTTCAGCAGTTAATTGTGATTCCGGTGTTCTCACAAGAGGGAGTGACCTACAAAATCTGGTCCCACGCCCCTGTGCAGTGGCACCTCTGGCACCCAACAGGGCCGAGCACCTGGGAATCCTATCCCCTTATGTATCCAGCTGGACACTTTTGACAGATAGATGTTTGGTTTCTGGGTGATAGGCCATCATAATGCCTAAATCAGTTACACTACCCTCTTCTAGCTTTGAAAATTCTATGATCTATTCTGAGACATTTGACTATTTCTATTCTCTAATTTTCTTGCCTAAGGTGTGACAGGTGCACAATAACTTTTCATTTCCATGCTGCGTTATAGGATAATCTTTTTGAAGGCATTTTAAGTGACAATTAGGGAATTCTTGTGCATTAAAATTCACCAGTGTTATCAATGTGAAAATAACTGAAGTGATGATCAAATGAATAGATGCCTTACATTAATAGCTAACTTCTAGTATATGCAGGCTCCAACAACCAAGGCACACCTTAGTCCTCTATTGGCATCTGGCAGATTTCTTTCAACAAAAGTCATAAGATTCATCCTCATTTCAGAATAGGTAATGTGAAAAAGTCTTAGAATCAAAGAAATATGGTATTTAACTATTGGGAAAAAAATGGGATTGTCCAAGTGAATTGGATATCTTTGTGCTTTCTGATGCTGCAGATAACAATAGTAATGACAAAACTATTGAGATACCTAAAACTAAAAGTTCACTTTTATGGTGTAAGTATTTTTTTTCATATGGTGATAAAATAATCAATATCAATTTCTCCATAGAACTACTTTCTGCTTTCTTCTTCAATGGATAAAACAGTCAGATTATGGCACATTTCCAGAAGAGAATGCCTTTGCTGTTTTCAGCATATAGATTTTGTCACTGCCATAGCTTTCCATCCAAGAGTAAGTATTTACATGTTTTTTTGTTACACTACGAGGAAGGTGAGGGAACCAGGTTTCTCTGGAGGGTAATTGGACTACAGGAAAAAAATTATTAATATCCACATAGTTAAGAGCAACTTAATTTAGTGTTTCATTCTGCTTTAAAAATAAGAAAGGAAATATTGTGCTAATCTTCATTAGAAGAGCTGGAAATATTATAGTCTAAATATGACAGTGAAAAGTCATCCCAAATCTTTAATAAGACCTGCAGGGTATAAATAAAGAAATAAATAAATAAAAGAAAGAAAAGAAATAAAATATAAATAAAGAAATAATATATCCTTCCACTGGAGACAGTGGAAGAAGAAAAGACGGCAGGTAAATAAATGAGAAAGGGAAGCATATAGGCAGGAATATTTGTAGGAGGGTCAGGAAGGGAAGAGACGAAGAGGAAAAGGTTGAAAGAGGCAAAGACCAAAATTCATTACAAGATAGACTGAATTCCTATTTCAGGTCTGAAAACATTGTTAATCTTGAGATCCCTTCATACTCATTTTCAATGTAGAAAATCCTTTAATATCTTTCCTCTAGAAAGAATTTCATATGATTTTAACTAAAGGAGAAAAATCTACTGTCATGTACTCCAGACCTATCTTATGCCCTTATAGGATAGAGCCACCAAATGCATGAGGCTAGAGTAGTTTTAGTTCTTTGCAGCTGTAAGCACAAGGGATGTCATGTGTTGGCGCTGCTTCACTAGCTATGTTGAAATAAGTGGAGGGCTTGAGCTGACCCTCGTTGACTTTCCCTCCACTACATTTGTGTATGATTATATTTCCAATCATGTCCTCATCTCTATGTGTTTAGTACCCATTGTCTTTTTAATGCAACCTTTCAATTATATTGACATTTCTTTCTCTCCCTCCCCAAATTAAGAAAGAAGAATGACTTTTTTCTCTCATTATAATTTCCCTCCCTGGGCAGGCTTATAACATAGGCAGTAATAATTCTGAACCCTTAGAGAAGATTTTATTAAGAACTTTTGAAAATTAAAAATGCTTGATCTATTAATAAGTGTATCAGTTTTGACCATCAAGCTTTCGAGGCTTCTTTCTAAATAATACCCCCATCCTGTCACCTAAGGGTGCAACAAAAAGATAGATTTTACCCCTGTCAGCACCTGTGAGCAAAATCCCCCCACCTCTATTTTAACTCTAATGTATCAAGATGGAAAGAGAGGGGTATTAGGTGGTAATAGTTATCTATGTAGTACTTTATTATTAAGGTTTTTGTTTAGTCAATAATTTTCCTATACTTTTATTTGGTTTTATTTTGGAAACTGAAAAGCCTTATTTCTAAAAATTCTACTGACCTGGAGAATTTATGACAGGGGCTAGGGAAGAATGGGGTGGTGTTGACATTTTCCTAGGAAATATGACTCTATCAAATAATGTTACATAGAAGAAGGAAGCAGAGTTATAAAAGAAATAGCAAAATGGAGATACACATATACCCACGTGTATATATGTATGTAAATAAAATTCTGAATTGTAAGACCAAGTTGAAGTATTTTTATTTGTTCAGCACTTCTGCTGGTAGACATTGAGTTGAGCCTACTGTACCATAGCCATAAAAATGCCTATTCTATGAAGGTTATCCTTGACGGGCTTGAGAAGTGGGTAAGAATAATAATCTTGAGTGGAGAAGAAAATCTGTTTCTTGTTTTGGCATCCCAATTATTTTATTTTATTTTTAATTCTTATGTTACTAAAAATTAGAGCAGATTCATGGTAGGCTTGGTTTAGTTTAGAACAGGGTTTCTAAACCTTGGCACTAATGGCATTTGGGGTTGGATAATTCTTTTTCGTAGAGAGAGGAAAGGCTGTCCTGTGCATTGTAGGCTGTTTAGCAGCATTCCTGGCCTCTACCCACTAGATGTCAGTAGCGCCCCACCCTCTAAATTGTGACAATCAAAACTGTCTCCAGATTGCTACATGTCTCCTGTGGGGCCAGGTTGCCCCCACCTGAGAAACCCTGGTTTGAGATTGAGAATTTAAATAGTGAAGCAATTCTCTGTTGACAGGGTGTCAGAGTTCCAAAAATTGACTGGTTCTGTGGGCTAACTGGCATTAGTTACTCTTTTATCCATCTGTTACATGTATCCCAAGGAGGGTATGGGCAAATGTACCATTATAGGATAGTGTTTCCCAAAGCATGTTCCTTGAATTGCTAGCCCTGATAGATCCCCCTACCTGACCCCCCAAAAAGTTGCCCATTAAAGATTCAGAGTGCGTGTTAACTGAGAATCATGTTTAACTTTCTGTAACCCAGAATTTCTCAAACTTATTTAACCACAGAACCCTTCTCCTACACAATATATACTCAAACACATTATCTATTAACATCTATACCTTGGGAAAAGCAGTTTAAGGATATGATAAAATGATTAGAATGTCATTTCTCCAAAATGAATACTGAGGTTTCTAATTGTTATTTTTAGTGACTGAAATAATGCTTATTTTAATACTTTTTAAATGAAATCTATATATTTTAACATTATTTCTAATAGACTTAATGTATTGATTTGCTAACAAGTTTTTCTTCACGTGAATAAATGAAAACTTCCTCTTTCGTCACATTTTTAGGATGACAGGTATTTTCTAAGTGGGTCATTAGATGGAAAGCTCCGCCTTTGGAACATACCTGACAAAAAAGTGGCTTTGTGGAATGAAGTAGATGGTCAGACAAAATTGATCACAGCTGCAAATTTCTGTCAGAATGGCAAATATGCAGTGATTGGGACATATGATGGCAGGTGTATTTTCTATGATACAGAGGTAAATGACTGTCTTTTATAAATTACATACTTGAATACTTAGATACTTCTGTGGTTTGGTATAAGTTGGTGTATCCTCTCTGGGCTTTAACTGCCTTATCTGTAAACTGGGACAAATAGTACCATGTTTGTGAGTTGGCTCAGATGATCTTTGAGTTTTCTTTCTAATTCTGATCTTTTTAAATTGTGATTTTTTTTTTTTTTTTTTTAGCATTTGAAATACCACACACAGATACATGTCCGATCTACCAGAGGGCGCAACAAGGTTGGAAGAAAAATTACTGGCATTGAGCCTTTACCTGGAGAATATAAGGTACTAGGTATTCAAAACCATCTGTCTCCACACTATATATAGACTCCTGAAAGTAAGTTCTTCATATCTTAGCTAAGAATATATTTCCTTTCCTATGGAATATTGCTTTTTCTAGTTTTGAGATATTCTGTATGTGTCTAACACCCTTTTTTGGTTGTAACTTAGCACAGATTAAAAGATGGTATTTTTAACTTTTCCTTTGATTTGTTTTTAGATACTGGTAACTTCAAATGACTCCAGAATCAGATTATATGATCTTAGAGATTTGTCACTGTCCATGAAGTATAAGGGTTATGTCAACAGCAGCAGCCAGATCAAAGCAAGTTTCAGGTAAATTGGCAATGAGGAATTCCCAAAAGAGATCAGAACATTTCTCCCCTACTCCCATTTTTCCATTGATCTATGGCTTATGTTTATATGGTGTTGTTAGTTACTTTGCAGTTTTACAACTGGTGTCTCATATCAGTCATACGTACATTATCCAGCTGTTTGGTAGAGTTCAAATTGCCCCTGCTCTGCAGATGAAGAAACCAACACTCAGAAAATTAAGTAATGTGCCTAAAGTCACACTGGTAGTTGCAGAACCAGGATTAGAAGACCCAGCTCCAGAATTTGTGCTTTTGTACTTTCATGTATGCTTTCTAAGAGGAGATTTACCCCACCACTGCCCACCCCACCCATGGTCTTGATCCTTTTAGGTACAGAAGTTAATAAAGCATTTCGAGACCCTAAAGTACAGTGTCCTGTACTTATACCTTTGCATATCATTATTATTTGAACTGTTAATTTGGGATCTGCAGGCTCTCCTGAAATACCTACCTTTTCTTCCTTTATAGCCCTCCTTATTTCAGCTCTTTTCTTACCAGTTCTCCTTTCTTCTTGAATTACCCAGTAATTTAATTGGTAAAGTATTCTGCTTCTCTCTTTTATCTCTTAAGTAGGCACTCATCGCAGTGTGGGTTAACCCAGCAGCAGTTACCTAGAACTTCGATGAAAATACTAATGCCACTGGCCACCCATGTCAAACCTACACGTTCAGAACCTCTGGAGTGAGACTAGGAATCTGTATTTCAACAAGTTCTCTTGGCTGTTTTCTTAGGTGTTTCAAACTTGGAAGCTCTGATAGAGGGAAACCTAAAAAAAACCCCAACTTTGATTTTTTTTTCTTTCTTCCCTAAATGTAGCCATGATTTCAGTTACCTCGTTAGTGGCTCAGAAGATAAGTATGTTTATATCTGGAGTACTTACCATGACTTAAGCAAGTTTACTTCAGTGAGGAGAGATCGTAATGACTTTTGGGAAGGTATTAAAGGTAAATAAATGCCTACTTTTATGTGTCTTGTAAGTGAATAAAGTTAAAATGGAGATGTATTATAAGTAAATTTGTATAGGCATTATTTCAGAGAGACAGTTTAGCAGTTTTAACTGCTTTCACATTGTATTGGCTTTGTTTGATTTTTCTGTACCAAGGAAGAACTTATACTTGTCTAAAATTTGAGAAGTCATGGAATCTCAGAACTTGTATGTGGTTTTGGTTTATTTTTCTTTTAACATCTTTACTGGAGTATAATTGCTTTACAATGTTGTGTGAGTTTCTGCTATATAACACAGTGAATCAGCTATATGTATACATATATATCCCTTCCCTCTTGTGTCTCCCTCCCACCCTCCCTATCCCACCCCTCTAGGTGGCCACAAAGCACCGAGCTGATCTCCCTGTGCTATGCAGCTGCTTCCCACTAGCTATCTGTTTTACATTTGGTAGTGTATATATGTCCATGCCACTCTCTCACTTTCTCACAGCTTACCCTCCCCTCCCCATGTCCTCAAGTCCATTCTCTACGTCTGCATCTTGATTCCTGTCCTTCCCCTAGGTTCTTCAGAACCATTTTTTTAAATTTTTAGATTCCATATATATGTGTTAGCATACAGTATTTGTTCTTCTCTTTCTGACTTATTTCACTCTGTATGACAGACTCTAGGTCTATCCACCTCACTACAAATAACTCAATTTCATTCCTTTCTATGGCTGAGTAATATTCCATTGTATATATGTGCCACATTTTTTTTAACATCTTTATTGGAGTATAATTGCTTTACAATGGTGTGTTAGTTTCTGCTTTGCAACAAAGTGAATCAGTTATACATATACACATGTTCCCATATCTCTTCCCTCTTGTGTCTCCCTCCCTCCCACCCTCCCTATCCCACCCCTCTAGGTGGTCACAAACCACCTAGCTGATCTCCCTGTGCCATGCGGCTGCTTCCCACTAGCTATCCACCCTACGTTTGGTAGTGTATATATGTCCATGCCACTCTCTCACTTCATCACAGCTTGCCCTTCCCCCTCCCCATATCCTCAAGGCCATGCTCTAGTAGATCTGTGTTTTATTCCCATCCTACCCTTTGGCTCTTCAAGACATTTTTTTCTTAGATTCCATATATATATGTGTTAGCATACGGTATTTGTTTTTCTTCTTCTGACTTACTTCACTCTGTATGACAGACTCCAGGTCCATCCACCTCACTACAAATAACTCAATTTCGTTTCTTTTTATGGCTGAGTAATATTCCATTGTATACATGTGCCACATCCTCTTTATCCATTTGTGCCACATCTTCTTTATCCATTCATCCGATGATGGACACTCAGGTTGCTTCCGTGTCCTGGCTATTGTAAATAGAGCTGCAGTGAACATTGTGGTACATGACACTTTTTGAATTATAGTTTACTCGGGGTATATGCCCAGTAGTGGGATTGCTGGGTCATATGGTAGTTCTATTTTTAGTTTTTTAAGGAACCTCCATACTGTTCTACATAGTGGCTGTATCAATTTACATTCCCATCAACAGTGAAAGAGGGTTCCCTTTTCTTCACACCCTCTCCGGCATTTATTGTTTGTAGACTTTTTGATGATGGCCATTCTGACTGGTGTGAGGTGATACCTCATTGTAGTTTCGATTTGCATTTCTCTGATGATTAGTGATGTTGAGCATCCTTTCATGTGTTTGTTGGCAATCTGTATATCTTCTTTGGAGAGATGCCTATTTAGGTCTTCTGCCCATTTTTGGATTGGGTTGTTGGTTTTTTTTATATTGAGCTGCATGAGCTGCTTGTGAATTTTGGAGATTAGTCCTTTGTCAGTTTCTTCATTTGCAAATATTTTCTCCCATTCTGAGGGTTGTCTTTTCATCTTGTTTATGTTTTCCTTTGCTGTGCAAAAGCTTTTAAGCTTCATTAGGTCCCATTTGTTTATTTTTGTTTTTATTTACATTTCTCTAGGAGGTGGGTCAAAAAGGATCTTGCTGTGATTTATGTCATAAAGTGTTCTGCCTATATTTTCCTCTAAGAGTTTGATAGTGTCTGGCCTTCCATTTAGGTCTTTAATCCATTTTGAGTTTATTTTGGTGTATGGTATTAGGGAGTGTTCTAATTTCATTCTTTTACATGTAGCTGTCCAGTTTTCCCAGCACCACTTATTGAAGAGGCTGTCTTTTCTCCATTGTATATTTTTGCCTCCTTTATCTAAAGTAAGGTGACCATATTTGCGTGGGTTTACCTCTAGGCTTTCTATCCTGTTCCATTGATCTATACTTCTGTTTTTGTGCCAGTACCATACTGTCTTGCTGACTGTAGTTTTGTAGTATAGTCTGAAGTCAGGGAGCCTGATTCCTCCAGCTGTTTTTATTTCTCAAGATTGCTTTGGCTGTTTGGGGTCTTTTATGTTTCCATACAAATTGTGACATTTTTTGTTCTAGTTCTGTGAAAAATGCCACTGGTAGTTTGATAGGGATTGCACTGAATCTGTAGATTGCTTTGGGTAGTATAGTCATTTTCACAATGTTGATTCTTCCAACCAAGAACATGGTATATCTCTCCATCTGTTTTGTATCATCTTTAATTTCTTTCATCAGTGTCTTATAGTTTTCTGCATACAGGTCTTTTGTCTCCTTAGATAGGTTTATTTCTAGATATTTTATTCTTTTTGTTGCAGTGGTAAATGGGAGTGTTTCCTTAATTTCTGTTTTAGATTTCTCATCATTAATGTATAGGAGTGCAAGAGATTTCTGTGCATAAATTTTGTATCCTGCTATTTTACCAAATTCATTGATTAGCTCTAGTAGTTTTCTGGTAGAGTATTTAGGATTCTCTATGTATAGTATCATGTCATCTGCAGACAGTGACAGCTTTACTTCTTCTTTTCCAATTTGGATTCCTTTTCTTTCTTTTTCTTCTCTGATTGCTGTGGCTAAAACTTCCAAAACTATGTTGAATAATAGTGGTGAGAGTGGACAACCTTGTCTTGTTCCTGATCTTAGAGGAAATGGTTTCAGTTTTTCGCCATTGAGAACGATGTTGCCTGTGGGTTTGTCACATATGGCCTTTATTTTGTTGAGGTAAGTTCCCTCTATGCCTACTTTCTGGAGGGTTTTTATCATAAGTGGGTGTTGAATTTTGTCGAAAGCTTTTTCTGCATCTATTGAGATGATCATATGGTTTTTCTCCTTCAGTTTGTTAATATGGTGTGTCACATTGATTGATTTGTGTATATTGAAGAATCTTTGCATTCCTGGGATAAACCCCACTTGATCATGATATATGATCCTTTTAATGTGCTATTGGATTCTGTTTACTAGTATTTTGTTGAGGATTTTTGCATCTATGTTCATCAGTGATATTGGCCTGTAGTTTTCTTTCTTTGTGTCATCTTTGTCTGGTTTTGGTATTAGGGTGATGGTGGCCTCGTAGAATGACTTTGAGAGTGTTCCTCCCTCTGCTGTATTTTGGAAGAGTTTGAGAAGGTTATGTGTTAGCTCTTCTTTAAATGTTTGATAGAATTTGCCTGTGAAGCCATCTGGTCCTGGACTTTTGTTTGTTGGAAGATTTTTAATCACAGTCTCAATTTCAGTGCTTGTGATTGGTCTGTTTATATTTTCTGTTTCTTCCTGGTTCAGTTTGGAAGGTTGTGCTTTTCTAAGAATTTGTCCATTTCTTCCAGGTTGTCCATTTTATTGGCATAGAGTTGCTTGTAGTAATCTCTCATGATCCTTTGTATTTCTGCAGTGTCAGTTGTTACTTCTCCTTTTTCATTTCTAATTCTGTTGATTTGAGTCTTCTCCCTTTCTTTCTTGATGAGTCTGGCTAAGGGTTTATCATTTTTGTTTGTCTTCTCAAAGAACCAGCTTTTAGTTTTATTGACCTTTGCTATTGTTTCCTTCATTTCTTTTTCATTTATTTCTGATCTGATCTTTATGATTTCTTTCCTTCTGCTAACTTTGGGGTTTTTTTGTTCTTCTTTCTCTAATTGCTTTAGGTGTAAGGTTAGGTTGTTTATTTGAGTTGTTTCTTGTTTCTTTTGGTAGGACTGTATTGCTATAAACTTCCCTCTTAGGACTGCTTTTGCTGCATCCCCTAGGTTTTGGCTCGTCGTGTTTTCATTGTCATTTGTTTCTAGTTATTTTTTGATTTCCTCTTTGGTTTCTTCAGTGACCTCCTGGTTATTTAGTAGTGTATTGTTTAGCTTCCATGGTTTTGTATTTTTTACAGATTTTTTCCTGTAATTGATATCTAGTCTCATAGCATTGTGGTTGAAAAAGATACTTGATACTATTTCAGTTTTCTTCAATTTACCAAGGTTTGACTTGTGACCCAAGTTATGGTCTATCCTGGAATATGTTCCGTGAGCACTTGAGAAGAAAGTGTATTCTGTTGTTTTTGGATGGAATGTCCTATAAATGTCAATTAAGTCCATCTTGTTTAATGTATCATTTAAAACTTGTGTTTCCTTATTTATTTTCATTTCTGGTGATTTGTCCATTGGTGAAAGTGGGGTGTTAAAGTCCCCTACTATGATGAATTTGGTTTTTTTAATAAAATATTTTTGGGTTTTAAGTAGTTCTTAGTTACTTATATGTTAGTTTTTAAAGGTACTTGCATATAACATACACTATTATGTTTTTTGCAATATTATACGTTTTGTCTTGTTGGTTAGAATCATGTTTATTAGTTGTCTTGAAGTAAATTTTTTTTCCCAGCACATAATGCAGTTGTTACATCAGCCATCTTTGCTCCAAACCCAAGTTTGATGTTGTCTTTGGATGTGCAGTCTGAAAAATCAGAAGGGAACAATAAAGGTGAAGATGCTGAAGTTTTGGATAACATGCCCTCTGGTAGGTATTCATATTTTATTTGTCCTTCATTTTCTCTAGTCAGCCTTTAGTAGCCTCATTGACCTGTGGGTATTATGAGGTCTTCATGAGTATGAAGAATATTTCTTTTATACAGCATAATGGTTGTCAGATGTTCATTTCTGAACATTTTGGTAACATAGTTCTTGCAAGTTTTATTTCTTTGAAATTCACCTGGGAATTAAAACTGAAAATTTTGAAAGTTGTAATTTTTTTAATGGACAACTATTCTCTTGCAAACCAGACATAAATATATACAAGATAAATTATCTGTCTGTACTGTACTATAATCTCTGTGAGGGCAAAGATTTTATGTGCTTTATTTATTGTTGTAGGGCCAGTACCTAGCACAGGGCTTGCCTGCATATAGTAGGTGCTTAATAAACATTTACTGAATAACTGAATTAAACCAAAATGAGAGCAGTGTTCTTTTCTAATTGCCACAGATTTACAGCTTCTCATAGATAGCTGTTTACAAGCCAGTAATTCTTGCCCTTTGCAGCAAATACTTTGAGAATGAATAGTACTTTCAGTTTTATAAAATGCTCAGATTAGGAAGTCAAAAGCAACGGTCAAGTAGTATTGAGTGCCAATTATATAAAAATGGTCCCTGTTAATTCTTAAGAGTAAAGTAAAACCATGTAAACTTGGACCAGTTGTTAATGAAAACAAGTTTGTATTGCTAAAATCTATTGCAGAATATTTTATGAAATGTGTTTTCTCACTTTAGAGAGCATACCCAGGCCTTGTATAGAGTTATAAAGTCACAACAATAGATACAATGTAGTAAGAGTGCTTCTAAAAGTATTTGAATACTAAAAAGTTCTCAAGCATTTTTATCTCACTTAATATCAAGTAATTTTCCTTGTGGTATTATTTTCACTGTACACTATACTAAATACACTATTTCTTCTGTCTGTGAAGAAAAATTTTGATAGCAAAGATGAACTTCAGTCTAGCTTTCTTTTAAAAAAAAAAAATTTAAATATTTATTTATTTATTTGGTTGCACTGGGTCTTACTTGTGGCAGGCAGGCTCCTTAGTTGTGCCATGTGGGATCTAGTTCCCTGACCAGGGATCGAACCCAGATCCCCTGCATTGGGAGCATGGAGTCTTATCCACTGTGCCACCAGGGAAGTCCCTAGCATTTCTTTCAATTACCAGATTTAAAAATCAACCAACTCAGAATTATTACACCTTTACTAAATGCCTGTTTAGAAATATTTCTTTTCATTTTCTTTTTCTTTTTTTCTCAGTCAAATCCTACTTCTCTCTTCTAAATTAAGTCATTTGGTTGGGGTTTTTTCCTTTTCTTTTACCCCAATACCTTTTTACACTCTGCATATTTCCCCTATGCATTGAACAGAAAATTCTAGCTTTTTAAACCATTTGAGGATAAATGAAAAGTACCTTTTTTAAACTTCTCAAAACTACACCATATTAACATGGTTCAGTTATTACTTAACTGGGTCCTTTTTAAAGAGGCACAACTTTGGATTATACTCAGATTTGTGTTTGCTGTTTTGTACCTATGTAGGTATACTCTAAGAATAAACTCTTAAACTCAGGGTATGAGATCATAAAATATATCTGATTGCCCTTCCTCTTTATTCTGATGTATTTGGCAACTTAAGCTTCAGTTTTCCTCATGTTTAAAATGGTGATAATACCTCATTTATAAGGTTGTGATATGGGCAGAAGACCTGAATAGACATTTCTCCAAAGACCTACAGATGGCCAACAGGCACATGAAAAGATGCTCCACATCGCCAATTATTAGAGAAATGCAAATCAAAACTACAGTGTGTACACACACACACACACACACACACACACACACACACACACACACACACACTGGAATATTGCTCAACCATAAAAAAGAATGAAATAATGTCATTTGCAGCAGTGTGGATGGACCTAGCGATTATCATATTAAATGAAGTAAGTCAGAGAAAGACAAATATGATATCACTTATATGTGGAATCTAAAAAATAGTACACATGAACTTATGTACAAAACAGAAACAGACTCACAGACATAGAAAACAAACTTATGGCTACCAAAGAGGAAGGGGGGAGGGATAAATTAGGAGTATCTCCGAATCACTTTGCTGTACACCTGAAATTAACACAATATTTTAAATCAACTATACTTCAATTTAAAGAAAAAAAGATACAGCTGAAAACTAAAAAAAAGACAAAACAAGGTTGTGAGAAGAATTAAAGATAACACATGTAAGGTGTCTAGCAAAATGCCTGGCATGTAGTAGACATTATCATCTTCATCATATTGTATCTTATAAAGCACTTCTATATATATATGATGAATTATTTTCTTCTCTAGCCTTTCTGATATCCCTCAGTTGTTTGCTGCTGCTTCTGCTGCATAGCACTATGAGATATACCAAAACTGTGGTTAGGAACGTTCAGCAGCTTAGGATATGTTTTTAACAAATCTAAGTGAAACCATTTTGTCTAACATCCTGTACACAACTTCCCAGTTAAAGTTTGGATTATTTTCTTCCTTACTAATCAGTCCTTCTTAAATCCGCAATTTTTGACTATGCATAATAGTTAACACTGAATTTTGTTCATTAAATGTTTTTACCAGCAAATGTAAGTGGTAAGCGTTTTTGCCATTCGGCGTAGTAGCTACATGGTTCTTCAGTATGGACTGCAAAGGCAAAAGGTGCTCTCAGCATTCACAGAGTGATCGTGTGTACTTCATTTCATGGCAGTACCAGTGTGTCTGCTGTACACTAAACCTTACTGTCAACCTCATTAGTGAACCCTACTGGCAAAAGGCTTGCCCCGCTGATCCCATCCTGCCAACATTCCAGTCCTGGGGCTGAATAACACGCTAGCCTCTTGCCGCGAAATGAAGAATTAGACAACTTAGAGGCTTTGGCTGCCTGGGAGTAAATGCAGGCATCCTGGCCCCAAGGGACCATAATCTCTCCTTAGCTGCCAGGAAAAGAGCAGCTAAGACAAGGTAAGTGGAAGTGAGCCTCAAAGAGGAGAGGTACAGGAGGATGAAAGGATCACAGGAGCAAGCCAGAAAAGAGACTAAAAAGGCTGGAAGAGGTTCTTCCACCCTAGAGGTAGAGGGTCATGGGCATGTGACAGTTGTGGCAGCAGGCTTCATATTCCTTTAAAATCAACTAAAAACTTTCTTTTATGCTTTTAAGGTATTATGAAGACAGATAACACAGAAGTTCTTCTCTCTGCTGACTTCACTGGAGCAATCAAAGTGTTTATTAACAGAAGGAAAAATGTATCTTAATTTGAAATGACATTTAAAATAAACATATCAGTAAGTTTCTATATGTATCAGAACTAAAAAAAAGTTATAATGTTTCAGGCCAACATCCTTTTTTTAATTTTTATTGGAAGTTGTTCAAATATAATATATTTTTTGAGAGGCAACGTTAATGATCTAGTAAACCCGGGACTGATAGACTAGAAAGGAATGTCGCTAGAATAACATTGCCAAACATTAGGCTTTACATGTTTTTGTTATATAATTGTGAACATGCACAGGTCTCTGCATGAAAATATATTAATATATTAATCACATGTGTGTGCCTTTTGGTTACATGCACTAAATCTAACAGTTAAATTATTTCAGTGGCTCTTTTGGCCTCTTACTGAGGGGGAGTGTCTTGTTTCTAGCTTAAATAATTTCTTTTGCACAAAATTTCATTTTTAAGAGAAGTGGTATCTTTTGACTGAGTTACTATTTTTTAAATGTTATATAAGGTTTTCAATAGGTCAACAACCATGTGTAAATGGTTTTTATAAATTTCTCAATTTGGGGACTTTTTGCGTGTGTGGTCTAAATTGTGGACTTAAGATTCTTTTCTTTGTATGTGTGTGTGTGTATATATCTATATATAGAGAGAGGGTTTTTTTTTTGTTGTTTTTTGTTTTTTTGCCACACTGGAGCACAATGTTTCCTATGTAAAGAATTCTTTTCATTCTTTATCCATGAGCACCAGGCTTTGCTCACTTAAAAAAATTAAGCCACATTAAGGAGTGAGTCTTCTTTTTTACAATAATGTAAAAATGGACAGTTTACATTTTTTAAAGCATTGTAGGTTTAAAAATTAAGCTGTTTTGTTTTATGTTGTTGAATTTGAAAGCCTTTGTTGTAAATATTGATATAATGTACCAATGAAATAACATCTGGGGTGATGGAACCCTGATAATGTTGTTGATGGTTAGCATATGTTTCTGAAAATTAAATATGTATTATTAAAAGTTGGTGGCCAAAACTTGTTAAACATATGACTTTATTTTCAGATGACTTCGGTAAATTGAGAAATGTAAAAAAACCAAAATCTTGTTTTATAATTTGATTTTTAGCAAGCAGAGATCAAATTTTGGACTGCTAAATTATAATGCATTAGCTATATACCTTTAAGATAAAAAGTTTTTAATTCTAGTTCTAAAATGAACACTGCTAACAGTTCATCTGTATGCTTATATGTTCTGTACTGCATTTGTTTTCAGTATATAGGTGAGAAGCTGGAGAGCCGTGATCACATCCTTATTAATCAGCATGGTCTTTTTTTTATTATTTATTTTATTTATTTATTTTTGGCTGTGTTGGGTCTTTGTTACTGCACATGGGCTTTCTCTAGTTGCGGTGAGCGGGGGCTACTCTTCGCTGCGGTGTGTGGGCTTCTCGTTGGCAGTTGCTTCTCTTGTTGCAGAGCACGGGCTCTAGGTGCACGGGCTTCAGCAGTTGTGGCTCGCGGGCTCTAGAGCACAGGCTCAGTAGTTGTGGCGCATGGGCTTAGTTGCTCCGCGGCATGTGGGATCTTCCTGGACCAGGGCTCAAACCTGTGTCGCCTGCATTGGCAGGCGGATTCTTAACCATTGCGCCACCAGGGAAGCCCATCAGCATGGTCTTGAGGTGTCCTGGATTTTCTAGTTCATTGCATATATATTATTTGCCTTGGTTTTACCCCTTTGCTGCTTTCTTCCTCTTGCCAGTGCTATGCTTTCTCCTTCCCCTCCTCTCACCTCCCTCACACTTCTCTCCCCACCTCTGCTCACTTTTCTGTACTGTACCTGACAGACCAAGTTGTTATGCCATTGGCTTTTTAACCAGTCACTTTCGTAGTCTCAGGATCTGGATGGCAGTGTGATTGGTCTAGTGTGTCAAAGAATTCAGTGTCTTCAACCCTCTTGCCTTTCACTGACTTCTGCCTGAGGCCTTGTAGTCTGCTGTGGTGCTAGATGTTTCAACTGCAGATAACCAGAGTGTTGCCATATGAATATTTCTTGGTAGGTTTTGTGTGGTTTCTCGAACAAAAAGGCAAAAAATAGTTGGGATGCAAGCTTAAGAAAAAAATACTGACGCTTCTAAGTTTAGTTTTAAAAATTGTTGGCTATCACTATATAAATACACTGCAAAGTTACAAGTCAGAAAGTGAGTTTGAAAAGGTAGCATGAAGATGTATACAAAGAAAAATCGAACAATATTTTTCCCTAAAATGAATATTAGAAACTCACTATAATAAGTTGTGTGGTATTATAGGAAGGAGCACAGATTCTAGAATTAGATAAACTTAGATTTGGTTTCCTCTGTTAGCACCTTCCTTGAGCAAGTTATTCTTTATTAATTTCCATGTCCTTATCTGTAATACAAGAATATCTAATGGAAATTGTAAAGATTTACTGAGAAATCGTGTATGTACAAAGCTTGGTACCTAGCCAGTAGGTTTACTCAACAAACACACATTTCTCACTGCCTCTCCCAAATCCCTGAGTACCCTCCTAAACCAAAAAAAAAAAAAAAAAAATGTGGAAGTGCTTTCTAGATAATGAGATTTCATGGACAAATAGTATTTTAGGGATTGACATAGGGCACCAGCCTTTTTGTGCCAACTCAACTCTTTTAACAACTGCCACCGTCTACTATCACCTCATCATAAAATAGAGAACAACATTTTAATACTAAAAAAGTCTCTAAGAAAAGTCAAGCACAATCTTATCTTAGAGCAACAAACAGTCTAAAGTGAATAAACCTAGCTTTTGAAAAAAGTAACCATATTATCTTATTTTCCCTTTTTCCTTTGGTGAAAATTTCATCACAGACTTGGTGTGGCTGCCTGAACAAGTTTAAAACCACATTTCATTAAAAACTCTTTGAAGAGTCATATTGAGCCTTCCCCTGCCTCCATCTTGTTTACCTTAATTGGAATTAAAATATGAATGACTCAACATATTTAGCATGCCATTTTCTCTGGTCTTCAAATTATACAGCTGGGCAGTTGCTTTTTATTCTCTGAAATATATGTTTAACATTAATATATCCATCCCCAAAATTCCAGTTTCAGTTGTATAATTTTGAGAGCCAGCTCTCCTCACTGATACGAAAAAATCAAATTATCAGAATGTTTTTAAGTTATTTAATTATTATGGGGATTCAAGATAAAGTTTTCAAAAGAAAATCATTCCCAGTTTCACTGGTTTCTAGCTTCCTGCCTTACTTCTTCATTAAGCAGATGTTTATTGAACACTTACTATGTACAGACCACTGCTGGGACTAGAAAAGAATAAGGCAGCAGCCAAGTGCCAGAAGAGCTCACAGTCTGATGGAGAAGATGGCCACAGAAACAAGTAAGAGACTTGGAACTATCTTGTGGCTCTGGCCCTAGAAATGCCCCTTCTCATCCTATCCCCTGTCCGTTCTACGCTTCCTAGTAACTCATGGCAGCCACTTGATTCTCAGGCCCATCTGAGTTCATCTAATATTACAAGGAGCAAGGATAATATGGGTAAAAGACCTTATGCGTAAGCCATAGGTAAGGTGGAGAAAATGGAGTACCCACCATGCCAACATCTTCGCTGGTCTCTGGCCCCCTCCTCCCAGACTAAAATCATTGTCTATTTCCTCTAAATTCTTACCTGTCTTCTGTTTTGAGCTAACTCCTGTTTAACAGACCCCCCTTCCCCACAAATGCTCTCCTGTTCCCTTCAGTTCTGAAGCTTGGTCCATTTTGTTTTCTTTCATTCTCTAGATTTGAGTCATCTAGTCTTGGGGAAGCCAGGTTCCTCCTCTTAGCCACAACCACTTGGCTGGTGTAGACCCATGCACATGAAGTAAATTCAGGTTGATACAGCAGGGCCAGCGTGAAGGGTGGTGTGGAAATGAGGGGGGAGATCCACTGCAGAGTCCCCAGCAGATCAAATGTCATCATGTACGTAATCTACGGTGGTCCAAGCAGATGGAGTTTGCCTGTACGTCCAGCTACCCTGCATTACATTTTAAAACTTTTATTTTGGAATAACTTTAGATTTACAGGAAAGTTGCAAAGAAAATACAGAGTTCCCATATACTCCTTACCCAGTTGCCCTTAATGTTAATATCTTACGTTACCATGGCACAGTGATCAAAACTAAAACCCACACTGGTACGATACTATTAAGTAAACTCCAGACTTTATTCACATTGCACCAGTTTTCCACTAGTGTCCTTTTTCAGTTCCAAGATCCAGTCCAGAATACCTTATTGCATTTAGGCATATTGTGCTTTCTTAATTTAAATAAAATTTTAATTTTAGAATAGTTTTAGATTTTTCAGAAAAGTTTGCAAAGAGTTCACATATCCCCTGCACCAATTTCTCCTATTGTTAACATCTTACATTACAATGGCACATTTTTCACATTAAGGAACCAACATTTGTACGTTACTGTTAACTAAACTCCACACTTTATTCAGATTTCACTAGTTTTTACCTAATGTCCTTTTTCTGTTCTGGATTCCCATCTAGAATGTGACATTACACGTGGTCATCAGGTCTCCTTAGGCTCTTCTTAGCCACGACATTTTCTCATGCTTTCCATGACCTCAGCAGTTTTGAGGAGTACTGGTTAAGTATTTTGTTGAATGTCCCTCAGTTTGGGTTTGTCTGGTATTTTTCTCATGGTTCAACAGGCTATGAACTTTGGGGAGGAAGACCACAGAGGTGAATTACTCTTTTCATTACATCACATCAAGGATATACACTATGGAGAACAGTATGGAGATTCCTTAAAAAACTAAAAATTGAACTATTATATGATCCAGCAATCCCACTACTGGGCATATAGCCGGAGAAAACCATAATTCAAAAAGATACATGTACCACAATGTTCCCTGCAGCACTATTTACAATAGCCAGGACATGGAAACAACCTAAATGGCCTTCGACAGACGAATGGTAAAGAAGATGTGGCACATATATACAATGGAATATTACTCAGCCATAAAAAGGAACAAAATTGAGTTATTTGTAATGATGTGGATGGACCTAGGGTCTGTCATACAGAGTGAAGTAAGTCAGAGAGAGAAAAACGAATACCGTACGCTAACGCATACATATGGAATCCAGAAAAATGGTACTGATGAATCCAGTGGTAGGGCAGGAATAAAGATGCAAATGTTGAGAACGGACTTGACATGGGGAAGGTGAAGGGTAAGCTGGGACGTAGTGAGAGAGTGGCATGGACATATATACACTACCCAGTGTAAAATAGCTAGCTAGTAGGAAGCTGCTGCATAGCACAGGGAGATCAGCTCGGTGCTTTGTGTCCACCTAGAGGGGTGGGATAGGGAGGGTGGGATGGAGGGGATATGGGAATATATGTATACATATAGCTGATTCACTTTGTTGTACAGCAGAAACTAACAACATTGCAAAGCAATTATATTCCAATAAAGATGTATTTTTTTTAAAAAAAAAGGATACATACTACCAACATGACATCACCTGGCTGAGGAATGTTTGTCAGGTTTCTCTATTATAAAGTTACTTTTTTCTCACTTTCCATAAATCTTCTCTTTGGAAGTGAATCACTAAGCACAGCCCAAACTCAAGGGGTAAGGAAGAGTTAAGGCCCACCTCATTGAGGAGCAAGTATCTGTATAACTTAATTTGGAATTGCTCAGTACAGGAGATAGGTCTCTTCTCCCTTATTTATTTATTTATTCAACCATTTGTTTATATCAGCGTGGATTTACGGCTATTTGTTTTATATTTTGAATTATAGCACAATACTACATTATTTTGTTGTTCAACTTGTTCTAGCCTTAGCCATTGAGAGTTCTTTCAAGTTGGCTTCTGTGTCCCTTTGACTTTTTTTTTTTTGAGCACTTCCTTACTTTCTGTCACTACCAACGTGCTCCAGTTTCATTTTGTATATTTCCTGCTCCAGCCCTATAATCAACCATTTATCCAAGTTCCTTTTATTGGAGACTGGTATTAGAAACTAAGATTTCGGTGATAGGTGTGCTCATTGCTACTGGGGCATTGTTTCTCTTAGGCCCTCAGCTGACCGAGCAAAGAAATATATGCATGTATACTAATCTCCACACATCTATAAAAATTTCTATGTAACCATCTCTATTAAATTAGATGTGAATCCTTGCTGATGTCTCTGAGTAATCCATTAACACATGGATTATTCTAGTTTCTTCCTCTTGCTTATGGATAACCTCCCTCTCCAACAGTGAGACACCTGGTTTCCACCATTTACTTCCCATTTACTTATTTGTTCAATCACAACATAACATATTCAGCAGTTTCAGAATTGCTAACCCATACCCCCATGAGAAATACCTTTACCAACTAGAATACAGTTTTTACATACAGTCCTTTGTCTTTTATGTCGTAATTTCTGGTTACAACACCGTTTTTCGAAGTTACTAAGGTCAGCGCCTTTTTTCTCCACTCACATCACCTTTTTAAATATTAGATTCATTTACATGATCTGTTCCTCTAATAAAATCTATTGGGGACTTCCCTGGTGGCAGAGTGGTTAAGAATCCGCCTGCCAATGCAGGGGACATGGGTTCAAGCCCTGATCCGGGAAGATCCCACATGCCGTGGAGCAACTAAGCCCATGCGCCACAACTACCGAGCCTGCGCTCTAGAGCCCGCAAGCCACAACCACTGAGCCCGCGTGCCTAGAGCCTGTGCTCCGCAACAAGAGAAGCCACCACAAAGAGAAGCCCGTGCACCACAGTGAAGAGTAGCCCCCGCTCGCCACAACTAGAGAAAGCCCGCACACAGCAATGAAGACCCAACGCAGCCAAAAATTAATTAATTAAAAATTTTTTTTAATTAAAAATCTATTGGGATTTGATGATATACATAGACTAACTTATTTAGTAAGTAAGCAGTGGCATTCTTTTGTGGACAACTTCCTGCCTTGCTTTCAAATGCTTAGCATTATCCCAAAGCAGTTTTATAGTCTGTCCTGTTGCTGCACTGGGGTTGTACTTATTCAGCAAACATCAAGCGCTTAGTCTGTGTCAGACCTTGAGGGAGTCCAGTAGAAGAAACAGACAAGAATGATGATTCCATCCAGACTCTTAGCATGATTAAAGGTTAGTCTTATCTGATTTTCCTACTTCTCATTGCCACACCATTTACTGATACATATATATATATATATATATATATATATATACACACACACACACACACACATGTAAGTATGTATATACATATGATGTTGGGTTAAGTCAAAACCCAGTTCTCTGATTTACCATGCAAGCCGGTATTGATTCCCCCTTGTTTATATAAGATTGTGTTTATATAAGTACTGCTTATAAGTATAAGCAATACTCTCACTTATCAAAAAGCAAACTTATTCGAGTATATACAAAATTTGGTGATTATCTTAAGGAATTAGTAATTCATTAGAATATATGAAGTCCATTCTCAAAGAAAAGACATTTCTAATTTAGTTATGAATACCTTAATTCTCCTGATGAAAAGATACGGAGGTAGAGCCGTTCCGATGGATACTCTTAAAAGTTGAGTACATTGGTCATTTGGATTCATGCTGTGGATCTTTATAGAAGCTAGCCTGACAGCCCCATAACTTGTTTGCAGTGAGTCTGCCTATATTAGTTTGCTGGGGCTGCCATAAGAAAATACCACAGACTGAGTGGCTTAAACAACAGGTTTGATTTCTTCTCAGGACTCTCTCCTATGCTTTAAAGATGGCCACCATCTTGCTGCCTCTTCATAGGGTCATCCCTCTTTGCACATGTGCCCTGGTGTCTCTGTATGTCCTAATCTCCTCTTTTCATAAGGACACCAGTCAGATTGGATTAAGTCCCACCTTAAGGCCTCATTTACACTTACTCCCTCTTTAAATGCCTTATCTCCAAATATAGTCACATTCTGAGGTACTGGAGGGTTAGGGCTTCAACATATGAATTTGGGGGCAACACAATTCACTCCATTAACACTGCCCCCAACAGTCATTTTATTTAAAATAAATCTAAAAAGTGATAAAACTGTAGTAACAGCAGGAAATAGGGAAATTGGAAATACTCAAATTTATTACTCAGCCTGTGGCTATGTTTTTTCAGACCCTGCATTCAAGGTTATACATGAAATGCATCTAAACTAGACAAGCTCAAAGGTGAAACAAATTGACAGCATAGAAGGGGCTGTGTAGACAGGGCTCGTGTGTGTGTGTGTGTGTTTGTATAAAATGTTTAGACATAAACAGATACTTAAATAAATGTCTAAGATCGAAACTCATTCCTTCACATGCACCACGTAAAACCTTTTAAACATGTTTATTGAGATATAATTCACATGCCATCAGATTCACCCGTTTAAAGTACAATTCAATGGTCTTAAGCAACCATCAACACCAAGTTTAGAACATTTTCATCACCTCAAGAAGAAACCCTGTGCTCGTTAGCAATCACTTCTCGCTTCCCTTCATCCAGTACCAGCCCCACTAATATAATTTCTTTCTGGACATTTCATATAAGTAGAATCATACAGTATATGCCCTTTTGTCTCTGGCTTCTTTCACTTAGCTTAATATTTTCAAGATTCATCCATGTTGTATCATATATCAGTACTTCATTTTATTTCTAAATAATATTCCATTGTACATTTCGTTTATCCATTCATCAGTTGATGGACATTTGTGTTGTTTCCTGTCTTTGGCTATTATGAATGATGATATTCTTAAAATTTATGCACAACTTTTTGTGGGGACATCTGTTTTCATTTCTCTTAAGTATATGCCTAGGAATAGAAGTGCTGGGTCATATGGTAACTCTTTTTAATTTTTTGAGAAACTGCCAAGCTTTTCTCCAGTGGCTGTACCATTCTGCATTTCCACAAGCAATGTATGAGGGTTCCAATTTCTCCACACCCTCATCAACACTTGTTGTCCATCCTAGTTATGTAAAGTCCATTATCATTGTGGTTTTGATTTGCACTTCCCTAATGACAAATGATGTTGAGCATCTTTTCATGTGCTTGCTTGCCATGTATATGTTTTCTTGGAGCAATGCCTATTCAAATCTTTTGCCCATTTTTTAATTGAGTTATTTTTCTTCTTGTCATTGAGTGTATTAGTACTTTTTCTGGATACAAATCACATATATGATAGATATACCTGATATATGACTCATCAGATATATGATTTGCAAATATTTTCTCCAATTCTGTATGTTGTCGTTTCATATTCTTGATGTGTCCTTTGAAGCGCAAGTCTTTTTAATTTTGATGTATTTATTTTTTCTTTTGTCATTTTTGCTTTTGGTGTTATATCTAATAAAACATTGCGTAATCCAAGGTCATAGAGATTTACTCCTAAATTTTCTTCTAAGAGTCTTAATAGTTTTCGCTCTTACATTTAGGTCTATGATCCATTTTGAGTTAATTTTTATGTATGGTATAAGGGAGGGGTCCAACTTTATTC
This sequence comes from Kogia breviceps, assembly GCF_026419965.1. Classification (NCBI taxonomy): domain Eukaryota; kingdom Metazoa; phylum Chordata; class Mammalia; order Artiodactyla; family Physeteridae; genus Kogia; species Kogia breviceps. The sequence continues at coordinate 29,058,162 of NC_081330.1, read as the reverse complement.
TTTCGCACATGGCTATCCAGTTTTTCCAGCATTGTTTCTTGAAAAGATTATTCTTTCCCCATTGAATTATCTTGACATCCTTGTCAAAAATTACTTGATCATAACGTAAGGGTTTATTTCCGGATTCTCATTTCTATTCCATTGATCTATATGCCTATTCATATAGCAGTACCAAATTGTCTTGATTACTGCACCTGTGTAATAACTTTTGCAGTTGGGAACTGTGAGTCCTCCATCTTTGTTCTTTCTTTTCAAAATTGTTTTAGCTATTCTCGGTCTCTTGCATTTCCATATGAATTTTAGGATCAGCTTGTCAATTTCTGCAAAAACTGTTGGAATTTAATAGGAAAATTAACCCTAATTTCTCCAGTAAAAAAAAAGATATTTTTGATGTATGGCTTAAGAGCTCACCAGAATTTGAAAAGTCTGTAAGAACCAAGTTTGAAGCAGCTGGCTGAGGCTAAACAACATAGGAAAAATTTCAAAGCAAATGCTTTTCAGATAATCACCTACGTTGCCTTGAACCATTGGTAATATGCTTTGGATCTCAGAAATTCATGAAGGAGTTACAATTATGATTTCAATCATTTTCTTGCATATTTTCTGAGTTCCTACTCTATGAGGTACTGTAAAGAATAAAAGATTATAAGGTATGGCCCTTTGCTTCAAAGGTCACAATCAGAACACCCTTCATTAGTAGAAACCTTTTTCCACTATTAGAACTTGTTAATACAGCCTCTTCAGATTCGTACAAGGGCATAAATAACAGGAGGATCTGTTACACATCTATTCAATTTCCAGTTTTGTGGGAAACCTAAATCTTAGGAGGATTTGGCAAAAAGCAGTGGAGAAACCATGACTTAAGGATTATTTACATGTAAAATACTACCCTTGGAGAAGCATTTGTGGGAGCAGAGTTGGGTTATATACGCTGATTGCTGGCTGGGACTAGTAGCAAGGCTTAGGTAGAAGAGAGAATTCGGTTGCTGCATACCTGATCTATAAACTGACACAAATTCATAAGAAATCCTTTCTAATTTAAAATATTATTCTACTTTAATATTTACACAGTGTAAGAAACTTGACTTATACCAAAAATTATAAGAAATAATCACCCATAATACTGTAATTCAGAGATAACTGACATTAATATTTTAGAATATTTAACTCGATTTTTATGCATATCTATTTTTAAGAGCTTATATAATTAAACAAGATAATTGGAATAATATTCATACTACGCATCATGGGCAGTTTCCATGTTTTTTCATGGTGCATAAATGTTCCATCATATGGGGCTTCCCTGGTGGCGCAGCGGTTGAGAATCCGCCTGCCGATGCAGGAGACACGGGTTCGTGCCCTGGTCCGGGAAGATCCCACATGCCGCGGAGCAACTAAGCCCGTGAGCCATGGCCGCTAGGCCTGCGCGTCCGGAGCCTGTGCTCCGCAACGGGAGAGGCCACAACAGTGAGAGGCCCGCATACCGCAAAAAAAAAAAAAAAAAAAAAAAATGTTCCATCATATGGACACAATTTAAGCAAAGTATGGAACACTCAGGGTGTACCCGTATTTTATTACCATGAATAACAATGGAAGATATAGAGGCAAATACCTTTGTCAGAATTTCTAATTACTGACTTAAGATGACAAATCCTTAAAATGAAAGTATAAGGCATGAACTCCTAAGGATAAGCAGTATCATAGATTGTAAAAATCTTCTGCACAGGAATTGGGAGCCCCAGTTTAGTCCTAGTTCTGGTGGCCTTGTGACTTCAGGAAAATTAAGGAATTCTCTGAGAGTCTAACAAAATGAGGTATTTAGATTAAGAGCCCTTCTGACTCAAGTGGTCCATGTGCCTGGTCAGCATTGCTTCGGAGGCAGTATAGCTAAGAATTTACTCACTTTCCTGTTTGCTCAGCAGATATCTAGAGGACACGCGATATGCAAGTCACTCGCAGTTTATGTCACCTGCAAAGTCCATAGCCATGTGAAGTCTGCTGAAGTCAACTTGGGGAGCTCACTTCCAGAGATGGAATTCCTGGTGATAGAATTAACTGGCAGGAGAAGGGAGGGTGGGTAACAGAGTTGGCTAGCCACCACATCTGGGTTTATCAACTCCTCTGCCTTTATTATACCTCCATAGCTTCATTTGTTTGGGTCTTGAAGGTTTTTCACCCCAGGAAGGAATAACTAGTTACGCTGCTATCAGTTAATTTTCCTTATCAGTTGGCATAAACTAATAGTTGAGTATAAAGAAAAATAGTGTGCTGGAAAAATGTTGCAAGGTACAAGGAAGGAAGAAAGGGAAACATATGGGAGATAAGAAGACTGCAACGCAAACTCTTTGGGCCTCACATTTTTGTCTAAGATATTCCAAACTACATCACTGTTAGAGGCCATACCAAGGTTACTTACCTCTGGCATATGGAATGTTACAGCAGGTTGATGACAATAAATTGATGGCTCACAGCCCAGTCCCAACAATAACCAAAACTACCAGAGGGGGCACTAGTAGTCCCAACTCAGAGCATCCCTGAGATCTCCACTGCAGTCATTTCAACTGCTCCTGGAGCTCGCTGTACTGGGTGCATGGCAACTAGGAACCCCAATGAAGCCAAGCCCATCACCTGTCTCACCCAACTGCCAGGACAGGTCAGGCTGTGTGTTGTTAATGTATTTATGTTCATGCTGACATTATAACTTCTGACCTGTGGCACCAGAATGGCCCAGTCTGACAGTTCTACAGCTAGAATTTCTCATTACAACTAACCATGCCCCAAATCAGTATATTGAGAAGCATTTTCTCTAATGTTTTTTCCCCAAACATTCATCAGCTGGATCAGTAAATATTGTCTCCTCTAGCTGCTACTCAACATTTAAAATATCGCAGTGCATATTATTCATTACCTGGATAAGGAGACCAAAAGCATAACTTAAAATTGCTAGGAGAACAAAAGGCCTTAGATTTTTCAGTGAAAAATACTCCAATACAAGGAGTATTGGAGCAGATGGCAGATGGCAGTATTTTGCCTCTCCTGGGACCAGACCAAACGGAGGGAACCAAAAAGCAAAAGTGAACTGTATCAATCTGCTGAACCCCCAAACAAATTTCACATACATTTTAGTGAACCATGAAACTAACCTAAGTTATTTACAAAACAAAGTGTTTGGTAAAGCAGAGCAAACCAGAAGTGAACCTGTTTTCTAAAAAAGTTGAGTATGCGTAAAACTTAACTATTACAGGGCTTCCCTGGTGGCGCAGTGGTTGGGAGTCCGCCTGCCAATGCAGGAGACGTGGGCTCAAGCCCTGGTCTGGGAAGATCCCACATGCCGCAGAGCAACTAAGCCCGTGCACCACAACTGCTGAGCCTGTGTGCCTAGAGCCTGTGCTCCGCAACAGGAGAGGCCACCGCAGTGAGAGGCCCGCGCACCGCAACGGGGAGTGGCCCCCGCTCTCCGCAACTGGAGAAAGCCCGCACACAGCAACAAAGATCCAACGCAGCCAAAAATAAAATAAATAATTTTTTTTTTTTTTTCGGTATGCGGGCCTCTCACTGTTGTGGCCTCTCCCGTTGCGGAGCACAGGCTCCGGGCGCGCAGGCCCAGTGGCCATGGCTCACGGGCTTAGTTGCTCCGCGGCATGTAGGGATCTTCCCGGACCAGGGCACGAACCCGTGTCTCCTGCATCGGCAGGCGGATTCTCAACCACTGCGCCACCAGGGAAGCCCATAAATAAAATTTTTTTAAAAAAAACTTAACTATTACAAAAATGGCGAAAGAGAACTTAAAATTGAATCTTGCTGTGGTAAATCAGAGTCCATAATCAGGAGCATCTTCTAAAAGGTGAGTTTGGCATGAGGCAAAAAAGAAAGATCTTCATGAAACTCTGTGTGTGGCAAGAGTATACCCCTAAGTATGGGGCAGGGAGGGAAGGTACAGACAGACTGCAGAGTCAGCAAAGGCTGGAATAGACACTGGTAACAGTGGGAGTGGAAGGTGATGGAAAGCCTTAAAACCTCCTGAGAATCGAGTTGAAACAGATACAGAAGACAGAAGAGAATGATTCCACTTCATGGTTGATTATTATGAATTGACCCATAGAATGTATGTGAAAGTTGATCACAGGGCCTTGCAAGTATGAGATACTCAACAAACGTTCAATCGGAATTGAGTCTGCTGCAGTGCAGAGTACAATGTGAAAAAGGCTAGAGTAACAGAAGAGAGATTGGGAATTATGTGTGACTTCATTGGCTCTATGTTTGCCTTGACATGGGCATTTGCTAAATCAAAGGAATAAACCGTTAGAGGCTGGATTCGGTCAGCCAAGCTTTTGTGCATCTCCATTCGGGAGAGGATTTATTTTAAGCTTATAAATAAACAAATACATGAAAGCATTTCACTCTCATGCATTAATGTCGAGAACAGAACATTTTGTTTCTCCTTCTTCAAGGCCCTCTCCCTTCAGTCTAGAGCCTGAGCTAAGAAAATAAGGGTATGTGTATATGCTGCGGCCCACAGGCAAAAACTCCCCTCTGCATCTTATATTCTAGCCCAGGATTTCTTGAGCGTCAGGCACAGACAACCTGCATCAGATGAGGGGAGAGGAGGAGGTGTGCTTAGAATGCAGGGCCCAGGGTGCCCCAAACCTCCTGAATCAGGATCAAAGGGAGCCAGGCCCTGGAATTTGCATATTTACAAACTCACCAAGCAATTCTGATAAGCACTAACATTTTAGAAGCCCTGGGTTGGAGCAGCTGTTGTTAAAGATAAGTACACATAGGGACTTCCCTGGCGGTCCAGTGGTTAGAAGTCTGCACTTCCACTGCAGGGGGCCAGGGTTCGATCCTTGTTCTGGGAACTAAGATCCCACAATTTGCGCAGCAAGGCCACAACAACAAAAAGATATGTACACATACCCCTGAGGATACATGAAGATTTTTCAAGGCATGTATAGGCACAGATAGTCTTAAAGGAATCAATTTCCAGATCCTCCATTTTCACATGTCCTCAGAGTTCCTAAAATCCATCTGCCTGAGAAAGAGGCAACCTGCAGAATCTCCTTTCCTGCCTCGCCTTTCATGATCACCTGTATCTCCCTTGACAGACCAAAAAAAAAAAAAAAATCATACTTATCTATCCTAAAACTTACGTAGGGAATGGCCCCAGGGTGTAAAAACCACCATAGAGACGCAGGGAGAATTCAAAATACTGGTGTCGGGGCTGAGAACATGTGTGACTACCACAGTGTGGTAGCGTATCTTCTTGCCAGTTAAGTGGTTTCCGATCCGATTCTTTGCTTTCAACAAAATTGAATGAGAACCTAATTGTCAGATAACCATTAAAAAATAACTTTGGGGGCTTCCCTGGTGGCACAGTGGTTGAGAATCCGCCTGCCGATGCAGGAGACACGGGTTCGTGCCCTGGTCCGGGAAGATCCCACATGCCGCGGAGCAACCAAGCCCGTGAGCCATGGCCGCTGAGCCTGCGCGTCCGGAGCCTGCGCTCCGCAACGGGAGAGGCCACGACAGTGAGAGGCCCGCATACCGCAAAAAAAATAATAATAATAATAACTTTGGTAATAGATCACTTCTATTTTTTTTATACACTTGGAAAGGTTCAGAGAATTGAGTGGAATTGCTATAACAAAATTCTCATCTACTTAAATTTGTGAATAAGGTTCCTCAATGCTTATGTCTATAAATGGAAAAGAAAATAGGCACAAAATTGAAGCTGAACACTGTGTCCTTTTAGCAGTAAGAACTAGTCAGCCACAGAAATATGAACTAATTGAAAATGGCCCCCCATACGCCACACTTAGAGCTGTATTTCCAATAAAAATGTACCCTTCATGTTTAATAATTGATTAAAATTGTTACATTTATTTTGATCAAGCCTTACAGCAATATAACTGTAAGGCTAACTCAAATCAGAAGAAAAGTGTTAACGTTTAGAGCACTGTGGTCACACGAAATGAAAAATATAAGTTTAACATGTGTATCTGTATATTTGCTGCAAAGAGGTATGACAGGGTGATAAATATAAACATTTTCAAGAATGAAAATATATTACATTAGGATAAAAATCTGGGAGAAGAGGAATGGAACTATACGTTCAAGGAGAAAAGGGAATAATAGAGTTTTCAAGTGTTAAAGAGGAGCTTGTCTATGTTTTTGAAAGGAATGATGGTAGCTGTCGAATTGTTAGGGTTGAATATTATGGCATATAAAATATATCTTTAAAAAGCTGTTATTTAAGAGTTTTTTTAAAAAGCTGTTATTTAAAAAGAAGAAAATTGGGAATGGGGTGGGGTGCATGTATGGAATAGCCACAGATTTTCCTCACATTCCTAAAAATGAAGTTCTGAAAAATGTATATTTGATGGCAAAGTATTATAAAATTTAAGTAAACTCTTCTGCATTCAAATGGGCTGGTTTTTGTTTCTTTTGTTTTGTTTTCAAATGGGCTGTTTTTAATAGGAAGTTGTCAAGGATTTCTTTGAAATGATGGTGCGTTCCAGGAGCAGCGTGGGTCCTGGCTCTGTCATTAGCTTTATGACTTTGGGAAAATAGCTTCCGCCCTTCCCTGGGCTTCACTATCTCTATGTGCAAAATAAGGGATTGAATACAAAGATATTTCAAGTCCTTCCTGTTCTAACTGGTGATCTCGCCTATTTCACCTAGTTTTTTTATTTTTCCTTTAGCAATGTTTTTAAGCCATTGTGTAATTTCAGTTCACGTCCACTAGAGGGTAGCCAGAGAAAGGAGATGAAGCTCAAAACGCTTGTGTTCTTTGCAGTCAGTCTGGACCCCATCCCCGCAAAACAAGTCAGCGGAAGAAATTGATGCTACATGGACAAAAATGAAATTGCAATTTCTGCTGATTTCATTTCTCTTAGAAATTGTGCTCCTATATTACACGAAGAAATTATGAGAGACGTGTTTTATATAATGTTCTTTTTATTCAATATAAGGAAATCAAGTATATACTTGCCTTGTCCATACTGTCTACCCCCAGCTAAGAAATTCAATCTTTACTATATCAATCTTCAAGCCCACCCCTTTCCCATTCTTTTTTTTAATAAATTTATTTTATTTATTTATTTTTGGCTGCATTGGGTCTTCGTTGCTGCACGTGGGCTTTCTCTAGTTGTGGCGAGCAGGGGCTACTCTTCATTGCAGTGAGCGGGCTTCTCATTGCAGTGGCTTCTCTTGTTGTGAAGCACGGGCTCTAGGTGCGCGGGCTTCAGTAGTTGTGGCGCGTGGGCTCAGCAGTTGTGGCTCATGGGCTCTAGAGGTCAGCCTCAGCAGTTTGGTGCACGGGCCTAGCTGCTCCACAGCATGTGGAATCTTCCCGGACCAGGGCTCGAACCCATATCCCCTGCATTGGCAGGCAGACTCTTAACCACTGCGCCGCCAGGGAAGCCATCCCATTCTTTTTACTGGGATTTCCAATCAAGAATTTTGATTAGGAACTTCATTGATTTCCATTTGCTTACCACAAAACATTCTATCCTCTGGACAACTTTCTGATAAGCTTTGTTTCCCATCACTCCCCAGAAATCATCCTGTACCCTAGAGGTGCACCTCTCCATAAAAATCCCCCAAGTATAGCCTTGGTCTTTGCAGGGCTGAACTCACTGTGGTGTGACAGAAAGAGCCCCAACCTCGAGTCAAAAGATTTTATTGCACAGAACTCCTTGGAGAAACGGCTGATTTCAGGGCTAGACAAGGTAGGAACAAGATGATTCTGGAACATATTGCTATGCCAGAAATTAAGGAAGTGCTCAAAATAAATGATGGGGGTATGTCACAAGAACAAGAACCAGCTTGAAAGGGACATAGGCCAAATATGTGACACACTGAGAACCCAAATAATTAAGTACAGTAATGAAATATGAAACATTGAAAAAAACAGAAAGCCATGAGTCCATAACAATAATAGACAAATAGATAATAGATAGATGTAAACACGTACATACTTACATAAATGGAGGAAAAGGGAGGGATCTTGTTTACTATAGAGTACAACTGGTGAAGGCAAAAGAAGTACTTGAGTTGGAAAATCGACATCATGTTAAATATTGGTCAGACAAGAATCATCAATGAAAAAAAAAAGAATCATCAATGGCTTTTGATTAGGAGTAGGATATTTGCATGGCCTTAAAGTATTACCCCACAAATTGCTTGTCAATTACATAGTAAAAAAATAACTATACAGTGAAGAAATTGGATAACATCTTGACCAAGTGATCAAATTAACATCACCAGGGAGGCACAAATGGACAGTGTGTGCCTCCAGATGTGAGACCCTGAGACAGACCCAGCATTGCCTCTGTAGTATTTCAGTTGAGGAAGCATCACCTGAATGTCAGACAAACCTCAAATGAAGAATGTCCTACTGAAAAAATAAGGAGGAGGGTGAGGACTGTATTGCTTGAAAATGTCAATGTCATAAAAGACAACGTCTGTGGAAACGTTTCGAGTTTAAAGAGACACGACAATTAAATATGTACGTGATCCTAGACTGGATCCTGTATGGGAGGGAGGATCATATTATAAAGGACATTATTGGATCAGTTGACAAAACTGGAATATGATGGTAGATCACATAAAATTGTGTCAATATTAAATTTACTGAAGTTGATTACTGTGGTCATGTAAAAGAATATCCCTATTCTTATGAAATACATGCTGAAATATTTAGGGGTAATGGGTCATAAATTATGTAACTTATTCTCAAATGGTTCAGAAAAAATAAATATGTATACAGAGAGAGAGAGAGAGCATGTACTATAACAGCAGTCAAAGGTATTCTCTGTACCATTCTTATTCTTTCAACTTTTCTGTAATTTCGAAGTTATTTCTAAATTTGCAAGCTTAAAATATGTGGTTGCAAATCCTGATCACGCCCCTTAGATCTCTACAACCACAGGCAATATGTATGACTTCCCAGCAGAGGCAGCTACCAATCATTGACACTTACCATGGGTCAATGTGGGAGGCACTGTGCCTGCATCATCTCAGTCCTCAAAACAATACTTCAGGGGAGGTTTTACCCTGTTTGTATAGATGGGGAAACTGAGGCTCAGAGAAGTTAAGTAACTTGCCCCAAATCACCTAGTTATTAAGTGGTAGGGTTGAGATTTGAGCACAGGTCTAATACTAATACCCCATTTCCAAAGAAGATAATAGTACCTAGTCATATTTATTTTTTCTTTTTACGTAGTAATTATGGTACTCTAAAACATTATTTAATTAATTTATTTAACATTGTAATAGTTTCTTTTCTGTCTTCCCCCACTGCCTACAAGGGCAAGGATCGTTGTCTATTTTGTTTAATTATGTCCACAAGCATCTGGAATAATGTCTGGCACATAGCAGGTGCTCAGTAACGCTTTCAATGAAGACTTAAGCCTTATGAGTGTTGGGAGGGTTAAACAGGATGAAGTAAATAGCACTTTTGGTATCCTTTGCTTGCGGGATCTTAGTTCCCCAACCAGGGATAGAACCCATGCCCCCTGCAGTGGAAGCGTGAGTCCTACCCACTGGGCGCCAGGGAATGCCCCCTTTGCTGTAAGTTGTAAATGAGTTTGTCACTTTTGAGCAGGGGCCCTATCAGTTCTATCAAAGCTTTGTGATTGACGAATCTCTCCTCACAGAGCTATGGTAGGGAGGCCTCTATCTTGTGTGCTTGTGGGTAGAAAACAGCCAGACCGTTAGGCATACTCTGCTTACATGTATAAAACGCCTTAAAGGCACTAAATTACTGGAAAGTTTTTCATAACTTAAGACAGAATTTTAAAATATGAGTAGTTTCCAATCTTTTTCAACTCCTGGACACTGGCAAGGAAACCCTTATTTTCCTAAGGGAGACAGATTTTCCACGTCATTGAAAATTTAAAAAATGTGACGGTAGCATATCCATTCTAGGAGCCCAAGGAAAGGTAAAAAGTGTTGGGGAGTTGGTGGAAGGCAGAAACTCAAGACCAGAACAAATAACATTGAGGTTTCAGGCATATTTTTAGTATATTTTGCTGGACCCACTTTAAGGAGAAAATAAAAAATAATGAGAGGGGCTTCCCTGGTAGCACAGTGGCCAAGAATCCACCTGCCAATGCAGGGGTCACGGGTTCAAGCCCTGGTCCGGGAAGATCCCACATGCCGTGGAGCAACTAAGCCTGCGATCCACAACTACTGAGCCTGCACTCTATAGCTGGCGAGCCACAGCTACTGAGCCTGAGCTCTAGAGCCCATGCTCTGCAGCAAGAGAAGCCACCGCAATGAGAAGCCCGTGCACCACAATGAAGAGTAGCCCCCGCTTGCTACAACTAGAGAAAGCCCGCGTGCAGCAACGAAGACCCAATGCAGCCAAAAATAAATAATTTATCTTAAAAAAATAATAATGAGAACAAAATGTCAGCCAAACAAAAAAGGTAGTCTGTGATTTTCATGAGAACAGTGTCTGGGTTTGTTAACCACTTAATCCCAACCCCTAGCCCAGGGCCTAGCATATAGTAGGTACTCAGGTAAATACCTAGAAGCTGATGAACTGTCAGCTTTTGCTGCAGTAATGACCCCTCAAATTCCAGATACAACAACAAACCTTTATCTCTTGCTCATGGTTCTGTGGGCTGGCTGTGGGTCTACTGGGATTGGCTAGCCTGGCCTCTTAGGCTTGGGTTCAGGTCTGCTCATCCATTCAGGACCCATGCCAAAGAGGAGAAGCTACCTGTATATGGTCTTCTTTTAGTGGACGGCAGGAGGACAGAAATACAAAGTGCGTCTTAAAGCCTCTGCTCAGAACCAAAAACACTATCACTTTGGCCCACGAATATGGGTCAAATGAAACCCTTGGTCAAAGTAGGTCACATGCTCAAACTCAAAGTAGATAGAAGGAAGAAATATACTCCACTTACTCCACTGGGTGGGATGTACTACAAAGTTGCATTGCAAAGGGTGCAGATGTATAATTCTATTATAGGGAGGAGGAAGAGATGAGAATAATTAGCCAATATTCTAGACATTCTTGTCCACACACCAGAGCAGAGTTGAGGTGGCTGCAAAGGCCTGTTTATTTATTCTTATGATAATAATCCATGTAATTGTGCTTGTTTAATTAAGACCTATCTCTTGCACTGAACAAGAGCTCCTTGAGGGCCAGGATGGTGTCAAGTTAGGCTCACCATTGAAACCCCAGCATCTAGAACAGTGCCTAGTACGTAGTGGATGCTTCATAAATGTCATTGAAATAATGGATGAATAAGTGGATCTCTGTGTGTTCCATTAGGGTTTTTATCTGACCCATTTCTCTTTCTAGAATATCAGAGTGTTTCACAGTTCAGTCCAAAATGCCCTGCAATCACTTCAGAGAACAGAGGTCACTGTTAAGACTTGGAAGAAAATGTGACAAAAGGACAAAGGTTTGTTTAAGAGATTCTAGAAGAGAAACCTACAAGCTGGACTTTAGGGCTGACTCTGCAATCGCAGAATGTATCTGGAAAGCCTTGATAAGGAATGCCCCTCTGGGGACACTTGATTTCTGACACATATTGAATAAAGTTGAACAGACATAACATGTTAGCCAGTCTTGCACAAAAACTCCAGGGCATAAACCAAGTAGGCAAAGGAGAAAAGCTCCTTACACAAGCGTTGACGGGGCCAAAAAAGAAATCATTACCGCCCATTTACTTAGTCATGTTGAAGAGATCTGGAGTTGTTAAATAAAATGAGCCTTATTCTCAGTTAAACCCTTCCTGAGGGCTCCGTGCACAGACAGAGATGTTCTGAGCAGAGGCGTATACATGCTGTAAGCATACAATTTCATTGAAATCTTGGGTTTGACTTTAAAAATCCATGCATTTTTGCTGTTTACTCCATAATATACCCAAGTTTGTTGTCATAGAAAAGTACTATTTATTTTTTTATAAATTTATTTATTTTTTATTTATTTAATTTTGGTTGCATTGGGTCTTCATTGCTGCACGCAGGCTTGCTCTAGTTGCGGCAAGCGGGGGCTACTCTTCGTTGTGGTGCACGGGCTTCTTATTGCGGTGGCTTCTCTTGTTGCGGAGCACAGGCTCTTGGCGCGCGGGCTTCAGTAGTCATGGCTCGCGGGCTCTAGAGCACAGGCTCAGTAGTTGTGGCTTGTGAGCTTAGTTGCTCTGCGGCATGTGGGATCTTCCTGGACCAGGGCTCGAACCCGTGTCCCCTGCATTGGCAGGCGGATTCTTAACCACTGTGCCACCAGGGAAGTTCCCATTTTACCCATTTTTAAGTGTACAGTTCAGTGGCATTAAGTAATACACATTGTTGTGCAACCATCACCACCAACCATCTCCAGGACTTTTTCATCTTCCCAAACTGAAACTCTTTGCCTATTAAACACTAAATCTCTACTGCCCCCTCCCTCCAGCCCCTGACAAACACTCTTCTACCTTCTGTCTCCATGAATCTGCTTCCTCTGGGAACCTCGTATAAGTGGACTTAAACAGTATTTGTCCTTTTGTGACTGGCTGATTTCACTCAGGGATATGCACGTTTTTAAGGTCCTTGATACATACTGTCAGTCAGGTTTCTTAGTTGCAAACAACAGAAGCTGACTCTGGAAAAGTAAGCAGAAAATGAGTTTATTAAAGGATATTGAGTTTTTCACAGAATTTTTGGGAGGACTGGATAATCAAGGCTAAACTGTCAGAAACGATGCCCCAAACTAGGTCACAATACAAGCTTGATGAAAAAGGTATCATAATCTAAGTAAATAGCACATCTTAGAGTTGTACATATGTGGTGGCCTTGAACCTCGCTATAAAAAACCTCACTGCCCTATACTGTCGTCAGCACCAAAAAAAAAGAAAAAAAAAAAAAAGCAGAACCCTGCTTTTCATCACCAATGTCAGCAAAAATGGAAGCTCCATGTAGAGCCTGATTTAATTATCATCCTTACTGTGGTGTCAAAGTCTCCTGAAAGCAAAGCTGAGGTCACATGCTTGCAGGCTAACTGCAAGGGACAATGAGAATCTGAGACGGGCCTTATAAACTTGGAATTTCCACAAGCATAGAAAGAAAGTAAGGTTGCCAGATAAAATACAGGACGCCTGGTTAAGTTCAAATTTCAGATAAACAACAAATAATTTTTAATATAAATATATCCCAAACATTTATGGGATATACTTGTACTTAAAAATTAGTTGTTGTTTACCTGAAATTCAGACTTAACCAGGGGTCCTATGTTTTTATTTGCTAAATTTGCAACCCTAATAGAAATGCTGTTCAAAGCTGACGGGCAGCCGTGAGTGAATATTTCCAACACCCACCACACATTGCTTTAGCAAACAGAAGCACCAACGATGAACAGGAAGTTCTCACCCACCAATAGTCTCACTTCAAAAACAGTTTGCCAATTTGATAGGCAAGAAATGATACTTAACGACTGTTTTAATTTGCCTTTCTTTGACTTTTAGGCTGAACAAGTTTTCAATCCCCCATTATTTTTATCTCCCACTTTGTGAACTGATCAATCTTGTGCTGCTCTTTCTGTGTTCCTTATCAAAGAGAGCATCGGCTCTTCATACAATAAATACATTATCCCTGTGCCTAGTTTACTGTTGATCTTTTAATCATGATCCTTTTATTTACAGAGGTTTTACATGATCAAGTCTCTTGCTTTCACCCTCATACATAGAACAATTTCCCCCATCTAGATATCAGATATTCACTTCTATTTTCTTTTAGTTTTTTTATGGTTTGATTTTTTTTTTTTTTTTTTTTTTTTTTTTTTTTTTTTTTTTTTTTTTTTTTTTTTTTTTTTTTTTTTTTTGCGGTACGCGGGCCTCTCACTGTTGTGGCCTCTCCCGTTGCGGAGCACAGGCTCCGGACGTGCAGGCTCAGCGGCCGTGGCTCACGGGCCCAGCCGCTCCGCGGCATGTGGGATCCTCCCGGACCGGGGCACGAACCCGCATCGCCTGCATAGGCAGGCGGACTCCCAACCACTGCGCCACCAGGGAAGCCCTGGTTTGACTTTTTAAATAACTTTTCAATGTGCATGGAGTGGGGTGATTATAGACTTTTTTCTAAACAGTTAAGCAATGATCCTACTAGGATTTGTTGAAAAATACAAGGGGTTTCTTTTTCAAAACACTTGTCCGTGTAGTCAGTTTCTCTCTTCCATTGCCTGACAGCACTGAGCCCTTTCAACGCCTTCCTTTCAGCTTATCCCTGTGACCTAAAACCAGCACCTACCAATAATGACAGGAATCGCATTTGGACTCTTTTCTTTGCTCATTCTATATATTTGGATTCATAAGTAAAGACAATCAAAAGCTGTCTCTTTACTCCTAAGAACTACACGTGACATTCAGGTAATTCCAACGATGATGGGATTATGGCCTCCCTCTATGTAGATGTAGACATCTGGTCGGAGTATATGAATAGTTTCTCCCATAATTTTGGTCTGTCTCTATTTTTTTTGCGGTACGCGGGCCTCTCACTGTTGTGGCCTCTCCCGTTGCGGAGCGCAGGCTCCGGACGCGCAGGCTCAGCGGCCATGGCTCATGGGCCCAGCCGTTCCGCGGCACGTGGGATCTTCCCGGACCGGGGCGCGAACCCGTGTCCCCTACATCGGCAGGCGGATTCTCAACCACTGCGCCACCAGGGAAGCCCGTGGTCTGTCTCTAAAATAAACTATCCATTACAAGAAAATGTTGTTAATAATGATTTAATCTCTATTTAGAAAGAGGCAATACACAATTTATAGCAAGATTTCAAGAAACACAACACCTAAGTACAATTCAATATAATTTTCATTAATCCTCAAATATCATCAATATCATTACCCTTCCATTCCCTCTTCTTTTCACTCACGATGCTTAGGGTGCTGTTCACCAAGAATCTTATCTGTAATAGTTTTTACCGATCTCAGAAAACATTAATTTTTTTCTCTACCCCATCAGCTGTCTGTAGCTTTTCCCTTCTATGACCCAAAACAGGAAGAAGAAAAAAAGATCACTGTTGTATTACCACTGTGTACAAGCTCTGCTTTTCTGGGCCTGGATTTTTCCAATCAGGGAAAAATTTTGTTCACTAAATCCCCTTATCCTTCCATTTGATGTAAAATCCCAATTTGCCTCATACACTCAAGGCTATCTATCTTTTGGAATCTTCCCAAATTCCCTTTAAGTCTATTTCTTAGTTTTGAAGAGATCAGACTATATCTCCATCTGATTTTTGTTCAATTCAGGCAGCATGATGTTTGTGACTACAAACTCTGGAGCTAAGTCTGCCTGACTTTCAATTCTGCTGCCCTTACCTACTAAGCTCCGTGTCTCAGCTTACTTATCTGTAAAATTGCCATAAAATGATATCTATGCCATAGAGTTGTTATGAAAATGAAATTTGTTGGAAATTGCCTGGCGGTCCAGTGGTTAGGATTCTGCACTTCCACGTCAAGGGGGCACGGATTCGATCCCTGGTCGGGGAACTAAGATCCCACAAGTAGCGTGGCCCAAAAAAAGAAAAAAAATTCAATTAAATTTGTTAATACTTGTAAACCATTTAGAAGAGTGGGTGGCATGTACTCAACTTGATGTGTGTTAGTTACTCAATCACATAAGTGATTAGAATTCACAACCAGATGTAACAATGGAAGTGCAATGATCCCTAAAGTTTGGATGAAACTGGTAGACGAAACCATCCCGTTCCTTTTATCCTAGTTTATTATAAGTATTATGTGATACAGAACTCAGATCAACTTCTTCTCATAACTTAATGTATTGTATTAATCTCTACTGAGAGGTTAACTTCTAGAATGTCTGTATTGGATGCCCAAATAAGTAACCTAGGAAAATATACATTATAGTCATCTCTCAGTATTCTTCACTCGTACATATGTGTACACATGTCCAATACAGGTGGGAACATTGTCTTCTGAATATGGCTTAATACCATATGAAACTTAGCAGGTATCATTACTTGGCACTGATAAGAGACATGTCTACAGCATGTAAAATATTGGCAACCAATCAGTGATAAGTATACTTTTGTAACAAATTTTTGAATTTATTATAAAAAGTTCAGATTTATTAGCAATAGATTATCCATGGATAAATAAAAGTTTAAGAAAAACTAAAATTCTGCTACTATTTTTCCAGTTTTATTGAGATATAATTGACATATAACATTGTGTAAGTTTATATAATGATATATGTATATACATAAAATGATTACCACAAGAAGTTTAAATAAAATCCATCACCTCACATAGTTAAGATCTTTTATATCCTTGTGATGAGAAATTTTAAAATCTACTCTCTTAGCAACTTTCAAATATATAATACATATTGTTAACTATAGTCATCATGCTGTACATTACATCCCCAGGATTTATTTATCTAACAACTGGGAAGTTTATACCTTCTGACCACCTTTCACCCAGTTTCCTCATGCCCTATCCCCTACCTCTGGCAACCACAGATCTGATCTCTGTTTCTATAAATTTGGTTATTTTTTTTAAATTTATTTTTTATTTTTAAAAAACTTATTTATTTAGGCCACGCTGTGTGGCATGTGGGATCTTAGTTCCCTGACCAGGGATTGAACCTGTGCCCCCTGCAGTGGAAGCACAGGGTCCTAACCACTGGACAGCCAGGGAATTCCCTGAGTTTTTTTTTTTTTACGATTCCACATATAAGTGAGATCATGCAGTATTTGTCTTCTGTCTGACTTTTCTCACTTAGCATAACGCCCAGATCCATCCATGCTGTTGCAAAGGGTAGGATCTCACTTATATGTGGAATCGAAAAAAGCCAAACTCATAAAAACAGAGCGTACAATGGCAGTTACCAGGGCCTCGGGGTGGGTGGGGAAGGAACTGAGGAGATGTTGTTTATGGGTGCAAAGTTGAAACCAGTAGATAAGTAAGTCCTGGAGAGCTAATACATGGCATAGTGACTATAGGCAACAACAATACTGCGTTACAAACTTCAAAGTCTCTTAGGAACTTTGAAGTTTATCATACAGTATTGTATTATCCTTACTGTTGTCACCACACAAATAAATGATAATTATGTGACATAATGGAGGTGTTAACTTACACTAAGATGGTAATCATATTGTAATATATCAATGTGTCACATCAACGCGTTGTACTTCTTAAAGTTATACAATGTTATACGTCAATTATATCTCAGTAAAAATAAATCAATTTTTAAAAAGAGGTAAATTTAGAAAAATAAAATAAAGTGAGAGAGCATTCCAGGAAGCAAGAAGAAGCAGTACAAAGGCCCTGAGGTAGAAATAAGTGTTGCATTTTCAGAGGTTCTAGTTAAAAGGAGGCTTTTTGCTTAGAAGAGAGGGAAGATATGCCCTGGGGGATAGGGCAACAATGCCTGGCATGCTACCACTAGCATCTTCTGGGGGCTGTGACCAAAAGGAGTGTATATTCATACATACACTATTAGGATACTATACTAATTTTTATTATCTACTAACTAGATAATACTATATCTACAGTTGTTAAAATCTCACTTAAAAAATTAATATTGGCATTTTTTCAAATCATTAAAGAAAATATGATTTTTAAATGGCTATTCTATAATAGATTGAATACTTATATTCAATATAGAGGTTTATTTCCAAGTTTTCTAGATAATGTTATTCTACAAAAATTTTATAAATAGTGTTGTGATTGAAATATTTGTATATCAGTTCTTTTTTTTTTTTTTTTTTTTTTTTTTTGCGGTATGCGGGCCTCTCACTGTTGTGGCCTCTCCCGTTGCGGAGCACAGGCTCCGGACGCGCAGGCCCAGCGGCCATGGCTCACGGGCTTAGTTGCTCCGCGGCATGTGGGATCTTCCCGGACCAGGGCACGAACCCGTGTCTCCTGCATCGGCAGGCGGATTCTCAACCACTGCGCCACCAGGGAAGCCCTGTATATCAGTTCTTATGAAGCAACAATGTTTAAATTTTTAAAGAAAGGTTTTTTGAAAAATTAATATACGTGATCTTGATTTTTAAAAATCTAATAGAAAAGTTTTTTCCAAATACATATATAGTAGTTTTTAAAAATACATTTATTTATTTTTTATTTTTAGCTCTGTTGGGTCTTTGTTGCTGCGCGCAGGCTTTCTCTAGTTGCGGCGAGCAGTGGCTTCTCTTGCTGCGGAGCACAGGCTCTAGGCGCGGGACTTCAGTATTTGCGGCACATGGGCTCAGTAGTTGTGGCTTGCAGGCTCTAGAGCGCAGGCTCAGTGGTTGTGGCACACGGGCTTAGTTGCTCCGCGGCATGTGGGATCTTCCCAGATCGGGGCAGGAACCCGTGTCCCCTGAATTGGCAGGTGGATTCTTAACCACTGCACCACCAGGGAAGCCCTACAGTAGTTTTTCTATAAGTCAAATTTGTAGCTACTGCTTACTTTTTTAAAAAAATAAATTTATTTATTTATTTTTGGCTGTGTTGGGTCTTCGTTGCTGCACGCAGCTTACATTTTTATAGAGGCTTAAAAATATTTTCTCATTGTAAGCGAGTTTCTTCCCTGTCCTTTTCTTCCCTGATGGAAGATGTAGGGATTGTTGCCACTCTTTCAGCGACAAGAATTGTAGATCTTCAGTTTGGCACTGTCAACAAGACTCTGATGCTGTCTCCTCTTTATATGTTTTCTCCCTTCTTCTAATACCAAGTATTTGATTTCTGAAGGAGAGACTCTGACCAAGCTAACTACTAACATCCCTAGTGGGCAGAGACTATTGCAACAAGCCAACTCAGGTGTTGCCAGCCAGTCTATGGATTGACGTAATTGGTTAAGTGCCCATCTCTGGTCCAGTCACTGGCTACCATTAAGGAACAGCCTCAGAACACTTGCTTCAGCAGGGGATTATAGGAATAGATGAGAATAGTAGGCATAGAAAATGCTGAGATTTCCATATCTAATAGAAGGAAAGAGAACCTGCCTTTCCCCATCATTGGGTATACTATGGTAATTCCATGTAGAGAGGCCAATACATGGAGTCCACAGGCAGGGTTAGAGAATTTCACTTGGCTTTCTCACAAACATCTCAAACTCAGCATATCCAAAATTTAACTTTGATCACTTCTCCAAAGTCTTCTGCAATCCCCACCAGTCTTTCCCATATCAATAAATGGCATAAACATTCAGCCATTTTTTTTTGTCCATGCCTTGTGGCACATGGGATCTTAATTCCCTGACCAGGGATGGAACCTGTGGCCCCTGCAATGGAAGCACAGAGTCCTAACCACTGGACTGCCAGGGAATTCCCCAGCCAATTTTTAAAGCCCTAAATCTGAGAGTCATTCTTGGTTCTTTCTTGTCCTGACATCACAGGCCTGACATCCATTCTTCAACATGTCCTGTGAGTGCTATATCCAAATATATATATTTGATATATTTTTGACTTGATACATATAATATGTATATTCGAGATATATAACAATATATATTTATTGAGCTATAAAGATATGTATTTATTTGAGATATATTTATGTATCTCAAACTTGTCTGCATATTTTCATCTTCACTGTTACTACTCTTTTTTTTTTTTTTTTTAATGGTACGTGGGCCTCTCACTGTTGTGGCCTCTCCCATTGCGGAGCACAGGCTCTGGACGCGCAGGCTCAGCGGCCATGGCTCGCGGGTCCAGCCGCTCCGCGGCACGTGGGATCTTCCCGGACCGGGGCACGAACCCGCGTCCCCTGCATCGGCAGGCGGACCCCCAACCACTGCGCCACCAGGGAAGCCCAACTGTTACTACTCTTGTTCAGGCTACCATCATATCTTACCTGAGCTACTATAATTGTCTCCTAACTGATCTTCTTGCTTCCATTCTTGGCCCCTACAATCCATTCTCCACAAAATAGCCATAGTAATCTTAGAAAAACATTAAGGTGGGTTATATTACTCTTTGGCTTAAAACTCTTCAATGGTTTTCCATTGTCTTTAGAAAAATGAAGGGACTGAACTAAAAAATGCATAGGTAGTAAAAGTATATAACTTTGCATGGGAAGTTATACATAAAATTTACATAGCGGTTACCTGTAAGGTAGTGGGGAATAAGATTGAGGAAAGGTACAGAGGAGATTCCAAATGCATTAATAATGTCTTATTTATTGAAAAACTTTGTAAAAATTTGTAACTATATGAGGAGATAGATAATAACTAAACTTATTGTGGTAATTATTTCACAATATAGGTACATCAAGTCATTATGCTGTACACCTTAAACTTACACCAACATATATGTCAATGGTATCTCAATAAAGCTGGAAAAAATGTTTAAAAGAAAAAAAAATGAAAACCTCTGAAGCTCATGTGGTGAAATATTAAGATCTGTCACGTCTGAGCAGTGGTTAAATATGTGTTATTCTATGCTCCTTTCTATGTGTTTGAAAGATTTCATAAATTCAAAACAGTTTTTTTTTAAAAAATCAACAAGCCTGGGTGATTGACAGTGTGGGTGTGAAGTCAAGGAAGGAGTAAGAGATGACTCAGGTTTCATGTTTGGTGATGCTGTCATTGACAGAAAGAAGCTAGAGAAGCTAGGCTGTGTGGAAGATAAGGAACTATATATTTCAGACATATTCAGCTTAAAGAAGCAGCAGAACATCCAGCTAGAAATGTATTTAGGATGCGTGAAGCTGGAGGTTGGGACAGGAAACTAACCTGCAAAGAGGGAGTGACAAAGCAGGACATTTTCCCTGAGCCCCACCTTTTCATCATGTCACAGACTCTAGGCCATAAGAGCGTTTAATGAAGAAGAGGTTCAAGAGGGAGGGGATGAAGAACAATGTGGAGTCAGGTAATCAGGACTGAGGAAAGGTTATTGAATATGGTGATGACTTTCAGGTGAGAAGATTGTGTCATGCAGAGATGAGAGTCCAGGTGGCAGGTAACTAAGAGACAAAGGAAGAAGTGGTGGAAGCCTATTTATTTTAGAAGATGGGCAATGAGAGGGAGGGGAGGTACTACATACTGTTTATGGGTAAATATATATACAGCAAAAGTAGAAAAATATGCATGAAAAGTATATACACAACTTTATGTATGTATATACATACATACATATTCACACATATACATGTGTATACTAATGTATGTATATGTATATATGTGTCCTAGTCCGTTTGGGCTGCTATAACAAAATACCACAGACTAGGTAGTTTATAAACAATAGAAATTTATTTCTTACAGTTCTGGAAGCCAGAAGTCCAAGATCAGTGTGCCAGCATAGTCAGGTGAGGAGCCTTTTCTGGGTCATGGACTTCTCATTGCATCCTTACATGGTGGAAGGGGTGAGGGAGCTCTGTGAGGTCTCTTTTATAAGTGCACTAATCCCATTCATGAGGGCTCCACCCTCATGATCTAATCACCTCCCAAAGGCCCCATCTTCTAATCACAATCACATTAGGATTTCAACATGAATTTTGGAAGACAAACATTCAGACCATGGTGCTCTCTCTCTCTCTCTCTCTCTCTCTCTCTGTCTGTGTATATATATATGGAATATATTTTAATCATTCATGATACTAATTAACAGACTATTCAAAATCTGTTATGATGAACAGATATGTAAATACATGCATAAATATGATATATACATGATTATATGTATCTATATTATATATTTGTTCAAATTTTTAGCTTGTGCAAAGAGGGTATGAAGAAAGAATTTAACATTTAGGATGATCCCAGACCCAAAGTTTCAAATGGACTACCAGTCATAATTGCAGAAAAAGAAAATCTCAGAAAACTTTTCACTTGGAGTACTGTGAGGAGAACAAGAAGTCAAAAATACGCTGATTCTGTAGACATTTCCAGCCATTTCAAGAGACATATGAAACTAAAGTCAATAGCCATTAAGGATTAGATACAAAAAGTAAATTCTCTAAGGAGGAATTTTGCTCTCTAACTACTAGCGGCAAAGCAAATACAATGGCATAGCACTTGATGTGGAGAGATTCAGGCTCTTATATTCAGAAGTCAGAAGAAGAGCAAGCAACCATATGAAGTCACCAAGCTGGAGGCAGTCCAGAAAATCGGGTAAAGGACCAAGAAGATGGAGTAGTTTCACACAAGTTTATAGACTAAGCAGTATTTCCCACCTGTATTTGACCAAAATTAAAATGATCATGTTTGGCTGGAATTCTACCAGGAGCTCAAGATATAATGCTCATTTGAATTAAAGTGGACAACCAAACAACAAAAAAGTTTTACTGGTAAATTAATTGCTACAATGAATGATTACAATTTTATTCACAGGCTTTATACATTTAGTAAGACACCGAAATACCTATGATAACACATTCAAAGATTAAATTATTTTTATTTTATTAAGAACAAAATATATTAATCTCTGATATCTTGTGTTTTCAAGTTTTGTTATAAAATGTGACATATAAAAAGCAATGTTTAAAGATGAGAACAGTGCTTTTGTGTCTTTTTATATCACACTTTCTTCATATGAACAATTGTGCTGAATAGGAGTTTTGCATCCTTCAGTCATTTGACAAATATTTACTGAGCACCTGCTATGTGCCAAGCACTATTCTAGGTGCTGTGGATATAAGTGATGAACAAAACAGACAAAAAGCTCTTCTCACACAGAGCTGGGGAAAGATCAACACCAAAGAAAATATACAGGTAATAAGCCCTTTGGGAAGAAAATAAAACAGTGAAGAGAAAAAGATAGGGAGTCTGGGGGTGGAGGTAGGTTGCAATTTTATTTGTTATTATTTTTTAATATTTATTTTTAATTAATTTGATTGCACTGGGTCTTAGTTATGGCAGGCGGGCTCCTTAGTTGTGGCATGCATGTGGGATCTAGTTCCCTGAGCAGGGATCGAACCTGGGCCCCCTACCTTGGGAGCACAGAGTCTTAACCACTGAGTCACCAGGGGAGCCCCTGGGTTGCAATTTCAGATAGGGTGTTTAGGGAAGGCCTCACTGAGAACCTCATTTGAGCAAAGGTTGGAATGGGGAGAGAGGGAGCCCGAGGGATGTCTGGGGTAACAGCATTCCAGACAGAATGGACAGCAAGGGCAAATGCCTGGAGGCTGGAGCCTGCCTGGAGTGTTTGAGAAACAGCAGGGAAGTTGGTAGGTCTGGTGTGAGGGAACCAGAGGGAGAATAGTGAGGAGTGCAGACAGGTCACTGGAGGGCAAGAACCCCTGTCGGGACTTTGGCTTTTGCTGAGTGAAATGAGGGGTCAGTGGAGTTTTTGACCAGACTGCTGTGGCCTGACTTTCATTTGAACAGCATCACGCTGGCTGCTGTGCTGTGAACCAACTGAAGGGGCCGAGGCTGCGAGCAAGAAGGGCTGATGACACCTTGGGAAACGGATGTATCACCTAAGCAAGAGATGATGGCTCTTTGGACCAGAGTATTGGCAGAATATGTTGATCGACTGGATGTAGGGTGTGAGAGAAAGAGAGGAGTCTACGTTGGCTCCAAGGTTTGGGGCCTGAGCAACTGGAAGAATGGAGTTGCCATTCACTGAGATGTGTAAGCCTCTGGAATAATTCTGGGGGGAGATGAAAAGCTTTGTTTGGGGCAGATTAATTTTGACATGCCTCTACTAAATTCAGGTAGGTTTGGTTGAGTAGACACTTGGAAGTACAAGTCTGTGGATCCGGAGAGAGGTCTGAGGTGGAGAAGTAAATCGGGATGTGGGCTAATATACGTGGCTACTGAGCACGCCAAATGTGGCTAGTCTGGATGGAGATGTGCTGTAAGTGTAGAACACCCACAGGTTTTCAAAGATTTAGTACAGGAAAAAGGAAGTGAGATATCTCATGAATATTTCTTTCATATTGATCACATGTTGAAATTATAATATTTCAGCTCTATTGGGTTAAAGAAAATATATTAAAATGAATTTCACCTGCTTCTTTTCATGTGGCTACTAGAAGATTTAAAATGGTATATGTGGCTCACATTATATTTCTAGTGGCTAGCACTAGTACAGATGGTATATAAAGCCACGAACACTGGATCAGATCAGCAAAGGAGCAAGAGAAGTAGCCAGAGAAGAGATGCAAAGGTGGAACCTTGGGACTTCCCTGGTGGCGCAGTGGTTAAGACTCTGTGCTCCCAGTGCAGGGGCCCCAGGTTCAATCCCCTGGTCAGGGAACTAGATCCCTCCCTCATGCCACAACTAAAGATCCCGCATGCTGCAACTAAGACGCAGTGCAGCCAAATAAATAAATAAATTTTTAAAAGATTGAGCCTTCAAGCATGCCAACGTTGACATACACACACATAAAAAGATATGTAAATATTGTATTTATATAAATACATATATATTGTATATAAGTACATATTTATATATGTATATATACCAACACATTCAACTTTTTTGAGCTATAATTGTAAATAATAAAGCGTTCTCTCTCTATATATCTATATAGAATGAATGTGTGTTTGTATATTTATATATCAATACATATATAGATATCTAGATATGTGTGTATATTATATAAATATATATAGTATATAAGTACCTATTTATATATATACAAACACATATTCAACTTTATTGAGCTATAATTGTAAAAATATAGATATATAGAGATGTATGCATGTGTGTGTATACCCATGTAACCACCACCCCACTATACAGTTGACCTTCGAACGACTCAGGGTTTAGGGACACTGACCCCCACACACACAGTTGAAAATCTGAGTATAACATTACAGTAGGCCCTCCATATCTGCAGTTCCTCCCTATCCTAAGTTTTCCATCCTCAGGGTCAACAAACCTCGCATCGTGTAGTCCTGTAGTATGTATTTATTGACAAAATTTGTGTATGAGTGGACCCATGCACTCCCAATCCATGTTGTTCGAGGGTCAACTGTGTTTTGTTTTAATTGCATCTTTTTCTTTTTTTAACATCTTTATTGGAGTATAATTGCTTTACAATGGTGTGTTAGTTTCTGCTTTACAACAAAGTGAATCAGTTATACATATACATATGTCCCCATATCTCTTCCCTCTTGCATCTCCCTCCCTCCCACCCTCCCTATCCCACCCCTCTAGGTGGTCACAGAGCACCGAGCTGATCTCCCTGTGCTATGCGGCTGCTTCCCACTGGCTATCCATTTTACATCTGGTAGTGTATATATGTCCATGCCACTCTCTCACTTTGTTTTTTTTTTTTAACATCTTTATTGGAGTACAATTGCTTTTTACAATGGTGTGTTAGTTTCTGCTTTATAACAAAGTGAATCAGTTATACATATGTTCCCATATCTCTTCCCTCTTGTGTCTCCCTCCCTCCCACCCTCCCTATCCCACCCCGCTAGGTGGTCCCAGAGCACTGAGCTGATCTCCCTGTGCCATGAAGCTGCTCCCCACTAGCTATCAGTTTTACATTTGGTAGTGTATATATGTCCATGCCACTCTCTCACTTCGCCCCAGCTGACCCTTCCCCCTCCCTGTGTCCTCAAGTCCATTCTCTACGTCTGTGTAATTGCATCTTAATATGAAGAAATCATTTGGAATAGGTTCACTGGAGCAAAGGGGGTAACACAAATGCCATTTTACCATATTTAGGCATGTTTTAATTCAGCTACTTCAGAAAGCATTCCTTCATTCTAGAGAACTCAGCTCCTGAGTTTTTAGAAATCAAAGGCTCTATTTGTTTATATTCACTTGTAATTAGAAATTCTAACTTTGTTAGATTAAGACTCAAGATTACAGGACTCTGGGTTTTGTTTCTTTCGTTTACTTGTTTGTTTATAAGTTGGGGCCACTTGCCTGCGACTGAACAGATTGTCCCTCCACGTCCCCAGGGGGTGCCACTCACATAGTCTACGATGTGGTTGGTGGTCTCTAGAATTGTTCATTGTGGCAGCCCCGGTGGTGCATTTGTTTAATACATAATTCTGAGTGTCACCGAAACTGCAGTCACAGGGGAGGACAATATATTTTAGTATGATGTTTAGTTGGTAAATGCTTCCTATGCATTAATTCCCTGACTATCGTGTTTTCCTTCTCCTAGTGATCATTTATGGACTTTTCGTAGCTGTTGGCCATGGCACACCATTTAATAAGGCAGATTATTACATAATAAGAACAATTATATGGGGCTTCCCTGGTGGCACAGTGGTTGAGAATCCGCCTGCCGATGCAGGGGACGCGGGTTCGGGCCCCGGTCCGGGAAGATCCCACGTCCCGCGGAGCGGCTGGGCCCGTGAGCCGTGGCCGCTGCGCCTGCGCGTCCGGAGCCTGTGCTCCGCAACGAGAGAGGCCACAGCAGTGAGAGGCCCACGTACCGCAAAAAAAAAAAAAAAGAACAATTATATGAATGTGTTCCCTTAGGCATCATCGTTCCCAACACTTACTGTCTTCCTTGGCAGTCTTTTTTTTTTTTTTTCCACCTTATCCATGCCAAAACAGCAGACACAAGCAGTTTATCAGGGCATGATTAACTTTAGACTTTTAGAGTAAGGCAGTTCCTGAAAACAGACAATATGTATTATATAGATACAGTTTGACAAGCACAACTTCTCTCTTGACTTCTCATTATGGAAAATTTTATATACATCATACACAACAGCAGGAAGACCAGTATAATGAATCCTCATGTACCCCTAACCCACTTCAACAATTTTGGGCTTTTTGTTAATCTTGTCTCATCTACCACCACTCCCCCATTTTTTTTTTTTTTTTTTTGCTGTAGTATTTTTTTATTGAGCTTAAATTCATACAACATACAATTAACCATTTTTTTATTTAAAAATTACATGTGATGGGCTTCCCTGGTGGCACAGTGGTTGAGAGTCCGCCTGCCGATGCAGGGGACGCGGGTTCGTGCCCCGGTCCGGGAGGATCCCACATGCCGCGGAGCGGCTGGGCCCGTGAGCCATGGCCGCTGAGCCTGCGCGTCCGGAGCCTGTGCTCCGCAACGGGAGAGGCCACAACAGTGAGAGGCCCACGTACCGCAAAAAAAAAAAAAAAAAAAATTACTTGTGATAAAAACCACATAATATAAAATTTACTCTCAACCTTTTTTTTTTTTTTTTTTTTTTCGGTATTCGGGCCTCTCACTGTTGTGGCCTCTCCCATTGCGGAGCACAGGCTCCGGATGCGCAGGCGCAGCGGCCACGGCTCACGAGCTTAGTTGCTCCGCGGCATGTGGGATCTTCCCGGACCGGGGCACGAACCCGTGTCTCCTGCATCGGCAGGCGGATTCTCAACCACTGCGCCACCAGGGAAGCCCCTCAACCATTTTTAAGTATACTGATCAGTAGTGTAAACTATATTCACATTGTCGTGTAACAGATTTCTAGAACTTTCTCATCTACCAAAACTGAAGCTCTATACCCATTGAACAGCTCCCTATTTTCTCCTCTCCCCAGGCCCTGGCAACCATCACTCTGTTTCTGTTCCCATAGTTCTGACCACTCTAGATATCTCACGCAAGTGGAATCATACACTATTTGTCCTTTTGTGACTGGCTTATTTCACTTAGCATAACATCCTCAAGTTTCAGCTATGTTGTAGCACGTGACAAGAATTCTTTCTTTTAAAAGTTGAATAATATTCTATAGTTAATCATTTAAAGATGTAACCATTCAGTGGCGTTCAGTGCATTCAAAATGCTGTGCAACTACCACCTCTCTGTAGTTTTAAAACTTTTTCATTATCCAAGAAGAACACTCTGTATCCATTAAGTAATGCTCCCCACTCCCCCTCTGACAACCCCTGGCAACCACTAATCTGCTTTCTGTCTCTGTGGATTTGCCTTTTCTGGGTATTTCATGTAAATAGAATCATACAATGTGTGACTTTTTGTGTCTGGCTTCTTTCACTTAACATGATGGTTTCAAGGTTCATCCAAGTTGTAGCATGTATCAATACTTCATTCCTTTTTATGGCTGAAGCTATTTTACTATACGCTAGATCACAATTTCTTTACCCATTCATCTACTGATGGACATTTGGGCTGTGTCCATCTTTTGGCTATTACGAATAATGCTGCTATAAACATTGGTGTAAACTTTCTGTATGGACATATGCGTTCATTTCTCTTGGATATATACCTAGGATTGGAATTGCTTGATCATATGGTAATTCCATGTTTAACTTTTTGAAGACTCTCCAAAATGTTCTTCTACAGCAGCTGCACCATTTCACATTCCCACCAGCAATGTATGAGGATTCCAATTCCTGCACATACTGGCCAATGCTTGCTATTTTCTTCCTCTTTCCCTTCCATTTATTTATTTATTTGTTTGTTTGTTTATCTATTTATTTATTCCTGCCTATCTGACTGGAGAGACCAGTTTAACAACTCTTATCAGTCAGGATGCTTTCAGCTGCAAGTAAAGAGTGCCTTCTTAAAAGTGGCTTAAACAATGAGAACATTGGGCTTCCCTGGTGGCGCAGTGGTTGAGAGTCCGCCTGCCGATGCAGGGGACACGGGTTCGTGCCCCGGTCCGGGAAGATCCCACATGCTGCGGAGCGGCTGGGCCCATGAGCCATGGCCGCTGAGCCTGCTCCACAACGGGAGGGGCCACGGCAGTGAGAGGCCCGCGTACCACAAAAAAAAACAAAACAATGAGAACATTTATGGTCTTGAACAACCAGAGGTCCAAGGTGCAGGGCTGGTCAATTCAGCAGCATAGTCTTTATTATTATTATTATTATTATTTGCAGTATGCGGGCCTCTCACTGCTGTGGTCTCTCCCGTTGCAGAGCACAGGCTCTGGACGTGCAGGCTCAGCAGCTATGGCTCACGGGCCCAACTGCTCCGTGACATGTGGGATCTTCCTGGACCCGGGCACGAACCCATGTCCCCTGCATCGGCAGGTGGACTCTCAACCTCTGCACCACCAGGGAAGCCCTATTATTATTATTTTTCATTATAGTCATCCTAGTGGGTGGGAAGTAGTATCTCATTGTGGTTTTAATTTGCATATCTTTAATGACCAATGATGTTGAGCATCTGAAAGTGTTACTTGGCCATTTATATGTCTTTGGAGGAATGTCTATTCAAGTCCTTTGCCCATTTTCTTAAGTGGGTTGTTTGCCTTTTCTTGATGAGTTATAAAAATTCTTTATATATACTGAATACTAAACTTCTATTGGATATATGATTTTCAAATATTTTCCCCATTCTTCACCCTCTTGATAATGTACTTTGATGCACAAAAGTTTTTGATTTTGTTGAAAGTCCTGTTTATCTTTTTCTTTTGGTGCTCGTGGTTTTGGTGTCAAATCTAAGAATCCATTGCCAGATCCAAGGTCATAAAGATAAACCCCTATGTTTTCTTCTAAGAGTTTTACAGTGTTAGTGCTTATAATTAAACTATTGAGCCATTTTGAGTTAATTTTCATATATGGAGTGAGGTAGAGGTCCAACTTCATTCTTCTGCATGTGGAAATCTGATTGTCCCAGAACCATTTGCTTAAGAAACTATGTTTTCGGGCTTCCCTGGTGGCGCAGTGGTTGAGAATCCGCCTGCCGATGCAGGGGACACGGGTTCGTGCCCTGGTCCGGGAAGATCCCACATGCCGCGGAGCAACTAAGCCCGTGAGCCATGGCCGCTAGGCCTGCACGTCCGGAGCCTGTGCTCCGCAACGGGAGAGGCCACAGCAGTGAGAGGCCCGCATACCGCAAAAAAAAAAAAAAAAAACCTATGTTTTCCGCATTGAATGGTCTTGGTGCTTTTGGAAGCATTTTTAAGCAAATCCCAGGTCATGTCATTTCATTTGTAAATACTTCAGTATGCATCTCAAATCTATAAAGACTGGTTTTTAACATAATCATCATGCTGTGGTCATATCTAACAAAATTAACAATTATTCCTTAATATCATTTAATACCCAATCCATATTCAAATATTTCCAATTGTCTCAAAATTCTCTTAAAGCTAGTTTGATTGAAACAGGATCCAAACAAGCTTCACACATTCAGACGCGGTTCCTTTCATTCTGATATATATCACTTCCACTCCTGGTACTGGCCGTTTTAATTCTTTGTTTTAATGATAGTGTTCCAGTTATCAAATGCTGTATAACAGATCACCCCAAAACTTAGTGGCTTAGGAGAACAACACTTATTTTATTCCTGTTCGTGGTTTCTGTGGGTCAGGAATTTCAGGACGGGCTCAGCTGGACAGTTCTGGCTCAGAGCCTCACAGGTGATTGTGGTCAGATGGTGATTGAAGCTGGAATTGCAGGGGCACCATAGCAGCAGGAGACTGCTCAGGCATTCTTTTCACTTCATGTAGCCTGAGAGCCTCTCCATGTGGCCTCTCCACAGGGACCAGTCTGGGTTTCCTCCACGCATGGTGGCCTGGAGACAGATAGACTGCTCATAATGGCAGCTCAGGGCTCCAAACAGGTATCAAAAAAGAACCACATAGAGAATGTATCACTTTTTATGATCTTGCCTCAGAAGTCACATTGTGTCATCCTGCCACGGTCACAAGCCCACCTGGATTCCGGGAGAGGCAACACAGACCCCTGGCCTCATGGGTGTGCGACTTGTACAGCCACACAGGGCCTCACCCTCAGAAGGGCTCCATGCTTGGTTTAACGTTCTCCTGTTGTTGGAAACGTAAATGTAAAATTCTGAATACATTTCAGGCAAGGGGCCCTGCATTTGCACTTCACGCCAAGCCCAGAAAGTTATGTAGCTGGTCATGTCTTGAAGGCAGAAGTGTCAAAGTCATGTTGTAAAAAGAGCATGTGGGATGGGAGATCCCGCTGTTGCATCTTTGGGAAACACAACATCTGCCACAGACAACTAATGCTTATTTAATAGCTTACTGTGTGCCAGACAATTTATTTCATTAAATTTCCGTAAACATGGAAGCGAGGTACTAGTGGTTATTCCCATTTTGCCGATGGGGAAAAATGACCTGCTCGTGCTTACTTTGCTAGAGAGTCGGAAACCAGGATTTGAACCCAGTTCAATTCGACTCTTGTGCCCTAGTGCAGGGGTCTCCAACCCCCGAGCCGCAGACCAGTACCGGTCCAAGGCCTGTTAGGAACCAGGCCGCACAGCAGGAGGTGAGCGGAGGGTGAGTGAGCAAAGCTTCATCCGCCACCCCCCCACCCCCCACCCCCGTCGCTCGCATTTACCGCCTGAAGCATACCCCGCCCCCTCACCCCGCCCCATCCGTGGAATAACTGTCTTCCACGAACCCGGTCCCTGGTGCCAGAAAAAGGTTGGGGACCTGCTGCCCTAGTGCACACCCACCATACTATTCTGCTTGTGCTGATAATAAACCTTCTCATAGGCCCTGACCATTTGGGTTGTTAAACTCCTGTTAATTCTCCAGGGCGGTCAGATCACAGAAGTCATCATGGCACCGGGCACATCGCAGGAGCTCAGTAAACGTTCACGCCTCTCCTTTTCCCTCAGGGTGCCCTCCAGGCTTGGTTGCATTTATATCCACGAGGCCCTCTTTTTGGCATCGGTAGAAGTAAGGCCCTTTTTGTTCAGTAAATGTTGATTGCACACCTAGTAGGTGTCAGGCCAGGTGCCTTCTCTGGTCTGTGACGTGGCCCCTTCTCCTAAGTGTTCTCTTTTCCTGTGTCTGAGTTAAAGCCCATCTTGCCTCCTATACAGTGAAGCAGCTTGAACCAGAATCTAGTCACTAGTTGCTTTCTAAAGTCTGCTGCAGCTCTAAGTGCCTGCCCTCCCTGTCCTCTTCCTGCTCTGATCTCAGTCCCTGCAATTTTCTGGATGCAACCTATCTGCCCCTAAAGGCTGCTGAAAGTCGTCCTTTGCTCTTTTCAACTCTGCTCCAGAGATGGCTTCCACTCAACTTGCCCAGCGCCAAGTTCTCATCTTCCTTCCCCAGCCTGGACCATTCGGTCTCTTTATGAGTTTCCCATTTAGGAACATGCATTTACAGTACAAAGTAACACCTAGTACTTTCAACAACATTGGAAATACTCAGGACCCCTACATTTGCATTTTCAGAGACATATCTTTAGCCTCTGGTAGGGGAAAGGGTTATCCTTAAATCCACAGACAATTTATGGGTAGAGGATTTTTATTACACTCTGTGAAGGAGGTGGATTCGGAAAAAGTAACAAAAGAGGGTGAGGTTTGTGGTTTTGTCTGGGGAATAAGAAACCTCTCATTATTCCAAGTGGTGCAATAGGCTGTTAATGTACACGCAGTAAGGTTTATATAATTTAAAATATCTCATACTCTAATAGGGCTCTTAACTTTTTCAGATACTCATACAGTGCATATATTATTGTATCTAATCGGACACCATCACTATAAATTCATGGATGATGGATCCATAATGAGATAAAGTAAGACGGAGTTCCTCTCAGGGCCATTCAGGTTACTTGACACTACATGGTGTATTGGAAAGAGAACTAGAAGACCTGGGTTCTGTTTCTGGCTCTGCCAAATAGCACATGACTCGGCTTTCTCAGTTTCTTCATCTGTAAAATGGGAAAAATAGTCTCGGCTCTACCTACCTCTCAAGATTGTGTTGAGGATTGCAAGAGCTAATGGATATAAACGTGCTGTGGAGTCTCTACAGCTCTCTGCAATTACAGTTTGCTTGTTACAAAGGCCTCAGTGACCCAGAGAAGTGGGCATGGCATCATGATTGCTTTCGTTTTGCTTTATTTGTCTTCTCCAACTAACCACAGATATCTTCTCTTTGGAAAAGACTTACACAATACATTTGAATATTTCAATTAATTATTGAGTGACCCTGATGTGCTGGGCACTGTTCTAGGCCTGACTTGTCCAACTTAATAGCCACTAGACACACGTGGCTATTGAGCGTGTGAAATGGGGATTGTGTGACTGGAGAACTGAATTTGTAATTTTATTTAATTTTAATTAATGCATACTGAAATATAAAAACTGATATGTGATACAGTTATTGGAAAACTTTTAAACAAGTTGGATGTGTGAATCTACTCTTTCAACTAATACTATGAATCTAAATACATATCATGGATATCCGATGAAAATTTAGCATCTGAACAATCTAAGGGTGAAGCCTGGAGTTTGAAGACTTACCATGAAAAGAAAAAAGTAAAAAAGAATCTCATCAATAATTTTTACAGGCATACCTCAGAGATATTGTGGGTTTGGTTCCAGACCACTGCAA
Source organism: Kogia breviceps (assembly GCF_026419965.1). Classification (NCBI taxonomy): domain Eukaryota; kingdom Metazoa; phylum Chordata; class Mammalia; order Artiodactyla; family Physeteridae; genus Kogia; species Kogia breviceps. The sequence continues at coordinate 29,025,055 of NC_081330.1, read as the reverse complement.
TAAAGCAAATATTGCAATAAAGCGACTCGCACGAATTTTTCGGTTTTCCAATGCATATAAAAGTCATGTTTATACTATACTGCAGTCTATTAAGTGTGCAATAACATTACATCTAATGCTGCAACGAAGATCCTGAATGCGGCAACGAAGATCCCGCGTGCTGCAACTAAGACCCGGCACAGCTAAATAAATAGTTTTTAAAAATATACATACCTTAATTTTAAAGTACTTTATTGTCAAAAGATGCCAACCATCATCTGAGCCTTCAGCGAGTTGTAATCTTCTTGCAATAGTAACATCAAAGATCACCGATCATAGATCATAGTAACAAATAGAAAAAGTTTGAAATATTGTGAGAATTACCAAAATGTGACACAGAGACACAAAGTGAGCAAATGTTGTTGAAAAAATGGTGCCCGTAGATTCGTTTGAAGCAAACAACACTTCAATTGATAAAACATGCAGTATATGCAAAGCACAATACCATTGGGTCTGCCTGTGTATTGATTTCATGTTGAAATGATAGCATTTTGGATATATTGGGTCAAAGAAAATACACTATTAAAATTAATTTCACCACCTTCTTTTTACTGAATTTTAATGTGGCTGCTAGTAAATTTAAAATTACATATGTGGCTTGTATTGTATTTCTATTGGACAGCGCTGCCCTGAGCATTGACGCTAGAACAGTGAACAAAGCAGACAAAATGTCCTGCCCTCACGGAACTTAAATTTTAGTGTAGAAGACAGACGACAAACAAAATAACTATGTAAATACATATATAGCACATCAAATGGTGATAGTGTTTTAGAGAAAAATAAAGAAGGGGAAGATAGATGGGAGGGAGGGTTACCATTTTAAACAGGGAGGTCAAGGGAGGCCTAACTGAGAAGGTGATGTTGCGCACGATCCAAAGGAATGAGGGCGTAAAGCAATGAAGCTATGTGGGGAGGAGCCTTCCAGGTAGAGGGAATAGTAAGTGATGAAGCTCTGATAATGGGCAATGCCTGCCATTTCAAGAAATCACAAGGAGGCCTGGCTCCAGCATAGAGCACAGGGGCAGGATTAGCAGGAGATGAGGTCAGAGAGTTATGGGAAAGGAGATGTAGTAGGACAGGTGGTCTAGACTGTGACAGGCAGCTTCTAACATAGTCCCCAATGGTCCCCACCTCCTGGTGCTAACGCCCTTGTGTAACCCTTTCCCTTGATTGTGGGCTGGATCTAATGAACAGAAGCCAGCAAAACTGAAGGGGTGTCACCTCCAAGATAAGGTTCTTAAAGGCTGTGGCTTCTACTTGCTGGTAGTCTCTTGTTCTCTCATTGGCTCACTTTGACGAAGCCAGCTGCCATGTTATAAACGCCCTATGGACAAGCCCATGTGGCAAGGAGCTGAAGGCAGCCTGTGGCCAACTGCCAGCTAGGAACTGAGGCCTTCAGTCAAGCAACTTGTGAGGATCCAGATCCTGCCAATAACCACTGATCGAGCTTAGCAAGAGATCCTGACCCACTTGAACCTTGAGATGAGTGAAGCCTCAACCAATGCCCTGATCACAGCCTAGTGAGAGATTCTGATCTGGGGGACCCAGCTAAGCCATGCTCAGATTTCTGATGCACAGAAAATGTGAGATAACAAGTGTGTGTTCTCTTAAGGGGCCACATTCTGGGGGTAATTTGTTACACGGCAAGAGATAACTAATACATTAGATCCTGTAGGTCACTCTAAGCGCAAACTGGGCGGGGGGACCGATTAGAATCACTGGCTGGTATGTTACAAATAGACTGTAGCAGGGCAAGGGGGAACGTGGGGGCGGGGGTGGGGTGTCAGTTGAGAGGCCACTGAAATAATCTAGGCAAGAGATGCTGATGGCTGGGACTAGGGTGGTATTGGTAGAGATGGGAGAAGTCTTTGGACCTTGAAAGTTTTTTATTTTGCCACGCTGCAGGGCATGCAGGATTTTAGTTCCCCGACCAGGGATCAAACCCATGCCCCCTGCAGTGGAAGCGCAGAGCCCTAACCACTGGACCACCAGGGAATTCCTTCTTGAATGTATTTGGAAGGCAGAGTCAACAGGATTCGCTGTTAGATTAGATGCGGGGTGTGTAAGAAATAAGAGATGACTCTAAGGTTTTTGGCCTAAGCAACTAGAAAAGAACTATCATATACTGAGATAGAGGAAATTATAGAAGGAGTAGATTTGCTGAGAAAAAATAGGAGTTAGGTTTTGGGCGTGCTTAATTTGAGGTATCTATTAGACATCCATGTAGGGATGATGAATTGGATATACAAGTCTGGGGGTTGAAGCTGGAAATATAAATTTGAGAGTCTGCAGCATTTAGATGATAAAATGTGAAAGTCTCTTGCTCTCCACTCCCATGTCCCACCCATAAGCCCGCTCCCCCAGGTTAGCTCATGTGTAGGGATATAGATACACATATACAAATATTTTTTTTCCAGAAGTAGAATTGTTCTGCAACTTGATTTTTATCAATATTTTTTGGAGCTTTTCCATGTAAGTACATCCATATATATCTCATTCTTTCTTAATAGCTGTAGAGAATTCCTTAGTATGAATGAATCATGTTATGTCCATGCATTCATTCATTCACTCACAGATATTTTTTGAGCACCTACTATGTGCCAGGCACTGATCTAGAAATTGAGGATAAAGTAGTCCCTTATGGATGGTATTTAGGTTGTTTCTAATAGTTTGCTATTATTAACATTGATACAATGCGTATCTTTACGCAGGCATCTCAGTTCACACGTGAGAGTTTTTATTTGGCATTGATTCATAGAAGTGGAATTTCTAGGTCAAAGAGCTCTATGGCATTTCTAATACTTGAATCTCAAGTTCAATTAGGATAGGGTTAACATTAAATTAAATTAAATTTAACATTAGGATAGGTAAATTTATGATGAAATCAAAGATATTTAACAAATGTGGAAAAGAAATCACCCAATAAAATGCTCTGTTGGAAGCTGTAGGATTGCCTCTACAATTTCCCTTTACTATGTGAGTGTAGTCATGTCCAAATCCTACTCAGCTTCAAGATCAAACTCAAACGCCCCCTCCTACAGGAAGCCTTCAGTAGGCCCTAATCAGATGTGATTTTGCGATCTCCCGCTTTACCTCAAGTATGGCCTTTATCACATACTTCCTTGTATCATAAATACATTCTCTACAGGACTCTTTTTTCTTTTCCTGAAGGGAATGGACAGTGTATTTAATTCATCCTGCATCGTCCCTCAGTGCATAGCACAACGCTCAATGTTTATGTAATTAAACAGAAGCCTTAACGCAAAAAAAGTGAAACCTACAGTCTCAAGAATAAGCATGGAGCCTACTAATGACCAGATGGTGTTTGCATACCATCCGTGTGACATGTGCTTCCAATGGCTCACAAGGCTCTGTAGAAATTGCCTTCTTCTACGATTCCACCTCCTGCTACTTCTCTTCCTTCTATGCTCCAACCATGCTGGCCTTTTTTTTTTTTTCTGGCTTTGAACACACCAAGTCTGCCCCCATCTCCACACCTTTGTACCTGTCATTCCTTCTACCTGGAGTGCTCTACCTCCTGATCTCTGCTGGCTGCTTCTTTTCCTTCAAGACTCACTCAATTTTCACCTCCTCCAAGAAGACTTCCTTGACTTTCTATTCTAAATTAGGTCTCCAACTCCAAGTACTCTCTATCCTATCACCTTAACTTAATCCTCCACATAGTATTTCTTACTTTCTGAAATTAACATGTTCATTTGCTCTCACTAGAACGTAAGCTCCACCAGAAGAGGGACCTTGCCTGTCTTGTTCAACCCTGTGTACTTTTAATGGCTACAATAGAATATGTAGTAGTAAAGATGCTTTTGGCTGAAAGAAACAGAATATTCAACTAAAAATTGCATAAACTATAAGGGTTTACTTTTCTCAGAGGTAGGCAGTACTAGATAGGGTTGGTTCAACAGTTCAATGCTGTCTGAATTCTAGATTGGCCTCTCTGTGATGGTCTTGAACTTCCCTTGCGGTTGCAAAATGGCTGCCAAGGGCAGATGCGTCACCAGAAAAGACCCCTCTTGGGGAGAAGGGGGATCAGGGGTCTCTCTGCACTGCTCTTTTTTAAAAGCTGGAAAAACTCAGGAGCTCTCCTCCCACACTTCTCTTTTCTATTGCATGGGCCCAAACTGAATGGAGTTAAGACCATTCCTCTAGTAGACTGAGATTATCATGATTTTCTTTTTAACCAGTCATAATTCATCACCTGGAGCTGGATCTGTCTTCCCTACGACCCCTGGCTCTGCTCCATACCAGAAGCAAATCTGGGCTCTCTTAGCAAGGAAAAGGTGTTATGGCTTTTCTGAAGGTAGCCAACAAGGTGGGCCACACAGGCACTCATGGAACCGAGGCGTGAATTCGGGCTGATCCACCTACATTCAACAATTAACACATTTTATATACATACGCTCTGTGCAAAGCCAAGATTGGTGATACATGGCTTCTGCCTTCAGAGGACTTCCGGGTCCCAAGCCCTCTGGAACCTTTGTCTGTGCTTTACTGGGACTAATGTGATGGCTGCTGAAATAGACATGCTGCTAAGAGATTTGGCCTTTTCTGGATTCACAGAAACCATCAACCATGCCCTTGTTTTCATAACAAAGTCCTATATATAGGTGTGACTGCTTGGTCTTTGAAGATGGTGAAAAGTGGGCAAAGTGTCCTCATGACAGTGGTAGGAACCCGCTTAGAAGGGCTGCATGGCTCCCCAGAAATTGTTGGCCATTTTCAAACTCTTAACACATTAAGTAACCAGACAGAAAATGCCCGCGGTTAGCAGAGCCTCCCACTTTGCACTTGGGGAGGTTTTACAGGGTCACTAGTACTTCAAGATTCACAACCTTTTTTCTGTCTTAAGCACGTTTATTTTACATCTAGTTAGAAGATGTTCTTTGATTCTTGGGAAACAATTTCTTGGAAGGTGAAGAGGATAAGGAAAGGGGTAGAAAATGGAGAGGTGATAGCAGGATGTGTAAAAGCTTCTAGAAGACCGGTAAATCCTCCAGACTCCAGGTAATGGCCTTCCCAAGCGCCCCCCCCCCCCTCCCCGCCCAGTCTCTGCCGAACTAGACAACCTGCCACAGGCTCAGGCCCCACCACCCAGCTCTCCCCTGCCCTGCTGGGGGTGGAGGGGTGGGCTCGCCCACAGCAAGTTTCCAGTCCCAGAAGCCCGCTCCCTCCTGGAGTTGCCCCCCGACTCCTCCCACGTGAGGAGGATCGATGGGTAAGAAAACGGTGTGGGCAGCAGAGGACCCAGGCGAGTCGCTCTCCCTCCTTCGACAGCGACATCGGCTCGACCCCTCCCGGGCGGAGCACACAATAGGCGGCTGCTCCACGTTGTCGCCCAGCCCCTCGCCGCCCCGGTCCTGGGGGCTTGCGGGGTGGGGGGGACGCAAGAGTTCCCCAGCCCTCCTGCGGGCACTGCAGCCTCCGGGGCCGGAAAGGAGCACTGGAGTAGAGCGCGCCGCACACTTGCAGACATTTCGTGTCGTTCCCCCCCCACCCCCAAATACACCCAAACGAAAATGAAGCAACCAGACCTCCCCTCCCGGAGGCGGCTGCACCAGCAATATCAGCTGCGGGCGGAGCCCGAGCGGTTGCCACTTCCCCCCTCTTCCCTCGTGACCCTCGTCCCCCCTCCAGTGCTCCCTCCCCCTCCACACACCCTTCCTCGCCAGACACACCCTCCTCCTCGGGCTGCTCGCGCACGGAGCACAGGCTCTCTAGGGGAGGGAGCGGCCGCCGCCGTGGGGCAGGACGGCGCGCGAGCGAGGAAGGGAAGGAGGGAAAAAGGGAGGGGCAGCGGAGGGCGGGGGGGAGGAGCAGCGGGAGACGCGCCGCCGCCAAGCTGCGATGTGGCCGGCCGGCGTGTAAACACTTGGAGCAGCAGCGGCCGCGGCCGCCCCGGCCCGGGGCAGTGAAAAAGCCAGCCGAGACCTTTCCGCCGCTGCCATGGCCGAAGTGCGCAAATTCACCAAGCGGCTCAGCAAGCCCGGCACGGCGGCCGAGCTCCGGCAGAGCGTGTCGGAGGCCGTGCGGGGCTCCGTAGTGCTGGTGAGTGGCCGGGGGACGGGGCGTCCCGGGGGACGCGCTCCGGGCGAGAGCGACCAGGCGGCTTCCCGCGCGCGCGCGCGGGCCGGGGACGGGGACGGCGTCGGCGGCGGCCGGCCGGTGCGCTCCGCGCTCTTTCTCCGTTTCAGTAAGTTTTCGCCCCGTCCGCCGCTCGCCGGTGTCCGAGTCCCAGGCGCCCGCTGACAGCGCCGCGGCTGCCCGGCTACCCCGCACGGGCTGGAGGCCGACGGGCCGTCGGGGGCGTGAGTTCGAGAGCGGACCCCGCGCTGCCCTAGACCCGGCACAAAGAGCCGGCGACCCGGGCGCGACGAGATCCAGAGTCCCTGATGCCCGCACCTGAGGCAGTCTAGGCGGAAGGATGCGATGTCCGTTTTGCACATACACACACTCGCGCGCGCACACACACACACACACACCGTGTACACAAAAAAAGAACCCCACCCAAAAAGCCCCGGGCGCCCAAGCTCCGGCGGGCGGTGAGAACAGAGGAAGCACAGCGACTTCCTCCTGTTACTGGGGAGAGGGTGGTGATGGGTGTAGAAGGGGTGCTGCTGCTGCCGCCGCCGCCGCCGCTGCAGCCGCTGCAGCCGCGGAGGGAGGGGATTGGAGACAACGGGTTTCCGGGGCGTGTGGGCGCGGGGTCTGCAGCCGCAGGGCGAAGGTGTCCCTTGAGACCCGAGAGCGCTCCAGAGGCAAGGAGATGGGGCCATGGGGTTTTGGGGGAAGATGGTGTGCGCCAGTCCAGCGATGGAGGACCTGGGCTCAGAGCCCCACCGCTCACGGCTGGGGGATGGGCATTGGAAAGCGCGCTGACCTCCTGGGAGCCTTTCCATCGCACCCTGAGCCTCATTCGGATTGTCTGACTCTGGAGCGCAGCGGACGGGTACTAACGGGCACTTACCCCTTCTCCTGTTTTCAAGACACTCGTTTGCCAATTTCCTGGACCCAGTAGTCAAAACCTAAATCAGCAATCAGACTGGTTAATTAGCATTTGTTTTGTTGCTTTGGTATTTTTGTTTGTTCGTTTTTGTCTCTCCATGCTCTCTACCTTACAGCGAGTGTCGTCTGCTGTGTTTAAATTTCACCATTAAGAGTGAGCTCTTTTTGTTAAAACAACTTATCATCGGAAGGGAACTTCACAGCTTTTCCTTGTAATTTTTCTGTTGATCTTGTAGAATCTGCGATAAAACCAACATTAAAGGGAGGCCAGGGGCCTGATCCCAACAGTGGAGAAAGTTGACATTAGTGGGAGTTCTGGAGGAGGATCAAAGGTAAAATATGTACCTTTGAGATAAAGATCTGATCCCTAATAGCTACAACTGTGCAAAGCCAAATGACTTTAAAGAAATCTCTCTATCGTAGCTGGACCCTTGGAAGTTTAATCCTGCTGTTTAGCAGAGCTAAAAACCCAGACCTTTAATGTTGTTTTAATGGACTTGGCTTATTGTGTGTCTCACTGATTTTAGAATGAGGTCCTGTTGCGGTCAGATTGGAACCTCGATTATCATCACAGCCAGTTAAGAGAGGAAGGCAAGCTGTGGGTAGGGAATTTATACCAGGGCTCTCATCTCGGGTGATTGTTAACAAGTGATTCAGTCTCTCTAGCACAGGAAACGCTTTCCTAAATTCAGGAAGAAAGAAAACCTCGCTTAAGCAGGGGTGGCTGGCCCTCTACCACATCGTGTGAAGGGAGCCTGTGAATTGGACAGATGGTCTCAAGAGAATAAATGGGACTCAGCAAACCTCCACTGGGATTTGACCAGCATTTGACCTGCCACCCTCAGCACCGTAAAGTTGACAGTAGCATTCTTGTCCAGGGTTTGGGGTTTGAAAAAGAATTTGGGGTAACACAGGTGCCTTCGTAACCACTGACTCTTTGGCACAAAAAACTGTTAGTGGGAGGAGGAGACTCTTCTGAGAGATACAGCCAACCTAGCTTACTTGGGACCAAGGCCACAGATTTTTTTACCAGGCAAGGCACAGGAATGATATTTATTTACTACTCTGGTATGTGGTCCACACTGAGATTTTGGGAGGCGGGGAGAACCGATTCTAGGAATCTAAATCTATATCTGTTGAGCCCCTACAACGTGCAAGGCACAATCCTAGATGCCCTAAAATTATGAGTGAGTGTGGATGACTCTCTTCATTTGTTTCCATTAGTTCCAACCTGGGTTGGACCTGTGTGTATGTGTTTGTCAAGAGGACATCCAGATTATGTACATAAATCAGTTTTAGCTTATTCATAGCACCTCAGTGAATGCTATTTTTTGAAGCAGTTCAGTCAATTAAGAGATAAGGAAAGAGTCTTAAATGGAGTGGGCTCTCTTTCTTGGCCCCTGCTTTTCTGACACCAAGAGCTCGTTAACCAAAGTTAGCAAAGCCATGGGTGGCTGGAGAGCTAGTGGACCACATTGCAGCTGCCATCCTAACGTCTGATTCTTTTCTGATTTAAGACCCAAAATGTTTATTAGGGACAGCTGAGGTAGGATTTACACTTGCTGCGGTAAACCCACAACATTCAAGTTAGGGCTTCAATATGGAGTCGCGTTTTCATTAGATTTCAATATGGAGTCATTCCTGCCGCAGAGCAAGCCTTCCTGTGGTGTATCTTTCACTAGAACTTGGAAAACCCACCAAGCTGAACAAATATACAGAATTTCCTGTTTAGGTGGTTTCTTTTTTTTTTCTTTTTCTTTTTTTTTTTTTTTAACAATTATACCCTTTTTGGCATGTTGCTAACATCATTCAGTTTTGTTCACTGTTTGAAAAATTCAGAAGGCCTGGGCTATATATAGCATGTAGTTGTGTATTCAAACCTTCATTCAGTTATCAGTACTTCCTCAAATCTATTAACTATATAATGAAGCAGACAGAGAAAGAGAGACCGTTTTGTTGCTGCATTTTTTTTTTTCTTTAATGAAAGACAGTTTTAACCCAGGCAAAGAGATAATTACAGAATTAACCACAGGCAGAGATTTCTCAAGAGAGACTTGGGGAGGAATATTATAACCTGAGAGTGTCTGTGATTAACTGAGAAGTGTTTACATATATACACATTTTCAAATGCAGAGTTTCAACGCTGTTTTTGTTATAATTCAGGATGTAGCTCTTTGTGCCTCTGGGGGAACAAAGGCATTTGATAAATCTGTTGTATTCTGGCTGCCCTTGGGAGGAGTCCTTGTGTCAGCCTGGGAAGGTCACCTAGTAGGTGTTTAAATACTGTTGGCTTGCTGCTGCTGAATTTACCCTCAATTCCTTGTGCGCCAAAGGATCAGGAAAGAGTTGCTAGCTATTACCGGTTGTAGCCCCTTGAGGCAGGGCAATGCATGCGTGGTCCCCTGGCTGGCGCCTGGCCAGATGGCATATAACAAAGCCAGTGGAGAAAAGCTCTCCAAGAGCTGAGAATGGCCTAACAGGGTCTGCAGCTGTTGACCCCCCCCCCCCCCCCGCCCCCAACACTACCACCTCTGCAAGGAGTGTTCCTTAGGTTTAGGGAAGGCCTGAAGATGAATCAGCTCCCCTTCTCCCTCTTCCCAGGGGAATTTGTGGAAAGTACTTAACTGAGGACCAAACAACTTACACGGTAGAATAAAGCCAGTTGCAACGGGCTTTGCCCACGAGTCTGCAGTTCAGAGACTTAGCTGGGCTCTGCGTGCACTGACCCAGAGAGTGGGCGAGTAAGCATGAAACAGTCTTCCTGCTCCCGTTGGCTCCTCCAGGTTTGGAGAAGGAAGGATCTGTCAGCCAGCGCAGTGCAGAGGTTGCTGTGAAGCCGGAAAGGCCTCCTTGCCCAACCCTCTTTGAAGCACCAAATAGTACTGAATAAAATTTGTTTTCCAAGCCGAGCATGTTAAACAAATTTATCATACAGACTTGTAAATAATTATTTCACTTACCCATATCTTATGAACATGTCTTCACGTCAGTGATACAAATCTACATAATCATGTTTAACGACTGCCAAAAGTTCCACTGTGGGTGGACCATAGGTTAATCATCCTTTATTGTTTGATGTCTTGAGAGGTTCTAATTTTGAGGAGGTATAAACATGAGCTCTCCAGTACAGTAGCTACTAGGCACCTGTGGCTATTTACATTTACGTTTGAATTAATTAAAAAATTAAAATTAATTTTAAAAATTTAAAAATCAGCTCCTAAATTGCCCTTGCCATGGTTCAAGTGCTCACGAGCCACGTGTGCCTAGCGGCTGGCTCGCGTAGGACAGCCCAGAGACAACATTTCCATCACTGCAGCAAGTTCTTCAGGACAGCTCTGGTGTAAACATGAATTTGAATGAACATCTTTGAGCAGGCATTTTCAGACATGCTAGATTGTCCCTCTAGGATAAATTTCTAGCATTGGAATTGCTTTGCTCAAACATTAGACACATTTTTAGCATTAACAGTTCCTTTAAACCTGCTGTTAAATCGCTCTGCAGAAAGTTATTGACATTTGCCCTTCTGTCACCAGAAAGTGTGAGTGTTCCTTTTGTCCCCTCCCATGCCACCACCGGTAATTGATATTTTTTAACCTTTGCAATCTGGTAGGCAGTAAACGGCATATCACCGTTCTAATTTGCATTCCTTTGATTAGCCTTGAAGTTGACCAGGTTGGCATACGTTGATTAGCCATTTGTGTTTCTTCTTTTGAGGATTTGAGTGAAGCTTTTTACAGACTTATTTCCTGGTTTGTAATTCTCACACTAACGGTCTCTGCCCCTAAGATTCTGTTTCGATAAGTCTGGGCTGGGGCCAGGCATCTGTATTTTTAAAAACAACCCAAGGTGACTTTCATGTGCACAGAAACGCAGATCTAGACCACTTGCCTATTCAAGGCAGGAATGTCCCCTGTACCAGCCCTGACAAACGATGCCTAGCTTCTCCTTAAACGCTCTCCTCCCATTAGAGGGCTGGGTTAGAAACGGCTCTTGCGCTGAAATTTGTTCTCTGTAAGTTCCACCACTAGGCTAGGCCTAGCTCTGCCATTTGGAGCCGCACAGAATATGTTTGCTTCCTCTTTCACATGGCAACCCTTCAAATATTTGGAGACAGCCACCATGGCATTTTAAAATGCACTCTTCCCAAAGCCAAAGAGGCTTCATTTCTTTCCTTCCTTCCTCATGTGACTTGGTTTCAAGATGCTTCACCATCACGATCATCTTGTTTGGGCTCTTTTGCAAGGTTTCAGTGTCCTCCTTAAAATGTGGGAGCCAGAGCCCAGGCTCAAGAGTCAGACCTGGGCTTGACTCTGCCCTCTGCCACCGGCTCGCATTGTGAACCGAAGCAAGTAACGAGATCTTGTTTTCCTCTTCTGTGAAATGGGGATAATACAGAGTTGTATTGACCTTGTGGAGTTCTTCTCGTGGGGGTCAAAGAAGGTAATATTTGGAAAGCGTCTGATGTGTAAGTGATTCATAAAAGTTAAGGAGAGATCTAGTAAAAAAAAAAAAGTATTCTAGAAGGGTCTATCACAGATTACAGTGAAGAAGGGGGCAATATTTCATACCCATTCTGCACATGAGCCAAGAAGGCAGGGGCTGTGTGTTCCTGTCTATCCCTGGTGCCTCTCACAGCGGGAAATACATGGAAACAATATACAGGATGGACCGGGTGTTGGGTGCCTGGAGACCAGGTAACTGGGTAAAATATAGCTATATAGTTCTGGAGAGGGACAACAGTGGCTTAGCTGAGGCAGTGACAATGGAGATACGGGGGAAGAAGAAGTAGGAGAAGTGATAAAATCAGCAGGATTTCGTGATCCTTGAAGGGGGAGTAGAGGGGGGAAGGAAGAAGTGGGAGGAAGAGAGGCGGGGGGGGGGGGGGGAGGTGGAGTCAAGATGACTGAGGTTTGTCAGCCCAGGCGACCAGGAGGGTCAGTGTGTTCCCCAAGAGGGGAAGGGAGAAGCAAATGAGCGGCCTCTTCTAGAGAGGGTCGTCAGGGCAAAGCCAAGTTACAGTTAAGGCGGTGGAGAGAACATTCCGGGGAAAGGCTGAGCCTCTAGTGTTGTGTTTTGGCAAAAGACCTAGGGTTCTTGAGGGCAGAGAAGAAAGTGTTCCAAATGGGATCAGGAAGGGGAGGAAGAGCCAGGGCTGAGCAGCGGGGCAGGCGGGGGGAGATGAGCTGATCGTAGAGGTTTGCACCTTTGGGGGTCGTTAGGGAAGTGGGAGGCAGGGCGGGGCGGGGTGGGGTGGGGGAGGAACGGCCTCCCCAGGCAGGCTTCATGGGAAGTTAGGTCACACCCTGGGCAGCTTCCCGTCCCAGGGTTTCAGCCTGACCAGCCTCCTTCCCCAGGTGCCTGAAGAGGCTGGCTAGCGTGTTTCCTGCCCTTGAGGGACTCACAAGCCTGGAAGGGAGATGGGATGTATGCAAATGAGTGTGAAATAGAGAAGATATAGAAGCGGCAGGAGGCTAGTGATTGGTGCTGCTTCTGTCTTCAGTTAGTTACATCCTTTCTGCCCGGCCCCCACCCCCTCATGGTCTTTTTTGTGGCCCTTAACGTTTCTCACGACGTTGGTCCTTTCTGGGTTCAACAATGTTAAATGAGGCCTTTGGCATTTCCCTCATTTACCGGGCTGCAGAGGCCTTTTTTGTTTTTTTTTGTTTTTTTTGATGGGAGTGGGGAAAGTAAATGGCGGCGCCTGACACTCTGAGAAATTCACATACAGTGTACATGTGTAACTCCTCCTTGACATTCCTTGACCTTACCTCTGTGGGCTGCTGGAGCGCTTGCTGCCTTTCCAGACCCCCAGAGCTCCACCTCGGGGGGGCTGCCCCGCCCCCCCAGGCTTGTTTGCGGGAATTCCGTTCAGAGGAGTCATTCACCTCCCTGGTTTTGCCTTCTTCTGAGACATAAAATGATCAGTAGGCATGTTGAAAAATTATTAGTTTTTTTGTTTGTTTTCTTCCTTTTTTTTTTTTTTTTTTTTTTTTTAAACACAGAGGGAAGGCCAGAAACCAGAGGTGGGAGAAAGCGTGAGAGCTGTTTCCCCTTTTCTGTAAATCCTAATGGTAGTTTTATGATACATCTGTTTGGGCTTTAGATATCTTAGTTTCCTTTAGCTTTTGTCAGGAGTGCAGGGTAACATTGACCTGTCGCTTATATCAACCCAGAGCCAGAGGCCTTTCCGATTCTTGCAGGGCCGCACCCTGGAGGCTCCCAGAGCAGGAACTGGGGCAAAGGAACAGTCTCATTTAGCTCCGTTGCCTGTGACTCCGCGCTTAGTAGAGTACACTGGTCTCTGGAAGCTCAATGCCCGGGTTCAAAGTCCAGCTCAGCTGCTTACTAACTGGGTGACCTTGGGCCAGTTATTTCACCTTCTGTGCCTCGATAACCCTCTCGTAGGTTTGCAGAAAGGCTTCGACGAGTTGCATGCAAAAAGCACTGGGGACCCGGGCTTGGCACGTGGAAGGCACTGGACAACTGTTGGCTCGCATGCTTATTCCCGGGCTTGATGGTGTGCAGAAGTCTTTTGTGTATGTGTGACACATCAACCGACAAAAGACAAAAGTAGACGGGTAGAAGGGAAGCAGGTACCCTTGCTTTTTTATTTCCCTGCTCCAGATCATGCCCCAAAGGGTGAGCCACATACATGGCTGCGCCAAGAATCATACCCTTCTTGGCAGAATAAGTTGGCTGCCCATGAGGTCCCGGGGAGGAACCATTCCCAGGTGGACTGGATCGTATCGAAGAGCCCAGTGGATGTGAGCTAGGGCTCTGGGTCTTTGGCAATTCTTGCCTTCAGACTAGTCAGATGAGTGGGTGGGCAGACTAGATGTCTAGTGGGGAGGAACACCCCATCCTGTGCCCGGGAGGAGGTCCTCTGATCTGAGGAACTTACGACAGTCTGTTCAGCGCGGTGTCTCCAAAAGCATGGATAGAGGCGCATTGGGCTCTGTATGGAAGAATAGAACTTGAACGCTCTTTCCTTTCCCTCTCAAAACTTTATTGACATGCCTTTTACTCATTAATCCTTACTTTAAGAACAATCAAATGACCGTTGACATTCAAGTGCCTTTTTAAAGATGTATTTTGGAAATGTGTATTTTAGTGGGAACATTTTAAGCTTACAGGTCTTCTAAGAAATTAATATACTTTTCTGTCCAGCTATCCTGGTTTTGTGGTAGCAGGATGAGTCCAATTCGGAATAGTGCTTGCAGGTTTCCAGCGAAGTCAGTACCGTGGAAAATATGCCAACTGTTCCAGGAACATGAGGTTGACCTACTATCTACGCACAGCGTCGCCCAATCACGCCAAAATTTGCTATTAATGATTTCCTGCCATTCTTTACCACCTTATTTTTATTGCTCATCGAGTTTATCGTTGACAGGAAGTTGTATTCTGGCCTTTCTCGACAGCTTATGTTGGACTGTATATGTTTCAAGCTGCAGAGAAATGTTTGAAGGTATTCTGATACTTCAGCTTTCCCCTCCTGTTGCTTTCCGTAGTGACTACAAAAGATTTGACTGGGTGAGATTTAACTAAGAAGTCAAATGTTCTTCTAAGCCTCTGAGACAGAACATCTTTACTTGAAGTGCTTCAGCAAAGTGTGTCAGGAGGCTGGGGGAATGCCTTTGCACGAAATGGTGGTTGGACAAGGACAAGACCTTGTATTTTTATAGCCCCGATCTTACGATGAGTTAAAAATGCCGTTATGCCTCTGACCTCACAAGTTCTTCCAGGTCACTGTGAAACGCATATTGCATTGTCATCACCTGTCTGTCTCCCTTCAGTGGGGAAACAGAGGCATGGTTTCAAGTGAGGCAGGCTGTAGGCCACCCAAGTTTGCTAAATGACAGAACAGGTAATGAACTCCGGGTGTCTCCATTTCTTTGGCATAATCAGGTAAAGAAGCACTAGCTCCCGGGCCAGAGTCCACAGTAGAACGGGTGGAGGAAGCTCTCTTTGTGTGGTTTTGGTGATGATCTCCTCCTATTGGGAAACTGTTTATTTCTGAACAAGCTTAGGTCTCTGTAGTGGGAAAGTAGGAGGTGAGGACAGGGAAAAAAAAAAAAAAAAAGAAGGGTAGGGTTGTTATTGAGAAATGTGGGCAAGATCAGTATAGAATTTTCCTTGCCAAAGTCAGCCTAAGGATTTTGAGAACTGTTTGCAATTGGCCGTTCTTCCTTTTTTTTTGCTATTTGACTAGCTATATGGGGGAAAAAAAAATCTCCACAAGACTGGCTCTGCCAAGGTACCTGGGATCATTTTCAGGGAACTGTTTTTAGGATTTTTTTCAAGCAGGTTAGTGCTGTCCAAAAATAACAACATATATATTTCTCTCCATGCCTTTTGTATTAGCCGTGTAGCTTTCCCACTTGAGAAACTGCCAGCTTTATGTCTTACAGGACCTGTTGTCAATGTTCATGGCAGGAGTGGAACAGTGTGGTTGGCAAAACCAGTTTATTTTCATAGGTTAACAAGTTCCGAAGGCTTCAATCCATTAAATGGTTTCCCAGAGACCGGAAGGAGGGAATACCACCTTCTAAGTTGCCTAACTTACCACCAAGGAAGCACTTAAATCCGGGAGCGCTCTCAGTCAACTGTTGTGAAAATTGAACAGAATGGTTATTTGAAAGCTCATAGGCGCCCGCAGCTCTCCTTCTGGCCAGAAGAGTGTTTAGATCATGCTCTATTGCTTGTGGAGCAAAGAAGGTTCTCCCTGCTAACCTGACCCCAAGGGAGAATCGCTCTTCCACTGCTGGTGACCTTCCTGACTGCTTACAGAGGAGCTCTGCCTCTGTCTTCGCCTTCCAAACAAAGTGAAACGGAGTCTGGCAGGATTCTCACCGGGTGACGCAAGAGGGAAGAGACATGGGAACATATGTATAACTGATTCACTTTGTTGTAAAGGAGAAACTAACACACTATTGTAAAACAGTTACGCTCCAATAAAGATGTTAAAAAAAAAAAATTCTCACCGGGAGAGCCGGAGGAGAATTCCATAGGGCTTTGTCGCCTCAGTTCTGCGATAGAGGCCCAGCTCCCTCCCCCTGCTCCCTCTGCGTGGACTCGGATGTCCCCTGCCAGCCCGGCACCGCCCCAGGCCCAGAGACTAGTCAGGGCCTAAGCAGGGGACATCAGAAGACTGGTATTCAGAGCTCCGGATCTGGGCCTTAAGTCCCCTAGGCTACTGGTTCTGCCCGGTCTGTAAAATCCATTTCCGGTCACTGGGTTTTCTCTTATTCCTTGTCCCCTCGTGTCACTGTCCCAGTCACTGTGTCCTTGTCTTGACCCCCTACCCCACAGCTAACCCTCTGCCTTGGTTTGCCGGCCAATTGCCCAGCTCCTCTAGGAGAGTTCTCGTCTTGTTGCTGGTCCTGAGGAGGACTGTCCTACACTCACCATGACTGCACAGTAGCTTGAGCTTGGCACACTGGGTGTCTGCTTAGAGAACTCAGAAAAGGCAGAGTACTTGAGATGAGGAGTTCAGCAGTGACCCCGCTGAGAGTTGCGCTAGATGCACGGCCTGTTAGTTTCCTATGGCCACTATAACACATTGCTGCAAACTTAGTGTCTCAAAACAACACAGATTTACTAAACTCACAGTTCTGGAGGTTGGAAGTCTGAAACGGTTTTAAGTGGGCCAACGCCAAGGTGTCTCTGAAAGTCCTCACTCCCTCCCAGAAGCTCTAGGGGGAGAATCTGTTACCGTGCATTTTACAGCTTCCAGAGGCTACCCGCATTCCTTGGCTTGTGGCCCCTTCCTCCATCTTCAAGCCAGCAATGTCTGGTCAAGTCTTTCTCACATCGTATCATACGGATACTGCTTCTGTCATCACAGCTCCTTCTCTGATTCTCACGCTTCTGCCTTCCTCCCTCCCTCCCTCCCTCCCTTAGAAGGACTCTTATGATTGATTACCTTGGACCCACCAGGATAATTAGTTAGGATAATCTCCCCTTAACTTGATTACATCTGCAGAATCCCTTTGCTATGTAATATAACGTAGTCACAAATTCCAGGGATTAAGAAGTGGACAGCTTTGGGAAACCATTGCTGGAAGTTGAGGAATGCTGGAATTCTAGGGTCACATGGGTTTCCAGCATGGATACTGCCCTTGTGGTAGAGGAGGAACACGGGTCTGATAGACTGGCAAACTGTGAGCCAGGTGCAAAAGTCTTCACAGAATAAGAATGAGAAAGCACAAACCCTTCTGAGAATTTTGGCTGAAAGAAAGCAATATAGGTTTGCAGTCTGCAATTTCAATTTGGATGTTTTCTTAAATTCTTCATGATTAAAAAAAATTTTTCCCACACAAAAGTCCCTCAGTCTGGAGTTCTTGTAAGTGGGCACTGCTTTCAGACTTGAGGTGTTTCAAGATACAAGCTGGCCAGACACTTGGCAGGCACTTAGCCAGTTCAGGCCTATGGAATTTTCCACCCTCAGCTACAGAGTAAAGAGGTAAGGGGGTGGGTGTGTGTACTGAAAAGAGAAAAGGATGGTTTCACATCAGAGAGGAGAACTGTTTGGCTGACAAGCCCCAAGACACCTCTCATGTGTCCTGTGTGAGAGACACTTCACCCATCCTGAAGGTCAGGTTAGACTGGGCATGGCCCTCCTGCATTTTCTAGGTAATTGGCAGACCCTTTCCCAGAAATGGGTTTCTAAAACACATGATTCAAGAAGCAGAGAGAAGGACTGGAAAAGCTCTCTGATTCCTTCTGTCTTCATGATGATTTCAATTGAGAGAGAAATTGAAACTTCCTGTCTCATTCACCAAGTCCAGTCACTGCCATCTTAGAGACACACGCCACAAAAGCTTGCTGGCTGATCACATTTGCACCAGCCCTCCTCACGCTGGCCGTGACAATATCCATGATAAGCTGATGGCACAGAGCCTGCTGCCCTGAAGAAGCACTCTATCATCGATGTGGATTGCATTTTCTATTTTTACATCACTTCTAATTGGCCATGGCTGTATTTCTCTGAGGCCGGGCGTATCTTTTGTCCAGACCCTTGGATAACTGGCTGAAATGTACTGAAAACAGTTTGTAAAAGGTTGGGAAACCCCCAGATTTTGTTTAAAAATCTGTACCGACAAAATATACATTAATCATCTCCACTTTCTCCTGTTCCAGCCTTCCTCTCTTTTCTCCTCAATAGGAAAATAGTCCCAATTCTCCTTCTAAGCCAACTCAATTTAAAAATTCATATGTTTGCAGTGGAATTATCTTAAAATTTTTTCTAATGTATTTAGATACTGCTCATCTCTAGGATGTGAAAAGGTATTAACTGTAATCCTATTTAAATCTTCTTTAGAAACTGATGTTCATTTTCTTTATGTTACAGGCTCTTGCCCTTCAGCCTGGCTTATTTTGTTACAGTTTATTTCAGATTATTTTACTGAGTTACTCCGTTCTGGTTTGAGGTTTTTCCTTTTTCACTGGCCCTCATCTGAACTTCATGGCTTAGGGATAGTAGGCATTGGATCAATGACCTTCGTGACAGTTGATGCCTCAGGACTCTGGAACATCTGGGAGTGTGGTATATACCAGAAGAAACTAGAAAGCAAATGTCTTTGAGAGAGAGAGAGAGAGAGAGAGAGAGAGAGAGAGGGAGGGAGGGAGGGAGGGAGGGAGGTGGGGGGGAGGGGAGAGGCGTGCTGAGCTATGGGAGATAGCTGAAGGAAAAGAGAAATACTTGCCTTCGGGTCATGCTAAAATCCCAAGGGAAATGCTTTTAGAACTGTTGCTTGAAGCAGAGAATCTATTTCTACTGATTTCTTTTTAATACATTGGATCTACTTAGGGCAAGGATGGGGGTGGGGTGGGGGAAGGGAAGACAAGGACTTAATCTGAGGAAACTAAAGGATAAAAATAAGTTGAGATGGAAGGAAGGGATTTTTTTCCCCTTCATTATAATAGACCAAGAGACCAGAGATGAAAATATTAACAACATTTAATGAGGGTAGCAGTATAGTTTTAGATTCAGACAGGAAGAAACCCACCCCTGTAGAAATTGTGCTAGGCAAATGGAACAGTTTTGTGTGGGATGGTGGTGGCAGTGCACCCTGTCAACTTGCATAATTCAAGACCCCAAATTAATTAGTTAAGGAATGTGGAGGACACTTCTGTGTAGTTCTCCACCGTATGTGTTAGTTGGAACCCAGTTCTCCGACTTGGGGGTTTAAGTCTTGTGACCACCGGAAACCTGTAGAGGCCAGATTTCTTTTGGGAGTCAAGGGTTGGCTGGCCCTCACTTCCTCCATCTTCCGCAGAAGGAGGGCAACAGTTCACACCTATTCCAGATCCGTATTTCTCAAGGCAGCAAACCCTGCTAGACAGGAATGGGGGCTGTGGAGGCTGTGCCCTTCCGAGGCCTTGAGACTTGCTCTGAGCGTGGCGCCCACCGGGGCAGGATTCCTTTAGCTGACTTCGTGCTCTCCCTACCAAATTTCTTTCTTTCTCTTTCCACCTACCCCTGACTGTTCTCCCCTAATTCTGATCTTCCTCAACTGCTGTTTCTGGTGGCCCTCACCTCTCTGCACTGTGACCTTCCAGGAAAAGCTGCTGCATATTTGGCTCCAGTGTCACCAGCCCTGTGCTCTGGAAACTTCCTTCTACTGTGGGCACTCTCACTCACCCCTTCTCATCTTTTTCTCACCTCTTCCTTCCCTCTCTCCTCCGTGTTTGGTCATAAAGTGTTCTCTGGGGGACAGGGCCACCACTGTGTTCATTGTTTTTAACCTCTTCTTTAGACAAGATGGAAAATTCCAAAGGCCTGAGCTAGTGATGGCTGGGTGCCTTTTCTGGAAATCCAATGGCCTGGATGCTAAGGGGATGTTGTGGAGCTACACATCTGGCAAGGTTGTCCCCTAAAACGTCCTGGCTTTGTATTTAGTTCCAACTAAAAGAAGCGGAGATTCTGTCTGCGGAAGTATGGAGTAAGAATGAAGAGTTTAAGAAATGATGTAATTACCACTCCAGAGCCCAGTATACGTCACTTTGTGTGTGTGTGTGTGTGTGTGTGTGTGTGTGTGCGCGCGCGTGTGTTTGCTGGGTTTTATTGGGAAAGAGTGGCCTTTGGTTTAGTAGACCTTTCAAAAGTGAAACCTTCCTCATGAGAGACAAGCAAAGTTCCTGCGGCTCAATTTAATGGAGGATTTTGCTTTCTTGGGGTGATGAGTTGGCAGAGGCCGTGCACGTTTCAGAGCAACCAGGGACATTTCAGAGTGTCTCCTGGGGGGCACGAGTGTTGTCCTTCCAGTTGACACCAGGTGGAATGGAATAGGTCTACCTCACTGTCACGGTTCTTGCCCAACCCTGGAGAAATCATTTAGTTACGATCCACATGTCCCCAGGGGTATGACATATCCGAGTGGACCATCTTGACAGTAAGCAAAGCAGTTATTGTCTTGAAATGGCTAGAAACTGACCCACCTTTCTGCTGCCTCTGAGGGAAAGGATGAGGGAAAATCACAAAATCCCCAAACCCATAAAAATACCAATTCTATCTGCACTGGCTCCACATTACTGGAAATGAGCCCCCAAATTTCCTAGCAGGCCTTCCTGTTCCTTCCTGTCCACCAGGAAGGCCCATCCCATTTTTGAATTCTCTTCTCCCACCACACTCCTTCCTGTCACCTGTACTCTAGCTGTGCTGGACCATTACTGCTCCCCATACACGGTCTAAACTTTCCCATCTCCATGCCTTCGCACATGCTGACTCCTCTTCCTAGAATGCCCTTCCAGCCCTTTCCCTGCCAAAGGGAACCCTATCTGTCCTGCAGGGCTTAGGTCAAATGGCCATCCCTCACCGACCCCCCCCCCCCATTTAGAGCAAGTTGCTCCTTCTATAGGCTCATAGCCTCCTGCTACTTGTATTGCTTTCCTGTGACTGTCATAAAAAATGACCACCAACTCGGTGGCTTAAAAACCACGAATTGATTCTTGTATAGTTCTGGAGGCCGGAAGTCCAAAATCAGTATCAGTGGGCCACATTCCCTCTGGAGAATTTCGGGCAAGTTCCGTTCCTTGCCTCGCCTCTCCCAGCTCTGGTCGCTGCCAGCATTCCCTGGCTTGTGGCTGCATCACTCTAGTCTGTGAGTCGCATGGCCCGCTATTTGGTGGTGTCAAATCTCCCTCTGCTTTCTTCTTATGAGGACATATGTGATGGTGCTTAGGGCCCACCTCGATAACCCAGTATGATCTCTTCATCTTGAGACCCTTATGAACTCGATCACATGTTAAAGACCCTTTTGCCATAAGGTACCATTTGCAGGTTCCAGGGATTAGGATGGGGACATATCTTGGGGGGGCGGGCATTTTTTCAGCCTACCAGTCCAGTTCTCCAGTTTTACAGAGGATTGATTTCATTCTGCCTCATAACTATGGTTGACAACTTCTCCCGTCCATTAGCATGTAAATGCCTTAAGGAGTGGGCAGGGGAGTAGAAGGAGCTAATGCATAGGCATCACAGTGCCAGAAAGGCCCGGTGATTCCACTGACCCTCTCTGTTACCTTGGACAGGCTGTTTAACTTTGTGGAACCTCCTTTGTTGCTCATTTGTAAATTGGAGCTAATATCAACCTCAGTGGGCCTTGCCAAGTTGTTTATAATAGCAACACAACGACCGCTCCCCTCCCCAAGCTTAAACAACCTGAATGTTCAAAAGTAAGGGATTGGGTAAAATGTTCATCCATACACCAGAAAACCATGCAGTCATTAAAATGCCATCTGTATTAATTATTGACATGGGAAAAAGTTTAGGTTATGAAACACCATGCAAAGTATGATCGTATTTTTGTAAAATAATGCTTATGTGATATATGTGACTTGAGTTACTTAACCACTCTCTGCCTCAGTTTTCCCATCTGTAAAATGGAGATGACGATAGATAGTACCGACTTCACAAGGTTGATGTAAGGATTGAGTAAAATAATACAGTAATACACTTAGAATAATGCCTGGAACATAGGAAGTGCTGAATAAATGTTAGCTGTTAGTATTATTGTTATATTCAAAGAACACATTCTCAGAGGGAATGCCTGTGTTTATAATATATGTGAGTATGCAGAATATTAACAGTGCGTGTCTCTGGGTGGTGGGATTATGAGTAAATTTTATTCTTGCTTTACATTTTCTGTTTTTGAAATGTATTATTTCTGTAATCCGAAAAAGTAGAATTCAGGAAAAGCTCCACACTTACTCTTCAGGCTTGCTATAGTTCTCTGATATATATAAATGCATATGTATGTGACATATAGTATCTATATAGTAATTAGTCTGGTGCTGTCATTATTAAAGTAGTTTCTCCTATAATCCTGCAGCTCCTTGCCCGTTGCTTTGCACGTCTCACATTCTCTGTGTCTTGAATCAATAAAATTAGGATGGCCTAGAAATTAGAGACTTCAATTCCCATTTGCTTTTCATTCCTATCTGCTTAAGTATTCCTCCAATTTTGATCATAATGGGTTCTCTGTAAAGTGAAGTTTCAAAGGGTTTATGTGTATGTATATACACTCACACTCAGTATATGTGCCTGTATGTCTACATCTATGTAATGTTTCATATTACCTTCACGGTTTTTGAGAGGTGGAAATGCCTACCCTGAATTTTCTGAAATGTAAATTAAAATTGGTCTCATCTTTCTTGCATGTGACCTGTGTCTTACGTTGTCGATACTGTAGTCATCCTTTGCTGCCATTAATATGATCAATCACAAGAGGGACTTAAATTTCAAGCATAGCTAATTAATAGGTGATACGCATTGATATTGCAAGGATTTCTGGTTGCCATTTTCCTGAGTTCGAAATTGCTGTATCTTCGTTCTTTTATTTAAAAATAATCTTAGATTTTTTTTGTGGATTTAAAACAAATGGATGGGAGAATTATGGATGAAATGGAAGGTCTTGCCTCTGACATTTCAGATAATTCGATTATGCTGCAGAGCTTGGTAAGCAGGGTCTCTTTTCCCCTCTGTACTGTGTGCCCTTTTTTTTTCCCTGTCAGCATGTACATTCTTGAGTTCATTTCTTTTTCGTTGCCTTTGTCCTTCTGTCTTGTCTTTTCCCCACCACATTTCTTCCTCCGTTTTCTCTCCAGCACCCACTCTGATCATAATATAAAACTGATATATGAAAATTGATCTGTTGTATTTAAACTGAGTTTTGAATATTTTCTCTTCGTAACTTAAAAAGCAGCAGAGAGGGAGGCATGAATAGGGCGAGCACAGAGGAATTTTAAAGCAGTGAAACTATT
This sequence comes from Kogia breviceps, assembly GCF_026419965.1. NCBI lineage: Eukaryota > Metazoa > Chordata > Mammalia > Artiodactyla > Physeteridae > Kogia > Kogia breviceps. The sequence goes on along the minus strand of NC_081330.1, from coordinate 29,001,736 downwards.
CTGTATGATACTCTGATGGGAGATACGTGTTATTATATATTTGTCCAAATCCATAGAAGGTACCACACCAAGAGTGAACCCTAGTGTAAGCTCTGGACTTCGGGTGATTGAGACGGTCAGTGATGGTTCATCGCTTGTAACAAATGTATCACTGTGGTGGGGGATGTTGATATGGGGGAGGCTGTGCTGTGCACGTGGGCGGGAGTACATGGGAACTGAACTCTGTACTTTCTTTTTTTAAAAAAATTAATTAATTAATTTATTTTTGGCTGTATTGGGTCTTCGTTGCTGCAGGCGGGCTTTCTCTAGTTGTGGTGAGCGGGGGCTACTCTTCGTTGCGGTGCGAGGTCTCCTCTCACTGCGGTGGCTTCTCTTGTTGTGGAGCACGGGCTCTAGGCATGCGGGCTTCAGTAGTTATGGCTGATGGGCTCTAGAGCGCAGCCTCAGTAGTTGTGGCACACAGGCTTAGTTGCTCTGCAGCATGTGGGATCTTCCTGGACCAGGGCTTGAACCTATGTCCCCTGTATTGGCAGGTGGGTTCTTAACCACTGCGCCACCAGGGAAGCCCTCTCTGTACTTTGAATTTGGCTGTGAACCTAAAACTGATTGAAAAATTACAGTCTATTTTTAAAAAATGCTATGCCTGAAATATTTCATGTTTGGAAAAAAATAAACTTAAACGTAGTTCTTTTGTGCTTATGTGGACCTTTACTTGTTTTGCCTGTTAATGGTGCTAATTTTTTTTCCCCCATCCCTGGTAGTTTGGAAGGTGGCGTTACCAGCTTTCTTGCCGACTTGTTTGGCATAATTATGAAGACTAACAAATGTGGATTGAATACTTTGAAGACTTTGGGTGAAGAGTGTTAGGTAAAAAGCAAAGCGATTTTATTGTTAGAGTGGGGGAATTGCGAGTCAGAAATTGTAAGGTCAACTCCTCAGTGTACGACCTAGGAGGCAATGAAATGGGTATAAGAACCACTGAAGTCATGGTGAAGAGGTACCTGTAATTAAATTCAGCCTTTGGTACAGCTGTGTTTGCTCAATGACGCCCATTCAGCATACATTAGGGGAATCTGATTTTTGAATAACTTTGATTGGAACCCTTTGGCAAAGCAAAGAATCCTTTTGTAATGCAAATGGCCACCTGCTAATTTATGTCTTTTGTAAGGTAGGATTTAATGTTTTAAGCTTATTCAATTCCTGTGCCATTTAAAATCAGATCATTTTGGTGCCCGGGAGAGAAGAATTGCTCTAGGAAGTTGCATTAACTCCTTCAGCCCTGAGGAAACCATTTAGTCAATGACTGTTTCCTGGGAACTAAATAATACCCGTGTCACCTGAAAGATTTAAAATAGCCTTTGTAAGTGGCTCCTTAGTCTCTGAAAGAACATGACTCATTCCTTCATTGTAACCTGTTGTAACCTGAAAGAAATCCCAAGTATCAGAAGACACTGAGAAATGGACTTAAATTATACTTCTAAACACGGATACTAGAGGTTTTAAATGTTAAGAAACCAATATGATATGGGTTAAAAGTTGATGGTTGGAGCCACTATATTAGAATGTGGCTGAAAGGGCAAGGGGGTGGATTTGAGAGTCCTTTCTAGAAGATTCCTTGGGAAATTCTTGCTGGCGGCATTAAGAGTCTTGCGCTCTAGTTGAATTCGATATACCATGGGTTGTCTTATTCTTTTGCCCAGGGAGCCCACCTTGACCCCCTGCGTTTCTGACTGCCCCGTGTTTATACATGGCTCCATAGCGTTCCTTCTTCCAGCTTTACTTAGGGTTACTTCCCCCTCAAGCAGCCTTTGGATCCAGTGAAAGGAAACTAAGTGTATTAGAACAAGTCTTGTGTTAGTGCTGGGCGATAGATTGCATTCCGGTACCTCTTCAAACCCATGTTCTTGACAATGTAAAATGGGGCTGTGGAGGGTGAGATTGTCCAAGTCTGGGTCAGCCATTGCCTTTCACTGACCTCAGTGGATGCTGCCTAATGGAAAGATATGATCAGGCTTCACCCTATGGAATCATTGCTTAATATTGTAGATGACTCATTGGAACTAGTGTGTTAGAAAATCACTTCCAGATGTGTCACAGAAACTTTTCCAAAAGGGAGAACTAAACTCTGGAAAACTGCGTTAGTTTTCTTTTTATGCTCTTAGCGCCAGAATCACATCTTACTGTAGAGGGTTAGTCAACATATATTTGGAGTTCTTTTTTTTTTTTTTTTATTGTGCTATGCGGGCCTCTCACTGCTGTGGCCCCTCCCGCCGCGGAGCACAGGCTCCGGACGCGCAGGCTCAGCGGCCACGGCTCACGGGCCCAGCTGCTCCGGGGCACGTGGGATCTTCCCGGACCGGGGCACGAACCCGTGTCCCCTGCATCGGCAGGCGGACTCTCAACCACTGCGCCACCAGGGAAACCCTAAGTAGTATGATCCTGTTCACTTTCTGTGAGACTGGCACCCATCTTCTCTCAATGATGAATGGTCTGGAAGCCTTTACCTAGTCCCTCCGGCACTGGCCTCATTCTTTATCATTATCAGCAAACATCTATGGAGCATTCCTATGTGAAGGCTCCTTGCTAGGTCCTGTGAAGGGTGGAAGAAATATCTAGTTGAAGAGTAGTAGAAGTACGGGTGATACAGCAACGTGACTGAGAACGTGAGCTCTGGTGTCAGCGTCTGAATTGAAATGCCACTGTGGTTGGAGAGTGTTGAGAAAGTTACTTAACTTTCTAAATAAGTCTCAGTTTCTCCGTCTATAAAATGGGAGTGACAGTGATAATAATAGCTACTTCATGAGGTGAGCAGGAGGCCTAAATGACACAATTCATGGTAAACGCTTGGCATCAACTACGTAAGTGTTAGCTATTATGATTCATCTGCTTTGTCCCCATGTGTAGTTCGGGTGTGTTCGTGTGTGAAAGAACATGAAACATGAGTTGTTGACTGATGCCCTCCAAGAAGCGACTCCAGTGTATGCTTTTGTGAGTTTCTCTCTCTTTTTTTTTTTAAACATCTTTATTGGAGTATAACTGTTTTACAATGGTGTGTTAGTTTCTGCTTTACAACAAAGTGAATCAGTTATACATATACATATGTTCCCATATCTCCTCCCTCTTGCGTCTCCCTCCCTCCCATCCTCCCTATCCCACCCCTCTAGGGGGTCACAGAGCACCGAGCTGATCTCCCTGTGCCATGCGGCTGCTTCCCACTAGCTATCTAATTTACATTTGGTAGTGTATATATGTCCCTGCCACTCTCTCACTTCGTCCCAGCTTACGCTTCCCCCTCCCCATATCCTCAAGTCCATGCTCTAGTAGGTCTGTTTTATTCCCGTCCTACCCCTAGGCTCTTCATTACATTTTTTTTCTTAGAGTCCATATATATGTGTTAGCATACGGTATTTGTTTTTCTCCTTCTGACTTACTTCACTCTGTATGACAGACTCCAGGTCCATCCACCTCACTACAAATATCTCAGTTTCATTTCCTTTTATGGCTGAGTAATATTCCATTGTATATATGTGCCACATCTTCTTTATCCATTCATCTGTTGATGGACACTTACGTTGCTTCCATGTCCTGGCTATTGTAAATAGAGCTGCAGTGAACATTGTGGTACATGACTCTTTTTAAATTATGGTTTTCTCAGGGTGTATGCCCAGTAGTGGGATTGCTGGATCGTATGGTAGTTCTATTTGTAGTTTTTTAAGGAACCTCCATACTGTTCTCCATAGTGGCTGTAACAATTTACATTCCCACCAGCAGTGCAAGAGGGTTCCCTTTTCTCCACACCCTCTCCAGCATTTGTTGTTTGTAGATTTTTTGATGATGGCCATTCTGACTGGTGTGAGATGGTACCTCATTGTAGTTTTGATTTGCATTTCTCTAATGATTAATGATGTTGAGCATTCTTTCATGTGTTTGTTGGCAATCTGTATATCTTCTTTGGAGAAATGTCTATTTAGTTCTTTTGCCCATTTTTGGATTGGGTAGTTTGTTTTTTTGTTATTGAGCTGCATGCGTTGCTTATAAATTTTGGAGATTAATCCTTTGTCCAGTTGCTTCATTTGCAACTATTTTCTCCCATTCTGAGGATTGTCTTTTGGTCTTGTTTATGGTATCCTTTGCTGTGCAAAAGCTTTTAAGTTTCATTAGGTCCCATTTGTTTATTTTTGTTTTTATTTCCATTTCTCTAGGAAGTGGGTCAAAAAGGATCTTGCTGTGATTTATGGCATAGAGTGTTCTGCCTATGTTTTCCTCTAAGAGTTTGATAGTGTCTGGCCTTACGTTTAGGTCTTTAATCCACTTTGAGTTTGTTTTTGTGTGTGGTGTTAGGGAGTGTCTCTTTAACTTGATCTCACTCCAGCAGAAAATTTGCCAGCCTCTCCTAGTCAGTGAATTTTGAGTTGGGCTGTCTGAAAAGAGATAATGGGTTGTTATCTCTTCAGAGGCACAGGATGACAGATCTTGCAGATTATGCAATGATCAGAAGGAAAGTATTCATAAGTAACACAGCCTGGAGCCCTTGTAAAAGCCCAGCCTGCTTCAGCAAGGTGCCGTTGGTAAATAAAATCTTATGATTTCTAGCCTACTTACTTTTTTACAACTTACCTGTTATCATGTTGCATTCGCACAGCTTTCTATTGGATGTGTATCCTTCCCCCAGATCTCAAATCAATACGTGTGTTTCTATACTGGAATGTGATCAAAACATTTTTAAAACTTGCAAACGGCATCAGAAGAGGAAAAGATCATACCCATAACTGTTAAGTAGAAATTGGTGTCTCTACTCATTTTGAAGAATTAAACATGGTTAGGAATTTGTGAAACTGCCACTGAAACTACTATAGTGGTTAAGAGCATTCATGCCAGAGTTAAACAGCCCTGGCTTTGAATCCTGAATGAATGAGTTTTCTATTGCTGCTTAGCAAATGACCACAAACTCAGCAGCTTAAAATAACACACACTTCTTATTTCAGTTTCTCTGGGTCAGAAGTATGGGCAGGGCACAGCTGGATTCTCTACTCAGGGTTTCACAGGTGTTGGCAGGACTGTGGTCTCATCTGGAAGCCCAGGGGCCTATTCCAAGCTCCTTCAAGTTGGCACAGTTCAGTTCCTTGTGGTTGTAGGACTGATTGGACCCGTTTTCTTGCTGGCTGGCGGCTAGGGGTGGCTGTCAGTTCCTAGAGGACAGCCTCATGTCTAGCCCCGTGGACCTCTCATAACACTTCCGTCCCCTTCTTTTAAGGCCAGTGGGTGACTCTCCCTCTCCAGGAAGGGCCCAGTTCCTCTCCCAGGGTTCACCCAATTAGGCCAGGCCCACCCAGAATAATCTCCCCTTTGGTGACCTTGGAGTCAATTTATTACTAACCTGATCAGGGGAGTGATATCTCATAATATTCACAGGTCCTGCTTACAATCAAGGGGAGGGAATTATACAGGGTGAGTAGACTGGGGGCAGACCTCTTAGGGGGCATCGTAGAATTCTGTGTACCATCCCTGCCCAACCTCCCTTAGTCTCAGTTTTCCCCATTGATAAAGTGTGAGCAATGATAGTATTTTCTACCTCACAGGATAATTTCGCGAATGAAATAACATGCGTAATGCATTTAGCACAGCACCTGGTGCTTAGCAAGCTTTCAATAAATGTTAGAATGGTAGTAGAGAAGAGCTACTTTTCTTCCTCCCCTCTTACCTTTTCTCTCACCCCAGCCATCCCATAATGTGAGGGCTTTGAAGGTACAGCATATGAGCATATGGGCATAGGCTTGAGGGTGTTTTTTTTTTTTTTTTTCCTAACGATTTAAGTACAAAAAAGGATTTCCTAAGGGTAAAGGTGAAATTTCTAAGACAGTTGTTTTGGAATGTCTAGTGGAGGCCTTCCTACAGATATCCTTCTAATTTGATTCTTTGCTAAGTGAATGCATGTACAGTACTCAATTCACACCCTGGGGTATGAGATATCTAGTTAAGGGAAAAGTTTCATATAGTCTCCTTATGAAAAAATGGTTTGGTGGATCAGTGATCTACAATTGAGAATACCTTTGATAACAAATGCTTACTTCTTAGAGCAGGAAATATCAGTTTACAGGACCTGCAGTGGGTTTCTTTCTAACCTTTAGTCTTAGAGATATTCAACAGTTTAGCCTCACAATAGTCCTGAAATTTAGACTTAATTTATTCACATTCCAGGGGATTTGAGTGTGGTTCCATGGTCGTCCCTAGAAGAAAATGCGTATGTGGTGCTTCTTCTGATTGCCTGTAGAAACTGATTAGACTTCAAAAATACTTGGAAAATAAATTCTCACGTGACAAAGAGTTGTTTAGAAAGCCCCATTTTGCCGATAGGAGTAGGTAGGGAGGCAGAGAAGGAGGAGGGAGGAGAAAAGAAATGTAGGGCAGAGACATACAAAAGGCAATGCCTGAAGTTTACAAACAGAGGGAATCACTTCCTGAGAGTTTGAGTCTTCAAGAGGGAACTGAACTTGGGTGTCACTTTTCACAGTAACGACTTAAACAGTCCATTCCATTCAGCAGTAACAAATCTGCGTGTTGACCTTGCATGTGAGAAGTTTGGAAGTTTGAGTGTGTATAGTCAAGAACCAGCCACAGAAGGGGTTAGGGTGAAATGTCTGCCTGGTGGAACTGGGGAACCTTAAAAGTCTTACAGGATCCCATGTCCCCACCATCCTGACCATCCCCACCCAGCTTGAGTTCCCTTTCTGGGACTCTTGCTAGCATACAAGTGTCCTACAGCACTAGCTGCCTAGGAAGGAGCCAAGTTGGGGGAGGAGTGATGAGTTGTTACCTCATAGAGAAGACCTCAATTCTTGTTCCTTTTCCCTTGAAAAGGAAGTCTACAGAGAGGTATGAGGATTCCCGTCCCCGTCTATATTTTTTTTAATTTAAAAATTTATTTATTTATTTATTTATTTATTTTTGGCTGCGTTGGGTCTTCGTTGCTGCGCGCGGGCTTTCTCTAGTTGTGTCAACTGGCTTCTCATTGAGGTGGCTTCTCTTGTTGCGGAGCACGGGCTCTAGGCGCACAGCCTTCAGTAGTTGTGGCTCCCGGGCTTAGTTGCTCTGCGGCATGTGGGATCTTCCCGGACCAGGGCTAGAACCTGTGTCCCCTGCATTGGCAGGCAGATTCTTAACCACTACGCCACCAGGGAAGCCCCCTGTCTATACTTTAGGCTGTCTGCCTATCCCCTAAAAATGTTACCTGTACTTTCTTTAAAAAATAAAGTTGATTAAGAACTTTAGTGCGTCAGAGGACACTATCAAGAGAATGAAAAGGCAACCCACAGAGTGGGAGAAGATATTTGCATAGCGTATACCTGATAAAAGATTCATATCCAGAATATATGAAGAACTCCTATGACTCAACAACGAAAAAACAAACAACTCGATTTAAAAATGGGCCAAGAACTTGAGTAGACATTTCTCCAAAGAAGATAAACAAATGGCCAATAAGCACATGAAAAGATGCTCAACATCACTAATCTTTAGGGAAATGCAAATCAAAACCACAATGAGATACCTCTTCACACCTATCCGGATGGCCGTTATCAAAAAAGTGGAAAATAGCAACTGTTGCAGAAGATGAGGAGAAATTGGAACCCTTGTGCGTTACTGGTGAAAATGCAAAATTGTGCAGCCACTGTGGAGAACTGCTCGGTAGTTCCTCGGAAAGCTAAATACAGAATCACCATACGATCCAGCAATCCCACTTCTGGGTTATAAACCCCAAAGAACTGAAAGCACGGGCTCATACAGATACTTGTACACAGTGTTCCTATCAACACATCCTATCAGTGTTTGTATCGTATTATTCACAATAGTCAGAAGGTGGAAACAACCCAAATGTCCATCAACAGATAAACAAAACATAGTACATATGTACAGTGGAATCATATTCACCCTTTAAAAGGAAGGCAATTCTGACATGAGCTACCACATGGATGAACCTTGAAAATATCGTGCTAAATGAAATCAGCCAGACACAAAAGGACAATTATTGTATGATTCTGCTTATATGAGGTACCTACAATAGGCAAATTCATAGAGACAGAAAGTAGATTAGAGGTTCCTGGGGGTTGGGGAGAAGGGGAAGTTAGGGTTTAGTGAGTACAGAGTTTCTGTTTGGGATGATGAAAAAATTTGAACATGGATAATGGTGGTGTTGCAATATAAATGTATATAAATGTACTTAATGCCACTGAAGTGTACACTTAAAAATGGGTAAAATGGTGAACTTCGTGTTATGTATATTTTACTGTAAGAAAAAAAGCTAATAAAATTGATTTTATGTTTTTGGATTATAATAGCAATACAGGTTTGTGCTAGGAAAATTGGGGGAAAAGCAGAAAAAGGAGAAAAAAAATCACCCATAATCCCATCACTCAGAATACAGAAATGTTTAATGTTTTCATTTGACCGTATTTACTGTTAACTACTCTCCTCTTGTCAGTAAAATGACGGCTCACTTTCGACCACTTCCTGTATAGGTAGTACAGTAGCGCCTACTTATTCCCCCGTGAAATGTTGGTGCCTCAAACAATCCCCAAGCAGAAAAGAAATAGTAGTGAAAGAAGGAGCCGCCGTGGCAGGCGTCGTGTCTCAAAGCTGTTGAGCACGTCCTGGGGACTTAATAGGGTCAACAGGTCTGGCTTCCAGCTGCAGTCCTATGAAAAGTGTATAAAAGGGCTTTTAGGTCTTTGGTCTTTCTCATGCTACACACTGAGCCCTGGAGCAGCATCACATTTAGCCATGAATTCAAGTCCCCCTTAGACAGAGTGTGGCTCTTGCTTTAAGAGAAGGTGGGGGCTCTTAACTCTTGCAGTCCACTGGCTGCCTCAGGGCCTTCCGAAAGGAGCTCTGGCCATGGGTCCCCGAGGGAGAGAAAGATGCCCTGCAATGGGCCGCCTCGGCCCGCTTGCCCGATGGCCACTTCACTTACAGCCTGCAGGCGGCTGCTGTCAGGTTGAGGTGTTGACAAGAAAGCAGGGCGGAGCCTTTGACCTGGCCAGAGGCTGCGGCTTCTCCAGTTGATGCCAGTATGTTCCAGGAAACTCTTGCAGGGTCAGGCCTGGATTGCTCCCTCAGAGAGGCCTCCAACAGCCAGAGGAAGGAGGAAAAGCCTCAGTGGTTTAGCGAGGGACGGGATGGCTGATAGAGAAAGCTCTGAAGCGTTTCACTGGGCTTGGCCTTGGCCTTGAATTCTTGCAAGCGACTTATTTGCTTTCCTGCTTGAACATGGGATAGTGTTTAAATACAGGATGAAAAGTGCAATGGAGGGAGTGGACTGGAAATGGTAAGAAATCTTGCAGTTGGCTCATCCTCTGCCTATATATATTTAAAGCAAAGAAGCAGTAATTCTGTTTTTCCAGAATTATCTTGATTGTGAAATGTGTAAGCAGTGGCGGTGAAATAATTACACTCCTTAAACACGGCGGAATTCCACAAGCAAACAAGCGCTGTCCTTTGAACAGTCACCACCATAGGAGACTACACAATTATTTCCTAATGTCATTGCTCAAAACAGAGGGAATTTCCCTCAGAATGAGTTTATGAGTCATGTGAGATGATCTGGGCCTTTACTATATAGTCGCATCTTGTGTATTTTGTTTTATCACCTATTTTTTTTTTATATCATTAGGTGAGAGTCTGCATTTTGGTAGTCAAGGAGAACCGTCATTTTTTAAAAAAATCTGACTTCTAGTGGTTTAATTGTGTTCCTCCAAGTCTATAATTAAGTCATTGTTGCCACCTGACCCCCTTTTTTTTCCTGGTTGATATAGGTCCAGTCATTTTAAGCTAAAATGTTCTCTTTCTTAGGCTGGAACTTCACACAGCCTATTGAAATCCCTAGAATTTTTAAACACCTTGTGTGAGAACTTGGATAAGGATTTTACTCTTGACTTTTGGAGTGGTATGTCATACATATAGCAGGTGCTCAAGAAATATTTGTTGGTAGATGCGCTTGGAAATCAAAGGGATTTGTGAACACTGGTCCCAAATTCTTTGTACTCTTCTGAAGTTTCTCTTATATTATTTGGAACACTGTAACTATCAAAAATCAACAGTATGAATCCAATTTAGGAGACAAAAATTGAAAAGAGATCGAGAAATAGCAAAATGGTCACTAACAGTGATCCTCTATGGATGATGAGATTCTAAGGAACTTTCATTTTCTTTTTTACATTTTTAGATTAAAGATTATTCAGTGAGCATGTATTGCTTTATAAAGACACAAAACCAGTAAGTCTTATATAAAAATAATGCAATCTGTTTGTATGAAGTTAGTAAGGCAGTAGATCTTAGCCTTTCTTGGGTCACACACTCCTTTGAGGTTCTGGAAAGCTCTGGATCCTTTTCCTGTAAAGGTGTACATGCAACATTTTCCATAGAATTTCAGACTTTCACAGATCCCACGTAGCCCATCCAAGGACCACTTAGGACCCCAGATTAGGAACCAAATTAGAAATGGAGAAAGTGGCACCCAGAAAGGAGTTGGCTAAATAAATGTGGCAGGATACAGGGTTATATGAAATTTGTTAACGTCAGCGTGGGGACATCAGATTCAGTAGACCAGCCCTTGCAGCAAGCTATGCAAGTCAACCAGGATGCCATTGTAAGAGAGGGGATTTTTCCATTCGTGAAACCTCAAGTGTCCTGTTCTCTTTCAGGTCGTGGGGAGCTGACAGGGAGTAAGTAAAAGCCTTGAGGGTGGGACTGAGAGCCCAACTGAGCCTAGGATTTGTATCCCCATAAATGAATGCCTTGAGCACTCAGTCAGGCTCTTCTCCTGCAGCAGCAAAGACAAGCAAGCAGGGGGTTTGATCTAGGGCTGGGGAGTGGCCATGGATGTGGTTCCGAATGACAAGGGACTAGTGACAGGTCTATCGGCCATGGGGTCCAGGTTGAAATGAAAATGAACACAAGACAGGAGTGCGCTGTAACATGGAGAGAATGGGCAAGGGTGATGTTAGCCTAGTTGGAGATTGTCCTAGGGAGGTGCAGAGATTCTTTTCTAGGAAAGACATAGTTTACCATTATGACAGCGGTTCAGCCACATAATATAGGTAGAGGCTTGTAGAGGCAGCGTTGTTCTAAGTCTGAGGTCTTGCAGTGGCTTTGCACCGGATGAGGAACGTTGCAAAATGGGGATGCTTAGATAAGGGTGTGGGGAGTGTTTCTTGCTAGTGCTTCTACGCATGTGTGGCGGGATGCACTTTGGATTACTTTTAGGGAAGGAAGCCAGAAAACATACCCGTAGGCACATTCAGCACACAGCAAACGTGAGCTCAAGGGAAGGGAGGGATGGGGAGAGAGGTTGTTCAGGAGGAGGTTTGGCAATGGGAGAACTGTTACCAGACAAAATGAGTTTTGCTGGAGTCATCAGCTTTCTCTCAAGTTTAATTCAAATGCCCAACCAACACGATTTTCTGCCTCCTGACACTTTACATTTCTTCATGTAGGTGTGCCTGGTTCTATGAAAACTTCATATATGATGTTGTGAATTTACCAAAAGAGAAACGAATGAGTGATGATTCACATTATTAAAGAAGTGTTCAGTAGCCTGGCTTCTTTGGACAGCTACCCAAATGTGTGTATTTCAGCGAGCATTTTGTAGATGGTGATCATCTTGAAAAATTGGAAGAGGCAGGAAATCTTAATGTTGAGGGTTAGAAAGATAATGACAGCACAGGGAGATCAGGTCGGTGCTTTGTGACCACCTAGAGGGGTGGGATAGGGAGGGTGGGAGGGAGACGCAAGAGGGAAGAGATATGGGGACATATGTATAGGTATAACTGATTCACTTTGTTGTAAAGCAGAAAGTAACACACCATTGTAAAGCAATGATACTCCAATAAAGATGTTAACAGAAGAAAGAAAGAAAAAGAAAGAAAGATAATGACAGTGGATTCATAGTTTGCTCATTCAGTCATTCAAGATAAAATTTGGGGGTGCTGGGGATAGAGCCGTGAATAAGGCAAAGGCTCTTGAATCACAGAGCTTTCATTCTAGTGAGGGGAGAGGCAGGAAAGGAAATGGGCACCTCAGCACTCCATCATGGGAGTAGGATGGGGAAGGAAGTTCAGGCACTAGCTCTGGGTTTGAGGAGGTGGGCAGCAGTGGGTAGGAGGGAGTGGCCATTTGCACCTAGAAAGATGGGCAGGCCTCATGGAGTCTTGCAGTGGGGCTGGGGGAAGAACTGGAGCAGCAAAGGTGGGGTAACAGGGCCCGTTAGGAGACCTGCCCACGGGGGCTGGAGGGCCTGGGCCGGAGGCTGGGCACGGAGGCCAGATCGTATAAGCCTTGCTAAACGGTTCAAGCTTTTTTCTGCAGGCTATGTTTTTTATTTTAATTAAGAAAATTTATTGTTTCATTGAAAATTTAACCATCTGAATCAAATTAGCCACTGAAAAGGTGTTGGAAACAAATTAAGTGCAGATTGGCAGCTGATCTTTTCAAAATAAAATGTTCAGGCGAATTTAATCTCTGTCACAAGGAAGATGCAAGCAAGTATTTCTCCTTTTATTTCTCTGTTAAAGAAAAACAGAGCCCTCACTTTATTTTCCTCAATAGTTTCGTATGCAACTCTACTGAGTAGTTTTCCATAATTCAGTGTATTGCTCCTGGAAAATGTAGACAATGGGGCAAATTTTCAGCCTATGCTGTCATTTTATGGATTAATTTCCATTAGCGCTGACCTTCTGGCTTGCAGTGTATACATATGAGTAAAACATCTGTTCATGTCATTCCCCTGCTTAAAAACCTCTGCTGGCTGCCCATTGCCTACACTAAGAAACAGTCCAGTCTCATGGCCTTGGCATCTGTGGTCCTCCGTAAACGTGCCTCTCCAGCTCTTCCTGGCCATTTCTGCTTATTCTGTGTATCCCCAGACTCCTTGAACACATGCTTTTCATCCTCGTCTATTACTTCCGCTCTCGTCTTTCCTTGCAATGCCTTTCTTCACCTTGCCTGCCATGGGCGTTTTTATTCAGTCCTGCAAGGCTCAGCGCACGTGCTACCTCCTCTCTGAGCTTCCTTCACCCGTGGAATTAATCTGCATCCCCCCCCCCAGCGCTCTCTGTGTCCCCTGTCTCAGCTCTTATCCCATCGTGTATTTTTATTTTTTATTTTTTTTTGGCTGCGCCACATGGCATCTTAGTTCCCCGACCAGAGACGGAACCACGCCCCCTGCAGTGGAAGCTCGGAGCTTTAATCACTGGACCGCCAGGGAAGTCCCCATCCCATCGTATTTTAGCTCTCTGTTGAGGGCGTCTGTCTTCCCTTCAAGCTCATGAGTTCCTGAAGGGCAGCACCCACATCTTACCCATGTTTGTTTTCTCAGCTTTGCAGCCCACTGCCTCTGGCCCATGGTCGATGCTCAGTGACCGTCAGAACTAAGCTGTGTGTTTTGTGTTTCTGTGTGTAAGAGCTCCAGAAGAGCCCTCAGGGAGCTACAGGGCAGCAAGCCTCACTTTTGTTCCAGGCCTGCCAGTGGAATCTCTGGCTGCAGCCTGGCTACAGTGTACGATCCCCACACATTGACACCTAACCATTCTAGTGAGGGGCCTGGTGGTTGCTGTACGGGGAACTCTTCTTCCTAAATAGTGGAGGGGTTTTTTAGGTATAAGGAAGTGAAACTGGATAGGTTATTTTTTTCCCCTAGCTTTCTTAATAGCTTTGTTGAGATGTAATTTGCATAGCATACAACTCACCCATTTAAAGTGTGTGTCAGTGGTTTTTAATGTATTCACAGATATGTGCAACCATCACATCGATTTTATAACATTTTAATCCCCTCAAGGTTATTAACTTAAGAACTTCAAAAAAACCTTTCATAGAGGTCAACCCCTAAGACTCTCCTATCAAGTGGTATCTCTGATGATACAGGTTTGTCATAGGGAGGGAATTGGCTTAAAGAAGGAAACAAAGGTTATATACAGGCATTTTTTTAAAGAAGAAGTCGTGTAGAAAAGCTGAATAGCCAAGGGATGGTTAAGCAAGGGATGCTGGTCTGATTTAACACCCTTTCCTAAGAGTCGAGAGAGGCCAAGCTCTAGGAGCTGTACCCCAGTGAGACCCCATGAGGCTGGATAATGTGGACAGGAGGAAAGTGAGAGATGAGTTTCTGGATGGACAAGAGCTGGGGAGATAATTGAAACTTACTAATAGGAGAGTAGGTTTTGACCTTGATTATGCTCCGCTAGAGCGACATGGGAGTGATTGTAGACTGAATACTGAGAACAGCCTGCCCAGGATGCGTTAGGGCTGGAAGGACAGTAAAACTTGGAGCATGATCAGGAAGATCATCTATAGATTCCTGCCTCAAGTCACCAAAAGGCAGAGCCTACTGGAAGAAGGTCTGCCTGTTGAATCACAAGTGGGTAGATAGGATAAACATGGCTTAGATCATCATATACTGGAATATTATACCGAGACATAGGGCATCTCCTGATATTTTAAAGAGGTAAACTTAAGAAAAATCAAAGGAGCTGTCTATTTATTTCAAATGGCTTTTAGAATGTATTATCTCATGAAGTGGTATAAACTGAAAATACTGGTAAGGTTCAAAAAAGGCAGAGAGAATTTCAATTAATGGATAGATCCAAAATGACCGATTATGGAAAATGAAAATGTTTGTAGAAAAGTGCGTTTTTCCCCCTGTCAAGGTTGGTTTTCAAAATGGGGCCCATCGGTTTTCTTTACTCCATTGTCAGGGGCAAATTAATGGGATGGATAGACCAGTGGTTGGATCCAGTGTGGAAAATGATGTGTGGCTGGCTGATTTATAGATTGCTGAGCTTTTGTAACGAAATAGGCTTGTCCTGCTGTTTTCAAATGACACAAACAGGACCTTTGGGTTTTTATGTTTTCATGGAATGTAAGTAAGCTAGCTGGCTAAATCCACATGCCTATAGAACATCAGTGCACTTTACATTTTGTTCCGCTTAAGAATGCAAGGTATGTTGTGGTTCTGTTTGTCAAACTCAGGAAAAAGTCAACAAGATTTCTTTTCTGTCATTACTGGAGTGGGAACGAAGATCCAAGGCAGGTTATAAATTAGTTGATGGGCACACAATCTAATTTCTCCTTGCTTGAATGAATTATCTGTAATAATTTTGTATGTCTATGTGAACTTGTTAAATTCTTTAATTTGTTAGAAAGAAAGCCATTATGTGTAACCAAGGTGTATTTTCTTTCTTTCTGTCAATAATGGCTTGCTAAAGAATAGAAACAGTGTTCTTCTAGTTTCAAAAAGCTACTTTGCCATTCTCTCAATTTATTCAATCCTTTCTTTTCATTTTTACCTCTTTTTGTCTTATCTTCGAGTCATTTAAATACTAGCAGAAAGTGGACACAAAACGTAAGGAGTGATTGACTTCAAATCAGTTTTCCTACCTGTCGGCTGGCATATTGAGTAAACATATTGAAGTTTGGGGGTATAGAGTTCATCGAAATTCTATTTATTCATTTGTAGATAATCTAGATTATTTGCCTAATATTTGAGTTGGCTGTAATGAAAAACACTTGTTAACCGAGTTTGATTTAATCATATAGTACATATGAGACTTGTTTATTTTGTGACTTAAAAAAATAATATAAATTCTTTGTAGGTTTTTAAAAATAGTTCTTGAGTTTATATAAACAGCCAAATAGACTTAGAAAAGGGAAGTAATTTGGCATTTAAAAAGAATTCCTCCCTATGTGAAAACTCTAAACAGGGAAAAAAAATGAGTTTTATTTTTCCTCAGTTAGATTTAAATACCTTCAGAACCTCATTTTGCAGATTTCTTGGAATCAGAAATTAAATTCAAGCTGGGATCTGAAAATGAATTCTGAAAGCCTTAGCTAATCAATGACTTGTCCCTCTCTCCTTGTGTGCTGCCATTTTGGCCTGGAAGGCATACACGTAGGATCAGTCTCTTCGTATTATTCAGCCGGTTATCCCTCACGCACCACAGAAGCTTCTGGCTTTGTAGTTCTCTCGGCTGTCTTCTAGGTTCTGTCTGTGGAGGATACCGAGGTGAAGTAGACACGGTCCCTTGACAGTATCTTACTGTTGTTTTTTTGTAATCTGATTCTTACCCGCTTGAAGTCAAATCTGCCAACTCCTTTCCCCAAAGTAAAAGACCTACGGTGCTAATCCCTACTCATTGATGGCAAATGCTAAATTGGAAGCAACAGCTAAGAAACGTAAAACTCCTTATCCAATTACGTTACAAGCTCTGTAAGCCAGTCATGCTCCGCACCATCAGGGCTATGAGAAGGCAAGATCTCACTTTGGTCAAAGTGATGGTGTAGTTCAAGTAAGCGCTAGCAAATCCTAAAATGTCAAGTCCATCCAAGGAAATTAAACATGGTAGGAGTGAGGGTGGGGAAATGTTTTGTTTTTGTTTATGTGTATTATGGTTAGGAGTACTGGCTCTGGAGTCCATCAGATATGGATTTGAATCCCAGCTCCACTAATGTGTGACATTGGACCTGCCTGAGCCTCAGTTTCCTTGTCTGAAAATGGGCACAATAAAAGAACCTCCCTTGCAGGGTTTTTGAAGGAATTAAGTGAGATAATAGAAAATGCTTAGCTTGGTGTATATTAATACTCAGTGTAAAGGACAGCGAATGTACAAGGCACCGTTTCCCCTTCCAGGTGTTTACAATCCCGCTAGGGAGACGAATATGCAGAGTACCCACAATGCAAGTACAGCTATATGTGAGAAAACGCCACAGTGGTTGGGGAAGGACATGATGAGCTGTGGGTGAGAGAGGTTG
The DNA here is from genome assembly GCF_026419965.1 of Kogia breviceps. Classification (NCBI taxonomy): domain Eukaryota; kingdom Metazoa; phylum Chordata; class Mammalia; order Artiodactyla; family Physeteridae; genus Kogia; species Kogia breviceps. Next base: position 28,984,945 of record NC_081330.1, on the reverse strand, counting down.
GAGGTTGGGCTGTCACAGGTGTAAATTAGGAATAAGCAAGACCCAGTGGTCTCATGGAAAGTATGATTTTCCCTTTAGCTCTTAGCTTTAAGAAAGGTCAGTGTCTTGAATGTGATTTATATGTGGGTTTTTGTGCCAACATTTGTCCTGAAAAACAATCTTTATTAAAATGTGTTTGTGTCGGGCTTTTCTGGTGGCTCAGTGGTTAAGAACCCTCCTGCCAATACAGGGGACACAGGTTCGAGCCCTGGTCTGGGAAGGTCCCACATGCCGCAGAGCAACTAAGCCCGTGTGCCACAACTACTGAGCCTGCGCCCTAGATCCGGCGAGCCACAGCTACTGAGCCCACGTGCCACAACTACTGAAGCCCACGCACCACAACTACTGAAGCCCACGCACCTAGAGCCCATGCTTCGCAACAAGAGAAGCCACCGCGATGAGAAGCCCACGCACCGCAACGAAGAGTAGCCCCTGCTCGCCGCAACTAAAGAAAGCCTGCAAGCAGCAGTGAAGACCCAACACAGCCAAAAATAAAAATAAATAAATTGATAAAATAAAATAAAATAAAATATGTTCGTGTCTATTTTGCCAAGTCGGTTGTACTAACTGAAGAGATGGCCTTCCCTCCCGTAGCACCATCATCAGATTATATTAATTCAAAGCTTCTTCTGTACTTGAGTTCCTTTTGGGAAAGAGGGAAAGACATGAGCTGGTGAAAGGTAATCATACGATTGAGAAAAGACAAGGTCGTAACAAAGTCAAATACTCTTTGACGTGAACCTTATGAAAAAGTCCCTTACAGTTATGATTCCTTTGTTGCCATGCTGTGTAGGGTCCCCCCTCTAGAAATCTCCAGTCTGCAGTGGTGACGTTTCTCGTTTCTGCTAGTCACAGCCCAGATTTTGCTGCTCCCATTCGTCATACCCTGCTCTTGACAGTTACCTAGTCTCCGATCTTACAGAATATATCAACTAAAGTAGAAGACAAGATGAAATGATCCGAGACCACATATACCCATACAGGGAAATTCTTCTGACTGATATAAATGTGAATAGATGGGCTTGCACACTTTAATGTGCAAGAACACTTGTGCAGTCGCTTTGTTGGAAGAAGGTGTGGTATCAGAGGGTCTGCCAGATGCGTGGAAGCCAAGTGGTGCTTCAAGTTACAACAGCTTCTGTGATCAACTTTAGTCTTGGGTTTATCCGCCTCCCGTGGTAGACCGTGAGCTTCTCAAGGGCTAGCACACGGCCTGGACCTTAGCAGGGACTTGATAAGCGTGCTCTACCACCAAACCCACTTTCTTTTCTGCGTTGCCGGAAGCAACATGTCCCCAGTGGCCATTTTGAGCGCAGAGAGTTATTTTGAGATCTCTGGAGAAAGCGCTCCAAACCCTGCTCCAAATGTCTGAAACAAAAGAGGAGCTAAATCCCTTAGGGGGTCTGGAGACATTCCCAAGGGAGGGAGGTGGGGGAAGGATGGGAAGGAGAGACTTGAGGAGTAACCCCCTCTTTCTGAGTCTGTTCCTTCTTTTCTAAGATGGTTGTCCTTTTCAATAAGATTATGTTCAGATGCCATTGAAACGGTCTGATCACGATAGTGCAAAAATCAGCTTCTAACTTTTGGGCTAAATCATTCTCCTTCTTAAACCAGTCGTTGCCGTGCTCCGTCTGGCACCAAAACTTAATGTGGAGAAGCGGGTGGCAGTGGAAGAGTTTTGAACTGGCTCCGTGCCCCACTGCTAAGCCTGCTTTGCCCTCCCTCCCAGAGTGATACAGAAGGGATTCTGTGAAGCCAGTGTTCACTTCTGACTTGCAGAAGAGACATTCTTAGAATTCTTAAGGAGAACTAGTTTCTAAAAGTCGAAAATTTACCAGCAAACGAGTGACCTTTGGTGTAATATCTAAGCAAAAGTAACCCAGGCTGATTTTGCACTGTTGACACGGAAATATTATGCGATTATGATTGCTTTTTAAAAATGCAATTGAAATGATATGGTTAAGTTTCTAATGAGAACATAAACCGGCTTACTAGTAATGTGCGCTTGTAAATACATGAGTGGTTGGAGGGTTGACTGTATACCTGCATATACATATTTACATATCATTTTAGGGTCGCAAGCTTGGTTTTACATTTATACATACATAGTTAAGATGATGAAAGATCAGTCATCCTGTACAGTGGATGTACAGGGGCCACCACGAAATCATAAAGTCTTAAAGTGTTTGAGGCTGTTAGTGACTCCCGGTAAGGTTCCATTGCTTCCTCTCTTTGTACCAAGAAGCAGACTGCAACCGAATCTGTACCGACGAGTTCCCTTTTTCAGTCCTTGTCCTTTCACTCTATGTTAGACATCAGAAAGTTATCTCCATTTGCGGAATTGTGCATTTCTTCACAATTTGAGAGTTTACACATGGAAGTCTGTTTAGATTTGGTCCGAGTGGCCTAAGTCTGGAAGAGTGTACCGTGTCCTGAACCATGGCCCAAAGGTTGACATATAAAAGTTTATTTTTCTAGGGATTAGGAAAATATTGACTTATTTTCCTTTGGGGGGCTAATATAAAGCTTACTGTTTCAATAAATGTATTTCAATGAAAAAGAGATTTGATTTGAAGAAAAATATGAAGTATATGATAGTGCAGAAGTTGTGGCAGAAGTCTTGAAGGTTGTACCATGAGTAAGTCGAGTTTGGGAGACACTTAAGAACAGAAAAAGGGTCGGTAGTTGGAAGACTTGGATTTTAATCCTGATTCTACTGCTAGATGTAGATAGCTGATCTTAAGCCTCCGAGCCAGTTTCTTCATGTACAAAGTTGAAATGATAGTATTTTCCTTGTCTATTTGATGGGTTTTCGTTAAGAAACGGGTAGAATATATATTGAAAGTGTTTTCTTAAGACTGCAGAGTCATCTTGGAGTGAAACAACCACCAAAAACCCTAATAATATGAGCAGCAAGTTATTTCAGGAGAGCTCAGGAATCAGTGAATGAGAAGTTTCAAAGGCAAACTTTTTTTTTTTTTTTCCCCCTGCATGGTGAAAACTGAGTAGGTTCCAAATTTAGGCTGACGGTTTTCCTGTCACTACTTAGGAAGAGAAGACTGAAACATATGCTCGCTTCTCTCCAGATTATATAAATGCTTTTGCCTTTTACTTAATGCTGCTATGCTACAGAACTTATAGAAGGACGCAGTGGGACCTTGCTATTATTTGGGTATTTATAAACTACTGATTATTATTATTTAAAAAACTAAATTTAGTTATTTATTTATTTTGGCTGCATTGGGTCTTTGTTGCTGCGCGTGGGCTTTCTCTAGTTGCGGCGAGCGGGGGCTACTCATCGTTGCGATGCGCAGACTTCTCATCGTGGTGGCTTCTCTTGTTGCAGAGCACGGGCTCTAGGCGCGCGGGCATCAGTAGTTGTGGCACGCGGGCTCAGTAGCTGTGGCTCACGGGCTCTAGAGCGCAGGCTCAGTAGCTGTGGCTCGTGGGCTTAGTTGCTCCACGGCATGTGGGATCTTCCCGCACCAGGGCTTGAACCCGTGTCTCCTGCATTGCCAGGCGGATTCTTAACCACTGTGCCACCAGGGAAGCCCTAAGCTACTGATTATTATAACACAGTTTTCTTGCGTTAGGAAAAAAGCACCTTTTCAGGCCAGACAGTGCACGAACTGGCAGGAAGGCAGTGCCCAAACCTGAGAGAAAGACCCTTTTTGTGTGTGATGGAAGCTTTATTTCGGGTAACCTTGTAAGTCTGATAATCAAATCATAAAGCTGAATAGGAAAGTTAGATAAGGGTTATGTTCTAGACCGCCGGGCAGAGCTGCCATTAAATCATGGTAATTCTAAAAGTCAAAGGTTTTCCTTGTCTCTGATGCCAACAGAGTTACAGCTGAATCCTACTGACAGCTCGAATTGTGCTTTTAATTCTGGGGAGAGGGCTGGAGAAACAAATGGGAATTGGAGGCAGCTGGAGGATGGGAGGGGGCCCTTAATCCTTCTCTTTTTCTTTTTGTAAAAATGAAGCCTGATTCACAGGCCTAGATCTTCTTCTAGGGGAAGATTTGTGGGACCCAGAATAGCCACCCAAGCTTCTTCTGCAGTTGAGCTACCCCTGACAAAGGAGTGGGAGTGAAGACCGAGAATGCTTTGTTGAATCAGTTTTCTATGAAAAGTGAAACCTCGTTTTCTGTAACATGAATATGTGGCCTTTGAAACACAGGGAGAGCTGGAAGTTTCATTTTTAGAAGGCATATACTGTACATTTAAACAAGTGATCCATTTTGACGTATCCTTTAGCATAGTTATTTGACAACTAGGTTAGAAAGCTGAAGGAGGATTTTCTTTTTCAGAGTTACTTGGAGCAGGTACCTGTGAAATTATTGTGCAGAGAAGATTAACAGATGCTAATTCAACAGGTTAAACAATGAAATTGGAGGACTGTTTTTGCCATCTGTATTGGGAAGATAGTTGGCACCGAAAGCAAAACTTTGAAATTATTTTCAGTTTTAAGGCTTGCCTTTTTGTTTTGTTTTGTTTTTAATCGGGGTATAGTTGTTTTACAGCGTTGTTAGTTTCTACTGTACAGCAAAGTGAAGTAGAGTTCCCTGTGCTATACAGCAGGTTCTCATTAGTTATCTATTTTATACGTAGTAGTGTATATATGTCAGTCCCAATCTCCCAAGGCTCGCCTTCTTAGATGGGGCTTTATTCACTTAACTTCTCTGAGAAATTGATCACAGACTCTAAGTGTTAGGGCTCAAGCTGCAGTCACAGTGTCCTTTCACTTGGGTCCACGAAACATGGTAGATATGGGACAAGGGGGTCAAATGTTCCTATCAGAAAAATCTCTGAGTTCACAAGATAGGAGTTTTTTTTCTTTTATTTCAACTCGTTTTGCACGGGTATCCATAGACATGATAGGGGTGATCTGCTTGATTTGATCTCATGGGTCAATAAATCCAAACTTAAGACTTGAAATGAAATGTATCTTTGTTAGGATCTTTTTTCCCCCAGATTTTTTGAGATATAATTGAAAAATAAAAGTATATATTTAGAATGTACAGCGATTTAATATATGTATACCTTGGGAAATGATTACCACAATGGAATTAATTAACACATCTATCACCTCACATGGTTACCTTTTTTTGTGTGTGTGAGAATGCTTAAGATATACTCTCTTTTAACAAATTTCAAGTGTGTAATACAGTATTGTTAGCTATAGTCACCATGCTGTACATTAGATCCTCAGAACTCACTCAACTTACAACTGTAAGTTTGTACCCTTTGACCAACATCTCCCCATTTTCCCTCACCCCCTGCCCTTGGCAACCACCATTCTACTTTTTTTTAGATTCTACATATAAGTGATACCATACTGTATTTGTCTTTGTCTGACTTATTTCGCTTAGCATAATGCCTTCAAGATTTATTCATGTTGTCGCAAGCAGCAGAATTCCTTCTTCTCTATGACTGAACAATATTTCATTGTATATATGAATACGTCACGTTTTTAAAATCCATTCCTCTCTTGATGGATGCCTAGGTTGTTTCCATGTTTTGGCTGTTGTAAATAATGCTGCAGTGAACACGGGAGTGTAGATATCTCTTGAAGATAATGATTTCTTTTCCTTCAGGTATGTACCCAGAAGTGGGATTACTGGATCATAGGGTAGTTCTATTTTTAAGTTCTTGAGGCACCTCTATACTTTTTTTGTTGGGATCTTTTAGACTTGTTGCACACTGAATCTCGTTCGTTAGAGTGGTTTACTCTCACCTAACTAATCTTGCAGAGGAAACTCTGTGATGCCCTTCAGATATGGAACTGTGATATAGCTGTGACCGTGTATAAAAACGGTTCTCAAAGGATTGTTTGGATACAGTATACTGGAGACTGCCTCAAATACTATGTACACAAATACAAATATAACCCCTATTTCATTATGCTGTTAAGTTTTAATATATCTTAAATTCATCCATTATGTTATTAAGTTTTAATATATCTTAAATTCAAGTTTTCTTTATACAGTTTTCATTATAAAATTATTGAGAAAAATAAGTAAAACATTACTACTAGAAATCAATAATATATACCTGCCTGGATTTACAATAGTGTGTTGAGACATGGCTCTGGTAGAATCTGAATATCTCCCAAGTTCATTCAACACTAATGACTGGATGTCTACTGAGTGCCAGGTACTGCTCTAGGTGCTAGGGTTATAGTGGTGAACAGATGAAGGGAAATCCCTGCCCTTAAACAGGCAGAGAGGTAAAATAGACAGTGTATCAGATCAGGGTAAATTCAGTGAAGGAATAGATGATAGGAAGGTAGGTAGTGGGATCCTCTTCCAAGTTCAGTACCTTGAACTTTAGTATCTTCCTGTATTTCTCAGGGGAGGAAAGGCTGTATGAGGTGGAAAGAACAGAGCTTTGGAGTCACAGACTCAGGTTTGAATTCCAGCTCTGAAGGTGGGTGAGTTACTTAACCTGTTCTGAGTCCAGGATTTCTTCATCTGTAAAATGGGGACAAAGATTTAATCTATTTCATAGGGTTATTATGAGTCTTATGTGAAAAAATGTAGAGAAAGCACTTGGCACGGTGCCTGGTATCTAGAAAAGGCTCAGTAAATGCTGTTATCACTCGTATTAAATCAGTCACATCCTGGATTTCTCAGGGTCGCTAACCCTGCTCCTTGTAACCTTGGCCTCGGGCTGTGGCCCTACTATCAATGGCCGGGTCACCTGGAAGTCCCACAGGGATCCCCTGACTTTGCCACCTGGAACCTCATCCTTTCATGCCCTGCCCATTGGATCAAGCATCTCCAGTACCCATGCCTGCCCCAGCTATTTGGAAACTTGAGACATCCTTTGGACAGCGTGCCTGGTACCAAGTAGGCACAGGAATGTTGATACTTTCTCCCCTTTAGTTACCCAGTGAATAGTGCATACTCAGTAAATATCAACTGACAGGCTTCCATATATGCCACTTTTTGTTTCGCCTTAAATTCAATAAATTGTTGGGAGGCACACGGATAAGCAGAGTACAGGGCTGTCTCTCCTGAACTCTTGTGTTTAGCAGAGAGATCTGTGTTTATATGTATGTATTCGGTGTGTGGGTCTAATTATGGAGAATATTTCTCTCTTAAAAGTGTCTCCTTTAATTGCTGAGTATCAATAATCCCTTCTTTGGTGAAATAATGTATCTTTGACACGTGACAAGGAGGAACCACTCTCTCGTGAGTTTGACAGTATTAATTTTCTTTTCGTCTCTCATCAAGGAAAAGACCAAAGTTGTTGAGCCCTTGGACTACGAGAATGTTATCACCCAAAGAAAAACCCAGATTTACAGCGACCCCCTCCGAGATCTGCTTATGTTTCCAATGGAAGATATATCTGTGAGTTCACAAGCACTTCTTTAAAGAACAAAACTGCATTTTTCAAGGCGGTTCGTAGAGCGAGGATGTTCTTTGTCTTCTAGATCTCGGTGATAAGTCGTCAACGCAGAACGGTGCAGTCCACTGTACCAGAAGATGGCGAGAAGAGGGCCCAGAGTTTGTTTGTCAAAGAGGTAAGAGGCTCAAAGGCCACAGAAGCAAATTCATCATTCATTCATTTTAAATATACTGTATTTAAAATACTGTTTCCTGGGGATATCTGTATGTGTATGGCTGATTCATTTTGTTGTGCAGTGGAGGCTAACACAACATTGTAAAGCAACCATACGCCAATAAAAATTAATTTAAAAATTAAAAAAAATAAAATACTCTTTCTTTAGTGTAAATGGAAAATAAAATTACTAGAACTTAACTGACCTACATAACAAGTCTATATGATGTGATATAGAGGATACAATTTAAATACTTTCACAAGTAGCTTGTATTCACAGTCTTTTTTTTTTTTTTAAGAAGGCAAAGGACATTGTTTACTTTTATTTATTTATTTATTTATGTGGCTGCGCCGGGTGTTAGTTGCTGGCATGCAGGATCTTTCTTGCGGCATGCGTGATCTGTAGTTGCAGCATGCGTGCTCTTAGTTGCGGCATATGGGATCTAGTTCCCTGACCAGGGATCGAACCCAGGCCCCCTGCATTGGGAGCGTGAAGTCTTAACCACTGGACCACCAGGGAAGTCCTCTTAGTCTTTTTTTTTTTAATTGGAATACTCTTTGGCCTTGGAGTCAGAGTGTCCAGGAGAACATGTGAATTGGTATTTATTGCCACCAACTGGTTTAGGAAGACACGGTTAATCCCCAAAGGAAGATCCCAGTACCAACATTCCCCAAATGATTTTTAAAAGTCTGTCAGCCTATTCCCAGACATAAAAAGAAGCAGATATACATGTACTTTTCCTACATTTCAAATTAAAGATTCTTATTTTCTTTCAGTGTATTAAAACCTATAGCACAGATTGGCACGTGGTAAACTACAAGTATGAAGATTTCTCTGGGGACTTTCGAATGTTGCCATGGTAAGTTTAGAATTTAAGGGAAACTTTCAAGACCAGAGTTATTAAACATTTTACCTTTTTTCAAACCATTTGTGAAGCTTCTCAATTAAAACATATAATTTACCAAACAAGCCAGCATGTTTGGTAAATGTATTTTGGGTAATTGGATATATTTTAACTTAGCTCATTGAAATTTTTTTCCAAAATGGACGAGCTCACTTTTTGGCTTTGGTACATCTATATTGACCCTAAAATCATCTTTCTTTGATTCTGGATAATGTAGTGAGCATTTTCTAGTGCTGTCAATGAAAAAGATAGAAGACATTTGGCTCAGTTTGATGGCCCCAGACATCTCTTGACAAAAGTATATCTCTTTGAGTTGCGTTGAAGGGCAGCCGTGAGCACCGTGGCCCAAGATCCAGACTGTCAGGGTTCAAATCTTATTTCTGCCACTTCCTAGCTGGATGGCCTCGGGCTAGTCACTCAGTCGCTTGAGCCCTCACTTTTCTCCCCCTTCTCATCCATAATACTACTAACCTCACGGGATATCATACGGGAGATGTTTTGGAGAAATAAGACTTTGGTGTAGCCTTTTGTAGTTTTCAAGGCACTCTCCCAGACGAGGAAACTGAGTCTTAAAGATGTCCTGTAAAGCTGTAAAGCTAAGATGATCAGTCCAGGGTCATACAGCAAACAGACAGAAGAGCCAGAATGACCTGATGTTGCTTTTAGGCCTGGGAAAGATAAGGTCCCACCATCAGTGACAGCTCTGGCACACATTCCTTGCAATTTCTGCAATTTGGACTTAGTTACGTCTTTGCTGCTGGCTGTGCATGTGGGAGTCCTTTTACAGAAGATAATGCAAGTTTAGTCAGAGGGGAGAGTCTGACTTTGGAAAGGAGAAAACAAAATTTCTCCTTCTTATGTCTTGGCGTTTACCTTGGTTGTGAAAGAGAGAAGTCTACTCATCTTGCTTTTTTTTTTTTTTTTTCTTGGTCTGTTCTGCTTAGTGTCTAAGACAACTCTCTTGTATTTTCAGCAAATCTCTGCGACCAGAAAAGATTCCCAATCATGTATTTGAGATTGATGAGGACCATGAGAAAGATGAGGTAAAGATGGGGGCATCTGCACTGGTTTCTTCAAGATCACTCCTGCCGAGAGATTTCCCTGAGAAAAGATGAGGGAAAGAATTGTTTTTGAATGATCTGGGGCCAGCTTTCAAGCTGACGAGTGTCTTAAAAAAATTTTTTTTTAATTGTTGCGTTTCCAAATGGAGCTTAGGAAAAATCAAGTGAAATGGGCTGTGATGTTTTCCCACCTGTGGGACGCGCTTGTAGAGTTGCTTTTCCCCCGCACTGGGCATGTGGCGTGGTGACTCCTCTGGACTCTCCTGCCTGATAGATCCTTCTTGGGACAGATGGGCCGGATGTCTGTGACATTTTGAGGTGCAGTTTGACTGTTTATGTAATGCAGAAAACTTTCCCAGAAGACAGTCCGTACGATCCAGTAAATACTGAGTGCCTACTGTGTGCACGGCACAGAGCCTTTCATCCTGTAGTTAACAATTTCAAGTTTAATCAGGCATCTTCACGGTGGGGGGTGGGGGTAGGGGGAACTTTATGCTTTGGAAAGTGAGGCAGGGCCTCAACTGTTTGATTCGATGCCAAGCCAGCTGCTGTTTTACTGATGGTTTTCGCTCTATTTCAGGATTCCTCATCTTTATGTTCTCAGAAGGGCGGTGTGATAAAACAAGGCTGGTTGCATAAAGCCAATGTAAACAGCACCATCACGGTTACCATGAAGGTAAGAAGTAGTTATTATATTATTTCATCATTTTAAAGATAGTGCCATGACTAGCCTGTCTGGAAACAATATGTCTTTTTCAAAATGTCTTACAAGGAGCCCTAGCAAAAAAAAAAAAAATCTTTAGTGAGAGGATTCTCACAAATGTATGCAATTTAAGCACTCTGAAACCTCAGGATAAATTTAGAAGTACACCTTTTTAAAGAAATGTAATTAGAATCTTCTGAATCAAGATGTTTAAAAAGGAGGCTGTCAGCTGAATGAAGAAAATAGCTTTGAAACAAAAAAGGCACCGGAGGTTCCTGTGTGGAAGTGAATGTAAATGAGTAGAAAGATAGGGTACTCTGTTTCTTTAGCAGATATTAATTAGGTGCTTATTATACGCAGTTCACTGTGGGGAACATATGGCTCGCTAAGATGGGATCCCTGGCCTCCAAAAGCCTCCAGACTAGATAAGAAACACACCAAATTAACTACTATACCAAGCGGTACCTTAGTGCTGTCAGAACTAGAGACTTCTGTAGTTTGGCCAGAATAGCGAGTTTGCGTACGGGGTTTGTACGTGGCCTTGAGTGCCTCGGACGTGAGGTTGGCTTTTGTTCGGGAGGCTGTGGAGAGCCATTAAAATCCAAAGGTAAAACTCACAAGCAACTTGAAGATTCGGAGCAGAAAACCAAATCATTCTCTGATACCAAATATAACTGTCCTTTCAGATATTCAATAGAACATCATATGGTTTGCCAAGGATGATTCACACTTCCATTAAGTATTAAAGGTCATTCTATCTTTCACACAGCCTGCAAGCAGAAACCATGGTTGTCTACCAAGGGGAGACTCAAATTTTATCTTAATTTAATATTTTGCCTGTTGCTTTCCATTTAGTGGTCATGTCCTGTTCTCACTTTCATTTTCAAGCCCTGAAAATAACGAATCCAAGTGGTAGGATGCTTCCTATATGTCTCCTGCACCTAAGCCTGGGCCTTGGCACGTGGTGAGGATAAGAAAATCCCCTTACGGATGACTTAGTATGTGCCAGGCACCACGCTGAATGTTTCATATTCTGTATCTCTCTTTTTTTTTTTTTTTTTTTTTCGGTACGCGGGCCTCTCACTGTTGTGGCCTCTCCCGTTGCGGAGCACAGGCTCCGGACGCGCAGTCCTAGCGGCCATGGCTCACGGGCTTAGTTGCTCCGCGGCATGTGGGATCTTCCCGGACCGGGGCACGAACCCGCGTCCCCTGCATCGGCAGGCGGATTCTCAACCACTGCGCCACCAGGGAAGCCCTCTGTATCTCTTTTAATCCTCATAGCAGCCCTAAGACACGGGTATTATTATTATTCTTGGTTGACAAATGTGGAAAGTGAGGCACAAAGAAATTCAGTGATTAACCCAAGGTCGTATAGCTTCGAGTTTTCAGAGGTGGGATTTGAACCGAGGAAGGCTGATGCCTGAGCCTATGATCTTAATCAGCACACTGTTGACGCTTCCTAGCTGAGTGAGTGAGACTCAAGCGTTTATCGTATTACCTGTCAGAGTTATCGGGTTCCGAAGTGCATGTGTGAAGGTGAAAATTCTGGGCAGTTTGCTAGAAAATGCTTCTTTGGTTTTTGACTGCACTCCCTTCCCCTAACCTTCTCAAGACATTAAAATGCTTTACCCATACTTAAGTTTTAGGTCAACGTTAAGTAAATATAATGTATGGAAATCTGGATTCTTAAAACAAGACATTAGGAAGTTAATATCTTTACGAAACAATTCACAGGATTCCTTTCAATAGTGAGTTATTCTGACTTTAAATTATAATTTGCTTTACATATAACTTTTTTAGGAGTTCATATATTATAAATCAAAATACAGTTGTCTGTAAAAAGGGCATGCTTTAAATTTTCTTTCATAATTTGTGAACTACAGATTGGTTAATACAGTAGGCAGAATAAAAACCCCTATGCAAAGGTGTCCATTCCTAATCCCTGGAATCTGTAAATGTTCCCTTACACGGCAAAGGGGAGTTAAAATCACTAATCAGCTGGTAGGGAGGTTAGCCTGGATTATCCAATGTAATCATCATGGTGCTTTTAAACTGGAAGACGGAAGCAGAAGAGGAGAGTTGGGGAAAGAGATGTGAGGGCAGAAGCAGGGTCAGAGAGAGATGCTGCGTTCCTGGCTTTCAAGATGGAGAAAGGGCCAAGAAATGGAAGCTGGAAAAGGCAAGGAAGTGGATTCTCCCCTTAGAGCCTCCGGGAACGAACACAGCTCTGCTCTAACCTTGATTTTAGCCCCGTGAGATCCATGTCAGACTTCTAACCCCCAGAACTGTGAGATAATACATTTATGTTGTTTTCAGCCTCTAAGTTTGTGGTAATTTGTTACAACAGAAATAGAAAAGCAATTCAATCAGTTAGTCAAAGATTGATTGTTTAGCTTTTGTATTGTCTACCCCTGAGATTGCAAACTCCACTGCTCACAGAGGCCAGGCAGGAACCATAAATTCATGAAGTGGGGGTGGGGTGGGGGGTGGGGTGGGGGGGTCCGAGGCAACCTGGTGACCACGTGGCCTGGCTGAAGGGGACAGCTGCTGCTTGTTTCCCTCTAATCGTTGCTCTGCTGCTGCTGATCTAGGCTCTTTGCTTTTCCTCTTTTTTATCTCCAGCTGTTCATATTTTGGCTGCTGCTTTCTTCTTTTTTTTTTTTTAAGTGACATATGATTCACATAACATAAAAACACATTTCTTTTCAGACCTCTACCAAACAGTAGGCAGAGGAAGGAGAAGAAGAGTAAACCAATTTGGTCATGTGTGCTACACAGTTCTTTAAAAAAAAAAAATGTGTGAGGAATAATTTGAAATATAAAGGCCGTTAATGAGCTTTGGGAATTGTCTCTGGTTATGGATTTCATTTATCCCAGCTATTCTTTATTATGGATTGTGGCTCTCCATTTTGGATTTCTGGGAGCTGAAAATACGCCCTGTGTTCTTCTGGTTTTACCTCCAGAAGGTCCAGCCAGATTCAGTTAAAGGCATCAGGGATTTTGCCAAGATATTTTTCTTCCTATAAGAACTATGTTTTAACTCTTATTTGGTTTAGCATCGTTGAAATTCGTGGAAACTTGCAGCGTTTACTGTGCGCTCTCTCCCTGTATAAACAGAGGGCGTGTGAGTGTGGAGCAAGGCAGGGGGAGGAAGGGGCATGGGTGGCAGTTTCGTAGTTGTCAGGCTGCAGGTTGGAGCGAGGGCCAAAGCAGAAATCCAGGCCCGTGAACTGAGGTGGCACTGGAGGCCTCAGGGGATCGTACACACTCTTGCTGCTTCAGGCCTGGATTGGCTCAGGCATAGACAGAAGCACTGCAGTAAAGGGCTGCAAAGTTCAGGAGACATTCTGAAAGGAAAACTTCTGCATAGCTGTTTCTGCCATGTAAATCTTTGAAGTGAAACGTATTAATGCCTCTCCTAAGCAAATGGGAAGATGATTGGCGTATGCTGTTGGCTGAGTCGCTTTCCCGATCGTGGTGGCAGTTTTACCTTTGGTGCATCCAGAGTCCCCTGCCCGCAAGGAACTCCAGCCCACACTGATGACAAGCTTTGCTGGCTCCAGCAATGAGCACCACAGGGCTAGAGCTCGCAGAGTTGAGAGCAAAGAACCGTTTCTATCAGGAAATTCAAATGTTGACAGCCCCTGCAAATACACAGCAGACTAACCGGGAAGCTACAGCAGAAGGACCTGGGTATTAATCATGACTCATTGGCAAGTAACAGCCTACGGGAGCCATACGTCTTCCTTCCTATTTTATCTGCGCTTCTTTGACGCGCTGTGGTTTGACACCGGCCTGCATATCCTCCTGGACATGACAGGATTAAAGCAGGGCAGCTTGGTGTCTTTTAGAGTGAGGTGTAAGTTTACAGATCTTTATTCACTTAAAAGTTTCTGGATTTTAAAAACTATGTAGAATCAGTCCTTTGGAAAGTTTGAAATCATGCATGACCACTTTACACTGCTTTTTATCAACAAGTCTGAGTCCTTTTCCTGGCCCTTTTGACTCGCAGAAATAAGGCGATCTAATAGCCAGGAAGGAAGAGAGAGAATCATGGGAGGAGGTTAGAAAGAAAAAAATGGAGAAAAGAGGGTTAGAAAAGACTCTGCAACATCCAGTAGATAAAAGGAAATCAGGTTCTTTTGAGAAAGCAACCACATGACCTGTGATGCGATGTGAATAATGTAGCCAAAGTAATTCTGTATATGGGCTGCTTTGGAAAGTTCAACCTCCCTAACTAGCTGCCAGACACTTTTGCAAGAACATTCAAGCCGATGGTGATGGGCTCTAGGGAGAAGGGGCTGGTGAAGGAACTAAGCTGAGTTCTTCATATTGGAAGATTGGAAGACCCCCCGTATTTATGGAATAAACCTTTGTATTTTCCCCAGTATACACCTTTCCGCCAGCTAGGTCAGTTTAGATATAGTCTGCACCATTTTCTGCAGTTGTCATTCTTTTCCCCGAAGTGCTTGCTGAGCTTCCCCATTATTGGCTGAGAAGTAGCCGCGAGGAACCCAGGCTACAGGAGAGCTGCTAATGACGTGTGTCACTCTCCAAGTCACAGTTGTCGGTGCCCGAGCATGTCCTTTCACGGAGGCGTCTGTTGGCCACACGCAGCTCTCGCAGAAGCTCTGTTGGTTGTCTGGGCACAGTGACCACCTTACTCAGCTCATAATTGCTTTGTTCTCGGTGTTCATGTTAAAACAAGACGGGCCTTGTCATAGGTGATTAATTTCCCCAATTTGTACCTTCTATCTAGATAATGAGAACACACCCTGCTGCCACTCTTCAGCTCCTGGGAACGTTTTGGGGAGAAGTTTTAGATAGCATAGAGCATACACAATCCCTCAGGCAGAAACTCCAGTCCTAACAGAAACCTCCGTGCTCTCTTTCCCAAGTAGCTGCTAGAGACATCTGCTTTTCTCAGCTTCTCCCCATATCAGTGAAGGAATTTAGTGTGGACTAGATATAGCTCTGATATTGGACATGACCTTCCCGTGGTATTTAGAACTGTTTTTCCTAAGGGGTATAATGATGTATGGAATAAGGGAAGAATCTCATCTTGACGGTGGTTTTTCATTAAAAAAAAAAATCTGCTGTAGATTCTTGGCCAACCCATTGGGACACCCACCTTTATGCATCTTCTTGGCTCAATTTGGTAACATTCCTCAAGCTCCCTCCTTCCCATTCTTAGCAATTAAACGTTGAAGTGTCTGGGTATGTTATCAGGGTTGCAAGTTCAACTGCTGATGTATGACTCACTTCCAGTGCCCTCCCTCCCTCCCTCCCTTCCCTCCTTCCTTCCTTTCTTTCTTTCTTTCCTTCTTTCTCTTTCTTTCTTTCTTTCTTCGTTTTTTCTTTCTTCTTTGCACAAAACAGAGCCATTTGTTATATATCCAGAGTCTAAAAGTTCTCACTTATTCTCTGACTGTTACGGGAGGGTTTTTGGCCTTCTGCAGTGGCAGAACCACAAATCAAAAGAGAATTTTACCAAAGAAAACACAGATGATATTAAAATAATTGCTGGGAAGCCAAGGTCACTATGTTTACTGGGACAAAGAGAAGAGGAAATCTTTTTTTTTTTTTTTTTTTGCGGTACGCGGGCCTCTCACTGTCGTGGCCTCTCCCGTTGCGGAGCACAGGCTCCGGACGCGCAGGCGCAGCGGCCACGGCTCACGGGCCCAGCCGCTCCGCGGCACGTGGGATCTTCCCGGACCGGGGCTCGAACCCGTGTCCCCTGCATCGGCAGGCGGACTCTCAACCACTGCGCCACCAGGGAAGCCCGGGAAGCCCCCGAGGAAATCTTTTATTTCTGATATATCAATACACTGTATGCTCAGGTCTCCTAGTCCATCTCTCACAGCCAACAAACGGATTACACTCATTTTACCGGGTAAGGGATTTCTCACTAATTTGTTTTTTTTTATGTTTATTTTTCCCTCATTCATTGGTGACTGTTTAAAACCATTTATTGGGGGCTTCTTATGTGCCAGACAATATTAGGAATCAGTGAGTTCATCATCACGAGATGTATCTTGAATACCTTATTAGTACAAGGTGTTGGCACTGTGGAGGGTAGAGAGAAAGAGGGGTGTAACATGTAGAGTTTAAACCCGTTTGGGGTGATGAGACACTCAATAATAATGTATTGTTTCAAGGTGGTACAGAGACCCAGTGCTTTATGAGTCCAGATCACTGTGATCTGGGGTTAGAGAAGGCTTCTTGAAGGAGGTGGGGCCTCCAAGGAAGGGAATCAGAAAGGAGGTGAGTGTGGGCAGGCAGTGTGTACAGGACAAGTGTGTCAGGTGAAGTTGGGTAGTTATGGGAGATGGAGTTGATTTGGTCCTTTTGGTATTGCCCCGTGCCTCAGTCTCTCCTCTGTATCATGGAGATGATAACAGTAATTACCACACGAGGTCGTTATGAGGATTCACTGATGTAATATGAGAAAAGCACTTAGCCAGAAACTGTAACGTAGTAGGCACTCCACAGATGTCACAGATTGTTATTATTTTATATTATTAGTAGGATTGTGAGAGCACCTTGATACCAGATCAGGCATGGGAGCCTTACCATGTGGGTAACTGAGGGTCATTGGAAATTTGAGCAGGACCATGCCATGCTCTAAGAAGGATAAATTAATTTGTCTCTAATGAGAAGGGTGGATTGTAGACCCCTCCTTTTAGACTTTGCTTCAAACTAAGTAGCTAAAAAATCTCCAGTGCCTAGATATGATAGAATTATCAAAGAAAAGCTATTTGATTTTTAACCAGTCTCCCAGACAGTAGACCTATGTAATATATTAAAACTTGGTAGGACTGTAAAATGATACAGTGGAGAGTGATGAGTGATATATTAGGTTGCCAACCTACTGGTAGGGGGTATTCAGCAGGATGACGTTCCTGACATTCTGGTATAATTAACTGCAGTTCAATTTTCTGATAAGTCGTGGGGTTTTCTTCCCCATTGTTTCTTTCATCTTTGCTTCAAACAGCTCTGAGACCCAGTGTGTCTCCTGCTCTCCTGCTTTCTCCTTTTCCTCGCTGCCTCTTTTTTCCTGTTGTATCTGAGACATGAGTCAAGTGAGTTTCCCCCGCCCCATTTCTACATTGCTCCTGGCCCACCTACTTTGCCAAAGCCTTCAGACCATCCTTTCTCAGGGCTCCTGGTTCATAGAATTTAGCAGTAAATAATTACCCTCTAGGGAACACATGTACGTAAACACCTTTGAGATTTGTTATATAAAATGATAAAAGGCTGTCCTCATTTTGAGAATGCTAGGTGCTCAAACTTTCTGGCCTTCCATCTTTGATTCAACTGAGTGACAAAAGGCCTTTGTTCCTGCTCCAGAAAGGGTCATATGGTAAATGTTCAAAAGGTTGTCATCCAGACACCTCAGGGCCTTCAGGAGACTTGGCAGGACCTGTTCCCAGAGAATTACCTCCTTTGGCTAACTCTCTATTTTATTCTTCTGGGTGGTCTGAGTGGACCACTCATTAGGAACCGTGCCTCTCACTGAGTACGGTGGGGAATTTTCAGCTGTGTTCACCATCTAGGAAAAATAATAAAGGTGCGGAGGAGGAAAAAGAATATGGGCGTTACAGAGAAACACCCTTCTATTCGATGAAACCTCTGGAGAATCTGTACTGGAGAATGAATTATTCATTCATTCCTCATTCATTTTGCAAAATTTTATTGCTTTCCAGGCACTGTTACAGGTACTGGGGCTACAGCAGTGGATGACGCTTGGACCTTAACGGTTTGAAAGAGGCAGACAGCAAATAAATAAATAGATAGATGAGTAAGATATACTTGGATAGTGATCATTCTATGAGAAAGATAAAATAAGGTGCTCCCATGAGGGCAGGTAGTCATAGAAGGCCTCTCGGAGGAGGTAAAATTCAAGTGAAGACCGGAAAGAAGCTGCGGATATGTGGGGCAAGAGGCTTCCAGGCCAAGGGGACATGAAGTGCAAAGGCCCGAAGAAGGTTTTTTGTTTGAGGAACAGCAGGTAAGCCAGTATAGCTGGAGCAGCGTAATTAGAAATCAGATCCAAGAGATAATCCAAGGCCAGAGCCTGCACATCATCCCAGGCTATGGGGGAAGGATTTTGGGTCTTATTCTAACCTTGATGAGAAGCCATTGGAAGGTTTGGGCAAGATTCTCTTTGTCATTGTCCTGTGATTCTGATTCCAGTTCTACCATCGACTTGTCTGTGTGAACTTGAGTGAGGTCTTGGTCTCTCAGTTTGCTGTTAGGTAAAATGTGGATAATAATGCTTATCCTCAAGTGACATTAAAAGAATTAGCTCTTGGTTACAAAGGACTTGAGGCCTTCAGATGAAAGGTATGAGATAGGGTAATTACCACTGTTCTATATAGTCATTATTTTAACAGTTGTCTTCTTTTCGAAATGGAAAAAAAACAACGTAGACCGGTACGCTAAATAGCAACATTAAAAAAAGTCCTGTTTCTGACTTCCCTTTTTGGTTCCATATGAGATTTAGGATACTCCTTTCTTCTTTGAAAAGTACCTTAAAAGCTTCCCAGAAGTGGAAACCCAACATATATCAGAATATTAGAATGAGAAGACGTCTTCGAGATCTTACAGATCTGTCACTGGGGCAGAGTCTGCTGTCTTTAGAAATGATTTTTAAAAAAATGTCCTTACTGTGCAAAGTGAGTGCTTTAAGCCTGTAGGAAATCGCTTGGGGAGTGTGGCCCCCAGCTGGGAAGGCTGCTGTGTTATTTGATCATTTTCAATAAAATTATTTGTAGATCATGAAAAAAAAGAGGATCTTACAGATCATTTGATCTGATCCCATCATTTTACACGTGAGGAAGCAGAGGGAAGCCGAGTCTTGAGGACAGTTTCACTGCTGGGGAGCAGGAGTGCTGGGTGACAATCAAGATCATATGACTTCCAGGCATCTGTTCTCTCCCCAGATTCATGAGCTACCTTACCTCAGTGTCACATTTAGACGTAATTGCAATGTTACAGGAAGTGATTTACTGTAGTTTCAGATCCCTTTCCATCTCTATTGTGATGATCGTGCTTTGCTAATATTGGAAACGGCGGCTGCCACAAAGCCTCTTTGCTTGGTGAGGGAGCTGTACATGAAAAAATTTTGCAGGCTATAATTTGACTCTGCGCCACAGATGTTTTGCTCTGTGTTTTCCCTTCCTCTGTTGCCGGCTAAGGACGCTGCCAATGGAGTCTACAGACTGTACCACTGAATCTGTGAACTTTGAGTTTTAGATTTGATGATCATGGTTCAGATTCTAATCTGGTTGTAATTTTTTATGTTAATTTTTGCCTGGAAAATGTATTTTAATTTTTGTCATACATAAGTATTGTGATAACTTCTAAAAAGTGGTGTTTTGTTCGTTTGAAATCAGCTCATTATGTCATTTTAGGTCTTCTGGTTCCGTCAATTTAATAACAGATATGAACGACTGTCATGAAAATAAGCAAACATAAATATATATATATATATATACATACACAAACACATGTATATATGATCACCGTTATGATTAACATTTTCCTTATATATGAATCTAGATTTCTTCATTATAGTTGCAGTAAACTGAAATGTGGGTAAAATGAGATCTCATACACACACACACACACACACACACACACACACACACTTTCTGTGCCTTTGTATACTGATGCAGTAATATTTACTTGATAGGCATTGAAAAACAAAGTGGTATTTTCTTCTTGGACTTCTTTCTGTTGATACCATATAGCCCACAGGGCCCCTCCCTGAAATAGAAGCAGTAAGCATTTACCAGTCTAACTCCTCACACTGGTATATTTTTGTCATTCATTCTAAAATCAGTGATATTTGAACAAGTCAAAAATAACTACAAGCGTATGATTTCTTTTTACTGGTTTTCCTTAAAAGAAATGCCCCTTAACCTATTTCTATATTTTGCTTACTCTCATGCCATGGAGAAATGAATTATTGATATTTTAGATACTTTGCCAGGAGTTAAGTAGTTTTCAAGAATAATCTTGCCAAATGATACTCTTTCCATAATTAAAGTTCTTAAAATAGTCAGAGATCATACTGGATTATCAGATGGGTGATTGAAAATGGCTAGCTTAGGTCTTAAAGCTGACTTCTGTGAGTAAGACAAGATGCATAGGAGGGGCTTCCCTGGCGGCGCAGTGGTTGAGAATCTGCCTGCCAATGCAGGGGACACGGGTTCGCGCCCTGGTCTGGGAAGATCCCACATGCCGCGGAGCAACCAGGCCCGCGAGCCACAACTACTGAGCCTGCGCGTCTGGAGCCTGTGCTCCGCAACAAGAGGCCGCGATAGTGAGAGGCCCGCGCACCGCGATGAAGAGTGGCCCGCGCTTGCCACAACTAGAGAAAGCCCTCGCACAGAAACGAAGACCCAACACAGCCATAAATAAATAATAACTAAATTTTTTAAAAAAGATGCATAGGAATGCATTTCTTCCATATGATCACCAAGAGGCTATTTCCTAGTCTGTCTTCCCATTCCCGCCCTGAAATGATTTTAGATCTCTTAACCAGGGGAATTTTACTACAACAAATGCTGAACACAGCTTGCAGTCTGTGGCTTACTGAAAGAAGCATAGATTCATCAGAGAGCTCTGAATCCTAACCCTAACCCGTTTTCCACCTCCTTCATCAGGTCCAAGAGTCTTTTAAGCGAGAGTAGAGGGGCAGAATAAATGAATCAGGCTGTCTTTTCCTCCTTTTCCGCATCCCTGTGGGCTTCGCTGTGAGTTGTAGCAACAGGCTACTCCTTAACTGTTATGAATCCCTAATTTCAAACGCGTGGCCCAATCACATTGGACCTTTTGACTCAAATCTCAGCATACAGGGCGCTGAACAGCAAAACTAATTGCTCTCAGTATTTCCCTGCGAGCGTGTTATAAGCTGGGCTCTCGGGGGCGGGGACACTGGAGCAGCATCGGTGAGTGCAATAAGATGTGCAGGTGAGATGTAACTATATGATAGAGGGTGTGTGTGTGTGTGTGTGTGTGTATGCACCCTTGGATTTGTGGTGAGGTGAACGAAATTATAAGAATCCAGTCATGGTTTGCAATTAAACAGGAGAAGGATGCTGTAGCGAAATGGATAGTGATTCAGATACAAAAATGCTTTATGAACTGTAAAGTGTTAAAACTTCTTCTCCAGATATTTGGCTGAGAGTAAACCACTTGACTTCAAGCTCTCCATCTTAAAACAAAATCAAGATAATGGTAATTCCTAATGACTTCCCCAAGTTGTCTGAAGATTGTCCAAATATAATGCATATGGCAAGCCCTTCAAGGTTTTTTGTTCAGATGCAATGTATACATAACAAATGTGTCACTGCTGGTTTTTCCCCCATAGGTGTTCAAGAGACGGTATTTTTACTTAACTCAGCTTCCTGATGGTTCGTATATTCTCAATTCCTATAAAGATGAGAAAAATTCAAAAGAATCTAAAGGTTGCATCTACTTGGACGCCTGCATTGATGTTGTTCAGGTAGGGTTATTAATCAGCTATTAAGAACCTCAGTATTTTTCTGCCTTGGTTAATGACATCTGCATCCACCAAAACATTCATACTAGCAATTCAGAATCCTCTTCAGAGTTCCCACTCCCCCTCTGTGCCACTATTCAAGTGTTTCCCCAGTCCTTTGGAGTCTGCTCCAGAGTGCCTCTTGAATCTCTTACCTTCTTTCCATTCTCACTGTCTTCCTCTGGTTCCCCCCTTTTATCCTCTCTTGCCTAGAGTCTCACCTTCCTGCCTTCTGATGTGTCGTCCGGCTTCCTAAGACGTAGATGGGGTCCTTCACTGAGATAGGTAGGGTGGGAGGGAGGGAGACGCCAGGGGGAAGAGATACGGGGAACATACTTATACGTATAACTGATTCACTTTGTTATAAAGCAGAAACTAACACACCATTGTAAAGCAATTATACTCCAATAAAGATGTTAAAAAAAAAAAAACCCTTTTGGCTCTTGATTTATTGTCTTGCAGAGTGAGCTCGAAATCTCTTACCAGGGCATTGCAGGCCCGCAGTGATTTGACCTTACTCTCCTTATTAACCCCATTCCCCCCCCGCCCCCCCCACGGCATCCCCGTACACATTCCGTGCTCGAGTCACACCAGGCTAAGCACTCCACTGAGTTTCACGCCTATGTGCCTTTCTTACATTTGCTTCTCTATACTTCCCCTTCTGTTCCTGTTTGAATCTTATCTTTTAAGACTTGGCTTAAATGGGACATGTGGCGTGAAACGTTTTTTTGTGTTCTTCTTCACCCTCGTGGAATTAAGCTTCACCTCCCCGGTGTTACCACTGTACTTAGCTCTGCACGTTCCTTTTTGGATTACAGGGACCATGTCATAGTCATGTCTGGGTCCCTTATACTGATGAGCAGAGTTGTACATACAGTAGGGGCTTAACAAATGTTTGCTGATTTGAGTTACTGAGGAGGCAGGGACATTCGGGTTAGCATGGATGGGGTGGGAAGCAGAGGGCAGAGAGATGATTAAATAGGAAGCTGATTGACCGTGTGATAGGAGCCATTACTACAGAGCCGCGGTGGCCTGGTCGACAAGAAGGAGCACTGAGCATTGAGTGGAAGGCAGGAGATGTTGGTTCAACACCCTCAACCTACCTGAATCTTAGTTTTCAGAACTGTAAAGTGGGATTAATAATATCTACTCGCTTTATCAGATGAGATTGTCATGAGGAGCAAGTGAAGAAACACTTTAAAGCATAAAATATAAAAGATATAAAGATCTATGTGAATAGAAGTTGCCTTCTTATATATATATACATACAGCTTTCTTATCTACTGAAAGGAAGAAGACACATACAATTCCCAGATTTTCTCAATTAGCTCTAGTCCGGATTGACCTCCTTTTCTGGTGCTTCCAGACTCTGCTTTCCCCTCTATTTATGATTCCCTCCTCCCCAATATTTTCACATATATAAATCTTTATGACTTGCTACAGCAGTTTAATTTCATTCTTCACTATGCTTTGAAGATGAGAAGGAGGAACTTTTCTTGGTTCCTTCTTGAATGATGACCATGCACTGGAAAATTATTGATTCATGAGCCTTTCTTGAAATTAATGCCGAGGTATTTGGGAGGGGGGAGAGTGTGTCATGACAGAGAAGCTGGTAATATAAAAGAGGTGTCATCGTGTTTGAGGACAGGAAGAGGCTTTTATTTTCCTTGTGTGCTAGTATTCAGCCTGGGCCATTTCCATCATTTTTATGGAGAGCCACAATCGAATATGAACCAACTACAGTCTTTTATGCTACTGTGATGCATTTCATATTCTGCATGGCAGAGTGAATTAGATAGTGATATTGCATTTTATGGTGTGATATAAAGCAAGTACCAGGTTTATTTCAGGTCACATTTAAGCTTGTTTTTCAGGGCTGATTTTGAAAATCTATGAATATGCCAGGAAAACTTTAAGCAAGGTGGAAATAGTAAAACATTTGCTTATTTTTATGGTGGTACTTTGATTATCCAAGTGTGGAGGATGTCAGAAGGCCTTAAATGATAATACTCACTCAACGTGTAGTATTTTATGCCAACTTTGTGCATATACTGCTGTGCTCAGTACTGAGGGGAATAAATAAGATGTTTGACGTGGTCATTCATCGTCTTGGAATTTCTATTCCTTGTTGAAAGAAGCAATTCTTTCATGAAAGTATTGACGTACATATGTGCTGAGCTGAGGTAAAAGTAAATAAACTAATGAAATCTAATATTAAAAGGGCAACTAAACTAACTGAACACATCTTTTTTTTCCCCCTCCAGTGCCCCAAAATGCGCCGTCATGCTTTTGAACTCAAGATGTTAGATAAGTATAGCCATTATCTGGCTGCTGAAACTGAGCCCGAAATGGAGGAATGGTTGATAACTTTGAAAAAGATTATTCAGATCAATACCGACAGTTTAGTGCAAGAGAAAAAGGAGACGGTAGAGACAGCACAAGGTCAGAATTTTTAAATGATTCATTATTGAGGTAAAGCCCTTGTCTTTAATCCATGGGGATGTCCTTTGTGTAGAGTGAATATAGAAAGAACTCTTAATCTTGAAGGTTGACCTACTTCTTCATTAAAAATGACTATGGAGGTTGATAGGGTTTTCTTTTCTTTCTTTCTTTCTTTCTTTTTTTTTAACAGTTGATGCTACATGGGCTCTGACATATGAAATATAACCAGACTGAAACAGATAGGGAATTCATGGCAGATTTTCAAAAGTCCATTAGAGTTTTCCCTATGCTTTCATAATCAAAATTCTTTGCAATAAATCTAGTAGGAGACGTTGGGGTGGGAGAGAGAGATAGTTAGGATATTCCGCTTAGGTGATTAGTAATGGTCTGCATGGTTTAGAACATCTGCTTTTAATGAATTCGCAGATGATGAAACTAGCAGCCAAGGAAAAGCCGAGAACATCATGGCCAGTTTGGAACGGAGCATGCATCCGGAACTGATGAAGGTACATCTTTCTGATGGCAACTTGCCTTCAACTGAGACAATGCAGGATTAGCTATTAAAGTTTGAGTGCTGGATTCCATGTGGCAATGTCATTTCTAAGTTAAAAACCACAACAAATGAGTGAAACAGGTAGAGATGGTAAAAGAAAAGTTACACTCCTAAAGCTGGACCTGTAAGTGCCAACTAACAGTTTGGAAAATGTTTTTTTTTTTCCTAGATGCCAAGAAGTACTTCTAGACTTTTGTGACTGTATTAATTTTATCTGCTACTTCTTATTCAGTTCAGTTACTGTATGCCATTCCTACACTAACTATTCATCATTTAAGGGGCTCTTGATGAAGATTGAACATGATATTCAATCTAATGATTCGTATATGTTAATTTTGTATGAAAATCATAGTCTTTCTATATGTGCATGCCTATGTATATGTATATGAATGATTTCATCAGGTAAAGATTTTGGTCAACAGACAGCGTTTGTGTTACTCTGCTCTTCGGTGTTTGAAGTGAGCCAGTTTTGAAAGTGTAGAGGTGATTATCATACCTATCTTAGTAGGTTACATATATTACTCTGTGGACTCTCTACTATAATAGATGAGAAGGTTATGACCCATTTCTTCATTTAAATCCTGGCCAAACCTATTTATATTTTTACTTTATTCCTCTTCCTGAACTATTAAGTTACACAGGTTTAGATGTTACTTTTTTCTATTTTAAATTTACCCTTCTGTTAAGCTTCAGAGCTGTTTTCCAAAATTTAGGAACACACTCAGGATCCCCTGTAGATTTTAATGTATCCCCTCTGAGTCTTTGTCATTCCAGACCACAGAGCCCATTGTGTTTTTCCTAAAGTGATGGAATCAGAATTGTGTATAATATTCCATGGCTAGCACCCTGGATATATAAAAGATAGTGTTTTCTCTCGTTTATTCTCTTTTACGTCCAAAGTCTGTTGTATTTCTTTTTTGTACCATGGGTTGAACAGTATTCTTGGTATTATAAAAGGCATATAGAAAGTATAAGAAGCTAATCTATAGCTTATTTATGGGTCATGGTGACCGTGGCTCTCTGCCCAGCAAGCATTCTTTATCCACCTTAAGTGCTTGGAAATGGATAATAGTATATTTTTGAAGCTGTGGCAGATTGCTAGTTTCACATAAACTAGATAATTAAATGGCATTTAATACTGTTTTGAAGGAAATGAAGTAATGTTTCGTGTGTGTGTGTGTGTGTGTGTGTATATATATGTTTGTTTTAATTTTAGTATGGAAGAGAAACTGAACAGCTGAACAAACTCAGTAGAGGAGACGGAAGACAGAACCTCTTTTCTTTTGACTCGGAAGTTCAGGTATTAATGATATATTTCTTTAAATAATCCTAGAATAGTTGCTTATTCAGATAAACAATGTCTGAAATGTTGAAATCACTGATTTTTGCACTACTGGGCATATCTATTGCTTTATACTTGTCTTGCTTACTTTGAACAAGTAGCTTAACAGCTAACTTCACAAAGAGGACTAGCGTATATACAAATAGTTTGGGACAACATATATATATATATTTTTTTTCTCTCAGTTCTTTATATTCTTTTCACTTCATGTCACTCCTCAAAATGGATAAATTAAAGAGTCCTTAACCATGGTTTCAGTGCTTTTAACCCATTAAATACGCTTGTGATCCAGTAGCAGTGAATATCTACAGTATAAGGAACACCAAGTCATATGAGACGTGTTTATTTTCCACTTTTGATATAGGCCTGTAGAACTGGGATAATTTTCATGTATCTCACTTTAAATGGAAAGCGGTGCAGGGAAGTACAGGTTTATGTGCACATGTGTATTTTAATCTCTTTCATGAGAGTGAGGCACTTTTTGTACTAAGAAATTAGGTAGTTAATATTTAATTCCATGATATCTTCTTTTTTTTACCTTAAAAAAATATTTTATTTTATATTGGCATATAATTGATTAATAATGTGTTAGTTTCAGGTATGTATAGCACAGTGATTCAGTTATACATATACATGTATCTATTCTTTTTCATATTCTTTTCCCATTTAGGTAATTACATGATATTTTCTAATTAAATTGCTGATTTTTTAAAATGGAAAAATTCTGCAGTGTGTAAGTATTACAAATATTTTTCCTAATGGAAACTTTCACAAGAAAATGAAATTATTTGAGGGAATATGAATACTTTGGTTTCCTTTTCAATTTTTCTACATGAGATTTCTAATTAAAATCTGTGGGATTTTTTTAATAGAAAAGTATGCATTATATAAGCATTACAGTTTTTTCTTCAGTGAAAATATGTCAATACAATATAAAATAATTTGGGGAAGACTGATTTTGTTTTCATTTCTTTTTTGCTTCATACAGTTTTCTTTCTTTTTTTTTTAAAAAGGAGCCTCCTCTGATCTTTTTTTAAAAAAATAAATTTATTTATTTTATTTATTTATTTTTGGCCGCATTGGGTCTTCGTTGCTGCGCGAGGGCTTTCTCTAGTTGCAGCGAGCGGGGGCTACTCTTCGTTGTGGTGCACGGGCTTCTCATTGCAGTGGCTTCTCTTGTTGCAGAGCACAGGCGCTAGGCGTGTGGGCTTCAGTAGTTGTGGCACGTGGTCTCAGTAGTTGTGGCTCACGGGCTCTAGAGCGCAGGCTCAGTAGTTGTGGCTTGTGAGCTTAGTTGCTCCGCGGCATGTGGGATCTTCCTGGACCAGAGCTCGAACCCATGTGCCCTGGACTGGCAGGCAGATTCTTAACCACTGCGCCACCAGGGAAGCCCCCACTTCATACAGTTTTCTAACTAAAAGTTTTTAGTCTGAAATGGAAAAAGTATATAGTTTATAAATAATGCAAAAGTTTTTCCTTAATAAAATACCACATGAGAAAATAAAATTATCTGCGGAAAATTTGTTTTAAATGTTTCCTCTCCCTTTTTCTCCATAGCACTATTATATTATTTGTGTAAGTTGTATGAATTTTTTTTAAAAAAGGGGTATAGCAGGCCTTGGGAATGTTGGTTCTAAGATATTCATTCAGAAATTTACTCATTCCAAGCATATCTGAGCCTTTGTTCCCACCCCTCACCGTCATGATTGGGCTCTAATTGAACATGTCAGACTCTTTGATTGTATACAAAGAAGCCAATTGACTGTGGTTGAAACTCAATCTAGTGTCTTTAAAAAATCTGTGGTGTAGTGTTTTTGTGGTCATGGAACTGAACTGATTTTATGTTTGAGTTTTTTATCAGTGAGCTACAGTGAGAGAAAAATTCACAGTTGCAATGAAAGTTTGACAGAAAATTGAGTTCAGTGTTGGTTATGGAAGGCAGTTTCACTACAGAGAAATCCAGGTTGTGTGTGTCGAGTACTTTTCTAGGTAGGCAGTGTCATCCTATAATATCGGCTGTCACTTTTGGCCAGAGTTCAGTGTTTAGAGACGTGTTTTCTTCCACTGGCCGTAGAGAATAAAGAAACACTGGGGAATTCCCTGGCGGTCCAGTGGTTAAGACTCCGTGCTTCCAATGCAGGGGGCACAGGTTCGATCCCTGGCTGGGGAACTAAGATCCCACATTCCAAGTGGCGCGGCCAAAAAAATAAGAAATGTACACGCCTAATATGCATCCCCCAAAGAAGAGACAGACTAAAAAAAATTTAAAAACACAAAAAGCGAAAGAAAAGAAACACTGACTGGAGGGGGTGGCTCCGACTTTGAACTACCGAGGATGGCCATATGTCCCAACATTTGCACTCTTAGGCCTCAGAAGGGAAAGGATTTGGGGGCTGGCGGGGTTTAGTCCAGCTTCTCTTCACATTCCACTGTCTGAGTAAGCTAGAAAGGAGAGCAGATAAATGGGCGGAAATTAGAATTGATCTCCATGGCAATGACTTGCCTCCGCTGGCTCCACAGATAGATAAGTGTTCAAGAGGGAGCTGTCTGGTCCCACACATTTGTAGATAAATAGACTCTGGGGGGAAAATCGTGCTTTCAGGTACTAATATTATATTTTAGGCCCTTTTAAGGAGAATTTTGTCAGTGATGTAGGCAAGATGAGAACAGCTATAATTATCCAAGACTCTTCAGGCACAATACCTGTTCTGGCTTGAAATACTCAGGCAATTGAGAAAAATTCGTATGTTTCTTGGCTTGAGTTTTCCATACTGGCAGTATATTCTGCTCGGATTCATCCAGTCATTTCCCATCTACACTGTCTCTGGTCTTTTTTTTTTTTTTTTTTGCGGTACGCGGGCCTCTCACTGCTGTGGCCTCTCCCGTTGCGGAGCACAGGCTCCCGACGCACATGCTCAGCGGCCATGGCTTATGGGCCCAGCTACTCCGCGGCATGTGGGATCCTCCCGGACCGGGGCTCGAACCCGCGTCCCCTGCATCGGCAGGCGGACTCTCAACCACTGCGCCACCAGGGAAGCCCCTGTCTCTGGTCTTATCGAAAGTATAGTAAGTTGTCCCACAGGCTATACTTTTCCTCCCATTTGTGCACAGAATGTGAGTCTGTTCAGACCATTGGAATGAACAGATGAACTCAGATCGCCTGAGCCGCGTGAGCTGAGGAGGAGGAGGAGGATTCTGTGAGAGGAATTCTTTGACTCCCAGTATCTTTTTTTAAACTTTATTTTGAGATACCAATAATTTTTAAAAATATATCTCTGTGGCAGCCAGGGTTCATGTCCCAGCTCTGTTAGAAGCTGAGCTCAGGGATTTTCAGTTTCCTAATAAGCACATGCCTTTCCCTCCACTCATCATTTCAATGTAGGTGGTCCCCAGAGGTCCGGCCTTGTCCTTCTCACCCTGGTTACCACCGCTTCCCCAATCCAGGTCTCCAACCCACACCTCTCCTATTTTTCCAACCATTTACTTGCATCACCTCAAACTCAACACATCCCGAGCTGAACTCATCATCTCTGTTCACCCTCCCCCTATACCTGCTATTCATTTTTATTTCACACCTAAGTTTATAACATCACAGTCTACTGAATCCTCCAAGTTAGAGGCCATTGTGTTATTCTTGCTTTCCATATCCATTCACGTCAAATTTGTCTCCTGCACAGCTCATGAAAGAAATAAAATTCCTACCATCCTGCAACATAATATTTTGTGGGGAAGACAAACAATAAACAACCAAATAAATATTAAAAATTATGTTAGAAAACGAAATTAAAGAAAGGGAGTAGAGACTTTCAGAGAGTATATAGTTTTATATAGGGAATTCAGGAAGGTCTTTCTGTGGAAATGCCAATTGATTGGACACTTGAATGAAATGAAGGAAGCCTTGCATTTATCTTGGGGGAAGAGGGTTCCTGACAGAACACCAAGTGCAAAGGTCCTGGGGTGGGAGTATACTTGGTGTGCTGGAGAAATAACCAAGGAGGCCAATGGGGCTGAACAGAGGTGGGGGGGAGGGTAGGAGATGAAGTCAGAGGAGTGGGGTGGAGGGTGAGGTCGGGATTTCTCTCTGTCTATGTGTGAACCTTACTATAAGAGCTCTACAAAGGCTTGTTGAATAAAAAAATAAGAGTTCAAATGAAGAGTGGACAGAGAACTGTTGGATTTTGCAATTTTTATGCATAGATCTATATTCATATGATATCTATTTTGGGGGGGAAATGATTCATATTATGTATTTTGTAGAGGTTGGACTTTTCAGGAATTGAACCTGATATAAAGCCATTTGAGGAAAAGTGCAATAAACGTTTCCTGGTAAATTGCTATGATTTAACGTTCAATATCTTGGGTCAAGTTGGAGACAATGCAAAAGGACCACCCACAAACGTATGTATGAATTTTCCTTCTACCTCCATGAAACCAGTGCATTAAGGAAACTTCCTCCTTATTTTTTTAAGATTTTTAACTTTGTTCTGAGAACTAATTTACTGCTTGCAAATTCCGTTGCTACATGTTACGATAAATTTGACATGGAAGAATTTCATACATGTCTTTTTGCCAGAATAGGAATGTGTTTTCATCTTGAGAGGATTCATGAAAGTCTTACCTATTCAAAATAGCAGGTAGAGTAGGTCGGCTCTTTATATTCAAGAGGGACATGTCTCCAGAACCTGGAAAGTCCTCAAATTTGTAAATTCTACTAGAGAATATGACTTCGGTGAAATTGACTCATAGCCATGAGTAAGGAACACCAAAGCCATGGAGGAACACAGATGCTGTGCAGTTAGCTCCGCCTCACTCACTATTCTCATAGGGTAAATTCATTCTGTTCTTCACAGAAAATTCTAATTATCAGCTGTCACGCATCATTTGAGCTGCTTAGGAATACTTGAAACTATGAATGTAAAATCGCCAGAGACTGCATTTTGTGTTCATCTTTTGGGGGGTTCTAGTTTGTCTTTGAAAAATATCCACAGTGATGATTTATTCTCTTACAAAGTAGCTGTGATGCACTAGCAGACGTTCGGTGTGTAAAGGGTTAATCTTTATGCCATCTGGCATGAAATTTCTCTTTGTGACCAGCTTTCAGATGCCATCTGTGGAGAGGAATCATGTCTTCCAAAATTGCTGATGAGGCAAAGCTTTTGTCAAGTAATTTGATGTTGACTGATATTAGCCCTTATTAAATGTATGATCCAGTAAGCTGTAACATAGCAAAAGGGAAGATTTATTTCTGCTCTGTAATACCGGCATTATTTTTGGGTAATTTCAATAAGCCTATGGAGAATTAAAATTTATTCATAGAACAGTTGAAGTTCTTTAAATGTGGCTTCCGATTTCTACTCATCATTTTAAAAAATTTATAACTTGTGAAATTATACCTGACAGAAGTTAAAATTTGATTGTCTGTTATTTAGAATGCTTTCTTATATGCAAAGGAGCCACAATGCAATTTTAGCTAAATGTTGAACTCAGAAAGGAACTGTAATCACAGAAACTTGAGGAATGAAAAAATAATTATTTTGTAATTTGTGTCCCTGCCCCCACCCCACCTAAAATAAAAGTCATAGTTTAAAAACGTGATGGTTTTCATCCCCAGGTTGAACCCTTTTTTATCAATCTTGCCTTATTTGATGTGAAGAACAATTGTAAGATTTCAGCTGACTTCCACGTAGACCTGAATCCCGCATCTGTCCGTGAAATGCTGTGGAGCCCTTCAACCCAACTGGCCAGTGATGGAAACCCAAGAGGCTCTTCACCAGAGTCTTTCATTCATGGAATTGCTGAATCTCAGTTGCGCTACATAAGGCAGGTAAGGAATGATCTTTTAGCCTTGATAGCACATTCAGAATAAGAAACAGAAACACGCTTGGGTTCCTTCATAGTTTCAGGCCAGTGTTTTCATTTTCATGGGCATTCCATCTCTTGTAAGGTCTGTGTATAGATGTTTTTCTGGTGACTGAAGTTGGAGGGGAAAAAAAGGAAACCAGCAAATATGCTAATAATACACTGGTGAAGTGGGACCGTGATGTGAATCTCGAAGTATTTTGTGAGATGGAATGCAGATGACACAGACACACCCCGTACCCCTGCGCATACTTTTGAGCAAGGCAATAAGTACCTGTAAGACTCGTTTCTTTGAAGAAAAAGTTGACCCTACAATAACCTTCCCTCCCTAACTCCCATTCACGTTCTGAGTAGGTAGTTTTAATGGAGCATACACTCTCTTTATTCAAGGAGTTCTTGTGTCACAGCTGTGATGCTACGCTCCCCTGTCCTCTCTGAGGCAAAGAATGCCCTTTGGAAGGAGCCTAACAGTTCCCTGGCATTTTGACCTCTGATCAGACTGGACACCAGAAGAGGTTAGGCAGAGCAGAATTGATGGTCTGCCTTCTAGACTTTTACAACTGAAAGGAAACTCGAGCGCGGCAGAGAATTAAAGTGGGAAGAAGCCGAACAAAGCAGCTCACATTGTAAGGAGATTTCTTTTACCCTAAATAAAAATGTTGTTCCTTTTTCTTCTGATTATAAAAAGAAATGCATTATCATGTAGAAAATTCGAACAATACAAAAAGTAATAAAGAAGAAAGGAAAAATCACCACCCGTAGACGATAACTATTAACATTTTGGCAAACGTCTTTCTAGGCGTCTCTGTTGTATATATATAAACACATACACATTGCGTATACTCTTTTGTTTTTTTTTTTTTTTTTTTTTTTTTTGCGGTATGCGGGCCTCTCACTGTTGCGGCCTCTCCCGTTGCGGGGCACAGGCTCCGGATGCACGGGCCTAGCGGCCATGGCTCACGGGCTTAGTTGCTCCGCGGCACGTGGGATCTTCCCGGACCAGGGCACGAACCCGTGTCTCCTGCATCGGCAGGCGGATTCTCAACCACTGCGCCACCAGGGAAGCCCTGCGTATACTCTTATACAGACTGTATCATAGTCATGCTGTTTTATACCTACTGTATTTATTCAGCATCGTGTTTATCCCCCTGTATCACTGTCTGGATCAGTCACATTCTTATTCAAGGCTAATCTGTTAGTCCACTGATTTCGCTCATTAGGATATTTCTACTTTGGGGCTATCCTAACGAACACTGCATTATTGCATCCTTGTGCTTACATGTTAGCTCACTTGTTGAATTATCTCCTTAGAATACAGTTCAAGCATTGGGGTTTTCAGGGTCAAAGATTATGCTCATTGATACAGATTGCCCAATGGCAGGGGACTTGACATGTGCTGTCACTCCCCTCTGTGGGCTGTGGATGTGTGGTCGTTTTTCCCCATGTTGCTCCTCATTCCCTTACATCCTCTTAGTTTGTTACTCAGGCTGTGGTCGTCACATACTTGAACATTCCACCGTGACGGCCCGTGCTTCGAAAAGCGAGATTGAGCAAGACAGTATCACGAGTATTTGGGAACCTGCTATTGAATTATATGTTTAAAATTTTCCACACAATGTCAAATAAGTCCTTCTAAGCCAATGATGTCTTTGCTGCATTAGTTCAATGTGCTCAGCTCTCTGTTCAATACAAGAAGTTGAAATTGTGGTTTCAGGTGTCATCCCACTTATAACGTAGGTCAGGAAGAAAATCGGCATTTTTTTGCGTATCTCCTGCGTGCCAGAGTTTTCCACTGGTGTCTCATGGAAACACCACTGTCTTGTGAAATAGGATAATTATTGCTGTCTTGCAGATGAGGAAACTGCTGATCAGGGAGGCTAAGTCAGCTGCCCATCATGACCTGGCTGGCAGTGGTGAAGGTGGGATTTGAGCCTAGGTCTGTTTGAAAGACCTCAGTCAACAACATTAGGCAGTATGTGATTAAGTGCTGCCGTGTATAACACAACGGGAGTGGAGGAGTTTGGAAGGTGAGGAGGGGTCAAGGGTCAGGAGTTGACTTAGAAGGCTGCATAGAAGATGTGGGACGTGAGAGAGGCTTCAAAGGAATAGATGAGAGCTGGAGAGGTGAGAACAATCGGCAGCGGCCTCAAATGGCTTTATCGTTTTGCACCCTTGTTCCAGATCAACTAAAGATACCAGGGAGCGGTCACTTGCTCCAATATTTGAACATTTTCTTTTGAAGAAGGCTTCGTCTTCATCTTCCTCCCGTTTAGGACTAGGATGCAGTACTGTGTAGGGAGAGACTGGATGTTAGCAGATCTGCACGCTAATCTCAGCTTATCAATTTTTTTTTCAGCAATGTTTTTTGCAGTATTTCTCTAGGCACTTTATCTGTATAAAGTCATTTAATTCTTACCACACCCCCAGTAAAGCAGGTCGGTCCTATTCCTATCCCCATTTTATAGATGAGGAAACTGAGGCACAGAGCAGTCAGGTGGCTTACTCAAGGTCACAGAGCTACTAAGACGAGGAGCAGGACCTGAGCCTGGGTCTAGCAGGCTCCAAAGCCCAGCTTTCCCCCCCTCTACTGTACTGCTTCCCTGTCACCCTAGAGACAGGGAAACAGCCTGGTTCCCCAGCATTCCTGGAAAGGGCTGTCTGGCAACCCCGTCACCTCCACCAAGGCTGTTCAGGGGGCGGTATGATCTGTAGAAAGAGGCCGCTCCAGGGCTTGGTGGACAGTGGGGGCTAGCGGGCCATTCTAGGCCCTCCCCATCTGCTCCTTGGAGCAACAAGGTGACCACAGGAAGAGGAGGAAGCTGGGTCCGTTGAGTAGTTTTGCCTTCCTGACACCAAACAGCCACTGTGACCAGTTACTTCACTCTCAGCTGCCTGGCAGTTCCTTCCCAGATGCCCTGACAGAGCTCAGTCCCCCGTGTCCCCCAAACTGACCTGTGGCTTGTGGGCTCCCCGCTGGGGGGCAGCAGGTGTTGGGCGCTAGTGAAAAGGAGGCACTCTGCCGTCACATGCCCTGCCGTGCCCTGGGGGCTAAGTGCTGGGGACTGGGTTGGGGGGACCTGGCCCGTTCTTTAGAGGGAGGGGGCAGTGAAGTGGGTGAGAGTCACCCTCTGGTGGGAGCAGGTCCATCCATGCCTCCTTGGTGGGACAGGAGGGAAGGGCCAGAGGCCTTGTCCTAAAGAGCCAGACTCCCAGCCCACGCAGGATTCCTGGGTGCTCTCCGGTTACCCTTCTGTGTTCCGGGGACAGGGGGAGAGCTCGAAGCCGGTGGGACAAGAGGCGAAGCAACCGCAGAGAGTCTCCCCCTGGACCGGAACCCTGGTCAGTTGGTCAGTGAGCATCTCTGTGCCTCAGCATCCTCATCTGTAAACTGGAGGTAACCATAGTACCTGCATCCGGGGTGACTGTGAGGCTCAGACAACGTGTGCTGTCCCTAGAAAGCACTCGGCCCTGTACCAGGCCCGCCGAGTTGGCTCAGTAAGACGTGGCTGCTACTAAGAGCAGTAGTAACAGTGATAACAGATAAACGAGTGAAAGCAGCTTTCTAATTTTAATCTAAGTGTCCATCAACAGCTGAATGGATAAAGAAGATGTGGCACATATATACAATGGAATATTACTCTGCCATAAAAAGGAAGGAAACTGAGTTATTTGTAATGAGGTGGATAGACCTGGAGTCTGTCATACAGAGGGAAGTAAGTCAGAAGGAGAAAAACAAATACCGTATGCTAATACATATATATGGAATCTAAGAAAAAAAACTGTCATGAAGAGATTAGGGGTAGGATGGGAATAAAACACAGACCTACTAGAGCATGAACTTGGGGATATGGGGAGGGGGAAGGGTAAGCTGTGACGATGTGAGAGAGTGGCAGGGACATATACACACTACCAGATGTAAAATAGATAGCTAGTGGGAAGCTGCCGCATAGCACAGGGAGATCACCTCTGCGCTTTGTGACCACCTAGAGGGGTGGGATAGGGAGGGTGGGAGGGAGGGAGACGCAAGAGGGAAGAGATATGGGGACATATGTATATGTATAACTGATTCACTTTGTTGTAAAGCAGAAACTAACACACCATTGTAAAACAGTTATACTCCAATAAATATGTTAAAAAATAAAAAAAACAAAAAACCAAAACCAAAACCAAAAAAACCCCAAATCCTTTATTCTCTCAGGATAAGTCCCCAACTCTCAAATCATCCTGAATAATTTTAAATTCCCTGAGTTCCCTGTACTATTTCTCACCTTTGGGTCTTGGCTCATATTATCCTTTCTTTATTCCTTTTTTCCTCTTCCTTCTCCTACTCCAAATATTTTCCTCCATATCCTCATATTGTTTGTTAGAAACATTTTAATTATCACCTCCTACAGGAAGTTCTTACTCTTCTCCAAGGCTAGGCTCTACTCCTGAGCCCAGTCTCTTACAACATTGCTGCTTTTATTATTGCAATAATCACATGGTACTATCACTCAGAGACTAGGTAGAGAGTGAGAAGTTTCAGATCAAAGAAATATCCTATTAAAGAAAATATCCGCCCTTTTTATTACCTGACGATTACATATTAAGAATTTATTTTGTTTGTACCTCTCCCTCCCCCACCCCAATATTGTCTCCCCTACTTAGAAACACTAGTTTTTTCTGTACATCTGTAAGTCTGCTTCTTTTTGTTATATTCACTTTTAGATGATAAATATTCGTTGCTTGCATCAGTGTGGGGAAACGGCTGTGTGGGGAAACGGCTGGCGTACTGGGCATATGGGGAACAATTGGCGCGCAGTGAATGTTAGCCATGGCAGTAATTGGTGTTACTGTTCTCGTCAAGCTGTATCGCGTGAGATGTTGGAAGCCTAGGTCAAGAGGCTGAGAGGCTCTGTATCGTCTGGAAGCCCTGGCTGCAATCTTCACCCACTTACTGCATGAACGTCTCTAAGCCTCAGTTTCTTAATCTGTAAAATGTGTATATCGTAGTGCCTGTGTTCAAGGGTTTTTATGAAGACTGAGGGAGATGGTGCACGAAAACTATCTAGCACAGTTATGTGACAATCAGAAAGCATGAGAGTGCACTCAAGGTGCACTGCTCAGCATACCTTCTGTGGGAGCCTCTCGCGCAGTCTGCCAGCTGCATGTCACAGCCCGGGCAGCATGCTCCTGGCAGAACCAAAAATCAAGTTCTGTGATCTTGAGACGCTTTGGGTTACTCTGGCAATAACCAGGTACCGGATGTGCATTACCTCATTTAATCCACTCAAGAAGATTACAAAAGCGCTCTTACTCTCATCATCCCCCATTTCATAGATGGGAAATCGGAGATGTAGAGAGGATACGACTTGCCTAAACCCATAAATGGTGGGGTCAGCATTTGAACCCAGGAAATTTGACTCCCCAAACAGTTTTTAACCACTTTCTTCCATGCTTGCTGCTTGGGAATTCAAAGCTAAATCAGCCATAATCCGGGACCCTTAGAAGCTGCTGGATTTGGGAGAATTACTTAGCGTCCTACACTCGGTTTTCTCTTCTTTCCTGTCTACCTCAGAGGGTTCTTTCTGGAACAGCTACCGTGTCTGAAATGCTTTGAAAACTGGAGCACACCATCTTCACATAGTTGGTAATACACCAAGCAGAAAAATGAAACTTGGTAGAGTCCCAGTGATGGATTTTTTTTTTTCCCTCCGGTATGCGGGCCTCTCACTGCTGTGGCCCCTCCCGTTGCGGAGCACAGGCTCCGGACGCGCAGGCTCAGCTGCCATGGCTCACGGGCCCAGCTGCACCGCGGTACGTGGGATCTTCCCGGACTGGGGCACGAACCCGCGTCCCCTGCATCGGCAGGCGGGCTCTCAACCACTGCGCCACCAGGGAAGCCCCCAGTGATGGATTTTTACACTTGAATTCATTTGTGTGGTGCTCCTTTAAGCAACGGACATAACCAACTAACAGACTCTTTGGAAGACATTATATTTGGAAGGAGCTGAACTGGAACCGGAGATGATATGGTGGTTCCACATGCCTTCAAAGAAAACTCACGGAACTTGGGTTGCATCTACATTAGTACCTGAGATAAAGTGTTTGGGAACAAAAGGAGTTTTGGATCCTCTGTCCTCTACCTTTACGTTGAGAGCACCAGAGCTCTTTAACTGCAGCAAAGGAATGTTTTCTATAGGATGATTCAGTTTTTATGTTAATACAGAGCAGTAAAGTATTTTCTTCCTTCTTAGCTATCATCAGTAGTAGTTAAGTATGAGTGAATTACCCTGGAGTTACAGGCAGTTACGTTTAAAAATGCATATCCGGTTCCGCTTCAGAAATACATGCTATTTTTGCACATGCCGCTTAAGCCAAACAATACACGCTGTACTGATAAAGCCTAAGGATGCACCTCGCAAACTCTCTGAACACAAGAGGCTAAGCAGCCAGGCTGACACCTATGCTTTGGGGACTAATACACGTGAAATTGGTGACAAAATAGAAAATCCATTTTGAAAGGAACGCTGGGAGCCTGGGAAACTGTATGAAAGGAAATGCTATCTATTGCCAGGGCCCTGGACATGTTCCTATGTTGAATATCAACATTCTGTGCTAAACACACCAGCAGGAATCACTAACCAAACAACTGTATATATGAGGTTACATTCAAGAAAAGTCTAACGGAAGGAATTTTTTCCAGGGAATTTTCTCAGTGACGAATCCACATCCTGAAATTTTCCTGGTTGCAAGAATTGAAAAGGTGCTCCAGGGAAACATCACGCACTGTGCGGAACCGTACATCAAAAATTCCGACCCGGCAAAGGTATTTATAGAGATCGTTTGTGAGCATTTCAGCCTGATGTAGAATTTGCCTTTTATTGATATTTTAAATGGTATCATCAATGATTCCTCCCAAAAGAAAACAAAAAACCCAAACCCCCCACAACGTTCTCACAGCATTGCAGTATTTTCTGAAAATGTTGTATACTATGTGAGTATGCATGCTAAGGCTTGAACGTGACTTTTTCCCCTTTTCCTTTATGTCCTTTTTACATGACGATCTGATTTTTGCTTGTTTATCAAAGTAAGAGCTAAAGGCTTTTAGGCAACACCTGTTCAATGATACCGTATCCTTGGCAATAGCTACCCTTTCTTTACTCCCAGCCCTGCAATACAGGCTTAGAATGTCAGAGCTGGGAGGATAAAAATGACCCAGTCCTGCAGTTTCCAAATGCCAGTCTGTACTCAAATTTACTCCTATCTGTGATGAAATGAAAAAAGAAAGACAAGATAGTGAGCCATTCATGAAACCTCAATGTATTTTATTCGAAGGGCTGTCCTTTATTCTGAGATTTTTGCCCTTCCTACTTTTTAAACATTACACCTGTCTGTCTTTCCTGAAACGTTGGCGTATGAAATGGCAGGGATTTTCTTTTTTTTAACCATCCAAGGGCTTTAAATGGCAACCTTCAAAATCGGCGACCCATGTAATCATCCAAATTTCTGGATCATGAATTCCAAACTTTTGGAAATTATTGATCTAATTCTCTTGTCTCATTTTATAAATGAGAAAAGTGAGGCCCAGAGAGGGAAAGCATTTGTGGCACAGTTCATTAGCGGCACTCCAGCTGCTGAGTATTTATAAGAGTTGATCTCTTATATGTAGCATTTAGCTGTGTGTCCAAATAGTGTTTATTAAGTGGGAGATGCTGAGGAGACCTATGACTGATTTGTGGGAAAAGAAACTCTGAACAGTATAGATAGAAGCCTCTAGCATTCTGTATCCCTGGGGGTGAGCATACAGGCAGCATTTTCACAGCCTGTTTAGACTCTATAGGCAGTTAATCTCCTTTGCCATCTCCCAGTGCCTGTGCAAACAGCAATTCCTGCCCACGCTAAACTAAATTGCATTGATTCTTGGTCATTTGACTTTTATCTTGGGAGTAAAAAGGTCAGTGGTACCCAGAACAAACTTCTCCAAAGAATGATGAGTGTCTGCCTGCTCATGTTGTGAAAGGAAATACACATTAAAACTGCTTAAATTTTCCCAGTAGTGGTCTTTGGTGCAAAACATGCCCTACATCTATTTTGTCTGTCTTCTGATATCTCAATGAGGGCTTTGTTGATGAGAAAACACAGAACTTTTAGGAAATACTTTCATCTTGAAAAGTGGGTGGCTGATGTGTGTTGTGTTTTACTTGTAGCTATTTCTATATATTGTTTTCCTAGATTTTGATGTTTTATATCAGCAAATCGGGGCAATTATTTTTCTGGGTGAGTCCCTGGTAGTTTGAACAAATATGATCCTGTCTTCTTATTTCTGCCCTTAGACAGCCCAGAAGGTGCACAGGACAGCTAAGCAAGTGTGTAGCCGCCTTGGACAATACAGAATGCCCTTTGCTTGGGCTGCCAGGTTTGTACAAATATAATCCTGACCCATTTATTCACGCTCATATGTGAAGTTGAGGGCTGTCGTCTTTCCCAGTAGCATTTGGAAGTCTGTTTCTGACAAGCCAGTTACATCTTGGGACAGTTGGGATGTGTCTCAGTCCATTCGGACTTCTATAATGAATTATTATAGACTGGGTGGCTTAAACAACAGACATTATTTCGTACCCAGAGATTAGAAGTCCGAGATTAGGGTGCCAGCATGGTTGGGTTCTGGTGAGGACTGTCTTCCAGGTTTTAGATATCCAACTTCTCCTTGTATCCTCACATGGTAGAACGAGGACCGGCTAGCTCTCTGGCCTCTTCTAAGGGCACTAATCCCATTTATGAGGTCTCCATCCTCATGACTGAATCACCTCCCAAAGGCCCTACCTCCAAATATCGCCTTGGGGATTAGATTTCAACAAATGAACTTCGCGGTGGCATGGGGCCGGGTGGGGGGGAATGATACAAACATTCAGTCTGTAACAGGATATAAGAGTTCTTTCTCTTAGAATTTGCTGTGCCTCAAAGACCTTTCATTTTTTCAAATGTCTTGCTTCAGGGAAATTTTCTTTGGCTTGGGTTACTGATCTGACTGACACCACTTAATTTTATTGCATTTTAAAGCAGAGCTTATTTGCTAAAGTGATGGAATTTTTTTCCAGAAAACCAGAAATTGTAGTGAATTATGTACAGTGTGCCCACTATTTCAGAGTTGGCTGGGTTTATGCTTTGAAAAGCTATCACAGAGTAATTCTGAAAAACATACTAAAAATGAGAAGGCAAAGAATGCTGTTGTTAGTGCAAGTGTATAATTACTTAATAGATTTTCCTGCTTTTTGATGACAAATTTGGCAACCCCTTCAGGGGTAGTCTATTAGGAAGTGTATTATCTATACCACATATCTGATGGTGGGTTACATGTTTTTTCTCCAGATCTTGCAAGTCTACCTACAGTGATGACTTAAAACGTGCTTCTTGCTTACTCCCCCTTTGAAGTACAAGTTCACTGGCTTGTTTGTGGTACAGCCTGTACAGCTCACTGGAACTTCTGGGGAAAGGGCACCATGTTCTGAATAATTCGATCACTTATGTTCAGTGGGTGCTGAGGAGTAGCATAAGGATAGGAGATTCTAAGTTAATTAACTCTTCTGTCACTATTTATAATCATTTCATTTGGGGGAAGGTCTCAAAATGCATTGTATGTTGGTAGACGAAAAGGCCCCTTGTCCTTGTTTTGCAGACGGGTAAGAATGATAGGCAAGGATAGGTCAAGGGCAAAGAGTAGTGGAGGGTGCTATATTTAGGCATTATAGAAGGTGAACTATGGCCTGTAAATATAAGCATGCTTAGTGATGCTCCAGCTGCTGTTGCTGTTATTATTTATAGGAATTAAGTGCTCAGTGTACAAGGCAAAGGTCTAAGTGTTTAATGTATACTTCCTTAAGAGGTGGGTCTTGGGGACTTCCCTGGTGCTCCAGTGGGTAAGACTCCACGCTCCCAATGCAGGGGTCCCGGGTTCGATCCCGCATGCTGCAACTAAAAAAAAAAAAAAAAAAAAAAAAAAAGATCCTGAATGAGGCAACGAAGATCCGGCACAGCCAAACAAACAAACAAATAAATAAATGCATACATACATACCCCACCCCCCAAAAAAAGAGGTGGGTAGTATTCTCCCCCATCTTAGAGACGAGGAAATTGAGTCACTGAAGTAAAAAAAAAAAATCCTTGCCCAAGTTCACATGGCATGTGTGTGAGTATGGCT
The DNA here is from genome assembly GCF_026419965.1 of Kogia breviceps. Classification (NCBI taxonomy): domain Eukaryota; kingdom Metazoa; phylum Chordata; class Mammalia; order Artiodactyla; family Physeteridae; genus Kogia; species Kogia breviceps. The sequence goes on along the minus strand of NC_081330.1, from coordinate 28,942,744 downwards.
CAGCGCTCATGGCATCTGAGTTCAGAGCCCACTCTGGACACCTGTGGCACACTGCCCCCCACCCCCCTTCAGGCCAGAGCAGTAGCTGCTTGATGCTGATTTGCCAGGAGAAAAATAAATTTTAAAATATTCAAAGTTAGAAACTTTGATCCTCAGTTCTGATGTGGAATTATGCTGTTTTTTTTCTACCTGAATTATTTTGGTTGTCAGCAGTTAACAGGAACTCACTCTAAAGGCGTGGCTGGGGTATTTAAAAGGTGTGTAATAAACCCCTGTTTACTGAAAATAAAAGGAGGTATGCGTAGAAGTAGGAACAATAATTAATGCCTCTAACCACATTTTCAGAGGTTCTGCCGGGGGAATTGTGCTTCTGGCCATAGCTGCTTCCGGTGTGTTGGGTGCTTGTATGTTACTTCCTGATTTAGCAGTAGAATAGCTGCTTGAAAAATGGAAGAGGGGGAGGGAATAATTCCAATTCATGTTGGAAACTTTACACATATATTGTAGACTCTATAAATTGATCTTAAATATCTCATTCAATTTTTATCAACTTTATTGAGAGATAATTTACCTTTGATTAAAAGTCACTTTTTTGTGTGTGTGGTACTCGGGCCTCTCACTGTTGTGGCCCCTCCCATTGCGGAGCGCAGGCTCCGGACGCGCAGGCTCAGTGGCCATGGCTCACGGGCCCAGCCGCTCCGCGGCACGTGGGATCCTCCCGGACCGGGACATGAACCCGTGTCCCCTACATCGGCAGGCGGACTCTCAACCACTGCGCCAACAGGGAAGCCCCAAAATTCACATTTTATATGTCCAGCTTGATGAATTTTCACAGATATTTACAGTCATAAAACTACCACCCCAACCAAGACAATAGAACATGTCTGTCACTCCAGAGAGTTTCCTCATATTCCTGTGCAGTCAGCCATCCCAGCCACACCCAGGAAACCACTGACCTTAGATGACTTTTACCTATTCTAGACTATCATGTAAGTGGAATCATGCAGTATGTACTCTTGCCTTTGGTTTCTTTTTTTTTAAGAATTTTTTTTGATGTGGACCATTTTTAAAGTCTTTATTGAATTTGTTACAGTATTGCTTCTGTTTCATGTTTTGGTTTTTTGGACACGAGGCATGTGGGATCTTAGCTCCCCGACCAGGGATGGAACCCGCACTCCCTGTATTGGAAGGAGAAGTGTTAACCACTGGACTGCCAGGGAAGTCCCTGTTTTTGAGTTTCATCCATAATGTTGTATCAGTTGTTCATTTTGAGTAGTATTCCATTGTAAGAATATACCACAATTTGTTTATTCACCTGTTGATGAATATCTGGGTGGTTGCCAGTTTGGGTCTATAACAAATAAATCTGCTGTGAACGTTCAAGTACCATGTGGAAATATGCCTAGGAGTGGAATTGCAGGATCAGAGGGTAGGTGTATGCTTAACTTCGGGAGAAACTGCCAAATTATGTTCCAAAATAGTTTCACCATTTTATATTCCCACCACCACTATTTTATCTTAATTTATCAATACTTTCGAGTTAAAAAATCCCTTCTGTTCCTGTTTTAGACCCATTTTCAAAGATATTCAAGGTTCTCTGGACCTGGATGGGAGATTTTCTCCTTTGTATAAACAAGACAGTAGCAAGCTTTCAAATGAAGACATTCTCAAGTTGCTCTCAGAATACAAGAAGTAAGTGTTTTGGAGTTACTGCAGTAAATCAGTATAATAGATGAATTATAATTTCTTCAAATTCTGAATGTGAGTCATATATGGGAAACATCAAATGCTTCGGAGCATTTGGATTTGGAAGCATTTGGAAGTTTGCAGAAAGTGTAACCAATGCACTTCTTAATCATCTTTTTAAGTATAAAATATTCTTATTTTACATCTAGGCCAGAGAAGACCAAATTGCAGATTATTCCTGGGCAGCTAAACATCACAGTAGAATGTGTTCCTGTGGATTTATCAAGTAAGAACTTACATATTGCAAATAAGCCTACAGAGATATGCTTGAATCTCAGGTTTTTATCTTCTCAGTGTTTTTCTTGAGGTTTACATGGTATATTAGTTTCCTAGGGCTGCTGTGAGAAAGTATTACAAACTGGGTGGCTTAAAACGACCAATTTATTTTCCTGTGGTTCTCGAGGCTAGAAGTCAAAATCAAGGTGTCAGCAGGGCCATGCTCCCTCTGAATGCTCTAAGGAAGAATCATTCCTCGCCTCTCCCTAGCTTCTAGTGGCTTCTGAGTATCCTTGGCATCCTTTGGCTTGTAGCCGCATCACTCCAATCTCTGCCTCTGTCCTCACATGGCCTTCTATTAAGAGCACAAGTCATTGGATTTAGGGCCCACCTTAATCCATTATGATCTCATCCTAACCAATTACATCTGCCAAGACCCTATTTCCAAATAAGGTCACATTCTGAGCTTCTAGTGGACATGAATTTTGGTGGGACACTGTTCAACCCAGGACACATGGTAGATAGTTACCGATTAGGAAGTGAATGAAGTTGATTTTATCAGGTGCTGTTTCATGTATTATATATGATGCTGTGAGTGTACTCCAGTGAGTTTCTGCTCCTTTTGCCTTGGGTAAGTTTCATCAACGAAGGGATCCAAAAGGAGGAGAATCTCTTTTCTTGTCCAGGGAATCTATGATCTCAGGAGACACAAACGACAATTTGCAGGAAATAAAATGACTTGTAAATATTTTAAAAATGTCCAATCTCGGTAATTATGCCACTAGCACAAAGGTAAACATTTAAGCATTGTGATGTTTTTGTTCATCTATCAGATTTACAAAAATGAAGTGGAATTGTCTAATGCTGGCTAGGTTTTGGCCAGGCACCGTCCCCCATCCCGAGTAGGAATACAATTTGGCAGTAGATATCCATGAATGTCCGTAACTAAGGCTTTCCATTTCTGAGATTCTATCTAGCCATTTATTCACCAAATAAGCATTTATTGAGTAAACTTTATTGAATACTTACCAGATGCTTTGAAAGTATGGAGATTACAGTCTAGAAGGAATGACAGACATTAAACAAGAAAACAAATAAATAAATAAGTTCAGTCTGTGGTTGGGCAGGCTGCTTTAACAAGGGTGGCCAATGAAGGCTCACCGTGTGACCCAGCCAGCATGTGGTGATTGGGACTGTACGTTCTGCTCTGAGGGTGTCACATATGTAAAGACCTTGAGGTGGGAGCTAGCTTGGTTTGTATGAACAGAAACGGAGCCAGTGTGGCTCTAGTGTAGTGTGTGACAGGCGCAAGGGAGAGTAGGAGATGAAGTAGGAGAAGTAGGAAAAATGACGTCATGTAGAGAATTGTAAAGACCGTGGTAACTCCTTAAAAGACTGAATTTCATTCCAAGTACCATGAGAAGTCACGAAAAGATTGAAGGAGGAGAGTAGCAGTTGACATTTTAAAACATCTAAGAGTATAATGGATTATTTTTTTCCTGAAGAAATAATTTGAAGTGTAGACAGGAGTTTATGCATAAAGGTGTTCTTTGCGGTGTTGTTTATATGGGGCGGGGGGATTTGGAAACAACCGGAGCCTAACACTGTCAGTGTGGTTAAGGCAATTATGGTATCCAGATACCACGAAACTTTATGCAGCTATGAAAAATGATGTTTACAAAGAATTCATGAAATAAGACATCAGATAAAATGCCAGAAAAAACCAGGATAAAGTTCTGTATCCAGTGGGATTTTTGTGTTGTTATATCAAACATGCATAGGAAGAAGACTAGAAGAAAATATGCCAAAATATTAGCAGTAGTTATCTCTGGGTAGTGAATTGATCACTTGTTTCTTTGTACCTTTACTCTATACCTCCAGATATTCTGTTGTAAGTATCGCTATAATAGAAAACCAAACCCAACAAAAAATATTGTGTGTCCTCAGGTCTGACTCTCCGGGGTCTTCCTTCTCCATCAGTATTGCTCTGCAGCAAGGACCAGCAGTCTTAGAGCCTCTTAAGTGTATGAATAACCTTTACTACAAGGGGCTACCTCAATAACATGTGCTGCTACACCTCTCTGAGGCTTTGTGTTTTCCACTTTCGGGAGGATTGAATTTATTATTAGTAACACATCATAAGATTTGTAGTTTCAAAAGGCTGCCATTATTTCTTAAGTGAAAATTTGCACCTGCACCAAGTTAACTTTTTAAGACTAGCCATGAGCTAATTGGCATGAATTTACTGTTACTTCCCTGATACCAACAGAAATTTGCAGTGAAAGCTAAATTGCAGTCAGAGGAGGAAAAATGTAATGGATTTCTTTGCAGAGTTAAAATTTGTCAAAATTATGATGTGTTATATTTGGCAAATCACTCTACGTTGAGAATGAAACAGCAATCCACGTCTGGTTTGAAGGGGTTTCACTAAAATCAGCATCAGGCTACTTACTCCTACTTGTTCTTCTGGGTTCTTAAAGTGGTTGTATAACTTTTTGTCAATCACTAAGAATTCTATTTGTTAAACTGCTCTTTGAGAACACAAATCATGTATATTTTTATAAACGCAGGAATGTGTTAATGATTGTTATATCTTTGCCTGTTCTTTTTTCTGCTGTAGACTGTATTACGTCTTCATATGTGCCCCTGAAGCCTTTTGAAAAGAATTGTCAAAATATTACTGTGGAAGTTGAAGAGTTTGTTCCAGAAATGACAAAATATTGTTATCCATTCACTATTTACAAAAACCATCTCTATGTATATCCCTTGCAGTTAAAATACGATAGCCAGAAAGCATTTGCCAAGGTACACAGTGTAAACTATACATTTTGGGGTGTAAAATGTTATTTATAATTTTGTTTTGTCACTCATTTTGAATGATGAATCATTTTAGGCAAGGAACATCGCAGTCTGTGTGGAATTCCGGGATTCGGACGAAAGTGATGCTAGCGCTCTAAAGGTTTGTGAAATTGCTAAGCATGCATTTTTAGTAGAGATAGAGATTTTGGTACTCGGTAGTTCCGTATGCTAAGTTTAATGTGTTTAAATGTCAAAGAAAATGTACTAATGCAACAAATGTTATATCGTCTTCTCTACTCTTACACATTAAGTATAAGAATGTGTTAAATACTAAGAAATAACAAATGAGTTAGGAGCATATATAGCTTTAAAAATGGGCACGCTTCACATGCCAGATTTTTGCCTTTGCTCCACTTTGATTTTGCATTGCTCCAATGCCCAGTCACAAGGTCGTTTTCTCCTGTGACCTGACAGCTTATAACGGTACCATCAGGGGACTTTAAACTCCTTTCTCCTTGAAACCTGAACGGGCTTCGAGCTGACAGAAGCACAGCATAACTGCTTTGATCTGAGATATGACTTCTAGTCTGTGGCTGGCGAAATGGTGCCTCCAGACTTGAGTTCGTGATCTACGAAAAGCATCTCAGCATTATCTGATACCGCAATCCTTAAATACCTGTCACTTCACAGTGCCCTTACATTTTCACTCTTTATAGCCGCGTTTTACTTTTGGCTCTTTAGTCCAATAATCAGAGGCCTGAGAGAGAAGTCAGACCGTCTAGCCATCACAAAGTGTTTATCTGGCTTCGCAACTTCTCTAGCTTGAGCCTAAATCAGACAGATGGATGGCAAATCTTCCACTTAAACCACCTCGGGAAAGAGGCTGGAATAGCCCCGATTAAGTCATTGAATGTTCAATAGCTCTGACCTTTGAAAAGAGAGTTTTTTCACAGGGAAAGCTAAGTTAAATTAAGAATTAGCTGGCTCAAATTAGGTGTATGTTCTCTGAATCTTCCTTCAGTGGAGATGAGAATAACTTTTTCTTTGCCCCCATGCGGTATCCTTTTGTATACTTAAAGATTCTTAGGGCTTCCCTGGTGGCGCAGTGGTTGAGAGTCCGCCTGCCGATGCGGGGGACACGTGTTCATGCCCCGGTCTGGGAAGATCCCACATGACGCGGAGCGGCTGGGCCCGTGAGCCACAACTGCTGAGCCTGTGCTCCGCAACGGGAGAGGCCACAACAGTGAGAGGCCCGCGTACCGAAAAAAAAAAAAGAAAAAAGATACTTAGGTTACCCCTCCACAGTGCCTGCAAATTGCCTTCATGACCATATTTAAGGAGAGCTGGCGTTGCACTCACGTGGAGTGTCACTTTCATTTCTTAGCTGGCCCGGAGGCTAGCTCTGAAGTACCCGAGTGAGGCAGTTAGGACCTTGGCACAGTGACTCCAGATATTCATCCTTGAACTTAGGCCTATGGAAGTGAAAAACACACACTGGAAATGAAATCGGATCTTTCCATGGAACCATAGAAAGCCTTCCATTAATTTTACTGGTGTAACAGCAAGCCAGTGACTCTTAAACTGTGGCTCATAAAGTGAGAGAACAGTAAAAGATAGTCTGTAGCTTAATGGACATTCAGTTTCTAATTCCTCGAGGCTAGGAATGGATCTGCTTGCTGTTGGTTCTGTTTTGTTAACTCCTCGCCTTACCCACTGCACAGCGAGCATTCAGCAAATGTTGCTGACCGACTGAGGGGGGGGGACCTTCTCATAATAAGAAGTGCAAATAGCACGAGAGAAGTAAGCTTTCCAGGCCTGGTTGGAGAGTGTTTCCCTTCCAAATGATTAGAAGTGTTCAGCCTCTTACTGTCAGCTAGGTTGGAATTATATTTCTCAGATGGCCGGAAATTCAGAAGCATCCATGCAGCCAAGTAAGGCGATGTCTGGGGTGGTGTCTGGAGTGACTGTAAATGATTTGGAATTTACAGGTTCATGGTGAGAGCTGGGTGGGCTTGGCCGTGACTCTGGGCTCACAGATGCCTCTAACTGTATGTGGTTCCCTAGCATCATGTTTAAAGAGTGGCATTGAGAGTGGTGACTCTGTTTCCTTCTTTTGCAGTGTATGTATGGGAAACCTGCAGGGCCTGTTTTTACCACAAACGCTTATGCTGTTGTCTCACATCACAACCAAAATCCAGAGTTCTATGATGAGGTAAAACGCGTTATTTTGACATTTACAAAACCCAGTGGTGGCTCTTCTTTTTCTCTTTGAATCATTTCCAATATTGTGTCTGCACTTTCACTCCCTGAATGTTTTGTCCCATGAAAATAGAAAATGTCACATCAGAACGAGGGGCCACTGCCTGCTTGGTGCCCTTTGGTGACAGTGGAAGATTGGCCCACCAATTGCAGGGGCTCTGGCATGAGATAATGTAGGAAACAGACACCACACTGGAATGGGGATTCTAGCCCTGACTTTGACAACAGCTGGCTCCGTGACCTTGAGCAAGTCACTTCCTCTTTCTGAGTCTCCATTTCCAAAGCTTTAAAATAAGAAATTTAGAAGGGATTTTCTGAAGGCCCTTTTAGCTCTTTTTTCCTGTGCTTCTGCATGGGAGGGTGCAGCCACTCTATACGTGAAATGCTCCGGGAGACACAGCGGCCTGGCTGGGTCCCCGGAATCCCATTGGCTGCACTAAATGCCTCAGGGCAATGTAGACAGAGGGGGCTGGCACAGTCTCCCGGCCTCCGAGCGCCCTTCTTAAGTCTGCCTTTCTGACCCTGTCCCTGCCTCTCTTTGCTTCTTCCCACTTCCCTGTGTGTCTCTGTGTCCTTTCCAGTGTCTCTCTTAGTGTCTCTGTCACAGCCTCTTCTCATCTGTGTGTAGCCAGCTTATCCAAATGCGCAGACTGCTTTTGATGGCTACATGTCTCCATGTAACCCGGATGTGCATCCCAGGCCAGAAGCTCTGATGTTTCTGCTTCCCAGGTTCCACATCTCCATCCCTGGCTTGGTCTGAAAGCATCCCCGCTGCTGTCCTGATTTCCCCAGGTCCAGCTGCTGTTGTATGGAGGCCTTAAACCCCAGCCTGAGGCTCGCTCATTCCTTCTCAGTCCGGTGCCCCTACTTTCTCCAGGGATGGAGAGAGGAGGGTAGTAGGACTTTGAATTTTCACCACCCAGGGAAGGGAGTATGTCCATATTGATGCTCAGCAGAGCATTAGATACCCAGATGGTCTGGATGCTGTGAGTAGGCATATTCTGTGGTGAAATATACCTACAACAGAAATCAGTTATAACACCAAAACCATCCCTTGTGTGAATGAAAATTAGGCCAGATGTCCCATCACCAAGCTGTTTAATACATCCCCCTCTATAACCAATGTCAGTCACTAGAGAAAACTTGTTCATGTAGTAAGTAGTCCACATTATCTTTAGGAAGTCAGAAATGGACTTTTTAAGCATTCACTGTATATTAACCAGGAAAGTGAGTGTGAGCATGTGTGTGTGTTTGCATGTGTTCCTGTGCAGGTCCACGTATGTGTGTTAAATCAATTAAATCTGTAATCTGTCTCCCATATACTTCCCAGGAGGCATTACAAATAGGCAGTTGGGTTCTGACTGGAAAAGTACTTGGAATGCTTGTATTAAAGTATTAATTTTTAGTAGTAAGATCGTGTGTCAGGATGATATTTTTTATTTATTCAAGAGTAAGGTTGTGTCTTTCTTCTAAAGAAATTTGTATAAACTGTAATTTGTGGATCCCATAATACCACAATGACTTTTTGCATGTTTATTTGTAAAGGCTTAATTTTTTCTTCATGCAGAGGAGGGCAGTGATTTCGAAAAAAGCAGCCTTTCAAATTCAATGCACGTTGTAGATGGATTGCGTTCCCTGACTCACATTGAGTTACAGAGTATCCCTGGGCTGTAAGGATGTGGTTTTGATCCAGTGTTTCAGAAAGTCCTGCTGCAAACTTGAATCCAGGAGAATCCACTGGACTCTCCAGCAAGAGTAATAAATCAGCCCTCACAACCCAAGAGAATATTGTTGTCAAACTGTGAAACTGACCAGAAAAGCATTTGGAATATATTTAAATCGTATCTATTATTTGACCACTTGGCCTGTGATTTAGAAAAGTGTGTCATTGGAAAAATGTGATGAAACAGAGCTAAAGGTCTGACAGTCCAGCTTGACAATGAAAACAAAACGCTATGTGTAATTTTGCTTTCATTTCAGATTAAAATTGAGCTTCCCATTCACCTGCATCAAAAACATCATTTGCTTTTCACTTTTTATCATGTAAGTTGTGAAATTAACACAAAGGGAACAACCAAAAAGCAGGATACAGTTGAAACTCCAGGTACGTGTGCTCTTTAAATGTCTCTCTCTAGAGCTATTTGAAATGCAGTTGTCTTGGCTATATATAACCTCTTTTCATCAAGGTACAGACCACTTCCCCTCACCAAAAAGTACATTTCTGAGTTAAAAGTTCATTGGTGAAAGATGAATTATATGTTCGTTTTATCATTATTTCTACGCGACATCATGTCCAAATGCTTGCCAGTGTACTTAGACTACCACAGGCAACGTAAAGTAATATTGCCCCTCTCAGAGAAACCCATATTGTGATGCAGTGTTTTTGTTATTTCTTTCACGTAGAATAGCCCAGCAACCAGAATTTTCCAGTTTTGCTCACTGAGAAGAGGGACGTGAGCCCAGAGCCATGGAAGTTTTTGAACATGAGGGAGATTGGGGTTCTAGTGAGAGGAGGACAGGTTTAACGGACTAGAATAAGCTTTGGTAGTAAAGCTCCAGTCATGGTCTCATTCAGCAAGGCTTTAGATAAGCCAATGGGAAGCATCCTTAGGAGAACATAGAAGGCCCTAAGAACATGGCCCGTGCCACACCCACTATATCAATATCAGCACCCCCCGGGGATTCAGATCCAAGCTAGCCAGGACCAATCTTTATTTTAATTAATTAATTAATTTTATTTTTTATTTTTTTCACATCTTTATTGGAGTATAATTGCTTTACAATGGTGTGTTAGTTTCTGCTTTATAACAAAGTGAATCAGCTATACATATACATATGTTCCCATATCTCTTCCCTCTTGCATCTCCCTCCCTCCCACCCTCCCTATCCCACCCCTCTAGGTGGTCACAAACCACCTAGCTGATCTCCCTGTGCTATGCGGCCGCCTCCCACTAGCTATCTGTTTTACAGTTGGTAGTGTATATATGTCCATGCCACTCTCTCACTTTGTCACAGCTTACCCTTCCCCCTCCCCATATCCTCAAGTCCATTCTCTAGTCGGTCTGTGTCTTTATTCCCATCTTACCCCTAGGTTCTTCATGACCTTTTTTTTTTCTTAGATTCCATATATATGTGTTAGCATACGGTATGTTTTTCTCTTTCTGACTTACTTCACTCTGTATGACAGACTCTAGGTCCATCCACCTCACTACAAATAACTCAATTTCGTTTCTTTTTATGGCTGAGTACTATTCCATTGTATATATGTGCCACATCTTTATCCATTCAGCTGTCGATGGACACTTAGGTTGCTTCCATGTCCTGGTTATTGTAAATAGTGCTGCAATGAACATTTTGGTACATGACTCTTTTTGAATTATGGTTTTCTCAGGGTATATGCCCAGTAGTGGGATTGCTGGGTCGTATGGTAGTTCTATTTGTAGTTTTTTTTTTTTTTTTTTTTTTTTGCGGTATGCAGGCCTCTCACTGTTGTGGCCTCTCCCCATTGCGGAGTACAGTCTCCGGACGTGCAGGCTCAGCGGCCATGGCTCACGGACCCAGCCGCTCCGCGGCATGTGGGATCTTCCCGGACCGGGGCACGAACCCGTGTCCCTTGCATCGGCAGGCGCACTCTCAACCAGTGCGCCACCAGGGAAGCCCCTGTTTGTAGTTTTTCAAGGAACCTCCATAGTGTTGTCCATAGTGGCTGTATCAATTTACATTCCCACCAGCAGTGCAAGAGGGTTCCCTTTTCTCCACACCCTCTCCAGCATTTATTGTTTCTAGATTTTTTGATGATGGCCATTCTGAACAGTGTGAGATGATATCTCATTGTAGTTTTGATTTGCCCTTCTCTCATGATTATTGATGTTGAGCATTCTGTCATTTGTTTGTTGGCAATCTGTATATCTTCTTTGGAGAAATGTCTATTTAGGTCTTCTGCCCATTTTTGGATTGGGTTGTTTGTTTTTTTGTTATTGAGCTGCATGAGCTGCTTGTAAATTTTGGAGATTAATCCTTTGTCAGTTGCTTCATTTGCAAATATTTTCTCCCATTCTGAGGGTTGTCTTTTGGTCTTGTTTATGGTTTTCTTTTCTGTGCAAAAGCTTTTATGTTTCATTAGGTCCCATTTTTTAATTTTTGTTTTTATTTCCATTTCTCTAGAGGTGGGTCAAAAAGGATCTTGGGGCCCTGGTGGCGCAGTGGTTGAGAGTCCGCCTGCTAATGCAGGGGACACGGTTTCGTGCCCCGGTCTGGGAAGATCCCACATGCCTCAGAGCAGCTGGGCCCGTGAGCCATGGCTGCTGGGCCTCTGTGTCCGGACCCTGTGCTTAAAAAAAAAAAAAAAAAAAAAAAAGGATATTGCTGTGATTTATGTCATAGAGTGTTCTGCCTATGTTTTCCTCTAAGAGTTTGATAGTTTCTGGCCTTACATTTAGGTCTTTAATCCATTTTGAGCTTATTTTTGTGTATTGTTTTAGGGAGTGTTCTAATCTCATACTTTTACATGTACCTGTCCAGTTTTCCTCGCACCACTTATTGAAGAGGCTGTCTTTTCTCTGCTGTATATTCTTGCCTCCTTTATCAAAGATAAGTTGACCATATGTGCATGGTTTATCTCTTGGCTTTCTATCCTGTTCCATTAATCTATATTTCTGTTTTTGTGCCAGTACCATACTGTCTTGATTATTGTAGCTTTGTAGTATAGTCTGAAGTCCGGGAGCCTGATTCCTCCAGCTCCGTTTTTCTTTCTCAAGATTGCTTTGGCTATTCGGGGTCTTTTGTGTTTCCATACAAATGGTGAATTTTTTTGTTCTAGTTCTGTGAAAAATGCCAAGGGTAGTTTGATAGGGATTGCACTGAATCTGTAGATTGCTTTGGGTAGTATAGTCATTTTCACAGTTATGATTCTTCCAATCCAAGAACATGGTATATCTCTCCATCTGTTTGTATCATCTTTAATTTCTTTCATCAGTGTCTTATAGTTTTCTGCATACAGGTCTTTTGTCTCCTTAGGTAGGTTTATTCCTAGATATTTTATTCTTTTTGCTGCAGTGGTACATGGGAGTGTTTTCTTAATTTCACTTTCAGATTTTTCATCATTCTGTGCATTAATTTTGTATCCTGCTACTTTACCAAATTCATTAATTGGCTCTAGTAGTTTTCTGGTGGCATGTTTAGGATTCTCTATGTATACTATCATGTCATCTGCAAACAGTGACAGCTTTACTTCTTCTTTTCCGATTTGGATTCCTTTTATTTCTTTTTCTTCTCTGATTGCTGAGACTAAAACTTACAAAACTACGTTGAATAATAGTGGTGAGTGTGGGCAACCTTGTCTTTTTCCTGATCTTAGTGGAAATGGTTTCATTTTTTCATCACTGAGGATGATGTTGGCTGTAGGTTTGTCATATATGGCCTTATTATGTTGAGGTAAGTTCCCTCTATGCCTCCTTTCTGGAGGGTTTTTATCATAAATGGGTGTTGAATTTTGTCAAAAGCTTTCTCTGCATCTATTGAGATGATCATATGGTTTTTCTCCTTCAATTTGTTAATATGGTGTATCACATTGATTAATTTGGGTATATTGAAGAATCCTTGCATTCCTGGGATAAACCCCACTTGATCATGGTGTAGATCCTTTTAATGGGGTGTTGGATTCTGTTTGCTAGTATTTTGTTGAGGATTTTTGCATCTATGTTCGTCAGTGATATTGGCCTGTAGTTTTCTTTCTTTGTGACATCTTTCTCTGGTTTTGGCATCAGGGTGATGGTGGCCTCGTAGAATGTGTATGGGAATGTTCCTCCCTCTGCTATATTCTGGAACAGTTTGAGAAGGATAGGTGTCAGCTCTTCTCTAAATGTTTGATAGAATTCACCTGTGAAGCCATCTGGTGCTGGGCTTTAGTTTGTTGGAAGATTTTTAATCACAGTTTCAATTTCAGTGCTTGTGATTGGTCTCTTCATATTTTCTATTTCTTCCTGGTTCAGTCTGGGAAGGTTGTGCATTTCTAAGAATTTGTCCATTTCTTCCAGGTTGTCCATTTTATTGGTGTATAGTTGCTTGTAATAATCTCTCATGATCCTTTGTATTTCTGCAGTGTCGGTTGTTACTTCTCCATTTTCATTTCTAATTCTATTGATTTGAGTCTTCTCCCTTTTTTTCTTGATGAGTCTGGCTAGTGGTTTATCAATTTTGTTTATCTTCTCAAAGAACCAGCTTTTAGTTTTATTGATCTTTGTTATCGTTTCCTTCATATCTGTTTCATTTATTTCGGATCTGATCTTTATGATTTCTTTCCTTTTGCTAACTTTGTGGGTTTTTTGTTCTTCTTTCTCTAATTGCTTTAGGTGTAAGGTTAGGTTGTTTATTTGAGTTGTTTCTTGTTTCTTTTGGTAGGATTGTATTGCTATAAACTTCCCTCTTAGGACTGCTTTTGCTGCATCCCATAGGTTTTGGCTCATCGTGCTTTCATTGTCATCTGTTTCTAGTTATTTTTTGATTTCCTCTTTGGTTTCTTCAGTGACCTCCTGGTTATTTAGTAGTGTATTGTTTAGCTTCCATGGTTTTGTATTTTTTTTTTTTTTTTTTTTTTGCGGTATGTGGGCCTCTCACTGTTGTGGCCTCTCCCGTTGCGGAGCACAGGCTCCGGACGCGCAGGCCTAGCGGCCACGGCTCACGGGCTTAGTTGCTCCGCGGCATGTGGGATCTTCCCGGGCCAGGGCACGAACCCGTGTCTCCTGCATCGGCAGGCGGATTCTCAACCACTGCGCCACCAGGGAAGCCCGGTTTTGTATTTTTTTACAGATTTTTTCCTGTAATTGATATCTAGTCTCATAGCATTGTGGTTGAAAAAGATACTTGATACTATTTCAATTTTCTTCAATTTACCAAGGTTTGACTTGTGACCCAAGTTATGGTCTATCCTGGAATATGTTCCATGAGCACTTGAGAAGAAAGTATATTCTGTTGTTTTTGGATGGAGTGTCCTATAAATATCAATTAAGTCCATCTTGTTTAATGTATCATTTAAAGCTTGTGTTTCCTTATTTAATTTCATTTTGGATGATCTGTCCATTGGTGAAAGTGGGGTGTTACAGTCCCCTACTTGATTGTGTTACTGTCAGTTTCCCCTTTTATGGCTGTTAGTATTTGCCTCATGTATCGAGGTGCTCCCATGTTGGGTGCATAAATATTTGCAATTGTTATATCTTCTTGGATCGATCCCTTGATCATTACGTAGTATCCTTCTTTGCCTCTTGTAATAGTCTTTGTTTTAAAGTCTATTTTGTCTGATATGAGAATTGCTACTCCAGCTTTCTTTTGATTTCCATTTGCATGGAATATCTTTTTCCATCCCCTCACTTTCAGTCTGTATGTGTCCCTAGGTCTGAAGTGGGTCTCTTGTAGGCAGCATATATATGGGTCTTGTTTTTGTATCCATTCAGCCAGTCTATGTCTTTTGGTTGGAGCATTTGATCCATTTACATTTGAGGTAATTATCGATATGTATGTTCCTATTCCCATTTTTTGAATTGTTTTGGGTTTGTTATTGTAGGTCTTTTCCTTCTCTTGTGTTTCCTGCCTAGAGAAGTTCCTTTAGCATTTGTTGTATAGCTGGTTTTGTTGTGCTGAATTCTCTTAGCTTTTGCTTGTCTGTAAAGGTTTTAATTTCTCCGTCAAATCTGAATGAGATCCTTGCTGGGTAGAGTAATCTTGGTTGTAGGTTTTTTTCCCCTTCATCACTTTAAATATGTCCTGCCACTCCCTTCTAGCTTGCAGAGTTTCTCTTGAAAGATCAGTTGTTAACCTTATGGGGATTCCCTTGTGTGTTGTTTTTCCCTTGATGCTTTTAATATTTTTTCACTGTATTTAATTTTTGATAGTTTGATTAATATGTGTTTTTGTGTGTTTCTCCTTGGATTTGTCCTGTATGGGACTCTCTGTGCTTCCTGGACTTGATTAACTATTTGCTTTCCCATATTAGGGAAGTTTTCAACTATAATCTCTTCAAATGTTTTCTCAGGCCCTTTATTTTTGTCTTCTTCTGGGACCCCTATAATTCGAATGTTGGTGCGTTTTATGTTGTCCCAGAGGTCTCTGTGACTGTCCTGAATTCTTTTCATTCTTTTTCGTTTATTCTGCTCTGTGGTAGTTATTTCCACTATTTTGTCTTCCAGGTCACTTATCCGTTCTTCTGCCTCAGTTATTCTGCTATTAATCCCTTCTAGAGACTTTAAAATTTTATTTATTGTGTTGTTCATCATTGTTTGTTTGCTCTTTAGTTCTTATAGATCCTTGTTAAACGTTTTTTGTATTTTCTCCCTTCTATGTTCAAGATTTTGGATCATCTTTACTATCATTATTCTGAATTCTTTTTCAGGTAGACTGCCTATTTCCTCTTCATTTGTTAGGTCTGGTGGGTTTTTACTCTGCTCCTTCATCCGCTGTGTGTTTCTCTGTCTTCTCATTTTGCTTAACTTACTGTGTTTGGGGTCTCCTTTTTGCAGGCTGCAGGTTCGTAGTTCCCGTTGTTTTTGGTGTCTGTCCCCAGCGGCTAAGGTTGGTTCAGTGGGTTGTGTAGGCTTCCTGGTGGAGGGGACTAGTGCCTGTGTTCTGGTGGATGAGGCTGGATCTTGTCTTTCTGGTGGGCAGGTCCACGTCACGTGGTGTGTTTTGGGGTGTCTGGCCTTATGATTTTAGGCAGCCTCTGTGCTAATGGATTGGGCTGTGTTCCTGTCTTTCTAGTTGTTGGGCATAGGGTGTCCTGCACTGTAGCTTGCTGGTTGTTGAGTGGAGCTTGTTCTTGGCATTGAGATGGAGAGCTCTGGGAGATTTTCACCGTTTGATATTATGTGGAGCTGGGAGGTCTCTTGTGGACCAACGTCCTGAACTTGGCTCTCCCACCTCATAGGCACAGCCCTGACGCCTGGCTGGAGCACCAAGAGCCTGTCATCCACATGGCTCAGAATAAAAGGGAGAAAAGAAAGAAAGCAAGCAGAAGATAAAATAAAAATAAAGTTATTAAATAAAAAAAAATTATTAAAAGAATTTTAAAAAGTAATTAAAAAAAAGAAAGAAAGAAGAGAGTAACCAAACCAAAAAACAAATCCATCAATGATAGCAAGCGATAAAAACTATACAAAAAACCCCCCAAAACCCCCCAAAATGGACAGACAGAACCCTAAGACAAATGGTAAGAGCAAAGCTATACAGACAAAATCACACACAGAAGCAGACACATACACACTCACAAAAAGAGAAAAAGGGAAAAAAATTATATATATATCTTTGCTCCTAAAGTCCACCTCCTCAATTTGGGATGATTCGTTGTCTATTCAGGTATTCCACAGATGCAGGGTACATCAAGTTGATTGTGGGGATTTAATCCGCTGCTTCTGAGGGTGCTGGGAGAGACCTTCCCCCTCTCCTCTTTGTTCGCACAGCTCCCAGGGCTCAACTTTGGGTTTGGCCCCACCTCTGCGTGTAGGTCGCCTGAGGGTGTCTGTTCTTTGCTCAGACAGGACGAGGTTAAAGGAGCAGCTGATTTGGGGGCTCTGGCTCACTCCGGCCAGGGAGAGGGAGGGGTACGGATGCGGGGCGAGCCTGCGGCGGCAGAGACCGGCGTGACGCTGCACCAGCCTGATGCGTGCCATGCGTTGTCCCGGCGAAGCTGTCCCTGGATCCGGGACCCCGGCAGTGGCGGGCTACACAGGCTCCCGGGAGGGGAGGTGTGGAGAGTGACCTGTGCTCACACACAGGCCTCTTGGTGGCGGCAGCAGTAACTTTAGCGTCTCATGCCCGTCTCTGCGGTCCGCGCTGATAGCCGCAGCCTGTCTCTGGAGCTCCTTTAAGCGGCACGCTTACTCCCCTCTCCTCGTGCAGCAGGAAACAAAGAGGGAAGAAAAAGTCTCTTGCCTCTTCTGCAGCTCCAGACTTTTTCCCGGACTCCCTCCCGGCCAGCCGTGGCGCACTACCCCTTCATGCTGTGTTTTCGCCGCCAACCCCAGTTCTCTCCCTCGGATCAGACCGAAGCCTAAGCCTCAGCTCCCCGCCCCCGCCCGCCCCGGCGGGTGAGCAGACAAGCCTCTCGGGCTGGTGAGTGCTGGTTGGCACCGATCCTCCGTGTGGGAATCTCTCTGCTTTGCCCTCCGCACCCTGTGGCTGCGCTCTCCTCCGCGACTCCAAAGCTCCCCCTCCACCACCCGCAGTCTCCGCCCGCGAAGGGGCTTCTAGTGTGTAGAAACCTTTCCTCCTTCACAGCTCCCTTCCACTGGTGCAGGTCCCGTCCCTATTCTTTTGTCTGTGTTTATTCTTTTTTCCTTTTGCCCTACCCAGGTAGGTGGGGAGTTTCTTGCCTTTTAGGAGGTCTGAGGTCTTCTGCCAGCATTCAGTGGGTGTTCTGTAGGAGCTGTTCCACATATAGATGTATTTCTGATGTATCTGTGGGTAGGAAGGTGATGTCCACATCTTACTCTTCTGCCATCTTGAAGCTCCTCTCTATTTATTTATTTTTGGCTGCATTGAGTCTTTGTTGTGCGCAGGTCTTTGTTGCTAAGCACGGGCTTTCTCTAGTTGCGGCGAGTGGGGGCTACTGTTTGTTGCAGTGCGCAGGCTTCTCACTGCGGTGGCTTCTCTGGTTGTGGAGCTCGGGCTCTAAGTGCGCGGGTTTCAGTAGTCGCGGCTCACGGGCTCTAGGCGCACGGGTTTCAGTAGTTGTGGCTCTCGGGCTTAGTTGCTCCGCGGCATGTGGGATCTTCCTGGACCAGGGAGCGAATCCGTGTCCCCTACACTGGCAGGCAAATTCTTAACCATTGCACCACCAGGGAAGTCCCTGGACCAATCTTAAATTTGTTCATTTGTTCATTCACTCAGCAAATATGTCTGCATATGTATTATGTACAAGATATTATAGGAGGTACTATGGAGAATACAGTGCAGAACCAAACATAGATCTCATCTAAGGTGAGCACGTGATCTAGTAGGGGAAATGAGACCTATGTAGACATTTATAACACAAGATAGAAAGTAGTAGTTACCAAGAAAATGGTGCTATGTGATGTCAGAGAAGAGCGAGTTATTACTTCAGCTGGTGGAGGGACAAGTGGCTGGGAATTAGGTAAGGCTTCCAGGAGGAGATGGTGTTTGGGTGAGGCCTTAAAGCGCAGGGTAGAGTTTGATAATGCAGTGATGGCAGGAAGGTAGAGGATTCCAGGATGAAGGAACAGCTGGTACAAAGGCAGAGTATTGAGGGGTCTAGACAGGGAACCACAAGTAACTCAGTAGGATCAACGCACAGGGTACTGGGGAGGGAATCATAGGATGCCAGGTTGGAAAGGAGGCGTCAGATGGTGGAAAGCCCAGAATGCCGGGTTGTGGGTTTGATTTTATTCTGTTAGAAATAAGGAAATACTGGAGGGTTGTAAACACCAGTAAGAGCTGTTTTGCAGGAAATCTAATCAGGCAGCAATATATAATGGGTGAGGTGAGTTGGAGCAGGAAGAAGGAAGGAAGGAGGAAACACCAGTTAGGGGGCTATTTCTGAAGTCCAGGAGAGAATGGGGGCCGCACTATGGCTGTAACGGGGGGGGGATGGAGGAAAAGAGAATTGCAGAGGAATATACTGAACCTGGCAAGTGATTGGCTACTAGAGAGGTAATTCAAAGTTAGCACTAAAGTTTCAAAACTGGAAAGAAGGTATTGCCAGGTAGCAGAATTGTGGGTAGGGATGGTAGGTTTTGACTGATGTTGAGTTTGAGGCGCTAGTGAGACATCTGAGTGATGCCCCGCACACAGCAGGACTGAATATTAGGAAGTTCCCTTTGTGGATAGGGTGGTCCTCTTTTAGATCCCCATAGAAATTGTAGTTCATTCAGGGTAGGGACCTTGCAGGTTGAGAAGAAATCGGGCAGAATGATGAGAACCTATGACAGTGCACCTCCTGAGCAACAAATGACTGTTTCCTTATCCAGCTCCGGTTGCGGAGCACAGGCTCCAGACGTGCAGGCTCGGCGGCCACGGCTCACAGGCCCAGCCGCTCCGCAGCATGTGGGATCTTCCCGGACCGGGGCACGAACCCGTGTCCCCTGCATCGGCAGGCGGATTCTCAACCACTGCGCCACCAGGGAAGCCCCACTCATCACTTTTTAAAAAACATATATTAAAATTTTTTTGAAGTATAGTTGATTTACAATGTGTCAGGTATACAGCAAAGTGATTCAGTATATACACACCTACATATATATATATATATATTCTTTTTCAGATCCTTTTCCATTATAGGTTATTACAACAAGATATAGTTCCCTGTGCTATACAGTAGGTCCCTGTTGTTTATCTATTTTATATAGAGTAGTGTGTATCTGTTAATCCGAAACTCCTAATTTGGCCCTCCCTCCCCACCACTCATCACTTTTAACTGTCCATCCTTTAAGTGGTTTCACATCTTTGAGCCAGATGGCTTGTGCTTGACATTGTGCCTTGATAGCTTCCAAGTGTGCTAGATGAGTTTTGACTGCAGGACACCCTTGGCCATGCTCTGATTGATTCACAGTACAAAATACTGCCAAGCAATTGTCCATAGAGACAGAAAGGAGATCAGTGGTTGGCCGAGACTGGAAGAAGAGGGGAAATAGGGTGTGACTTCTAAGGGGAAATGAAGTTCCTTTTTGGGGTGATGAAAAAGTTCTGGAATTAGATAGTGGCAATAGATGCACAGCTCTGTGAATATATTAAGAACCATTGAATTGTATACTTAAAATATTCAGTAGATGAATTGTATGGCATCTGAATTATATCTCAGTAAGAATTTCTATAAGGAAAAAAAAATGTTGCCTAAGAAGAAGAAATATCTTTCCCCACTTTCTGGACTGGAAACCTTTTGTCATTTGTCTAATTTTCAGTTAAACTACTTGGACAGAGTCCTTTTGCATGGTTTTTCTGCTTATGTTACTCTCCTGCTTTTTCTAAAAGAAGATCTCTGGGTAGAGCATTTCTGAAGTTGGACTAGTAAGATGCCCTTCAGGCATGTTTCAGCATCTGAGAAAGCCAGTCTGCTTAGGGAAAGCAACATATTAGTCTCTTTAAGAATTAAAGCGGACTTCCCTGGTGGCACAGCAGTTGAGAGTCCGCCTGCCGATGCAGGGGACACGGGTTCGTGCCCCGGTCCGGGAAGATCCCACATGCCGCGGAGCGGCTGGGCCCGTGAGCCGTGGCCGCTGAGCCTGCACGTCTGGAGCCTGTGCTCTGCAACCGGAGAGGCCACAACAGTGAGAGGCCCGCGTACCGCAAAAAAAAAAAAAAAGAATTAAAGCATTTGCCAAATTAAAAACGTGAATGAAAACATTCTAACCAGATTTGTGTTGACTTCTGTGCTCACAGTGTAAACACACGCTCTCGTGCACACACAGACACACACACATGCACTCACGCAAAGTATTTCAAAGCATCTGAAAGCAATGGCTTTCAAAAGTACTCTCCAGCCGACACCCTCTCTCATATGCCAGAACTCAGTCCAGAGCAAGCTTTTTTACAGCTGAGTTATAAACACTTGAAGCCCAGAGTAATCTCTATAATGGAAATACTGACATCGCTTGACTTGAGCAACACAGATGGCTCTGGCTTTTTTAGCTAGAACATGATGAGTTTTCTAATAGGAAGCCAAGAGGCTCTTTGGGGGTAGAACTGTTAAGAAATGTAGAGACTGGGAGGAAAATCTCTCAGTGGATTGCAGTTGTAAGCACTGTGCCCTGGCTACATTCTCCTACTACCCCTCTTGCTTCTGTAATCAGGAAAAGTGCCCAGATAAATACTGCCTTGTATAAATATGGAATGTCACCTTGACTTGTGACCTTAATTTTCTGCAGTCCCTTGCTTACCCTAGGGTTGCTGGAAGCAACAATGGTCATTGTTGTCTCAGATATGAGAGTCCGTAAGGATGGACAAGAGACATCTGAATCGTTTAAAAAATAAGTCTACCAAAAATTCTCCCCCAATGTGTCAAGATAATGAAATTGATGCGCTTTAAAAGTTTTCAAGTGTTTTGGTATATTAGCTCACTTTGGTCTCTCAGTCGCTCTGTTTGATAGAAGAGCTGTGTGTTGTTCCCATCATTATAGTCAAGGAGGTCGCATGAATAATCTGTTAGTGGTCAGGCTAGGATTAGGAAGCGATCCAAACTCATTGTTCCTTCCCCAGTACTCGGATGCCCAACACCTAGACTCCCACATACAGACCTGCCCTGCTCCGCAGTGACCAGACATTGGTGTAGCTAATTGCATTTGCACTTTCATTTCTCATGGTTGTTTATTGTCTTGGCAGTTGGCTTTGCCTGGGTACCTTTGCTGAAGGATGGTAGAATCATCACATTTGAGCAGCAGCTGCCAGTTTCCGCTAATCTTCCCCCAGGCTACTTGAATCTGAATGATGCCGAATCAAGAAGGGTAGGAAAATATCTGTATTCGTTGAAGTAATCATGATGAAATGTTTTTTCCCCCTCTTCTAAAAAAACTGTATTGAAGTATAGTTGATTTACAGCACTGTGTTAATCTCTGCTGTCTAGCAAAGTGATTCAGTTATACATACATGATGAAATGTTTAAAAAGTCGAATACTGTTGGCATAGTCGATAGTTTGGTCTGGTTGATAGCTACTCAGAGTGTGGTTTGAGGGCCGGTGCTGGTCCACGACAAAAGATAAGTATAGAAAATGAGTGTTGAGAAGCTTTGTATAGTGATTTGACAAAGTAACCTCATGTCTGTTGATTCTAATAACGATTTTTTAAATGGGACTTCGATTTTGTGCATCATGAGAAGAATTCATTTCTTTAGTAATTTTTATTGTCATTTGGAAAAGTATCAGCCTGCAAAGGATTGGAAATTCAAAATGGTTTAGGATACATTTATTCTAAAGGCAGGTTCTTTTCTCCAATAATTCCCTATGTGCGAAACGAACACATTTGTTTCCGAAAGAAAATGTTGAAATGCATAAAGGCGTTATATGTTGCTCATCTATCCATTGCTATGGTACAGAAACTCATGTGTGTGTTTTCTCTTCACAGCAGTCTAATGTGGATATTAAGTGGGTAGATGGTGCAAAGCCTTTGTTGAAGATTAAAAGTCACTTGGAGTCTACCATTTATACTCAAGTAAGTTTCATCACCTGAATTTTGTCAATTTTAATACTTGAGTATATTTCTGGATTAAAATAGACTATATTCGGTTCTACAGCCTTAGAGAAGTTGTGGCCTGAAAGACTTTCTCATTAGTAATAACAGCTCAAATTTAAAAATTTTTCTCAAATTACCAAATCCTTTTACCTATTAATGGCCTTTTTCTGTTTCAGGATTCTGTCCAGTATAGCGTGTTACATTTAGTTGTCATATCTCCTTAGGCTCTTCTTGGCGGTGACAAGTTCCGAGACTTTCATTGTTTTGGGTCACCTTGTCAGTTTTCAGGACTACTGGTATTTTGTAGGATGCCCCTCTGTTGGGATTTGTCTGACATTTTTCTCATGGTTAGACTAGAGTTGAACACAGAAATTTGCAGTCAGTGGATCATGGCTGGCTACTACAGTTTGCCCGTAGCCTAGGCATCCATGAAATTAGGGTCAAGTATCTGTGAGATGCCTCAAGCACAGTTTGAAAAATCATGGATGGAGAAGGTGAAGTCCACGCTCTTTGGTGTGGCCTACAAGGTCCCTTCATCATTTTAGAGGAAAAGAAACTGAGGCTCGCTCGGGTTAGATGATTTACCCAAGGTCACACAGGTAATAATTAGAGGAAGCAGGTCAAAATCCGAATTTCATGATTCTGGTTCCTGATACAGTCCATGCCGTCCACAAATTCAATATCTGTAGATTCCATACAGGGCCGCTGGACACTGGCCAGTGCAGGGCCAGGGTACATTGGGCACTGAATGCCTGAGACTTGTTCTGGTGACTCTCTGCTGCTACGTTTTCTGCATCTGTCAATTCAGACCTCTCTTCCTGCTCGTTTCATTAAAATATAGAAGCAGCCCAACTTCAGAGGCTACACTAGCTAAAAAAGAGATTAAACAAATGTGTGACTACTTGGGCATAAATGGTGACCTACCTGGTGTGCTTAGGTACATGCTGAATGTGCCTGGTTTTGCTGCTTTGTGTGATGGTCGAGAGGACCATGGGACTCATTTAATTTTTTTTTTTTTTTTTTTTTTTTTGTGGTACGCGGGCCTCTCACTGTCGTGGCCCCTCCCGCTGCGGAGCACAGGCTCCGGACGCGCAGGCTCAACGGCCATGCCTCACGGGCCCAGTTGCTCCGCGGCATGTGGGATCTTCCCGGACCGGGGCATGAACCCGTGTCCCCTGCATCGGCAGGCGGACTCTCAACCACTGCGCCACCAGGGAAGCCCCATGGGACTCATTTAGGAACATGCATGTTGGTAGCTGCAGGTGCCGAGTCTGGCCATTAGAAGAGCCAGGGAAACAGGTTTCCAAGATTCCGGGGTGGTGGGGTGTGGTGCGGGGGTAGAGCCTGTGCTTTTCAGGTGGGAGGGAGGGAGGGAGACGCAAGAGGGAGGAGATATGGGGATGTATGTATACGTACAGCTGATTCACTTTGTTATACAGCAGAAACTAACACACCATTGCAGAGCAATTATACTCCAATAAAGATGTTAAAAAATAAAAAAAAATTTTTTTTAATGAATCAAATTTCATACGGCTGTGTCCATTTGTTTTTCAGGATCTACACGTGCACAAATTCTTCCATCATTGCCAGCTGATTCAGTCAGGCTCGAAAGAAGTTCCAGGGGAGCTCATTAAATATTTAAAGGTAAATGAACAGTAGCTTTCTGTGAAAGGTTTGTTTTTCATGTCGTTCGGTTGCCACATTTTTTGACATGGGGAAAAAAAAAAATCAAACGAACCCTTTAAAAATACTTTTGGCTGTGTATCCTCAAGAGAACACTTTCTATTACGTGCTTTTCCATCAAGGGGCTGTTTAGAAGCAGACTGCAGAATTGCTACATTAGGAAGAAAATGTTTTAGCCAGAATTCGTTGACATAGTTTTGAAAATGTCATGAAAATGTTTATTTCAGTTCCATAAATTGATTTTTCCAGGCCTTTTCTCATCTTGCCGATGGCCTGGTAAAGGTGGGGAAAGCTTGGGGAAAAGGGCCAGGAGAAATGGAGTCACTTTTGCTTGGAATGAAATCTGAAATGATTCCTGTGTTCATAGGTGAAAGATTATCAGAAGGGTCAGCTAAAAAAAGAGAACCTAGTTTCTGCATGTTGCATAGGAGGGAGTCATAAGTAATGCTATATTTTATCAAGTGTACTGAGAATCCAAGACTCTATTTATTCCCTAATGTGGTAGGACAGGGCGCACGTCATGGGACCCAGCTAACAGTGACTTTTTTTTGTTTGCTACTTCAATAGATCAGCCATGGCCAGTCTGAAGCATTTTTATTTTAAATGAAGCCTCTACAGGATTTCCCTTTACGCATATGTTAATAGTGAATGATATTCTCAGGAAATGAAAAGGTTCATTTCTTTCAGAGAGGTAGTATGACATGAGGTAATACACGGATGGGTTCTGGAATCACAAACTGAGTTTGTGTCCCAGGTCTGTCACTTATTAGCTCTGTGATTGACCTTGACCAACTTACTTAACTTCTCCAAGACTTTGTTTCTTCTTCTCTCACATAAAGATAAAAACCTACTTGTAGTCATGAGAGAAATGCAGATCAAAAGTACAATGAGGTATCACCTCACACCAGTCAGAATGGACATCATCAAAAGCTCTGCAAACAATAAATGCTGGAGAGGGTGTAGAGAAAAGGGAACCCTCTTGCACTGTTGGTGGGAATGTAAATTGATACAGCCACTATGGAGAACAGTGTGGAGGTTCCTTAAAAAAAGTTAAAATAGAACTACCATATGACCCAGCAATCCCACTACTGGGCATATACCCTGAGAAAACCATAATTCAAGAAGAGTCATGTACCACAGTGCATTGCAGCTCTATTTACAACAGCCAGGACATGAAAGCAACCTAAGTGTCCATCAACAGATGAATGGATAAAGAAGATGTGGCACATATATACAATGGAATAGTACTCAGCCATTAAAAAGAAATGAAATTGAGTTATTTGTAGTGAGGTGGATGGACCTGGAGTCTGTCATACAGAGTGAAGTAAGTCAGAAAGAGAAAAACAAATACCGTATGCTAACACATATATATGGAACATAAGAAAAAAAAAAGGTCATGAAGAACCTAGGGGAAGATGGGAATAAAGACACAGACTGACTAGAGAATGGACTTGAGGATACGGGGAGGGGGAAGGATAAGCTGTGACAAAGTGAGAGAGTGGCATGGACATATATACACTACCAACTGTAAAATAGATAGCTAGTGGGAAGCAGCCACATAGCACAGGGAGATCAGCTCAGTGCTTTGTGACCACCTGGAGGGGCGGGATAGGGAGGGTGGGAGGGAGGGAGACGCAAGAGGGAAGAGATATGGGGATATATGTATATGTATAGCTGATTCACTTTGTTATACAGCAGAAACTAACACACCATTGTAAAGCAATTATACTCCAATAAAGATGTTAAACAATAAAACAAACCAAAAGCAAAAAAAAAAAAAAACCACTTGTAAGGTGGTTACGAGGCCTCAGTGGGATAAGGCATCTGCTATATAGTATTCATTCATTCCACACTTTTTTCTTGAGTGCATCCTATGGGCCAGGCTTCATTCTAAACATTGGGAGGATAAATGAAAGAAACGAACAATATCCCTGTTTTCAAGGAGCTTACTTTGTTGTGGAGACAGCTGGACAATAAACACATAAACGAATAAATGGATACACACACACACACACACACACACACACACACACATATACACATACAGTGGTCCCTCTGTATCCTCGGGGGATTGGTTCCAGGACCCTCCATAGATACCAAAGTCCAAAGATGCTCAAGTCCCTTGCAGTCAGCTCTCCGTATCCAAGATGCAGAACATGTGGATATGGAGGGCCGACTGTGTATGTCATGTCAGGTGGTAATAAGTGCTGTAAAGAAAACCAAAACATAGTGAAGAGGAGTAGGAATGATAAGGAGTCCCTCTATTCGATCAAGTGTCAGGGGAGAGCTCTCCAGTAAAGCGATGTTTGACAGAGACCTAAGGGAAAGGCGAGTGCCAGCTATATGGACTTCTCGGGGAGAGCTGGGAATAGCAAGGGCAAAGGCCCTGAGGAGCTTGCTTGGTGTGTTCGAGAACAGCCGGAGTTCCAGTGTGGCTGGCCCACAGAATGGTAGGCCCTCACCTTGGAAAGGTAGCTGGGTTGCTGGTCAGGTCAGGCCTCCTAAGCCATGATGAGGAGTTGGAATTGTATCCTGAATGAGATGGAAAGCCTTGAACAGAGGAGTGACATGATGTGACTTTGGTTTTCAAGTATCGTTCTGCCTACCGTACAGAAAATATATTGTTGGAAGGGTAGAATCAGGGAGGTAGCCGATAAATGGTGGCTACGATTCTTAATTATCATCAAGAAGTATCGTAGTCATCTAACTTCAGATCCTTTTCTTGGGTAATGCCTAGAACTCCCGCTCTACGTGTGAATGAACGCATTGTCTGTTGAGATCATTGTCTTTTTCTTCCAGTGGGGAAGCTTTGTAAACGTTTTAACAGAATTGAACAGAACACCATTTTCCTATAGTGGTATTCTTAGAACGGAGGGGAAAAAAAGGTACTCATATTTGCGTTTTTAAGGGTGCGGAATTTCTGGTATCTATGTGACCTATGCTTGCCCTCTAGTGGCAGTGAATGAAATGCCATGTGATTATAGAAAGAGCCCAACTCCTGTATGGAATGTTAGCGCTGAAAAAGGGATCTTTAGCAATTTTGTTTTACAGATGAGGAAACTGAGGACCGAGGAGAGTGATTTGCCCTGTGGTCATTCTGGTTACTAGCACAGCTGAGCCAAGCCTGTCTCTTGATGTGTCTCTTGACTCCTAGTCCTGTTTTCTTTCTATCAAACCTTGCTACCTGTTGTCCTTGTAAATGACAGTGTTTCGTCACTTCCTTCAACCATCTACATGTTGAGCTCTTGTTATGTGTTCAGTATTTCCCTAGATGCCGTGGGGCTTGCACAGAAGAATAACTTAGGCTCACTGTCCGTAGGGATCTTATAACCAGTCCGAGAGACAGGATCCACTTAAGTCAGATGACAATACAAGTCAGTACTACAAATGATCGTCCAAAGCAATATGTAGTTAAATGTCAAATGCGTGATACAGGGTATAAATGCTAAGAGTTCACAAAACCAAGGAACCACTGAGACTAGAGTGTTCCCAACTTTAGCCCTTCGGTTCCTTATTTTATTCATTTATTCAGTCATCCCCCAAATATTTATTGAGCACCTACTATGGCGTCACATATTGTACCGGATGCTGGGACTGTAATGGGGACAATGTAGACAAGATCCCTACTGTAGTTGGGGTAGAGAGATGATAAAATAAGTAAGTCACATTACATAGGGATGAGTGCTGTGAAGAAAATAGAACAGGTCAACGGGCCGTAGCATGACCACGAGTGCAGTCAAGATGGACTTGTCAGGGAAGGCCTGTCTAGGAGATGACACCATGTCAAGCTGAAAAGAAGCTGATGCGAGGAAGACAGCCATAGGTGAGAAAGCTGTGTAAAAGGATGACAGAATATGGCAGCAGGTGTAAACACTTTGCAGTGGGATGTGTGGAAAGAAACAAAGCAAAGACAACGTAGCTAGAGCACGTCGAGCAGCGAAGCAGGAGGACGGCCTCAGGTGAGTGGGGAGCAACAGGCAGGGTACATGTAGCACGGGGAGCCCTTCACAACTTTCTGTTCGTGGTGGTTGGTGTTGTTTGTAACAGAGGGAAATGACATTGTGGAGTTTGCCTTTCAAAAAGAACCCTCTGGCTGCTGTGTGGAGAATAAATTCTAGAGGAACAGTACTGGTGCAGGGAGATCACGTCTGCGTGGAAGGTCCGTCTCTCTTTTCTACCTGATGTGTTCCTACTTACGATCCTTGAGCCTTCCTCCCTTCTGAAGCCTCACATGACACTCCCTCCTCACTGGCAGACTCGGCTGCTTCTTCCTCCGTACGTTTTGTATATACCGCTGTTGTACTGTTTAGTGTTTGTGTCGCAGTGATTTAGTTCCATGTGTTTTCCCCCCATAGTCTGTGAACTGCTTGATGGTAGGAACCATGTTTTTTTTGATGTGCTTGGCAATTGAAAGTTCATTCAGTATATGCCTTTGTTGAATGAGTGAGTGAATGGCTTCACTGAACTGGGGGTTTGAGGTTGACTGGGAAGGGTGGCAAGGATTTGGCTACAAAGTGTGAACAAAGGTGGCAGTGCATTGATATATTCAAGGAGCAGTCAAGACACCGGTGTGGCCTCGTGAAGAATGATGAGTGTTAAGGTTAAGAGTGTAAGCTGGGTCTTAAGTAACTTAGACTTAATACCTGGGTCAGAGTTTCTCAAACTTGGCACTATTGACATCTGGGGCAGGATAAGTCTCTGTTGTAAAGGGCTGTCCTGTTCACTGGAGGGTGTTTAGAAGCATTTCTGGTCTATCCACTAGATGTCGGCAGCACCCACCAATTGTGACAGCTCAGAAAGTCTCCGGACATTGGGGTGGGGAAGTGGCACATGGTCTCTGGTTGAGAACCACTGCCCTAGGTCACGGGGAAGCATCAAAAGAACCTTGTTGGTGGCACAAGGTGGCATGATGTAACCCCTATTGAGGAGGATTAAGTTTTGGAAATGAGAGACATATTGGGAGTGAGGAGAAAGTGTACATAGACCTAATAGAAAATTATTAGACTAACTTGGTTATAGGTTAGAGTTCTGGAAAAGGGCGATGGCTGTAAGGATAGAAGAGAGAGGGCAAAAGGAAGGAAATACCTGAAGGATAGACCATGGGTTCCCTGAGCTCGGTTTCTTGCCTTATGCATCCGATTGAAGAGAGGTTGCCTGGAAATCTTAAGAGGTCACTGTCGAGATGATTCGAATATAGATGAGAGAAGCCTGAAAAGGGATGGTGAGAGTAAGGATGGCAACATAGAGCAAGAGTAAGGGAGGGGGCTTCCCTGGTGGCGCAGTGGTTGAGAGTCCGCCTGCCGATGCAGGGGACGCGGGTTCGTGCCCCGGTCCGGGAAGATCCCACATGCCGCGGAGCAGCTGGGCCCGTGAGCCATGGCCGCTGAGCCTGCGCGTCCGGAGCCTGTGCCCCGCAATGGGAGAGGCCACAACAGTGAGAGGCCTGCGTACCGCAAAAAAAAAAAAAAAAGAGTAAGGGAGGCTATGAAAGATAAATGCTGAGTTCCTTAGTACAGAGAGACTTGTTTTACCCGTGTCTGTATTTCCCAGGGCACTAAATATTGAATTGGTGTAGAAGGTACTCAGTGAGGTTTTTTTGGTTGGCCAGTTGACTAAATGAGTGAATGAATGAATGAGTGAATAAATGAATGCAGAGAGAAGGGAAGTAAGAAGGAAGACATTTTACATATTCAGCTGCTTGTATCATTTCTATGTATACACAGACATATTTCTTCTTTCTGATGTCAACATACTGATCAGTAGAGATAAGAGTGTTAGCACTTTGAAGAAATGTGTTGTGAGATGTTAGAATGCAGAACTGCCTCAGCTTGTGGATGGTGCTAGTGTAAAGCCAATTATATATAGAAACACACTTTCCTGAATCCCACGTAACTTCTCACCACAAAGTAATGGCCCACTTTCCCCTGTAAAACACACCAACTTGGGGGCTGGTAGGCCCATCTCCATTACCTCCAAAGATGCCTGCTCCTCTCCCCGACTGAGTGTTGGTTTACCAAGAGTCTGTTGTCTTTATTCCAAAACCTGTTGATTCCAGTTATACTTACCTTCAGTAGAGCATTTAGTATTAAATGAACTAACAGAATCTGAGTGCCAAAATAGAGATGTGGCCAAAGTAACTGACCCAAGTCCCCTATCCCCTGAAGCTCGTGTTGAAAGTGAGCTTATATTCTAGTGAATGTATTTTTCATTACTTAATTTTTTGTTGTTTCACCTTTGCAAGTTATATCATATTTTGGTTTATTCTCATAACTAATAATGACTTGTTTTAGTGTTTGCATGCCATGGAGATCCAAGTCATGATACAGTTTCTACCTGTAATTCTTATGCAACTCTTTCAAGTCCTCACAAATATGACCCATGAAGATGACGTGCCTGTCAACTGCACCATGTGAGTTTCAGTGTTGTAACACCAAGAAGCAGCTTTGGTTTCCTTTTGCATTTCTTCTTCATTTGAAATATAAACTTATCTTCCAAAGGAGAACCCCAAGGTCAGAAATCTAGTATCAGTTTTCTCTAGTTTCATACTTCTCAGACCAGGGGACTTACATCCCCAGGGACAGATGATACCAGAAACCATAGGATAAACTTCTTCAACCAGAGGTTCTAAAACTGCTGCATGTTAGAAGCTGTTGAAAATGTCTGTTCCTGGACCATACTTCATACCAATTAAACCAGAATCTCTGAAGGTGGAACTCAGCATCAGTATATATTTTTTAAGTTTCCCTGATGATTCCCTAATGCAAGGGAGTTTGAGAACCATTGCCCTTGACCAGTACTGTCCAATAGAACTTTCTCCAGTCGTGGAAATGTTCTATACCTGTGCTTTCCAATATGGTGGCCATTAGCCACATTCAGCTGTTGAGCGCTTGAAACGTGGCTAGTGTAACTGAGGAACTGAAGTTTTATTTTTATTTTTATTTTTTTTTTTGTAGTACGCGGGCCTCTCACTGTTGTGGCCTCTCCCGTTGCGGAGCACAGGCTCCGGATGCACAGGTTCAGCGGCCATGGCTCACGGGCCCAGCCGCTCCGCGGCATGTGGGATCTTCCTGGACCGGGGCACGAACCCGTGTCCCCTGCATTGGCAGGCGGATTCTCAACCACTGCGCCACCAGGGAAGCCCGGAACTGAAGTTTTAATCGTAGTTAATTTTAATTCATTTAATCGCCACTTGTGACTTGTGGCTCTCACATTGGACAGAGTGGCCCTAGGCCATCAAATTGTACTCGAAAGAATAATGCAGTGTTCTTTTTATATGAAAACAAACAAGGATATATTGTAGAGTAGGATGCAAAATGCACCTAAATTTTGAAATTAAAGCAGGAGTTTTCCAAAAAATTGTGAGCTCAGTGCTGCCTGTTGCTGGCTTTACCGCTTCTACTGTTGCCACGTCTGTTGAGCCTCTCTGGAGCCTCAGGGCTGAAGCTCCACACACCTTCATACTGTTTGCTCTTCTCTGCTGTTGGGCATAGTCTGGTTGCAAATTGAAAAAGCATTATTCTAGGGCTTCCCGGGTGGTGCAGTGGTTGAGAGTCCTCCTGCCGATGCAGGGGACACGGGTTCGTGCCCCGGTCCGGGAGGATCCCACGTGCCGCGGAGCCATGGCCGCTGAGCCTGCGTGTCTGGAGCCTGTGCTCTGCAATGGGAGAGGCCACAACAGTGAGAGGCCCGCGTACCGCAAAAAAAAAAAAAAAAAAAAAAAAAAAAGCATTATTCTAGTCCAGTGGTCCCCAGACCAGCAGCATCAATATCACCTAGGAGCTTATTTAAAATGCTAATCATTGAACTTCACCCCAGACCTAAAAAATGGGAAACTCTGGGAGAGAGGTGAGCGCTCTACCCTCCAGGTGTTTCTGAGGCATGCTAAAGTTGGAGAACCACTGCTGGTCTCATAATTTTAAAACTTTCTATGAATCTTAGGTTTACTTCCAATTTCAGTTCATATCATTATACCTGCTCTGCCTCTCCCTTCCCTTTTCCCCCATCTGTGTCATGCTTAACATTTTTTTCTATTCTTTTCCTTTTATTCTCACTAGAGGGGATTTCAATATTTACCTTACTGAAGGGTTTTGTTGTTATTGTTTTTTACTATATTGTAGTTATGACCATACTTCAAATGTGGTTTAGAAAGGAGATGAAATATCTGGGTTGCCAAAATAAAATATCCTCCTTTTGCACCAGGAAACATATTTTACAAGACCCTGAGCATGTTAGATGCTGAAATCTCTGTTAGACCCAAACTAAGATGACATTTAATGCAGTCATCTCACCTTGAATTATTTAGGCAGTCTTAAGTATTTTTAGGGTTAAGTATGATGGTTTTATCTAACAATCAAACTATAGTGGTTAATTAATTGTAGCCTGACGTGCTGACTTTTGTGAATGTTGTTCCAGGGTTCTCTTACATATCGTATCAAAGTGCCATGAAGAAGGCTTGGATAATTATTTAAGATCCTTCATAAAGGTTTGTGGAGTAAAGCTTTCTTTCTGAGCAGTTTGTCTTATGAGAGAATTTTGTCTTACGGCCCGTTTTCTTTGATTGTAGTATAGCTTCCGACCTGAAAAACCCAGTGCTCCTCAGGCCCAGCTGATACATGAAACCCTGGCTACTACGATGATAGCAGTATTGAAACAGTCTGCAGACTTTTTAGCAATAAACAAACTGCTAAAGGTAAGGGCACAGGACACGGCAGGCAAGAAAAGCAGCCAGAGACATGCTTGTTTGATACCCTCCCATTTCACTTCTAGTCTTTCATCATTTCCTCATGTGACTTTCCTTTTCCTCACCACTTTACCTACACATCCTTTTCCCCCAGGTCCTCCACAGAACCTCCTTCATTCCCTTCACCCTCCCCACCGCATCCTGCCCACAGTCGAATGTGTAATAGAAAGAATTTTGGAGGAGATAGACCTGGGCTAGAATCCTCTATTCACTGCATAATAGTTCTGTGACCTGGAGCCTGTTATTTAGCAGTCCTGAGCCTCCACTTCCTCATTTCTAAAATATAAGCAAAGCATTTAACATGTTGTTTCTGGCACATAGTAGGCACTCAAATGGTGGCTCTTCTTATTGTCATGTTTTTACTATTCCTGTTAATAGTGGTAGAATTTCAGTTTGGGGTATTTTAGGATGTATCTGCTTGAGGCTTCTCTGTACCCTTCAAATTACACTTACACAAACACCTCTGCTACTTGGGCTGGCCCCAGTGTTGTACCAAGGGCAGGGTTGGGTCCCCCACTGGGTGCAGGCCATAATACGATTCATTGTCTATAGAGAATTTAAAAGCAATACTAAAATAAACTAAAAGTTGGTTTGCTCTTATCACCACATGTAGGCAAATCAAAGCAGTGTCAGTGATATAATACCCCTCCTCACTGAGTTAAACATTCCCACCAAACAGCCTTTGTATATCACCAGCCAGCCCTAAGGTACACTACTACCTTTTTGCCAACACAATTTGAAGGTATCCTGTGGGACTTGGACAATTGCGATCACTTTAAAATGTTACTAAAGTTCAGAGACAAAATCCATAGTGATTCGTCAACCTCTGCTAAGCTTCAAGGATTTGGGTAACTATTAAAGATTGATTTGTATTTATTTGTTTATTTTAGTACTCATGGTTTTTCTTTGAAATTATTGCAAAGTCTATGGCCACATACTTGTTGGAAGAGAATAAAATTAAGGTAAGTAGGCTCAAGAATCATATTTAACATAGACAAAGAAGGCTAATCTTATTCACAGGTAGCTGTGACATGCAAATCCTCTTTTATATTTTAAGGACTCTTAGCCCTTAGCTTCTTCAATTTTGCTTAAAACAAGCAAACAAACAATGGATGTATTGCAAAAATCTGACAGTTCATATGGTTTCAAAGTCTAATCGTCAGAGACTCTTCCACATAGATTGTTTCCTGTTTGGTATTTGCCATGTTAAATGCATTATCTTTGAAGCTTTCCCTTTGTCTTGTGGTTTTAAAATGTCTATGTCAGAACATTCATTTGGAAGAAGAACAAGTACCAAATAAGAAAGAACCATTCTCTTAGAAAGGTCGAAGGCATGTACAAAGTTGCAAACACTTTATGTAATAATACATGTGTTCCTGGCATGTGCTGTATACATTTAGTCATATTGTTAAACTCTTTTGAAAGTACAAAGACATTTTCTTAGCTATAGGAATTGAAAGCTAAGATTTGTGAAGTAAAAAATATTCACCTCATACTTATCATTTTTATCAGAATCTTCACAGAGCAAGTTTACTGAAATTGAGATGCATGGATACATGTATACTTTGTGTGTCAGGAAAAACATGGAATGAAAAATGGATGTGTCTGTATCTCAGGAACATGATTCCAAAGTTGGGTCAGAATGACCTACTCTCGTTCATGATTTCAGTCAGTTATGATATTAGAGGTCCAGATAGTTCCTATAATGATCTAAAGTATACACTGAACTAGCCATGTCATTTTTAAGTTGGGAGAAAAATTAAAGTCCAGTTAAAAACACATTTTTATACAGAATGTGTCTGAAAGTAAAAACAGCAATTGATTTAGATCTTTTGCAACTCTTTTTTCTATGCCTATTTAATTTAAGCTTCCCAGAGGCCAGAGATTTTCTGAGGCATATCATCATGTCTTACATTCATTGCTTCTTGCAATAATTCCTCACGTGACTATTCGCTATGCAGAGATTCCTGATGAGTCCAGAAACGTCAATTATAGTTTGGCTAGCTTCCTGAAGGTGAGTTAAAAGCAGCCAGAACATGGTAAGGAATTATTCTTCACCAATATGGTCTTTAAAGCCAAAGAAAAAAAAATTACCTACTTTCTAGAGACTCAGCTAGGCTGCTGGAGAAACTTTTGAGTGGATTAATCCATCAGTTCAGTTAAACATCCATGTTTGATCCCCCACCCCCAGTGGTTAATTAATTAAATCAGAGGTCCCACATAGGTGGCTTAACCAGAAGGCACGTCTTGCTGGTTTTACATGGTGTTTCTCAAAAAGATTAATTTGAATGCCTTTAGGTGGGGCATGTACTTTCTAGGTTGCCACAAACCCCACCACTCCTTAATGTACCCCGACACTCTTTATACATTTAAATAGCTTCTCTGACCCTGTCGGCCTCTGAGTTTGTAACTCTTGAACTAAAGCACAGTCTACACATTGCTAATATAATCACCATCTACTTGTTGCTAATACATGTAAATGAAAATTGTTGATTTTGGTCAGTGAGACTATTTTGAGAGCTATCAGAAACTCCTATATTTATGAAAGATAGCACATTTCTCCTTGCTGTATTTTGTTATTCTCCGTATGTGAGGGGCAATGCTGGAATGCGATTGTTCTAGAAAGTGGGTAATTATAATATTTGATTTGTTGCAGAGAAGGGGCATGGGTTTGTAATGCACTTAGTTTTTACTTCTCTCCACTCCCCATCTTCTCACAGCCTTTCATCATGTCTCAACCTTATCTTAAGAACCTCATAGTCAATAATCTACCCAAGCAGTTTTAGTATCTCACATACCCTTGTTTTCTTATTAAAAATTCACAACTAGGTTTCAGATCTCCAGAGCATGATTTTCTGATGTAAGACCTCTCTTTACCAGAATTAAAATAAAGTTTTAACACTATTACATGAGCCCTTTTGTGTATTAAAAACCAAACACCCACATATCTTTTTAAAGTAAAGATGAGACTATTTGAAATATAAAATCTCTGTTTCTTCCATGGAGTTTAAACTTCAAGTTTTCTTTGTAAACGGAATAGAACATAGTCGATTTAATAGCAGTATTTACCTCATTCAAGGCAACAAACATTTGTCTGTCTTCTATGTGAGAATCCAAAGATGTGCGAGGCTATCTCTGTAACTATATTCAAATACATGTACAAGATCAAGTAGGATGACTGCTATACTGAAAATACAAACAAAATATAATAGGAAACCAAGAAAGGGAGGGATTAGGACCAGGTAGTACGAACAGAGACTAGAATAGTTCCCCAAGACAGGGCTGAGGGTGTTTCAGGTAGAGGATTCACGAGCAAAGATGAGATATATGCGTTCAAGAATTGTTCGGGGAGGAGCAAGAAAGTCATTGTGCAGAGTTTAGGATGTGTGGAGGTAGAGCTGGAAATAACCATCTGATGCCAGATGATGAAAGGCCTTGAATGTCAGGCTAAGGGATTTAGATTCTGAGCTATATGCCATGGAGCTATCTATATACCAAAGATTTTGGAAGAGGTGAGGAAAAAGCCAGAGTCAAGGCAACCAGTTAGAAGACCAGTCTTTCCCCCTTGTCTCCCTGGCAGAGTCCATTCATCTTTTAGGCTCAGCTCTTTCCTAACCTTCCCACACAGGGCTGATCACCCCTTCTGTTGTTTACCCATCCTTTACATACTTCTATAACTTTTTATCGTGTGCTGTATTTTAATTATTTGTTTGTTTATTTGCCTTTACCATTAGACAAGACTAAAGACCATATCTTATTCACCTTTATATTTCTCTAGAATGTAATGCATTGTTTCAAACACAGTAGATCCTCAAAATGGTTTTGGATGAACAGATAAATATAAGCCTACCTCATTAATCCAGGTGAGAGGTGATGAGGCAGTGGAAGTTGAAAGGAGAGATGAGAAGTGAGATGCAAATGGCTGATTAATCAAATACTGAGTTCCTTCTATTTCACAGGGTTACTGTAGGTACCATGGAGAACATAAGAAAAAGAGATCGTTCCTATTGTCCTCTCTAGGTGAAAACAGGAAAATAGTAAGGAAGATACAAGCTAGTATAAAGTGTTTAAAGGGCCCTGTAGACCAAGGTGGCTAATGAAAATGGGCTTCATCATTGAAGAATGGGCAGGATTATGTAGAAGCAGTGATAGAATTGCTAGCTAGACCTGGCATGAGCAGAGGCCCGGAGGTGGGAATGCACAGTGCATCTTGAGTGGGTAATAAGTAGATGAGCTGTATTGGGAGATAAAACTGGAAAAGTAGGTTGGGACAAGATTGTGAGTGTCCTTGAATGCCAATCTAAGGAGTTTGAAATTATATTAGAGGCAGTAGGGAACTGTTGAAAGCTTTTGGGAAGAAAGGTGACATGATTAGGGCTAGGACTTAGAGATTAATCTGGAAGCAGTTGGATGGAAAGATTAGTGGCAGGAAGACAGGTTTGGAGGATAACTGCAGTTGTGCAGTTGCAAGGTAATGAAAGCCTTAATCAGGAGAGTGATAGCAGGAAAATATGAACAACTAGTAGGATTGTCACAGAGGAAGAATGTTTTGTAGGCCAAAGCTTCACAGGACCCAAAGAAAAACTTCACTTTTGGCCTGAAATGTTCACATAGGCAAGCCCCGCTAACCACCCTCCAGTTCACTTTTGAGCTTTGAGAGTTAACCGAAATGAGGCAGTATAGCTAATAGATTACATATCAATATATATGCATATATAGGTTTATATACATATGTGTATATATATGTATACATGTATTTGTGTGTGTGTATATATATCTTAGTTTGAAAATTATACAGTTGAGTCCCAATTCCAATGATAAGTTATTTGCCCTTTATCTCTCTCTTTTTTTAAAAAAAATATTTATTTTATTTATTTATTTTTGGCTGCATGGGGTCTTCATTGCTGCGCTCAGGCTCCCTCTAGTTGCAGTGTGCATGCTTCTCATTGTGGTGGCTTCTCGTCGTGGAGCACGGGTTCTAGGCGCACAGGCTTCGGTAGTTGTGGCACGCGGGCTTAGTTGCTCCGCGGCATGTGGAATCTTCCCAGACCAGGGATCGAACCCGTGTCCCCTGCCTTGGCAGGCAGATTCTTAACCACTGCGCCACCTGGGAAGTCCCCCTTTATCTCTTTAAGGTCACCTAAATCTCTGAAAGTTTTTCTATTGTCTGTAAAAGTGAGAATGTCATCCCCTTAATGTGGAAAAAATTTAAAAATTTTTGAATTTTAAAAACTTGACAGACCTTTAGAATTATGTAACTAACTGTTCATTTTGATTTGGTTTCCATAGCGCTGTCTGACACTAATGGATAGAGGATTTGTTTTCAATTTGATAAATGACTATATATCTGGATTCAGCCCCAAAGATCCTAAGGTAAGTTATAAGGACATAACTGCAGTGGGTGTCAGACATTAGAGTGTGAGAACAATGGTGACATTTATCCTCCTCTGGAGGATTTGGAACTGCTGTTTTCATTTAGGTGCTTTGGCTAGAGTTACACCTCAAAGTAGGGAATAATGGGTAGTGTTTTGGGGGTCCCCAATAGTACCCCGTGTTTGACGGTTCACTAGAATGACTCACAGGACGTACTCATGGCTAAGATTCATTACAGTGACACAAAAAGGATGCTCAGTTCGATCAATAAGGGGAAAAGACATCAAGTGGAGTCCTTGGCAATCTACGTGCAGGCTTCCTGAGTGCCCTCCCTCCTGTGAAGGGCCACATAGAGCACATCCTCTCCTCCAGCAGTGAAAATTGAGCCACATGTGTGCAATATTTCTCTTTAGGGAAGCCCATTTGAGACTCGGGGCTTAGGGGTTTTGTTGAGGGCTAGTTACGTATTTGAGGCTGGTCAAAATTTCCAGCGTCTTGGAAAGGACAGGAAAGCAGATGTTCACCATAAATCACATGGTTTGCACAGTGCTGAACAGGCTGGCACAGAAGGCACAGTCTTATCGTGTAGGAAGTGTTTGTTTCAAGATCTAATTTCCCACACCACAAAACAGAAAATCACAGGCCAATATCTGTGATGAACATAGACGCAAAAATTATTGGGAAACGCAGATCAAAACCACAATGAGGGGCTTCCCTGGTGGCGCAGTGGTTGGGAGTCCGCCTGCCGATGCAGGGGACCACGGGTTCGTGCCCCGGTCCGGGAGGATCCCACGTGCCGCGGAGCGGCTGGGCCCGTGAGCCACGGCCGCTGAGCCTGCGTCTCCGGAGCCCGTGCTCCGCAACGGGAGAGGCCACAGCAGTGAGAGGCTCACGTACCAAAAAAAAAAAAAAAAAAAAAACCAAAAACCCACAATGAGACATCACCTCATAATCTGTTAGAACGGCTATTATCAAAAAGACAAGAAATAACAAATGTTAGAGAGGATGTGGAGAAATGGGAACCCTCGTACACTGTTTGTGGGACTGTGAATTGGTGTAGCCACTGTGGAAAACAGTATGGAGATGCCTCAAAAAATTAAGAATAGAGCTACCATAATTTGACCCAACTTTTCCACTTCTGGGTATCTATCCAAAGAACATTAAAACGCTAATTCAAAATGATACGCACCCCTATGTTCACTGTGGCATCGTTTACAGTAGCCAAGATATGGAAATAACCTAAATGTCCATCAGTGGATGGATGGATAAAGAAGATGTGGTATATATGTGTGTAAGTTTGTGTGTGTCTTTGTATGTGTATATATTATATATAAAATGGAATACTACTCAAACATAAAAAAAAGAATGAGATCCTGCCATTTTACAACATGGATGGACCTTAAAAGTATTATGCTAAGTGAAATAAGTCAGGTGGAAGGACAAATAACATATGATTTCACTCACATGTGGAATCTAGAAAGAGAAATGAACAAAAACAAAACCCCAAACAAACTCATAGATACAGAGAACAGATTAGTGATTACCAGAGGGGAAGAGGTTGTGGGGGCAGGGCAGATTGGTGAAAGGGGTGTAAACTGTATGCTGATGGGTGGCAAGTAGACTTGTGGCGATGATCCCTTTGTAGTGTATACAGATGTCAAATTATAATGTTGTATACCTGAAA
Organism: Kogia breviceps; assembly: GCF_026419965.1. Classification (NCBI taxonomy): domain Eukaryota; kingdom Metazoa; phylum Chordata; class Mammalia; order Artiodactyla; family Physeteridae; genus Kogia; species Kogia breviceps. Next base: position 28,903,079 of record NC_081330.1, on the reverse strand, counting down.
CATATCATTTTAAAAAATCCACTTTCCCAAATGCAAGCCAATGACCAACTGTGTAAGCAGGCCTTTTTAAGGCGTAGTGTTTTGGACCTGCAGGTCTTGGACCTGCTACGTTAACTCTTTACTGCACTGGTCACATTTTAAGGTATGCCTAAAATGCTAAACACTTCTGTTTTGAAAATTAATGCACTGTATTTAATTATTAAAATAGTAAATGACTACTAAATAGGAGTTCTTGTATAATTTCTTTGTGTTTAGGTCCTGGCTGAATACAAGTTTGAATTTCTGCAAACAGTTTGCAATCACGAACATTACATTCCTCTGAATTTGCCAATGGCATTTGCAAAACCTAAACTTCAGCGAGTTCAAGGTATGTATTTGTGTTTTCCATCATTAGGAATTGTGTTTTCCTTTTTTTGGCTAGCGCTAGTATAGTATAACGTTTTCTAGTTAAACCAGTCAATCTAAAGGTAATGTCAGAATTGTTACTATCTGCAGATAGGTTTGTTAATGGTACTCGGCATTTCCTTCATAGTGGCAGTGGTAGTATTCATAGTATGAAGAAATTAGGTGTGTTACATAGATTGCTGCTTAAACACAGATGTCAGATACCAGTTAAATTGCTCTCTGTAGTACTGTTTGGACTCTTATGTGAGACTGAATTAAGAAAAAAGCATATAAATACATTTCTGCTGAATGGAACATCAACAGAGAAGTATAAAGGCAGAGTAAAATAGTGATATGTATGTATTAAATTGATGAAATGCCTTCAGTTATGTCCATTGCTAGTTTTATTGAATGCTTTGTTGTGTAGCACTATTCTTATGTTACTATGTTTTTTATTTGTCCCTTTTCTTTTCATATATTAATTAGATTTTTTTTCATTTGCGGTGGACCGTTTGACTTCAGTAGGTAGGTTTAACTCGGTTCACTCTAAAGTAGTTTGCTGTCTTTAAAAACAATTGATTTCATGAATAGCTAAGATGGATGGGGGCTTTGTTTGCTTTTTAAATCCTCCCTAGCCAAGATGAGGCTTTAGTTAATGTACCCGGAAGACCTAGGAGGTGGTGTATTTGTTAACTCTTAAAATCAGCTTGAGTGTTGATTGCTAGAAGAATCAACTTTAAAACACCGTCCTCAGAAAACAAGTTTTGGCTCAAGCCAGCATGGGGGCTAGAGGGTAGCTGTTCTTTAAGTGTGTCTCATCTCTGCCGGGCTTGCCACAGTTTTGGAGGTTGGCTGAAACTACCTGATTGGATTTATTCAAACCCCTGAAGTAAAAAAACCTTACTACCATTGTAAAGTCGACCCAGAGAAGGCCACTTGGGTTAGCCCGTACTGGTTCTTGTGCATACAAAGTGGTTGGGGTTCACAAAAGTGCGTGACCGATGGCAGAAAAAGTTTCAGTGCTTGAATGCCAGCCAGTGAAAATGGAGAAAAAAATATTTAAAAACCCAAGCACCCCTATTCAACCGCTCCCTTATTAGATTCGGAGCATGTATAGCTCCGATACTTCCCCCAGTATTTATTGATGGCTTGAGGAATTCAGAGAAAAGAAGGGATGAGGATTTAGGATTAAATCTGATTTAGCATTTATTAAGTCCTAACTGAATATATAGCATTATATTAAGTGCTTAAGAGGCCAGAAAAGAAATGGAAAACATGTCCTTCAGCTTTATGACCTAACTAAAATTAAAGGGTACGGGAGAGGAAATAAAGATAGTAGAAATTTACCGTAGGGATTACTAAACTTGGTCACAGTCCCTTCTGACTGTGACCCAATCAGTTTATAAGGCAAGTCCCAACCAGGATATTAACAGCTGGGATTTAAAATGGACTGAGGATCTAAAAGGAAGTGAAAGAAATAGTTCAAAGCGGTAATTTTATGAAATAAAAGATTTGTATTCGTGTGATGTATTTGAGTGAGATGAGGCTGTTTTTCTTATGGTTCTTGGACCCCATTGTATTGGGGCCAGTATATAACATTTACTAAAACAGTCGATAGTTAATACTGTTACAGTGATTCAGTAGTCTAGTTTCTCTTCCTTTTCCTACTTTACAAATATAAACAGATAAGTGAATCAAGTATTGCTGTAGAGAATTACTCCAATTTGTAGCTGTAACTAAATCTCTTCAGATATGAAGAAATGTGTTAAAACATCGCCAACTACAGTATTCTTTCATTCTAGGTTTTATCCTAAGATTTCTAAGATTTGAAAAGCATCTCGAAAAACAAAGAATTCTAGGGACTATCTTACCGACTGAAATTATCATTAAGGCTATCATCTAGCCCCAATGATGAGTGCTCGTATCTTGTAAAATTTTGCATGCTTATTCTATATGATAAAAGAATTGTTCATATTTGTTAATAACAACAATATAGTTCTTGCTAGCATGGTCACATATGACTAAGTAATAAATATAGTGCTTTAATGTTAAAGTAATTTTTGAATATTTTTATAAATGGGTTTTAAATTTCATTATACTGCAGATTCAAATCTTGAATACAGTTTATCAGATGAGTATTGCAAGCATCACTTCTTGGTTGGTCTACTTCTGAGGGAAACCTCCACTGCTCTTCAAGACAATTATGAGATCAGATATACAGCTATCTCTGTCATAAAGAATCTTTTGATAAAACATGCATTTGACACTAGATACCAGCACAAGGTAAGGATGTTCGTATCATCATCAGTATCACATTAGTTAGTTTCTAAGAAGATTTTATGTTCAAGGTGAAGTTTTCAGTAAGGAACATAACGGGAGGTTTGATGAAGTTATTTTTACAAATACGTTTTGTTTCCGTTTCAAATGATTAGGTTTTAAAAATACGGTTGAAGAACACTGGTTTTTCAAATCATGTGTAAAGAACAGCACAACTGCTTCATGATTTGTTACATAAACTAGAATTTTTTAAAAAAATCATATATGAGTATAGTCATGTGCACTCTTTCAAATACACACCTTAATATAGATCCTTAAATATATCTCCCTAAATAAATGTTATTGTTAATTATTAAGTGATTAATAATGACACATTAAGTATATCCAATATAAAAGATGTAATATGAAGTTTTTCTTCTTACTGAAAAAATGTAGGTGTGGCTGTAAACCTTACATATATTACACACTGTCTGTGTGTGCAGGCCACAGCTGCAGTTGCTTTTTGCCGCACCTTTAACTTAATATATGGGGATGGAGGGTATATTCAAATCTTATTAACATTATACCCTATGGGGCTTCCCTGGTGGCGCAGTGGTTGAGAGTCCGCCTGCCGATGCAGGGGACACGGGTTCGTGCCCCGGTCCGGGAGGGTCCCACATGCCGCAGAGCGGCTGGGCCCGTGAGCCACGGCCGCTGAGCCTGTGCGTCCGGAGCCTGTGCTCCGCAACGGGAGAGGCCACAACAGTGAGAGGCCCGAGTACTGCAAAAAAACAAAAACCAAAAAACATTATACCCTAAGGGCTTCAAAAAGTAGATGGCAAACTGTATGGATTTAGAATAACCTAACTTACTTACCTGGCTCAAGGTAACATTGTTTCATAATTAAGAATTCGTCCTTTTGTTTTACATTCAAATTTAAATAAAATTACCATGTCATTTATTATTGTAATTACTTTGGAAAGCTGACTTGGAAATGGATTTTATTCTTTTTCTACAGTATTCCCATTTGTCCTTAAAAAACAGAAAATGCCTGCCAGCTACATCCAATTATATTTCTTTAATTATGAAGATTTGTTTTACTTACAAATTTTGCTAGTTTTCTTCATATAATTCTATCCTAAAGTAGATTTAAACTCTTTAGCTTTCAGATGTTATTACTTACTGCAGTTTGCATTGTTTTTTCCACATTATAATTATAATAACATACTCCCATTTAGTGTGGTTTGCTCTATTATGTGCCACTTTGTGTGTGTGTGTGTGAATGTTGATATTAACTTAACGTAAGTTAACTGGTATAATATATCTAAATGAAAAGATATCTTAAAGTCATCCATTCCAACCAAGCTTTGTCAAAGCTTTAAAAATGCCAGTTACCACTGGGCTCTGTTTGTACCTAGTAGTAGCGGAGGAAAATGTCTTTAGCCATGATTTCAAAGAATTTGTGGGAAAAGTACAAAATGAAGTTCCTGTTCTTAAAGCAGGAAGTTGTATTTTTTCCCCTGCCTCCTCAGATGAAAGTGAAGGAATATCAGATTTCACTAGTGTCTTACCTAGAGGTAGAATTTTAAATATTTTATATCACATATGTGCACATTATTTACTTCTTAAAATTCTGAGAGCAGTATATGTACTCATATGCACACACACACATCACTGTTGTTATCTGTAAATAACACTCTGCCTCTTTGAGTGTTTGAGGTTTTAGACTATGGGAAAGATTGAGATGCCAGCCTCATTACCCTTTCAGTAATTTCTAAACCCCTTTCTTTGTTCAAAATCTTCTGACAGGTTTTAAGTGTGTATAGGATTCTCCCCAGTAAAACTTTGCTTCATGGACCTGCTTCATTCCCTTTCTCTGTTTGGTCCAAAGACTTCACAGGTGGCCTGAGTAAGAGGTCATTTGTCAAATGTTGATACATTCACTTAAAACATGTTCACCATTAATGATGATGCCAAGATGCGGGCAGAGAGGGGAGCTTTTTTTTTTTTTTTTTTTTTTGCGGTAAGTGGGCCTCTCACTGTTGTGGCCTCTCCCATTGCGGAGCACAGGCTCCGGACGCGCAGGCTCAGTGGCCATGGCTCACGGGCCCAGCTGCTCCGCGGCATGTGGGATCCTCCCGGACCGGGGCACGAACCCGTGTCCCCTGCATCGGCAGGCGGACTCTCAACCACTGTGCCACCAGGGAAGCCCCAGAGAGGGGAGCTTTAAGCCCCTATCATTTCCATTGGGTCCCCCAAAGTGACCCCAAATAAAAATGCAGTCAAGAAAAAAAATTCTTCCTGTGGAAAGACTGCTTTGAGACTAGATCTCCTAGTCACCACCCCCCCCATTCGAACCATGTTGCCTTCCTCAGCCTCTCCTCTAATGAAATTATGGAGATGTCACTGGTCCCTATTATGTGCTACTCAAAAACTGCTTTGGGAGCCCTCCTAATACCATGAGACATCTTTTCTACTCAGAAGAAGAATATCCAACATTTAACATTTATTCTGGGGTCTGTATTAGTTCCTATACCCACTACAAGTGATGTTGACACCTAAGAATTGCAATTTCTGCTTGGACTGTGGGCAGATTTTTTTTTCCTTTTTTTTTTTTTTTTTTTTTTTTTACGGTAATCTTACACACATGGTAAAAAAAAGAATCAAAATGCCTCTCTCCCATTCCTTACCTCCATGCCTCAATTCTTCTCTCCGGAAGCAACTACTGTTATTAGTTTCTTATATAAACTTCTATTTTATGCATGCACAAGCCAATATGCGATATATATGTATATATATAAATATATAATAGAAACCATTATGCATTTTTCTTTTGTCACTTAACAATAAAGCCTGAAGATTTGATCTACTGTATTTTTAAATATCTGCATAGTATTCCATCATATGGATATACTTTATTCTATTTATCTAAACTGTCTTCTGTTAATAGATTCTTAGATGGTTTTCTGTCTTTTGTGCAGACAAAACTTTTAATATATTTGCCCTGACTGCATGCTTTCCTGTGTTCCTGTTCACCTGAGAAAGGTGTAGTATCTCCTTCCCTAGTGATCACTCACTATCAGCACTAAAATGAATTCCCATCGAGAAGCTATAATATTAATAATAGTAGCTAAAATTTCTTGAGGACTTACTATATGCCAGGCACTGTATTAAACATTAGCTTACATGAATTAATGTCACTATTATTATCCCCATCTTACTAAAGCGAAAACTGGTTAAGTGACTTGATCACAATCAAGTAACTAGTAACAGGAGAGCTGGAATTCATGTGTCTAAAATTCAAAATCTGTGCTCTTAACCATTAGACTATACTGCCTCTCAAATCTTAAGTGGGACCCAGGAAAATTAGAGAACTGCCGAGAAAGGGTGATGATGATGGTGGAAACTCTTGAAATCAAAGCCATATGAAGAATAAAGGAAAGTAGTAACAGCTATTTAGCCTCGTGAAGAGTGAATTAAGATAATTTGTGGTAATTGTCTCCAAATATTTAAAGGGTTGCCATGTAAAGTGGAAGTGGACTATACCTAGCAGGTAGAACTTACGAACTGCTAAAGGATTTTTCTAATAGAACCTCTGACAGGGCTGGAGTGTTTAAGAAGTTTAAAAACTAACCATCTGTCAAGGATACAGGTAAGGGCTGTTCCTGCCTTGAGCAGGAAATTGAACTAGATCAGTGGTTCTCAAACCTCAGTGCACATCAGCACCATCTGGGGCAGATTCCTGGGACCCAGCCCAGACCTACTGGACCAGAATCTCCTAGTGATAGAGACTATTACTGATTAGGGTTGTGTATTAGAAGTAGGTCTGTTAAGAGTTCCTGAAACTCATATAAAAGAGGAAGTACAAATGGACAATTAGCATATGAAAAATTGTTCAATTTCAAGAATAAATGCAACTATGAGACACTATTGATCTGTATTCTATAGGTTAACCATTGTACCCTAGAGGCCTTATCTAAGTCTACAGACAAACCTCCCAAAGTCCTAAAATACGGAGGGCAACTCTTGTGCCACCACAACCACTGGTTTGGCTGGTTTGAATGTATGTACATATCTGGTGAGGAATGTCTATAGCTGAGAAAAGCAATAAATAAATTTGTATAAGAGAGGTACCACATTCATTAAGATGACCAGTGGCCAGCTTCACTTGCATATTTACAAATATATCAATCTCCCAAGTTGTATAATTGATGTAGGGGGCCAAGATCACGTTATTTTAATTGCAGCTTTACTCAAAGCAAAGACATATTTCTTTCTTTCTTTTTTTTTTTTTTTTTTTTTGCTGTACGCGGGCCTCTCACGGTTGTGGCCTCTCCCGCTGCGGAGCACAGGCTCAGCGGCCATGGCTCACGGGCCCAGCCGCTCCGCGGCATGTGGGATCTTCCCAGATCGGGGCACGAACCCGCGTCCCCTGCATCGGCAGGCGGACTCTCAACCACTGCGCCACCAGGGAAGCCCAAGACATATTTCTTGAGTGAACACAGTAATTCACCATTTTTTATTTTTACTTCTTCCATCTACTCATTCATTCAGCTAATGTATATTGACCATATCCTGTGTGCCCAGGCACTGGGGGTGGAGCAGTGAACAAGACAGACAGGCTCCCTGCTCTCATCAAACTCAGCCCTCGCTGGAGTTAAAGAGCAGGACTAATATGATCTGCTATTAAAAAAAATAAACGTCTGCCTATTATGTAGTGATGTTTGAGGGATGTCCTCCGACTCTATATTGTATATAAATTCAAATACCAACAAAGTGGTGTGGCAGTTAGTTTTGAGACTGTGAATTATAAATAGACTCATGCTTCACTAATTTGTTATGCATATTAGCTTTGCTTTTAGTGTTTAAACGGATAGATGGAGCCAACTTTATTTGTAATATAGGCATATTATATATCTATTAAGCTTTTGATAATTATTTTTCAGAACCAACAAGCCAAAATAGCACAATTGTACCTCCCATTTGTTGGACTGCTTTTGGAAAATATACAGCGATTAGCAGGTCGAGATACCTTGTATTCTTGTGCAGCCATGCCTAATTCTGTAAGTAGTAATGTGTTTCTGTTGGCATTTTATGCTGTTTTATCGACTGTATTCGGAATTAGGGTCATATGCTGTATGGTCTCAATAGTGCATCTTTTACAACATTTTGAATTTATACTTTTTCCTGGAGCAGTGCTTCTCAAATCTTAATGTGCATATGGATCACCTGGGGGATGGAGACAGAGATTCTAATGTAGTAGCCCTGGGGTGGTGCTTGAGATTATGCGTTTCAAACAGTCTCTTGGCTTTTTCTCGTCTAAGGACCACACTTTGAGTAACGAGGTCCAAGAGAACACCAAGAATCCTCTGTGCTCAGTGTTTTCTTTTTAAGATTTGCTGCTGTTACATGCGTTCATATATTTATTCAATCGGAAAACTGAACAAAACATTCACTTTGCAAAATGTTAGGCACCAGGGATTAAACTGTATTCCTTTGCTTCTCCCTCTCTTTGACAGCCTCCTTTCAGCACTTCCTGGTGAGTGGCTTTTAACTCATCACAGTTGGTCTGTGCTTTTTTCTCCCCTTAGAATCTTAGAGTTGAAAGGAACTTTGGAGGTGATCAGTCTCCCACTTGGCCAAACAACCTTTTGCCATAGTAGCAATTAAAACTTTCCTTCTCACATTAGATCTACAAGATTTTCTATCCACTGGTCCTAGTTTTGCCTTCTCATGATGCATAGAACACATCCATTTCTACCTCCACGTGATACCCCTTCACACTTGTCCCTTCTAAATTTTTCTCCAGGCCAGATAGCTCCACTTCATCATTGGTTGTTTCAAACCCTTTACATTTCTTGGTTGGAGTCTTCTGGACATGCTCCATTTTACCAACTGCCATTTTAAAATGTTGTGTATACTTTACAGTCTGTCCGGTGGGACTAATAACTCCCGCCCCACCCCCACTCCACGTTCTGTCTGGCCCAAGATCACCTTCACATGTTCAGTAGCCAAGTCACATTGTTGGGTGGCAGGTGAAACTGTGTCCTTTACAGCTTCCTTTGGAAATTCCCCATAATAAATGTCCATAGGTTTGTCAAGCCTACCCTGGGTTCCTGAGGAAGCTGCTTTTAAGCCTCTCTTGATTGCCTGTAGCCCCCAGTTATGTAAGTCAGCTGAATGTGGATGCTCTATCACCTACCTGGGTGTCAAGCAAGCCTTTCTTCACAAACACAGTCACTCATGCTTATGCTTACTCCACAGCATTTGACAGTGATATCTGGAAATACTTTACTTATCTGCTCTTTCTTTTGCAACTCAAGATCTTGTAAGGCCTCTGGTCACACCTCTCCTTCTAGTATTGCCCTTGCCTCAAGGAGGAGGATGGAGCCATGTTTAGATCACACCAGTTGCAGCTTTTACCAGCCACCTAGAGTTGTGTCACTTTGCCAGAGGTCATGGTTGTAACAGTGTACCAGGATCCATTTTTAAAAGAGATGTCCCCTAAATACCAATACTGATATGTGATTTAGACTTTCACAGTGAGCATTGTTTAAAATGAGGGTACCATCTCATTGTTAATTCCGATTTCTTATCCTAGTGTACAAATGTATGTAAATGACAGAAGTATCACACTGTGTTACAGGCATCCAGAGATGAGTTTGCATGTGGCTTCGCTTCACCTACAAGTAGAGGGAGTCTGAGCGCTGACAAAGACACCGGTAATTAAAAGTCCTTTAAGGATTATATGTGGCATGGCTGTTTAGAAATGTACCCTATACTTCTCTGTATTTTTGAAATATTTCATAATAAAAACTCTACATAGCACAATCTCTACTAAAGTTTAATTAAAATCTGACTCACACTTGCAGCCACATTTCTTTGCTTAGGTTTCCTTGTCTCAGCTTGTATAATATTTAGCTTAGTATACTAAGAAAATAAAGGATAATGAGAAAAACACTGGTTTCCAATCCTCTGTCTCCAGTCCTGGACAAGACACTTCCTTTTTCTGGGCCAGACTTTCCTTATCTATAAAATTATCTAATTGTTTGCCTTTATTTTATGACTTGCAAGGAATTTCTTGTAGTTTCATACATGTTAAAGTGTTTCAAGGAAAAAAAACTGCTTACCCTTTATTTGGCTTCTTACAGTGTTTTGATGTAATATATAAACTTCACATTTTAGATGATCTATTTCCTAAAATATGTCTTTACTTAAATTAACCCAGTGCTTAGTTTTAAAAATATTTTTGACAGTTCCTTCTGTTGCTAACAAGGACTTGGCTTTTTTCCAGCTTATGGGTCTTTTCCAAATGGACATGGAATTAAGAGGGAAGATTCGAGAGGTTCCCTCATCCCAGAAGGAGCAACAGGATTTCCAGATCACGGCAGCACTGGTGAAAATGTAAGAACCTAAATATATAGGATAACCCTAGTGATGTGTTAAGCTACAGCAGTCTTTCTTTTTATGCAAATAGGGTTCTCTCTACTCTCCTGTAGTCTGTACTGGATCTGTAAAAAGCATCCCATAACTCTTGGATGTTGTAGCAGTTCCTTCCTATCCTGGCAGCTGCTACTTGGATATTTTAAAACTGTTTATAGAGGATAAGGCATTCATCTTTAAGAGTTCCAACTCTGAATACCTCCTTTAACCCTAGCACTCTGTAAACCTGTTCTAGAGAGGCAAGGTTCAAGTTTAAAATGCCTAATGTACCTTGTCACTTAAATCACTCCCTGGCAGGATTCAGCTTTTTATTCTTTTGTAATAGAGTAATGACATTAACATGGGAGAAGAAAAATTAGGTCCCCAAATTGATGATCTCAGCATCCCAGAATCACTTAATCACAATATATTCTCTAACTCTTCCATCAAATTATTTCAAGCCTAACATTAAAGTTTGGGATATGTCTGCCTTGAGACAGAGAAGCCTCACTTTAGACCAGTAAAGCCTTGTCACGCTGCTACATAAAATTAGAGTTAGAAGGGTCCATAAAAATAATAAATTCCAGCTCTCAATTTACAAATTAAAACTGGGACTGGGACTTAGGACAACCACACAACTATGGCAGGGCCAGGCCTGAACCCAGGTTTTCTAATTCCGGCACTTTTTCTCCTAGATCATGGCATTCTTAGGGTGCATCTGGGGGGACTTTATGAAAATGGATAGCTGAGCCTCATCCACAGAATTTCTGTTTCCGTCAGTCTGGGGGCTTGCTCATTTGTATTTCTAAGTTCCCAGGTGATGCTGATGCTACTGGTTGGGAACCACCCCTTGAGAACCACTGGACTATATACTCCATTGAGTCTTTGCATAGTTAGTAATTTAATCATAAAGGTTCTTATTTCACACCATTTAGAATTAAGACAACAGACACTGTCATAGGTAAGGCACATAAAGGACAAAGAGGTTAAATGACTTGCCAGCAGTCACACAGCTAGCAAGCATTCAGAACCTAGATGTTTTGCTCCAAGTAGAAGTTCTTGGTGAATCCTACATTAGTAAATATATATCCCCAGCCCAGGTTAGCTCAGCTGAAAGTATTGGTTTCTAACAAGGGTACATTCGTTAGGAGATTGTCATTGCTGTATTCATACAAATCCCCAAATAAGTCAGATCTTGTCATGCTTAACTGATATTTTAACAAAAGTCACTAAATCACTACTTTGTAGAGGCTCTAATTTTGAAGTATTACTGGGTCCTCCTTAGTAAAATTGTCTTGTAATGTCATTAAGCCCTTTTTTTTTTTTTTTTTTTTTTTTTTTTTTTTTTTGCGGTACGCGGGCCTCTCACCGTTGTGGCCTCTCCCGTTGCGGCCTCTCCTGTTGCGGCCTCTCCTGTTGCGGAGCACAGGCTCCGGACGCGCAGGCTCAGCGGCCATGGCTCACGGGCCCAGCCGCTCTGCGGCACGTGGGATCCTCCCGGACCGGGTCGCGAACCCGTGTGCCCTGCATCGGCAGGCGGACTCTCAATCACTGCAACACCAGGGAAGCCCTAAGCCCATTTTTTAAGATAGATTTTCTGACCTATTATTTAGACGTTGGATTTTAATAAACTCTAAGGAGAGATTGAAGTTAAAGAGTTTAAAATGTTTCTTATGCTTCGATGTACCTTAGTTAAGTTTCTCCTTGACGTAAAAGCTATTTTTCCTGGAATAGCCACATATGATTATTCAAAATGTTCTCTTACTAAAACACAGGACCTATGGAAATGAAACATACACAGTATATTCATGGCTATATCTTGATGAAGACTGCAAGGTAACTTCCAGTGATATTATTAGGTACGGTAGCAAAGAAGAGTCAGCCCATTTACCTTACAAATGTGATATAAAATTTGGATTTATGCTTAGAATTTTCCCAAACAGGACTAATGGTTAAAACAGATATTGAGTTAAAGGCTATGGGAAGCTACAGTACCAATATTGTTTCACAAAAGTCCTATGTTTGTATTACAGACTCGGCAGAGTTCTGCAAGGAGTAGTGTATCTCAGTATAACCGATTGGATCAGTATGAAATCAGAAGCCTCTTGATGTGCTATTTGTATATAGTAAAAATGATTTCTGAAGGTGAGCTACCAGCATATTAATCGTGGACTGTACTTCACCCTCACAGGTTTACAAGTTCATGCAACAAATATTTGACCATCATCTGCATGTAGAACACATGCACATTAGAAACAGAACTTTGAAGACTCTGACCTCAGAATGTTCCTATATTTTAACTTAAAATAGGTTCATTTTGGTCACACAGGTTTGATTCTTTGAAATAACTTTTTTTAAAATTTAAAAATTAGTTTCTAAAGTGAGGCAATAGTTTTAGAAGTGCTAAACACTTCTTTCATGCAGAGCATATAATGCATTAAATGACCGATGTAAACAGAAGAAAATAACAATAGCCAGTGTCATAGTTAACACTTTAGCTTTTATTTTACCCAGGATTTGGAAAATCAAAAGCAAACAAAAAGACAGGAAGGGTTCTTTGAGGGTAAGGAATGTCGTTGTTATCTTTTGCAGTACCATTATACAGTTTTGCATAGTGTCAGGTTCTTTTCCAGGCTCTGTTCTCTTTTCCTTGGTGTATAATTGTATTATTTCCTAGTATTACCATTTCCTCTTTATCTTATATGATAGAATATAACCATTTTCATAAACTGCATGCCCTCTGGAAGTAAAGTCAGAAGATATCACATTTGTTTACACAATTCCCTCCTTTCTCCCTTTTCTATTTTTGCTCCAAAAAAAAAAAAAAAAGTAAGCAGGAATGGAGAACATAAAAGCACCTGGGTTCTGATCATCATAATACAGTAGTTAAATTTTACTTATTTTCTCTTTCTATTTTTTAATTTCCTTTTTAGTAAATATTAAATTTTTTTGTAATAATGCAGCATATAAAAACATAAAATAAGTTGATAGTTAACTCACTAGAAACATTGAAACAAATCAAAAGCTAGATATGGTTAATTCTAAAGTATATTAATAAAACAAGTTTAAATAACTAGAATCTTCAAGTTCTAAGAATGTATGATTTAGAGTAAACATCAAAGATTATTGAAGCTATGTGATAAGCCTCCATGTTTGGGGAAAGAAAACAGTAAAGGGAAATCATTTTCAACCCTGGTGGTATTTCACTCCAGGAGATAATGGATCACTTAATAACTACAGCCACAGCTCACTGTTTTTGTCTCCCCACGAGGTGAAAAGTGGGGGAGTGTGGAAAGTGACTGCTAATATGTATGGGATTTTTTTTTTAGGGTGATGAAAATATTCTAAAACTGTGGTGGTTTTATAAGTTTAAAAATGTACCATAAACTACTGTATTGGGCACTATTTAAATGGGTGAGTTTTATGGCACATGAATTCACTCAATAAATTTGTCTTTTTTTTTGTAAGGCCCAAGAGGCAACATGGAAAGAAAAAAAAAATGGAAAGAAAAAGAAAAAAGTAGTTGAATACCACCACAGCCCAGGGAAAGTAAGAAGGAAGGTGGTAGGGGGAGAGAGAGAAGGAAGGAGGAGGGGGAGATGCATCGTTGGCTAGTTCTTCTCTCCTCCACCCCAGTACACATGTGCACACACGCCCACATACCACATACAGTGTTAACCAGTGACAAGCCACTGGCTGCTTTTTTCATGTCATGGGTAAAACCATAACTGCTTTGTTTCTTGAGAACTTCATAGTTCCCCCATGTCTTATAAATGTTGACGTTGCTTGCTAAATATTTGATCTTTGTTGATTAGGTTTTTCCGTCTTCTGTTCTTGCTTTTTGATTTTTAAAAGCAAATTTTTAATGACTAGCATACAGTCACATCTCCTCTTTATCTTTTGTAAATGTAAAGTCATGCTGCATGGTGTCTGTAAAGTCATATTCATTTTATTCTGAAAAATATCTGCTTCTTGGTCCTTCTCAATGAATGTATTCTAGTTACTTTGTCAAGTCCAGTAAATATTTCACTTTCGTTACTCTATATTCATTTAAATGTTGAACTCTTACAGTCCACGCCCTTTAGGTCTTCTATTGGCTTTCAGTTTTTTGGGCTTTTTATTGACTCATAGACAGTAGCAACTTAATTTCAGCAAAAAGATGGTAGACCCTACACTTTCATATGGAAGTACAGGGATTCTGAAGAATGATTTCCCTTCTCTGTAGCTGAAATTTATTAACTGGCAATAATTCACTGTTTCAAAGTCTTAGTCATTTGCCCAACTTTTGTGTAGGTCTTATTGCTTTGTATATTATATTCTGAGAAGTGTATCAGAGTCAGGGGTTATCACTTACACAGTCTGAATTGACAGCAAGACTGTCCTCTTGGAAAAGAAAAGCAGTCTCCTTAAGACAGAGGAAGAGGGAAAGCTACTTCCTTCTTCCTGACTGTACCCTGACTTTTCTCTTTATTGTAGACCCCAAAATGAAACTCTGGGTCTCACCTTGTGGCTCATCAGCACCATGCGCTGCACCTGTAGATTCAGTAGTATTCTTCCTCACAGTCAACTCTTCATCGGAACGTGTCAGGCTACAGCTTTCTCTCACCGAAAAACCAGTTTTGTAACGACCAACACCAGTCACTGATCTTCTTTTCCCACTAGATGTATAGTCAAAAGGAAATACATTTAAACAGGGCTTTTTCTTTCTCTGGGAAAAAGGAGAAAATGAGCTAGTATTTTTAGGCATATCTTCCTCTGAAGTTTCATTTACTAATGGAGTAGGTGGGTTTTCTCCCACAGAAATACTGGAAGGGCTCCAAGAGGAGTAAATCTGAACTCCATGCTTTAGTGTACAGGTCTTCTTTGTGAAGATAGGTTTCTTTTGTGTACTGCCAAGCCTGTCTTCAGGAAGGCTGAAGTCACCTTGAAATCTATACTTCCTTTGAGCGCCAGGTGCAGATATTGAAGGAAAACTTGGTGACTTCCGGTTGGCACTCCTTTCTGTGGCAGAATTGCTGATGTTAGAGGAACTCTCCAGAGGGGTCTCTGGCACCTCATAGAGGCCCTCACCATAAAACGGAATTGGAAACTTGGAACTCTGTTTCTGTTCCTTTTTGCCTCCAGATTTCATCTGTTCAGTATTTGATCGCTTTACCGGTCTGAGGGGCAGGTGCATCTTAGATCCGGGTGGAGGGTCCCTGACTGTAAAAACTAGCTTTTTCTTTTGAGCAAAAGGAATGAAATCGTCATCACTATCAGAACTAGAAGGATGCATCTGAGATCTGGGTGCAGGGTCCCTGACTGTAAAAACTAGCTTTCTCTTTTGAGCAAAAGGAATGAAGTCGTCATCACTATCAGAACTAGAAGGATGAAGCTGTTGCTCCTGCAGTTTTAGTCTTGCAGAAAGCTGTTTATTTTCTTCACTTAATTTATTCCTTTCTGCCGTGAGCTCAGCAATTAACTTCTTATTTTGTTGTTGGATATAGTAAAATTCTTTCTGTAGCGTCTTCTTGTCCGTTTCGTTCAGTGAACAGTGGTCACACATTTTGGAGCTTAACTTATCTCGCAGGGCCTGGATGGTGACATTCAGGATTTTCTGTTGCTCCGTCAACTCGTTAATTTTGGTTGTGGAGCCCATCTGCCTTCTGCCTGCCAATTGCCCTTTCCTCAGACTGGTTAGTTTCCCCTGGAGATGGCGTACCTCCTTGTCGTGGAGCTCTTTTAGCTTTAGCCAGGTTTTTTTAAAAGCGTCAGAAGACAAATCACAGACGCTAACCTGCATTTGATCTCTTGCGGGAGATCTCCGGCCACTTCCCGTGTCTCCTCTACCCACGTTTCCCGCCTGCATCTCGTCTCCCTGACTGGGACTGGGAAACAGTGGAGACAAACCGCTGCCGGCAAAATGGCGGAAGAGCTGCCGACTAGAGCTGGGCTGCGAATGGGACGAGAATTTCACCCCTTCTACAGACCTGCGAAGAGGCTTCAGAGCACAAGGCGGGTGCGAGGATGCCTCGGGGGTAGACAGAAGGGTCCCGTTTGGCGGCGGAAAGGAGACCGGAGACCCGAGCCTCCTTTAGGCGGGAAGAGCCACTGTACAGAAGGAAGATGGCGCCTTCAAGCCAGCCTGTGACGAGAGGCTGGAGAGACCGGAAACGCAGTGACTTCTGGGAGAGTCACGCAGCGCTGAGCCGGAAGGGCGCCCGAAGGCGGAGGGGGGGGTGGACCGGAAGTCAGCGCTCACTTTTTTGAAACAAATCTAATTTGACCTTATGTTAGCATCTTTATTCCTGATGATCAGTATTTTATAAACATTGAAAACTATCAGTACTCATGGTCTTGAGTAAATTGAGGAAATAAAGTCAAAACCCACACACTCTTCCCTCCCTGGCACCCCTC
Source organism: Kogia breviceps (assembly GCF_026419965.1). NCBI lineage: Eukaryota > Metazoa > Chordata > Mammalia > Artiodactyla > Physeteridae > Kogia > Kogia breviceps. The sequence continues at coordinate 28,886,621 of NC_081330.1, read as the reverse complement.
CGTTTAGCCAACATTACCTAGTTGTCCGTCCCTATCTTCAGAGGCTCTCTCGGGGCAGGCCATTACATCATTGCCTACTTTTGCGATCCCTACCAGGTTTTTAAATTTAGAAGTGGACCTGCTGACACCATTAGCTATATCTGAACAGGATAAAAAAGGAATGGAAGGTTAAGTGAGGGCAATGTTTTTCTTTTTAAAAAAGTCTCCATGAGTGTGTTGGAAGTAAGAAAAAGGTGGGGGGGCGGGGAACAGCTCAAAAGAGAAGTGTATGTGATAGGTTTAAGGGACTTTTATATCTAAAATAGTTGTTCCATTAATGTGTGTGCATGTTTGTATATTGCCAGGACTTCAAGGTTGATAATCCAAAGGCAAAGAGGAAAAAGAAAGTTATCAGTCTCTTCCTCTAAAGTTTAAAGTTCTCAGACTGTTTGGTTCGCAGAGCCCTTTGAGTAGCAGGCGAAGGTGCTTGAGCCTACCTTCGGAAAAATGTACTTAAACGCACCATCTTGCATAAAATTTTAGGAAGCTTATTAAAAACCCCAGGTCTACTTCCCTTCCTCTGTCTTCAAGGATGATAAGCCATCCAAAAGAACATTTATAAAATACATAAAAATAATTGAAGTTGAAATAATTACAGATTAAAAAGTATATTTGGAATTAATTCAAAAGAATACAGTGTGGGTATTGGGCAGTGAGATGAGATAGGAGGGGAGGATATAGATGAGACAGAATTGGCTGTGAGTTAATGGTTGCTGAAACTAAGTTATTGGTACTTTGGAGTTCACTGTGCTATTTGCTGTAAGATCTATGCTATCTCAAGATGTAACACTTTATTCATTCCATTTTCAGATACACTCTTAACTTACTGGAATAAAGTATCTCCCCAGGAGCTCATAAACATTCTTATACTTCTAGAGTAAGTTATATTAACTTATTTTCATAAAATTTCCTCTTATTTTGGGGAGCTTAATTTTTATACATAATAAAATATTACCCCTTTTCTGTTTTCAACAGCTTATTTGTTAATAATGTAGGAAATGTTAAACTATTTTGATAGTTTAGAGGCTGACGTTCAGGTTCTTCACACATAGATAGAAGGAAAACATGGAGATGAAATACTTGTGATATAGAAAACTCTAGCCAATAATAGTGCATCCTTGCAGACCATCAGGAGTCTTTTTGTGATCTGGAAAACTGGAAGTGGCATCAGCTGTCCTAAATCATTCATTTAGAGCAGATGCTGGCTTAATGGAGCAGCTTAAATGTTGGAATTTAGAATTTGTACTCTTATGTAGAGCTGAGTAATTGTACCCACTTCAGAAATGCATATATATATATATATCTCCATATATACATATATATGGAGATATATATATGCATTTCTTCATATATATAATATATAATATATATAAATATATATATATTTATATATTTATATCTCCATTGCAAGGTCCTTAGGGAAAAAAATCTAGCCTATTTCCTAGGTGGGGGTTGGAAATCGTCCTATATTGTATGCTGAGCTATTTTTACATCATTATTGAAAGCTAAAAGAAAAATTATAATGAAATGTAAGAAATTTCTAAATATATAGTACACATATATGATACCGTGTGTGTGTGTCTACCAAAACACAAAGAGGGTAATCTATGCATAAAAACTTAGTAAAGTCTTTCAAAATTTTGCAGAAAATGTCAGCAAATAAAAGTTACAATTAAACAAAACTACTCTAATTATATTGAAATGTTTACTAATGAAAATATATGATGTTGGGGATTTACTTTAAAAAAATAAAGGCGGTAGGGAGTGTGGAGGGAGAGCATGGGACCTGTTTGGGGTAGAAGTTAAGAATGGCCATGAGTTGATCATTGTTGAAGCTGGTGGGTGCTGGGTATGTGGGATTTAGTTTGCTGTCCTCTCTACTTTTGTATGTGTTTGAGATTTTCCATACTAGAAAGTATTTTAATGCCATTATAAAAAATATAGCAATTGCCCCAATTTTTAGGGCTTAAGAACCTTTTTAGGTGTTACTGACTGTGCTAGAGACCTTTGCTGTGATACACACTATAAAGCACAAGGGATGATTTGCATTGACGGTTTTTTAAAAAATATGTCATTAGAATTGTCTATGAAGACATGGAGCTTTTTGGTGCTGATGTAATTGTAGCAAATAAATGTAGAAAGAGATAATATGGCAAGTAGTTATTTGTATATTTATTTTTGTATACCAAAACATATTATTGTAATATGATTTTAAATGGGTCGTTCTTTGTGACACATGAATTTTCAAATACTACTTGTTAAAATGCAAAATATGGTAAATATCTTATTAACATGCTATTGTTTTTCTTTCTAGAGTATGTTTGTTTCACTTTAGATATATGGGGAGAAGAAATATAGCAAGGTAATTCCCATAGCACTGCAATTTCCACTTTTTTTCTTCTCTTCCAACAGAGGGCAGTCTTAATTATGCCATGTATAACCTAGATGATTCATTTTGAGTTGACATTAAGATCCATGATTTATTTAATGCGTCTCAACTCAAAGTTGAAATTAATCTGATGTGAACATATTTTAAGTTTTCCAGAGAGTAATAGTTAGACTGATACGCAGAGTTTCTGTTCTAATCCTAGAACAGATGCTTGTCTCTTCTGAAGGAAGTGAGAAAGGGCTAGATCAAGGGGAAGGCAGGAAATCGTAAAGTGAGGACAACTGTAAGATCTGTACTTTTATCTACAACCTGTCAATACTTACCTCAGTTACTACCGTGAATAGAAATTCCCAACAGCAATTGGGACATGCCCTATATATTATTTATTTCTTCATTTTGCTGTGTAAGTCCTAGTGAAATAAATACTTAAGAAAACGTTTGAGGAACTGGAAGGAAAAGATTATTTGCTTATTTCAATAAGATATATTTCAGGGGTAGAGTTAGTCATTAAAGGAACTCAAATAGAATTCTTTTTCTAAGTAAATTCCATGGCACTTCCAAAAACTAAAGAGGCTGTTTGGATGGGGTTTATTGCTGAGTCTCTGGAACATCCTAATAATTCAGGGGATGATTTCCACTGTCTTCCCAGCACTGGGAACTGGTTTAGAACTGGTATGGTAACTACCACCATGAACCTTAACCTCTAAGATTCTGCTGACCTGCCCTCTATGTTTATTAGAGGATAGACAAACTCTTTTTCTTCCTTAGTTCCTGTATTACCCGGTTGTAATTTTTTTTAAATGGAACCTTAAAATTAAAGGAAAACAAAGAAAAATGTGCAAACAGACATGTTTATAGAGTAAAAATTTCTGCTCCAAGTTTAACTCGGGTCCAGAAACAGATTAGATAGGCACTCATTCTTAAAACATCTAACTCCAGGAATTCTTCCACCTTACGTCAACTCTGAGTATCCTCTCCCTGTTTTCTCTGACTCTTGTCTTTCCTTACCTCCTGAGAAAAGACTGGATCTTATTGGAGTGTTGTCCACTTTACTCTGATATTTTTGAGGAGAAGAAGGGAAGTAAGAAACTATAAATTCCTTACTTGTATTCGTATAGTATAAGCTATTTTAAATATACATTAAGCTTCATACAATTTCCAGTGATGCCTCATTTAAGCCAAGTAAATACTGAGCATAACACAGTATTTATGTGGAAACCTAGTCATTTATTAGTTTAAAAAATCTAATGTTGAGATGTATTCTCAGAGTGCTCCATTTCCTAACTTTAACATTTATTTTAGGGTGCATGATGCCTGGATGTCAAAACACTTTGGAATAGATCGAAAATCGCAAACCATGCCAGCTCTTCGAAATAGATCAGGAATAATGCAGGCCCGGCTTCAGCATCTCAGTAGCCTGGAAAGTTCATTTACACTTAATCACAGTAAGTGAAAAATGTGTGTAGGGTACCCATTTGAAACAGATATTAATACTATTTAATCTTAAAGAAGTACTGGCTTAAATCTCCAGTACAATTGATAATCATTTCCCATACATACATACAATTGCCTGTCTGTTTATGAATAGTCATTTCATCATATGTGAATATATGATAAAATATGCATGGAGTTTTCAGCAATTTTAGGTAATGATGGGTTTTTTTCTTAGTTCAATATCAAGGAAGTTAATTTTCCCTTTGAATTATTGTTCTTATATTATTTTACATTTGATATCCTTTATTCCTACTTTAATGCAAATAACGGCATTAAATATAATAGTACGTATAATATTTGTTTTTAGTTACTATTGTTCATTCAGTGATCTTAAGGGATTATCCATGCTGAGCTGACCGCAGAAATCAAAGAACTGTAAATAGTATTTTGACAAAGATGTATTTCACACAGTTTGAAGTACTGACAAGTCGAATAGGACAAGGAGGGAGCTACAGGGTTATATAAATGGAAGCTATCCTCTGAAAAACAAATATTAATAAAAAAGTCAAAGAGTGAGATAAATGTTCATTTCCACGCAGTCCTTTGGAGGTTGCATAAAAGGAAGCCAGCAGAACTGGCTTTGCGATAAGGGCTAATAATAAAAACAAATGTCTTGAGCAGATGCACCTGAGCTAATAGAATCAAGACCTTTAAAAAAATGCAAGTCTTACAGCCTTCAGCTTTGCTCTTTGTCACTTGTAAAAATATCAATATAATGAACCTATGTATTTCAGTTGGCCCAGAAGCTTTGTTTTCCTTCTGATTTAGAAACGTCTCATACCATTGGCATCATTGAAAACATCTGGCCATAGGGTGCCACTGTATGTAATGTAGCTGCGTTTCTATGAGTTTCTCATTTTTGCACACATAATTAACAGCACAGCCTAAAATGCCTCCTGCGTTATTTCCTGGTTACATCACCATAGTTCATCACTGAAATCTTGTCTCCAAAGAAGTGGGCACCTAATTGTTTGTTGCAGAGCTGTTGATACAGAGCTGAAGTAAAAATTAGTGGAATTGATGAATCCAGACCATATTTGATTAAGGAGTAAGTAACAGTGAAACTCATTAAGTCTGCAGGTATTGAAAGCCTGCTTTCTTTGTGTTTCTCTCTCTCTCTGAGTATTTGGGGGAGAAAATCATTGAAAACTGTTATGTGAATCTCTGTGTTGGGCAGTTTTAATTTTCTTTGTTTTCACATCCCAGGTTCTGCAACAACTGAAGCGGACATTTTCCATCAGGCACTTCTTGAAGGCAATACTGCTACTGAAGTTTCCCTAACAGTACTAGATACCATATCATTTTTCACCCAGTGCTTCAAGGTAAACATGAAGAGTTAGAACTCAGTCGGTATCATTGCAAAGAAAATATTATGCAAAAACTAATTAGACGAAGCTTAGTATAGTATAAAAGCCCCCAGGGAGCAGTCAGGAAACTTGGATGGCAGACCTAGTGTGGCTCCTGTGTGACCTTGGGAAATCACTGAGACTCGTGTGCCACATCCATAAAAAGAGAGGATTGGACTAATTTGCCCCGAATTTCCCTTCTCTCTTATTTTCCTGTTTAAAAACAGTTTTCTTTCATACTTTTATGAAAATATCCAGTGATTTTTTAGCCCAAATTATGATTGAGTCAGTTTATCCAAACACCCGTTGTCTTGTCAAGCCAGATGATGTCCAGGCAGGCTGGCTGGCTGGCTTCCCTCGTCAGGTGCCTAGCGGTTTTTCTCAGATGCTTGCCTCTCGATACAAATCATCATTGCTAGGATTAAAAATAAACTAAGAAGAAGCAATTATCTTGCAGGGTTTTTGGAGGTGTAAAATGAGATAATGGACATGAGAGTGCTTTGCAAAGTAAAGACTGTGTAACTATAATGAAGGGTAACGGTAGTAGGAGAACTCAAAAGTGAAAACTCTTGCTGGCTTTTCATCTGAGTTATACAGATTTGTTTTCTTTTCTTCCCCCCTTCTCTAAGTAATTCCGTTAATGGCTTCAGCCCTCCAGATTTACTATGGAAACCTGGCCTGTGCTTTTCAAAGAGGCTTATCAGGGAAGACTGAATTTAGATACTAATAAGAAATAGGCTGCAAAATCCCTTTATGAAGTATTAAGTTCTTTTTTTTTTTTGTGGTACACGGGCCTCACTGCTGTGGCCTCTCCCATTGCGGAGCACAGGCTCTGGACGCGCAGGCGCAGCGGCCACGGCTCACGGGCCCAGCCGCTCCGCGGCACGTGGGATCCTCCCAGACCGGGGCACGAACCCGCGTCCCCTGCATCGGCAGGCGGACTCCCAACCACTGCGCCACCAGGGAAGCCCAGTATTAAGTTCTGATTAAAATGCAACCCAAATTCATTTTTTATTGTGCCAGTAAGTAAGACATTTGGTCTCAAGGTTTGCATTGTATTCCTTCGTCCTATTCAAATACCTCTTATTTGTTTAACATACATCTCTTGGTAGATGTCAGGCACTATCCTAAGTGCTTTAGAAATATTAACTCACTTTTTTGTTGTGGGTCTGGAGGTGGAAAAGAGGACTGCAAATGGGCACCAAAGATCTTTTTGAGATGATGGGAATGATTGGGTTGTAATGGTTGCAGAGCTCTGGAAATTTACCAAAAATAATTGAATCATGTACTTAAAAGAGGTAAATTTTGTGGTATGTAAATTATACCTTAATAAACTTAAAAGTTACAAATGTGAACTCACCTTTAATCCTCACACTAGCTTCGTGATATAGATACTGTTATTTTTCCCATTTTAAAATGAGGAAACTGAGGCTCACAGGGAAGTTAACGTCACGTGGGTGGTTAGTTAGCAGAATCAGGATTCTGATCTAGGCCAGTTATCACAAGAGTCCATGCTTCTAACCACTACCCCATGCTTATTAGAAGCAGACTAACAGAAAGATCAAACACCATTCAGGGATTCTGGCTATCAAGGTTACTATTAAATCTGTTACAGGTTTGCATATTGTTTTGGTTTGTTGTTGTTGTTTTTGGCCAAGTTGTAACCTGGTAATTAGTTTCTTGAGGGATAGGAGAGCAGGACTGGAGGTGTTAACCAATGCATTTTTTTTTTAAAGGTTCACAAACCAATAGATAGTTCTCTACAATTTGTTGTTTCTCTTATATATCTATTTGCAAGGAACATTTAAACAGTTTACGTAGTCTGTTCAATTGTGATCCCTGTTATTATCTCTACTCATAGAGGGTTTAATTTGTTACCAGTGGCTAAAGATATCTTATACTAAACATACATTTAAAAGCAAATTAGATAATAGACTTTAAAAATGGAATTGATGTTTCCCTTAATTCTTACATTACTTTGTCAGAGAAATACAAAGCCTGGTTACCTTGTATCCATTTTTAATTTACTGATTTCTGAATTGAGGAGCAATAAGGTTAGGTTAATAGAAAATACTCTTCCCATACTAGTCCTGTATTTGCTGTGTTATACTGGAAAAAGACTTTGTTCATCTATTTAAAATTATGGAATTAAGTATAGATGTAGTTTACATAGTATTTTGAGATTTCCAAGTTGAAAGATGGCACAGATGATTTTAGATTATGTTAAACTTTTTATTGTTACTTTTCAAGCAGTGGTTTGATAAACAGGTTGTTGGTAAAGCCTGTTCTCTCATTCTAGGGGGAGCAGCATAAACTATTTCTGCAAATGTTTTTTTCATGTTTTGTAGAGCCAACTTTTAAATAATGATGGCCACAACCCGTTAATGAAAAAAGTATTTGATATTCATCTCGCGTTTCTTAAAAATGGGCAATCTGAAGTGTCGCTGAAACATGTCTTTGCCTCACTGCGAGCTTTCATTAGTAAGGTAAGAGCAGAGCTTTGTGGCTGCGAGTGGCCTTGCTTCACAGCAAGAAGTAAAGGGGAACAGGGGTCATTGCGAAGACCTCTCCAAACCTCAGATAAGGAACCATTAAATCCTGCCTTTGTAAATATTAGAACAGAAAAATACCTAAAGAGAGCCCGGCCAGGCAGTCCGTAAAATCAGCATGTGCTTTTTATTTTGTCCTGTCATTCCTTTCTGAAGAGTATCATTTTAAAATTACCAACTGCCAGTTTTTCTTCTCTTTTGCTTCTTTGTAAAGTATTGTCATGCTGAAGATATATAAGCTGTGAGGGTACTCATGTATAAGCACTTTGAAAGCAGAGACCAAGTCTTATAACCCCAGGGCCTTGTATGATATCTTGCAAATCGTAGGCACTCAATACATGTTCAGATGAATGAATCGTTCCTTTCAGTGCGAATTGTATCTGTGGGCTCTAAATTTTCAGGCCGTGTACCTCATCTAAACTAAAACTTCAGACTAGGATTTTAGGAATAAATATGACTGAAACAGATAGCAAAGATTTATTTCTGGTCTGGTTTTGATACCTTTTGAACATAATTAAAAGCATCAGGAACCAAGATGGAGTTAAAATTATGGAAAGACACAGTCTAGGCCTCCACTCTGGTATGTGTAACTCCAACAAGACAAATTCAGTTAACCGATCTGTGTAATAGGATAGCTGAGTATGGAAAACTGTTTTTTGTATGGCAACTTACAGGGTTTAATTGATATAGAAATTAGGTGATCTTGAAGGTTTATTTTTAAATTGCCGCTCTTTTTAAAAAATTTTTTTTATCTTTGGCTGTGTTGGGTCTTTGTTGCTGCACGCGGGCTTTCTCTAGTTGCGGCAAGCGGGGGCTACTCTTCGTTGTGGTGCGCGGGCTTCTCATTGTGGTGGCTTCTCTTGTTGTGGAACATGGGCTCCATGCATGTGGGCTTCAGTAGTTGTGGCAGGTGGGCTCAGTAGTTGTGGCTCACAAGCTCCAGAGTGCAGGCTCAGTAGTTGTGGCGCAGGGGCTTAGTTGCCCCGCGGCGTGTGGGATCTTCGCGGACCAGGGCTTGAACCTGTGTCCCCTGCATTGGCAGGCGGATTCTTAACTGCTACGCCACCAGGGAAGCCGTAAATTGCCATTCTTTAATACAATTTTTTGAATAAAGAAATAAATGGAAAACCGAGTTCAGTGCAAGCACGTTACGAGAAACTAAGGCAAAGAGATTGAGGAATAATTAATTTAACAAATTAATTTAACAGTTACTGGGTAGGTACTTACTGGTGTCAGATATTGTGTCAGGGATACAGTCCAAGGACTTACTGTTCAGTAGAGGGAAACACACACACATTGATGCACATCTACAAATACCAATAGGCTAAAAGAAGTCTATGCAGAGAACTGAGGGTGAACAGGAGAAGGACTGGAAACACTAATTTAGCAAAAGTTTCTCTGCAGCACTGGAGTTAGGATTTAGTATCAGCAAGCGATGAGACTGAAGAGGTCGATGGGGACCAGATGATTATGTCCTCATCTTAGGAGTTAGACTTCATCTTTTAGGTATCAGGGAGCATGCAAGCACCGTAATTAGATTTTTATTAAGAAAACTATTGCGGGTGGGGGAAAGTGTCTTTAAAAAGTAGCCTGGAAGCCTAGTCTCTGCCCTCATGAAGCTTTCAGTGGGCAAGGAGGGTGGGGCAGAAAATAAACAACTACATAAAACAGTAATTGTCACAAGTTCTAGGAAGGAACCAAGGTGTTGAGATAGAGAATAAGAGAATAATGATTTGTGGGAGTTACCTTACTTTAGATAGGTTTGTCACTTTTAAAATGAGACCTGATATATGAAAAGGCGCCAGCTGTTTGAAAAGCGTAAGGAAGAACATTCTACGGAGAAGGACAAGCATATGCAAAGGCCTGGAGTTAGGACAGAGCTTGAAATCCTGGGAACTGCAAGGCCCAGTTTAGCTGGAATATAGGGAGAAAAACAACATAGAAGGGGATGGAAGAGGAATCTATAGAGGAGATGAGAGGAAGCAGTCACAGAAGTAGGAAGAAAGGCAGGAGAGAAGGATACCATGGAAGCCAAAGGAGACAAGAGTTTCAGCATTATTATGCAGTGCAGAGTGCTCTAATAAGGTAAGGTGAAAAGGGAGTCCACTGGAATTGGCAATTACAAGGTCACTGATGATTTTGGTCATTGCCCACTCAGAGAAGTGATGTAGGTAGAAGACTTCTTTTTTTTTAAGTCAGGAGATGTCACATTAAAGTCTCCTTTATAAAAAATTTATTATTTATTCATTTATTTCTGGCTGCGTCAGGTCTTAGTTGCAACATGCAGACTCTCTAGTTGAGGCGCGCGAGCTCAGTAGTTGTGGTGCATGGGCTCAGTTGCCCTGTAGCATGTGGAATCCTAGTTCCCTGACCAGGGATCGAACCCACGTCCCCTGCATTGGAAGGCGGGTTCTTTACCACTGGACCACCAGGGAAGTTCCTGGAGAAGACTTCTTATAGTGGATTAACTACACTACAGCTATGCTTTCCCTTCCTTTATTTTTGTACCGGAGTATCTTGCCCAACAAGATTTGGTTTAATCCGGTGAGACTATTGATGAGATCTTTCAGTTGCCAACTAGAAAACATTTATTAAACATTCATTATCTGCATAGCATTGCACTTGGTGTTAAGGTGATAAAAAGAAGATAGGTTCCTATAATATGGGTTTAAATTCAATATTCCCAAGAAATAATTTTGAAAGGGTGGCCCTCTAGCTTCACACTCCCTGAAAAACATCCATTGTGTACCCTGGAGCAGCTTACTACTTGCTTGCCTAGACATGTAAGCATGGAAGATTGTAATAAGCCTATGTTATACATATAGTTTATTTTCCACAAAACAGTGAATACATTCTCAAAGTAGCAGCCACTTGTGTGTTTTGAGAATTAGTCACTTTTTTTTACTCTTTTTCTATGCCAACATGTGTTTTGATCAGCAGTTTATGAATAGAGGATGCACATGTTTATGTTTGTGTGTGTACACTTCATCTAGACCCCATTTTGTTTAAAAAGATCAACTGTATTTGCTGAATAGATTCCTGGTATAATTTTCTCAGCATTTGGAAGTTCATAATATAAGGAGCTGTTTAAATATAAAGCAAAAGAGTAAGTAATGCAGATTGTCCTAACCATTTTTAAGGCCCAAATTGAGACCCATCAATCATTCATCATTTCAGTCATTCATTAATTTAATACATATTACTGAGAACCTACTTATCTTCTTTTCCAGACCATTATGAGCCCTTCTTAGATCCGTAGCGCTTACAGTCAGTACCTCACATTTTTGTAGAGACTTGTATACTGCCTTGCATACTGCCTTGCATTGTTATGTCATTAATACATGCTGGTCTTTATGTTTTTAACTAGTTTGGGTTCTCCAGAGCGGAGCCCTAGTCTTATGTTGACTTTGTATCCTCAAAGCACCCAGCATAGTTTTAGGTGAGAATATAGTAGGCACTTGACAGTTGATTGACTTCTGTGATTGGGTTTTCGGATACTTGTTTATGTTTTTCCTGTTCTTTAGTTTCCCTCAGCCTTTTTCAAAGGAAGGGTAAACATGTGTGCTGCATTTTGCTATGAGGTTTTAAAGTGCTGCACGTCAAAGATTAGCTCAACCAGGAACGAAGCCTCTGCACTTTTGTATCTTCTGATGAGAAACAACTTTGAGTATACCAAAAGGAAAACCTTTTTGAGGACACATCTGCAGGTCAGTGAAAACCAAAGCTCCTCTTCTTTCTTCTATTCAATCTTTAGCCTCTATGTCAAGATCTAGAGATAACCCAATTCAATACAATAGCTATTAGCTGCAGGTAGCCATTTAGCACTTGAGATGTAGCTAGTCTGAATTCAGATCTCCTGTACATGTAGAATACACATTGGCTTTTGAAGACTAAGTACAAAGAAGTAAAATATCTCAATTGTTTTATATTGACCATATGTTGAAATGCTATTTTGGATATATTGGGGTAAGTAAAATAAATTAAAATTCACTTGTGTCATTTTACTTTTTAATGTGGCTACTGGACAATTTAAAATTACACATGTGACTCATATCATATTTCTGTTGGACAGCACTGCTCTACAGCATAGGTGTTAAGAGCATAGATTCCAGATTCCAGGACCGTCACACGCTCTGTGACCTTAGCAAGGGCTTCCTTAGTCTCTCGGTGCCTCAGTTGCCTCATATGTAAAATAGTGGCAAATATCCCTACCTACCTCGTACAGTTGTGGTGAGGATTAAACGAGATGATTAAGTAACAAACAAAGCACTTGTATTTTTCATGTTCCAGCATGCCCAGTTAGTAAAAAAAAAAATGAGAGAAAGTCTCAAGGTTTAGTAGAAAGCGTGGACTTTGGAATTGGACCTACCTGGGCTTAAATCATAGCTCAGCTACTTACTTACTTATGTGACCCTAGGCAAGATACTCAAGTTGTCTTAACTATTTGCCTCATCTGTAAGATGAGGCCAAGTATGTTTCACCTTGCAGTGTTATCACGAGGGTTAAAAATAAAGTGTGTGTGGTGCCAGGCACAAAATACCTGGCATATAATAGACACTGAGTACGTGGCAGTTGTTTTTCAACGTCTCCATGTTTTTTAGCTTATCTGATGAAACAACTCTGAATTAAACAACAATTGGGACTTCTTGGCTCAGTAGCCCTCTTCGTAATATGGGAAATGCTTGGTCATATTTCTATCTTCACTGCCATGCTCTGTCCCATTGCAGTTGTTTATTGGAGACTGGGTTATAAATGAGGAAAGAGCCATAAACAGCTTTTTAGAAACGTCATCAGTGATGTGAAGATCTGATAGAAGTATATGCTTCCTGTAAAAATCTTCTATATAGTTACTTTTGGATACTAGGGCCAGCATTATATATTAGGGTGTCTAATATTTGCCTTCATAGAGGTGTCACTTGAGTACCACCTTCCCCCAAAACATTTCTGCAATTAGTGTTCTGGTGTATCTGAAATTCCCCAGTAGGGTCCATTCTTCTGGGTTAAAACATCAATTTTTCTCAAGTCCGTTATTCAAATATAAATGAATTAATAAATGTGCAGACTTAGAACCAGGTTCTAAGTGGTCAATAAAGTGGTTAAGTAGTAGTATAGTATGATTATGATCTCTTTAATCCTCACAACAGCTCTATAAAGTAGGTATTGTTATCATCCCCATATTGCAAATAAGGAAAGTGAGGCACAGGAGGGGTAGTTCACTTTCTCAAACCCACTCAGTGAATAATGGATAAAGTCAAGATTTGAATCTAGGGCAGTTTCACTCAAGAGCCTGCCCTCGGCTCCTACAGTATCTTGCTTCTCTGGATCCAGGGGTAAAGCTTCCAGCCACTAACACCTTAGCCTAAATCATTTAGGCATTCAACCAAAGGAGCCTGAGAAATTAAAAAGCACCATTATGTTCCATTATACTGCTATCATTATGTAATGTATATGCCATAACATATACTGCTATCTAAACTAAATAGGCCCTAGTCAGAAACCAAGAAGGGAGCTGAGGCGCTGGAGTTGGAAGTCCAGCACACTGAAATAGACTAGTGGAAATGAGAAACCATCAAGAAAAAGGTCATTTATTCCCAACTTTGCCATAGCTACTACGTAGCAGGCATATTGAAAGTAGAGACCTGACCACCATTGTATTAGTTCACTAATTATGAAAACAGTTTTAGATCTAGCTGTGCCATGAGTTTGGAAGGTTTTTCACATCTAACCAACAAAAGTCCCAATAAAATTTGTAATTAGGGACCTCTGAAGTTGCTATTTCAATAGAAGAGTTTAAACCCCTCATGTATGAAGAAAATAGATTTTGATGGAACTATGTAGGATCTTCAAAAGTAGAATTTCATATGAGTGCTTATGGGTTTGTACAATGATGAAAATAAGCAACATTTGTTCAAAAGACATTTGAAAAAATGGTGTTTGCTTCTTCCCACAGATTATCATTGCTGTAAGCCAGCTGATAGCTGATGTAGCTCTAAGCGGGGGATCGAGATTTCAGGAGTCTTTATCCATTATCAGTAATTTTGCAAATAGTGACAGACCTATGAAGGTATGTTCTCACTTCAAGTAAAAAATTAGAACTACGTTCACTGTCAGGGCAGTTTACACTCCTCAAGTTAAACTGTGTGTTGGATTCACAATTTTTATATAGTGTAGAGTTTATAGAATGTGAGCTTCACAAGTCAGAGCTTTGTCTTGTACACCACTGCACCTCTAGCACCTAGAACACTGCCTGGTACACAGCGCATATTCAACATTATTTGAATGGATGGATCAATGGCTATATACTGTGTATACATAGTTATGATAGGTTTCAATTTTTTTTCTGGGCTTGATTTTTAAACTTGCTCAGAAAAGAAATGGGTCCTTTCTTAACAGTTGTTACCATTTATAAGATTGGTTAATTAAGCATTGAGTTTGAAATTTCACAAAACCTCCCTTATTAGAGTAGCTAACAGCTGCCTGATCCTTTGCCAACAGATAAGGAGTGTCACAGAAGGGATTCATTATTTGATGATTTTCCGAGTTTAAAGAATCATCTGTTAACTGGGGCTTACCAGAGATACTTATTGGCAAGTCCAAATCCAAGGCTGTCATTCTTCGGCACCAGTTGGCTGAGGCCAAACCCAAGACCCTGACCACCATTCCTCTTTCCAAGCTATATGCTTAAAACCTATAACATTGTGAAAATTCAGTTTTTGTTTCGTTGCATGGAGAGCAGGTTCTGATCTTCAGTGACGCATGCGTACAAGGGAAGAAGAATCCTTTGCCAAATAGAGAACTTTTCCTCCCCGAGGGGTCATCCCCATTCTTGGGAAGAGTCGTCTTTCAGCATAATTTGACAATTTATGTAAAATCTAGAAAAAAAAAAAAAAAAAAAGCTCACAGTCACAGCATACTTAACGTTTGGGATGTGTCGAATCTTTGTACCAAAAAAATATTCCCATGGGAATGTTGGTGAAACTGAAAAAAACACTTGAGTAGTGCCAGCCATTGTCAGGCTGGGAAAGTTTGCTTTTCAGCCAGTTCTGGTTCCTCGGGAGATCAGTATATGCTTCACCTACTCCTATGAGCACAGAAAAAGCTTATGTCATTTAGGATTTTTAAACTTATACCCTAAGAGTTTATTTGTACCCTTTTTTACCATCCTTAATTCCATGTTATGTAAAAGTTGGGTTAGCAACTTTTTCCAAGTAAATGGGGTCTGTTTTAGCCCTCCTTGATAGGAAATCTTTTTCCTGGCTCATGTCTGAAATGACTTCGTTTTATTCTGGTAGGGAAGTCATTACCAATAAACTCTAGTACAACAAAGTATAGCTTTCTCCCAGTAAATGGAATCTCTGTTAAGGTATAAGAAGAGACTTTACATATATAATTATTTTTAAAAGTCATCTTTAAAGAAGGCACTTTTAAAAATCATTTTCTCCACATTTGGTTATATTCACATTGAAAGGCTCCCAAAGCCCTGTACCTGTCCCTTACTCTCATCTTCTCTGAATCCTACAAATAATTGTGATTACTCCAGTGGGGTTAATAGGAAGCGACAGGACTTCCTTAATAGTGCCCAGGATAAAGAGGCAACTCGAACTTCGTGTTTTTGGGTACAGACACTTTGAGAGAAGTTAATGATCTCTTTAAACTCTTCAGAGTGTTATAAACTCTTATTTGCATAATTGGAAATTTTTGCAGTATGGTTTTCACCTTAGTGTATATGGTAGTTGGTAGATGGGATAAGTATGCTTGTCAATATGGACGAGTGACTAAGATGACTAGCTTTGGAGCCAAACTGTCTGGGTATAAATCCTGTCTCTACCACTTACCAACTGCAAGACTTTGGCCAAACTACTAAACTGCTGTGTACCTCGGTCTTCCATTGGTAAAATGAATTATAATAGTACTTAATTCATAAGGTTGTTACAAAATTTAAAACATGTAAAGTACCTAGGCCACTGCCTGGTGCATAGTAAGCTGTCAATTTTTAGTTACTGTTGTAACTAAAATTACACAATAAAAGTGAATATAGATTACACTCATAGCTGTAGAATTCACGGTGGAGGAGCTGGGGTTCAAAGCCAGGTAGTCTGGCTCCGAAGTCCGTGCTTTTATGTATTATGAATGTACTGCCCTCAAACTCATTGCCTTTGAATCCTGAGCTAGTGGGATATATATATATATTTTTAACATCTTTATTTGAGTATAACTGTTTTACAATAGTGTGTTAGTTTCTCCTTTACAACAAAGTGAATCAGTTATACATATACATATGTTCCCATAACTCTTCCCTCTTTTGTCACCCTCCCTCCCACCCTCCCTATCCCACCCCTCTAGGTGGTCACAAAGCACAGAGGTGAACTCCCTGTGCTATGCTGCAGCTTCCCACTAGCTATCTAATTTACATTTGGTAGTGTGTATATGTCCCTGCCACTCTCTCACATTGTCACAGCTTACCCTTCCCCCTCCCCATATCCTCAAGTCCATGCTCTAGTAGGTCTGTGTTTTATTCTCGTCCTACCACTAATCTCTTCATGACATTTTTTTTTTTTTTTTAGTGGGATATATTTTAAAGAATTGATTTAAAACTGTTTAGGCATGCCACATGCCAAGAACCAAGAACCAAATACCAAGATCTCTAACAAGGAGTAAAAGTTGTGTATTATTCCCAGGATTGGATGCCTAGGCTTAGAGCACACTGGTAATATTGATAAACATGTCTTTTTTGTTTGTTTTGATATTAGGCAACTGCTTTTCCCACAGAAGTTAAAGACTTGACCAAGAGAATCCGTACTGTTCTTATGGCCACTGCTCAAATGAAGGAGCATGAGAAAGACCCCGAAATGCTAATTGATCTCCAGTATAGCTTAGCCAAGTCCTATGCAAGTACCCCAGAGCTCAGGAAAACCTGGCTTGATAGCATGGCGAAGATTCATATAAAAAATGGAGATTTTTCAGAGGTGACTACTTATGGCTTTGTTCTAAACACAACCCTGCAAAACCCCTAGAGCGCAATCTGACAGTTCTTTCTTTGTCATCCTTTTTCAGGCAGCAATGTGTTATGTCCATGTAGCAGGTTTGGTTGCAGAGTTTCTTCATCGAAAAAGTAAGATATTTCTGTTCTTAGAGATGGGGAGAACTTCAGTTAGCACAAGAATTTTTATCTTTGTAGCTTGCAACTGTGAATGTGATATGATTGAGCTCTGAAAAATATGTTCACCTTTAGCCTTATTCACTGTTAAACAGAAGTTGTTATAAAAGAAAACTGGATTGTTCATTTGCCTTCTGCTTTCATTAAGAGTACAAGAATAAGCTAAATAGTACAGGGCCAGGCCTGATGCCCAGTGTTTATTCTCCAAGACTGTCTCCCTGGAAGACTGCCACGAATTAAATTCTTCTCAGGGCTTATGAGAAGCCCTGGATAATACACACCACTTATTTTCTCCTATCTGCCTCAACTTTACCAACAACTGCCCACAAATTATATCTCTACGGCCACTTTAGTGCAACAATATCTTGGTATTGAAAGGGAGTTGGCACATCAGCAAGATGGCCCTATAAGATGTCTCTCGTTTGTATACCCATCTCAACAACAATTTGGCATCCATACATGGACGAAAGTGCCTTTGTGGGAGCTGTGGGATCCAGCACCACATGCCAAGGGACCTGGGAGGAATTTTACCCACCTATGCATCAGGCAATAGGCAGACAGATCTGTGTCCTGTCTGTGGACCCTGCAGTGGCTTATGAGCTGGCTCCAGCCCCTCTCAGCTACAGTCTGGGATCCCCTGGAGAACACTGTCTTTAGATAATCACCCACAGACGAGAGAGCCTTGGGGGAAGTCCAGAAGTCCAGTGGAGAAGTTCCAGCATGCTGTTGGAGCAAAAATTATACAAGTTTGAATGCATTGGAGAGGATAAGAAGAACAGTTTGATTTTACTCGCGTCACCCTTTCCCCAGGGTGGCACAGCTCAGTGCCAAGAGAGACTTTCTCACCGTGATTTCTTCTGCAGGGAAAAGTGAGAGCATGTGAGTGGGTACTGCCTTTCCCAGCATTGCAGATGTTGCCAAAGAGGCCCATTTCTCTCTTGTCCCATCCAGAGTACTGAGTCATGAACTGAATGAGTGGGGGGCAGGAAGAGGCTGGGAGAGCAGCAGATAGGACTTAGAGGGCATTACAGGGACACAGATCCTACTAACCACATCACAGACTCCATCGAAAAACCCACCAACAAATTGCTAGAGATATTTAGCCTGTGGATCCCGCCCCCCCCAGCTGGCCCGCAGGCACCCATGGTGCTCCATGTGCCTCAACCACATACTGTAGCTGGATCTCTGTGCATGCTCCTGAAGGCAGATGGCTAGTGAGCATGTGCAGAATACCAGCCAGAATCGGTGGGCCAGGGAGAGACCACAAGCTTGAACTTTAGAATCACCCTTGGGAGATCCAATGGGAGGCTGTTAGCACCTGGCCTGGTGTATTGCATGATGGAGAAAAGACATACCACTTAAGAATTCTGTCATAAGAGGGAGCAAGAACTGTGGAGCAGGTGTATCCACAGCAGGTCTGTGAAAGCCTCAGAATCCCTAGCAGGACAGATGGAAAGTTGTCCTCTTCTAAAATCAGTCAGTAAAGTTGGTTGGAGGTAACTGCTACTTCAAATGTGAAGATAGCAATGGAAGACTTCAAGGAACATGAAAAATGAAGGAAACATGACAACACCAAAGGATCACAATAATCTTGTAGTAACCAAACTCAAAGACATGGAGATCTGCAATTTATCTAATAAAGAATTCAAAATAGCTGTTCTAAGGAAGCTCAGTGAGCCACAATAAAACAGAAAATTCAACAAAATCAGGAAAATACACAAACAAAATGAGAAGTTAAACAGAGAAAAATCTCACAAAAAAAGGACCAAACATATTCTGGAGCTAAAGAATACAATGAATGAAGTGAAAAACCACAGTAGAAAGTGGATCAAGCAGAAGAAATCATCTGAATTAGAAGACCGGACCTTTGAAATTATCCAGTCAGAGGAGAAAAAAGAAAAATGAAAAAGAGTGAAGAAAGCCTGTGTGATCTATGGGATACTATCAGCAGAAACCTTACAGGCCAGGAGAGAGTGGGATGATATTTTCAAAGTGCTGAAAGAAAAAAAAAAAAACTGCCAACCAAGAATACTCCATCCAGCAAAGTTGTCCTTCAGAAATGGACAGATGAAGACTTTCCCAGGCAAAAGCTGAGGGAGTCCATCACCACTAGACCTATCTTCCAAGAAATGCTGAAAAAAGTTCTTCAAGCTGAAATGAAAGGATGCTAATTAGTAACATGAAAACATATTAAATGTATCCATATGAATGGATAAAGAAGACATGGCACATATAATCAATGGAAAGAAAGAAATCCTGCCATTTGTGACAAAATGGATGGAGCTTGAGGGCATTATGTTAAGTGAAATAAGTCAGAGAAAGACAAGTACTGTATGATCTCACTTATACGTGGAATCTTAGAAAGCCAAATTTGTAGAAACAGAAAGTAGAATGTGGTAGCCAGGGGTAGCGGAAATGGGGTAATTTTGGTCAAAGGGTACAAACTTCCACTTATAAGATGAGTAAGTTCTGGATGTCTAATGTACATAGTGCTTATAGTTAACAGTACTGTGGTATATACTTGAAAGTTGATAAGAGTCTAGATCTGAAATGTTCTCACTCCCCCCAAAATGGTAATTATGTGTGGTGATAAATAAACACTACTGTGGTAATCATTTCACAATATATACATGTATCAAATCAACACATACTCCTTAAACTTACACAGTGTGAAATATCAATTATGTCTCAATAGAGCTGGGGCTGGTTGCAGGGGTGGAAGGGGGCCACAAAAAGGAGTCAGGAGTCATGGTCTTGAAGGGCTCAGGATCCAGCAAGTCTAATTCAGGAATCTGCCTGAAAGCTTCCCTTTCCAAAATTAGTATTGTTGACTCTTGTAACAACTACTTAAATAGTAAAACAGTAGAGTTAGGTTTAAAAATTGATTGGCAATGGACATTGCAAAGAAATCTCCCGCTATCTATCATAATTGCCAAGCTATTTCCTTGAAGTCAGTCAAATGAGTAACATTTGGGCAAAATGAAACCATCTTATGGGATTCACATCGCTGGGGTTTTGGCTCTGAGAACACAACCATGTTTTGTTTTTTAATTCCAGAATTCCTACAGGTAACTACGTATCTTTCTTCCCAGATAGCATGACTAAAATGTAGAATCATTTTACTTATATTTTAAATTTAACACTTTCTGTTTGATACTGAATTTCTTTTGAACAATCCATATTTTGAAATTGGTATACTCTAGTATTCTCTTTTTAGTACATATGTGGTTTTAAAATGGAGAATGGGATTAATTGTCAGAAGAAGGCCTTGTTTGAGGGTTTTTTTCCTACATCACCGGTATGCCTGAGAAATTTCAGTAAAAACAAATATTGAAATTGCACACCTGCAGTTGCAAAAAACTAACAAATATGAGAACCCTAAACATGGTACTAAATAAAGTTTTAGGTGTATCTTTCAGGTATATCAGGTTAATATTATCTCATCTTTTACATTAGTAGAAATCTGAAATAAGAGTTTTTTGTCTACTGAGTATAAACCTATACCCTTTATATATTGAAAATAGTTAAATATATTAAAATATTTCCTTAGCATGTTTTTCACAAGTGCAAAGACCTTAAAACTAAGCAAAAATCAATAATTATTAATCTCCATTATCAGTTCTTAAGCTTTAGAATTATAGCTATAGTATTGGAGAAAATAGCAACTAAAATATTTAAGTATTGCTGTGAGTTTTTTTGGACATTAGCTTGAGGCAGCTAGCCTGAACACCAAACAACGTGACATGTTTCAACAAGTGGAAACAGTGCTTTTAACTAGTCATTTAAGTATTTATTTCATAATACCTTCAAGGTTTTTTTTTAGAATTTATCCTTCACAGAAATGAAAGAGCCCTTCTCTGAGTAGGAAAAAAATGATGTTTTGCGTTTTAAACAAAAAATAATATAAATATTATTTAGGAGAGGTTTACATAAATAAATATAGGAGAGGTTTACATATTTATTTATAGGTGCCATCTATCTTTAAGCCTGGAAAATTCTACTCAAACTAGAAAATTGTATTCTAAAATGGTGGCAGTAGTAAAATCCTCAGGATTTCCCCCCTTAGCTTCAATCATGCCAATGATCGAAAACACCTGATTTTGCTAATTAGCTGATACAGCTATGATAGTTATACCCAGGTAGACCACTGATGTTCAAACAGAAATTAAGTGGCTCCCCCCCTGGTGGCGCAGCGGTTGAGCGTCCGCCTGCCGACGCAGGGGACACGGGTTCGTGCCCCGGTCCGGGAGGATCCCACATGCCGCGGAGCGGCTGGGCCCGTGAGCCATGGCCGCTGAGCCTGCGCGTCCGGAGCCTGTGCTCCGCAGCGGGAGAGGCCACAACAGTGAGAGGCCCGCGTACCGCCAAAAAAAAAAAAAAAAAAAAAACCCAGAAGTTAAAAACTTTAATCTGTTAACCTGTCATTCAGTCTGAGAAATCCATGATCTAGATAAGACCTGGATATTCACAGAGTAAATAAAAGTATGTTTGAGTGCAGGACTGAAAAAAAAAGTTTTATTTATACTTAAGACACACTTACTTAACAAAAATATATGAGCAATTGTAGAACCCTGTGTTTTCTATCAAGTGTCCTTGATAATGAAGACAAAACCTCTGATGTATCAATTGCCCAAATTTTTGAGTTTTCTCAAAGTCCTGTGCCATTTCTCTTGAAGTCATTATAAAGCTTTCTTTTTCATCAAGATAGAATGAAATGCTACAGCTGATGCATTGGAGACACATGATTTCCTGTTTAGAGTTTTTAAGAAAAAAAAAAAAGTTTGTCTCAATTGGGTGGGTTGCCTAAGCGAGCATGGACTTGGGCCCCTGGCCTCCAGAGGTGACCGCAGAACACCAGTGAGGGCCCATTTCTAGATCCTTTTTTTCATTTTTCAGGCCCTGAACTGAAAGGGAAAGGGGAAGGAGGTGTGCAGTTCTCCGTGTCCCACCGCCACCCTCAAACGTCTTTCAGGCAGCCAGAGCTCCTGCTCTTTGTACCAGAGATCTTAAGGGTCATCATCCTCTTCCCTTTCCCTAAGTTACCTCTAAGTGGTGATACTAGGTGTCAGTTACTGGCACTCCCCAAAATATGTAATAAAAAACAGCTCTAAATTTCCTTATTTTTATTTTGTCTGAAAACCTCAAAATGTTCTAGATCTCATTCTCTGGAGACTCTTCCTCTTCTCTTCCTGAGAGAGTGCACAACTGTTTTCCCCCAGGGAAGACAAGAATCAAGTCTGCATTCTTAACACCACCACATAGCATCCGAGGTTCAGCAAAGCTTCAGGCCTGTAGAGCTCCTCCAGCACCCCAGGAAAAGGAATCTCATTTCCCATAGAGTCTGTTCATTTCATGCCTTATAGGATAATGTTCCATTTGCCAAGTCTTTATACCCAGGTTCTGATAGCTTAAGTTCTGCAAAGCTTTTTCTTTACCCACTTCCTTCCCAATCACAGCTGTTTCCCTTTTTGCCCTCCGCTCTTACCTCCTATCCCTCTTCTGACCAGCAGTCTTATTTTATCAAGGGTTGAACTGCTTTCCCATCGTCCAAACTCCTCCCTACTTTTTTTCATGGGACAATTTGTGCTCAAGGTAGTGGTCTCTACTTGGGCAGTTTGCATCTTGCTTTCCCTTGGACAGCAATCAGGAATACAGAAGCTACAGCTATGAAGGGCAAAATCAGGAATCCAGGTCACATGCCAGAAAGATGCAAAGCAGACCCTCCAAGACCATGTTATATAATGCTACACAGGGCTACGGGCGAGCCCTCACACACGTGCCTCCCTCTGTTGGGACATGTACACTGGCCTAGATTCAGCAACTTGTTTCATCTGAAACAAGACTAGACTAAACAAGACTAAAGGGAATCAGAATTTTCCCTAAGCATTTTAAAGACCCTAACAAACAAAAGAGTCCTCTTATCATTGGATAGTTTGGTGGGTGTTGATAACTTAAGCAAACAAGGGGATATATAGGCTTTTCTAGCTAGAGATAACGTCATCAGGCATAGGACTCAAGATAACACACTTAGCAAAATCCATAATAGTAGTCTTTGCACCAGATGATAACACACAATGACGTCCAAAAGAAGGTAATAACCTGTTTGTTTCTGACAAGAACCATAATTTACCCTCCTTCTACTTAAGGTACACACTGGAAGGCTCTTTCCCAAGATGCTTTAGTCTCATCTCAGGCATAGGAGTGTACCCCTTTTTGTCCTCCCCTAAATCACGGCCTACTAGAGAAACCCTAGATTTGGGAATCACTTAAAGTAATAATATCCTCAGCGGAGACAGGATTTTTCCCCCAGTCATGGACCTAGCTGCCTGAGGCCTTCAGGGATTGACCCTTTTCTTTGTTAAGGACCACACTATCTCTTCAGTCAAGTTTTGGGGCCCTCTTCCTTAACTGCCTAGCTCTTGACTTCATAAAGGTAATCAAGTTGGACATTTTCTCCTAAATTTCAAAAAGTTCTCCTAATGCACTGCTACTCAGAGCGTTCCCATGGACGCAACTGGCAGTCTGAGAACTGTTTCTTACTGGTCCATGACAAGATAAGGAATATTAAGCCAAATGTAAATCAGCTTACATCACTGAGCATGATGGTTAGTTCAGCTGATTTTCGTGGTTTTTTTTGTAGAAAGACTGTTGAGGAAGGAAGTGATGAATTGATGTACATTCTGGCGCAGCTCCTTATCGTGTTGTGATCCAGCACTTTGAATAGAATTCCCTTAGCACTCTCTATAACAGACCATTTTAGGCATGCTTATCCTCAGAAATGAAACATGCCATGCTCTATCTTCAGTGCCTTTTATTACCTAATTTCTTTGAACAAAAATGGCCCTAAAGTCCATTGGGTCAAAGTAAATCTTATTTTCATTTCTGCCTCTCCTTTTTCTCTAACAGAAATCCACTGACTACTCCCTATGTGTTTCTCCAGTTTTGAAAAAGTGCTTCAGAAGAACCCCATCTTCCCTTACCAGAATCCTCCCATCTCTCTCTCTCTCTCTCTCATAGAAGTGTGATGCTGACTTGATAACTCATTTTCTATCAAGCGTCTTACCAGAAGATGTATGTCTAGTTAGCATTCACTTAGACAAGAAGAGTTGGCAAAATCCAAGCCATGATACATGACCCTTTTTTCCATCAGAATGCTGAGAAATCTCCTCAATGTGAGGTTTGGCTTTCTTAAACCTTCCTTCTTCCTTCCCCAACCTCTAACACCAGGAAGCTTACCAAATATTTAGTGATGAGTAGGTCATCATTTCTAAGCATCACTATTAGAGAGGTTGTAGAACAATAGATTGCAAAAGCTGTCCCCTTTGTGACCAGCCATTTTCCACTGCTTAGCAGATTCGGTTATAAGGAAGCTGAATTTTCCTTAACTCTAAAATGACAGCCCCCTTAGACGGGTAAACGCAGCCAGAGTAGGAGTGTTTGGACATGTTCCTATGTCCAGAATCTGCAGGGCAACCACGTGGCCTTCTGTACCCAGACTCTTGCTTGACAGTAACAATTTGGTCCGCAATCCTACAGCAGCTGTTCTCAGCTTGAGCTCACTTCCTACTTCCCAGGGGTCCAGCTGCAGAGTCACTTACTATATGAGCTGGTAGCAATTATTTTATCTTGAGAAAGCTAGTTTATTTATTGGTAGCTTTGTTTGGTAATAATAATTCATTGCACACTTGTTATATGTTAGGTTCTGTTCTAAACACTTTACATTTCATTGAATTCTTATAAGGTAGCTGCTGTTTCTATTTTACAGATGATGGAACTTTTTACAGTCCTAGAGAGAGAAACATGTCTGAAATCACACAATTAATGATAGAGCTGGGTCTATCTAACTCCAAAAGCTCTGGTTCTTCCAGATCGTGTTTCTCGAAGGACGCTTCATCCCTGGCATCTGTTTTATTTCCTGCCTCTCTTTACAAGTCCTAGGCTAGGCTAACAACCCACTTTTCCAATTCTCCAGTGAAATGAGGAACTAGAGATGACTACAAAAGCTCATTCGATGTTTACTTGGAAAGTACATGCTCTCTTGGTTTAGGTGACAGACCATAAACGTACACAGGATCAAAGTGTTAATAACAATTTTTAGCTCACATTAGGAAAACATTTACTATAGTAGCCATTGAAGACGATGCATAGTCAGAGAATGAAACTTATTTGTAAGTAACTTGAGCTCACCATTTGGTAAAAAGACTGGTAGGATGTATAGTAGATAGAAATAATCTGTAAAATTCTTTTTTTTGTAACTGAAAATTGCACTTACGTCTTTGATCCTTACAACAATATGTGTTTATTTTTGAGAGTAACTAATCCCTGTAAGGCTATCTGTTATTTACAGAACACTTTTTAAAAATAAACTTACTTCACTGGTTTTTATTCACGCAGAGTTATTCCCTAATGGATGTTCAGCCTTCAAGAAAATTACTCCCAATATAGATGAAGAAGGAGCAATGAAAGAAGATGCTGGTATGATGGACGTCCATTATAGTGAAGTAAGACTCCAGGGCCTGCATTGCCAGTTATATAAATTTAACTTCTTAAAATTTATTTATATTAAAAAATTATTACAGCTAAAAAAAAAATTATTACAGCTAACTTAATTTGGAAGGTAAGGGTTGATGAACTGTAAGCATTAAAACTGCCCAGGGAAAAGATGTCCCTGTGTGGAATGTGGATCCCTATCTCTGGAACTGTTCTTATTGTCTGGTTTTAGAAATGTACCATGTATCTTCCTCAGATCACCTTCCCAGTAACCAGATCACAGTCAACATACTTTTTGGAGAAATCTCCATAAAAAATATAGCTAACGATGTAACAGCTAAGGAGAGGATGCTTACAAGTATTTTAAAGATGGAAAATTTCTGCTCCAAAGCTTCATATGGGTAGCAAACAGCTTCAGTTGTCAGTCACTCAACGAATATTTGTTGAGCACTGACTTATGAGCAAGGCTTTGGACTCGGTGATATAGAAGCTATAAAATAATTAGATATGGCTGATCCCTGACCTCTTATGTCTACCTAAAGAGATAATACACCTGCTCGAAATGGAGAGAAGCAAGACAGTGCCATTTGAATAATACAGACAGTATGTTCCATGCAGAGTTGAAGGTGAGAGTTGCTTTTGAGCTGAGGTAGAACAGAGGACAGTTAGGATTAGAGAGAGGTTTGAAGCGTGAAGACACCCTGAAGGCATTTTAGCAGAGGCAGGAGGATAACGGGGACAAAAGTTAAGAGGTGGGAAAGTATAAGGCATGTTTGGGGCACAGTGAATGGATCATTTTGGCTAAGCCATTGGGTGCACATAGAGAAGAGTAGTAGTTGAGGTGAGATTTTGGGAAACTGTGAATGTCTGGACTTCATTGATTAGAATGTTGAATTGCTGTCAAAGGTTTTTGAGCAGGATAATGACAAGATGCAAGCAGGGAAGAGGAAAGGTTAATTTGGCGGTTATGTGGGAAATGTATTAGAGGTAGACGGATAGGGGCTGGAGGCAGAGTCTGGGGGGCGGGCTGCCCTAAGAGTCCAGATGTGAAGCAGCCAGGCCTAAACCCAGGTAGTGACAGGTTCAGGAAACACTGTGAAGAAAAGAGGAAGACTTGCTGGCTGTGGGAGGAGAAGAGTCAAAGGTAGTGCTGAGATTTCAGGTTTGGCTATTATAGGAAAATTACGGACGGATGATTTTGCAGGGAAGATGATGAAATCAGTTTTTGATGGGTGTTGAATTCGAGGTAGAAGGTTTTTGAAATGGAAATAACATCAGGCCATTAGGAATTCAGAACTGAATCTAAAGAGAGAGATCAGGGTTGGAGAGCCACATCTGGAAGTCGTAGCTGTGTGAGGACCAAAGCACACTTGACGATGGGAGATAATACAGCAAGCGAAGACCAGAGAACCAAGGACTGAAGCACATTGATGTTCACCATTAAGGAATGTGAAGACCAAAGAAAGAAAGACACAACAAAAGTGGAGAGATTTAAGGGGTTGCAGTCCCATAGAAATAAATTTTTTTTAACGTTGTATTAAGAAACGTAAGCAGCAGCCAGGTTAACATGGCAGAGACACATTTTATACTTTATGAATTGTTTTTTAAAATATTTTTATTTAATTTTCGATATTTATTTATTTATTTATTTTTGGCTGCTTTGGGTCTTCATTGCTGCGTGCAGGGTTTCTCTAGTTGTGGCGAGAGGGGGCTATTCTTCCTTGGAGTGCGCAGGCTTCTCATTGCAGTGGCTTCTTTTGTTGCAGAGCACGGGCTCTAGGCGTGCGAGCTTCAGTAGTCGTGGCACACGCACGGGCTCAGTGGTTGTGGCTCTCCGGCTCTAGAGCGCAGGCTCAGTAGTTGTGGCGCATGGGCTCAGTTGCTCTGCCTTATGTGGGATCTTCCCGCACCAGGGCCTGAACCCGTGTCCCCTGCATTGGCAGGTGGATTCTTAACCACTGCGCCACCGGGGAAGTCCTGTTTTTTTAAAAATATAAGCAATCTCAAGGTAGCTCTAGTTCGTTTAGCTAAAATGATATACGCCTAGAAGCTTTACCTACTACTTCTATATGGGTCTCTCTCCTCATCAATAAAATAAAGGTGATAATACTACCCTGGTCACTTCTCAACAAATGTGAAGGCTCTTTATAAGTCATTAGGTGCTACATAAATGTCAGACTTTATCACTGACCAACTTGATAGTAAGGTTTCCTTTTACCTCCAGAACCTAGAAGAGTAGATACTTAAAACATCCTTGCTGAATTAATTAATCATAACAGAGAATCGAGATACTTGAATTTTAATCCCAGTTCATTGCTTGACTGTGAAGCCTTGGGTAAGTCAATTCACTTTTGGGGTTTTTAGTTAGACTTCAATGATTTTCCTCTAAGACCTCCAGTTTGTGCGGGCTAGCAGCAGAAAGATTCACGGGAGTTTGTGGGAGATAAATGGTTTAACACAACTGAAGTTATGTCCTTTTTTCCAAACAGCAGCTTCAACTTAGTCATAAAAATGGCCTTGCACTTGACCCTTTTTTGTACTCTCAAGGAGAGTGGTAATATTTCTTATTAGTCAAGAACTGTAATCAGTTTTCTATATAAACACATTTGTTGGAACTCTTGTGTTCTACAGTAATAATTTATACATGCTTTTCATTTGATGTATACAGATAGAATCCTGTTCTCCATAGTGCCATTTTATGTTTTAGGCTATGTAATAGGGCTTCTTCCTCGTGCTCTAGCCAATGGAAAATAACTGCCACCGACTTACAAGTTTTACTGAAATGAAAAATACAAATTGTTGTTCATTTAGTGCCGTATTTAAATAGGTTAGTTAAACCAATAATAACTTAGTTTGTTTTTAAAACTGCATTTCTGACTTTTGATTTGCAATAGTTTTTAAAGATACAATTAATATACAGTAAAATTCACACATCTCAAGTGGACAGCTTGATGAATTTCCACAGTTGTATACACCCATATAAATTACCACCAGAAACAAGAAATAGAACGTGTCCATTCCCCCAGAAAGTTCCATTGTGCCCATTTCCAGTTAGTCTCCCCACCCCCACTATATGATTTCTATCGTTATAGATTAGTTTTGCCATATTTTGGTGTCATAACATGGAGTCATTCAGTATGTACCCTTTTGTATCTGCCTACTTCTGCTTAACATAATGTTTTTGAGATACACCCATATTGCTGAGTATATCAAAAGTTCTTTTTCATTGCTAAATATTCCATTATATCGATGTAAGATTTTTAAATCCATTCTCCTTTTGATGGATTTTTAATTGTTTACAGTTTGGGATTGTTATGAATATAAGGCTGCTTTAAGCATTCTTATCTATGACCTTTTGTGGACATATGCTTTCATTTTTCTTAGGTAAATACCTAGGAGTGAAACTGCTGGATCCTGGGGAAGTTATATATTTAACTTCATAAAACATTGCCAGAGTTTTTCAAAGTGGTTGGGCCATTTTATATTCTTACCAGCAATGAATAAGAGTTTCAGCTACTCTGCTTCCTCACCAACATTTGATGTTGCTAATCTTTTTTTATATTTTTACCATTCTGTTAGACATGAATTGGTACCTCGCTGTGTTTTTCACTTGTATTTCCCTAATGACTAATGGTGTTGAGTACTTTTTATGTGCTCCTTTGTCTTTCATATATCTTCTTTTGTGGAATGTTTGTTCAAGTCTTTTGCCCCGTTTTAGAAATTGCATTATTTTTTTTGTTGACTTAGGGGAGTTCTTTCTATATTCTGGATAGAAGTCCATTGTCAAATATATTTGCTGCAGATTTATTTACCAGTCTTTGTTTATTTATTTAATTTTATTTATTTATTTTGCGGTACGCGGGCCTCTCTCACTGTTGTGGCCTCTCCCGTTGCGGAGCACAGGCTCCGGACGCGCAGGCTCAGCGGCCATGGCTCGCGGGTCCAGCCGCTCCGCGGCATGTGGGATCTTCCCGGACCGGGGCACGAACCCGTGTCCCCTGCATCGGCAGGCAGACTCTCAACCACTGCGCCACCAGGGAAGCCCTATTTATTTTCTTAATTGAGTCGTTTATTGAGCAGAAAGTTTGGTTTTGATGAATTTCAATTTACCGTTTTTTTGACGGTTTGTTTTTGTGTGTGTGTGGTCTGAGAAATCTTTGCTTACCTCAAGGCTGTGAAGATACTGCCTTATATTTTCTTCTATAAACTGTGTTTCTGAGTTTTATGTTTAGGCTAATAATCTATCTAGAATTCATTTTTGAGCATGGAATGAGATAGAGGTCAAGGTTCATTTTTTTCTTTTTTTCTTAAATTATTTATATTTGGCTGTATTGGGTCTTTGTTGCTGTGTGCGTGCTTTCTCTAGTTGCGACGAGCGGAGGCTACTCTTCGTTGGAGTGTGCAGGCTTCTCATTGCGGTGGCTTCTCTTGTTGCGGAGCATGGGCTCTAGGCACGTGAGCTTCAGTAGTTGTGGCACGCGGGCTCAGTAGTTGTGGCTTGCGGGCTCTAGGGTACAGGCTCAGTAGTCGTGGCACATGGGCTTAGTTGCTCCACAGCATGTGGGATCTTCCCGGACCAGGGATCAAACCCGTGTCCCGTGCATTGGCTGGTGGATTCTTAACTACTGAGCCACCAGGGAAGTCCCAAGGTTCATTTTTTTCTAAACAGTTATTTTACATGGTCCACACCATTTGGGGAAAAATAAAAGTTTTAGCCCCACTGAATTGCTTTGGCACCTTAGTCAAATTTCATCCCCTTACATGTCTGTGGTCTATTTCTAGACTCTGTTTTGTTCCACTGATCTATTTGTCCATCTTGATACCGATATCACACTGTCTTGATTACTATAACTTTATAAGTCTTGGAATCAGGTAGTGTTAGCCCCCCAACTGTATTCTTTTTCAACGTCGTTTTGGCTCTTCTGTATCCTTTGAATTTCCAGGCAGAATTTCGAATCATTGTTTCTGTTTCCTCAAAATAGCCTGCTGGAAGTTTTGTAGAGATGTGTTACATTTATAAATCACTGTATTGAGAATGGAGAGCTTAATAATACTGAGTCGTTCAGTCAGATCTTATTTAGTTTGTCTTTTAATTTCTCCCGGCAATATTTTGTGATTTTTCAGGGTAGAAGTCTTTTCCTGGGTATATATTGTTAGATAATGGGTGTTCTGATGCTACTGGAAATAGTATTGCTTGATTTTTTTAATCTTAGTTTTCAATTTGTTGTTGTTAGTATATAGAAATACAGTGATTTTATATGTTGATCTTATAATCTGCAACCTTGCTAAATCTGCGTATTAGTTTTAGTAGTTTGTATATTCCTTAGGGTTTTCTACATACACAATCATGTAATCTGCACAGAAAGGCAGTTTTACGTTTGCCAATCTCTTCTCTCTGTCTCTCTCTCTCTCTCTGTCTCGCCTTATTACACTGGCTAGGACCTTCAGCATAATGTTGAATAGAAGTGGTAAGAGCAGACATTCTTGACTTGTTCCCAAATTTAGGAGAAGAGTGTTCAGCCTATAGGTTTTTGGGTTTTAGTGGCTGCTCTTTATCAGACTGAGAAAGGTCTCTTCTATTCCATTTCCTGGGGATTCTTTTCTAACATCATGAAGGGGTGTTGAGTTTTTTCAAATGCTTTTTCTGCATCTGTTGCTTGAGATCACATTTTTCTCTTTTATTCCGTTTACATGGTTCATTCTGTTTACACTGGATTTATTCCTAATTGTAAACCAGCTTTACATTCCTGGGACAAACGTTACTAGTTTGTAATAGATTTTTAACTCCCCCAAAGTTCCTCCTTCCCACTGTTGATAGAAATTTTAGTTTGGCTATTAAATGTTAATATATAGATTATTTTTTCAAGTAGCAGCATTTAATGAACATCCACTATGTACTGCCGCCATACTAGTGACTGAAGAAACCAATATAATATATTGTCCCTACTCTTGAAGAGTCACAGCCTATTTGGAAAGTCAGATACATAGATAATGGACAAGTGTAGTGATAAATATCCACCCAATGAATTATCAGAGTAAGAAAAAAAGGTGTATTGTGTCTTGCTACTCTTTGTTAATCAGGAGAAGAATCCTGGAAGAGGTGATACCTAAGCTTTCTTAAAGGGTTAACTAAGTGAAAGGGATTAAAGGACAAGAGGGTACAGAATGGACAAAGGCACAAAGTTAAGGCAACACCATGGTGCTTCAGAGGAACTACCAGCAGCTCATCATCGTTTGAGCATCAAGTACCAGGCTGAGCATGATGCATGATGATGTTATGAAAGTATCAGCCAGATCACTGCAAGGCTTGTGTGCCAAATGAAAGAGCTTGTCCTTAGTTCTGCGAATGATGGGAGCCATCATGAGATTTTTAAGAAGGAAGAAGGACGTGGTCTGGTTCGCATTTTAATCGGAACTCTCTGGCAGATTTGTGGAGGATAGATCTGAAAGTGCCAAGGCTGGAAGATCAGTTAGAAAACAATAATGAGGTCTTGAACCTTAGCAATGAGAGCAGAAATGGAGAAGAAGGGTCAGATTTGAGAAATATTTAGGAAGTAAAACTGGCAGAACTTGGTGATGGACTGATTAGAGGATGAGTAAAGAGAGAGACTGTATTAGTTTCCTAGGGTTGCCATAACAAGGTACACAAACTAGATGGTTTAAAACAACAGACTTTTATTGTCTCACAGTTCTAGAGTCCAGAAGTCTGAAATCAAGGTCTCAGCAGGGCCATGTTCCGTCTGAGACTCTGGGTAGAAGCCTTCCTTGCCTCTTCCTCGCCTCTGGTGGTAGCAGTCGATCTGTGGCGTTCCCTGGCTCGTAGCTCCGTTACTCCAGTCTCTGCCTCTGTAGTCACATGGTGTTCTCCCTGCATATCTCTGTCATATTGGAGTAAGGGCTCACCCTACTCCAGTATGACTTCACCTCCACTAATCATATCTGCAATGACCCTATTTCCAAATAAGGTCACATTCTGAGGTACTGGGAGTTAGGGCTTCATCTTATCTTTTTGAGGGACACAGTTCAACCCATAACAAAGGCTAAAGTCAAAACTGCTCTTAGTTTTCTAGCTAAGAGTTTATAGGGTATGACCACTGGCTAGGTAGGAAACACAAGTCAAAGAGCTAGTTTAGGAAGAAGATGAATTCAAACTTGTCTAGAGGACATACAGGAGGAGCCGTTTTAGCAGTCAGTTTTATAGGTCTGAAGTTAATCTCTTTAAGATAGAAACAAACTGTTAAGACTTATGGATAGCATGAGTAATTGGCTTCATCTTTTTATTGTTGAGAACATGACATGATGGTTGTTTTATAGCGGCTGTTATCATTATAGCAAGGTCAGAGATCTCTTTCTTGAGGTATTATACTGTCATTCCCACTAATTTTAGAACCAATAGTGAGGAAGGAAGCACTGTTGACCAAAATCACATCATTTTAATAAACACCTTTGTCACTGATGCAACAGCTTGAAAATTGCCAAATTATCTTAAGACTCTATTAATTGTGTTTAAATATAATTTCAATATAAAGGACATTTATAGACTTAGTGGAATTTACCCTGTTAGACATTTAAACATCCTCAGTTTGGAACAATGTATCCCCTTTTAAAAATACTTCTTCTCAATGTGATACCATTTGTAAGTACAGTTAACATCTTCATTGTGATAAACAAAGTAAATAGTAGTTTACTATTGTCAGTATTAATTTCATACTTTTAAGAATGGTTTCAATTTTGAATATTTCAAGTATGTGATTTAGAAAAACATACTCACACAACTATACTCCTTCTGTGCATTTCATTAAATTTAGTATATTCTATTCTTTATTAACCTGAAATGGTTCAAAATATATTTGCCCAGAGCTCTAAAACGATCTCAAATTCCTGACTGCATTTTTCTCTCAATGCAGGAAGTTTTGCTGGAGTTGCTAGAACAATGTGTGGATGGCTTATGGAAAGCAGAACGTTATGAAGTAATTTCTGAAATTTCCAAGTTGATCATTCCAATTTATGAGAAACGTCGAGAATTCGAGGTAGGTAACTTAAACATTTGCATCATTGGCCTATATGTTTTATTTTGGTCTTAAGTTACTATCCTTAAAAAATGCTAGAAGGTCCTAAAATTACAGTCCTACCTCATATTTATATAAATTTTCCAGATGAAATTAAGGACCAAACATTTAAGATATAAATTGAAATTTACATTATACCAGTGGTTCGCAAAACATTTTTATCTAGCAATCTCTCCTCCTCCACTCATGGCAGAAAACAATCAATGTTGTCTTCACTAAACCTTCACTAGAAAAAGCTATTGGATTTCCATGTTGCCCAGGAAGAGTGATAGGCATGATTCTATTCTTTGCAATTTGACGGTGAGACTAAAGGTGCTGGCAGATGACACTAGGGGAGATAATGTCACTAGTAATAACCCTATTGTGAGGAGTTTTTCCAATTTAGTCTGCCAGATAAAGCTGTTGATAAAGGGTAGTTAATAAAGAATAGTAGTATAATGAGCAGCTGTTGCCACCAGCACTGAACAGGAATTTTTTATATTCAAGTCTCTAAGTCCATATCATAATTTTCTACCCTTACTATGCTGGGAAGGGATGATTTAGGATTCAAGCCATTTTTTTTTTTAAAGCAAAGCAGTTTATCCTTAAATATAGCAAGTAGTCTTTCATTGTTGAAGAAGTTTCCAAGAGTGAAAGCATACATTTAATATCAGCTGTGTAGTGTTCTAATCTCTGTTCCAAACTGGCTCTGATCAAACTCACCTTTTCTTCCTAGGTTCTGGGTCTTTCTCTCTTTGCCATGCTTTTGGTGTATATGGGGCATGCCTGAAAAATCATAGCGACGTTCAAGTGATTATATTAAAAAGCAAGAGTTAAATAGTTAAATCTAAGTCATACAGATGACAAAGAATAGCCTATGAGACAAGACAAGAATTGGCATTGAGCTTTCTATCAAAGCATTACGTCCTAAGAACCTTTGTAAAAGTTTCAAAATACCCACTCTCTTACTCTTAGGTTGAAGATCAGGTTATTAGAAACCCAGGGAACATTTTGCTACTCAATGGACTAGTAGGGAAAAAAGAAAAATATATCTTCCCCTACACATTAAAGGAAACAATACGTTCTATAGGGGAACTACTCCTATTCCCTTGTAGGGGTGCAAGGGTCTGTATAGATCCCCTACTGTTCTGCATGAGATGAAGTAATTTTTCAGTGTATCTTTATGGGATGGGCTGAAAAGTGTCAGAGGTGGCAGCCATAAAGGTAAGGAAAACTTCCCTCAAATTGAGCTCAACTGCAGAAAATAATATGGGAAGAATTTTAGAGAAAGAATGTCTGCTTCTGTGCTCCCCCTTTTTTTTTATTGAAGTGAAATTCACTAACGTACAATTGACCATGTTCTAGTGTGCAATTCAGTGGCGTTTAGTGCATTCTTAACGTTACGCTCTCACCACCTCTCTCTAGTTTCAAAACATTTTTATCACCGCAGAAAAAAAACTCCATATCCTTTAGTAATCACTCTCCACCCTATGCCCCACCCTCTGGAAACCACTAACCTGCTTTCTGTCTATGGATTTGCCTATTCTGGATGTGTCATAAAAAAAAGTAATACAAGATGTGACCTTTTGTTTCTGGCTTCTTTCACTTAGCATAATATTTAGGGATTCATCCAGGTTGTAGCATGTATCAGAACTTCATTCCTTTTTATGGCTGAATGATATTTCATGGTATGGATATACCACAATTTGTTTATCCATGTGGGTTGTTTCCACATTTTGGCTGTTTCTCTGTGGGTATGTTTTCTTTTTTTATATATAAATTTATTTATTTTATTTATTTATTTTTGGCTGCGTTGGGTCTTCGTTGCTGCGTGCGGGCTTTCTCTAGTTGTGGCGAGCGGGGGCTACTCTTCGTTGTGATGCACAGGCTTCTCATTGCAGTGGCTTCTCTTGTTGCGGAGCACAGGCGCTAGGCATGCGGGCTTCAGTAGTTGTGGCACATGGGCTCAGTAGTTGTGGCACAGCGGGCTCTAGAGTGCAGGTTCAGTAGTTGTGGCACACGGGCTTAGTTGCTCCATGGCATATGGGATCCTCCTGGACCAGGGCACGAACCCATGTCCCCTGCATTGGCAGGCGGATTCTTAACCACTACGCCACCAGGGAAGCCCTGGGTGTGTTTTCATTTATCTTGAATATATACCTAAGAGGGGAATTGCTGGATCATAGGGTAACTCCATGTATAACTTTTGAGTAACCACCAGATTGTTTTCCCTTTTACACTCCCACCAGCAGGGTACACATTCCACATCCTGATCAACACTTATTTTTGGTTTCTTACTACAGCCATCCATCCTAGTGGCTGTGAAGTGGGGTCACATTGTGGTTTTGATTTGTATTTCCTAATGACCAGTGATTTTGAACATCTTTTCATGTCCTTGTTGGCTGTTTATATATATTCTTTGGAGAAATGTCTATTTATGTCCTTTGCTCACTTTTAAATTAGATTATTTGTCTTTTTGTTGTTGAATTGTGGGAGTTCTTTATATTTTCTGGATATGAAAACTTATCAGATCTGTGGTTTACAAATATTTTCTCCTGTTCTGTAGGTTGTCTTTTCACATTCTTGATAATGTTCTTAGCACAGCATGCTCCCTTTTTTTGGAGGTATAGAAGAATATATTCTTTGAAAATGTCTGTGAACTTGTATAAAAGGAGTCCACGCTCAGGCTTATACTATTATTTTTGTGTCTGCATTTTATTTTCTTCTCCAAAATTGTTCTCATGGATTGTTTATTCTCATCTCTCCACCTAAGAGCTCAAGCAAAGCATTTTGCTTATCTTTCAGTTAAAATAATTCAGACATAAGAAAAAAGTAGTCCATAACACAGTATTTTAAAATTATACACTACCATTGAGATATGAATGAAATGAAGCATGATATTTAGAAATACAGTGTTATTTGACCATTTTCAGCTCTACCCTATGACCTAAAGTTGTTAAGGAGTTTTGTCTAATAATGACCATGGGGGAGGGGAGTGTGAATGACCTCACCAAAACCATTTTGAAAAGGAAATAGTGTTGCTTTTTTTTTTCCTGTGCATTTATCTTAGACCTTTAGTAACTAACCAAAAGACAAAGCTATTTTGTTTATTCTCATTTTTTCAGAAACTTACTCAAGTTTATAGAACTCTTCATGGAGCTTACACAAAAATTTTGGAGGTTATGCACACAAAAAAAAGACTTTTAGGCACTTTCTTCAGAGTTGCCTTTTATGGCCAAGTAAGTATACTTTAGTTCATAAAGTTGTTTTCCTTTTTAAACATTCACCTTTGAATGATTACTGTAGCAGCAGTTATTGGTTCTAGGATTCTGTCTAGATAGAGCGCCTGTCACAACAGCAGGAAGCCTCGTTTTAAGTGTAAAGTTCACTTTGGTTCCCATATCTAAATCCACTAGGTCAGAGTACAACATATAAGATTTGAATGTTTCCTTCAGTTTCATTTTTTGTTAAGCTTCTTAAATGTATACTTAATATCTAGCATTGAAAGATTTGCAATAAAAATCAGGTAAGTATGCAGGTGGTGAGAAAATCGAGTGTGGAAATCTTCAGGCCAATAATATGCTCATATGACTGTGAGTTTGAAAATTCTCATTTATTTCAGTTAAAATATATGCATGTGACTTTTAGTACTATTATTTAAAATCTATTTCAAATACATTATTGCTAATTATTTAGTAGATTTTCTCTAAATGCTTTGTTTGCTCATATTATTTATAAATTATCATATATTTAACTTTATAATAGTCTTTTTTTGAAGAAGAGGATGGAAAGGAGTACATCTATAAAGAGCCAAAGCTCACCGGCCTCTCGGAGATTTCCCTGAGACTTGTTAAACTTTATGGTGAAAAATTTGGTACAGAGAATGTCAAAATAATTCAGGATTCAGACAAGGTAACATATTTATTGTTCCAGGCGTGGTACGTTGCTTCTGACTTTTTCCTTTTTTAGCTAGTGGAGGAGAGACATGGGAAATAGAGCCTTTCCAGATCGTGAAAGAAAGGACAGGCGCTTTGGAATCAGAAAGAAGGATTCAAATCTCCATTCTCTGCCACTTGCTAGCTGTGTGACCATGGGGAAGTTACTTAACCTCTCTGTGCCTCATTGTTCATATTAGTAAAATGAAGTTAATGCCTTCCTCATGGAGTTGTTTTACGGATTAAATGAGTTAATATATGGAAAGTGATTAGAGT
Organism: Kogia breviceps; assembly: GCF_026419965.1. Classification (NCBI taxonomy): domain Eukaryota; kingdom Metazoa; phylum Chordata; class Mammalia; order Artiodactyla; family Physeteridae; genus Kogia; species Kogia breviceps. The sequence continues at coordinate 28,848,898 of NC_081330.1, read as the reverse complement.
TCCTGGTATGTAAAAAAGCATTCGCTTATAATAATAGAAGCTGGCACGCTCAATAAAGTTTAGCTATTATTGTGAATGCTGTTGTGCATCATGATTGTCAGTTTCATACTTTATGATTAAAATCATCTTAGGGGGGCTTCCCTGGTGGCGTGGTGGTTGAGAATCCGCCTGCCGATGCAGGGGACGCGGGTTCGTGCCCCGGTCCGGGAAGATCCCACATGCCGCCGAGCGGCTGGGCCCGAGAGCCATGGCCACTGAGCCTGCGCATCTGGAGCCTGTGCTCCGCAACGGGAGAGGCCACAACAGTGAGAGGCCCGCGTACCACACACACAACACACACATACACACACACACACACACACACACACACACACACACACACAAATCATCTTAGGACACACATTTTACTCTAAGCTATCCTTAGTTCACTAGTTACATTTGCAGTGATGTAGGTTTAGGAGAGATGCCTTGGGCCTTGATCTAAAGATTATCCATCCCACTAGCCCTGCCAAGGCAAGGATGAGAAAGGTTCCAGCAAGAGGCTCTTTCCTAGAAATGCATAGTTCCTTATAGACAGAATTGCGGGAAGGCACAATAGGAATGCCTGACTGTCCTTAGTTACCATGGGTATGTACAGGATGAGAGTTGATTTTTCAGGTAGGAGGGACCTATATGGTGCAGGATCTGTAGGCCCCAGAAATATTTACTGCATGACCACGATGTGCTTGGTGCTACGCAAAGCACTTCATAGCTAACAGGCAGCATTGCCGGAGTGAAAAGCCCGTGGCAATAGTAAAGACACTTCATTTTCTACTGTGAAAATGATCTCTTCACTTTGTAAACTTACCTGTATCTCATGGAGATGATTTTATCTTAAACATATGCCTTCGACATTTAAAAATAGATGTGCTGATAGGTTCAAAATTCATGAATATTTGGCAGAACCTCTCTACTTTTGATCTGTTTCACTATTTTGTGGTGTTTTATTGAAATAAGGCAACAGAAAATTTTATCTCCTTATAGCCAGAAAGTTTTAGGCTTGCTGCCATACTACTGATACTATAAATGGAAAGTTAATAGAAAGCCAGGCTTGCAGAACAACATGTTGTTTTCTACTTTCTTCTGCGTCTGAAAACCTGGCCAACAAGCACTAATGACAAACCACCGTCAGGCTGCTGGACTCCTGACATTATTTTTATGCACAATATTTTAGTCATTCTTCATAGACAACAGATATAATAAGCAGTTGCTACTTTTAAAATCCTTATTTCTTTCTTAATGTGTGAAATTAAAAATTAAAAACACTCTTTTACTTGCCAAAGAACAAAATCTGCTTAAGAGCACAAACAATGTGAAAAACAGTTGGGCAGTATTTTCCAGTATTTTACATTTTATCTTGTAGATAGATATACACACATAAAGATGTATGTTTAAAGGTTTTTATTGCTGCAAAGTTTATATAACAAAAACCTGGAAACAATCTAATATCCATATGGTTAAGGAAGTGGGACTACCCCCATATAATGGCTATAGTATCCTAAGCATTAAAAAACTGATGAGTATTGATACACCTATCAAGATACATTATTGAGAGAAAAAAAGGTGAGGCACGGAACATTATGGATAGGATGATTACATTTATGAAAATTGATATTCACATATACTCACGTTTATGCTTGGGAAATTTCTGCAATGATACATACAAAATTGTTAACCGTGGTTATCCCTGAGGAGAGAGACTAGAGTCTTATGTGGGAAGAAGGACTGTTTTACTTTTCATATCTACCCTTATGTACTGTTTGAATGTTTACCATATACATAGTTTATTGTATAAGGTCAAAATCAGTCTTGACCTCTTTTTTATTTTCCTTCTATGTCTTGTCTTAGCCAGATAATTAACCTCACCTGAGTTTCTCTGGAGAAGTCTAGCTTTTTAATGGGAAAGAAAAGAAAGGATTTCTAGATTTAGGCTTTTAGATTTTTATGTAATAACAAGTAGAATGGGTTTGGAGAAGTTTTAAAAATTGCTAAGAAACTTTCCCTTGTCTATGCTCCTTTGTATGTGGAGGGAATAAAAGGATGTAGGGACTGTTTCTAGGGAGGTTTTTGTTGTTTTTTTGGGTTTGTTTCATTTTTTTCCTACGCTAAACACAAAAAGGCCTGACTACGATAAATTGCAAGGATATTGACAGCGTCTCGGACACCCAAGGCACAAGTCAAATTTAGTTGGGAGAACACTGAAAGAAGAGGGTCCTGGGAATCATCTGGAGTTAATGGAGAGACTGCAGCATAGCTTCTTGACATGGAATTTAGACTCTTTATGAAATGGTCTGTAACTATTATAATTTTATGTCTCTGAAATAGAACCATTCTGCTTTCCTGTGGTCCCCTTCCTCCATAGAATAGGCTTAATGCAATCAAGAGTACCCACTCTTACAGTGTCAAATACTGCTTGTGGATGTATGAATTGTCATCTTTTCTGTAGGGTAGTTGGGCAGTATGTATCAAAATTCCTAAAACCATGTAAATCTTTTAACGAAGCAACTTCTTGTCTAAAAATTTTTCCTAAGGAATAAATCAGAAAAAAATATACACAGTTTTAAATACAAGGATGTTCATTGGAGCATTATTTATAATAGCAAAATGTTAGAAAACAAACTGAGTCTATTAATGAGGGACTGATCTAATAAATCATGTTTATCCATATCCATCCATTAAAAGTCATGTCAATGACTATAATATAGAACTGTGATAACTATCTTTTTTATTGTGGTAAAATACACATAACATAACATTTATATGTTAACCATTTTTAAGTGTACAATTCAGTGGTGCTTCCAACACCATGTTGGGTAGAAGTGGTGAAATGGGCATCCTTGCCTTGTTCCTCATCTTAGAGGAAAAGCTTTCAGCCTTTCACCATTGAATGTGATGTTTGCTATAGGTTTTTCACAGTGGCCCTTGATCAGATTGTAGACATTTCCTTCTATTCCTACTTGATTGAGTGTTTTTATTATGAAAGGGTGTTGAATTTTGTCAAATGCGTTTTCTGCATCGATTGAGATGATCATGTGGGTTTTTTCCCCTTTCATTCTGTTAATGCAGTGTATCAATATTACATTCATTGATCAATTTTCATATGTTGAACCATCCTTGCATTCCAGGAATAAATCCCACTTGGTCATCATGTACAATCCTTTTAATATGCTGCTAAATTCAGTTTGCTAGTATTCTAGTTGAGAGCTTTTGCATCAGTGTTCATAAGCGATATCAGTCTGTAGTTTTCTTGTGCTGTCTTTGTCTGGCTTTGGTAATCAGAGTATTGCTGACCTCATAGAATAAGTTAGGGAGTGTTTCTTTCTCTTCACTGTTTTGGAAAATTTTGAGAACACTTGGTGTTAGTTCTCCTTTAAATATTTGGGAGACTTCACCAGTGAAGATACCAAGTCCAGAGCTTCTCTCTGTCAGGAGATTTTTTTATTACTGATTCAGTTTCCTTACTAAAGATCTTTTCAGATTTCCCTATTTCTTCATGGTTTAGTCTTGGTAGGGTTTGTGTTTCTAGGAATTTGTTCATTTCACATTTCATCTAGGTTTTCTAATTTGTTGGCATATACTTGCTCATAGTACTCTCTTACAATCCTTTTTATTTCTGTAGGATTGGTAGTAATGTCCTCATTTTGATCTCTGATTTTAGTAATTTGAGTGTTCTCTCTTTTTTTCTGGTCTATTTAGTTAAAGGGTTGTCAATCTTGTTGATCTTTTCAAAGAGCCAACTTTTGGTTTCATCGATTTTCTCTGTTATTTTTCTATTCTCTATTTCATTTATCTGTGCTCTAATCTTTATTATTTCCTTCCTTCTGCTAGCTTTGAGTTTAGTTGTTCTTCTCTTCGTAGTTCCTTAAGTTGTAAAATTAGGTTGTTGATTTGAGACCTTTCCTGTTTTTTAATGTTAAATGTTATAGCTATAAATTCCCGCCGCCCCCCCCCCCGTAGCACTGCTTTTGCTGTGTCCCATAAGTTTTGGTTTGTTGTGATTTCATTTTCATTAATACCTAAGTGTTTTCTAATTTCCCTTGTGATTTCTTCTTTGATCCATTGATTTCTTTAAAGAATATGTTGTTTAATTTCCACCAATTTGTGAAGTTTCCAATTTTACTTCTGTTCCTGATTTCTAACTTCATCCCATTGTGGTCAGAGAAGATACTTTGTATGATATCTGTCTTTATAAACCTATTGAGACTTATTTGTGGCTTAACATATAGTCTATCCTGGAAAATGTCCCATGTGCACTTGAGAAGAATGTGTATTCTGTTGTTGCGTAGAATTTTCTATATATGTCTGTTAGGTCTAGTTAGATTATTGTGTTATTCAAGTCATCTATTTCCTTCCTTACCTTCTGCATGGTTGTTCTATCCAGTATTAAGAGTGAGGTATTAAAGTCTCCAACTATTATTGTAGAACTAATTATTATTTCTCCCTTCAGTTCTATCGATTTTTGCTTCATATATTTTGATGATCTGTTATTAGGTGTGTAGATGTTTATAATTGTATTATCTTCTTGCTGTATTGAACCTTTTATCAATATATAATGCCCTCCTTTGTCTCTTGTAACCTTTTAAAGTTTAAAGTCTATTTTTTCCAATATTAGTATCTTTACCCCTGCTCTCTTTTGATTACTATTTGGATGGGATAGCTTTTTCCATTCTTTCACATTCAGCCTTTGTGTGTCTTTGGAGCTAAAGTGAGTCTCTTATAATAAGACAGCATATAGTTGGATCATGTTTTTTTTTTTTTTATTCCATTCTCTGAATCTCTGTCTTTTGTTTACAGAATTTAACCCATTTATATTTAAATTAATTACTAATTAATAAGGAGGGACTTTACTTCTGTCATTCTGCTATGTTTTCTATGTGCCTTATAGCTTTATTGTCTCTCATTTCCTACATTACTATCTTCTTTTGTGTTCAGTTGATATTTTTGGCAGTGGTTTTTTTTTTTTAAATCACATTCTCTCTCTCTTTTAAAATTTTATTTATTTTTGGCTGCATTGGGTCTTCATTGCTGTACACGGGCTTTTCTCTAGTTGCGGCGAGTGGGGCCTACTCTTCGTTGTGGTGCATGGGCTTTTCCTTGTGGTGGCTTCTCTTGTTGCGGAGCATGGGCTCTAGGCACACGGGCTTCAGTAGTTGTAGTACGCAGGCTCAGTATTTGTGGCATGTGGGCTGTAGGTCACACGGGCTTCAGTAATTGTGGCATGTGGGCTCTAGGGCGCAGGCTCAGTAGTTGTGGTGCACAGGCTTAGTTGCTCCACAGCATGTGGGATCTTCCTGGACCAGGGCTCGAACCCGTGTCCCCTGCATTAGCAGGTGGATTCTTAACCACTGCACAACCAGGGAAGTTGTCCCTCTCCCTCCCTTTTTTTTTTTTTTTTTTTTTTTTGCGGTACTTGGGCCTCTCACCATTGTGGCCTCTCCCGTTGCGGAGCACAGGCTCTGGATGCGCAGACTCAGTGGCCATGGCTCAGGGGCCCAGCCGCTCCGCGGCATGTGGGATCTTCCCAGACCGGGGCATGAATCCATGTCCCCTGCATCAGCAGGCGGACTCTCAACCACTGTGCCACCAAAATAGTTACATCAGATAGATTCTGCCGGTGTAGCTGTTGTCCCTGTAGGAAGGTAGATTTCTGGTACTCTGCCATCTTCTCAGAATCCTCTCTATAATATATATTTTATTGAGGTGGAATTCAGATGTGCAGTTAAGCCACTTTAATATATTTTTGGGAAATCAGATTATAAAACAATGTTCATCATGATCTCAGGTTTGTAAATACATGTGCATAGAAAAGAGATTGGAAGGAAAAATATGAAAATGTGGATAATGGTCATTGCTGAGTGGTAGCATTACAGTTTTTATGTTCTGCCTACATTTCTGTAATCTCCAAATAGGTTTCTGTAACTTCTTAATAATCAGAAGGAAACGATCCTTGAAAAAAGAGCAAAGACCTCTTGCAGTTGTGTATTCAACCCACAGTGTATTCAGCGACAGTGGTCCTCAATTGATTTCAGAGGAGTTAGTAGCTTACCTGTACCCCCTTTTCCCATATATTGAATAAAAAACAAAACTTTCTTACCTTACAGGTAAATGTCAAAGAGCTTGATCCCAAATATGCTCATATCCAAGTCACTTATGTGAAGCCCTACTTTGATGACAAAGAACTCACAGAAAGAAAAACTGAGTTTGAAAGAAACCATAACATCAACAGATTTGTTTTTGAGGCTCCTTATACATTATCAGGCAAAAAGCAAGGTTGTATAGAAGAACAGTGCAAACGCCGTACGATCTTGACTAGTAAGTGGGACTTGGCATAACTTCTTTGTTTGACATGGTCATTTTTGATACACACAAGCAGCAGCTGGTCAGCAGGAAAATGTAACTGAATTTTTAATCATTCATTGTTCTACTGTTCAGTCACTAGCTTGCACAAACATGGCTATGTTATAAACCATCGGTTTCCCGTATGTAATTCATGATTGCTCTGAGTTATCTCATAAAGAGAATTTCTCCCTCAATCCTGAAGTAATAGGATGCCTATCTGGTCCCTAAGGTATTTTCCAGACAAAGCATGGGCAGAATTAAGCACAATAGATTATTTTTCTTTAATTTGCCTGTTTGATTTACTATCGTAAAAACTCATTTGTTCAATCTTAACATTTAATAGCTTCAAACTCGTTTCCATATGTGAAGAAGAGGATCCCTATAAATTATGAACAGCAGATTAATTTAAAGCCAATTGATGTTGCTACTGATGAAATAAAAGATAAAACTGCAGAGCTGCAGAAGCTTTGCTCTTCTGCTGACGTGGACATGATTCAGCTCCAACTTAAATTGCAGGGCTGTGTTTCAGTGCAGGTATGTTCGTTGCTAAACATGTATTAAATGTTTCTTGACGTTCCTCTTGCTTTCATAAGGGCACAGAGCAAGCATTAATTGTAATTGTCTGTTATACTCTTACTGAGTACAAAAACCTGTACATTTTTATTAAGTTAATAAAGAAATTATGTTCAATTTCTATAAATTTTGTGTTATGTCAGAGGACTTTAACATAAATCCCTCTGACTATAGCCAAGCCCTATATTTACATATCAGAAATCATTAACTAACTTATTAGAATATCATCTTTGCAGATGATTTGCTTTAGTTATTCTTTTTCAAATAAATTTATAGTAAGAATAGTAAATATGTTTCTCAGATGTGGATTTTTAACATATTGGTTTTCTTTAAAAAGAGAATTACAAAAATTACTTTTTGGTTGTATTCCAACAACTCTCATTTTTCTCCTTTTGTAATTTAGGTAAATGCAGGTCCGTTAGCATATGCAAGGGCTTTCTTAAATGACAGTCAAGCTAGCAAGTATCCGCCTAAGAAAGTAAATGAGTTGAAAGACATGTTTAGGTAAGTGCTTTGTAGTTTTCAGATTATTCCTCTATTCTTTTACTCCATTTTCTTCTTAAAAGAAACCAAAATATTCACCAAATAATGTCCCTCCAAAAAAGGACATTCTCTTTCACAACATTTAAGTGACCTTCTAATGATACTTTAAGCAGTAAGGAAATGTGTGATTTCTTTCTTGCTGCAGAACTTTAACAATGTCCTAGTGACCCAACACATTAAATATGACAACTTACTGTATTGCTTTGGATATTGTGACACAAACACCAGCCTACATTCATTATGTGATGTCCTCCTTTGCCTGACTGACGTTATGGTACAGGTTTTCAGACCATTTAGGGTAGGAAGGGCTGGATAGGCTGGCTTCTATCCACATCCTTAGTTCCACTTGGATTCTTCCAGCCCAGGGCATGTGATATCTTGTCTGGACTGAGCATCCCTCTAAGCTAGGGCATGTCTGAATGGTCTTGCATTGGAAACGAATCTGTCTCATATATGAAAAGAGTTTACATTCAGAATAAGGGAGACAGCTGAGTAAAATAGACTAAGGAGAAAGATGATAGCTTATCCACTCATTTGCTTCAGACTTATTACATTTACTTTTCCTGTCTCTGTGTTATCAGCTGTTTCAGGTTACAGAGTAACCAGTAGTCATTCATTCAATATTTATTAATGCCTGGCATGTATAAAAAGATTCTACTAGTTGCTATGACAGGGATACAAAACAAGTAGACAGTGAGGTACTTTGTCCCCTAAGACCTACACTCTAATTATGGACATTAAACATAAACACATGAGATGATGGAAAAATGCTTTTATGATAACTCATCAACTCTCTGTCCCCACTCTTACCAGCCCAGGGCAGATACTTCATGCCTGTAGCACCCAGCACTGTACTGGGTGCATAGTTAGTACCAAATAAATTATTTTTGAATGAATGACATTATCTACAGATGTAAATTAATGTTAGCACAACTTTAGCTGATACCATATCAAGTAAATGACTGAGCAAGTAGGCTTCCTAGAGGGTATATGTTTTGAGCCGGATTTTGAAGGAGGTAAGAAACCAGAAGAGAAAGATGGAAAAGAAAGAAACAGATATTTCAGACTTAGGAGATGGCATTAGCAAAAGCACAGTGAAAATATAGGATTCTAATCTTCCTTGTAGGCAGGCCATGGTTAAAGTAAATATTAAATTGTCGGTGAGACTTTCGAGGAATAAACAATAAAAACTTCATCTTTGATCTTCATCCACAGGAAGTTCATCCAAGCATGCAGCATTGCACTGGAACTAAACGAGCGGCTAATTAAAGAGGATCAGGTTGAGTACCATGAAGGGCTAAAGTCAAATTTCAGAGACATGGTAAAAGAATTGTCTGACATTATTCACGAGCAGGCAAGTATTAGGGTGGTTGAAAACGAAAACGTGATCTGGGGTCCGTAAAGAGTTACTTAACAAATCTATTAGTTTGAAATGTGTTACCTTGAAATTAGTATGTTATTTTAAAATTTGCTCATATTTTCTTTAATCATTTAAATGATGTAATACAAATGAAATTTGAAGCAATTACTGACAATTGCTTTAGCAGTTGCTTCCGATAATAAGTCATTTGGTTCTGTGTGCCACAGAGCCATTAGAAGTGAGTAGTAGCTGAGCAGGTCTGAGTTGATCTACTATGAACATGGATAAGAATCTCTCAAGAAGGGTCCTAGAGAAGTGAGATGATTGGCTCAGTAGCCAAATCCCTTAATGAATATTCCTGTCTTAGCTGTAAAAAACTAGATACAGGTGGCCCTCCCTGTCTGCAGGTTACACATTCACGGATTCAACCAACTGCAGATCGAAAATATTTGAAAAAAAAATTCCAGAAAGTTCCAAGAAGCAAAACTTGAATTTGCTGCACATAGGCAACTATTTACATAGCATTTGCATTGTATTAGGTATTATAAACAATCTAAAGTTGATTTAAGGTATCGGGGAGGATGTGCATAGGTTATATGCAAATACTATGCTGTTTTATGTAAGGGACTTGAACATCCTCAGATTTTAATATCTGTTGGGGGGGGCTGCGGGGGGCAGTGGTCCTGTCACTAATCCTCCAAGGATACCAAGGGACAACTATACCATCATTTAGGTGAGTTCCAAAATTCGGGAATCATCTTAATACTCATACAGCCAGTTCTATTTTCATAAAACCTAGCATTTTAATTTATGACTGAGTGTTAATGACAATTACAGCTAACTTAGTAGAACACAATCTGAAAAATATAGAAGCAAAGATCTGCTCACCGCTTACAGCCAAATTATGTCATAATTAAGCAGTTAGGACTTTCATATCCCTACTTACCTAAAACCAGAGGACTCCTGAATTGTCCTGGTAAATGTCATTCCTGTATTGGGGTCCTGAAATCTGTGCTTACAACCACTCTAGACATGGATTGTCACTCGGGTATTTTAATATCTTCAACACAATTGTAAAAGTCACAGCATGATGGTCTGGTCCCTCAGTGCGTGAGCCTATTAAGCTTATCATAAAGTCTCCTTAATTTCCTTACTAAGGAAAACAGCCAATAAGATAAGTATTTGCTTCAGAAAGTCTTCAAAGTCTCAATTTAAGAAATTAAGCCTCCTTAAAAGAAACAAGGATAACTACAACCCTTTAGAGAACCCATTCTTTTTTTTTTTTTTTTTTTTTTGCGGGCCTCTCACTGCTGTGGCCCCTCCCATCGCGGAGCACAGGCTCCGGACGCCCAGGCCCAGCGGCCATGGCCCACGGGCCCAGCCGCTCAGCGGCACGCGGGATCCTCCCGGACCGGGGCACGAACCCGCGTCCCCCGCATCGGCAGGCGGACCCCCAACCACCGCGCCACCAGGGAAGCCCAGAGAACCCATTCTTAACACTGGTTCCAGAAAGGAGAACCTCATCTGTCCTGGTATCTGCATTTCATTGATTGCTTGGCACGCCCCTGTGTGAGACCATCGCTCAAAGGGTGTACTTACAAATAGACTTACAAACAGTGGTTAGTTCCCAAAGAGCTGCAGTGTAATGATGGGTGAAAGAAGAGATGTTTCGAGGAAAACAAAAGCTAGTTGACTCCAGGCTCTACCTCTCTGAATTTAGCCTGTATGCTTTCTCTTAGAAAGGACTATGGGAAATTTAGTTACCATTAGCCCAAGGCTGCACTGAGTGACTAGGAGTCTAATTTTCTAACCATGGTCGTCTTCTCAGTGTGGAGAAGCCAGTCAGCCAGACGTTCATCATCCCATCTGTTCAATGAGACGAGTCACCCCAGTCTCCTACTCTCCCGTTCTCATGGCTGGGAATTTTGTTGGCCTGAGGAGTCTGGAATCAGTGATCTGTTTCTTCTTTTTGCCATCTTTACTTCCGTTAGCCCATTAGGAGTGAGTGCAAACTGTTCCAAGGCATACGTTTGCTGCTCAGTTTTCAGAGGCCCGTTTTGGCCGCCTTCCCAAAGCAGCCAGGTGATCAGGACTAGGAAGATAGGGAACCATTCCACTTCCTTTATTGTCTGTATCTCAAGCTCAGCCCCTGAGTACAGTGGGTACTTCACCATCACAACTAAGACCACATAATTTATTCCTAGAACCTGTCCAGTTTATGGGGTTTTGTTCTCCATAGTCCATAGGAAAAAACAGCAAAAACTCCTTCTTCACAAAAGATATAAAACAATTACATCATTTTAAGCCAATGTGTATTATATTACGGTTATATAATTTGCATGCAACCGTATGACCTAGCATTGAGCTCTACTTTATTCAAATTGAAAGCAAATCATTCAATTTACTGGTATTACTGTGATCAAGATATTTAGAGTAGTAGTTTTATAAAGTTCTTTTTTCCCGTGTTTAAATAAACAAAGTTCAACTGAGCAAATTTTAAAGATCTTGGCTTTATTCGGTGATTCATGAGTCGGGCAGCATCCCATCTAGCAGACAGAAAGGAGCTCCGAAGAGTTTTACAAAATGGAAGACTTTTACAGGTAGAACGAGGCAGGACAAGGAAGTTACTCTAGAAAAGAGCTGATTCTTTCAGGCAAGGCCACCTTCCTACGGGGCACAGCAAGGATCTGTCAGGTGGAGTACCTCACTAGTGCCAACCAGGTAATTCCAGACTGAAAGTAATACACATACTTTTTTGACTGCTTAAGATTACCTGCCTAGAAAAGGCTGAAATTGCAATTAGGTTAGGTATTTAAGTCTCAGGTGATGTGGGCTTAGCGCAAGTGACTCCATTTTGGGCCTCTCATCTCTTTTTTAACACCCTCAAGTATGGATTTTACAAATCTGCTGTCTTATTTCCCACCTGTCTCTCTCATTTAATTTCCATGAACCATGGCTATTTTGTTTAGTTCTAGGGACCAATATTTTAGACCTTTGATATTATATATTGATAGCTAACCAAGAAAAATCTTAGTTTCTATTGGTTTATATTTATGCATGCTGTACTGTCATAATGCATCATATTCAGGTGTGCCTTACTTTGGGCAAATGTTGACTTTATAGTGAACTTTTGTAAATCGATATTTCCTATTAGATTCTCATATAAAAGAGAGCCTTTTTTTAGTCATACACTTTGAGACATATTATTTCCCAAGGAAAACATAATAATATAAAATAAGATAAAATATAGCTGTGCATTGCAATGTGAATTATCTATGAGCTCCATAAATGATTACTTGACAAAAAGATACGGCCTGGATATCCTTGGCCCTTTTCAATGTAATCTGTTACCCTATACTAAAATATAAAGTCCTTTTAAAAACTTCTTCAAGCTTCTGACTTTTTAAAAGGGATGTATATCACCTTAAAACTATTAATTGCAGGTCTTAATTAGATAGAGTTGGTGGTGACCATTGTAGTGTCTGTTTGGTCTGTTTTGTTCATGATGAATGCTCTATTTTCTCATCACATCTGACAGCTGTGGATACTCAATCATCTCTTAAAACTCTCCTGTGCTTTCAGATTAGTGTCATGAGTTATGATTTTGGTGAGAGGAAATTTCTGTATTATGGACTTTATATAAGACACAATTTGTAGCAACACAAATGGTATGACGCATTACTGCCACCGTAAACCAATTTGCAGGCTTAACGCTGAAGTTTCAGAGCTAACTTGAGAACCCAGTATTGAAAGCTTGAGACCTAAATTGGGACAGTATAGTAAAGAGGTTGGGTGTGATGTGTACGCTATTCTTTTCTTCTGTCTAATCCACGCATGAGATCTCTGTTGCTTTTGAGCACACAAAATAGTTAATTTGGGGGACTTCCCTGGCGGTCCAGGGGTTAAGACTTCACCTTCCAATGCAGGGGGTGCGGGCTTGATCCCTGGTCGGGAAGCTAAGATCCCACGTGCCTCGCGCCAAACAAACAAAACATAAAACAGAAGCAACACTGTAACAAATTCAATGAAGACTTCAAAAATGGTCCATATAAAAAAAAAAATCTTCTTTAAAAAAAGTGGATAATTTTTTTAAACATCTATACTAATATGAATATGTATGTTTATATGTTTATGGGATATAAAATTTATACTTATGAAGTTTATTTCCAAGAAAGGTCTTCCGTATTAATTAGCTTATATAATTATAGTATGTATTTAGAAATGTTCACTTATTTTCTCTTCACTTAATCTTATTTCCCAAGTCTCCAGGGAAGGAGCATGGGTATCTGCATGTTTGAAAAGTCCCACAGTGATCCTGAGAACCATTCTTAGAAGATGATCTATAAAGTTGTATCAAAGAGTCCACTGTTTAGGGCTCTTGTTATGACCATCTGTTAAAAAAAAAAATTGTTTTAAAGATTGTATTACCTCTCGCTTTCTGTTGAATTTAGCATTTTACAGCTTTCTGTTTTACTTAATGACTAACCAGATCTTTTCTGCTTTTTTGATATGCTGCCTTTGTAATACAGCTTTGAAGACTTGAGTCGGTAATGTTTTTCTTCGCTCTTTCTGCTTTATGTCATTTTAAATAGCTAAGTGTCAGTGATAAATTGAAATATGCCTGCGATTTCATATACACATACTTTTTTGGCAGTGGCTATTTTATTTCATGATAAACATGCGGATTTCTTTCATTTTAGATATTACAAGAAGACACAATGCATTCTCCCTGGATGAGCAACACATTACATGTATTTTGTGCAATTAGTGGCACGTCGAGTGACAGAGGTTATGGTTCCCCAAGATACGCTGCTGAAATATGAGGACATGCAGATGTAAAGTGATAACAAGAATGAACCTTCTCAGGAATATTTTGAGCTTGTGCAAATGTTAAAATTTAAAGATTTGATATACATGGAGTGTTTTCTTCCTGACACCAAAATTTTCATGCTTTCAAACAGGGTGCTTACATATTTGTAAATATTTAAGCAACTTGAAAGTGCCTGGAAAATTGCACCACTGTGCTTGGTTTGTACTTTTTTAGGTAAATCTATATACTGAGAAGTAGAGCTGAAAAACATTAATTCGATTCGCTTAATTGTTGCTTAAAATAATAATGGTACTCTGTAAAATTGTGTAATGGAACACAATAAAAGGTAAAACTTATTTGTAATTAGAAGTGAAGGAAATAATACTTTGAACTTAGCATTTTTCTTGACAGGAAGCTAAATTTATTATCATACTAATCCTTGGAGGAAAAAAATTGATAAAATTTCCATAAAACATGGATACTTCCAATTGGGGAGATGATTTGAAATCTTGCCTACCAGTGGTCAAGACTGGGCTAAAGGAAACAAAAGCATTATTTAAAAAGGAAAATTTCACTAAGCAAGTATATATATAGAAATACCAGGGTTACCGATCCTTCAAGTTTTGGTCCAGTGATACTAGGTACTCCAGTTGGTCTCTCTGACGTACAAGACAAGGGATTCCTTTGTGGCATAGGTTTGCCTAGCAAGCAGCGTTTGTTGCCAGAGCTTCATCAGCTGAGGCTATCTATAAAGCTAAACGAAACATCTCTGAGATTTTCAGTCAGTACATACTATGCAACTTCAAAGCTTTAGCAGCAGATTCTGAGGCTAGGGATTTTGTAATGATTATTTTCTTCAGTGTACAAGTTTAACAAGCATTTTGAAAGAACTTGATGGTTGCAGCGTTTCTTGGGTCAGTGTACATGACCACCACAGATTTAGCAACTGCTAGCTAAGGATTACATCTCTAACTATGAAGAAGCCTCAGACTACCTAAATAATTCAGGAGAAACCAAGATGCAAAGAACTTTTTTAGCTTGAATTATCCATATAATTTTGGCTGCCTTTCATGTAAACTTTAAGTCCTAGACTTATTTTTCTTATGTAGTTTAGCCTATTTTACAGACAAAAAAAAAAAAAAAAAAAAGGGAAAACAGACACTGAAATATATATGGATCGCATGGAGCCTTGGCTTTTTAAATACTTTGTGATCAAGTAAATCTTAGAGATTATGCACCTGGCTTGGCCATTTTTCTTTACATGTCATTTTTAAGCTTTCAGGGGAGCATGAAATTATTTATGAAATGTTAATTTTGTATTTAATAGGGGATTCAGAAATTTCAGAGGCAGTTTGTAATTCCTTAATATCTTGGAGTAACTGGAGAGTTAGTCTCACCTTTAAAGTGATTATATTTGCCATGTAAATGTAAAGAACCATCACCTAGAGAGAGTGCTGCCTTCTGAGAATGGGGCATCTTGGGGAAACTTCAGTGCTCTTTTGTCAATGACTAGTCCCTATCATGTCCCCCAGCACTGTGTTGTGCCCTGTGGATAATTTTTAAAAGTATAACAAATGACCCCTGCCCTCAAGGAACTTGCAATCTAGTTGAGGAGGCAAGATAGACACAAAATTAAATAAAACAAGAATTAACAATATAAGACAAGAAAAGTTACATATGAACATTGACAAATGAAGGACATTGCCCATAGCTCATATCACATTCAAGGAATGAGAGGCCGCTGTGAGTTGTAATGTTCAGGGATGGTTTCATGGACAAAAGTAAGCCTTGAACAGGCTTTCAAAGGTGAGAGGGTATTCTAGGCAGGAGGAAGGAACGTCATGAGCAAAGGTGCAAAAAGAATTTGCAGAAGTTCAGGGGATGGTGAGGAGACCAGTTTTGTTCAAGGGAGAAGTGGAAAGAAAATTCAGACCTAGATTTTGGAAGGCCTTGAATACCAGGCTAATAGTATTTGGACTTTAGTCAGTAAAAATGGGGGAGCCAGTCAAGGTTTTTGAACAGAGAGATTACTTGATTAAATGTTATTTTTAGTTATGAGTCCACAAACCCATAGATGTGAACAAGAATGGAGAAGAAAGGACAAGTACAAGAGATACTATGTGGAAAGACTGGACATGACTTATTGATGGCTAAGGAGAAAAGAGGAAAAGTTAAAGATAATTTTGTGTCCTGTGGCCAGTGAGTTCTCCGGGTCATAGCACAATTTCACTAGATTTTTTTTCACCAACTTTCAGACTGAGGTCAGAAAGCTATATACAGAGAACAAGGTGGGCTAGACTAGAGAAAGCCAGCAAAATGTGTTTAGAAACACTGCATATATTAGGTATTACTGTTTATATAGTTTAATGATTTCATGAAGTGATTTGGCCTCTACAGATTAATTCACATCAAAGAGTACGTTTCTGCTATACTGATTATTTTTGCAGTTAAGTTTGAGTCCAGTTTCCCCCGGAAACTCTTGTTTTGATAGTCTTTGACCATATTGTAAAATGTGAGTAAAGTCACCATTAGTAGTGTTAGTTTATCACTACAGTGATAACCCGTAGAGAAAGTAAGCAATTCCATGCAGGTTTTCCAAGTAACCAGTGCACCAATGGCATCATGTCTCTAGATGGGATTGTTATTGTTACCATATGATTTGACTGCCTATAATAAATACTGTAAACATCTTTTAAAAAATGAAACAGGCTTCCCTGGTGGCGCAGTGGTTGGGAGTCCGCCTGCCGATGCAGGGGACACGGGTTCGTGTCCCGGTCCGGGAGGATCCCACGTGCCGCGGAGCGGCTGGGCCCGTGGGCCGTGGCCGCTGAGCCTGTGCGTCCGGAGCCCGTGCGTCGCAACGGGAGAGGCCACAGCGGTGAGAGGCCCGCGCACCGCAAATAAATAAATAAATAAATAAAAATGAAACAAAGAGCAGCAGTGGTAGCGACAGCCTTGGAACCTTGACCAACGTATCACAGAACTAGAGATGACTCACTGGTTAATTAACAAACTAAATAGGTCAGCATAATAAAAACCTAAGCCTTGGATTATAAATACTGGTTTATCTGAAATGCAGAACCTGAGCAACGTATTGGAATAACAGGAAATTTCTGAACTCTTGAAAATAATCAGACACATATTTCCGGCTTGTGATCCACAGAATGGTGGGCTGCCTTCAGTCTTGTTCTAACAGTATACTACTTCAGCTATCAAAACACAGGGGGAAAAAAAAACCCACAGGGGAAAGGAGTAGAGTAAAAGAGATGGGGGTGGGGAGTGTGGGATTGTGTAGCAAGGCTATTCCCCTATCCTGGGATTTGGCCTGTAAGAGTGCTTTGTTCATCTGGTTCCAGTTACAGTAATGCTTTTTTTCTAGTTCCAAACCACATAATGGTTACTTGAAGAAAAGTGTATATGTATGTTTATCCAACTCCTGATGGAACTTGTGACTAAGTCCTTCAAAGATTTTGCCTCTGTGTATGGCATCTTAAAACTTTTTCCAACTTGCTTTTTTCTCTTCTAGTCTCCTCTTTGTTGAGCTGTAATTCACACACTGTACAATTCACCCATTTGAAATGCACAATGCAAGGGTTTTTAGTAGATTCAGAGTTGCGCAACCATCACCACAATTAATTTTAGAAATTTCCATCACTCCAAAAAGAAACCCCATACACATTAGCAGTCACTCCCCATTGCCCACCAACCAGCCCCCAGCCCCTGACAATCAGTAATCAACTTTCTGTATCTATAGCTTTGTATTCTGGACATTTCATATAAATAGAATCATACAATATGTGGCCTTGTGTGACTAGCTTCTTTTCACTCCTTTTTATGGCTGAATAATATTCCTTTTGTATGGATACACCACACTTAATCTGTTCATCAGTTGATGGACATTTGGGTTATTTTTGCTTTGGGGCTGTTATTGCTAATGTTGCTAGGAACACATGTACAAGTTTTTGTGTGGATATCTTTTCATTTGTCTTGGGCATATACCTAGGAGTTGAATTACTGGGTCATATGGTAACTCTACGTTTAGCCTTTTGAAGGACTGCCAAACTGTTTTCCGCAGCAGCTGCACCACTTTACAGTCCCGGCAGCAGTAAATAAGGATTCCAGTTTCTCAATATTCTCAGCAACACTTGTTATTATCTGCCTCTTTGATTATCACCTTCCTAGTGGGTGTGAAGTGGTATCTCATTGGGGTTTTTGTTTGCATTTCCCAAATGGCTAATGAAGTTGAGCATTTCCTGTGTTTGTTGACTATTTTTATATGTTCTTTGGAGATATATCTATTCAGATTCTTCACCCATTTTTAAACATTGGTTTGTCTTTTTATTGTTGAGTTGCAAGAGTTCTTTATATGTTCTAGATGCAAGTTCCTTATCAGATATATGATTTCCATATATTTCTGTGGGTTGCCTTTTCACTTTTGTAATGGTGTCCTTTGAAACAAAAGTTTTAAATTTCTTTGAAGTCCAATTTATCTATGTTTTCTTTTGTCACTTGTGCTTTGATATTGTACCTAAGAAGACATTGCCTAATCCAAGGTCATGGAGATTTATACCTACATTTTCTTCAAGTTTGGGAGTTTTAACTCTTACTTTTAGGTCTTTGATCCATTTCAAGCTGGTTTTTGTATATGTTGTGAGATTAGGGGTTCAAATTCATTCTTTTGCATGTGGATATCCAGTTGTCTTTGTACCATTTGTCGAAAAGACTGTTCTCCCCCATTGAATTGTCTTGGCACCCTTTTCAAAAAAATCTATTGACCATAAATGTACAGGTTTATTCTAGGCTCTCAGTTCTATTCCATTGATCTATGTCTGTCCCTATGCCAGTACTGCATTGTCTTGATTACTGTAGCTTTGTAGTAAGTTTTTAAATTGGGAAGTGCAAGTCCTCCAACTTCATTCTTTTTCATGACTGTTTTGGATATTCTGGGTCCCTTGCATTTCCATATGAATTTTAGACTCAGATTGTCAATTTTTGCAAAAAAAAAAAAGTAGCTGGGATTTTGTTAGAATTTACTGTGAATCTGTAATTTAATTTGGGGAATATTGCCACCTTAACAATATTAAGTGCCCCAATCCATGAACGTAGGATGTTTTTCTGTTTGCTTTGGTTGTCTTTAATTTCTTTCAAACGTATTTTGTGGTTTTCAGTTTAGAAGTCTTACACTTCTTTTGTTAAAGTTATTCCTTAGTATTTTATTCTTTTTAATGCTATTGTAAAGGGAGTTTTTTTTTAAATTTCATTTTCTGATTGTTCATTGCTAGTTTATAGAAATACAACTGACTTTTGTATATTGACCTTGTATCCCGAAACCTTGCTGAATGCATTTATTAGCCTTAATAGTTTTTTATGGATTCTTTAGTGTTTTCTATATAAGATCATGTCATCTGAAAATACAGATAGTTTTACTTCTTCCTTTCCAATCTTGATTCTTTTTATTTCATGTTCTTACTTGGCACTTGGCTAGAACTTCCAGTAATATGTTAAATACCAGTGGTGAGAGCAAGACATCCTTGTCTTATTACTGATCTTTGGGAGAAAGCTTTCAGTCTTTCACCTTTAAGTATGGTATTAGCTGTGGGTTTTTCATAGATGCTTTTTATCAGGTTGAGGAAGTTCCCTCCAACATGACTTGCATCTGCTTTCCAATTCAGTTTCCCCTGGTAATCATATGATCCGTGTATGACATATGGGGAAATAGATGAGAAATGGTTAAGAAATGTACTCAAGATACACATCAAATTAGAGATGAAACCAAGGCATCCTAACTCACAGTCCACAGTGTTTTCAACTATTATATACTATTTCCTCTAGTCTCCTGCTGCAACTTCCTGCAGCTTTCTACAGAGACCAAAAAAGTTTCCTCTCTTCCTTTTTACTAAGAAGGTAAGCTCCATAAAGGTAGAGTCTGTGTCTAATTTTTCACCTCTGTTTCCCTGAAATCTAAAAGTGCCTGCCATAGAATAAGTACTTGAGCAGGAAATAAAGCCAGTTTAGATAAGCAGATACTTCCAGGGCTTTTATTATGAGCAAGGCAATGTAGACAATATCCCAGCCCTCAGAGACAGTGTGGTTGAGAAGGTAAGACATAGTCACATAAGGTATGAAGAGGTCTGATAATAGCAAATCAGTGGTAATGGCAAGTGCTTGAATAGGCAGAGCTTTTCTAGATGTAGAACAAAAAAGTCTTCGTGGGGCTTCTCTGGTGGTGCAGTGGTTGAGAGTCCGCCTGCCGATGCAGGGCACACGGGTTCGTGCCCTGGTCCGGGAGGATCCCACGTGCCGCGGAGCGGCTGGGCCCGTGAGCCATGGCCGCTGAGCCTGCGCGTCCGGAGCCTGTGCTCCGCAACGGGAGAGGCCACAGCAGTGAGAGGCCCGCGTACCGCCAAACAAACAAAAAAAAAAAAAAAAAAAAAGGCTTCGTGGAGGAGCACAGCCTTGAAGGATGGGTGGGAACTAGCGTGTGTGTTTTAAGGAAGTACCTTAGGCAGGGTTTTTAACAAGAAGTTAAAAAATTAACTTCATTTTAATTATTATGTGAACTCTGACCATTAAGACCAATCACTATCACAAGGGACATGCAAAGGAAAAATAATAATAGAGTGCACGTAAAATCAGGTAACATTCTCTATCTTGTTTTTCTGACTCCCTTATCCTTTTGTCTTAGATTCATACTGAGTAAATCAGTCTTTTCTTTTTGTTTAGAAAATTTATGCTCTAGTTGCTTCATTCCCATGTTAGAAAACTTTTTCAGCCTACCTCAGTCAAGTTCTGACCAGCAAGTCTTGTTCTTTGTGTATTGTAGCATTTTGTAATAATCACTGCTTCAGTAGATCTCCTACTTGAGAGTCTTAAAAAGCTCTGGACCCCTCATCCTGCATGCCATCTGTGTGCCTCTGATAGGAAACCAATGGAAGCTATCATATGAGCAGTTCAGGAAGCTATCATATGAGCAGTTCAGGGCTGCAATCCGCAAATTGTAGCCCATTCATCACAATTTTTTGACCTCCCATTGTGAGCCAGGTATATGAATGACCAAGGCAGTATTTGGTGGGCAGATATACAGATGAGAGATTATAATTATAATCTAGTAGTTATTCCAAGGGTAGTCTTTTTCTGTCAATAACTGGACTGGGTCTTCTGAATTCTGTATCCCTGAAGAGAAACATCTTATGTCTCCTTGAGGGATATAAATAATATCGTGCCTGGCACTGATATATTTCAACATTTAATATTAAGAAGCAAAAGCAGACCTGAAATAGATGTGGCGTGCTGTTCAATGCAAAGATGATCAGGTCCTATAGTGCTCATGCAGTGAATTATTTCAGAATTCTTCTTTGCCATATTCAGGATTTGAGATGCTTCCAGAACCACTGTAAATCGTGATAATAGTACTATGCCCTCCCTCCGCATCCCAAACTGAAATCTAGACACACAAACACACACAAATGAAAGAGGTCGAGTGAGGGAAAAGGGCTGAGTTGACAAAATTATCCCTATCAGAACAAGTACAGTGAAAATGAAAGACTTCTGGATGGAAACTTGGCTGCACTTTGTTCCACTGCAACCCCAAGTAGGTACAAGGTCAGCTGAAGACAATTCAGGTCACACTGAAGAAAAATTATGTTCAGGGAAGTAATTTGGGGTATTTACCGAGAAAATAAGGTAACCCCACCACCACTACCACCACCTCCTCCTTCTGTGTTACGGAAACCAAGTTCTAGCCCTGGAAGGAGAATCTTCAGGAGGGAAGATTCCAACTCTATCCCCATTGGTTTAACCATCTTGTGATTATTCTGCTTTCTCTTTGAACTGCCACCACTGTGATGGCCCCAGGGGTGTTTCATGATATAACCCTGTGCTTCTAGATGAGCCCTTGGCAGGGGATGGACTAGTTAGGGGTCCTCCTAGCCTACCCAGGGGCTTTGTCTGCCCTCTAATGATTATTCTCATTTTGAGAGTTTTAGCATTCCTTCTACATAGCATATAGTGGTTAAGTGCACAGACTCTGAAAGTCAACTGGCTGGGTCAGAATCCAGCTCTGTCATTTACGAAGCTGTGGGACCTTGGGCATGTTACTTGATCCCTCTATGCCTTCATTTTCTCATCTGTAAAATGGAGGTATTACTTTTACCTACCTCCTAACATTATTGTGAAAATTCAATGAAGTAAGGTATGTAAAGCCCGGACAGTGATACCTGGCACATCTGTTTGATTGTTACATCTATATGTGTGTTAGCTAAGAACTGTAATCTTTACCCCAAAGCATAGCAGAGTTTTGCCAGCCACCACACCCTCTATGTCTCTGGACCCATCTCTCCATTCCAGGTAGAAGTGGGGTAAGGACAATGGGTGGGTCAAGGTCAGGCCATTTTTACCACTTGATATTCCACAGATCACCCCTGGCCTCACTAGATCTCACCACGTGATGGAGAGCTGTGCCCTGTGCAAGGACGTTATTTCCTGTGTGGTATGGGCGCTGACAAACTTACACAGATGCTGGTGCATCCTGGATGAATATCAGCCCTGCCCCTGTGTCTATCTTCCTGAACAGAAGCCGGTTATTTATCTTCATAGCTTCCACACACATCTGAGCATTGACAAGCTGTCCCTTAGGCCCCTGAACTCTAGGACCTCTCTGCTTACCTCCTCTGGCTTCCTTCCGCTCTGAGAATTACACAGAAGTGGTTTTGGATTTGCGATTGAACTGGTGGGATTTACTCCCTCAGTATTCCCTCTATAGAGAGTCTCTAAATACACAGCCTCCTTCAACTGAGTTTAATTTATATTTCTCATTTGGATTTCCACTGTCAATGTTCACAGATAACCAGCTCTCATGAAAAAGATCAGAAAAGTTTTCAGTTTCCCTTCCCCATTTCTTTGTAGCTATAGAAATCCTTTAGGGGAAAATTTGCCCAACCAATCTTGTTTAAAGACATTTCATCCTCACTTTAGGTGATGGGGCTTGGAGTTGAGGTCTACTGTCCCCGTGTATTGCAGTGAAGCGCCGGCCCCTCCCTCCCAATCCCCTCCTAGACCCTGTCCTCTTCCTCCTTCATCCAAGAGCTTGCCACACTCCTATGCTATGCGCTCTCCTCACACTAGCTTCTCAGCGATCACTGTCTGAATGAATCAGTTTCCACAACCATGACCCATAACTCCAGCTCATCTCACCTAAGGGCATTTCAGCAAGTTTCTGCAGCTGGAGAAACTGACATTCAGTCAGGATCTGACAAGCCTGCACTAGGGAAATGTCTTGAGGTGGAACTGGCTATAATTTCCCTCTCTCCACCCCAAATCTGAAATTTTCCTCATGGATGGATACCTCTCTACCGTCATTCTCCCTTCCTGCCAGGTATTCCCCAGCAAGGATTTCTTCCTTCAGATGGCCGTGAGCAAATCAGTCCCTGCCCCTACTCTGCTTCCTCCCCCTGCTCTGATGTTGGGGTGTCCGTACCCGCGCCATCCCACCCTGTCTACCAGGATGTGGCAGGGTGTGGGTGGTTATCTTGCACTTCCCGTTTCTAGGAGGCCAACCTGCCCAGACTGAATTGCCTAGACCCTAAACTTCACCACCAGCACGCTGCTGGCTGACCTCACATGCTCACTTCTTTGGTTATTCCTTCGCTCTCTGGTCCCTTAAATGTCAGAATGGTGGTTCTTCATTGGGAGTGATGCCCCCTGCCGCCCCCGCCAAAGACATAGGGCAACGTCTGGAGACATTTTGGAAGGTGGGGTAGCTCCTGGAATCTAGCGCGTAGAGACCAGGGGTGCTGTTAAGCATCCTACTGTGTACAGGCAGCCTCCCCTACAACAAAACTACCTGGTCCCTAATGTCAGGAGGGCACAAGTTGCACTGCTGCCTACCTCACTGGACTCCTTGAAGGCTACTCCACCAGCTGGTTTGTCCTCAAGGACCCTTTTGCTGGCCATCCTACCAATAGTCTACTGGGAGATCTCTCTTCCCAACTAATGACGGTTTTTTACCCTCAACTGCAACTATCTGCCCGCTTGCGTGCCTGCATACACAAGCAGGAGGGGTCCGCCTGACCTTCATTTCTAACTCGGCACTTGGTCTGCATATGGGCTGTGCTCAAGAACCTGCGGATGCTCAAGGTCTGCTTCACCATCTCCGTACCTGTCCCTTCCACTTTCTGGTGAAGTCTTCCTCACTACTAGTGACACTCCCAACTTGCTAACTTGGCCAAACAATTCCAATTCTATTGCTGCTGCCACCTATAAAGCAGTTTAATTCCTCTAATAAAGCAAAACCCAAGACTTCTACGATATTAGCCGTGAAAGAAAAAAGCATTAGGTTGAGAAGGCTATCTACTGAACGACATAAAAATGAAGTCCTGAATCAATGGCGTTGCATACCTTGTCACAATTATAAAGATGTGACTTCTCTGCTAAATATCTAAATTCACTGCCATCCTAATCAAAATCCCTAAAGGCTATTTTTAACTTGAAAAAAAGATTCTCAAGTTTATCAGAGAGAATAAAGATGAAAAAATAGCGAAGAGAATACCCCAAATAGACACGAATAAGAAACAAAGGCTTGCCCTAGCAGACCTTAAAATGAATAATATACCTAATTAAAACTGGGCATTTACATAAGAACAAAATTGGGAGGACTAATTACCTGACTTCCAGACTTACTGTGAAGCTACAATCATCAAGGCAGTGTGGTATTAGCAAAAGAATAGACAAAGGAGTCAATGGGACAGAGTAGAGACTCCAGAAATAGACCCCCCGTAAATATAGTCAATTGATCTTTGACAAAGGAGCAAAGGCAACGCAATGGAGCAAATATAGTCTTTTCAACACATGACGCTGGAAGAAATGGACATCCACAGGCAAAAAACCCAATCTAGACAGAGACCTTACACCCTTCACAAAAATTAACTGAAAATGGATCACAGATCTAAATGTAAAGTGCAAAACTATAAAGCTCCCAGAAGATAACATAGAAGAAAACCTAGATGACCTTGGGCATGGTGATGCCTTTTTAGATACAACACCAAAGACAGGTCCATGAAAGAACCAATTAATAAGCTGGACTTCATTAAAATTAAAAACTTGTTCTCTGTGAAAGACAATGTCAAGAGAATGAGAAGACAAGCCACAAACTGGGAGAACATATTTGTGAAAAAGAAGTATTTACAAAAATGTTCCACATTATATCTCATCAAGAAAATGCAAATTAAAACAACAATGAGATACCACTACACATCTCTTAGACTGGGCTAAAATCTAGAACACTGACAACACCAAATGCTGGCAAGGATATGGAGCAGCAGGAACTCCATTCGTTGCTAATGTGGATGCAAAATGGTACAGTCACTTTGGAAGACAGATTTCTACAAACTAGAAATACTCTTATCATATGATCCAGCTATTTGCCCAAAGGAAATGATAACATGTCCACACGAAAAGCTGCACAGGAATATTTATAGCAGTTTTATTCACCATTGCCAAAACTTGGAAGCAACCAAGATGTCCTTCTTGGTAGCTGAGTGGATAAATAAACTGAGGTACGTACAGACAATGGAATATTATTCAGCCCTAAAAAGAAATGAGCTATCAAGCCCTAAAAAGACATGGAGGAACCCTAAATGCATATTACTAAGTGAAAGAAGCCAGTCTAAAAACGCTACATACTGTATGACTCCAACTATATGACATTCTAGAAAAGGCAAAACTATGGAAAGACTTCCCTGGCGGTCCAGTGGTTAAGACCCCGTGCTTCCACTGCAGGGGGCACAGGTTCAATCCCTGGTCGAGGAACTAGGATCCCACATGACTCAAAGTACAGCCCCAAAATAAATAAATAAATTCTGAAAAAAAAAGTGGACATCCTTGATAGAAAAAAAAAAAAAGGCAAAACTATGGGGACAATAAAAACATCAGTGATTGCTGTTTGGAAAGTGGGGGGAGGGAGATGAATAGGCAGAGCACAGAGGATTTTTAGGGCAGAAAAAAATACTCTGTATGATATTATAATGATGGATACATATCAGTATAGATTTGTCCAAACCCATAGAATATACACCACCAAGAGTGAACCCTAAGGTAAACTACAGACTTTGGGTGATTCTGATGTGTCAGTGTAGCTTCATCCTTGGTAACAAATGCACCCCTCTGGTGGGGGCTGTGGGTAATGGGGGAGGCCGTGCACGTGTGGGAAAGGGGAACATGGGAAATCTCTGCACCTTCCTCTCAATTTTGCTGTGAACCTAAAACTGCTCCAAAAAAAAAGTCAATATATTTTTTTAAACCGGGAACTTACTAATATGGAAATAGGCAAGCAGAAGGATGTAACAGAATAATATATGTAAAAATGTATATGACAAAGCTTTAATTTCAAAAAATAAATCAATAAATCATGTTGGGATTATTCAATAAATAGTATTGTAATAATCAGCTAAGTGTCCGCACAAAAGTTAAGGGATCCCTACCTTACTATTTACACAAAAATCAATTTCAAATTGATCATAGATTTAAATGTTAAAAAAACAAGACCCTTAAAGAGCTAGAATTGAACATGTATTACTATGTGTACAGTCTTGAGGTTGGGAAGGTCTTTCCAACGAAGACTCAGAATTCAGAAGTCGAAAAGGATAAGCAACTGATAAATTCGATCCCCCAAACTGTATTTATTTTTATTTTTTATTTTATTTATTTTGGCCTCGCCACAGTGTGCAGGATCTTACTTCCCCGACCCGGGATCAAACCCGTGCTCCCTGCAGTGGAGTGCGGAGTCTTAACTGCTGGACTGCCAGGGAAGTCCCCCCAAAATTTTAAATTAAAAACATTATAAGTAAAGTCAAAAGAAAAATAACTGAGTAAAATATTTGCAGCTCTATGATAGATTATAAATGTCCTCAATATAAAAAGCATTCTTACAAATCAATAAGATGAATTTTCTAATAGGAAAATGGGTAAAGAGCATGAATAGGCAATTTGCAGGAGGGAAAACACAAATGGTTGATAAATATATGAACAAATGTTCAACTTTCTTATTAAAGAAGTGTAAATTAAAACAATGACAGTCAAAGGAGGAAGAAAGGACATCTTTATTAAACTCTAAGGAGGAACAAAACAGAAGTAAACATCTGAGACATCTAGCCTTAAAAAAGACTGGCACAACTTCAGAGACATCTTAACCTGGGGTCCTCGCTTTTTCTCCCTGCTTATCACCACCCACAGCCTACTTCTCAGCCCAGGAGGTCCCTCCTAGACACTGTGACATCTTCCTGGGGAAGATGGAGAGTCAGTGTCCCAATAGATACGCCAGTGAAGGTTCCCCTGCCCAGTGCAAGTCAGTTGTTTGTTTTTGGTTTGAGAGACAGTCATCTTACCAAGGTGACCGACACCTGGAATTGACTGATTCAGGTGAGGATTCACCTCTGTGAGGTTCCACATTGAAGAAAAACACAACAACAGCAGCACTCACGAAAGGAAACTCAAGCCTAGGCAGTAAGCCAAGTGGGATCATTGCAGGACAGTAAACAATGAGGAAAGGAGATAAAAGGATGTGGAAGGGAATGATGACATTAATAATAACTCAGACAGTACTTAAATATGTGCCTGGCACTGTTATAAGTGCTTTGCATACGAGAATTAATTTCGTTCTCACTTCAAATTTGTGAGGCAATTACTAATATTACCCACCGTCTTATGACTGGGGAAACTGAGGCACAGTGAAGCTAGATACGTTGTTTGAGATCACACAATAAGTGGCAGAGCTAGAGTTTGAACCCAGGGAATCTGGTGTAAAAATTCACACTCTGAGCCACCACACTGAGATGAATCAAGGGTAAAAGAAGAGAGATGCTGGAGCATAAAAAGATGACGAAGGAAGGAAAGAGGAGGAAAGCCTCAGTTTCCTGACGTTGGAAGGCAGTTGCTAGATATATGCATATAGCCACTCTTTTTTAGATTCCTTTCCCATGTAGGTCATTACAGAGTAATGAGTAGAGTCCCCTGTGCTGTACAGTAGGTCCTTTTTAGTGATCTATTTTATATATAGCAGTGTGTATATGTCAATCCCAATCTCCCAATTTATCCCCCTCCTCCCTTTTCCCCCCGGTAACCGTAAGTTTGTTTCTACATCTGTGACGCTATTTCTGTCTTGTAAATAAGTTCATTTGTACCATTTTTTTAGATTCCACATATAAGCGATATCGTATTTGTCTTTCTCTGTCTGACTGACTTCACTTACTATGATAATCCCTAGCTGCATCCATGTTGCTGCAAATGGCATTATTCCATTCTTTTGTATGGCTGAGTCATATTCTAACGTTATTTTTATGTTGTGAGAGACAATTGTTTTCAGAAGGAATCCACGTGAATTCAAGAATACCAAAATGCTGCCTTTTGGTTTTGTTTTTCTCCCCTCTGCTGAAGCACAACCTAGAGCAGCAAGATCAAAAGATCTACCTATGCCCCCTCCCACCTCACCATTTAGCTGTAATTTAAACAAGAAAAGCCTTACATCCTAGGAAGACTGGAGACTAAACTGGAGATAATTCCAGTTCTCAAATTCTTAAAAGCCCTCTAGTCTTCACCTGCACCATGCCACATCTTTAGGGTTCTAAAAGAAATTACAGCTTTATGGCTAAAGCAAACACTGAAATTGAGGAAAAACTGGGAACTCTAAGGCTCCTATGAAAAGAGTGGAAAGAGACTGTGGGATTTGGGGCATTGACTTCTGGAGAAGGGGAAGGGCACCAGTATTCACCAGCTCGGTGTCCTGCCCTGGCCTCTCTCCCAAGTTCTAGAGCCTTATACCCAGCTGCTTGCTGGGCTTCTCACCTTGGGGGCCCACGGGCACCTCAGGATCACCAATGCCCCCACCCGACCTCCTCCTCTTCCCTAGAAGCCTGCTCCTCTTCCTGTGTTCCGCATCTCAGTGATGACAACATCTCCCATCCAGTCACCCAGGCCACAAACCCACAAGTCATCTAGGTCGGTGTGCTTTTTCCATGAAGGGCCAAATAGGAAATATTTGAGGCTTTGCAGGCCACATGGTCTCTGTCACAACTACTCAACCCTGCCATTGCAGAATGAAAGCAGCTGTAGACAGCATGTAGCAAATGGGTGGGCCTGAGCTCCAATAAATCTGCAGTTAGGTGCACTGAAAAATTTTCACATAATTTTCATGTGTTACAAAATAGTCTTTGTTTGATTTTTGCCAACTATTTAAAAATGTAAAATCCATTCTTAGGGCATGGGTCGTACAGAAGTAAGTGGGCTGGATTTTGTTGCTCTAGAATCCTTATTCTCCTTCCTTCCCACATCGAATCGGGCAAATCCCACAGAACTCACTTCCTAAATACTTCTCGAAAAAAAAAAAAAAAACTTCTCGAATCTGTCCCACCTCTTCATCCATATCTACACCGTTTTAATTCAGGTACTTGTCTATATTGCTTTCTGACATGGACAGTTAAAGGTGAAGACTGCAAAGAAAAATCCTCTCTAACGATGGTAGGTGGAAGCACATGTCCCTTCCCAGGTTTTTTAAGTTCCTCACAGTGTGAAGCATAAGCTACAGATTCGTTTGCGTCTCCCTTCATCTGGCACTGGAGAAACAATCTATTACTGTATGCCACTGTTTCATGAGGTGGCCTGGGAGGAGAGGGTAAATGATGCTCTGTAATCTAGTCCCGGTGAAAGGGGCTACGAAGCAGAGAAGGGGAGCGAGCACTTGAGTGCATGCTGGCTCTGTCTAACCTCAGGGGCGGGCTGGACAAGGTCTGGCCCTTTTCTCCACGGGTCTCCAGACTGGACATTCAGACCTGCTTTAGCTTGGGGCCAAACCGTCTGCTGGTGGCTAGGACTCAGCTAATCTACCCAAGACATCTGAGGCATTGGTCCTCAATTTCTAGTCCTTCGCCGCATGTTTTCAGTGTGGCATTGGACAGCAGCAGTGTTCTTCTCTGGAAACAAGACCAGTGGCCAATCATCATGGGAGTTCACCCTGCCTGTATGGTGACAGTCAGCAAGTCTTGGTGGGAGCAAGAGACATTAGGCAAATCACTCTCTGATGTCACACCTCCCATGGAAATAAAGGGGAAAGCCAATTTAGTTTCTATTTTATTCACTTTCTGGAATGTAAGAAACATTTTAGATTTGTAAAAAAAATTTATTGAAGTATAGTTGATTTACAATGTTTTGTTAATTTCTGCTGTACTGCAAAGTGATTCAACTACACATACATACGTTTTTTTGTCATATTCTTTTCCACTATGGTTTATCACAGGATACTGAAAACAGTTCCTTGTGCTATAGAGTAGGACCTTCTTGTTTATCCATTCTCTATATAATAGTTTGCATCTGCTAATCCCAACCTTCCAGTCCTTCCCTCCCTCACCCCCCACCCCCTTGGCAACCACAAGTCTTTTCTCTGTGTCTGTGAGTCTGTAAGAAACATTTTAGATTTTTGATCGTTTCTTTTTTCTCTGTTGTCTAATATGTCAGTTTCTTAAGTAAAGCATCTTTTGGCTTATTTGGGATAGGATGATTGTAAGTACCTACATGTCTTTTAATTTAAAATGACTTTTTCCCCTTATCATAAAAGTGAGCTACAACAGCAAACTGCTCATTGGATGACACAAAAATCCCTCCCACAACGAACACCTAGAAATGTTTTACAAAATATAACACCACAAGTAGATATTTCAGGACTTCCCTGGTGGCGCAGTGGTTAAGAATCTGCCTGCCAGTGCAGGGGACATGGGTTTGAGCCCTGGTCCGGGAAGATCCCACATGCTGTGGAGCAACTAAGCCAGTGCACCACAACTACTGAGCCCGAGAGCCACAACTACTGAGGCTGCACGCCTAGAGCCTGTGCTCTGCAACGAAGAGAAGCCACCGCAATGAGAAGCCCACACACCACAATGAAGAGCAGCCCCTGCTCACCACAACTAGAGAAAGCCAGCATGCAAAGAGCCAATGCAGCCAAAAATAAACAAATAAAAAATTTATTAAAAAAAAATAAAGCAGCATCTTCACTGTCTGTTCCTTGATTCTACCTTATAATCCTACTTTGCATAATGTTGCATAACATACTATATTTTTTAAAAAGTAGATATTTCACACCATCTCCCCTCTCCTCAAACCTCCAGTTTTCTCTCTACCATGTCACTGTTAGCAAATGATTTTTCTACTGATTTCACTGAAAAAATAAAAGGAATAAGAAGAGAATGTTCTGGGCTTCCCGGGTGGCACAGTGGTTAAGAATCCACCTGCCAATGCAGGGGACACGGGTTCGAGGCCTGGTCTGGGAAGATCCCACATGCTGCGGAGCAGCTAAGCCCGTGCGCCACAACTACTGAGCCTGCGCTCTAGAGCCCGTGAGCCACAACTACTGAGCCTGCGTGCCACAACTACTGAAGCCCGTGCACCTAGAGCCCATGCTGCACAACAAGAGAAGTCACCGCAATGAGAAGCCCACGCACCGCAACGAAGAGCAGCCCCCGCTCGCCGCAACTAGAGAAAGCCCGCGCGCAGCAACGAAGACCCAACGCAGCCAATAAATAAATAAATGAATGAATAAAATTTTTTAAAAAATTAAATTATATTTTTAAAAAAGAAAAACAACCTTCCAACGGCCTCTCTTCTCACTCCAATAAAAGCAAAATCCTTGGGGCTTCCCTGGTGGCGCAGTGCTTGAGAGTCCGCCTGCTGATGCAGGGAACGCGGGTTCGTGCCCTGGTCTGGGAGGATACCACATGCCGCGCAGCGGCTGGGGCCGTGAGCCATGGCCGCCAAGCCTGCGCGTCTGGAACCTGTGCTCCGCAACGGGAGGGACCGCAGCAGTGAGAGGCCCGCGTAATCCTTCGAAGCTCTGGCTGATCTGGCACTTTGGAACCTCTGGTGTACTGCTGCTCTCTCTCTCTCCACTTTCCAGCCATGGTCCAGTCACACAGGCCTCCTTGCTGTTCCTTGAACATACCATGTCCACTTCCACCTCAGGGCATTTGCACTGGCTCTTACCTCTGCCTGAAATGCT
The DNA here is from genome assembly GCF_026419965.1 of Kogia breviceps. NCBI lineage: Eukaryota > Metazoa > Chordata > Mammalia > Artiodactyla > Physeteridae > Kogia > Kogia breviceps. The sequence goes on along the minus strand of NC_081330.1, from coordinate 28,817,200 downwards.
CTCACCCAAAATAACGTCATAGCTTTCTTCCTCATTTCATTTAGGTTTCTACCCAAACGTCGGCTTTCCCTGAAATAATAACTGCTCACTCCACTCCCAGCATTCCCCATCCCCTTAGTAAACATGCTTTACTTTTCTCCATCCCAATTCATACCCTCTGACATTATAGTATTGTGTTTTCTGGTTTGTTTGTGGTCTGCCTCCTTCAATTAGAATGTAAGCTTCATGAGGGCGGGGCTTTTGCCTTGTTCACTGGTGTAACTCCTGCTCTGAAAACAGTTCCTGGTTCCATAGTAGATGCTCAATAAATATTTATTGACTGACTGTCTGAAAGGCACAGTTGAGAGTACAAGAAATAAGGTGTCAGAAAGGATCAGAGAACTAAAAACTATAGTGGTATATGGGTAACTTGTCATCTAATGACTTGAGATTTGACCACTGTGGCCAAGACTGTTATCCTCCAATATCCATTCTCCTCTGTATCTATAACAGAACTCATAATTTTTAGTTGGACACAGTCATACAGAATAAAGACTACCATGACTAAGTTCTGACCAATGGGATATAAAAGAAAATGTTATTTGGAAGCTACTGAGTATCTTCCTTAAAAGACAGCTGCCATGCACCTTCTTCTTGACTTCTTACTGCTGGCTGGAATGTACAAGCGAAGGCTAGAGCTGGAGCAGCCATCTTGGACCATGAGGTGACCTGAGATACAGAGACCACATGGACTGGAACAAGATAGAAAGAGCCTGGGTACCTGAGAACATGGTAGGGACAAACACTCTATGCCGGCATGGACTGCCTTACTCTGGACTGCTATATGAGACAATTTTTCTCTCACTTATGCCTCTATTATTTTGGAGCTCTGTTGCTCTCAGCTGAACCTAATACTAATCAGTACAATGCACATGCAGAGAGAGGAGCCAAGGCTTTGGAACCAAGAACCTTATATTAGTGTTGGACCATCAATTAGTTATCCCCTCAGTGAAATGGCGAATTAGGAAAAAACCTGTCCACTGGCAGAGGAGATTTAATGAAAGATTGCCTACCTAGGCCTGGGTTCTGGGCAGAAAAATAGAGTTCCTTTGAGAATTCACAACCACTAATAGGGTAAGATTTTTTTAAACAATAAAAAGCACAACCCAAAGGGGGAAATGATAAATCTGAGTATATTAAGATTAAAAAATATAATTCTGAATGACAAAAGACACCATAAATGAAGTTAAAGACAGGCCACAGAATACATAAGCAACAAAGGATTCGTGCAAGAAAACATAAAGAGTTCTATAAGTCAATAAGAAAAAGACAACCTAGTAGAAGAACAATAGGGAAGGGACATGAAGAGGTACTTAACAGAAGAGGAAACTTTTTTTTTAAACATCTCTATGGGGGTATAATTGCTTTACAATGTTGTGTTAGTTTCTGCTGTATAACAAAGTGAATCAGCTATACATAAACATATATCCCCATATCTCCTCCCTCTTGCATCTCCCTCCCACCCTCCCTATCCCACCCCTCTAGGTGGTCACAAAGCACCGAGCTGATCTCCCTGTGCTATGCGGCTGCTTCCCACTAGCTATCTATTTTACGTTTGGTAGAGTATAAATGTCCATGCCACTCTCTCACTTTGTCCCAGCTTACCCTTCCCGCTCCCCGTGTCCTCAAGTCCATTCTCTATGTCTGCGTCTTTATTCTTGTCCTGCGCCTAGGTTCTTTAGAACCTTTTTTTTTTTTTTGATTCCATATATATGTGTTAGCATACAGTATTTGTTTTTCAGAAGAGGAAATTTTAATGACCAGCAAACAAATGAAAAGGTGCCCAACCCACATTGATTATGGAAATGGTAATTAAAATAATAACTCATCCTTACTGAGACCCTACTATGTGCCAGGCAACATTCTAAAGGCTTTACATAAGATACCATTTCATATCCATCAAACTGTCAAAACTTTTAAAAGCACAACAAATAACAACTTTTGGCGAGGATGTGAAGCAATGGAAACTTCCAGGCACCGCTGGTGAGAGTACAAGTACTTTACAAGGCAATTTGGTAATATCTGGTCAAGTGAAAGATGCAAATATCACTTCTAGATGGACATTTAGAGAAATCTGTATATATGCCCAAGAATTTTCAGAGCAACCCCATTTGTAACAGCGAAAAAATGGAAACGATATAAATGTCCTCCTTCAGGAGAATGGATAAGTAAACATACACAACTCTGGAGCTCTCTACAACAAGGAAAATGAATGAACTAGAGCTACATGTATCGACATGAATGAGTCTCACAAAGTACTGAATGAAAAAGATTGTTTCAGAATGATACATGTACAGATTACCATTTGTGTAGAGTTTTAAAATATGCAAAACCCCCTATATTATTTATGAATACCCTCATTGTAGTAGTATAAAAATATTCAAGATAATGGCACTTCTAGGGAGAGATGGTGTTGGAGAGACAGGGAAAGGTGCATACAGGGTGTCAACTCTGTCTGTAATGTTTTAATTCTTAAAGGAAACTCAGGTAAATAGGGCATGGCATTACAGTTTAATAAAGCTAAGTAATGGGTATGCGCGTGTTCACCATCTTGGTCCCTATACATTTCTGTAGGCTTGAAATATTAACAATAAAAATATATAAACAAATAAAAGTAATCCAGTCATTTTGAGAAAAAAATTAGAAACTGGCTTAAAAATTACATAATTGTATCATCCAAAAATGTTAACATTTTAATCTAAACTTTTTCACTGAATTCTAATACTTACTGAGTCCCTACTTTGTGCCCAATCAGGATACTGGACATTCTAGATACCTGGGGCCAATAAGGCTGTGACATTCCTGAATGACACCCTGCCATATGTGCTGCCAAAATCTCCAGCAAAAGGGTTACAGCTCTGTTAAGAAGTGTCTTTAAAATGTATGTTTAAGTTTTTTCACTGGACAAATATTCAATATTCATCAAAGGGATTACCCACAGTTTTCTGGAAATAACAGTAACTGATACTTTCATTGAGCATTTACTATATGCCAGGATCTGTTCTGAGCACTTTACATGTATTAACACATCTAATCCTCACAACAGCTCTCTGAAGTAGGTGCCATTATTATCATAATCATCCCCATTTTCAACAGGAGGACGCTGAGGCACAGAGAAGTTAAGTAACTTGCACAAGGTCACACAGCTAGTAAATGATGGAGCCAGGATTCAGACCATCTGGCTCCAGAGCCCTTGCTCTTAACCATGGTGAAATCTTATTTTCAGTATCACTAATTTTATAATAACAATGCTTTCGGTTAGTTGTGTGTGGCAAGTGGACATGAATCGATAATTGAACTCCAACACGGCATTGCCTTCATTAATCTCATTTCATGTGTGTATGACTTGTCTCCTTAATCAGAGAGCAAGCTTCTGAAAGGCAAACACCGTGGTTTAAGACAATATTTTTTGTTGTTGATCACCATGTACCTTCAGTAGTGTTATTTGCTCACAGAAAATTTTCAATAAATACTTAATGAATGATTGAAGGGAGATACAAGAAAACCCATGAACATTTCCACACGGAGGCATAAGAGTTTAATTTCCTAGGTCAATCAGGAAAGATATTCCTCAAGAGTCTTTTCTACGATTTTGGTTTTCATTAACCTTTTTGTTAACGAAAGTTTTACTGAGATATAACTCACTCATTTAAAGTGAATTTAGTGATTTTCAGTGTAGCCATTGAGTTGTATGACCATCACCACAATCAATTTAAAACATGATCATCTTTCCACCTCAAAAAACCCTGTGTCGGGCTTCCCTGGTGGCGCAGTGGTTGAGAATCCGCCTGCCAATGCAGGGGATACGGGTTCGTGCACCGGTCCGGGAAGATCCCACATGCCGCGGAGCGGCTGGGCCCGTGAGCCATGGCCACTGAGCCTGTGCGTCCGGAGCCTGTGCTCCGCAACGGGAGAGGCCACAACAGTGAGAGGCCCGCGTACCACAAAAAAAAAAAAAAAAAAAAAAAAAAAAAAAACAACAAAACCCTGTGTCCATTAACACCATTAGCAGCCTTTCCTCTTTTCATCCCATGTCTCCTCCTATCCCTAGGCAGCCACTAAACCAGCTTCTGTCTCTATGGACTTGCCTCTTCCAGACCTCTCACAGAAATGAATCCTACAATATGTGGTCTTCTGTGACTAGCTTCTCTCACTTAGCATAATGTTTTCAAGGTGGTATATCTCTACAATGAACTATTATTTGGCAATAAAAAGGAATGACTCACTATTTTATGCAACCAATGTATTGTAAGATTTCAGACATACTTATACTTAATTTTTAAAAAACTTTTTTGTGGTGAAATATTCGTAACATAAACATTTCCATTTTAACCATTTTTAAGTGTACAAATCAGAGACATTAAGTATATTCACATTATCGTACCACCATCACTACTATCCATCTCCAGAACTTTTTCATCATCCCAAACTGAAATGCTGGATGCATTAAGCAATAGCACCCCATTCTCCCCTCCCCCCAGCCTCTGGCAACCACCACTGTACTTTCTATCAATCTGACTCTTCTAGATACCTCATATAAGAGGAGTAATACAGTATTTGTTCATTTGTTACTGGCTTATTTCACTTAGCATAATGTCTTCAATGTTCATCACTGTTGTAGCATGTCTCAGAATTTCCTTCCTTTTTAAGACTGAATAATATTCTATTGTATGGACACACCACATTTTGCTTCCGTGCATCTGTCTGTGGATGTTTGGGTTGCTTCCATGTTTCAGCTATTGTGAATAATGCTGCTATAAACGTGAATGTACAAAAATCTGTTCACGTCACTCCTCTCAATTCTTTTGGATATATACCTAGAAGTAGAATTGTTGGATTGTATGATAACTCTATGGTTAACTTTTTGAGGAACTGCTACACTGTCTTCCACAGCAGCTGCACCATTTTATATTCCTACCAGCAATGCACAACTATTCCAACTTCTCCACATCCTTGCCAAAGCTTGCTTCTTTTCTTTCTTTTTCTAATAATAGCCATCCTAATGGGTGTCATGTGGTACCTCACTGTGGTTTTAATTTGCATTTCCCTAATGATTATACCTTATTTTTCGTAAATCCTATTATCCAAGAAATACCTTAAGAGATTTAAAAAAACCTCTTTACAAAATGAATAATCCCCACGTGTAGCTGAGGAAACTAATTGCTGCAATACTTTAAGCATAAATATGGTAAATCCTGTGCTGGACACTTGTCACAGGTTAAGTTCCCCCAGGAAGTGAACTCAGAGACAGTTCAGAGTGCAGGCTGTTAAATAAGGAGTGCCCTTGGGACAAACAGCTATGGGAGAGGCGTCTTCAATAATTTTTAAGAGTTTAAAGGGGTCCTGAGATAAAAAAAAATTGAGATCCACAGTCTAGAGCATACTGGGTGAGGTAAAACCCCCTCAGAGTCACTTTAAATCAAATATCAGCCATAAAAACGGAACAGAATTGGGTCACTTGTAGAGACGTGGATGAACCTAGAGACTGTCATACAGAGTGAAGCAAGTCAGAAAGAGAAAAACAAATATTGTATATTAACGCATATATGTGGAATCTAGAAAAATGGTGCAGATGAACCGGTTTGCAGGGCAGAAACAGACACACAGATGTAGAGAACAAATGTGTGGATACCAAGGGGGGGAAAGTGGGGCATGGGATGAACTGGGAGATTGGGATTGACACATATACACTAATATGTATGAAATTGATAACTAATAAGAACCTGCTTATAAAAAAATAAATTAAATTCAAAAAATCAATGAATGAATCAATCAAATATTTACCTGACTACTAAAATTGGAAGACCTTTTTTCCCATTTCCAATCTCTCTGTCTCTCTCTCTGACCTTCATTCCTTTTCCCACTTTATCCTAGAACTCTCTCACCTTCCTTGTTGTGTTTCACTCTGCACCCCTGTCTCCAGCATATGTTTATCTCACCTTCTCCTCCAGACCTTTTCTGTGGATTGCAAGAAATTAAACTGTTCCTGTTTCCATGCTGGCAGTAGCATTCTCTTTGATGAAGATAGATACAATACATTATATATAGTTTGATTTTTTTAGAACATCTGAATCACAGAGAGGCATTTTGTTACTGTGTATGCTGACAGGGATGTACTGCATTTCATTTACATTGTAAGTTGAAATTGCACTTTTGTAATAAAGAAATTTCAAAAAATACAAACAGCATCTATTTAAAGTTTATTGTGAAGAATAAAAGTATATGCTGAATTGCCATCAAAAGATTAGACTCTCATATTTCCATAAGGCCCATTCAAAATATGGATGATCAACACCTCTGCTTATTTCAATCCAAGTACAGAAACCACCAGAAAGCCGAAAAATACCCAAAACTCAACCAAGTTCCAATGTTCCTCTGGTGACATAATCTCTCTTGGAAGAATGTCATGCTACAAAAACACAGAAAAAGTAAAGATCTGAAGTAGGTGGAGTAAGGAATCATCATGGCAATCAAATACAAGATGAGAAGAGGGCTTTCTTTTTGGTCTGGGGAGTTTTTGCTTTTGGGAAACATAATGTGTTGCTTTCTCCAAGCATCACACGTACACACACACAAAGTATGTAGCTTGCTAAATTTAGTTGCAGTTCTGTCACAACAATGGTGACAAAATTTTCCTCTGACCGCAATGTGTTTGAGTATAAATGCTTCCTCTTTCCAGGCTCTGGTTAGTACGTATGCAAATTCCTAGTGAGGTGACACCCACTGTCCCAAAGCAGGACTCCTTCTTGAGAGCAGACAGCGAGGATCTGGCCATCCTCTCTAGGCACAGGTGCAAAGGAATTAAACTGTATCCTAGCTGGTGAGCTCTCTGGCCTTATACCCATTTCACAGAAACTGATGATCGCAGCTGATCCAGTTTCACCATGGTCAGCCAAGAGTGACACACAGATTCGACCGCATGTTGGGCAGTACCTTTGTCACCTTGTGGAATGGGAATCAGTGGACAAGGCATCACTGTCTCTCCTCCTGCCCCTGCTGTGCCACAGAGCCCCTCCACGCTGACTCTCTTCCCCATGGGGCTTCACCACTGCAGCTTGCACATGGAGCTGGCTTGGGGATGAAAGGGTGAGCAGAAACAGGAAATCAAATGGCAGGAAAGGAGAAATGAAAGAAAAGGGACTGAGAACAAATGGAATATTGTCAGCAGAAAGGAGAACAACAGAAGCGGAACCATGGGAGACAAGGGAACCCTAAATATGAAAGAGTACTAGAACTTCTAATAAAAGTCCCCATTTAGTAGTGCTTACTATGTGTTAGGCACTGGATAAATATTTTATGTGAGTTTCTTCATCTCATTTAATCCTTACAACAAAACCTGTGGCAGGCAGTATTATTATGAATATTTTATGAAAAATAAAACATGCTCTTGCAATGAAAGAACAACCCCCCACATACGCACACAACATTTAAAAGAAGTCAAAAGAGGAGAGGATAAAAAGAAACAGGAAAAAAGGGACAAACAGAAAGCACAAAATCAGATGGTAGAAATAAGTATAAACATACTAGAACTAAACTGTGCAATTAAAAGACAAGACTGATATGATTTCAATTTTCTTAAATTTTCTGAGGTTTGATTTATGACCCAAGATGTTCTGACCACAATGCTATGAGATTGGAAATCAATTACAGGAAAAAAAACTGTAAAAAACACAAATACACGGAGGCTAAACAGTGCACTACTAAATAACCAAGAGATCGCTGAAGAAATCAAAGAAGAAGTAAAAAAATACATAGAAACAAATGACAGTGAAAACACGATGACCCAAGACCTATGGGATGCAGCAAAAGCAGTTCTAAGAGGGAAGTTTACAGCAATTCAATCTCACCTCAAGAAACAAGAAAAATCTCAAATAAACAATCAAACCCTACACTTAAAACAACTAGAGAAAGAAGAACAAAGAAAATCCAAAGTCGGTAGAAGGAAAGAAATCATAAAGATCAGAGCAGAAATAAATGAAAAATAAATGAAGGAAACAATAGCAAAGATCAATAAAACTAAAAGCTGGTTCTTTGAGAAGACAAACAAAACTGATAAACCCTTAGCCAGACTCATCAAGAAAGAAAGGGAGAAGACTCAAATCAACAGAATTAGAAATGAAAAAGGAGAAGTAACAACTGACACTGCAGAAATACAAAGGATCATGAGAGATTACTACAAGCAACTCTATGCCAATAAAGTGGACAACCACGAAGAAATGGACAAATTATTGGAAAGGTACAATTTTCCAAGACAGAACCAGGAAGAATTAGAAAATATAAACAGACCTATCACAAGCAATGAAATTAAAAATCTTCCAACAAACAAAAGTCCAGGACCACATGGCTTCACAGGGGAATTCTATCAAATATTTAGAGAAGAGCTAACACTGGTCCTTCTCAAACTCTTCCAAAAAACTGCAGAGGGAGATGGGCTTCCCTGGTGGCGCAGTGATTGAGAGTCCGCCTGCCAGTGCAGGGGACATGGGTTCGTGCCCTGGTCCAGGAGGATCCCACATGCCACAGAGCGGCTGGGCCCGTGAGCCATGGCTGCTGAGCCTGCACATCCAGAACCTGTGCTCCACAATGGGAGAGGCCACAATGGTGAGAGGCCCGCATACTGCAAAAAATAAATAAATAAAAATAAAATAAATTTTTAAAAAATTGCAGAGGGAGAAACACTCTCAAATTCATTCTACGAAGCCACCATCACCCTGATGCCAAAACCAGAAAAAAGATATCACAGAAAAAGAGAATTATAGACCAGTATCACTGATGAACATAGATGCAAAAATCCTGGACAAACTACTAGCAAACAGAATCCAACAGCACATTAAAAGGATCATACACCATGATCAAGTGGGATTTACCCCAGGGATGCAAGGATTCTTCAATATATGCAAATCAATCAATGTGATACACCACATTAACAAATTAAGGAATAAAAACCATATGATCATCTCAATAGATGCAGAAAAAGCTTTCGACAAAATCCAACACCCATTTATGATAAAAATTCTCCAGAAAATGGGCATAGAGGGAACCTACCTCAACATAATAAAGGCCATATATGACAAACACACAGCAAGCATCATACTCAATGGTGAAAATCTGAAATCATTTCTACTAAGATCAGGAACAAGACAAGGATGTCCACTTTTGCCACTCTTTTATTTTTGGCTGCGTTCGGTCTTTGCTGCTGCGTGTGGGCTTTTCTTTAGTTGCGGCGGGTGGGGGCTACTCTTCCTTGTGGTGCGCAGGCTTCTCATTGGGTGGCTTCTCTTGTTGCAGAGCATGGGCTCTAGGCGTGCAGTCTTCAGTAGTTGTGGCACTCGGGCTCAGTAGTTGTGGCTTGTGGGCTCTAGCATGCAGGCTCAGTAGTTGTGGCGCATGGGCTTAGTTGCTCAGCAGCATGTGCGATCTTCCCAGAGCAGGGCCCGAACCTGTGTCCCCTGCATTGGCAGGTGGATTCTTAACCACTGCACCACCAGGGAAGCCCATCACCACTCTTATTCAACATAGTTTTGGAAGTCCTAGCCATGGCAATCAGAGAAGAAAAAGAAATAAAAGGAATACAAATTGGAAAAGAAGAAGTAAAACTGTCACTCTTTGCAGATGACATGATACTATATGTAGAAAATCCTAAAGATGCCACCAGAAAACTACTAGAAATAATCAAAGAATTTGGTAAGGTTGCAGGATGCAAAATTAATGCAGAGAAATCTCTGGAATTCATATACACCAACAAAGAAAAATCAGAAAGAGAAATTAAGGAAGCACTCCCATTTACCATTGCAACAAAAAGAATAAAATACCTAGGAATAAACCTACCTAGGGAGACAAAAGACCTGTATGCAGAAAACTATAAGACACTGATGAAAGAAATTAAAGATGAAACAAATGGATGGAGAGATATATACCATGTTCTTGGATTGGAAGAATCAATATTGTGAAAATGACTATAGTACCCAAAGCAATCTACAGATTCAATGCAATTCCTATCAAACTACCAATGGCATACTTTACAGAATTAGAATAAAAAATGTTATAGTTCGTATGGAAGTACAAAAGACCCCGAATAGCCAAAACAATCTTGAGACAGAAAAGCGGAGTTGGAGGAGTCAGGTGCCCCGATTTCAAACTATACCACAAAGCTGCAGTAATCAAGACAGTATGGTACTGGCACAAAAACAGAAATATAGATCAATGGAACCGGATAGAAATCCCAGAGATAAAACAACACAAAGTGGGTACCTAATTTATGACAAAGGAGGCAAGAACATACAGTGTGTGTTTCTTCTCTCCATACAGTGGAGAAAAGACAGCCTCTTCAATAAGTCGTGCTGGGAAAACTGGGCAGCTACATGTAAAAGAATTAAATTAGAACACTAGGTAACACCATACACAAAAATAAACTCCAAATAGATTAAAGACTTAAATATAAGACCAGACATCATAAAATTCTTAGAGGAAAACATAGGAGAAACACTCTTTGACATAAACCACGGCAAGATCTTTCTGGACTCACCTCCTAGGGTAACGGAAATAAAAACAAAAATAAACAAATGGGACTTAAACTTAAAAGCTTTTGCACAGCAAAGGAAACCATAAACAAGACAAAAAGACAACCCTCAGAATGGGAAAAAATATTTGCAAATGAAACAACAGACAAAGGATTAATCTCCAAAATATACAAACAGATCATGGAGCCCAGTATCAAAAAAACAAACAATCCAGTTAAAAAATGGGTGGAAGACCAAAATAGACACTTCACCAAGGAAGATATTCAGATGGCCAAGAGGTACATGAAAAGATGCTCAACATCACTAATTATTAGGAAAATGCAAATCAAAACTACAATGAGGTATCACTTCACGCTGGTCAGAATGGCCATTATCAAAAAATCTAGAAACAATAAATGCTGGAGAGGGTGTGGAGAAAAGGGAACCTTTTTGCCCTGTTGGTGGGAATGTAAATTGATACAGCCACTATGGAAAACAGTATGGAGGTTCCTTAAAAAACTAAAAATAGAACTACCATCTGACCCAGCAATCCCACTACTGGGCATATACCTTGAGAAAACCATAAGTCAAAAAGAGACATGGGGGCTTCCCTGGTGGCTCAGTGGTTAAGAATCCATCTGCCAATGCAGGGGACACGGGTTCAAGCCCTGGTCCAGGAAGATCCCACATGCCGCGGAGCAACTAAGCCCATGCGCCACAACTACTGAGCCTGCATCTACAGCCTGTGAGCCACAACTACTGAGCCCATGTGCCACAACTACTGAGCCTTTGCACTTAGAGTGCATGCTCCTCAACAAGAGAAGCCACTGTAGTGAGAAGCCCACGCACCGCTTTGAAGAGTAGCCCCCGCTCGCCACAACTGGAGAAAGCCCACACACAGCAATGAAGACCCAACTCAGCCAAAATAAATAAATAAATAAATAAATAAATATTTTTTTAAAAAAGAGACATGTACCGCAATGTTCGTTGCAGCACTATTTACAATAGCCAGGACATGGAAGTGACCTAAGTGTCCATTGACAGATGAATGGATAAAGAAGATGTGGCACATATATACAATGGAATATTAGTTAGCCATAAAAAGTAATGAAATTGAGTTATTTGTAGTGAGGTGGATGGACCTAGAGTCTGTCATACAGAGTGAAGTAAGTCAGAAAGACAAAAACAAATACCGTCTACTAATGCATGTATATGGAATCTAAAAAAAAATGGTACTGATGAACCTAGTTGCAAGGCAGGAATAAAGAGGTAGACATAGAAAATGGACTTGAGGACATGGGGTTGGAGGGCGAAGCTGGGGCGAAGTGAGAGTAGCATCGACATATATACACTACCGAATATAAAATAGTTGGCTGGTGGGAAGCAGCCGCATAGCACAGGGAGATCAGCTCGGTGCTTTGTGACCACCTAGAGAGGTGGGATAGGGAGGGTGGGAGGGAGACACAAGAGGGACTGGATATGGGGACATGTGTATGCATATGGCTGATTTGCTTTGTTGTGCAACAGAAACTAACACAGTATTGTGAAGCAATTATACTCCAATAAAGATCTATTAAAAAAAAGACAATGATTGACTATCGAATAGAAAAGAAACAAATTTGCACTATATGTTGTTTCCAAGAGCACATCTAGAACATAATAGCAGGGACAGGAAAGTAAGGATGCGGGGAAAACGTACGAGGCACATACTACTGACCACAAGAAAGCTTACGAAGTTATACTAATATTAGTCAGAATAGACCCTGAGGCCAAAAGCATTCATAGATTAATGAAAGTTACTTCATAATAATTAATGACTTGGTTTACTATGAAGCTATAACAGTTCTAGATTTGCATGCATCTGATGAAATAGCCTCAAAAATACATATATATAAAGCAAAAATCAACAGAATTATAAGGAGAACTTGACAGATCCACCATGATACTACGATGGTGGGAGATTTTTGTTTGTTTGTTTGTTTTTTTTGTTTTTTTTTTTTGTGGTACGCGGGCCTCTCACTGTTGTGGCCTCTCCCGTTGCGGAGCACAGGCTCCGGACGCACAGGCTCAGCGGCCATGGCTCACGGGCCCAGCCGCTCCGCGGCATGTGGGATTTTCCCGGACCGGGGCACGAACCCGTGTCCCCTGCATCGGCAGGCGGATTCTCAACCACTGCGCCACCAGGGAAGCCCAATGGTGGGAGATTTTAACACGTCTCAGTTACTGATAGGTCCAACAGGAAAAAAAAAAACTCAACAAGTACATGGATTTGACCAACACAATCCACAAACTGGATATAATGGACACATGTAGAACATTTGGCCCAATAACTGGAGAATTGTTCCTCACACACTCATGAAACACTTACAAAAATGAAGTATGCATTGTGTCATAAAGCAAGCCTCATCAAATCCGCAAGGCTTGGTACCATCCTGGGAAGCGAGGGTTCAGAGAAGTTAAGTTCTGGCCTTTCCCTCCGTGGCTGAGAAGGGGAGGATGGCCCCGAATGCACACAGCCATGGCCCAGCTCCAGGAATGCTACCCACTACATGGTCGTGCTGCAGTCATCCTGCTCTAAGCAGCCCAGTCAGAAAGGGCAATCCAGGTAAAGGGCTGTGGGCGATATGGCATAATTCAGGAACTAAATCGAAATGGGTTTTGCTGCCCCCCCCCGCCCTCCCCCAAGCCTGGTGTTTTCCAAGTGAAAAGTGAGGCCTCAGTCCCTCAGAGGGAACTGTGCAACAGCCAGGTAGGCAAAGTGACCTCTGGGGATGTGTAAATTCTAACATTGATTCCTTAGCCAGTCCTGTGGTAGGCACCGCAGATTGAGGCAAGAGGGACTGGAGGGTTCTCTGTTCAAATGTAAATAGTAACTACCCTACACATTCAAGACAAACAATGGGAGACTTTTCAGGACAAAAAGATGCAGGCAACTAACATGCAAATGATGCATCTGAATCTTTAAACTGAAGAGTCCTGAGTGGTGAGGCGCCAGCACAGATGGGACTGTTGAAGGCTGGCGCTTGGCGGTGTGCAAAGATTGGTCCTGCCTGGGCCAGGGAAGGGGCCAGGACCTAAATAGGGTCTTACATCCAGGGTGGAGAGGGTACAGTGAGAAGGTTGCAGGAATCCTGGCTGAGACGCTGGGGTAGTAGCCCCAACGACAGCACCCCAACCTGAGGCCAAAGGAGGAGCCCCAGATTCCCGACAAGGCACAGAGGCCATTCCTCCAAAGTTCGGGAAAGCAGAACGGGGCCAGCTCCGTAGAGGGAGGGTTTGCGGTCTGAAGGGAGTGAGGCCACAGAGTCCCTGAAAGGGATATTGAATGCTCTCAAGGGGAGAGAGAGAGAGAGAGAGTAGGGGTGCCAGGCCCCAGGGGTATGCTCTTTGCAACACAGAGCCCAAGTTGTTTGGCCCAGGGAAGAATTGGCCTCACAGCCCCGGGGGTCTGATGGTGGAGCCCGCAGTTTGCCTAGAGGCTGACCCTGTCCCTGACTGCCAAGCCTCAAATAGTCTTTCCCTAGCCTTCTTCCCTCTGGGCAAGAACTAAGGAGGTCTTGATGATTCCTCTTAGACAACCAGATCTCCTAAACACCACTTTTATTATGTATGTCACCACCTTGCTGGTAAAAGTCTCCTTATTACTTCTGAGATCTAGCCTTAAGCTGACTGATGGTCGCTTATGCGCTCTCTGTCCCTACCTCCCCCTCCCTCTCCCTCCCTCCCTTTCCCTCCACCCCTTTCCCTAAGTTCTGGTCATCCTTCAAGGTCTAGTTCAACTCCCATCTACTCCAAGAAGCCTTCAAAAGCAATTCCAACCATACTGGTCTGTCTTGCCTTTCTCTGAAACCTGTACCACAAAAGAGCATTTTTGCCATTTGTGTTTGTTTGTTCCATTTCCTCTAATTGTTTTATATACCTTTCCATACTTAGGCTGGAAGTTTCCCAAGGGCAACAGCAAGAACTGTTGTCTTTTGTTGGTTGGTTGGTTGGTTGGTTGGTTGGTATCCCTCATAGCACCTATCAAAGTGTAGCTTATTCATTCACTCAAACATATTTATTGAGTATGTACTATGTGTTAGGTACGGTTCTGAGTGCTGGGGATACAGCTGGGGGAAAAAAAATCAGAAAAAATTCCCTGCCCTCCTGAAGCTTACATTCTAGTGTTAGACAGAGTGACCCAGGAAGGGAGATGGGGAGTGTTGATGGGGTTTGCAATTTTCGATGAGGCGGCCAGAGCAGGCCTCAATGAGCTATCTGAATGAGGTGAGGGAGTGGGGCAAGTAGCAGCGGAAATAGGCAGGGCAAAGGCCCTGAGGCAGGAGTGCGCTTGGCCTGTGTGAGGAATGGCCACAGTCCTGTCACAGGCCTCTTGTGCAAACAGCACTTCCTTGAGTGCACCCTGTGAAACTTCTAGAAGAAAAGCACTTGCTGAAGAGCAAGAATCTTTAAGTCAATTAAATCCGGGCTGATCATGTTACATTCATCTTCATATTCTCTGTGGTGCCAGACGCTGCTTTCCCTACAGCCACCCCAAATAGACTTATAACCTAAGTCAGAGCAGTGTGCTTGCATGCTGTACACATGGCCTCCAATCAGATTGCTGGCCCTAAGCTCCTCCTAGGTGGAAATCCTGGAGTCACCCTGGACAGAGTCTCCAGCCTCCAGGAACGTAAATCCAGTGACAGAAATTGACATGCACACAAACCTCTGTATTATTTGCTATGGTAGAGGAATCTGTCAAGTGTTATGGACACACATATAAGAGGGAGTAAAGTATTTTGCATTGGGGGGTTAAAGAAGCTAAAAACATAAGTGACATTTGAAGAATGGAAAAGCTTTCTGGGCAACAGAACAGCAAGAGGAAAGATCTGTAGTGAGAAAATACCAGAGGTGACAAACAAGTAGTAAGTAAGGGAAGTAGACCAGGCCAGGGAGCTTAGGGCCTGTGCAGACAGGAGGCAAGTGCCCTCTTGATGAGGTGGCAGCCCTGTTTAGCGCCCTCTGACAGCTGGCACAGTGAAACGCAGGCCCAGTGTTACCAGAACTTCTGGTTTCTTAAGAGAAGCTAAAGATCTGGGGTGTTATGCAAAATCGCCTGTTTATTATTTTTTTCTTCATTTCTGGCATCTACATCTAAATAAATACAAACATGATGTGAAGCAAACAAAATTGCCCGCAAGGGACATTCAGCCTGAAGGTGGCCAGCAGCTAGGCCGGCTAGAGCTCCCAGTGACTTGGGGGGCCTGGCTGGACATAAAACTGGGAAGAGTTTGGGGAATGTCACGAAGAAACAAGCCTGCAGGCAAAGGAGTTGGGACTGCCTTTTGTGGCATTTGAGGGGAGGGGGTGTCACTGAAGAAGTTTAAGCTGGGAGTGAAATGGTCAGATTTTCACATTGGGAAGGTCTGTCTCCTGGAGGGTGGATTTGAAGACCATCGTGATCTATAAGGGCAATATGATAAGGACCTGAACAGAACAGTGGAGGTGAGGAGGGGGAAAGAGTAGATCTGAGAGATGTTTTCCCATGTAAGTGACCTCATGGCTAATTGGTGGGGAGGGAAGGCTATGTACACTAGATACAGGGAAGGGAGGTGTCAAGGATAAGTTTTAGCATTAATCTCTCACTGATTTTTGGTGGGCATGAGGACAGTGGCTGTGTAGGGATAAAGTACAAAAGTACGTTAGCTCAGAATTTCTCAATTATTGTCATTTTGTGCCGGGCAAGTCTGTTCTGGGGGACCATCCTGTGCATTGTTGGATGTTTCACAGCATCCTTGGCCTCTACCCACTAGATCCCTCAAGTTGTGACCGCCAAAAATATCTCCAGACATTGCTTCTCCCGTAGAGGCAAAATCGCCCCTGTTTGGGAACCATCTCTAGTGTCAGGAGGGAAATTCCCTGTTTGCTACTTCCCTTTTTTCTTTGCATTGCAGTGGTGCTGAGGGTCTGTTCTGGTTTCGCTTAGTAAAATGTAGAAGACCTTTTGTGAGATTTTCGCCTAAGGAGCCAGAATTCTTGACTAAGCCCTTGGTCTGTGCTGGGGTCTGTGTCCTTTTTTTTCTTAAATTGTATTTATTTTTGGCTGCATTGGGTCTTCGTTGCTGCGTGCGGGCTTTCTCTAGTTGCGGCGAGCGGGGGTTACTCTTCATTGCAGTGCACGGGCTTCTCACTGTGGTGGCTTCTCTTGCTGCAGAGCACGGGCTCTAGGTGTGCGGGCTTCAGTAGTTGTAGCACGTGGGCTCAGTAGTCGTGGCTCGTGGCCTCTAGAGCGCAGGCTCAGTAGTTGTGGCGCACGGGCTTAGTTGCTCCGCGGCATGTGGGATCTTCCCGGAGCAGGGCTTGAACCCGTGTCCCCTGCATTGGCAGGCGGATTCTTAAGCACTGCACCATGAGGGACGCCCGGGTCTGTGTCCTTTATGAACTCAGCAGGGGGCCTCTAGCTGGCTGGAAGGAGATCTGACTTTGGAAAGAGGGACATCATTCTCTCCCCCCAGATACTTTCTTGTTTCTGCCCCTTTCTAACTGCATTTACAGAAAAGAAGAAAGCCTTAGTGAGAAGGGTAAAGATCAAGAAAGCCAACTGGATGTACCAGTCAGCCCAGAACTCAAGCCACGACCAGCCAAAGCGAAAAGAACTGCAACTGGGAATCTCACACCCAAGTCATCAGGGCTCAGTGGATTAAAGGTTAAAGCTAAACTTGATGTTGACTCATCAGGACTTTGATTACACAAAGCCAAAATGACAGCTCTTTTTAAATTGCAGTTCCTGGAAAGCCTTGCATTTGCCTTCATCTTCTTGCACGTGGGGGCAGTGGCCTAACTCAATCAAGATGTTCTTTGAGTAAAAGTACACAGAGATTACAAATAAAAGTTTGATGCTGAAGAAACAGCATTCCTAACCCTCACCTAGCCCTACAAAAAAAATTTATTTTTTCAAATGTTGCATGACGTTTAGGGTCTAGAGGAAATGGAACTGACGATAAGAGTCTTACCCATGACAGCAGGCCAGGACTGTCGAGGCCATGCCACCACGTTTGGGTTTTTTTCCTCACAATGTGCACACTTTCAGGGCCTTTTCTGAAGGCTAATGACAAGTCGTGACTCTTATTTTTCTAATCGTTTGCAGCCATTACCGTTCATTTCATTAAGGACTTGCTCAGTCTATGCCAGGCAGTGCCCACAATGGCACTCAGCCAGTCCCCAGGGGCTCCTGTTCCAACTGGAGACTTCTTAAAAGGCAGATGACATAATCATTTTGGAAACATTATTATAAACTTATTGTATAATGTTTATAGCAAATGTCAACAAGTATATGTGTGTGGTGATGGGGAAGGGGAGATCTCAGGTTAGAGAGTGGCTAGCCTATTTGTGGGGCGATTTAGAAATAATAATCTCTCTCAGTTCTGTTGGTTTCGATAGTTTACACAGTGCTTTCATAAACATTATTTTGTTCAGTAATGTACACAGGCAAGGATTCATTCTGAACTTTGGAGTGCAAGACTCAATATCTCAAAATTCAGCACGGGCAGGCCTGCCTTCTGGAAGCCTCTCCTGCCTCTGCCCTCCCATAGGTTGTCCCTTCTTTGTGTCCCACAGTTCCCTGTTCTTGCCCTTATGATCGCCCCTCACACTGGCTGCAGCTCTTTGTTGGCAGGGCCTGCTTTTAATGAGTGTCTACTGCAGTTTCTCGAAGGACAATAATATTTATTGAACTTGAGGGCCTTAGTTCCAAGAGTGAGGCTTTTGTTTCGGATAGGTTAAACATCCCCAGGCTCTTTGAGTAGGGTATAGACTAGGTGTATTATCCGCAATTTTATTGCTATATTTTTTGCAAAGGATTTCAGGTGTGTCCATTGGCTTAATTCAACCAAAATACACCCTAGTTAGTGGGTAGTGGGTCTCATTATCCATCCAGACATGACACTTTTTTTGGGGGGGATAGTGCCAGAATAATCCCCCCCCAATGGTGTACATGACCTAATCCCAAACAACTGTGAATATGTTTGTTACCTTATATGGCACAAGTGACGTTACAGGTTTGATTAAATCAAGGATTTTTCAAAATTCATTTTTATTGGAGTATAGCTGATTTACAATGTTGTGTTAGTTTCAGGTGTACAGCAAAGTGAATCAGTTATACATATACGTATATCCATTCTTTTTAAGATTCTTTTCCCATATAGGTTATTACAGAGTATTGAGTAGAGTTCCCTGTGCTATACAGTAGGTTCTTTTTTTTTTTTGCGGTATGCGGGCCTCTCACTGTTGTGCTGTTGTAGCCTCTCCCGTTGCGGAGCACAGGCTCCGGACGCACAGGCCTAGCGGCCATGGCTCACGGGCTTAGTTGCTCCACGGCATGTGGGATCTTCCCGGACCAGGGCACGAACCCGTGTCTCCTGCATCGGCAGGCGGATTCTCAACCACTGCGCCACCAGGGAAGCCCTACAGTAGGTTCTTATTAGTTATTAATCAAGGATTTTGAGATAGGGAGATTATCATGGATTATCTGGTAGGTCCAAATCTATTTTTTTTCCTAAATTTTTTTTTTAAATTAATTTTTGTCTGCATCAGGTCTTAGTTGTGGCATGAAGGATCTTCGCCGTGCACACGGGCTTCTCTCTAGTTGAGGTGCTTGAACTCAGTAGTTGTGGAGCGCAGGCTTAGTTGCCCTGTAGGCATGTGGCATCTTAGTTCCCCGACCAGGGATCGAACTTGAGTCCCGGGCACTGGAAGGCAGACTCTACCACCGGACCACCGGGGAAATTCCCCACCCCCCAATTTTTAAAAATTTGTACACAATTTAAAAAGGTTACACTCCGTTTGCAGCTATTACAGAATATTGGCTATACTCCCCGTGTAGTAGAATACATCCTTATAGCCTATCTACACCCAGTAGTTTGTACCTCCCACTCCCCCACCCCTTTATGCCCCCCCCAACCACTAGTTCCTTCTCTATATCTGGTAGGTCCAATCAAATCACAAGGGTTTTTATAAATGTAAAAGGAAGGCAGGAAGGTCAGAGTATGTGACCAGGGAAGCAGAGGTCTGAGTGGTACAGGAACGAGCCAAGGAATGTAGGCAGTCTCTAGAAGCTGGAAAAGGCAAGGAAATAGATTCTCCCTTAGAACCTCCAGAAGGAACGCAGCTCCGCCTACACCTAGATTTTGGCCCAGTGAGACTTCTGACTTCCAGAACTCTAATATAATACAGCTGGGTTGTTTTAAGTCACTAAATCTGTGGTAACTCATTACAGCAGGCACAGGAAACTAAAGGGTTCCCGTTTACCTCCACCCTCAGCGTCATTAACCCTCCATAGTCACCCACTTTCAACGCGTTCAATGTGTATCCTTCCCGCTCACCTTCCGTCTCTCAATATATATCAATCAAAAAGAAAGATGAAGAAAGTTCTTTGTGAGCTTTGAAAAATCCAAGTACATAGTATGGCACTGTCCCTCATATTTAGAATTTTTCTTTTTTTCTTTTTTTTCTTCGACTCAACATTATGTCTCACCAGCTTTCAAACATACCTTTCGTCCCGTTGACAAAGCACACTCCCGCCAAGTGCCCTCCTTGGTCTTCCAAGTCCTCCCTGTGAGGTCTGGCCTGGGTTTACTAAACCCGGAGTCAGAATTTAGGAAACAAGGGCTCAGAGGCCAACGATTGAAAGCCTCGTCTCCAGACTCCCAGGCCAACGCTCCTTCCCCTGGGCCGGGCGTCGCGCCGCGGGAGCCGCGGGGGGGGCCCCGCCCCTCTGCCCTCGCTGACCGCGTGGGGTTACCTGCGGCCAGTGGGCGGAGCGGCCCTTCCTGTCTGTGCCGGCCCCGGGCCTCCAGGGCGGCGGAGCGGGAAGTGGGAGAGGGAGCGAAGGAGGCGGAGACTGCCGCGGATGCAGCCAGGCTGGGCTCCGAGCGAGGAACTGCATGGAGCGGCCGGCGCGGCTTTGCGGGCTGTGGGCGCTGCTGCTCTGCGCCGGCGGCGGCGGGGTGGCCGCGCCCGCGGGTGAGTGCGGCCCCCGAGGCCCGGGGCGGCGGGGGTCGCGGCCGAGAGGCCAGCACGGGCGCTCCGGGGCCGCCGCGGCGGGGGGTGGGCGCCGGGGGCAGTCCTCACGACGCCCCGCGCCCGCAGCCGCCGCCGCCTCCCTCGCCCGGCTAGAGGTGGGGGAACCGGAGCGACCGGGCTTTCCCGGATCCCAGACGGCGGGGCCGTAGGAACGACTTGTCGCCGCACTTCCCTCGGCCGTCGGGAAGCGCCGAGGAGCCTAGCGCCGGGGCCCGGGGCCGAAACGAGTCCGTGGCATCGGAGCGCCGCGGGGTCGGGAGCCGGAATGTCTCCGGTGCCCCCGGGAGGGGATGAGGGGCCGGGAGGCCGCGGGGACGGCGAGCGAGGTCCGGGCGAGCTGGGACGCGCCGGGGCTTCGTGCGCGGCCGGTCCAGCGAGGGGGTGGGAGTCGAAGGGAACCTCTAAAGCTCTTAGTCCCTGTAGGAAAAGGACGTGAGGGTCGCGGCCACCTCTGGCGTCCAAGAAATCCAGTGGGAATCCCGGAGCAGCATCGCGTGGATGCCTTTTTTTTTTTTCCTTTTCCTTTATTAACCTTTATATTTTTGAATAATTTTCGATTGACAGAAAAGTTGCAAAGATAGTACAGAGAGTTCTCGTATACCCCTCACCCTGGTGCGGCAATTTAAATTAATCAACCAGAATTACTGTGAAAATTTGAGGGCTAATGAATTCCTCACGGCTAGCTTTTGCCATGAGCGGCCTTCTGGACATTTTTGGTGACGATAGTAGCCCCAAATTCTAGCCCCAAATTCGATAGGTTTTATTGTCACATTGACACAAACACCCACACTTTGTTTATTGCATTTTCAACCAGTCTGTTGTGCTTTGAAACCCAAGTTGAAATGTTGATTAGGAAACCTCGATGGCCTCTATTGATTCAGTCAACACAACGTATGCACAGTCTCCTCTTTGCCGGGCAGTGTTCCAGGGGCAGAGAGTGGAGCCGTGAGCAAAACAGGTCAAGTCCTTGCCCTTTGGAGTTTATATGCTGTTGGCAGTCAGAGGAAGGGGCCGGGGGGAGTAAAATATAAGGTATGTCAGATGGCGATAAGTACTATGGAGAAAAACAAAGCAGGGAAGGGGTTTGCCATTGTAAATAGGGTGGAGTAGGAAGACCTCCACTGAAAAGGTGGCATTTGAGTAGAGACTTGAGGGAGGTTTGAAGTTTGACAGTCAGTGATTCAAGTGCCTGCCTTCTTTAGTACTGAGCCAGGCTCTGTAGGTTGGCTTAGAACCTTAGAGTATACTGTGTAATCGTTGCCCCCAGTTCACTTGGGGGGGATCATATGGGGCAGCTGAAGTCCAGCGAAGGGAGGGGGTCACCCATCTCATTAGTCTCCTGATTTTCACAGTGCTACTCTAACCCCTCCCTCCTGCAGACTTCCTCCCCCCACGCACCTGGAACAACAAACAGCTGGCCCTCTAGTAATACTGGCAACCCCCAACTTAATCAGTTTTGTCACAGAAGTTCATTAGTAACTTGGTTACTTAGAAATAGAAAAACTTTTTTCCCATTGGAAATATTGATAGAATTGCACGGCGAAAAAGAAAAAAAAAACAGGGGACTTGAGTTTTAGTGGTCTGACATTTCCCAGGTGTGGGACTTCAGGGCTTGTCATTCCCCTCCCTTGTACAGCAGCTTTCTCATCTGTGACAGGAGGTTGAACTCCATAAGTTTTAAGGGCTCTTCCAGTGCTAATCTTTTGAGTGTTTATAAAAGATTAGGTTACCAGCTTAGTTGAGTCTGTTTAGATTGGTAGCCCACATTATGGCCTGTCTTAATAACAACTAGCATTTATATAGTGTTTACTCTGCCGGGCAGCATTCTAAGTTTTCCATTTCAACTATTTCATTTAATTTTTACACAAAACCCTCCTGTAGGTGCTGTTATTAGTCCTGTTTTGTATGTGAGGAAGCTGAGGCACAGCAAGGCCCAGAGCTCTCATAGGTGATAGAGTGGAGGAGCTAGGCTTCCGAACCTGGCAGCCTGGTTCCAGAGGCCATGCCCCTAACCACTGTATTCAGTGCTTCTCTCTGCAGAAGTGAAGGGAGTCCTTGGCTGGGAGAGGAGCTGGGCCCCTCCCAGAGTAGCAGGGTAGGACTGGTGGGCACCCATGCAAGTATGTACAGGCCATTGGTATGAAGTGAGTGATCATGTATTGGAGACTTGCTTTATAGTTGGCAGACTGTGTAGTCCAAACAATAAGTTCTGTAGGCATTCAGAAGAGGGGAAACTGAGGGCTGGGAGTGTCGTGGAAGAGCTAAAATTTGAGCTAGGCTTTTAGGGTGGGTGACATTTGAGTAGGTGGAGGAGAAGTTATTCCCAGTTGGGGGGAATAGCAGCCACAGAGGCCCAGAGGTAAGGGTGAGGGTGCCCTTTTGTGCTCAGCGAGGAGCCCAGCTTGGCAGGAGGGTGCATTGGCAAAATCAGTCCAGGCAGAAGGGCTTCATTTGCCCTTGAAGCTGAGTGGGGCGCAGCGTGAGGGAAATGACACTGGAGGAGAAGCCAGCAGGGAGACTTGACTGAGTGTGGGGTATCACTGGAGTGTGAAGCGACGCAGGGATCTAGGGTTGGAGGTGGCCACTAGAAAGATGTGTTGTGCATGCCTTCTGTCCAGGCCCGTGCCTTACTGCTGTACGTCTGCCTGGCTCACGGGGCCTAGCACAGCACATTAGTGTGATCGGGATGATTAAGAGAGGTGTTGCAGGGCTCCCCTGGTGGCGCAGTGGTTAAGAATCCACCTGCCAATGCAGGGGACATGGGTTCGAGCCCTGATCCAGGAAGATCCCACATGCCGTGGAGCAACTAAGCCCATGCGCCACAACTACTGAGCCTGCACTCTAGAGCCCGCGAGCCACAACTACTGAGCCCACACGCCACAACCACTGAAGCCCACGCACCTAGAGCCTGTGCTCCGCAACAAGAGAAGCCCCCGCTCACTGCAACTAGGGAAAGGCCCCCACGCAGCAATGAAGAGCCAATGCAGCCCAAAATAAATAAATACATACATACATAAATTTATTTTTAAAAAAGTGTTGCAAAAAACTCTGAAAGAGGTTGATGACTGAGTAGATGTATAGGAAGGAGATGAATGACTGGTGTATAACTCTTGTGATTTCCTTGACTTTTCCTGAAACATGCATGCTTCTGCCAGCTCCTGTGATTGAGCAAGAGAGAGCAAAAACTTTTAGTTAAGTAACATGCCTTATTATTAGAAACAGCATTGATCATGTTAATTCATAATTAGAATGGGATCTTGTGCTAGATGACCACACAGACTCACTTGAGGTTTGAAGTTTAGTTGAGGAGTTACTTGAGTCCCTCTCTCCTTCCCACTCCCCTTTCTGGTCAGTGATCAACCCCTAAGAAATGGTTAGAATTAGATGCCTAAGGCAAGCTTATCAGGCAGAGAAGCTTGTTGTGTCTCTAAGGCCATGGACACGTATCAATTCCAGAGAAAACCAAAGCAACTGTTTAGAACTATTTCGTCTCTTCAAAAAGAAAGCAGACAGCACACATTTACATATCACTTGTTCTGTGCCAGGCACTGTTCTGAGTTTTTAAATCTGTATTGACTCATTTAATCCTCATAATAACCCTTTTTCATTAGTTTACTATTATCATCCTCATGTTATAGATGCAAACACCGAATGTTAAGTAACTTGCCAGCTAGTAAGTGGCAGAGCTGGCATATGAGCTCAGGCAGTCTGGCTCCAGAGTCCGTGCTCTTAGTCACTACACTACGCTGAAATGATGTGTCTTACAGATGAGGAGCTGTTACAGACTTTTACAAGAAGCACAGTCTCCACTTATTTATGTATGTGTCTGGATGTATTATACCCACATACATATATTCAGATATATTTAAACATTTGGAGATTGTAGAGCAAGAGGGAGGAGGTATGGGGATATATGTTTATGTATAGCTGATTCACTTTGTTGTAAAGCAGAAACTAACACACCACTGTAAAGCAATTATACTCCAATAAAGATGTTAAAAAAGTAAAAATTTTAAAAAAGTTTCTGTGAGTGTGTGTGCTTTTTAAAGTATAGGAAGTAGAAAAATCTTTAGAGAAATGGAAGGAACCCTTAGGGGGAAGAAAAAAAGGATGGCAGATAGCCACAAGTAGCCTAAAATGCAAACCTGTTAGAAGATCTGACTAAAGGATACTTTAGAACAGATGGGGAAAGTGAAATCCATTTGAGAGATTGGAAATAGGGCCGGTTATTCTATTAAAATACTGAGGTTAAAAAATAGATTTAAAAAGGTCTTAGACTACCTTGAAAATTGGGGTATGGTTTAAGCAAACCATAAATAGGTAATATTTTTATTGTTAGGGCTTTAATTTTTGTGTGAGAGTGGGAGGTTTGTGGGAAGGCAGAGTGTCAGGAAGTGCTAAGCCAGCTATCCTGGACTTTTGTTGTAGTGTGTTTCTGGAAACTACACAGTAAGGGAGATAATCCTAAAGTAAATTGTAATCTTCAGTAGGAGCAAAGTTTTCATTAGAGACTCTATCCCTGATAAACGATTTGTCTTCAAAAATATCATTGACGTGATGTTCGAAAGGCCAAACTGGAATAGCTGTGCACTCCTGTAATCACTTAAAATCACTGTCTCCTGAGCCTTTGGTGCTCCTGGCACTGGCTGGGTTTTAATGCAGTGCAATAGGAACTCCCTGCTTCCACAGGACTTGGCCTGCTGTTGCCTCCTCCTCCCCACGGTTGGGCCTTTGGTCTACCTTTCAGAAAGGCTAATGGTAGTTGAGTTAGGAAAGGCAGAATAAATATTGAGAGTTCAGGGCCTGTGCAGGCTGCTGTGTATAAACCTGACTTAGCGGGGAATCCCAACTCTAGTGCCTGTGGGGTTGATGTTTTGGGACAAATGGTGTTTTTTGTTGAGTGAAAGAGGAAGGTAATGGCATAAATACTGCAGATTATGTAAGAGGCCCAGAGCACTCCAAAGTGTTGGCATAGAGTATAAAATAGAACCACTGATTGATAAATTAATAAAACTGTAGTCCTTAATTAATAATGATTAAGTTTGCCACTTTAGACAATTTGGGGGGATTGTTTTTAAAATTAGTTTAATAAACTTTATTTTGGAATAAATTTCGACTTACGGAAAAGTTGCAAAGATAGGACAGAGGAGCCCTCATCCAGTTTCCAGGGGACGATTTTGGTAGTCCTGGCCTCAGGAGAAGTTCTCGGGAAAGTTTGAAATGATGTTTCCTTTCCCGCCTCTATATGTACTTCCCTGCATTTGGCAGAAGCATGAAAACTCCTGTCCCCGATCCTAAAGCTGGGTCCAAGATAATAGAGCCAGTAAACATTTGGTGGAGACAGTGGTGGGTTTTCTCAAAATGAAACACATTTTTTAAGACACTGGTTCACAGTTTCTCCTCTTTTCGTCCCTCTTCAGATTTGTCAAAGCTACAGTTCCAGCTGTTTAGTGTCAGACGTCAGGGGAGCAACAGGATTGTTAGATCTCTTTCTCAGTACTTCTTTGGAAAAGTTATAAGAACAATTGCCAGGTCACATTAGCAAGCACGATTAAAGATGAGCTGCTTAAACTCATTCGCAGAACTGCTGGCATTGAACTGT
This sequence comes from Kogia breviceps, assembly GCF_026419965.1. Lineage (NCBI taxonomy): Eukaryota > Metazoa > Chordata > Mammalia > Artiodactyla > Physeteridae > Kogia > Kogia breviceps. Next base: position 28,790,998 of record NC_081330.1, on the reverse strand, counting down.
CTGTACTGAGTGCGCCTGGGCGCGCAGTGTAGGGGACCCCGAATACCCACCGGAGGAAAACTTGGACATTTAAGAATATACTCTCCTCTGTGTTCACACTATAGCAAGTGGTTAAGAATGCGGCCTGGGAGCCGCACTTGCTGGGTTTGCATCTCAGCTCTGCCATTGACTGGCCGTGGAATATGGGGCCAGTGACTCAATGTCCCTGTGCCTTATAAGGTCGCCTCATCTTTACATGAGGCTGAGAGTCCCTGTCTCATAAGGTTGTGAGGATTGAGATTAACATGTGGAGAGTACTTAGAATGCTGCCTGGCTCAATAAATGTTCGCTCTTGATAACTCAGTTTTATGATTCTTGGTCTCTAGGACTTGGAGGAATGGATTAAATTAACCACTGAAAACACTGGCTGCTGTGGATAAATTTATTTCTTGTGCTTGGTTTGAACAGAAACTCAACCACCTGTGACGAATTTGAGCGTGTCTGTTGAAAACCTCTGCACAGTCACGTGGACATGGAATCCTCCTGAGGGAGCCAGCCCAAATTGTAGTCTAAAGTATTTTAGTCATTTTGGCAACAGACAGGATAAGGTAAGTTTTCTGGAACATATTGCATTGATAAAGTAAAGTGAACACTGTGAGTTGGAGCTAAGAATAGGCCAAATTCTAATCTTACTTCAAAGTGGGATCTTTATTTTTGAGTTGTGTCCAAATTTTTTAACTGGGAAAATTATGGAAACAACTGTTGACAAAATTGAACATTAGAAAATATTTGCCAGTCAAATGCAATTGAGATTATTACTCCTTTAGGAAATACTAGGCATTCAATAAATAATTAATTATGTTAAAGTTGGTTCCTGTAGGCACCCAGTGAATAATTAATTATGTTAACATTGGTTTTGGTGTTGCTGCCTGAAACCTTGTATTTATATAACACTTTCCATTTCTCAGAGAATTTTCACATTTACCATCTCACTAATCACATGCACAGATAGATATGTAAGAACTATGTGACGCAAAAGTAAATGGCCATATGGAAAATGAAAAAATAAGATGTCAGTGGCAGGTGGGGTTGACCAGACAGTTCCCTGATGCTTGAGGAAAAATGAGAGAAACTTTCAGCCTTTTCAGTCGGATGTGCAGCCGATTTAAGTGAATTTTTGTTAAGATTGGATAATTTCAGATTCTTTATGGTAGTCTTATTCAATGGAAGTTCCTTTTGAGCCTTATTGGTTTGTAGCCCCTGCTAATTGACAGGTTCCTCAAAGCATCATGTCGTCTGTTCAGAACTGTTTTATATCTTTATACGGTCCTTGGGTTCTGCATCTGTGGATTCAGCCAACTGCAGATGGAAAATATTAGGGAAAAAAAATTCCAGAAAATTCCAAAAAGCAAAACTTGAATGCCTCGTACTGGAAACTATTTACATATCATTTACATGGCACTAGCTATTATAAATAATTTAGAGATGATGTAAAGCATAGGAGAGGATGTGCCTAGGTCATATGCAAACACTACACCATTTTAAATATAGACTTGAGCATCCATGCATTTTGGTGTCTGTGGTGGGTCCTGGAACCAATGCCCCTCGGGTGTAAGAGGGATGACCGTATCTTCTTTCAATGTGTGGGTGGGGGAGGTGGAGGATGTTTGGGGTTGAATTTGTCCCGGATTTTGAGAAGGTCAATGAGAAGTTGTTATTAATGACAGTACTTTGGCTCAGTGAACTGTGGAATCACCATGTTCAAGCAGTTTGGTGGCAGGAAGAGTCCGGAGAACTAGTTAGTGCACCATTCAGCTAGCTCAGTGGCCTGGGGTGAATTCCTTAACCTCTCTGAGCCTTCATTTCCTCTTGTGTAAAGTGTGGCTCTACTCACGTCTCTCGCTTGCCGGTCCACCAAAAATAATGTATGGGAAACTTAATGAAGTGAGGATGGAATGGGCTCTTCCTCTAGAGGGAAACTTGCTAATCTGCCTTCCTGCTTTCCTGCAGAGGTGTTAATTATAGTTTAGGTGTTGATTGGTAAGGAATTGAGGCTGGTCAGAAATATTTGTATTTGAAAAGAGGTCCTCCAAATGCAGAAGCCTGTGAAACTCTGGTAGGCCAGTTCCCCTTTTCACACTGTTGGCTTCCTCTTGTTCCTAAGGAGGGGCCTTAGACAGTTGGAGTCTTAGTGGCAACTTTTGGTAGTTCAGCCTTGAGAAATTCCAGGAAAGACCCTTTAGTGCATCACCTAAGTATCTAACTGAAACCCCCAGGAGAGGTCACCATCTTTCTAACCTGTCCTTATTCATTAGCCCATCAACCACGCTCAAGGATCAGTCAGGCAGACATGCTGATATGCTTGTCTAGAAATGGGGCTAATTCCTCAGTATAGTTACAGAAATTTAGACTTGAAAGTAACTTTAGGAGGCAGTGGAATCAGATCGAATTGGGTTTGAAATTTTGTCTCTTTCCCTTTCAAGTTTTGTGGCCTTAAGCAAGTCATTTAACCTATCTGAGCCTGAGCCTCCATTTCCTTGTTTGTAGAATGCTGGGGGGAAAGGCTAGGAAAAGTACCTACTTCATATGAATGGTGTGTGTTTGTTAAAGGCGATAATGTTTGTGATACACCTGGCACAGAGTTAGTGTTCAATAATTGTTAGCTTTTATTATTATTACTGTTGTTAGATTCAACCATATGAAATTGTTGCCTTTATCGATCATATTATATGGTTCAACCTAATAGTATCGTTGAATCTTGGTCCCTCCGTTTTGCCCCTGAAGAGACCAGATGGAGACCATAAAGGGTGGCCTCTGCCTAAGGCCTGCTCATTTATTCCAGCCATTTGACAGCTTTGAAGGCTGCCAGTGCGGCAGTTGTGATAAACACAGTTTATTCTTTCCAGTCAGTGATGGGGAATTTCCTGTCTGGACCTTTTTGAAGTTTACAATCCTGAGACTGAGAATCAATGGGAGGAGTAGTTTTCCTTGCCTCTTTCTGTCCTTTGGATGCAGCATTAATGTTACCAGACCACACCGGGGTATATATACGCTTTGAAGCATGTTGAAGCAGTGGCATTATGATAGTTTTTGTACATGTTATGGGGCCTTTATGACCGTCTGACCGTCCCAAATTGTTAAATGAGGTAAATCCTTGAGGTCATTTTCAATCTTCAGATTGGAGGACCATTAAGATGAGAGATATGGAATCATAGATGACTTTTAAAAAAAAAATATTCAATACATGACTAGCTTAAGTGGCTGCCCTTCACCATTGTTTTAGCAATGTCTAATCTGGCAATTAGAAGAAGGATCTGGCATCAGATTTTAGATCTCTTTCATCGCCAAGAAATAGGCAAGTCTTACTAGGTGAATAAATTAAAAGGATGTTGTTCTGTGTAGGCATGGAAAGAGACTGAAGCTGAAGCTGACTCCCCTTTCCTTCTGAGAAAGGATTAGCAATTGGGAAAGCTGCAGTCTAGCCAAATGAACTTTGGTCTTGAGGGGGAGGGGTCGCTTGAGGACTCTGGCCTTGATTTTTGATAAATTTTCAAAGGAGCCCAGATTCTCTGACAGGTGGAGCATAATGTCATACAGCAGCTACCAGTGGAGTGAGTCACCACAGCCGAAAGTCACGTGGGAGCTATCGCACATACTTCTTCAAGATCTTCTGGGAAGGATTTAGTTCCTTGTCTGATCCAGAGAGGTGCACTTGACTTGGCGATCATTGACAATTGGGGCTCCTACTTTATTCATGCCAATTTAATATTATTTGCCTTGAGCTTCGAAAGAGATTTTTTTGCCTTGTTTGTTTGTTTGTGGTACACGGGCCTCTCCCTGTTGCGGCCTCCCCCGTTGTGGAGCACAGGCTCCGGACGCGCAGGCTCACAGGTCCAGCCGCTCCGCGGCATGTGGGATCTTCCTGGACTGGGGCACAAACCTGTGTCCCCTGCATCGGCAGGCAGACTCTCAACCACTGCACCACCGGGGAAGCCCTTAAAGAGATTTTTTTAAAGTATTTTATCTTTCCCCCTACCATGTCTTTCCTAAGTTATTTTTTAATTCATATGCCCAGAACAAAAGGTTCAGGTTTAGGGCTTCCCTGATGGCGCAGTGGTTAAGAGTCCGCCTGGCAATGCAGGGGACACGGGTTCAAGCCCTGGTCCAGGAAGATCCTACATGCCGCGGAGCAACTAAGCCCACGCGCCACAACTACTGAAGCTTGCATGCCTAGAGCCTGTGCTCCGCAACAAGAGAAGCCACCGCAATGAGGAGCCCGCGCACCGCAACAAAGAGTACCCCCCGCTCGCCGCAACTAGAGAAAGCCCACGTGCAGCAATGAAGACCCAACGCAGCCAAAAATAAATAAATTAATAAAGGGTCTGAATCAATAACTGATTAACTTTGAAAATGAAGTTTTTTTTTAAAAGGGTTCAGATTTAGGTGCTAAAGTACGTTTTTACTTTAAGAAATTCCATTTATTAAAAATACTTGTGTAATAAAACTCCTCAGCCCTCTCACTAGAACAATATCTAATAAGAGAACCGGGATTTTTCCATAATGATTCTAATTTGTGGCATTTGACTGTACATTTTCCCCTGGGTGTCCTCAGAGGGCAAATGCAGCTTCCACACAAGAATTATCAAGGATCCTTGGGTCAGGGTGGCTCCTTCAGCCACCCTGAGACTTTTTGCTTAGCAAAATTGTGTGGTTGGTGAAATTTTCATTCGGAGCTTTCCTGCCACCATTACCAACAATCCTTGTTTCCTCAGCACACATTCATCAATTAAGGGCCAGTTTCCTTACTTTGCCATGAGAGCTATAATGGTGAAACATTCTCAAGAGCCTTCTCTTGGCACAATTAGTATGTTCCATTCCTGTAGGCAGCCAACTATATGGAAAGCCAAATGATAAGTAGGTTTCTTGGCAAGGAATCAGGAATTTGTTGTGAAAATGTACTTGACTCAGAATAGCTGGAGGCCCCACTGAGGGTAGGCAGGGCTTTGCTGCTGGGACAAAAATAATCAATGTCCATGGAGCTGAATCACCCTCTCTTTTCTCCCTGTCAGAATTTTGTTTGCAGACATTTCTTTTTCTCTTCTTCCAGGGCTGACCAGCTAACTCCTTTTTTAGAGTGCTGTCTTGCCTGGGCCTAAGAGCTGTTCAGTCTGTACAAAGTGTTGTTTTCTTCCCCATGTCTTTGCTGTGGTTCGTTAATTGATGATTTGCTGGCCACCTCTCAGAGGACATCCTTGTGTCCTGGTTTTGAGAGTCTCTCACAGTTGCCTTCATGCTCAGTTGGCAGCAGGCATGTGAAATGGCAGAGTACCCCTTAGGGTGGTAGATAAAGGTAACTCTGACAAAATTTCCCTTCATGGCTATCAGCAGGTATATAAAAGGAAATGCTGTCTCCAACTTGAGTCAGAAACTATTGCAAAACAGGAAGCTCCTTGGAGCTCTGATTAAAAGCAGCTCCGTTCTTAATTATACCAACTCTGTCACCTTGGAAAATGTTAATTTCCTCAAGAGCCTTTAATCTCAGTATTCTAAATCATAATAACAGGCTTGTGATTGTTATGGTAAGCTGTGTATAAGTTGGCTTTCTGTGGTTCCACAAAGCTTATCTACCTTTCAGAATAAGGGCGTGCTATACTCAGTGCATATAATATCAACCCTTATAATTCATATGTGTATGTGAGATAGTCAAAATTGTCAAACAGTGCAGAAAGGTGTTTCCTGAAAAGTCTCTCCTCAGCCCTCAGGCTCCCCTTCTTTACTTCCTCTCCTCAGAGGTGACCAGGATTGCCAGATTCTTAAAGCAGTCCTTTTTAACCTTGATCTTGATGTTATACTGCATCTACCTGGAATTGAATTTTGATAAGCTTATTGTGTTTCCTTTGACATTGCTCTTAGACAGATGTGTTAGCATGGTAGGTTTGTAGTAAATGTCATGATGTTTATACATTGAAAATGCGGGAAATTGTCTTTTATCTATACCACAGTTTCTCAATGGTGGCACTACGGACATTTGATGCGGGATAATTTTTTGTTGTTGGGGGAGGGAAGGCTGTCTTGTGCATTATAGGATGTTTGGCAGCATCCTTGGCCTCTACCCAGTAGATGCCAGTAGCAGCCCCCTCCCAAGTTATGACAACTAAAAATGTTCTTTGACATTAACAAATATCCCCCAGGAATGGGAGAACAGAATCACCCGAAGCTGCGAATCTCTGAACTGTATACCACTTGATAACTTTCCATTTTCTTTACACAAATGTATTTCTGTGTGTTTGCTACTGCACTGCCTTTTAAAATTTCCTTATCTTAGAAAATTGCTCCAGAAACTTATCGTTCAAAAGAAGTGCCCCTGAATGAGAGGATTTGTCTGCAAGTGGGGTCCCAGTGTAGCACCAACGAAAGTGAGAAGCCTAGCATTTTGGTGGAAAAGTGCATCTCGCCCCCTGAAGGTAACAGCTAAAAGCACTGTCTCTTGGCGTTTAGAGAATAAATCCAAATTATCCACATGCTTATGTTCAGTGTTCATTAATTCATTTAATTTTCAAACATTTGTTGAGTCTAATAAGTGTCAGGCACTGGTACTAGATGCTGACAACACACCAATAACTGTCAGGACATCTCTGCCTTCAAGGTGCTCACAGACAACTTGAATAACAATGCCTGATAGTTATAGAGCACTTAATAATTTGGAAAGTGACACACGCACACGCACACACATATGCCTCTCCCCTAAATTGAGCTTCTCAAGCTTATTCGGTGAAATGAGCAAGGCATGTATTATTACCCTGATCTATTCTGTGAGGAAGAAGGGAACTGAGTGAGTTGCTGTAGATCTTCAGGTCCCAGGTCCAGTGCCTTAAACAAACGAAAATATTGATAGTGTCTTACTCATTATATAGAGAGATTAGATTGATATATAGGATATATTTGGGGCAAGATGTTACAAGAGGAAAGTGGGCATGTTGGCAGCCCAGCTCTGACTCAATACTAGCCCTAGCAAAAGCTGTCAAGCTGTCAGGTTGATCACTGTCCCCCAGCTCCCTTCCCACCTATCACCCAGTGTCCTTCTGGCTCTTATGTTACATGCCGGGAGTAGCATATACTCAGGAAGAGCAGGGCTACCAGAGCCCAGATGTCCAAGTTTAAATCTCAGCTCTGCCAGCTTCTAGTTTTGTGACCTTAGGTAGATCACTTAGCCCCTTCTCCCTTCAGTTTCCTCACCTGTAAAAAGGGATGATGATAGTACCTACCTCCCAGGAATGTTGAAAGGATTATATCAGTCAGTACATATGAGGTGCTGAGAATAGTGCCTGGCAGACAGTAAACGCTAGATACATATTATCTACTCATATCATGTTGCCCTTTGGTTGGGCAAGGCCCCATCTCCTACCTCCAAACCTTAACACTACATGACTTGTTTTCTAGACCATTCTCTCTACCTGTATGCGCGGATCAAAAGTATATGAAGTAATATTTGTAAAGTTATAAAATTCAGTACTGCCAGGAGGCTGGGAGCATGGTTTACAGCAAGTTACCTCCCCTATACTCGTTTCTTGAAGAGTTTAATAATCTGAAAGAAACTAAATTGTATTGTGACGAAAAGGTGGGTGGTGATGGCTCAGCACAGTACGCCTTTAAGGAGCACGAGGGATAACAGGTTTGAATTTTAAACATAGGCATTTACTTTAGAGACGTGATGTCTTAACTTAAAAGGCTTTATAAAGGTAGAGATTTCAAATCATCAAGATTTTAGGGCTCCTAAGGCCATAACCCCCAATAGACAACTACTAAGAGTTCGTTTTGCTTACCTTTCCCTGAATTGCCTCAGGAGGAAGGTTTGTTTAATTTTTAAAACAAGGTGTGTCAGTATTGCTCAAAAGACAAGGTAAATTATAACTCAGAACACTTGGTGTTTTTTGAAAAGACAGGTAGATATAATGGTTGTTTATATTTTCACATGCATTTGGGAAATTCCATAGTCATTTCCTGTGACTAAAATATTATTTGACCTTCAGACTCTCTCTCCAGTTAGGAATACAGGAGTTAGGGTCCCTCGGTGATAGTAAAGAGAGAAAGTTGTGAACAAATTAGATTTGGGTTTTCTTCCACCTGGGTGCCTTCTGGGTCAAATGGGGTGAGAGTTTAGGGATTAGCTTTCCGGAGAAGCAGCCGGAAGCACGCTTGCCATCCCCCAGCCCCTAGAGTGACGGGCCAGCTCACAGGGCAAGGAGACAAGGGTCCTAAACTCTTGGCTGCATATTCCAGGCGATCCTGAGTCCGCTGTTACTGAACTACAATGCATTTGGTATAACCTGAGCTACATGAAGTGCGCTTGGCTCCCTGGAAGGAATACAAATCCTGACACTAACTATACTCTCTACTATTGGTGAGTATGCACAGGACACTTACTGGACAGGGACTTGACTGTGATTGTGTTGTGAGCCTTTGCACCTAACCTAGTTAAAACAAACCCCAAAACGGAACAGCCTATTCTTTTCTACACACTGCTTCATTGGAAAATGCATCTGCTTTTGGTGTCTCATTTAAAAAAAAAAACCAAACCCTTAAAAAATAATTATAGATTCCATATATATGTGTGTGTTTGCATACGGTATTTGTTTTTCTCTTCTGACTTACTTCACTCTGTCTGACAGACTCTAGGTCCATCCACCTCACTACAGATAACTCAGTTTCGTTTCTTTTTATGTCTCAGTAATATTCCGTTGTATGCTAACACATATATATGGAATCTGAAAAAATATGGTCATGAAGAACCTAGGGGCAAGATGGGAATAAAGATGCAGACCTATTAGAGAATGGACTTGAGGACACGGGGAGGGGGAGGGGTAAGCTGGGACAAAGTGAGAGAGTGGTAGTGTGTATATGGACCTATATACACTACCAAATGTAAAATAGCTAGCTAGTGGGAAGCAGCCGCATAGCACAGGGAGATCAGCTTGGTGCTTTGTGACCACCTAGAGGAGTGGGATAGAGAGGGTGGGAGGGCAGGAGCCACAAGAGGGAAGAGAGGTGGGGATATGTGTATATGTATAGTTGATTCACTTTGTTACAAAGCAGAAACTAACACACCATTGTAAAGCAATTATACTCCAACAAAAATGTTAAAAAAATTATAGATCCGCAAAATTAGATTGCAAAAATATATACAAAGAGATCTCATCTACCCTTCACACAGTTTCTTCCAATGGTAACATCTCGTGTAAGCAGAGTGCAATATCAAAACCAGAAAATTGACATTGGTACAGTCCACTGACCTTATTCAAATTTCACTGGTGTTCCGTCCAGTTATTTGTGTGTGTGTGTGTGTGTGTGTGGTGTGTGTAGGTCTATGCAGTTTTATCATATGCGTAGGTACAGAATAGCTCCATTACCACAAGGATCCCTTGAGTTGCCCTTTTATAGCTACACCCACCTCCCTCCTGCACACCCTCTCCCCGCACTCCTCTCCCCCAAGTCTCTAACCTCTGTCATTTCAAGAATGTAAGTGAAATGGAATCATACAGCATATAACTGTCTGAGGCTGACTTTATCTTTTTTAGCCTCTGCATAATACCCTGGAGATCCATCCAAGCTGTTCTGTGTATCAATAGTTCATTCCCTTTTCTTGCTGAGTAGTGTTCCATGATATGGATGTATTGGTTTGTTTAACATTTTATTCATTGAAGGATATCTTGAGTGTTTCCAATGTTTTGCAAGTATGAATAAAACTACTATAAATATTCATATTCAGGTTTTTTGTGTGAACATCACTTTTCAGTTCCCTGGAATAAATGCCTTAGGGTGTAATTGCTGTATCATAAGGTAATTACATATCTAGTTTTATAAAAGAACCTGCCAAACTATTTTCTAGAGTGGCTGTACCGTTTTACATTCCCATCAACAATGTCTGAGTGATTGGTATCTACCTCTCAAAAGGAAACTTAAATCATTCCTAGGGTTAAAGAGTAGTTTAGTTCCCCACAAAATAACTTACATTTCATGTTTGTGACTATATCTACAAAATTTATTAAAATTTTCTTTCTTTTCTAAATTAATCTTTCATCATTTCCTTTCTTTAGAGCCTAGAATTATTTTTCTAATTTTTGAATTTTATTTAATTTATTTTTTTATACAGCAGGTTCTTATTAGTCATCAATTTTTTTTTTTTTTTTTTTTTTTTTTGCGGTACACGGGCCTCTCACTGTTGTGGCCTCTCCCGTTGCGGAGCATGGGATCTGGACGTGCAGGCTCAGCGGCCATGGCTCATGGGCCCAGCTGCTCCGTGGCATGTGGGATCCTCCCAGACCGGGGCACGAACTCGTGTCCCCTGCATCGGCAGGCGGACTCCCAACCACTGCGCCACCAGGGAAGCCCGGTCATCAATTTTATACATATTAGTGTATACATGTCAATCCCAATCGCCCAATTCATCCGACCCCCCCCACCACTTCCCCCCTTGGTGTCCATATGTTTGCTCCCTACCTCTGTGTCTCTATTTCTGCCCTGCAAACTCGTTCATCTGTACCATTTTTCTAGGTTCCACATATATGCGTTAATATACGATATTTGTTTTTCTCTTTCTGACTTACTTCACTCTGTATGACAGTCTCTAGATCCATCCACATCTCAACAAATGACCCAATTTCATTCCTTTTTAGGGCTGAGTAATATTCCATTGTATATATGTACCACATCTTCTTTATCCATTCGTCTGTCGATGGGCATTTAGGTTGCTTCCATGACCTGGCTATTGTAAATAGTGCTGCCATGAACATTGGGGTGCATGTATCTTTTTGAGTTATGGTTTTCTCTGGGTATATGCCCAGTAGTGGGATTGCTGGATCATATGGTAATTCTATTTTTAGTTTTTTAAGGAAACTCCATACTGTTCTCCATAGTGGCTTTATCAATTTACATTCCCACCAACAGGGCAAGAGGGTTCCCTTTTCTCCACACCCTCTCCAGCGTTTGTTGTGTGTAGATTTTCTGATGATGCGCATTCTTACTGGTGTGAGGTGATACCTCACGGTAGTTTTGATTTGCATTTCTCTAATAATTAGTGATGTTGAGCAGCTTTTCATGTGCTTCTTGGCCTGCTGTATGTCTTCTTTGGAGAAATGTCTATTTAGGTCTTCTGCCCATTTTTGGATTGGGTTGTTTGTTTTTTTAATGTTGAGCTGCATGAGCTATTTATATATTTTGGAGATTAATCCTTTGTCCATTGATTCGTTTGCAAATATTTTCTCCCATTCTGAGGGTTGTCTTTTGGTCTTGTTTATGGTTTCCTTTGCTGTGCAAAAGGTTTGAAGTTTCATTAGGTCCCATTTGTTTTTATTTCCATTACTCTAGGAGGTGGATCAAAAAAGATCTTGCTGTGATTTATGTCAAAGAATATTCTTCCTATGTTTTCCTCTAAGAGTTTTATAGTGTCTGGCCTTACATTTAGGTCTCTAATCCATTTTGAGTTTATTTTTGTGTATGGTGTGAGGGAGTGTTCTAATTTCATTCTTTTACATGTAGCTATCCAGTTTTCCCAGCACCACTAATTGAAGAGACTGTTTTTCTCCATTGTATATCCTTGCCTCCTTTGTCATAGATTAGTTGATCATAGGTGCGTGGGTTTATGTCTGGGCTTTCTATCCTGTTCCATTGATCTATGTTTCTGGTTTTCTGCCAGTACCATCTTGTGTAGATTACTGTAGCTTTATAGTATAGTCTGAAGTCAGGGAGTCTGATTCCTCCAGCTCTGTTCTTTTCCCTCAAGACTGCTTTGGCTATTCAGGGTCTTTTGTGTCTCCATACAAATTTTAAGATTTTTTATTCTAGTTCCTTAAAAAATGCCATTGGTAATTTGATAGGGATTGCATTGAATCTGTAGATTGCTTTGGTTAGTAGAGTCACTTTCCCAATGTTGATTCTTCCAATCCAAGAACATGGTATATCTCTCCATTTGTTGGTATCATCTTTAATTTCTTTCATCAGTGTCTTATAGTTTTCTGCATACAGGTCTTTTGTCTCCCTCGGTAGGTTTATTCCTAGGTATTTTATTCTTTTTGTTGCAATGGTAAATGGGAGTGTTTCCTTAATTTCTCTTTCAGATTTTTTAGTGTATAGGAATACAAGAGATTTCTGTGCATTAATTTTGTATCCTGCAACTTTACCAAATTCATTGATTAGCTCTAGTAGTTTTCTGGTGGCATCTTTAGGATTCTCTATGTATAGTATCATGTCATCTGCAAACAGTGACAGTTTTACTTCTTCTTTTCCAATTTGTATTCCTTTTATTTCTTTTTCTTCTCTGATTGCCCTGGCTAGGACTTCCAAAGCTATGTTGAATTATAGTGGCAAGAATGGACAACGTTGTCTTGTTCCTGATCTTAGAGGAAATGCTTTCAGTTTTTCACCATTGAGAATTATGTTTGCTGTGGGTTTGTCGTATATGGCCTTTATTATGTTGAGGTAGGTTCCCTCTATGCCCACTTTCTGGAGATTTTTTATCATAAATGTGTGTTGAATTTTGTCAAAAGCTTTTTCTGCATCTATTGAGATGATCATATGGTTTTTATTCTTCAATTTTGTTAATTATGGTGTATCACATTGATTGATTTGCATATATTGAAGAATCCTTGCATTCCTGGGATAACCCCCACTTGATCAAGGTGTATGATCCTTTTAATGTGCTGTTGGATTCTGCTTGCTAGTATTTTGTTGAGGATTTTTGCATCTATGTTCATCAGTGATACTGGCCTGTAGTCTTCTTTCTTTGTGACATCTTTGTCTGGTTTTGGTATCAGGGTGATGGTGGCCTCATAGAATGAGTTTGGGAGCATTCCTTCCTCTGCAAATTTTGAAAGAGTTTCAGAAAGATGGATGTTAGCTCATCTCTAAATGTTTGATAGAATTAACCTGTGAAGCCATCTGGTCCTGGACTTTTGTTTGTTGGAAGATTTTAAATCACAGTTTCAATTTCATTACTTGTGATTGGTCTGTTCATATTTTCTATTTCTTCCTGGTTCAGTCTTGGAAGCTTATACCTTTCCAAGAATTTGTCCATTTCTTCCATTTTTGGGGCATAGAGTTGCTTGTAATAGTCTGTTAGGATGCTTTGTATTTCTGTGGTGTCTGTTGTAACTTCTCCTTTTTCATTTCTAATTTTATTGATTTGAGTCCTCTCCCTCTTTTTCTTGATCAGTCTGGCTAATGGTTTATCAATTTTGTTTATCTTCTCAAAGCATCAGCTTTTAGTTTTATTGATCTTTGCTATTGTTTTCTTTGTTTCTATTTCACTTATTTCTGCTCTGATCTTGATGATTTCTTTCCTTCTGCTAACTTTGGGTTTTCTTTGTTCTTTCTCTAGTTCGTTTAGGTGTAACGTTAGATTGTTTATTTGAGATTTTTCATGTTTCTTGAGGTAGGCTTGTGTAGCTATAAACTTCCCTCTTGGAACTGCTTTTTCTGCATCCCATAGGTTTTGGATTATCATGTTTTCATTGTCATTTGTCTCTAGGTATTTTTTGATTTCCTCTTTGATTTCTTCATTGATCTCTTGGTTATTTAGTAATGTAGTGTTTAGTCTCCATGTGTTTGTTTTTTTTATGTTTTTTTCCCCTAATTCATTTCTAATCTCATAGCGTTGTGGTCAGAAAAGATGCTTGATATGATTTCAATTTTCTTAAATTTACTGAGGCTTGATTTGTGACCCAAGATGTGATGTATCCTGGAGAATGTTCCATGCACACTTAAGAAGAAAGTGTAATCTGCTGTTTGGGGGTGGAATGTCCTATAAATATCAATTAAATCTATCTGGTCTATTGTGTCATTTAAAGCTTCTGTTTCCTTTTTTTATTTTCATTTTGGATGATCTGTCTGTTGGTGAAAGTGGGGTGTTAAAGTCCCCTACTATGATTGTGTTACTGTTGATTTCCCTTTTTATGTCTATTAGCATTTGCCTTATATATTGAGGTGCTCCTATGTTGGGTGCATAAATGTTTACAATTGTTATGTGTTCTTCTTGGATTGCACTCTTGATCATTATGTAATGTCCTTCTTTGTCTCTTGTAGTTGTATTTGTTTTAAAGTCTATTTTCTCTGATATGAGAATTGATACTCCAGCTTTCTTTTGATTTCCATTTGCATGGAATATCTTTTTCCATCCCCTCACTTTCAGTCTCTATGTGTCCCTAGGTCTGAAGTGGGTCTCCTGTAGACAGCATATATATGGGTCTTGTTTTTGTATCCATTCAGCAAGCCTGTGTCTTTTGGTTGGAGCATTTAATCCATTCACGTTTATGGTAATTATTGATATGTATGTTCCTATGACCATTTTCTTAATTGTTTTGGGTTTGTTATTGTAGGTCCTTTTCTTGTCTTGTGTTTCCTGCCTAGAGAAGTTCCTTTAGCATTTGTTGTAGAGCTGGTTTGTTGGTGCTGAATTCTCTTAGCTTTTGCTTGTCTGTAAAGCTTTTGATATCTCCACCGAATCTGAATGAGATCCTTGCCGGGTAGAGTAATCTTGGTTGTAGGTTCTTCCCTTTCATCACTTTAAGTATATCATGCCACTCCCTTCTGGCTTGTAGAGTTTCTGCTGAGAAATCAGCTGTTAACCTTATGGGAGTTCCCTTGTATGTTATTTGTCATTTTTCCCTTGCTGCTTTCAATAATTTTTCTTTGTCTTTAATTTTTGCCAAGTTGATTATTATGGGTCTCGGCGTGTTTCTCCTTGGGTTTATCCTGTATGGGACTCTCTGCACTTCCTGGACTTGGGTGGCTATTTCCTTTCCCATGTTAGGGAAGTTTTCGACTATAATCTCTTCAAATATTTTCTCAGGTCTTTCTCTCTCTCTTCTCCTTCTGGGATCCCTATAATGCAAATTTTGTTGTGTTTAATGTTGTCCCAGAGGTCTCTTAGGCTGTCTTCATTTCTTTTCATTCTTTTTTTCTTTATTCTGTTCCGCAGCAGTGAATTCCACTGTTCTGTCTTCCAGGTCACTTATCCATTTTTCTGCCTCAGTTATTCTGCTATTGATTCCTTGTAGTGCAGTTTTCATTTCAGTTATTGTATTGTTCATCTCTGTTTGTTCTTTAATTCTTCTATGTCTTTGTTAAAATTTCTTGCATCTTCTCGATCTTTGCCTCCATTCTTTATCTGAGGTCCTGGATCATCTTCACTATCATTATTCTGAATTCTTTTTCTGGAAGGTTGCCTATCTCCACTTCATTTAGTTGTTTTTCTGGGGTTTCATCTTGTTCCTTCATCTGGTACATAACCCTCTGCCTTTTCATCTTGTCTGTCTTTCTGTGAATGTGGTTTTTGTTCCACAGGATGCACGTTTGTAGTTCTTCTTGCTTCTGCTGTCTTCCCTCTCTAGAACATAGAATTATTAACAGCAGAACAAGGAAGAAAGGACCAGGCTAATCAATTCAGTTCAGTAAAACTTTAGCACACATTGTGGGTAAAGCACTGAATGGGCAGCAGAGATAAGAAACATGTCTCTTCACTCCTAAAACTTCAAATGTGGAGGAGACAGCATCGGGCATAATTGCCTATATAGAAATAAGAGTGCATGATGGAGGCTTCCAGAAATGTAGGCAGACTCTGTGGGAAGTGATGGTGGAGCTTGGGGTGGGACGGTGGAGCTTGGGGTGGTGGTGGAGCGAGGCTGAGAGGCTTTGATGAAGGGGGTGGACCTCCTGGATGGGGAGGAGTCTCCGAGGCTGGAGGTGGCACTGGGCAAGAGTGGTCTGAGGACTGGGGGCATTCAGTCTGTGTGATTCCAGTTGGGGAAGCAGGAGATCTAGTGTTGGCAGTCTGCCCTGCACATGCCCTTGTCTCCCTGTCTATTGCTCCTTCAGACTGTTTCTGAGAGAGTGGGGTGTGGAAGGCCATGTCCAGGACTTCTGAAGCTATAGGATAAACATGGCCTTTATCCTGGAATGTCCGTTTTGCCGGATGACTTGCTGTAAAGTATTTTTGGTATATGAAAACACTCATGACTGTATCATGCAATAGAACGCAAAACAACCACTTGAATTTTTTTCAGGATTGAGAAACATTTATTGAATCAAAATCAGATACTTTCTTTTTATTATTTACGAGTCAACACTGAACTTACTTTATTCAAGAGTGAACACTCGGGCTTCCCTGGTGGTGCAGTGGTTGAGAATCCGCCTTCCGATGCAGGGGACACGGGTTCGTGCCCTGGTCCGGGAAGATCCCACATGCCGCGGAGCGGCTGGGCCCATGAGCCATGGCCGCTGAGCCTGTGCTCCACAATGGGAGAGGCCACAACAGTGAGAGGCCCACGTACCACAAAAAAAAAAAAGAATGAACACTCTGTACAAAAAAAGTATGCTTATAGTATAAAAATATCACATGAATTATTTAACAAAAACCTCCCAAGTTGCTGGGGGTTTAGCATTCACTGTCCTCCCCTGTCCCCAGAGGTGCTCCCGGCCAAGTTGAGAAGCACTGCAGGCAAAGCCAGACTGAGATTGTGCAGTTCAGTGCCCCCCACCCCTCAGGACAGATCATTCTCACTTGAGGTTTTGCAGTTTCACTTGCCCGCTTGTGGTACCTGTTGTTTCTCCTTTACTTAAAGCCCTTCAGTGGCTCCCTGGTGGGTGCAGGATAAAGTCCAAACTCACCAGCATGACTGACAAAGCCTTTTGTGCTTCAGCTCCTGCCCATCTCTGTAGCATCAGTCTTGTCTCCCCCATGTGCCCCCACCCCTCTTGCACCTACCTCCCAGCCCACACTGAACTTCCAGTTCCTCAAACTTGCTCTTCAAACACTCAAACAGAAGAGTGGGAGCCAAACCGAACATTCAGCCAGAATAGTGGAAGCATTCTGCGTTCCCACACAGCGCAAGCCTTGCCATTTCACCTGGATGCCCCTTATTTGTCCTTCTTAGCTCAGACATCACTTCCCTTCCAGAAAGCCTTCTTGACCTCTCAAGCCTAGATATGTCCCCAGTCATCATGTACCATGGTAACCTGCGCCTTCCTGTGTCATAATACTCAGTACATTGTGTTGCATTTCCTGTTTACTTAGTGGTCACCATCCCCAGACTGCCATCTCCCTTGAGAGCAGGGGCTGTGTCTTGTTTCCCCCTGTGCCTGATACATGGTAGGTACTCCATAAATAGGTTTTGAATGTTTGGTAGGATCCAAAGTTAGACAACATTCAGAACGGGGGTGAGGACTTAGAAGGGAGGGATAAACAACTCAAGAGTGTTATAGTTCATGAATAAAAACAGAGGAGGATTGAGTACATCTGTCTCCCAAAAGAACTGCTAGTGAAAGGGACCGAGAACTAAACCTTAAAAGGAGTAGCCTGGCCCTGATGATGTTGTGGTGAAGTCTGGAGAAACCTGTTACTATAGGCTTTTTTTTTTTTTTTTTTTACACATCTTTATTGGAGTATAATTGCTTTACAATGGTGTGTTAGTTTCTGCTTTATAACAAAGTGAATCAGCTAACATATACCTATATCCCTATATCTCCTCCCTCTTGCGTCACCCTCCCACCCTCCCTATCCCACCCCTCTAGGTGGTCACAAAGCTCCAAGCTATCTCCCTGTGCTATGTGGCTGCTTCCCACTAGCTATCTATTTTACATTTGGTAGTGTATATAAGCCCATGCCACTCTCTCACTTCATCCCAGCTTACTCTTCCCCCTCCCCATGTCCTCAAGTCCATTATCTACATCTGCGTCTTTATTCCTGTTCTGCCCCTAGGTTCTTCAGAACCTTTTTTTAAAAGATTCCATATGTATGTGTTAGCATACGGTATTTGTTTTTCTCTTTCTGACTTACTTGACTCTGTATGACAGTCTCTAGGTCCACCCACATCACTACAAGTAACTCAGTTTCGTTCCTTTTTATGGCTGAGTAATATTCCATGGTATATATGTGCCACATCTTCTTTATCCATCCATCTGTTGATGGACACTTAGGTTGCTTCCATGTCCTGGCTATTGTAAATACAGCTGCAATGAACATTGTGGTACATGACTCTTTGAATTATGGTTTTCTCAGGGTATATGTAATCCCAGTAGTGAGATTGCTGGGTCATATGGTAGTTCTGTTTTTAGTTTTTTGAGGAACCTCCATACTTTTCTCCCAAGTGGCTGTATCAATTTACATTCCCACCAACAGTGCAAGAGGGTTCCCTTTTCTCCACATGCTTTGCAACATTTATTGTTTGTAGACTTTTTTTTTTTTATGGTACGCGGGCCTCTCACTGTTGTGGCCTCTCCCGTTGCGGAGCACAGGCTCCGGACGCGCAGGCTCAGCGGCCATGGCTCATGGGCCCAGCCGCTCCGCGGCATGTGGGATCTTCCCGGACCGGGGCATGAACCCGTGTCCCCTGCATCGGCAGGCGGATTCTCAACCACTGCACCATCAGGGAAGCCCTGTTTGTAGACTTTTTGATGATAGCCATTCTTACTGGTGTGAGGTGATACCTCATTGTGGTTTTGATTTGCACTTCTCTAATTATTAGTGATGTTGAGCATCCATTCATGTGTTTGTTGGCAACCTGTATATCTTCCTTAGAGAAATGTCTATTTAGGTCTTCTGCCCATTTTTGGATTGGGTTGATTGTTTTTTTGATATTGAGCTGCATGAGCTGCTTGTAAATTTTGGAGATTAATCCTTTGTCAGTTACTTCATTTGCAAATATTTTCTCCCATTCTGAGGGTTGTCTTTTGGTCTTGTTTATGGTTTCCTTTGCTGTGCAAAAGCTTTTAAGCTTCATTAGGTCCCATTTGTTTATTTCTGGTTTTATTTCCATTTCTTTAGCAGATGGGTCAAAAAGGATCTTGCTGTGATTTATGTCATAGAGTGTTCTGCCTATGTTTTCCTCTAAGAGTTTGATAGTGTCTGGCCTTACATTTAGGTCTTTAATCCATTTTGAGTTTATTATTGTGTATGGTGTTAGGGAGTGTTCTAATTTCATTCTTTTACATGTAGCTGTCCAGTTTTCCCAGCACCACTTATTGAAGAGGCTGTCTTTTTTCCATTATATATTCTTGCCTCCTTTATCCAAGATAAGGTGACTCTATGTGTGTGCATTTATCTCTGGGCTTTCTATCCTGTTCCATTGATCTATTATTTCTGTTTTTGTACCAGTACCATACTGTCTTGATGACTGTAGCTTTGTAGTATAGTCTGAAGTCAAGGAGCCTGATACCTCCAGCTCTGTCTTTCTCTCTCAGGATTGTTTTGTCTATTCAGGGTCCTTTGTGTTTCCATACAAATTGTGAAATTTTTTGTTCTAGTTCTGTGAAAAATGCCCTTGGTAGTTTGATAGGGATTGCATTGAATCTGTAGATTGCTTTGGGCAGTATAGTCATTTTCACAATGTTGATTCTTCCAATCCAAGAACATGGTATATCTCTCCATCTGTTTGTATCATCTTTAATTTCTTTCATCAGTGTCTTATAGTTTTGTGCATACAGGTCTTTTGTCTCCTTAGGTAGGTTTATTCCTAGGTATTTTATTCTTTTTGTTGCCGTGGTAAATGGGAGTGTTTCCATAATTTCTCTTTCAGATTTTTCATCATTAGTGTATAGGAATGCAAGATATTTCTGTGCATTAATTTTATATCCTGCTACTTTACCAAATTCATTGATTAGCTCTAGTCGTTTTCTGGTAGCCTCTTTGGGATTCTCTATGTATAGTATCTGTCATTTGCAAACAGTGACAGTTTTACTTCTTTTCTGATTTGGATTCCTTTTATTTGTTTTCTTCTCTGGTTGCTGTGGCTAAAACTTCCAAAACTATGTTGAATAATGTGGTGAGAGTAGGCAACCTTGTCTTGTTCCTGATCTTAGTGGAAATGGTTTCAGTTTTTCACTCTTGAGTACGATGTTGCCTGTAGGTTTGTCATATATGGCCTTTATTATGTTGAGGTAAGTTCCCTCTATGCCCACTTTCTGGAGTGTTTTTATCATAAATGGGTGTTGAATTTTGTCAAAAGCTTTTTCTGCATCTATTGAGATGATCATATGGTTTTTCTCCTTCAGTTTGTTAATATGGTGTATCACATTGATTGATTTGCATATATTGAAGAATCCTTGCATTCCTGGGATAACCCCCACTTGATCATGGTGTATGATCCTTTTAATGTGCTGTTGGATTCTGCTTGCTAGTATTTTGTTGAGGATTTTTGCATCTATGTTCACCAGTGATACTGGCCTGTAGTCTTCTTTCTTTGTGACATCTTTGTCTGGTTTTGGTATCAGGGTGATGGTGGCCTTGTAGAATGAGTTTGGGAGTGTTCCTCCCTCTGCTATATTTTGGAAGAGTTTGAAAAGGACAGGTGTTAGCTCTTCTCTAAATGTTTGTTAGAATTCGCCTGTGAAGCCATCTGGTCCTGGGGTTTTGTTTGTTGGAAGATTTTTAATCACAGGTTCAATTTCAGTGCTTGTGATTGTTATGTTTATATTTTCTGTTTCTTCCTGGTTCAGTCTCGGGAGGTTGTGCTTTTCTAAGAATTTGTCCATTTCTTCCATGTTGTCCATTTTATTGGCATAGAGTTGCTTATAGTAATCTCTCATGAACTTTTGTATTTCTGAAGTGTCAGTTGTTACTTCCCCTTTTTCATTTCTAATTCTGTTGATTTGAGTCTTCTCTCTTTCTTTCTTGATGAGTCTGGCTAGTGGTTTATCAATTTTGTTTATCTTCTTAAAGAACCACCTTTTAGTTTTATTCATCTCAGCTATTGTCTCCTTCATTTCTTTCTCATTTATTTCTGATCTGATCTTTATGATTTCTTTCCTTCTGTAATTTTGGGTTTTGTTTGTTCTTTCTCTAGTGGCTTTAGGTGTAAGGTTAGGTTGTTTATTTGAGATGTTTCTTGTTTCTTGAGGTAGGATTGTATTGTTGTAAACGTCCCTCTTAGAACTGCTTGTGCTATATCCCATAGGTTTTGGGTCGTCATGTTTTCATTGTCATTTGTTAATAGGTATTTTTGATTTCCTCTTTGATTTCTTCAGTGATCTCTTGGATGTTTAGTAGTGTATTGTTTAGCAGTCATGTGTTTGTGTTTATCACCAATTTTTTTCCTGTAATTGATATCTAGTCTCATAGCATTGTGGTCAGAAAAGATACTTGATACAATTTCAATTGTCTTAAATTTACCAGGGCTTGACTTGTCACCCAAGATATGATCTATCCTGGAGAATGTTCCATGAGCACTTGAGAAGAAAGTGTATTCTGTTGTTTTTGGATGGAATGTCCTATAAATGTCAATTAAGTCCGTCTTGTTTAATGTATCATTTAAAGCTTGTGTTTCCTTATTTATTTTCATTTTGGATGATCTGTCCATTGGTGAAAGTGGGGTGTTAAAGTCCACTACTATGATTGTGTTACTGTCGATTTCCCTTTTTATGTCTGTTAGCATTTGCCTTATGTATTGAGGTGCTCCTATGTTGGGTGCATAAATATTTACAATTGTTATATGTTGTGCTTGGATTGATCTCTTGATCATTATGTAATGTCTTTCTTTGTCTCGTAGTTGTATTTGTTTTAAAGTCTGTTTTCTCTGATATGAAAATTGCTACTCCAGCTTTCTTCTGATTTCCATTTGCATGGAATATCTTTTTCCATCCCCTCACTTTCAGTCTGTATGTGTCCTTAGGTCTGAAGTGCGTCTCCTGTAGACAACATATGTATGGGTCTTGTTTTTGTATCCATTCAGCCAGTCTGTGTCTTTTGGTTGGAGCATTTAATCCATTTAAATTTAAGGTAATTATCGATATGTGTGTTCCTATTACCATTTCCTTAATTGTTTTGGGTTTGTTATTGTCGGTCGTTTCCTTCTCTTGTGTTTCCTGCCTAGAGAAGTTCCTTTAGCATTTGTTGTAAAGCTGGTTTTGTGGTGCTGAGGTCTCTCAGCTTTTGCCTGTCTGTAAAGGTTTTCATTTCTCCATCAAATCTGAATGAGGTCCTTGCTGGGTAGAGTAATCTTGGTTGTAGGTTTTTCTCCTTCATCACTTTAAATATGTCCTGCCACTCCCTTCTGGCTTGCAGAGTTTCTCCTGAAAGATCAGCTGTTAACCTTATGGGCATTCCCTTGTATGTTATTCGTTGTTTTTCCCTTGCTGCTTTTAATATTTTTTCTTTGTATTTAATTTTTGATAGTTTGATTAATATGTGTCTTGGCATGTTTCTCCTTGGATTTATCCTGTATCAGACTCTCTGTGCTTCCTGGACTTGACTGAGTATTTCCTTTCCCATATTAGGGAAGTTTTCAACTATAATCTCTTCACATATTGTCTCAGTCCCTTTTATTTCTCTTGTTCTTCTGGGACCCCTATAATTCGAATGTTGGTGTGTTTAATGTTGTCCCAGAAGTCACTGAGACTGTCCTCTATTCTTTTCATTCTTGTTTCTTTTTTCGGCTCTGTGGTAGTTATTTCCACTATTTTGTCTTCCAGGTCACTTATCTGTTCTTCTGCCTCAGTTATTCTCTTATTGATTCCTTCTAGAGAATTTTTAATTTCATTTTTTGTGTTGTTCATCATTGTTTGTTTGCTCTTTAGTTCTTCGAGGTCCTTGTTAAATGTTTCCTGTATTTTCTCCATTCTATTTCCAAGATTTTGGATTATCTTTACTATCATTACTCTGAATTGTTTTTCAGGTAGACTGCCTATTTCCTCTTCATTTGGTCTCGTGGATTTTTTACCTTGCTCCTTCATCTGCTGTGTATTTCTCTGTCTTCTCATTTTGCTTAACTTACTGTGTTTGGGGTCTCCTTTTCACAGGCTGCAGGTTCATAGTTCCCATTGTTTTTGGTGTCTGCCCCCAGTGGGTTGAGGTTGGTTCAGTGGGTTGTGTAGGCTTCCTGGTGGAGGATACTGGTTCCTAGGTTCTGGTGGATGAGGCTGGATCTTGTCTTTTCTGGTGAGAAGGACTGTGTCCAGTGGTGTGTTTTGGGATGTCTGTGACCTTATTATGATTTTAAGCAGCCTCTGTGCTAATGGGTGGGGTTGTGTTCCTGTCTTGCTAGTTGTTTAGCCTAGGGTGTCCAGCACTGTAGCTTGCTGGTTGTTGAGTGGACCTGGGTCTTAGCATTGAGATGGAGATCTCTGGGAGAGCTTTTGCCATTTGATACTATGTGGAGTCAGGAGGTCTCTGGTGGACCAATGAACTTGGCTCTCCCACCTCAGAAGCACAGGCCTGATACCCGGCCGGAGCATCAAGACCCCGTCAGCCACACAGCTCAGAAGAAAAGGGAGAAAAAGAAAGAAAGAAAGAAAAATAAAGTAATGTTATTGAAATAAAAAATTTTAAATATATTATTAAAAATATAAAAGTCATAAAAAGAAGAAAGAAAGAGAGAAGAGAGCAACCAAACCAAGAAACAAATCCACCAATGATAACAAGCATGAAAAACTACAAAAGAAAAAAAAATGGACAGACAGAACCCTAGCACAAATGGTAAAAGCAAAGCTGTAGAGACAAAATCACACAAAGAAGCATACACACACACACCCACTAAAGGAGAAAAAGGAAAAAAAAATATATACATATAAAAAGGAAGAGAGCAACCAAATCAAAAAACAAATCTACCAATGATAATAAGCTCTAAATACTAAGTAAGATAAACATAAAACCTGAAACAAATTAGATGCAGATAGCAAACCCCAAGTCTACAGTTGCTCCCAGAGTCCACCACCTCAATTTTGGGATGATTCATTGTCTATTCAGGTATTCCAGAGATGCAGGGTGCATCAAGTTGATTGTGGAGCTTTAATCCGCTGCTCCTGAGGCTGCTGGGAGAGATTTCCTTTTCTCTTCTTTGTTTGCACAGCTCCTGGGGTTCAGCTTGGAATTTGGCCCCGCCTCTGCGTGTAGGTCGCCTGAGGGCGTCTGTTCTTCGCTCAGACAGGACGGGGTTAAAGGAGCAGCTGATTCATGGGCTCTGGCTCACTCAGGCTGGGGGGAGGGACGGGTAAGGATGCGGGGCGAGCCTGCGGCGGCAGAGGCCAGCATGACGTTGCACCAGCCTGAGGCGCATCGTGCGTTCTCCCGGGGAAGTTGTCCCTGGATCACGGGACCCTGGCAGTGGCGGGCTGCACAGTCTCCCGGGAGGGGAGGTGTGGAGAGTGACCCGTGCTCGCACACAGGCCTCTTGGTGGCGGCAGCAGCAGCCTTAGCGTCTCATGCCCGTCTCTGGGGTCCACGCTGATAGCCGCGGCTCGCGCTGTCTCTGGAGCTCATTTAGGCGGTGCTCTGAATCCCCTCTCCTCGCGCACCCCAAAACAATGGTCTCTTGCCTCTTAGGCAGTTCCAGACTTTTTCCCGGACTCCCTCCTGGCTAGCTGTGGTGCACTAGCCCCCTTAAGGCTGTGTTCACGTAGCCAACCCTAGTCCTCTCCCTGGGATCTGACCTCTGAAGCCCGAGGCTCAGCTCCCAGCCCCCACTCGCCCCCGCGTGTAAGCAGACAAGCCTCTCGGGCTGGTGAGTGCTGGTCGGCACCGACCCTCCGTGTGGATATATCTCCACTTTGCCCTCTGCACCCCTGTGGCTGCGCTCTCCTCCATGGCTACAAAGCTCCCCCTACTCCGCCACCCACAGTCTCCACCAGTGAGGGGGCTTCCTAGTGTGTGGAAACCTTTCCTCCTTCACAGCTCCCTCCCAGAGGTGCAGGTCCCGTCCCTATTCCTTTATGTCTGTTTTTTCTGTTTTCTTTTGCCCTACCCAGGTCCATGGGGAGTTTCTTGCCTTTTGGGAGGTCTGAGGTCTTCTGCCAGCGTTCAGTAGGTGTTCTGTAGGAGTTGTTCCACATGTAGATGTACTTCTAATGTATTTGTGGGGAGGAAGGTCATCTCCATGGCTTACTCCTCTGCCTTCTTGAAGCTTTCTCTCCAGTATCCCCTCTTGATGAATAAACTACAAAAACTGGCCCAACCAAGCAGAAAGGCATTTTTCTTCCTCTGGGCTGAAGCGTTCTGGGTGGATGCAGCGTCTTGCCAAAGCTGACAGCAGATGGTGCTCAGGCTGGCTTTCAGCCCTTAGTTCATGCCTTAGTGCAGGGGATAATCTACAACTATGGGAGGTGGCGCAAGAAGCCATCCTCAGAGAGTGGGGGTTCACTGGCACCCGGGGTGGGGGCGGCAGGCAACAGTAATACCACTTCTTGTCATACATGTTCCCAGAGTTGGTCATCAGCATGGATGGACTCTTTCTGTAACATAGACCTGTGCTGGCCAATACAAGGGCCACTAGTCACACATGACTGTTTATGTTTTAATTTAAATTAATTAAAATTAAATCGAATTAAAACTTCAGTTGCTCATTCTTAGTAGCCAATTTCACATAAGGCTAGTGGCTGCTGTATCAGACAGCACAGATCTCAAATGTTTCCATAATCCCAGAAAACGTTGTTTGACAGTACTGGTATAAATTCTGTATCTTTTGCCCTTACTACCCCGCAGCTTATTTGTTTCTGGAGCCACACTGCCTGGGTTCAAATCCTGGCTCTCTTTCTTACTAGCAGTGTGATTTGGGGCAAGTCACTTCTCTCTGAGCCTCAGTTTTGTAATCTGTAAAATGGGGGTAGTAATAATAGTGCTAATTCTTAAGGATGTTGTGAGGGCTGTTATATGAAGAGTGTTGGGAGTTGTGCCTAACTGCTAACATTTATAGAGTAAGCACGCAATACATGGTGGCTATATTGTTTATATTATTCATCCCCACTCCCTTGCAGATGTAGCCAGTACACATAGCTGGCCTCTTGCCCAACCTCGCATAATTAGCGCCTAGCCCATACCTCTTCCTCCCTGCTCTCCCCTAGAGAGATCCTTTCCAATCGAAACCACAAAAGAAAGAAACGTGGCTCATTCATAATCAAGCACTCAGAATTGGTCTAGGTACCAGTTTAAATCTTGTCAAACTGCTGGGGACTGTTTCCCTAATCACCAGTCAGAAAATGCAGTCATTTTGAAGCCCCGGGGCATTGACTTGAAGTCCTGCAGGGATAGTCTGGCATTGAAGGGAGCCTGACCTTAATAGCTACAGACTAGCCATGCCAATGAATTTTCGGGAATTTCTTACCGTATTAATCATCTTCAGAGTGGGGAAATAGTCTTTAATTTGTCCATTTCCTCCTTATGTCTACAGTATGATTCTGTGGATTACAGTGTTTGATTTTTAACAGGAAGCACTTGAATGCCTCTTATCTTAGGTTATCATCTAATCTTTTACAAAATTTGAAAGTTGTTCAAAACCAATATTTTTCCTTTCGCTATTTTTTTTCTAAAGAACAACAAAAAATTTTTTTAATTTCATATCTGGGGTCCATGAGCATATATGAAATACTCAGGGTACAAAAATGAAAAAGGGATCTCAAAGGCTATCCATTAGAGGAATTCCTTTCATTATTGAAAAAAATTTTACTTTCTACATAGTTTTCTTTAGCTATGTAAAAATAATGTCATAAGTTTCTTCAGTTTTGTATTTTTGGCTGTGGGTGGAAAACATTTCAGGCCTGTCTGATCTAAAAACTAGTCATGGCTGTAACTAAGCTTTTAAAAAACTGTTTCATTCATGAACCACAGGGGCCTACAACCACAAGAAAAATCTTATGTACTATCTATCTCTTAAGGGACAAGGTCACTTTCTATATTGAAGCATTTCTTTGCACAGCTTTTGAAGAACTAAATACATTAGATCTGAATTTTTGTTTTCTTTTTCAAAAACGACATTATTTAGAACAGTTCTAGGTTTACAACAAAAGTGAGAGGAAGGTACAGAGATTTTCCATATACCCACTGCCCCCACAATTAATAGCCTCCCCCATTATCAACATTCCCCACCAACAGTACATTTGTTACAATTGATGAAGCTACATTGATACATCATAATCACCCAAAGTCCATAGTTTACATTAGGGCTCACTCTTGGTGTTCTACATTCATGGGTTTGGACAAATGTATGACATATATCCATCATTATAGTATCTTACAGAGTATTTTCATTGCCCTAAAAATCCTCTGTGTTCCACCAATTCATCTCTCCCCTACCCCAACCCCTGGCAACCACTGATTTTTTTTATTCTCCATGGTTTCACTTTTTCCAGGATGTTGTATAGTTGGAATCATACAGTATGTAGCGTTTTCAGATTGGCTTCTTTCACTTAGTAATATGCATTTAAGGTTCCCAGAGGAAGCTTAAATGCATATTACTAAGTGAAAATGTCTTTTCAGAGCTTGATAGCTCATTTCTTTTTAAGGCTAAATAATATTTTGTTGTCTGGATGTACCACAGTTTATGTATCCATTTGCCTACTGAAGGACATCTTGGTTGCTTCCAAGCTTTGGGAGTGATGAATAAAGCTGTTTTAAACATTTGTATGGGGCTTCCCTGGTGGCGCAGTGGTTGAGAGCCTGCCTGCCGATGCACGGGACACGGGTTCGTGTCCCGGTCTGGGAGGATCCCACGTGCCGCTGAGCGGCTGGGCCCGTGAGCCATGGCCGCTGAGCCTGTGCATCCAGAGCCTGTGCTCCGCGATGGGAGAGGCCACAACAGTGAGAAGCCCGTGTACCGCAAAACAAAAACATTTGTATGCAGGTTTTCGTGTGCACATAAGTTTTCAACTCCTTTAGGTAAATACCAAAGAGCACGATTGCTGATCATATGGTAAGAATATGTTTAGTTTTGTAAGAAACTGCCAAACTGTCTTCCAAAGTGGCTGTACCATTTTGTATTCCCACCAGCAGTGAATGAGAGTTCCTGTTGCTCTACGTCCTTGTCAGCATTTGGTGTTGTTGGTGTTCTGGATTATGGGCATTCTAATTGGTGTGTAGTGGTATCTTGTTGCTTTAATTTGCATTTCTCTGATGACATATGATGTGGAACATCTTTTCATATGCTTATTTGCCATCCATATGTCTTGTTTGGTGGAGTGTCTGTGAAGATCTTTGACCCATTTTTTAGTTGGGTTGTTTGTTTTATTGTTGAGTTTTAAGAGTTCTTTGTATATTTTGGATAACAGTCCTTTATCAGATGTATCTTTTGCAAATATCTTCTCCCAGTGTGTGGCTTGTTTTCTTATTCTCTTGGTATTATCTTTTGCAGAAGTTTTAAATTTTAATGGAATTCAGCTTATCAATTATTTCTTTTAAAGATCATGCCTTTGATGTTATATCTAAAAAGTCATCACCATACCCAAGGTTGTCTAGCTTTTCTCCTGTGTTTTCTCCTAGGAGGTTTATAGTTTTGCATTTTACATTTAGGTCTGTGATCCACTGTGAGTTTAGTTTTGTGAATAGTGTAAGGTCTGGGACTAGATTCATTTTTTTTGCACGTGGATGTCCAGCTGTTCCAGCACCATTTGTTGAAGAGACTATCTTTGCTCCATTGTCTTGCCTTTGCTCCTTTGTCAAAGATCAATTGACTGTATTTATGGGAAAGACCTGAGTTTTATAAGACTGGATTTTGCACCACAGTCCCCTAGAGAATTGCGGTCAAAATGCTTATTCCTAGGCTCTGGACAAAACCTTCTAAGTAGGGTTCTCTGGGAGAGGGTTTGAGGAATCTGAATTTTAAAAATGAGCACAGATGATTCTGAAGTAAACAGGTGAAGGGTTTGGGACTCTTTACTCTTAGTTCATTTTCTAAATTGTCTTCCTTTTCTGCAGAACCTTTGCACAACTCCCCTTGTGACTGATAATGTAAGGCTTGACTCTGTGTCTTCCGTCAGTTACTATAAAACAGAGTCCTTTGATAGTCTAGACAAAAAAAACCCGTAATGAGCACATTGTCTACCTGTGCTGTGCTAGATGAAAATTTGGGAAAGGTATATGTAGAGGTGTTTTGAAATGGGAAAGAAGATACCAGCATTTAGAGCCACACAGTGGAGTAAGACACTTAGAAAGCTATTGTGTTCTGGAACGTTGATCTGGCACTGGTTGGAGGACACTAATAAAGTCAGAGAGGTCAGTCTGGAGAAGCCATGAAGCCTCAAGTGATTAGGACATGAAACAGGGTGAGGGGACTATCCTAGGAGAGAATCCCAGAAGCTTTGCAAAGGAAGAAGTAACCGAATTTGGTGATAGAATATAGGGAAAGTGAGGAGAGGTGATTTCAAAGGCTCTAATCGAGGAGCCCAGAGAAACTGAGTCCTGACTGATGGACACTGGGCAGGTTAGAAGAACAGGCAGTTAGGCAGGGAAGAGGGGGCATCTGTTTTGGCTGTTGAATTTGAGGTGAGTGGAACAATCAGGTGGAGCAATTAGAAATCTGGGACTAGCTCCAAGGCGAGAGGGGTCAGGATTAGGAGTCCCCAGTGCGGAAATTCTAGTCAAGGGGTGGAAGTGATACATGGGTAAACGGATGAGGCAGTAAGAAATAGGCTGATGTGAATCCTCTGAGAACAGGAGAAAGGAGAGGAGCGAGCCAAGAAAACAAGGAAGGAGCAGGCAGAGGGTCCAGAGGAGAACCATAGAATTGAGCAGATGAGGCATTTTCGGGAAGCATAAAATTTCTCATCCTGGCCTCATACCATCTCCCATACAGAAGAGGAAGAGTCAGGACTCTTCTAGTTTCTGTAACTATTGAAAGCACCAATATTCATGAAAAAGGATCATTCACGGGCTTCCCTGGTGGCGCAGTGGTTGAGAGTCCGCCTGCCGATGCAGGGGACGCGGGTTCGTGCCCCGGTCCGGGAAGATCCCACATGCCACGGAGCGGCTGGGCCCGTGAGCCGTGGCCGCTGCGCCTGCGCGTCCGGAGCCTGTGCTCCGCAACGGGAGAGGCCACAACAGTGAGAGGCCCGCATACCGCAAAAAAAAAAAAAAAAAAAAAAGGATCATTCACTTCTTCCTAGAGTATGGGATGGAGCCCCATTATAAAACAGGGCTTGAAAACATGCTACCCTGCCAGTTGGCAAATGTGGCTTTTCATGGACATCTTCAGTCATTTAAAAACAACCAAACAAGTAAACTTCTCCCTTTGTTTCTTGAATATCTGGTTAAAAATAATGCAGAAGATTGTCTTATTTTATCTTGTAGGCACAGCAGCCTAGGAAAAATTCTTCAGTGTGAAGACATCTATAGAGAAGGTCAACACATTGGTTGTTCCTTCGCTCTGACTAAAGTGAAGGATTCCAGTTTTGAACAACACAGTGTCCAAGTAATGGTCAAGGACAATGCAGGAAAAATCAGACCATCCTTCAATATAGTGCCTTTAACTTCTCATGGTACGTTTTAGAAGTCCTCTAAGACAGTGTGGATAAAAGTGTTATTTTTTTTTGAACATCAATAGAAATAATAAAAAATGATGATTTGGGGTTTGAAGATCTTCCCAGAAAAAAAGGGACTATATTTATGTACATATTTCTTTGCTCCTTTTTAAAGAAGCAAGCTTGGAAATTCTCATATTTATTGAGCACACATGCCACATGCTTTATCCTTGTTTACTTATGAGTACACTGAGCCTTAGAGCAAGTAGTCAGTTGTAGAACCGAGATGAGAACCTGGGCTCTCTGACTCAAGATCTGTTCTCTTTTACTTACACTCCAGAGGATGATGCTGCAGAATAAATGTGACTTAATGTAATTCCTGGATAATCTGCCTCTTAGTTAAAAAAAGCTTAGACTGGAGGTGGTGATATCAGGGGTGATATTCAAACTGGCTAACATTCTGGGTGACCCAGGCACTGATCAATCAGAACAACCAGTGCAGCCGAGTTTCAGCCCACTAGAAAGAGTCCTCAACTTAAGAGACCTGCTTAAGGTCCTACCTTCTTCACTTTGGACAAGGCATATACACTCTAAGTGCCTCCTCATCTGTAAAAGGGGGTACATAGTTCCTCTTGACCTCAAAGGATTGTTGTAAGGTCCAAATGATGTGAGCTGTATAAAAGCGTTTTGTAAATCTCTATAGCAGAGTAGTATAAGCATCATGTTTATTTATTTGTTGTGATATCCCAACAGAGAACTCAGATTCTGGCTAAGTGGTACACAGAAGATTTATAGGCAAATAATCATGAATTGACAGAGGTTTCCAAGTCTGAGTAGAACACTTTACCGCCACTTCAGACAGCCATGGAAATGAATTCTAGTAGTGCACGCAGGGCAGCTTAGTTTGTAGGCCGGGGCAGGGGGTTGGGGTGTGGGGGGTGTGCGGAAACTTGCCAAGTAGGGTCATCTGAAGCAAAGCCCTTCTCTGCGCCCCCCCCGCCCCCGCCCCCGGCTTGGCAGATTGTCCTCGTTGGACCTTTTAAAGCTCATTTTGCTGCTCTTCTTCCTAGAGATTAGTGGTGATATAAAGGGAGATCCTGGGCTTCCCTGGTGGTACAGTGGTTAAGAATCCGCCTGCCAATGCAGGGGACACGGGTTCGAGCCCCGGTCCGGGAAGATCCCACATGCCGCGGGGCAACTAAGCCCGTGCGCCACAACTACTGAGCCTGCTCTCTGGAGCCCGCGAGCCACAACTACTGAGCCTGCGTGCCACAACTACTGAAGCCCGCGCGCCTAGAGCCAGAGCTCCGCAACAAAAGAAGCCACCACAATGAGAAGCCCGCACCCCACAACGAAGAATAGCCCCCACTCGCCACAACTAGAGAAAGCCCGTGCGCAGCAACGAAAACCCAACGCAGCCAAAAATAAATAAATTAATTTAAAAAATAAAATAAAGGGAGATCCTTCTCAGCTAGAAGATGACATTGTCAAGTTGTTTTCTGTTAATTATCCATTCTCTTTTGTTGCTCAGTCTTAAGCACAGTTGACTTCTGAAAAACTAAATTGACTAGGCTAATTTTTTTTTTACTTTCTTTTAAATTGTGGTTATAATTATATAACATTAAATATACCATCTTAACCATTTTCAAGTGTACAGTTCAGTAGTGTTAAGTATATTCGCATTGTTGTGCAACAGATCTCTAGAACTTTCTCATCTTAATACTGAAACTCCATGCCCGTGAAACACTAATTCCCCCTCCCCCCTGTCCCCCTCCTCCCTCCCCCAGCCCCTGCTAATCACCTTCCTACTTTCTGTTTTCTATGACTGACTACTTTAGGTACCTCATATGACTGGAATCATACAGTATTGGTCCTTTTGTGATGGACTTATTTTATTTAGCATAATGTCCTCAAGTTTCATCCATGTTGTAGCATGTGACAAAATTATGCTGTTTTTAAATTTTTAATATTTATTTATTTATTGGCTGCGTTGGGTCTTAGTTACGGCACGCGGGCTCATTTGTTGTGACACTCAGGCTCCAGAGCGCGAGGGCTCTGTAGTCGCAGCGTGCAGGCTTAGTTGTCCCACGGAAAACTATGCTAATATTTTAATTGTGGTCTTTGATTGGCATAAGTGAGTGTCACCTGGGGAAACCGCTTGTACCTGATGCTTCTCGGTACCCATCATGTAGAGGCATATCTGGACCTAAGCACTTCTTTTCTTTACCCTCCTTGTTGCAGCTAGATGCCCTGATTATACCCCAGCCATGTCCTAACCAGATGCAGGTCAGAGTTCGTGTCATCTGGCAGACACCCCAGAGATGTTCCTTAGATACATTTACTAGGCAGTTTAAAATAAGCTCCCTATATTAATCGTGGCTCATGAGAAATTCTAGAACTGTGTGTCTGATCATGTAAGGCCATTAAAAGCATCAGCCCTATTTTGATTTACTCTGTGACCTTCATTGTCTCTACCCATATGTGTATCTCATCAAAATAAACTCTGGAAGCTAATTTGTATTCTTCTATTTCTATCAGTGAAACCTGATCCTCCACATATTAAAAATCTCTCCTTCCAAAATGGTGACTTATACGTGCAATGGAAGAATCCACAGAATTTTTATAGCAGATGCTTATCTTATGAAGTAGAAGTCAATAACAGCCAAGCTGAGACACATGATATTTTCTACGTAAGTTTTTTTTTTTGATAGTTGTTGTTACTTGGATATTTTTCTTTCACTTGAATTTCTTACAGTGTAATAAATTGAAATATCAATGAAATGTAGCTCTTAGATTTGTCATCTGATGATGATGGTGATGGTGATGATGATGAAACTTCTCTGAAATAGAGTATGGTGAAAGGTTTGACAGTTTATGGTAGCATTGGCTGCAAGATTCCAGCCATTCATGAATTCATTTGCTCAAAAACTTTTTATTACGTGCCTACCATGTGCCAGGCACTATTTTATGTGCACATGACACCTGACGAGAAGAATTTTTTTCCCACAAAGCTTACCTCCTAGAAAACAAGTGTGTAAATGAGCAAGCTAATTTTAGAATGAATGCTATGCAGAAAATTAAATGGGGGTGCTGGGAAGTCCTGAGGGAATATTAGGTAGGGTAGTCATCTGAAGTGATGACACTTGGAGATGAGACCAGAACGATGCGCAGGAGCTAGCCGTTTGATGATCTGGGGGCGGAGGGGACAGCATGTACAAAGACTCTGAGGCAGGAATGCACTTGGCATGTGTGAGAAAAAGGAGACTGGTGTGACCAAAATATAGTAGGGAGAGATGTCTGAGCATGAGGCTGGGGTCAGATTATGTA
Source organism: Kogia breviceps (assembly GCF_026419965.1). Taxonomy (NCBI): domain Eukaryota; kingdom Metazoa; phylum Chordata; class Mammalia; order Artiodactyla; family Physeteridae; genus Kogia; species Kogia breviceps. Next base: position 28,757,488 of record NC_081330.1, on the reverse strand, counting down.
GATACTTGGAGGCCCCAGTACAGCCATTCAGTTTTCTGGGAGTTTGTGGCAACTAGAGTAGTCAGTACTGAGTAGTCAGTATTTTTTGGATTATGTACATTTACGGTATTTGTAATCTAATACAAAACATGCTAATTAGAGGTCACTGTGGGGCACTAGGCATAACAGGATATGGCATAACCTCAGGGCCTCAGTCGCATTGTTAACGCTTTACAGCAGAGGACATGATGAACTCGGGTCTCAAACAGTTTTGTTTGGACCACAAAGTGGGGTTTTGTTTGCTTGTATATTAAATTTGAATTTTTTTTAACCCAGATTTAAAACTGGTACCTGACAATGTAGTTGCCATAAGGTGGCGCCTTAGGACCACGTGGTGCCACCTGCCTGGGCCCTGTGTGCATTTGAGTTTTAGAGGTTAGAAACCAAGTGTATTATATTGGTTGCTAAAGGAGTCCTGAATCTCACATGTGGGCAGATTCCTTGGTCCACTTGCTTTAGCTCATCATGGGAGTTTCAAAAACTAAATTATTTTATTTACTAAAATAAGCCGGTATTAACAGGCTGTAACTCCAAGAGGGAGTGACCAGGTCCACAGCTGAGCAGACCTCTTCTGGACATTTGCAAATGAAGGTGTTTGCTGAAACAGAATAATCACTATTCGTACCAGAAACCGGAGTCCCCGAATAATGCCACAAAGGAAAAGGCAAAGGGCTTCCAAGTGGGGAGGGGGTGAGGCTTGAATTTACGACCAAGCGAGTTATCAGAAAGCGGAATATGCTTGACTATTCCAGCCTTTACGGTTCTCTTCTGTCTGAAATCCTGAGACATGTGCCGCTTGCATTACTCACTTGGTACTGAATTATGTCCTGCTAGTTACCCATGATCTCTACCAAAAAATATAAGCCCCTGTAGGGAGGAGTTAGGTGGTGTTTACTTTGTACCGTTCCTGCTACTAATACCAGCTAACATATATTAAGCAATTACTATGTATTAGCTATTTTAATAAGCACTTTATTTGAATTGTCTCATTTGGTCCTCACAATAACCCCAAGGATCTAGGTCCTGTTTTTTTAAAAAATACATTTATTTATTTACTTATTTATTTTTGGCTGTGTTGGGTCTTCGTTGCTGTGCACAGGCTTTCCCTAGTTGTGGCGAGCAGGGGCTACTCTTTGTTGCGGTGCATGGGCTTCTCATCGTGGTGGCTTCTCTTGTTGCAGAGCACAGGCTCTAGGCGCACGGGCTTCAGTAGTTGTGGCACACGGGCTCAGTAGTTGTGGCTTGCGGGTTCTAGAGTGCAGGCTCAGTAGTTGTGGCACACGGGCTTAGTTGCTCTGTGGCATGTGGGATCTTCCCGGACCAGGGCTCGAACCCGTGTCCCTTGCATTGGAAGGTGGAGTCTTAACCACTGCACCACCAGGGAAGTCCCAAGGTCCTGTTGTTTTGTCCCCATTTTACAGATGAGAAAACTCAGTCTCAGAGGTTACTTGTAAGGTCACATTTCTAATAAGTGATAGTCAAGATTTCTGTAAAAGTCTGACCCCAGGGACCACCTCAATAGTTCCTAATAATAGTAACAGCCATCACTTATTGTTTATGATGTGTTACAAATATACTCTTCTATGTACTTCTTATACAGTAGCTCATAACAATCGGTGAAATAGGTTCTCTTTTAACCTACATCTTATTGAGCAGCTAAGGCTCAGAGAGGTTAAGTAACTTGCTACAGGCCACATAGCTTATAAGTATGACTTCAGAGGTTGGTCTCCATGTATTAAGCTTTGACCAAGAACACTTGGTATAAGACCATGTGCATATCCACCACTTGATAAATTCTTGTTGAATTGAGTTACTTTTTTTTTTTGTAAACTTCTGAACTGAAGAGAGCACACTATACTGTGGAATTTATCCATCAAAACCAGAACTATAGTTGATATGGAGTTAACTCTGTTTATACACTTGAGTTTAATGTTCTCTCTCTTAGCAGATGTTCACCAGCTGTTTCTTCCCCTAGAATGTCATCGGCTTTTTGTGTGCTTGCTGATTTTGAGCTCTGCTGGTTAGACCCTTTTTGTTTCTTTTTGCAAGACTTTTATGAGGAATTCTTTTGCCTGGTGTTCTAGTTAAGAGGGGGAAATAGGCTGGAGCATGAACTGGTGCCATCACATGGTCCTGGGTCAGAGGTAGCTCATGACAGAATCATAAAGTAAGAAGTGACTTGTCTTTGACCACCTCCATCCCCGCCAGCTATCTACTTGGTGATCTGTGTCCTTGTTTTCCTTTTCTCACGGAAATATCTGAGCAGTTGGTAAACTACACAAGGAGATTTACATTTGAACAGGAGCCCAGAACTATCAATTTACACAATGATTTGCTGACTTTAGAATATATCTATCTGGGAGATGGAGCAGGGGAGGGGGGACATCAACCTGCAACCTGTTCCCTCAAGTGGTAGTTGGCACTCGTGATTCCCCAGCAGGCCTCTGATTCCGAACGGCCAGCACTGGTGTACAGTAGCCCCCTAGTGGCCTTTTCTCTGCCCCTATATGAAATATTAATAGGATGGGTCTTCATCATTCAGTTGGCCTTTCACTCTTCACAAATGCTGGTAGGAACCATTTAGTGAATGACATTGAATACCAACGATCATAGCGTGTGTTCTGGTCTTTGTCCCATGTTTAAACATCTCTTTGATAGAAGTTGACTATTTTTTCTATCTTTATGGAGGTATGATTTACAAGTAAAAATTGTATATATTTAGGTTGTACAATATGATTATTTTAAGGTGTACAGCATGATTTAATATACATATACATTGTGAGATGATTATCACAAACAAGTTAACACATTCATCACCTCACAAACTTACCTTTTTTGTGTGTGTAATGAGAACACAAGATCTCTCTTAGCAAACTTCAGGTATACAATACAGTATTTTTAAATTAATTTTTATTGGAGTATAGTAGATTTACAATGTTGTGTTAGTTTCTGTACAATACAGTATTATTAACTGTAATCATCATGCTGTACATTAGATCCCCAGAATACATAACCGAAAATTTGCACCCTTGACCAACATCTTCCCATTTTCCTCACTCCCCAGCCTCTGGCAATTACCATTCTACTTTCCACTTGAGTGGATTCGACTTTTTTGGATTCTACATACAAGTGAGATCATACAGTATTTGTCTTTCTCTCTCTGACTTATTTCACTTAGCATAATGCCCTCAAGTTTCATCCATATTGTCACAAATGGCAGGATTTCCTTGGGGCTGCTAGATCGTATGGTAGTTCTATTTTTAATTTTTTCAGGAACCTCCATACTGTTTTCCAAAGTCACTGCACCAGTTTACATTCCCACCGACAGTGCACGAGGGTTTCCTTTTATCTACACCCTCTCCAGCACTTGTTATCTCTTATCTTTTTGATGATAGCCATTTAACAAGTATGAGATAATATCTCATTGTGGTTTTGATTTGCATTTCGCTAATGATTAGTGATGTCGAACATCTTTTCATGGACCTGTTGGCCAGAAGTAGACTATTTAACTAAGCAACAGATTTTCATGTGTTGATTTGGAAATATTTACATTTTAGGAACTGGTTATTCTCTTTACATCAGACAGCACGTGACTTAAATTGTGTAGAGGAGAAAATTGCATTTTTACTTGATTTTCTCTAACCCAGTCATGTTTGGTATATTATACTCTCAACAACGGAGCATAATAGTTTTCTTTTTCTAACTTTTTATTATATACAGTATACTATAGAAAAATTGCAGAAGTCATTATGTACAGCTCAATGATTTTTCGCAAATGATATTTCACTTACATAACCAGTACCCTAGAAGCTCAATCATGACTCCTTTTGGTCACTACTTGCCCAAAGAACAATCATTATCCTGACTTCTAATCCCATAGATTAATTTTGTTGCCTCTTTTTAAACTTTATATAACCGAATTATACAGAACTTTTTTGTGTGTCTGACTTCTCTTGTTCAATGTTATGTTTATGAGATTCACCAATATTGTTGCCTGTGGTTGAAGATGCATCTCATTGCATTCATTCCATCATGTCAATATACCACATTTGATTTATGCATTCTCCCACTGATAGACATTTGAATATTTTCCAGTTTGGAATCTTATGAATAGAGTTTTTATGAACATTTGCACACTTATTTCTTGGTGCACAAGTGTGTACATTTCTGTTGCGCATATATGGGCCGTAGGGTTACATATGATTGTCTCTAGTAGACAATAAGTTTTCCCAAATGGTTGTGCCCATTTACACTACTAAAAGCAGAAATTGAGAGTGCTAGATGGACAATAAGTTTTCCCAAATGGTTGTGCCCATTTACACTACTAAAAGCAGAAATTGAGAGTGCTAGATGCTTTACATCGTCACCAACACTTGGTATTGTCCAGTAGGTGTGTGTATCGTTATCTTGTGGATTTAATATGCATTTTCCTGATAACTAATGAAGTTGAGCACTTTTTCCTATGTTTATTGGCAATTTGAATATCCTCTTGTGAAATGTCTGTTCAAGTCTTTTGCCACTTTTCTATTGGGTTGTCTGTCTTTCTCTTATTAATTTATGAGGTATATGTATGTGTGTATTAAATATAAATATATATTTTATATATATATGCAAGTCCTTTGTCAGAAACTGCAAATATCTTTTCTCACTCTATGCATTACCTTTTAATTTCTTTAATAGGATGTCTTTTGATAAACAGAAGCTTTTAATTTTAATATAGATGATTTTATAAAAATTTTTCCTTTATGGTTAATATTTTTTTGGTCCTATTTAAGATATCTTCCTACTTTAAGGTCATGAGGATGTTCTGTGTTTTCATCTAAAAGCTTGCTGTATTTATTTATTTATTTTAACTTTCACATTTAGATCTGCAATCCATATGGAATTGACTTTGTAAATAGTGTGAGGTAGGGGTCAAGATTCTTTTTTTTCACATATGGATATGTAATTGACCACTTATTTTTAAAAACCTACCTTTTTTCACTGCACCTTGGTCCTCTGATAATGGCATAAAAGAAAACTTGTTAAAAGGTTAAATGATATATAAAGTGTGGTCTTTAAAACTTTTTGAATTTATTCATTTTTTTATATTTTCAAGGTTGAAGAAGCCAAATGTCAGAATTCAGAATTTGAAGGAAACCTAGAGGTCAGTAAATTCAATTTTAGCTATTTGGGCTTAAACTCATAGAGTAGTTGGGGGTGGGGCAGGGTGAGCATATCCTAAATTTGAACTGCTTTGAGAAAAACAAACTACTTTGTTCTGTAGATTATTGCCAATTTTTTTTGTCAGGAGTTAAAGTCAGATAATTTGTATTGCAATACAAAGGCTTAATCATATACAAAATTTGGCAGATAATTATATTTAGGATTCAGAAGCAGAGAAAGAGAATAAGCTGGTAATATTCCTTGTGTGCTTTTATTTTATGTCTAAGGGTACAATTTGTTTCATGGTCCCTGGTGTTCTTCCTGATACTTTGAACACAGTCAGAATAAGAGTCAAAACAAATAAGTTATGCTATGAGGATGACAAACTCTGGAGTAATTGGAGTCAAGCAATGAGTATAGGTAAGAGAATGGGATTTTATTAAAAGTTAAACCACTGATGCATGGAAACTAAGTTGAAGCAGAAAATTGATTGTGGAAAAGGGCTATTCTTCATTCTTTCTTTTTTTAAAATTTTATTTATGTTTGGCTGCATTGGGTCTTCATTGCTGCACGCAGGCTTTCTCTTGTTGTGGCGAGCAGGGGCTACTCTTTGTTGTGCGCAGGCTTCTCATTGCAGTGGCTTCTTTTGCTGCAGAGCACGGGCTCTAGGTGTGCAGGCTTCAGTAGTTGTGGCACACAGCCTCAGTAGTTGTGGCTCGCGGGCTCTAGAGCGCAGGCTCAGTAGTTGTGGCGCACGGGCTTAGTTGCTCCGTGGCATGTGGCATCTTCCCGGACCAGGGCTCAAACCCACGTCCCCTGCATTGGCAGGCGGATTCTTAACCACTGCGCCACCAGGGAAGTCCCTGTTCTTCATTCTTGACATCAGCCAGAGAATACTTACAATTGAAATTCAGGGTTAATTTACAATATGCAACTCTTTGAAAATTTGCAGTCCAAATGGTGTTATCCTCTCTTCTGTCCTATCTGTATCTTTGTTAACAACCTGAACAAAAATATAGAAGGCAGGCTTGATTAAATCTGCAGATTGTGCAGTGCTAGAGTACTATCCTATGTGCTGGTAACAGAATCAAGAGTAGGACAATGGGGCTTCCCTGGTGTCGTGGTGGTTGGGAGTCCGCCTGCCGATGCAGGGGACACGGGTTCGTGCCCTGGTCTGGGAGGATCCCACATGCTGCGGGGCGGCTAGGCCTGTGAGCCATGTGGTGGGAGGGGCCCCAGCAGTGAGAGGCCCCGCGTACCACCAAAAAAAACAAAAAGAGTAGGACAATGACCTTGATGGCATTTTATAGAGATAAACATATATTTAGGTTTGAAGAAAATCAGTTTCATTTATTAATTGAGAGGCTGAGCAAGCTATGTGCCAGGGTCAAGTACGAGATTGGAAAGACATGTCCCTTATGGATGTGTGTGCTGTGGGGCTAGGGATAGGGTTTTATTTGACTGTAAGCTCAAAGTGACTCAACATCGGTCCCTTAAATATCCCCCAAAGGCATATTGCAGTCATAGGCAGCACTGATAGTGTAGCATCCAGAACAAGGGAGGGGCACAGTGTCCTGGCCACATCAAAAGTATACAGTATTCCATCCTGGGCACCACATTGTAATAGGTGCATTGGCAGACTGGAATCTTTCCTTGAAAGGGTAATCAGGATGTTGAAGAATCTCAAAATTTGAGGAAGAACAGTTAACAAAGTAAGCTTAGGGAGTCATAACTGCTGAACTCTAATATTTGAGGTATTGTCAGGTAGAAGAGGGAATAGGCTATCTTTTTTGTGGCTCCATGGGCCAAAACAGGACCAACGTAAGGACTTTCTAACAGCTATCTAACAGTCAGAGAGACAGGTTATTGAAGTAGTCAATTCCCTATTAATTGAAAGACTGAACAAGCTATGTGCCAGGCAAGGTTGTATTAGTTATCTATTATTGCATAACAAATTACCTCCAAAATTAGTGGCTTATAAAACACATATTTGGACACAACATTGTAAAGCAACTATACTCCAATAAAAATTAATTTAAAAAACAAACAAACAAAAAACAAGAAAACACAACATTGTAAAGCAACCATACTCCAATAAAAATTAATTTAAAAAACCAACCAAACGAAAAACACATATTTGGGACTTCCTTGGTGGTCCAGTGGTTAAGACTCCATGCTTCCAATGCAGGGAGCGTGGGTTTGATCCCTGAATGGGGAGCTAATATCCCACATGCTGTGCAGTGCAGCCAAAAAATTTAAAAAAATAAAAAACACATATTTACTATCTCACAGTTTCCATGGCTCAAAAATCTGGGCATAGCTTAGCTAGGTACCTCTGGCTCAAGTTTTCTCATAAGGTTCCAGTCAAGCTGTTGACTGGGACTTCAGTCTCATCTGAAGGCTTGACTGGGGCTGGAGAATCCATTTCCAAAATCACTCATATGGTCATTGGAAAGCCTTATTTCCACTCTGGATGCTGGATGGAGGCTGTAGCAGGTTGCATCATGTGCCCCAAAAAGATATGTTGAAGTTCCAACTCCTGGTACCTGTGAATGTGACCTTATTTGGAAATAGAGTTTTTGCAGATGTAATCAAGTTAAGATGAGGTCATACCAGCTTAGAGCAGGCCCTAAATCCAATGACTAGTATCCTTATCAGAAGAAGAGAGGATACACAGAAACACAGAGAAGAAGGCCATGTGAAGATGAAGGCAGAGATTGGAGTGATGCAGCTACAATCCAAGGAACACCAAGGATTCCTGGGAGCCACCAGAAGCTAGGAAGAGGCAAGGAGAGAGTCTACTCTAGAGCCTTCAGAGGGAGCATGTCCCTGCTGATACCTTGATTTGGGATTTCTAGCCTCCAGAGCTGTGAGACAATATATTTCTCCTGTTTTAAGCCAACCAGTGTGTGGTGATTTGTTACAGCAGCTCTAGGAAACTAATACAGAGGCCTCTCTCAGTTCCTTACCATTTGGATCTCCGCACAGGGCTACCTCATGACATGGCAGTTGGCTTCCCCAAGTGCGTAGTCCAAATGAGAAAGAGCATGTGAGAAAATACCCAATATGAGAACTGCAGCCCTTTATAACCTTATCTCAGAAGTGACATCCCATCACTGTTGCTATTCACACATTTAGTCCAGCCCACCCTTAAGGGGAGAGAATTATACAAGGTTGTGAATATCAGGAGGCAGGGATCATTTAGAGTCATCTTAGAGGCTGCCTAACATTGTGTTAGGCCCTGAGATGCTTTCCAGACTTTCATGGCCTGGTGGAAAAGGTGAGCATATATTGGGTTGGCCAAAAAGTTTTTTTGGGTCTTCTGTAAGATGTTATAGAAAAACCTGAACAAACTTTTTGGCCAACCCAATATATAGACATGCCATTCTATGTGTTAGGTGTAGCAAGGCAGTTAATGCAAGTCTTTGGAATTGGACAGTGCTGGGTTTGAGGCTTGACTCCATCACTTACTGAACCCTCAGGACAAGCCACTAAACCTCTCTGAGCCTTACACTTCTCATCTGTATAAGTGGGAAATAATATTATCTATCTCTTTAGCATAGATATAAGCATGCAAAATTACCTAGTATGGTATCAGACATACAGTAGTTGCTCAATTAAGAATAGTAGTGGTAGTTGTTGTTAGGATTACTTTAGGTGTTCTAACAGTGCTAAGTAACCAATAAGAAAAGATAGTCACTGTTAATGAGATGACATATTTAACAAATATAACATCTTTGTTAATAGTGTCTGAAACCAGTTAAGATATCCTGGTTTCAGATAATCCTTAAGGTGCTTTTTCATCCATGGAATTTTAGGCACCAGAGAAGGACTTTTTTTTTCCACTCTTTTTTTTTGTGTGTGTGTGTGGTTTTTGTGGTTTTTGTGGTATGCGGGCCTCTCACTGTTGTGGCCTCTCCCGTTGCGGGGCACAGGCTCCGGACGCGCAGGCTCAGCGGCCATGGCTCACGGGCCCAGCCGCTCCGCGGCATGTGGGATCTTCCCGGACCGGGGCACGAACCCGTGTCCCCTGCATCGTCAGGCGGATTCTCAACCACTGCGCCACCAGGGAAGCCCTTTTTTCACTCTTAAGATAACAAAAGATAAGAGAATTGAAGAGTTTGGGGAAATATGTTGGTGTGGAGGGCAGAAATATCTGTAATCTCATTAGTCTGATACAACTGTTGCTCGGTTTATTTCTAAAAGAGTTTTATTTCTCATGTCTTTCTCTTTGTTTTTCATTTTCCAGGTCAGAAGGCCAATCCAACATTTTACATAACCACGTTACTCATCATTCCGATCATCGTTGCAGCTGCAATCATAGTCCTTCTGCTGTACCTGAAGAGGTAAGGCAGCTGCCCAGGCAGGCTTGACAGTTTCTGCTACCCTGGTGCTATGGTTATTCTTCTTTCTGGGTGTGTTTGATGTTTCCCCAGTGTGTTGGAAGCATTTTGGCTATACCTGGCTTTTTGGTAGAATGGCATGGCAAAGAAATATTATTGTGCCCATTTTCTGGTGAGAAAAGTGTTGGATCCCAGGGCTCTGCTCAGGCAGTGCTCTCTTTGTATATTTTTAGAATTGTTGATAAGACCTATGCTCACTCTACTCTTTCAAATGCCTGATTTGTCAACAGTTGGTTGTTAGCTCATAAGTTTTAGAAATGGAGACCATTACCAATTAAATGACTTGTCTGGTGTGAATGCAAAACAGGTTGCTACTTAATGCTATAGGAAAGAGAACTTCAAGTTGTCTCTAAGTTACAGCACTTATTCCTTGAGAATGTTTTACTTTCTCGATTGCATCATAGGGACTAGTCTGGTGCTATTATTTGCTCTTTCAGTAAATACCTAAAGTTGGAATAAGGTTATTAAGCTGGTTCTAGAATCAACATTTTATCATTATTTCAGTATTCTTTAAACATACACTTGTTGAGTGCCTATTTATGTGCCAGGCTCTGTTGTTATTGCTAGGGTTGTGGCAATGAATAGAACAAAGTCCCTATCTATGGTTTTACGTAGTGAGTAGTAAAGTTGTGGAGTTGGGCTGGGGAGAAAGGCTAGGAAGTGATATGAGGCTCATCTTACATAGGATGCCAGGGAAGGCCTCTCTGAGAAAGTGACATTTGAGGACAGAATTAAAGGAGCAAACCAGTCAGATAGTCAAAGAAAGAGTATTCTAGGCCAAAGGAACAGCAAGTGCAAAGGTCCTGAGGCTGGAATGAACTCTGTGTGTCTTGTTAGAGGAGAACATGCAAGGGGGAGAACAACAGGAGATGAGGCTGGAGAGGCTGGCAGGGCCAGATCATGTAGGCTATGGCAAGGAAGTGAAATGTTATCCTAAGCACGATGGGGAAACATGAGAGAGTTTTAATCAGTGGAGGGATGTGATTGGATTTACTGTCATAAAAGATCATTGTATTGCTGAGTGAAGACTTGACTTAGACAAGAGTGGAGGCCGGTAGACTAGTGAGGAGGTAGTAAGAGGTAGTCTGATGTGGAATATATTTTGAAGATGGAATTAATAGTGCTTGCTGATGGCTGCTTGTCTTCGAAGGTATGAGGGAAATTGAGGATTCAAGGATAACTCTTAGATTTTTTGGCTTCAGCAACTGAGTGAATGCTAGAGCCGTTTACTAAGATGGAGAAGATTGGGAGGAGAGCTGGCTTTAGGAAAAGGTGAGGACTTCAGTTTTGAACATGAGAAGTTTGAGATACCTATTAGATATCTAAGTAGAGATGCTAAATAGGTACTTGTATACGTGAATCTGGAGTTTAAAGGAGAGGTTTGGGCTGGAGATAGAATTTTGGGAGTCCTTGGCATGTAAATGGATTTAAAGCCCTAAGACTGGAAGAGAGCACCGATAAAGTGAGGGAGATAAAGAGGACAAAAGAGAATGCTGGGACACATCAACAGTTAGAGAGAGACCTAGGAGATGAGGTAGGTCCACCAAAGGGTACTACTATCAGATGCAGAAACAGAGAGTCCAGACAAAACTTTAATTCTAAAAGATACGTGCACCCCTACGTTCATAGCAGCACTATTCACAATAGCCAAGACATGGAAACAACCTAAACGTCCATTGACAGATGAATGGATAAAGAAGATGTGGTACATATATACAATGGAATACTACTCAACCATAAAAAAGAATGAAATAATGCCATTTGCAGCAACACGGATGCAACTAGAGATTATCATACTAAGTGAAGTAAGTCAGAGAGAGAAAGACAAATACCATATGATATCACTTATAAGTGGAATCTAAAACGTGACCCAAAGGAACATATCAATGAAACAGAAACAGAATCACAGACATAGAGAATAGACTGGGGTGGTTGCCAAGGAGGAGGGGGGTGGGGGAGGGATGGAGTGGGAGGTTGGGATTAGCCGATGCAAGCTAGTATATATAAAATGGCTAGACAACAAGGTCCTACGGTATAGCACAGGGGAACTATATTCAATATCCTGTGAAAAACCATAATGGAAGAGAATGTGAAAAAGAATGTATATATATGTATAACTGAGTCACTGCTGTACAGAAGTAATTAACACAACATTGTAAATCAACTATACTTCAATTAAAATTTTTTTTTAATTTTAATAAAAACAGAGAGGAGACAAGTAAGAAAAAGGAAGAAAAATTAAAGAGAATGCCCTCTGTTCTCGGAAGATTATTTTTTTCAAAATTATAAACAGCAAGCTCCCATCTGATCTGTGATAAGTAAAGCACCATTATTATTTAAATGATAGAGAATAACACACACAGAGCCACACACACAATTATAACTATGTGAGATGACGGATGTGTTAATTAGCTTGATTGTGATGATCATTTTACAGTGTACACATATATTAAAATGTCACTTTGTTCACCTCAAATTTATACAATTTTTGTTTGTCAAGTATATCTCAATAAAGCTGGAAAAAAATTTTTTCATTGAAAGGGTATAAGTAGTCTGCTACCAATGGGCCCTCTGCTTTATCCACACTTGTTACTTTTAGGAGATCGATTTCTCAGCTTGTCTTAGAAATTTTTTCACAATTACATTATCACTAAAGATGACTTGTATACCATGTCTTTTGTCCAATACTTCTTTTAATATGGCTGTATTGAAGTGGGACATGTCTATGGAATGGAAGGTTTGATCAAAAATGTCTCTATTTTCTTAAAGGCTCAAGATTATTATATTCCCTCCAATTCCTGATCCTGGCAAGATTTTTAAAGAAATGTTTGGAGACCAGAATGATGATACCCTGGTAAGCACTGACTCTGTGAAGTTTGAAATTGATGGTTTTTGGGGGGGAGGCTATGGGATTCTAAAAAAATTGGTAAAACATAACATAAAATTTACCATTGTAACCAGTTTTAAGTATACAGTTCAATGGCATTAAGTACATTTACAGTGTTGTGCAACCATCTTCACTATTTCTAGAACTTTTTCATAATCCCAAACAGAAACTGTACCCATTAAGCAATAACTCTCCATTCCCCTCAACCCCTGGTAACCTCTATTGTGCTTTCTGTCTCTCTGAATTTGCCTAATCTGGGTACCTCATATAAATGGAATCCTATAATATTTGTCCTTTTGTGGCTAGCTTCTTTCACTTAGCATAACATTTTCAAGGTTCATCCATGTTGTAGCATGTGTCAGAATTTCATTTCAAAATTGGTTATTTTAAACTACATTTTATCTAAAAGATTAAAGAAGAGCGGATTTAAAATGTTGTATCTCAAGCCAAGCATACCATTTAAGAAGTTCCCAGAATACTTTGCCTGTCTTGTATCACGGGGCTTCATTCTCTCTCTGGGGTAGGGAACATATTTGATCTAAACCTGCAGGGGGAGGAGCCTCCTTTATGAAACTAAGCGAATAGGCAGGTCTTCTGACTGGAGTAATTTTTAAAACTTGATTTAGGGAAATATGAAGATAAGGCAAACGATTAAAATAGATTGTTTTCATGCTATTGCCTGGAAAGCTGGCCTCCGAAGACATGGAGCTAGGGCAAACCCCCCCGAACTGTTAGAGTTAGTAGGCTGCAGACTCTCACACTAGAATTTGTGGCTGGAAAAGCTAAGACCTTATGGGAACAAAAGAGTCTGAGGCTCCTCTGATAAATACATTCACCCAAATAAAATAATAAAGACACTAAATGAAATAAATATCAATATTATTGTATATATCTTAAATTAGTAATTTCAGGCATAGGGCAGTTAATTCAGGGAAATAGTACAGCATAGTAGATAATAGCCTGCGCTCTGGAGTCAGATTGTCTGGATTCAAATCTCTGCTGTGTCATTTACCATCTATTTGACCTTAGGTAACTTCCTTAACCTTCCTGTGCCTCAGTTTTCCCCCTTGTAAAAAGTGGAGGTAATGATAGCACCTGCCTTATAGTGTTGTTATGTGGATTAAATTAATTTAATACATAGAAACCACTTAGTGTGTCTGGCACATTATAGGTGCTTAGTAAATGTTAGTGCTTAGTATTACTATTGATAATACTTTCCATTTATCTTTAACGCCCAAACAATTCTTGTAATAACGGGTGACATACAGTGGCTAGGGAAGGAAGGCAGGGAGGCTCCCATGCTGTCAGAGGAAGAGTCATCTGGATCAGTTTTGCACCAAGTCATGGGCCTGGGCAGTGGGTAACTGTGCCAGATAGGGCACCCCTAGCCAGGGAGGTCCAGAAGTCAGGTACCTGATGAAGGGCTGGTGTACTGTAACTGAGGTGACGGTGTTTCTTCAGCTTTGAGTCACAGTCAACTGCAATGCTTGTAGGAATATAGAATCCTGAGCCCTACCTTCAGAAGTTCGGATTTACCGGCTCTGGGATGGGTCCCAGGAATCTGCATATTTAAAAGAAGCCCAAAGATGATTCCTGTCCTGGCAAGATCATTCACGGAGCGCACTTTGAAAATCACTGTCATAGATATTTTCCTTAGGGATCACCTATGTGTCTTCATTTTGCCAGCTACTGAGACAGATGCTGGAGGTTGAGAATTGTGCAAGTATTCTAACAACTCCTCTAACCAGTGATTGGAAGTCTACCATGCGTACACAGTGTATTAAATGCTCCATCTTCATAACCACCCTGTGGTGTAGGTGCTGTTAGTACCCTTTCACAGATGAGGAAATGGAGCCTCAGTGAGGTTAAATAACTTTACTGCAGCCACACAGCTAGTCGATAATAAGGTGAGATTTGACCCAGGACTGTCTGATTCTAGACTTTTTCTTTCCACTATGCTGCATTGCCTTTTGTAAGATAGAATGTTTGTCCTCAAGAACCTCACTACCTCCTTAGAGTTCCGTATGATAGAAGTACCAGGTTGGGATAGGGGAGTTCCAAGAAACAGATTTGGAGTCATGTTATGGCTGACCTTATATGAGAAGGTATTAGGAATATCATTCTTTGTTTTTTTAACTTTTTATTTTATACTGGTGTATAGTTGATTAGCAACGTTGTGTTAGTTTCAGTTGTACAACAAAGTGATTCAGTTATACATATATCTATTCTTTTTCAAATTCTTTTCCCATTTAGGTGTTTACATAATATTGAGCAGAGTTCCCTGTGCTATACAGTAGGTCCTTGTTGGTTATCCATTTTAAATATAGCCGTGTGCACATGTCAATCCCCAACCCCCTAACTATCCCTCTCCCCCACTTCCCCCTGGTAACCATAAGTTTCTTCTCTAAGTCTGTGAGTCTGTTTCTGTTTTGTAAATAAGTTCATTTGTATCAGTTTTTTAAGATTCTGCATATAAGCGATATCATACGATATTTGTTGACTTACTTCACTCAGTATGACGATCTCTCGGTCCATCCACGTTGCTGCAAATGGCATTCTTTCCTTCTTTTTAATGGCTGAGTAATATTCCATTGTATATATGTACCACATCTTCTTTATCCATTCCTCTGTCGATGGACATTTAGGTTGCTTCCATGTCTTGGCTATTGTATACAGTGCTGCAGTGAACATTGGGGTACCCTTTCATACCATGTTTTTCTCCAGATATATGCCCAGGAGTAGGATGGCAGGATCATATGATAGCTCTATTTTTAGTTTTTTTAGGGAACCTCCATACTGTTCTCCATAGTGGCTGCACCAATTTACATTCCCACCAACAGTGTAGGAGGGTTCCCTTCTCTCCACACCCATCATTCTGACAACAACCTGGAGGGAATGGATTAGAGAGGGGAGGCACTAGCACAGTAGCAAACTGGGAACCTAGTCCTGAATTTGTCCCACAGATGTTTTGTTTGGCCAGCGTGGTGTATTTAAAATTTTTCAATTTAGGATCTTAAGCAGGGCATGCACTCTACCAGTTCATCTCAGGCCCTACCATTCCTAATTCCCACTGTGGTTTCACATGTTGACCTAACATGCCAGACCCCTGAAAAGCATTAGAGTTTGCTACCCCTTTTAGCAGAATGAAGACAGTCAAAGTGCCATGACACAAATGTCCAATATCTGTGAAAACATGTTTGGACTCACTGATATATACAAGACATACAACCAAAGCATTGATGAGATATAAATTTCCAGCTTAATAAATTTCTAAAAAGTGATAATATCCAGTGTTAACAAGTGGGTGGGGAACTGGCACTTTTCATGCAACGCTGGTGGGCCTGTAAAATGCTGTGTGTTCTTTCTGGAGGGCAACTTGGTAAAATGTAGCAAGAATCTTTGATCTTGTAATTATTTCTTTAGGAATCTCTTTTAGGGAAATAATCCAACAATGGTACAAGGATGGTCAATGCAGCATTTGTTTCTAAAATGAAAAATTAGAAACTAAGGAAGCATCAACAATCAAGAATAAGTTTTTTGAAAAGTTAGGTTTTCAGAGCATTTAATGTCCTAGCAAAATACTCACGGTGTAAGTGTAAGAAACATATCATAAATGTGTAGTGTATTACAATCCTAATTTTTATAAAAAACGCATCAATATATACATAGAACAATGAGTGGAAGGAAATGGGTCAAAATAATCATCTCTGGGCCGGAAGATTGTGGATAATTGATATTATTCTCCCTCTGCCTTTCTGAAATTTCCAAATTGCCTGTAATGAGCATGTATTACTTTTATAATAAAAAGAAACGCTGTACAAGTCATTAAGGGAAAAGAGAATATTGTGGTCATCCAGGTCTGTGAGATAATAGGGATTTGAACTTAGGTGGTAGCAGAGGAGATTGATGCAAGAGATGTTATTAAAGGAAACTCATTACGACTTGGTGACTCTGTGTGGGTGATGAAAGGTGGCGAGAGTAAAAAATAATTTCAAGGTTTCAAGCCTGGGTGATAGAGTGAATGATGGTAACATCGACAGTAAAATCAGATCAATTATCTTTCTCAGATATGGGAAAATTGATTTTTTTCAATGCTGTCTAGAGGATAATATGTTGTCCTGATGAGTCAGATAATTCTATAATTTAGTGAGGTGGATACACTGACAAGATGGACCACTAAAAGCATAAGATGTTTTTGTTTGCGGTGGTTGCAGACCATTAAATAAAATCAGTGTTTGAAACTAAAAGTATAATAAAAATGCCAGACAAGGGAAAGGGTAATAGAACAAATTTCCATGTTTGCTTTTTAACCAAATGAATAATCTACTTTCTCTACATGGCAGCAGTTCTCGAAAATTGAACTGCATATGCAGCAGAAAGACTGTCCTTTTACTTCTAGAATCATCGAATTAGGGAATGAACAATTATGGAGTGAACATTGCCCTAGAAGTCATCTAATGAGGTGTATGTTTACATGTTTAGTTGTCTTTAACTATAAATTTTCAAAACTCTAGACTCTAGTCCAATTCCTCACTTTAAAGATGGGGACATTGGGGACCATGGAGAAATTTCTCAAAGACTATCACATAGAGGGAGAATTGCAGAACCTGAAGTAGAAGCCATTGTAGGCCAAATTTACCAACTTCTAATCCCAAGAAATAATTCATGCCCTTTCTAAACAATTTCTTCTTCCACGCTGCACCATCAGTACTGGTTGTTAAAAAAAAAAAAAAAAAAAACTTAATTAGGGCTTCCCTGGTGGCGCAGTGGTTGAGAGTCCGCCTGCCGATGCAGGGGACATGGGTTCGTGCCCCGGTCCGGGAGGATCCCACGTGCCGCGGAGCGGCTGGGCCCGTGAGCCGTGGCTGCTGCGCCTGCGCGTCCGGAGCCTGTGCTCCGCAATGGGAGAGGCCACAACAGGGAGAGGCCCGCGTACCGCAAAATCAAACAAACAAACAAAACACCGAACTTATTTAGGTGTGGCCACCAATAAATTAAATCTTCTGTATCACTTTCCTTAAGGTTTCCACTGTTTTGACAATGTTTTGTTCATCACTGTAGTAACATTTTGGCCAGCAGCATTTTTTTCCTGTTGCTTTGCTGTTTGCCTTTTCTGTGTGACTAATTGGGCTGCTGGCCATATTTGGGGGGTAGGGGGGCTTTGCGGAGGGAATTGCTTCTCTTCTGCATCTGCATTTCTTTTTCATCCATAAATTATCTATTCTTCCTCCGCTTCTTGGAAATCAATTACATTTTCAGTACTGTGCCAGTTTTGAATTTCTGATTGGAAAGCAGCTTTTTAACTTGGAATTGACTTCCAAATACTGCTGAATTTTTTTTTTAACTTAAGTGTGTATCTTTAAAAGCTAAGATCGCTTTCCTACATAGCCAAAATAGCATGGCCGCACTTTAAAAATTATTAATTCCTTAATGTCATCTAATACTCAGTCCATATTTAAATATTTCCAGCTGTCCCAATTGTCAGGAGACAGATAATATCCAGTTGTCCCACCATTAGTGAGATGGACCACTGTATTTAAGGTGATAATAGCATGTCCCCTCCTGCCATCTACACATTTCCTCCCCTTGCCACCTGAAGATAATCTGTGTGGTGTTAATGTTAGCGCCCTGTCGACTCTTCAGCTGATGCTTTTTATCGGCCAATTAGTATCCTTGCTTGAATCAATAATCTCATTAGGGGTTGTGAACCGATGATGATTTTTCTCATCTATCATTTAATCTACATTTATAAGCTAACACTTTGCTACAAAGCGCTGCTTTCAGTCCTCAACTAGGCTTCTTAGTTGTTCTGAAATTCGGTTTCTGCTAGAAAAGCAGGAAACATGTTTAATTCTTTCAGCAAGTTCTTTTTAAGCTGCAGTGATTTTTAAGGCGTGGGGATCTACAGTTCATATTGTACAACTTTCTATTGTGTCTGTTGCTCTGAAGAAGATGGGGGCACATAATCAGCTGACTTGTACACACGAGGCCAGTGTTTTGCGTGGTGCTTAGGTGCATGAAACCCACTTCACCTCTGTTGGCAATTCACTGTGGGAAATAACCAAATCTTGAAGGTACTCTTAAATTGAAACTTGATGTTCCACTATTCTATAACTTTTGTTTCTTTCTTTAAAAAAATTATATATACGTACATATATTTTTCTAGGATGACTAACAACTAAAAGCCAGTTGTGTTCACCACCCAAACACTGATTTTTTTTTTTCATCTAGGATGTTTTTCATCTTTGGCCATTATTCTGTTGTTGATTACCTTGTTTAAAAAATCGGCAGGGTAAGAATTGAATTATGGACTGTAATTTTGTGGATTTTTTTTCTACAAGTAATTTTAAAATTAGACTGACATATAATTCACAAAATTGAATAATAGGTCAGAGCCTTTGCTTTTGTCCCTTTTACCTTACATAGACATATTCATAGAAGCAGTGCTCAGGCAAAGGCCCTGATGCTGATGATGGGTGAAAATGAGAGTAATCAAAGTTTCAGGAATGAAAAAAGGCAATTAAAAAATTAATGTTTTCTTAGAAGCCATTTCTGCTGCAATGTTCTGATTGCTTTTTTCCTGTCCAGCACAGTTAAGCATTGGGTCTAATGAGCAGAAACCAATGAAAAGGTAGCATTCAGGGTGAATTTTTTAAATTAAAATAATTTTTCTTTTAAAAGAAATATGTTTATTATGGAGAAATGAGAAATACAGGTAACCGAAAGAGAAAAATTAATCTTGTCATCCAGCTATAATCATCTTTAAGGTTATGAGAACAACGTAGAGAAATGGAAATACAGTCGTCCCAAATGGGATTGGCTTCAGGACTCCCTCGGGTACTCAAATTCACGGATGTTCAAGTCCCTTATATAAAATGGTGTCGTATTTGCACATAACCGATGCACATCCTCCGGAGGGCTGACTGCACTTTTACTGGTAAATGGAATAATAGTAACAGCAACAATAATAACAGGTCATACTTATTGAACTTTTGCTATGTGTTAGACACTTTTCTAAGCACTTCCTTCATTCATTTGTCCCCATCCTGCAACAGGGATTATCTCCACTATACAGATGAAGACAGTGAAGCACCAGAGGGATTATATGTAACTTGTTTGAGGCTACACTGCTGCTACCTTGCAGAGCTAGTATCTAAATCTAACTAACAAGAGTTAGAGCTGGGATCTGAGCCCAGGCTTCCTGATCCTCCAGTCCACACTTTTAACAACTTATATCATATGTTTTCATAAAATGCCCTTATTTATCTTTATTTGAATTTAACGGATGAAAAGGAAACAGGTGGAACTGAAGAAATTTCTGAACTTCTGACAAACTATAAAATAATTTTTAACGATTATTAAAGACAGCAGTTTTTCCATATGTTCTTCCCATTCTCTCCACATTCTTAAAGTTGTCCAGGATCTACATTTCCAGTGCATAAGGCCATTATATACTATATCGTCTCCCTATAGCCCTCTTTAGTCTTAATTCTGTATGGTATGTATTTGATGCTAACCCCCGATCTTTATGTTGATGTCCCTCCAGTCATTTTGGTTTTTTGAAACTCCAAAAGTTTTCTCAGGAAGGATTCATGGGACCAACATTTCCTGGATTATTTACATATTGATGGAGTTTTCCTGCATTAATAATTGAAATTCATTTTAGCTAGATATAAAATCCATGGCTTACATGTTCTTGCCTTGGGTATCTTAAATATGTCATCCATTTTCTTCTGGCATAAAGTGTTGTCAAGGTCTGCTGACAATATAATACTCTTTCTGTATTAAAACACTTGGTCTTTTTTTGCCTGGTTGTCAAAAGATTTTTTCCCTCGAAGTCCAATAGTTTTACTAGAATATGTCTTGGTATTAGTCATTCTGGGTTAATTTTCCAAGGTATATAGTGTGCCTTTTCAGTATGTAGTTTCAAATCTTTTTAAAAACTTTCAGTGAAAATGTCTTCACTTATAGACTTTGTTATTCTGTTCCCTTATTTTCCTTGCCTGCCTTCTGTATTTGTCACATCCTTTCGAATAATTTTCATCTATCTTTATTTCTTTTCGATTTAAAAAAAATCCTCCTTTTCATCTTTTGTTTCTCTTAAGGTATTATCTGTTGTGTTTATTTGCCCCTGTGTTTCCTCTAGCTAGTCTTCATTTCTGAAATGATCATTTTCTTTTACTTCTAATTGTTTCTTGGGTTTTACCATGTCATTTCTGAATTGTTCTTATTCTGAATTTTTATATTCTTCGATATCATGCACAGTTTTTCATATCACATAACTTTTTCTTAATATACTTTTGCTAGTTTTGAAATATTAGATTATAATTTTCATCTGTGTATATTTTGTGGACATTTTTCTGGCATCTTTTAATTCCATAAGAATATTATTCTGTCGCTTATTTTTACATGAAATTAGTTTCCCTAAAGTTTTAGAAGGAGACTTGATTTAGGATAGTTTTTTTTTTTTCTCTAATTTCATGGCTATAGAGTTCCATCTGCTATTATTTTTGACAATTTTTCAAAACTATAGTGAATTCCTTTCTGAAATCTGGCTCTGCCTGTTCACCTTGTCTACTTTTATCTGGACTTTATAGTTTGTGTCTCTTGTCTGTGTCCTAGCCAGTGTGGAGTCTGTTCCTATCAGTTTCTCTTCAGAGTGGAACTTTGCCCAGGAAGGGAGCTTTGGATGGTTTTGAGAGTTCAGAGGGCTCAGGAGGCTCTCAGGCTGCTCTGTGGACTCCTTGCATTTGGTCACTCTTCTGGCAGTGCAAACCCCTGCCAGACTCACTTATTTTTCATAAATTAGCTTGTTGAAGTTTGAGTGAGTTGTTTTCGAATTCTCAGATCTATCAGATGCCCTGCTGATTCCCTCTCCATACTCTCCCATAGCTAATACCATTTTGCTCATATTTCAGGGTTCATGGGGGCATCACTTTCATCTGGTCTTGTTGCAGATTGTGGCCATGGATTTTGGCTTTGCTTTCCTACTTACCCTACTTACCTTTCCTACTTGTGGTTTTTATAGTGGCATTTAGGGAAATGCAAAAACTATGCTGCCTTCCTCATAGGATTTCTCTGTAAACTACAGACCATGGGCCAACTCCTGCCTGCCAGTTGTCTGTGTACAGGCTGCAAGCTGCGAATGGTGTTTACACTTTTAAGCAGTTGAAAAAATATAAAGGAGAAAATAATATGAAATTCAAATTTCAGTGTCCATAAATAAAGTTTTGTTGGAACACAGCCATGCCTCTTCATTTATATGTTGTCTATGGCTGCTTTCATGCTACAACAGCAGAGACTATATGGCCCTCAAAGCTGAAAAGGTTTATTAGCTGGCCATCTACAGAAAAAGTTTGCCAACACTGGTCCTATAATATACTTTTTCTTTTTTTAAACATAAATTTATTTATTTATTTATTTATTTGGGGCTGTGTTAGGTCTTCGTTGCTGCACGCAGGCTTTCTCTAGTTGCGGTGGGCGAGGGCTACTCTTCGTTGCAGTGCACGGGCTTCTTATTGCCATGGCTTCTCTTGTTGCAGAGCACGGGCTCTAGGCACGCGGGCTTCAGTAGTTGTGGCACGTGGTCTCAGTAGTTGTGGCTCGTGGGCTCTAGAGCTCAGGCTCAGTAGTTGTGGTGCATGGGCTTAGTTGCTCTGCGGCATGTGGGATCTTCCCGGACCACGGCTCGAACCCGTGTCCCCTGCATTGGCTGGCAGATTCTTAACCACTGCGCCACCAGGGAAGCCCTATACTTTTTAATGGCTAAATAGTATCATACTGTGTGAATATATCATGGTGTACTTAACCAGTTCCCTATCATTGGTCATTTAGATGAATTCTAAATTTCATTATTATAGGCATCATTTCACAGCTAATATTAGCATATATATTTCATTACTTTCTTGGGATAAATTGTTACAAGTAAGATTGCTGGATCAAAGGAGCTTATATACATTTTAAACTTTTTGATTGTTGTTGACAAATTGTCATCCAGAAAGGATAAACAGGTTAAATATCTATTAAGGATACTGCTTAAATAAATTATGGTGCAGTCATGCAATGAAATATTATACAGAGGTCAAAGGAAATGAGGTAGATCTATTTTACTGATGTATAAAAACATATACTCTGTGCTGTCAAATTAAACACTCTGGTTACATATCTAGGGTATGATTCCTTCATATTAAGGAAATGGTGGCATTAGAATGCACACACTTAAATTTTTCACAGGAAGCACTGATTACAACTAGGTTGTACTGACTTACGTACCAACCAGTAGTGTGTCTCAGTGGTTGTTTGGCCATGTTTTTGCCCACATGAATATATCTAATTAAAAATAAAATTCTTCCCAGTGTGTTAGATGAGAAAAGGGCATCTTGTTTTATTTTATTTTTATTTTTTAAACATCTTTATTGGAGTATAATTGCTTTACAATGGTGTGTTCGTTTCTGCTTTATAACAAAGTGAATCAGCTATAAGTGTACATATATCCCCATATCCCCTCCCTCTTGCATCTTCCTCCCACCCTCCCTATCCCACCCCTCTAGGTGGTCACAAAGCACCGAGCTGATCTCCCTGTGCTATGCGGCTGCTTCCCACTAGCTAGCTATTTTACATTTGGTAGTATATATAAGTCCAGGGCCTCTTGTTTTAAATTTACATATCAAGTTTTGTATTTTTTCACGTGTTCATTGGCTTGAATTAATTCTTTCGTGAAATTGTCCATTTTTTGCCCTGCAATATTCGTCTTTTCCCTGGTGGTTTGTAAAGCTCTTTACACATCAGTTAGTAATCCTTTGGTTTGTCGTCGTTGTTTGTCTTTGCATTGTATTTAGGGTGATTAATGATGTACAAGAATTTTTTTATGCAGTCAGATCTTCCTTTATTTTTTACGTGTAGAAAGCCCTTTCCTACTGCAGATTTACATAATTGTTCCTTAATACATTTTTCCAGGACTTAAGTTGATTTTATTTTTCACATACAGGTCTTTAACATAGGGGGTTTATCCATGTAGGCTGTGAGGTCGGGTTTAACTTTGGTTTTCAAATGTTTAGCCAGTTGTCTTAGTGCCATTTACTGAATAAGCCATTATTTTAAGGTTACATAATTTTTTGCAGATTGTTTTTTATGAGAAGTGTGTGCATTTCACATTTTAAAAAAATTAACTTTGTGGATTTGATTCACATACCATAAATTGTACTCTTGACAAGAGTACAGTTAGAAGAGTTTTAGCAAATGTATGTCATTTTGTAACCACCACTCCAATCAAGATACAGAAAATTTCCATCATCACCCCCTCAAAAGTCCCCTCATGCCCTTTTGCAGTACACCCCGTTCCCTGGTCCTGTACCCTTGCAACCACGGATCTCTTTTCTGTCCCTAGAGTTCTGCCTTTTCCAGAATATCATACAAATGGAATCATGCAATACATAGATTTTTGAGTCTAGCTTCTTTCACTTAGCGTAATGCATTTAAGACACACCCACGTTGTTGCATGTCATTGCTTTTTCTTACGTAGCAGCATTCCATGATATGGCTGTAGCACAGTTTACTTAACCATTCACTTGTTCAAGGATATCACAACTATTCCCCGTTTTTGGCTTTTATGAATAAAGCTGCTATAAACATTCATGTCGAGGTCTTTGTGTGGACATGTTTTCATTTATCTTGGGTCAGTACCTGCGAGTGAGATTTCTGGGTCATGCAGTAAGTATATATTTTGTTTTATAAGAAACTGTCAGGCTGTTTTCCATGGTGGCTGTGCTATTTTACATTTTTACCAATAATGTGTGAGCAATCCAGTTACTCTGCATCCTTATCAGCACTTGGAATTGTCAGTGTTTTTTTATCTTAGCCATTCTACTAGGAGTATCAGGGTTAAATAATTATTTAGAGTAATTTGGATATTAAAAAAATTAATTTTATTAATTAATTTATTTGTTGCGTTGGGTCTTTGTTGCTGCGCGCGGGCTTTCTCGAGTTGCAGTGAGCGGGGGCTACTCTTCGTTGCGGTGCGTGGGCTTCTCATTGCGGTGGCTTCTCTTGTTGCGGAGCACGGGCTCTAGGTGTGCAGGCTTCAGTGATCGTGGCTCGTGGGCTCTATAGAGCACAGGCTGAGTAGAGTTTGGATATTTTAAACAGTGTTTTCCAACTTATCTCTCCATTACGTTCTCTAAGACTGGATGCTCCTGACCTGCTGAGTCCATCTCCAGTTGCACAACCTGAGGCAGCTGAATCATCATTGTTGCTTGTTTCTATTTTTCCTTCTTTCTATTTCCTTTTCTAGGCTTATAGAACCAGAAAACAACAGAGCAGTAATGGAGCTTAGAAATAATCTAGTGCAGGGATTGGCAAACTTTTTCTATAAAGAGCCAGATATTAAATATTTTTGGTTTCACAAGCCTTTTGGTCTGTTACAGCAACTCAACTCTGCTGTTGTAGCATGAAAACCGCCGTAGACAGTACAGAAACAAATGGCGATGGCTCTGTTCCAATAAAACTTTATTTACAAAAACAGGCAGCCTGCTGGATTTGGCCCTTAGACCATAGTTTGCAGTCCCCTGGTTTAGTCTGACAACTTTATTTTACAGATGAGGGGACTGAGCTCACATTTCACCCTTTCCTTTGACTTGTAAGGAAGGAAGGCAAGGACCAGGATATTGGCTTTCACCATAAGATACACACTTAAATTGAGTTCAAGATGAGTTTACCTTATATGCATAATTCCCTGTCCAGCAAATGATGTTACATGAAGCTGTTAATGCAGGGTCTTTCAAAACTTTTAACTGCACTAAGACTTTGGGGACATTTTATATATTGCCATTCACCTTGATGCCGTTGTGAGCCTATTACATCTCTGGAGCAGTGGTCAAATTTGAGTGGTAACAAAATAAAGATAGAAACAGTTGAAGCAAGGAAAGCATGCTGCTCTTTTATTCTTCTTCAAAAGACTTCGTTTCCAATTTTGGAGGTGTCCACATTTGCTTATCTTTTGAGATAGCTATTAACTATCATATAACAGTCCCGTGGTGTTTTTCACCTTTAACATTAATTCCTGATTGTTTTGTTTAATTGATTGTTCAAACAGATGAAAATTCTTAGGTCAAAACAAAAAAGACTCCAAACAAAACAAGAAAACGTATACTCAGGGATCCATGCACACAAACCTAAAAATAAGCATTGGCTGCGAGTACTCAGGGAAAGAACACTGTTTAGAAAAGTCATCGTGGGGCTTCCCTGGTGGCGCAGTGGTTGAGAATCCGCCTGCTGATGCAGGGGACACGGGTTCGTGCCCTGGTCCGGGAAGATCCCACATGCCGCGGAGCGGCTGGGCCCGTGAGCCATGGCCGCTGAGCCTGCGCGTCCGGAGCCTGTGCTCCACAACGGGAGAGGCCACAACAGTGAGGCCCGCATACCACAAAAAAAAAAAAAAAAAGTCATCGTGTATGTGTTTTTTCTTCCCTTTCAGCACTGGAAGAAGTACGACATCTATGAGAAGCAAACCAAAGAAGAAACTGACTCTGTCGTGCTGATCGAAAGCCTGAAGAGAGCCTCTCAGTGATGGGGGATAATTTATTTTAACCTTCAATGTGACCTTGTGAAGATTCATTCCATTTTCCATTTGTTATCTGGGAACTTGTTAAATGGAAACCGAAACTACTGGACCATTTAAAAACAGGCAGCTCATAAGAGCCACAGGTCTTTATGTTGAGTCGTGCACCGAAAAACTAAAAATAATAATGGGCCCTTGGGAGAAAAGAGTGGAGTCATTTTCGTTGACTTATAAAAAGCAAGACGTCTTTTGCTAAGGCTTCAAACTAGAGGACAAAAGCAAAAAGTGATGATGGCAGTCGAGTTAATCTTATCAAGAGTTGTGACAACTTCCTGAGGGACCTATGCCTGCTCTGTATTCTTTGTCTCAAATAATACCAACAAATTCTATTTGTAGAACTCATTTTGGGTGCAAATGCTAAAGTCAAATTTGAGTCATAGAGAACGTCTAGCAAACAAAATGGATACAATCTGTTATCTGTTGTTTGGGATCCCACTGAGTAATGGCTATGGTTATTAAAACTCTTTAATAGTCTGGAATCTTCATCCCCTTCAGCAGCATTTCCCTCTGCTTTGAAAGGCCCAGGCATCCTTGTTGGCCGTGAGTGACTACAGAAAAAGCAGAAGCAGCTTCTTTACTGAGATCTTTCAAAGCCATTTCAGGCTTTTAAGGGCAGTAGCGGCGGAGTGACTTTATTGGGTATTAGAGTTTGAGCGACACAGTCTCTAATGATGCGTTGTTGATTCTTCACCTCCGCTACTCAAGTCAGGTATTTACTCTGCGTCCAGACTGTGTTAGGCCTCCAGGTGTGAGGCACCAACTCCCTCAAAGAATTCACAGTCTAGTTGGGGCTCCTCAGTTCTTTCTCCGCCGGTCATTTCCAGACCTTTCAACACCCCACTTCCCACCTCGATTTCCCCTTTTGCATCTCCCTCATTCCCTTCTGTGTAGTTTTTCCCCTCTCATGAGCAATTAGAATATGAATCTGCTCACAGCACCTAGAGGAGCGGGGAGTGATTTGCATCTCAGGAAAAGTGCGAGTAGACTAAGAAACAATGACTAATTCTCACGTATTTTGTAACTTCTGTGTGACTCTGCATTTATTTGAAGCTTTTCAGCATTTGCTGTTTCTGTATGCATTTTATAAACAGAAAACCGGTATTATCTTCACCTAGAACTTTGCTATTTGCTTGAGAAAAAAAGAACAGTTGTGTCTTTCTCTTTTCCCTTACTCCCACAAATGGTTATTAATAGGTTTTGTTTCTTATATTGATAACCAGCCATCTAAGGCTCCAACGTTTGTATTTCTTTTGCATATGTTAAGGCTCCATTCTCACCCGTCCCCACAACGTATTTAAAGTGTGGAAATGAGAAGTCCCCTCCAATGTTTCTCTCCTCGCACACATAGACTCAGATTACTGGTCGAACTTGAGAACTCTGTATCACAAGTTCTCCAAACATTCATCCATTTGTATTAATAAGATAATGCTACTTCCATTTCCTGCTCTTAGGGGAAGGGAGATCAGACATCCCTGCTCTTTTCAGGTTTGGGCACAGTGGAGGAGCACTGTGCCCTGGCTTTCCTGAGGAAATTGGGGTTCGTGGCAATGGCAGATGTCAAGGTGTTTCCTCCCCCTGCTTTTATATTTGAGGTCAGACTGAGGCTGGGAGACGGGCATGGATGTGCTATTCTGTCCTACTCTTCTCTAGAAAGAATATTTGGTTTTCCTGTGTAGGGATGAGATTATTTCCTAGCCAGGTCTTATACTTCTGCGAAACAAAACACCTAAATGCCTCACCCAAAGTCAGTGCGGGGAGGGGATGCCAGTCCTGCAGCCTGGGGGTGGGCTGGGAGCGGGGGTGTTTCCATCTTGCTCTTTTAGTGGTAAACTAGTGGAGGGAAAAGTGGGCAGGGAATTATGGGAGTACCTATGGCTGTTTTATAACTGCTGAAAACTGATCCCCAGGTCTTGAGAGCTTTTGGAGACTTTAACACATCAGTGGAATCCCCACTACCTGTAGGAAACTAGTAGGTTCATGTGCTATTTTATGTCTAACCTTTATGGATTTGTTTTCTCCACATATCTAAGCAAAGCCACTGTAAGGATGGTCCTTCTTATTCTTTCATTCAGATAAGTGTTTTCTTCATCCCGCACTGAAGGGATACGTGAAACAACGTTAACATTTTTGGTAATGCCTTCAAATGGGGATCATTTTGTTTAACTTCTTACAGAAAAGCTTGAGTGAAATAAATATTAATTGTCTTTTTGTATGTCACCCAAATGTTTTCCTTTGTCTTATTTTGGGGAAAGTGTTGTGAGGAGTGGGTGGCAGAAGAAATTGGAGTTAAAAGAATATAAGTTGGGGGCTTCCCCCTGGTGGCGCAGTGGTTGAGAGTCCGCCTGCCGATGCAGGGGACGCGGGTTCGTGCCCCGGTCCGGGAAGATCCCACGTGCCGCGGAGCGGCTGGGCCCGTGAGCCATGGCCGCTGAGCCTGCGCGTCCGGAGCCTGTGCTCCGCAACGGGAGAGGCCACAACAGTGAGAGGCCCGCGTACCGCAAAAAAAAAAAAAAAAAAAAAAAAAAAAAAAAAAAAGAATATAAGTTGGGAAGAAAATTCCAAGACAGCTATTTTATCTGACAGCCATGTATCATAAGCTTCCCTGCTATTCTCGGCATGCCTGTGTTTTCTGATAAAGGCCTGCACTTGGTCTAGTATTAGTACAGCCTCTGCAAACAGTACATAAAGGGACATAAGTATTTGCTAAATCGTGGTTCTGACAATTAAGGGAAACGGAGAACTGGTCCTTTCTAATTTTAAGCTTCAAATAGAGTGCAATGTACTTAAGGAGACTGTCATGGTATATACACGATGAGGGACCTCTAGTTATGAATTAATCACATAAACAGGTTAGATTTGAGACTAAGAAAATCAGTTTTCAATAGCTCCCCTCTTAAGGGATGGTAATGTAGTTTCATGTTTTCTGTAACTACAGCAAAATGGTTTGGATGTCACGGAGGGTTTTTCTCGTTTGTATTAAGTTCTAGGAGTGCGCCTTTAGCCCAACATTTGTTGATTACCCTGCATCTTTCCAGGATCCAAGCCCTAGGGTATGGGTAGGGAGGGGGTGCTGATCTTGGTCAGGTTACTTCTGTAACTATCTAAAATGATCCAAGAAGATTCTGGAACTCCATCTCCAGGTAAGTATACTTCTGTTTTGTTTTGAATAAGAAATCACCTTTTGGTCCTCAACACATCAACACGCTGAGTATTATGGCAGAAAACATTTAACTGAGGACCCTTGAGATTGTATATCTGTATGAGATCTATGGAAAACAAATTCCTGTAGCCACAAACATGTTCACCTTATCTCAGGGCAGAGGAGCCAGAATGACCTGAGACCATTTGCTTTTCAGGGTAATTTACCGTTTTGTCATTTCCAAGAAGTCCTGCTCTTTTATAAGCACAGCTTTGTGCTCATGTGAGCAGCATATCACGCTACTAGAATATTAGTAGTTTTAGAAGAAAGTAAGGGGACAAGAACACTTATTTCAGAGACTCTATTTTCTTTTAAACCCTAATGATTAGATCAAGCAATGAAGTTCTTTGTAAATACCATAGCGAAATCTTGGCATGCTTTTACTTTAAGAGGAGGGGCAGTTTTACTGACATTTGGACGTGCCAGATATTTTTGACATCAATTCCCAAGATGATTTCTTCCTGAAGGTTCTTTGGCCTTTAGCCGTCTTTTCTAATGGTCACACTTTTAGTTTACCATTAGCAACAGGAAAATACTTCACTGCTAGTTTTCAACATTTATTAGGTAGACCATTATATAAAAAAGAGAAAATTAATAGTTATTGAGTAGCTACTGTGTGCCAAGTTACATGTGTTATTTCACTAAATCCCCATATGAGTCCCATGAGATAGGTTGATTATTATCTTCATGTTACAGATGAAGAAACCAAGACGTAAAATGACTTGAGTGTATGCGTGCAAGATCACACAGATCGTGACCGAGAGAACAGGAAAACAAGTCAGCCTGGCTTTAGAGCCTGTATAATATAGCCAGTGATGTACTTATTTGTCCTAAGGAGGCTAAAGAAGAAACATCTTATTTCAAATTATTGCCAAATTTCTTATCAGCCGACAGACTGAGAATTTAAAATATTTAGTTGCAAAGTGAGCTTTATACAGTGTCTTAAGATTCATTCGTGCGTCCATTCCTCTCTGAGCCAGGCAATGCGCTAGGCGCTAGGAATTTAGAAGTGAATAAGATTTGTCTTGGTATCAGGTGTTTAGTCAGGGGGAGGCTACTTTGTACAGGGAAAGAAACCTGGATTAGAATGTAGGAGTTCCGAATGACCTTGGGCAGGTATCTCTTCCTATCTGCATCTGCTTCCCCATCTATAAAATGAAGATGTTAGACAGTGATATATCATCCCATCCAAGGCTCGTAACAGTGGCCTTAAGTCGTAGAGCTCATTTAGAAGTGAGGACCTTTGCTACGTGTGCTAGCAAAAATTAAGATGATGACTTGTTTTACATATCAAGAAAATATGTTTATGGTCACCTCTTATTCTTGCTGTAGGAGGTAGTTAGCTATTAGCAGTAGCTGCCAAAAACAACCGAAGGCGGCCCTTTAATACAACAGTAAGAACAACGGAATTGATACATTGGAAGAGCCCTGTGGTACACCCAAGTCAGAATTGTCACAAGGGCCCAGCCATGGCTGTGCCTAACAAATATTTCTTAACATGCTTTGCAGATCTTAGGTCATTTTGCCTAGAAATGCAAAAATGGACTTGGTGTAATACAGATTGCTTGTATAATGACTACATCGGATGCATTCTCTAAAATCCATTTGAATACAATACTTGCAAATTTGGTCATTGAATTTAACTTTTTGGGTTTCATTTGACCAAATATAAACATGTACATAATTTTAAAAGTCAAAAAGTACCACAGGGCTTGTAAAAAACAGTCCCCTGCCCCGCCCCTCCTTACCCCGGATTCCTCCTCCCAGAAGAGATCCTCACAGCCTTATCCCTGGAACCTGTGAAAATGTTACTTTACGTGGCAAAAAGGACTTCGCAAATGTGATTAGGATGACAGAATTTAAAGTGGGGGGGATTATCCTGGATTATGTGGGTGGGTCGGATCTAATCATTTGAGCCCCTAAAAGCAGAGAAATTTCTCTGGCTGGAAACAGAAGAGGAGGAGAGATTCAAAACACAGAAAGGACCCAAAGTGCTGTTGCCGGCTTGAGGATGGAAGAGGCCATGTGGAAATTGTCAGAGGGAACCGCGTCCTGTCTGTAACCTGAATGAGCCTGAAAACAGACTCTCTCCCAGCGCCTCCAGATAGGAGCCCAGGCTGGCCGGCCTGTCATGACTTCAGCCTTGTGGGACCCTGAACAGAGAATTCAGTCATGCTGGGCTG
This sequence comes from Kogia breviceps, assembly GCF_026419965.1. NCBI lineage: Eukaryota > Metazoa > Chordata > Mammalia > Artiodactyla > Physeteridae > Kogia > Kogia breviceps. The sequence continues at coordinate 28,726,017 of NC_081330.1, read as the reverse complement.
CACTTCTGACCTGCAGAAGTATGAGCTAATACATTTGTGTTGTTTAAAACTGCTTTTAACATTTTTAGCTGTTTCTTTTGACATATAACTCTTTGGAATAATACCCTAATAATGCTATTTCTTATTTTTATTTAGGTTTAGAAATTATCTATTTCTAAATTTCTGCTATGGAAGAGAGGAACTAGCTTTCATATATGCGTCCCAACACATACACATACACCACGTGCACTCAAAATTCTCTTCCACAAATATCAACAAATTTGGGGTTAAATACTCAGGATTTGCATTATACCATATAATTATTGCTCACAGCTGATCTGTGTAGAGTGCCATTAACTGTGCTTCCCTTATTTTGTTTTCCCCAAATTGTCTATTTTGGTTTGATTTGGATTTTTTCTTCCAGTTTTATTGACATAATTGACAGACAGCACGTGTAAGTTTAAGGTGTACAACCTAATGATTTGATGTCCATACATCATGAAATGATGACCACAGTAAGTTTAGCGAACATCCATCATCTCACATAGATACAAAATTAAAGAAATAGGAAAAAAACAATTTTTTTCTTGGGGTAAGAACTCTTAGGATCTATTCTCCTAACAATTTTCACATATAACATACAGCCATGTTAATTATATTTATCATGTTGTACATTACATCCCTAGTACTTGTTTTACCTTATAACTGCCAGTTTGTACTTTTTTTTTTTTTTTTTTTGCGGTATGCGGGCCTCTCACTGTTGTGGCCTCTCCCGTTGCGGAGCACAGGCTCCGGACGCGCAGGCTCAGCGGCCATGGCTCACGGGCTTAGTTGCTCCGCGGCATGTGGGATCTTCCCGGACCAGGGCACGAACCCGTGTCTCCTGCATCGGCAGGCGGATTCTCAACCACTGCGCCACCAGGGAAGCCCAGTTTGTACTTTTTGACTGCCTTCATCCAGTTCCCACTCCCCCCACCCCCTGCCTCTGGTAACCACAAATCTGATCTCTTTTTCCATGAGTTTATTTGTTTCTGAAGTATAATTGACCTATGTTAACTCCTGTTACACAAATAGTGCTTCGGTATTTCTATACATTTCAAACTGATCACCACGATAAGTCTAGTTACAATATGGGACCATACAAAGATATCACATAGCTAGTGACTATATTCCCCACACTGTACATTTGGTTCGATTTGTTTTGCTATGCACCTGCCATGACTTGTCTCAAACTTTCTATCAGAACCATTAAACTTCACTCAATATGGTCAAGCATATTAGGTAATCTAGTCATAGGATCTACTTGATCCTATGAGTTCCATTTCTTTTTCTTGGAGACAGCCCTAGTGGAGTTTGCTGCCCTCCTGATCCTTTCTGGAATGGTTTCCCTCTAGGCCCACTACCCAGCTGTCATCCTGGGAATTCCCTTTGCTTCTCTTCTGTGTTAGATTCTGTTTCCTAGCTCTCAGCTTGTCCACTTTCTTGCTTTACGCCCTAGTTTTGCTGGACCACATCCTGCACTAACTTCCTTAGAAAGATTGCATGGGAGGTAATTTTAATAAAGCCCTTCCGTGTCTGAATATATCTTCACACATCATTAACATTTTCACCAGATGAAGAATTCCTAATTAGAAACAATTTCCTTTTAGAATTTTGAAAACATTATTCCAATATGTTCTTGCTGCTAGTGTTGCTTTTGAAAAGTCTGATCTTGTGTTGATTTCTTTTTTTTTTTTGTATGTAACTTTTTTTTCTGCAAGCTTTAAAAGTTCTCTTTCGATCTCTAGTGTTTTAAAATTTAACAGTGATATGCCTTCTTCTGTGTCTTCTTCTGTTTACTGGGCTGGGCTTTTGTGAGCCCTTTCAATCAAAAAACTCATCTTTCATTTTTGAGACATTTCTCACATACTATCTTCTTTTTTGTTTTCTCTGTTTCTAGAACTCCTATTAGTTGGATATTGGATGTCCTGGACTGATTCTTTAATTTTCATGTCTTTCTCTCATGTTTCAATTAATTGTCTTTTGGTTCTACTTTTTTGGAGGTTTCCTTAACTTGATCTGTCTGAGCCTCAGTTCTCATCTGTAAAATGGTGATAAAAGGACCTACCTCATAGGATTATTTTGAGATGTTGATGAAATAAACCATGTGAAGTGAACTTCAATAAATGATGGCTGTGATTGTATGTACTGTTATTCTGGCACCAGTTCCCAGTTCCTTCTTATGTGAAAATGACAATCCTAGTGGCAGCAATATATCTTGCCTTTACAATATCTTATTATACTATTAAGCTTCATTGTACTGAGTTTGTAATGGTATGACATTTTCTAATTGCACTGTTTTAGAAAAAAAAATATGGTATAAATCTAGTTAGTAATATTAGAATCTTAGAATGTTAGAATTCAAATCTTAACTCTTTTATTTATGTTTCTAAAAATGTTTAAAATCAAAAGTAGTGTTTTTCTTCCTTTCCTTTCCCGTTTTTCTTTTTTCTTTTTTTACTTTTCAAGTTCACAGAAAAAACCCACACAGATCCACTTTCTCCCCTCACCCCTGGGTTAGATTAACAACTGGAAAAATAATGCTGGATAGCTGCTCCTTGACAGTAAAATAGGTAGTCTGGAGGCCAACTAACCATTTTCTCAGGATGGGAGTGCGGTGCACTAAGGAGGCTAACAGATAATTGACAAAACTCAGCCCCAAGAGGAGATTTGGATTAGCTGTGACCTTCACAGCCAAGAGCTGCTCTGCCTGCACGTAGGGGCCCCGAGGAGACCAGAACTAGAATTACAGAGGAAGAAAGCCTGTAAGTCAGGGACAATCTAACTTTGCTTTCTCTATTTATTTATTCATTTTTTTCAGCCAGGAGTGATATTAAAGCTATGTGACATGGGCACCAACCAGTCAGATCTGATGCCAGCTGTAATTTCTTGGTAGGGTCATACTAGTATGTACCAATCCTGGATTCAACAGATTTTTTTTAAGGTTTTTAAAATAGCATTTATTTCTTAAAAGTTAACATGTGCATGATAGGAAACCAAAAAACACAAGAAGCAAAAAACAAAGTCATCCATCGTCACAAGCAATTTGCCATTTGATGTGTGCTTCTAGGTCTCGTTTGTGTATTTATACAACTAAGCATCCATTTTTATGTAATTAAGATCATACAGTTATGTATCATGCTTTTTCACACATCATGAATATTTACCATTTCAAAGTCCCAAAGCTATAAGTATTTTGATAACCAAGAATACACTACACCAACTCAATCTGGAAGAAAAAAATGTAATCCTGTCTTTCTTGGTGACAAAAATGTCACCGAAGACAAAAATGGCAACAGGCTTCTAGATAAAATTATTGTCAGGGTTATGATTAAAATACTACATTCCCTTAATATTCCATTAAAAATGAGACATGAAGCAACAGAGTACGCAAAGTATAATGCTTCTAAGAGGATTCATTATCCGATCCAAACTATTAAAGTATTAGCAAGGAGGCATGTTTCCATTGAATTACTTAACAACGTATTCCTATAGTACAGCCAAGAGATGCACACACATCAATGGTTATCATCAAAATATAAATATGAACACATCCACATACATCCGTCCCTTTATATTTCCTTCTGACCCTCTGCTGCCAACCTAATGAACACGTCCTGACGTACATTTCTCAGAGATGGTTTAACAATTCCATGTCCAAGATGCTGCTTCTTTATCAACTATAACAAAGATATTTACAAATTGGTTCATTCACTAGCTCTACTTTTTATCATACATTGTCACCTCAGGACATCTAAAAAGCCTAGATGATGCAGAATAATGAATGAACCTTGTCCGTAATAAACGTAAGTACTTTACAAAAACATGCACATGTAGACCTGTGGTTATAACCTAAAACTGTCTTTTAGATATGGAGATATTAGCCAAGAGCCCTCCCTTCACCCTTCCTCTTACCCCTCCTCCAGCATTTCAGCTAAATACAGGACTACGTCCAGCTCCAAGAGGTGGATTAACATAGACACTCCCAGAAGACACTCCTAAAAACCAACAAAAGGGCATTTATTAAGGGATTGTTTTACTACCTCTACTTTTAATATGCTTTGGGCATTAGGACTTGCTTATTCTTTAATACACAGCAACATTAACTAAAATGCACAAATAGAAAAATGGTTAGACAATCTGAACCTGTCTAAAGACTCATGGGCGCAGAACCCTTCTCTCTGCACTTCCTTCCCTGCCCCCTCCCCCCTCCCCCCAGCGAACAGTCAGCTTACTCTCCAAGACTCAAGTTTAACAATTCCACCCTCAACAGATATTTTTTGAGAACCTACCGCGCCCCAGCACTGCACGATGCTGGGCAAGTCAGTTCCTTTCTCTTAGTTTCGGTTTTCTCTCCTGTGAAAAGGAGTAAGTGATCTACAGGAGCCCCTTCAGGTCTAACCTCCACAATCAATAAAATGATAACGTTTGATTGTTTTTAGAACAACAGTGGAAGCAGATATAGAAAAACAGCAGCTGACCCAAGACTTGTAGATTTGAAAATGTAGACAAAAACCAGAAAATGATTCCATGAGTTATTGTTTGACTTGAGAATTGGACTAAGAATGAATTCTAAATGTCTTATCTCCATGATGTTTCCAAAGGCACTAGAGGGGAGACAAAGCTAGCTCTGCCCAAAAGGTGAGTTTGCTTTACAACTTTGACATTCCAGCTGCACCCCACTAGCCCTCACCAGCATGCATATGCAAGATACCTTCCCTCTTTTGAGTCTACTACTTTCTTCCAGCATTCTCTCTCCAGCTACTACCAGCCCCAAATGCTCTCTTTCAGTGGCTGGCAGTGGCTTGTCCTCTCTGGCAAGAGTCCATGTTCCAGGCCTTTCCCAACTTCCTCTCTTTCCAGACTCGCCCTGCCTCATTTCCTCTTCCTTTGGGCCTCTGCCTCATTTTAAGACATTTGATCAGTTATTCTTCGCTAATGTGGTCAAGGAAGTCCAAGATGTTTGTGGATAATTATTCCTGGATAAGATTCATATTACAAGGAGCCTCCCCAAAACCATGCTACCACTTCCATGGTAGATTTTTGAAAATCTTTCATTATAGAAAAGTTCAAACATAAAAGTAGAGAGATTGTTACAATAAATGACCAACCATGTACCCATCATCCGGCTTCAACAATTATCAACATGGAAAATCTTGTTTCATCTATACCTCCACCCATTCTCTACCCCCCCCACAAAATGAATTATTTTAAAGTAAAACCCAAACATTATATCATTTCATCTGTAAGCATATCAGTGTACATCTCTAAAAACTAAGGATGCTTTTTATTTAAAAAACAACTGCAATACCATTATTACACTTAAAAATTAACAATAATTGCTTAATATTACCAAATATCCAGTCAGTGTTCACATTTTCCCAATTGTCTCATAATTTTTTTTCTATAATTTGTTCAAATCAGGATCCAACCAGGCTCATGGTGGATTTTTGAATATTGATGCTTTGTGATATGTAGGGGCAAGGATTTGGCAACAAACAATTGTTGGCCCTCAAAACCATATCATGTTGGCATCTAGTAATGAATATGGCCCTGTCACCACAAAGTAGCTTTTTTTTTCCTTTCCAGATTGCTGTGACTAAACATAAGTTTAGTGTCCAATTGGACTCCAGAAATTGTTTTTAAGAACAGTATGACATCTGTGAAAGAAGTGAAAACTCAAGTTTGGCCTTGAAATTAGAACACTCTTACACAACCAGCACATAGGTTTCCTTGAAAAAAAAACCCTGCACACTTGCATGAGCACACACACACACACACACACACACACACACACGCAACCAAATGCCAACGTGTAATATGTCTAGGGAATGGTTTTGCATATGACAGTACAAAGCATATGTGTGTTGTATCATTTTTTCCCTCAGGATAAGGACCAATTTAAGCGCATTGGAAATGTGATATTGAAAGAGCATTTCAACATGGATTAAGACCAAAATGGTGCAACCCATTCATGATATTTTTAAGTGCACTGAAAATCTGAAAGCAGGGTAGAAAAACAGGCTTATGGGTCTGAATATTAGGCCGAGAAAAGTTATGCATGGTTAAGTATGTGCTTCTTAAACCTCCTGAGTGTACACTTAGTCATTCAGCTTTCAGTAAGTTGCTGCTTTGAATACCATTGGGAAATATTGATATACACCGTGTCTATCACCAGCGGGATATAGTAGATATATTGGAGTGAAAAAAAAGCTGATTAAATTGAACTGTGGAACCTGGGAGCAGCATTCCTGCTGCCAGGGTCTGCTCCATTCCACTTATTTATTTGTTTATCTTCGTTTCCGTGCGAGGGCTTTCTCTAGTTGCGCCGAGTGGGGGCCACTCTTCATCGCGGTGCGCGGGCCTCTCACTATCGCGGCCTCTCCTGTTGCAGAGCACAGGCTCCGGACGCGCAGGCTCAGTAATTGTGGCTCACCGGCCTAGCTGCTCTGCGGCATGTGGAATCTTCCCGGACCAGGGCTCGAACCCGTGTCCCCTGCATTGGCAGGCAGATTCTCAACCACTGCGCCACCAGGGAAGCCTCATTCCACTTTTTAAATTCATTCATTCAAGAAGCCTTGAAATGAGTATAGATTATGTCAAGATGCAGTGGTGGATTCAAAGAATAGCACATGCTTTCTGTCTTGATGTTTCTTATAGTCTGGGGCAGGGATGGAAAATTTGTTTAATCTTGTGGACCAGTTCTACCTAGAGTACTGTTTCGAGAAGGATTTTGAGATTGAATTTGGGCCCAGTAGCAAGACAGCTAGGATGGAATAGTAATGTCTCTTACTGTGTGCCAGTGGGAGATGAGTTGAAGCATTTGTGCCACACAGTTGCCACCCTGGGCTAAGGGATGGAGGGAGATCTTCATCTACATAAATAATGAATAATCTGCAAGGCAGAATGTTAAAAATTAGAGCTATAAAAAGAGGTCCAAATAAAGTGCTGTAGACAGGCAGGGGAAAGAGTGATAGAAAAATTTCTTAAAGAAGGTGCTAGTTGATCTGCATCTTGAAGTGTGAGTAGAATCTGATGAGATTAACAAAATTTATAAGCAACTCATGCAGCTCAATAACAAAAAAACAAACAACCCAATCCAAAAATGGGCAGAAGACCTAAATAGACATTTCTCCAAAGAAGATATACAGATTTCTAACAAACACATGAAAGAATGCTCAACATCATTAATCATTAGAGAAATGCAAATCAAAACTACAATGAGATATCATCATCTCACACCGGTCAGATTGGCCATCATCAAAAACTCTAGAAACAATAAATGCTGGAGAGGGTGTGGAGAAAAGGGAACACTCTTGCACTGCTGGTGGGAATGTAAATTGATACAGCCACTATGGAGAACAGTATGGAGGTTCCTTAAAAAACTACAAATAGAACTACCATACGACCCAGCAATCCCTCTACTGGGCATATACCCTGAGAAAACCATAATTCAAAAAGACTCATGTACCAAAATGTTCATTGCAGCTCTATTTACGATAGCCAGGACATGGAAGCAACCTAAGTGTCCATCAAAAGATGAATGGATAAAGAAGATGTGGCACATATATACAATGGAATATTACTCAGCCATAAAAAGAAATGAACCTGAGTTATTTATAATGAGGTGGATGGACCTGGAGTCTGTCATACAGAGTGAAGTAAGTCAGAAGGAGAAAAACAAATACCGTATGCTAACACATATATATGGACTCTAAGGGGAAAAAAATGTCATGAAGAGATTAGTGGTAGGACGGGAATAAAACACAGACTTACTAGAGCATGGACTTGAGGATATGGGGAGGGGGAAGGGTAAGCTGTGACAAAGTGAGAGAGTGGCAGGGACATATATACACTATCAAATGTAAATTAGATAGCTAGTGGGAAGGTGCCGCATAGCACAGGGAGATCACCTCTGCACTTTGTGACCACCTAGAGGGGTGAGATAGGGAGGGTGACGCAAGAGGGAAGAGATATGGGAACATATGTATATGTATAACTGATTCACTTTGTTGTAAAGGAAAAACTAACACACTATTGTAAAACAGTTATACTCCAATAAAGATTTTTTTTTTTTTAAAAAGAGGTCCAAATAAAGTGCTGTAGACAGGCAGGGGAAAGAGTGATAGAAAAATTTCTTAAAGAAGGAGCTAGTTGATCTGCATCTTGAAGAGTGAGTAGAATCTGATGAGATTAACAAAAGGGGACATGCTCATCCTTGGAGGAGTTTGAGTGAAGGCACAGATCATGGTGCCAGGCTGGGTTGTGGGGGAAGATAATGGAGACAAGCAGACGTGTCAGGAGCTCAGTCGAGAGGTGCTGAGGATCTCCTGTGCCAGGCAAATTGGAGAGGAGGGTGCAGATCCGAAATATTTTAGAGGTGGGCTCACCAGGAATGGATGGATGGAAGACGTTTAAGATGATAGAGAGAAGTGGAGGCTTGAGTGGGGGGTCGGGGATGGGGGGGATGAGAAGTAAGAATTCTCTTCTGGACACGTTGACGTGGATTGTTGGAGGGAACCATCAGGTTATGATTTCCATCAGGGTGGAGGGCACTCAGGGATGGCAGTGAGAGGAGAACGACTTCAAGAGTTGGGGTCGCGGGAGCCAGGCGCCGGGGAAAGACCAATGGGGGAGGGGCGGGCACTCGCAGAAGACGCATTGCAAGCCTTCACGGCATAGGGCGAGGAAGCCCCAAATCTAAGCTTACTATGAGGCAGTCAGGGGACTGCCAGCGAGACAGAGCGCTCACCAGTACCTTCCAGCTCAAGACTAACGCACTGCTGCCATCTGGGGGCAGCATGTAGAATCTGCAACGGCAGCTTTGCGAAAGCCGCGTAGTGTGACAGGGGACATATTTCGGAGCCAGCAAGAAAGACCTCGCCTCTCAAAAGTCTTTTACAGTTCTTCCTGGAATTTTTTCTCTTTGGCCACGCCCTGCGACGTGGGGGATCTTAGCTCCCCGACCAGGATTGAACCCGGGGCCATGGCAGTGAAAGCACCGAGTCCTAACCACTGGACCACCAGGGAATTCACCCTCGAATTCTTTTTAGCTAGCTTGATTTCTCGGTCCCCAATGAAGAAACCATGGGGGCACGTGTTCTGTAGCATCCTTTCTTTCCAGAAGGGTTTGACCTTGACCACAGACTGCTTCCAGCCTGGCATCCCAGCACTGAATTGAGATCTTTCCTGCTGCTCCTGCTATCCTGTAGCTACTGACCAAAGTTCCGGCCTGGACCGCAACTCCTTGCTGGACCCACAAAATCCCTGGCTTTGATTGAGTCACTGGCTGGCTCTGACTTTTGATACTGCTGTAGAATATCTTACTTTTTGCCTGCAGGGGCACCACTTACTCGTTGATGTTTTCTTTTGCTAACCTCCTTTTCTGTAATGGAACTGGACCTTCATCTTTTCATTCATTCGTTCAACAAACATTGATTGAGTGGCTATAGTGTGCTAGGTACGGAGGATACATTGAGGAGCAAAAACAGATGGGACCCCTCAAAAAGTTGTATTACAGTCTAACTGTAAAGACAGAAAAACAATCATACTAAATGCGATCATTGCTATGAAGGAAAGGTTCATGATGCAGTGAGAGCAGATAACAAGGGAACCCGACCTAGTCTTGAAGGGGAGTAATAAAAACTTTTGTAAGGATGTGACATTTAAGCTGAAATTTGAAGGATTAGTCAGAATTAGCTAGGAGTTAACTGTTCTAGAAAATATGAAACCCACAAGGCCGGGCAAAGAAGGAGCCATCCTCCTGGTTCCTCTGACTTCTAGAATGATAGTGCAGTAGGGAGACTGCAAGCTTTACACAGACAATCCCTAGGAGAGTCTTTAATCCTGAGTTGGCATGTCAATTAAAGTGAAAAGTGTGTGTCTAAAATCAAAATAATAATTACAACAACAACAATCAGAAAATCAGGAAACATAGAAATAGAGATTAAAAATAACTACAAGGACTTCCCTGGTGGCGCAGTGGTTAAGAATCCACCTGCCAATGCAGGGGACACAGGTTCAAGCCCTGGTCCGGGAAGATCCCACATGCCGCGGAGCAACTAAGCCCGCGTGCCACAACTACCGAGACTGCGCTCTAGAGCCCGCGAGCCACAACTACTGAAGCCCACGCGCCTAGAGCCCGTGCTCCGCAACAAGAGAAGCCACTGCAATGAGAAGCCCACGCACCGCAATGAAGAGTAGCCCCCGCTCACCGCAACTAGAGAGAAAGCCCGCGCACAGCAATGAAGACCCAACACAGCCAAAAATAAACTAACTAAATAAATTAATTAATTTTAAAAAATAACTACAAATTAGACTTCCCCTTTTGGAAAAGAATAGATATAAGTAGATAAGGAAATATTAATTTTCCTGAACTCTTGAAATACTAGATTTTGATTTCTTTCATTTTTATTTTTTTAGGAATTAAACCAATTTTTAAAATTTCCATATACACTCACTTGAACTAGAACATAATGTCTTAAATGTTCTAACATATTGGACCTGAACCAAATTAAGATATCAAAATCTATCTGAACTTCAGATGCCTCACTGTTAAAATAGGAATAATAAGAGCTGCATCCTGTGGGGGCGGGGGGGGGATTGGAGACATAATGAGTTAATACATGCAAAGCACTTAAACCAGTACCTGGCCCACAGTAGACACATAATACATGTTAGTATTATTATTTCAGGACTGACCTGTTTATAGAGCATATCAGGGGAAATAGTTTCAGGCTAATGAGACACTGAAGCTGCTTCAACACCAGGCCACGGAAGAGGCTGGCTACTACAGCTACACAAAGGGCCAACTCTGACACTAGCAATGGTAAGGGAAAAAAACAGCCAAGCCTAGTATATTAATCCTATGGATTAATGGTTATGTTCAACCCCATGGCAACGTGATGCAGTGGGAAGTGCAAGGACTTTGGACTTAGATGGACCTGTTTTCAAAACATGACCTTACCTCTTCCAAGCTGTACAACTTTAGGCTTCTTACTTAACCTCTCTGAGTGTCAGTTTCTATTGAATGTAGCAATTCACAGGATAGGTTTGAGGATTAAGGGAGTTGGCTACTCCTTTGGGCCGAGGAAGCAGAACCAGTCTGAAAGAGTGAAACGTCAGACATGTAGATTTTGAAAATGAAATTTTAATATTTTCATGTATCTACCAAAAAAAATGGAAAGTAGGACAATAGCAGACATACAACAGGGATTCAGAATTAATTTCTTCACCTTATTAAGAGCTTTAGGAAGAAATAATAACAAATGATAGTTGCTGAGCACTTGTGTGTCAAAAACCGTTCTCAAGACCTTACAAGGGTTAGCTCTTTTATTTTTTATTTTATTTTTTTGCGGTACGCGGGCCTCTCACTGTTGTGGCCTCTCCCGTTGTGGAGCACAGGCTCCGGACGCGTAGGCTCAGCGGCCACGGCTCACGGGCCCAGCCTCTCCGCGGCATGTGGGATCTTCCCAGACCGGGGCACGAACCTGCGTCCCCTGCATCAGCAGGCGGACCCTCAACCACTGCGCCACCGGGGAAGCCCAGGGTTAGCTCTTTAATCCTCACAATAACATTTAAGCTAGATGCGATTATAAACTGCCTTTACAGATGTGGAAACTGAGGCACAGGAGGAGTCAGAAACTAAGTGGCAGATGCAGAATTTGAACCTAGTTGCTTTGGCTGCAGAGCCTGGATACTTCACCACTATTACCCCATCTTTAGTGCCTTGCTCAGCGCCCCAAGGGGTAGTACTTCTTAGGAAAGCCAAATCCTCTTCTTTCTTTCTCTACCCTACTCCCTCTCCACCTCTCCACCCTCTCTTAATCTCACGGACACTTAATACAGCAACTCTTTGCTTTAAATATCTGGAATAAATAACCTGGCTCAGTCCAACATTTTAATAATTTAGTGTAGGCCACATAAACTCATGCGAATGAGTTTAATTTTATTGTTTTATTCAAAATAGTGCATTTATACAGAAATGCGCATAAAGCATGTATATACATTTTAAAAAATAGAAAAAAAAACCACCCATGTAACCACCAATCAAGGTCAGGAGTAGAACATTGGGGAAGCCCTCTGGAGGTCTCTTCTCAATCAAAACTTCTCCCTCCGGCTTCCCTGGTGGCGCAGTGGTTGAGAGTCCGCCTGCCGAGGCAGGGGACGCGGGTTCGTGCCCTGGTCCGGGAGGATCCCACATGCCGCGGAGCAGGTGGGCCCATGGGCCGTGGTCAGTGGGCCTGCGCGTCCGGAGCCTGTGCTCCGCAACGGGAGAGGCCACAGCAGTGAGAGGCCCGCGTACCGCAAAAACAACAACAACAACAACAAACTTCTCCCTCACCCGCAGAGTAACCAATATCTTGACTTTATTTAATATTTATATATTTACTATTTCCTTGCTTTCTTTTAGTTTTATCACCTCTGAATGCATGTCTGAACAATATAGTCTCACCTGTGTTTGAGCTTTACATAAATGGATCCATACCCTAAGTATTCTTTTTTTAAAACAGCTTTATTGTGATACAGTGCGCATCCATAAAATTCATCCTTTTAAGGTGTACAATTCCGTGTTTTTAAAAAAATACATTCAGAGTTGCACAATCATCATCACAATCATTCTAGAAGATTTTCATCTCCTCAAAAAGAAACCCTGGGGAATTCCCTGGCGGTCCAGTGGTTAAAATTCCGTGCTTCCCCTGCAGGGGGCACGGGTTCGATTCCTGGTCTGGGAACTAAGATCCTGCATGCCGCGTGGTGCAGCCAAAAAAACAACAACAACAACAACGACGAAAGAAACCCTGTACCCATTAGCAGTCACCCCCTTTTTCCTCCTTCCCCAACTCCCAGCAACCATTACTCTACTTTCGATCTCTCTGGATTTGCCTATTCTGAACATTTCCTATAAATGAAATCATACAATATGTGGCCTTTTGTGACTGGCTTCTTTCATGTGGCATAATGTTCCCAAGTTTCATCCATGTTATTGTGTGTATCAGAAATTCATTCCTTTTAACTATCCATCAGTTGATGGACATTTGGGTTGTTTCCATTTTTTGGCTATTACTAATAATGCTGTTATGAACATTCGTGTACAAATTTGTATGTTGATATATTGTTTCATTTCTCTCGGGTATTCACCTAGGAGAGGAATTTTTGCATGGTATGGTAATTCTGCATTTAACGTTTTGAGGAAATTCCAGACTGTTTTCCAAACTGGCTGTATTATTTTATATTCCCACCAGCAATATTTGAGAATTTGAATTTCTCCATATCCTTCCCAACACTGGTTATTGTCCTTCTTTTTTAGTACAGACATCTCAGTAGGTATAAAGTGGTATCTCATTGTGGTTTTGATTTGCATTTTCCTGATGGTTAATGATGTTGAGCATCTTTTCACGTGTTTATTGGCCATTTCTCTATCTTCCCTGGAGAAAGGTCTATTCGGATCTTTTGCCCAATTTTTAATAGGGTTATTTGTCTTTTTATTATTGAGTTATAAAAGTACTTTATATATTCTAGACACAGATATATGATTTGCACATGTTTTCTCTCATCCTACGGATTGTCTTTTTCCTTTCCTGACAGTGTCCTTTGATGCACAAAATATTTAAACTTTGATGAAGTCTAACTTATCTATGTTTTCTAATTTACCTGTGTTGCTTGTGCTTTGGTGTCACAGAAGTCTTTGCCTAACTCAAGGTCACAAATTTGTTTTGTTTTGTTTTTTTGTTTTTTGCGGTACGCGGGCCTCTCACTGCTGTGGCCTCTCCCGTTGCGGAGCACAGGCTCCGGACGCGCAGGCTCAGTGGCCATGGCCCACGGGCCCAGCCGCTCCGCGGCACGTGGGATCTTCCTAGACCGGGGCATGAACCCGTGTCCCCTGCATCGGCAGGTGGGCTTTCAACCACTGCGCCACCAGGGAAGCCCAAGGTCACAAATTTTTACTTCTGTGATTCCTTCTAAGAGTTTTTTTTTTTTTTTTTAATCATTTTAGCTCTTATATTTAGGTCTATGGTCTATTTTGTGTTAATTCTTGTGCATGGTATGAGATAGGAGGTCCACCTTCATTATTTTGTATGTGGATATACAGTTGTCCCTGTGTCATTTGTTGCATAAACTATTCTTCTCCCCCACTGAATGGTCTTGCTATCCTTGTCAAAAATCAATTGATCATAAATGTATGGGTTTATTTCTGGCCTCTCAATTCTGTTCTCTTCTGATCTGTATATCTATTCTCATGCCAATACCAGGCAGTCTTGACTCTAGCTTTTTATAACTTTTGAGATTGGGAAGTGTGAATCTTCAAACTTTATTCTTCTTTTTCAAGATTGTTTTGGCTATTCTGGGTCCCCTGCATTTCCACATGAATTTTACGATCAGTTTGTCAATTTCTACCAAGACGCCAACTGGGACTATGATAGTGAGTACACTGAACTCATGGATCAATCTGTATATCGCCACTTTGGCAATATTATGTCTTCCAGTTCATGAAGATGAAATATCTTTCCATTTCTTTAGATCTTTAATTTCTTTCAACAATGTTTTGTAGTTTTCCTTGTAGGAGTCTTGCACTTCTAAAATTTATTCATAAATATTTTGGTTTTTGATGCTATCGTAAATTAAATTGTATTCTTAATTTCATTTTTGGATTGTTCGTTGCTAGTGTATAGAAATACAATTGCTTTTTGTATCTTGCTCTTGTATCTTACAATCATGCTGAACGAATTTATTCATCCTAGAAGTTTTTTCGTGGTTTCTGTAGGATTTTCTCTATGCAAAATCATGTCCTCTACAAATAGAGATTGTTTTACTTCTTTTTTTTCCCAATCCAATGCTGTTTATTTCTTTTTTCTTGCCTAATTTCCCTGGCTAGAACTCCAATACAAGGCTGAATAGAAGTGTCAAGAGAGGACAGTCTTGACTTGTCTTTATTGCTGTGTCATTAATTTATATTCTTATCTTTATCATGTCATGTTTTCCTAATTTTGCTGGGCCTATCGTTTTTGCCTTCTTAAACGTTGAAATGGATACTTAACTCATGAACATTTTGGCCTTTCATCATTGCTGAAAGATACTTTTCCTTCTAAGCACTGCTTTAGCTACATCCCACAAGCTTTGATATATTTTCATTACTGTTCAACTACAAATGTTTTAAATTCTATTATCATTCTTCTTTGACCCATCAGTTATTTCAGAGTGTGTACCTTAATTTCCAAACATACAGAGATTTTCCAGTTATCTTTTATATTTATCGATTTATAACTTATTTGCATTATGATCAGATTTCAATTTTTTGAAATTATTGAGACTTGCTTTCTGGCCTAGTACATGGTCAAATTTTATAAATGTTCTGTGTGTGTATTCTATAGTTGTTGGTGGGCAGTGTTCTATACATTGGCTATTAGCTCAAATTATTAATTGTATTGTTCAAATATTCTATATCCTCAGAGACATTTTTTTCTCTCCTTGATCAAATACTGAGAGAGGTGTAAGACCTCCCATTCTGTATATTTGTCTATTTGTCTTTTTAGTAAGTTAACTTTGCCTTTATGTAGTTTGAGGTTTTGTTATAAGTGCATAATCATTCCTGGTGAATTGAACCTTTTATCATTATAAAATAACCCTCTATATGTCTAATAATGCTTTTTGCTTTTAAGTGTATTTCGTCTGATACAAACACAGGTATACAAGTTTTCTATCACTTAAATGTTATTTGCATTATTTATCTCTCTCCATCTTTTTATTGTCAACCTATCTGTATCCTTATATTTTGGACTAGTCTCTCTTAAACAGCATATGGGTGTATTTATTAATCCCATTTGACAATATTTTTTAACATGAGCATTTAGCCCACAAACATTTAATAAAATTATTAGTATATTTAGGTTTCAAGCTATCGTTTTATTTTGTGCTTGTATTGTTTCCACCTATGACTTTTTTTCCGCCTATGTTTTTTTAACCTCTTACTTCTTGACTTAAAAAATTGACTCAGGATTTTTTTATTCAATTATTTTCCCTCTCTACTAGTTTGGAAATTTATATTCTGTTGCTATTATTTTAATAGTTACATCCTATTAATTCCTACATATGTAATTACCTTATCAAAGTATAAATTTAATAAATACCCAAATCACTTTCGATATGATACAAGGCCCTTAGAAAAGCTGAACTCCATTTATGCTCCTCTGACGTCTTTTCTTATTGTACGGTACTTTATTTTTTTAAAGCAGGATAGACGTTTTTATGATTCCTTCTGTCGTCAATGTTCACTTACATTGTCCACATACTATCACTTTCCTTGCTCTTCATTCTTTCCTGCATTTAGCTCTTCTAAAATCATTTTCTTCCTGAAGTACATCCTTTAGAATTTCCATTAGGGCAATCTGCTGGCGACAAACTCTCCTAGTTTTTGTTTGTTTAAAAATATCCTTATTTCACCCTCTTGTTGAAGATTTTCATGAAAGATGCTGCCCTCAGGGTCCCAATTTATTATGGTCAGGGTCTCCTGTAAGCATCCCCATCCCAGCTTTGACTTCTGATGAGCCAAAGCCCTAGTGTGAAGTGCCTGCATGCCCTCAGCTCCTCTGATGAAAGAAGATGTCTATCTCAACAAAGTTGCCGGAGATGCTTAAATGAGATAACAGAGGGAAAATTCCTGGCACAGAGGAGGAAGGCAGCTGAAGGTAGCTAAGGTAGCTAATACTGTTTCAACTGAAAGCTTTAGCTCCTAACCTACAGGTTTTTTTTGTTTTTTTTTTTTTTAGCGGTACACGGGCCTCTCACTGTTGTGGCCTCTCCGGTTGCAGAGCACAGGCTCCGGACGCGCAGGCTCAGCGGCCATGGCTCACGGGCCCAGCCGCTCCGCGGCATGTGGGATCTTCCTAGACCGGGGCACGAACCCGTGTCCCCTGCATCGGCAGGCGGACTCTCAACCACTGCGCCACCAGGGAAGCCCTAACCTACAGGTTTTTAAGCTTTATGTTTTTGCAATTGGAAAATAAAATGTGGCCTCCTTAGAGCCACCAGAGCTGAATCTTTGCAATTGGAAGTGTCCCCCGACACCCGGCAACATGAGACCAGAGATAAGGGATGTTCACTATACAACATTCTTCCCCTAGCCCTACATGGAGTGACCCTGTCTTTGTTCTAATGACTCCACCCAGGCACCTGATACACAATCCACTTCCTTCCAACATTTTGTCAGAGCTCTGAGATCTAGCCTTTGTCTTTTATGATGCCACCATGTCCAACTGCAGATCACCTGATTTGGTGATGAAGCTATTTAAATTCAGAACAAGAGTGTGCTGAGAGGCTAGGGTCAGATTTCACAGCACTGGTGAGCCGAAGGAGGAGTCTGAAGGTAACCCATGAGCTAGCTACCGCCAGCATCACCCTTGACTCTGCCGGGTGACCAACCTGCCTTCTCTCTACCTCCACCACCCTCCCCCCTCTGCCCCTCCCCCCACCGTTCCATCCACAAGAGAAAGGCCACACTCCTGAGATGCAGGGGGCTTCATCTCCAAATTGGGTTTGTCTACTCCAAGGCATTCTAAGTATTGGGGTTGGAAATAAGAAAGCAGAAAGGAGCAGGTAACATATGTTAGCAGGCTAAAGAGGAACCCAACAGCAGCCGAAGGACATCAGATTGTTCGCTTGCTTCCAAATGTCAGCAGTCAAGGGACTTCCCTGGCGGTCCAGTGGTAAAGAATCCGCCTTCCAATGCAGGGGTCTCGGGTTCGATCCCTGGTCGGGGAACTAAGATCCCACATGCTGCGGGCAAGCAAAGCCCACGCGCCATAACCACAGAGCCCACGTGCCCTGGAGCCCGCATGCCACAACTAGAGAGAAGCCCGCGGGCCACAGTGAAAGATCCCGCAAGTGGCGACTAAGACCCAACGCAGCCAAAAATAAAATAATAATAAAGAAAAAAAAAGCACCAAATGTCAGCAGTCAAGAACAAGCAGCAGCAACAACTTTGCACTTGTGCAGTGCATGCTGCTACCACCCTGATCCCCAAAAGCCCCACAGGGACCTCCTAGTCACACTCTACATGAAGGAAAGGAGACATGTTTTCCCAGAACCAGAAGTAAGGGAAAATAGAGTGTTGTGAGCTGAAATGCATCCCCCCCAAATTCATATGTGGAAGCCCTAGCCCCCAATACCTCTCCTGTATTTGGAGATAGGGACTTTTAAAAAGGTGATTAAGTTAAAATGAGGCTGATAGGGTGGGTCTTAATCCAAAGTGACTGGGGTCGTTATAAGAAGAGGAAATTTGAACATCAGAGACTAGAGCACACAGAGCGATGGCCCTGTGAAGAGGCAACAAGAGAGCGGCCATCTGCAAGCCAAGGAGAGAGGCGGCAGGAGAAACCAATCCCTGTGGGCACCTTGATCTTGGTCTTCCAGCCTTCAGAACTGTGAGAAAATAAATAAGTTTCTGATGTTTAATCCACCAAGTCTGTGATACTTTGTTATGGCAGCCCCAGCACCCTAGTACATGGAGCCACTGGCTTCACCGCCGCGCCGATTCACTCTGGGCTGCCCTGCATTGCCATTTCTATGGAGTTACTCCTCCGAGGCCAGTGACGCCAAATCCAGCGAAGGACAGGTCCCCTCAACCTGTCCTTAGCTCACAGCAGAGCAGCCTAGCAACCTGTCTTCAAGGTGAGAAATGGAAGAGCTGTATCAGTAGCAGAGCTGTGTGTAAGCAAATTGTGTTTCGTTTCTTGCACTTCGTCCTCAAGTACAAATGGGAGGAGGACAATATGAATGAAGAAAGATTGTAGGGGAATGGTTTTTAACCACTATTTAAATATCTACAGGACTTCCCTGGTGGTCCAGTGGTTAAGACTGTGCTCCCAGTGCAGGGGACCCGGGTTCGATCCCTGGTTGGGGAAATGGAGCCCGCATGCCACAATTAAGAGTCCGCCTGCTGCAACCGAGACCTGGCGCCACCAAAATAAATAAATAAATATTTTAAAAAACATCTACAAAGCTATGGACTCGGCAAAATACAGAGTCTGTATTAATTGCCTATGGCTGCTGAAATTAATCACCGCAAACTTGGTGGTTTAAAAAAAGAGAAATTTATTCTTTCCTAGTTCTGGGGGCCAGAAGTTCAACATCAGTGTCTCTGGGCAGAGCTGTACTCTCTTCCTTGCCTCTTCCAGTTTCTGGTGGCTACCAGCATTCCTTTGCTTGTGACCACGCCACCCCAATGTCCGCCGCAGTCTTCACGTCACATTCTCCTACTCTGTGTTTATCAGCCCTCTCTCTTCCTCTCTCATAAGAACGCTTGTGGTCAGTTCTGGGGATGATCTCCTCCACATCAAGATTCTTACTTTAACCGCACCTGCAAAAACTCTTTTACTTGATAAGGTAACATTTACAGATTCCAGAGATTAGGACTTGATATGTTTGGGTGGACATTATTCAGCCTCCTACACAGTCCAAAATCTTTGCATACAATTTCAGGAAGATCATGGACTCCAGGAGGAACATCTGCCCTGGCGTTGCATTTCACCATAGGTATGCTGTGAACAGATACGCTGGAGGCAGGTCTATTATCCACCATCCTCTTGACACCTCAGAATCAACTACAGTGCTGGTTAAAAATACAAAATCCTACCCCCCAGCTCTAGCCCTCGTCAGTCAGAATCTCCCAGAGGCCGGGCCCAGGAATCTGCATTTCCAACAAGCTCCCCCAAATGATTGAGGCAGCCAGCCTTGCACGCATACTTTAGTGAGTATTGGTTAAGAGCCGGAGTGCCCAAGTCCCCTCACTGTTAAATGGATGTGGTACTGCCACCTCCTTCACAGTAAAAAAAAAAAAAAAAAAAAGTCTGTGCGAGCTGTTTGCACAAAGAAAGCGCTAACGCTCTTTTCTTTTCTCCACTCCGCCTCTACGAAGGTGAAGAACTTTTATTACTTATTTGATTTCCATTCCGCCTCATGTTTAATGCACCTGGCTTCAAGGCCCAGGGTTGAGGCGAGGAAGAGAGGGAGAGGGGAAGACTCGAAAACTCCTCCGGTCCCCGCAACGTCAAGCTGCACTTGACGTCCCGGGGACCCGCTGGTCACCGCCCCCCGCCCCTCGGCCGCCGGCGCACATTTGCATCCTGCCCGAGGCGGCGCGGGGAGTCCGCCCCCGCGCTCCGTTGATTGGCCCCGCCAGCCAGATCGTCACGCTCTTTTGTCTCGGAGGGGGCAGAGGATAATAGCAGCCGCGGCTGCCGTGGGAACCGTGCTGCCTCGACTCCGCTACCACTCGCTGGGTGGCCGTGCGTAGCAGCTCCGTCGGGCGGTCCCGAGTCGCTCAGCGGCCGAGGAGGCGGCCGTCCTTTCCCCCTGCAGGGCCGCGGAGACTGAAGGCGGAATCACAGCTGTCAACGCCGGAGCGTCCGCTGCCCACCAGCCGAGCACAGGTAAAGAAAGGGAGCGCGATTGCCCCGCGAGGAGAGAGGAGGGGGAAGCCCTACCAGGACTGGGCGGCTCCCCGTTTGGGAAATCGAGGACTGTGCGGCAGGGGGAGGAGCACTCCCGCGGCCCGGCTGCGCTGAGGGAGGAAGTGGGGTTCCACTGGCTGCTGCCGAACGGGTAGGATTTGCCTGGATTGAGAGGGGGCGCGTTTTCGGGGGGAAGTGGCAAGGGGCGCGTTGTTATTGGGGGGAGAATCGCAAAGTGTCTGCCTTGAACCCCTTTGCATCTCCTCATCCCTTCCTGGGGGAGGAATACGTGGGTGTGAGCGTCCAGCTCCCATTCCCTTTCTCCTTGGCAGGCGACCAAAGCCGAATCCGAACTTGAATTCTGTGCGGCTGATGGCAGAGCTGGTAGGGCGACGATTTCCCTGGGGAAATGTAACGGGGGGGGGGCTTGCTTTGGCTTGTATTCAGAGGTGGGAGAAGGAATTTTCCGTCTGGGTACTACGGAGGCCGCCGGAGGAGGGGGGAGGGGAGGGGAGGGGGCGGGGGCGGCGCGGGGTGGGAGGGAGCGGGGTGAAGGATGAGGCTGCTTCTGACCCTTCCCTTCCCTCCCTGCCCTGCCCTCTGCGGCGGCGCAGTCTTGACGCCCTAAGGTCCCGGATCGGCGACCCCCGGTGGACAGCGATCGACCGTACCCCCAGAGGCGAGCTTTCTCACGGAGGCCGCTGGTTGCAGAAGCTGGAAGTGAAATAAAGGCGCGCGCTTGCTCCTGAGCTCCTGTAAGAATCTGAAAAATAATGGGGCGGGGGAGAGGGGACTTTAAGAAAGGGGTGTGGTTGAGACCGGAGACCAAGAGGTTAATGAGATCTTATTTATTCCCACAAATCTGTGCCCGCTGTGCTCTATTTTGAGAGCCCAATATCAGCTCCATACACTATTACACTTAGAATTAGAAGCAACAGTTGCAGTCCCTCTTGAAGGACGGGCGGGAGGGGATGGATGAGGCTGTAAAAAGCACCCTGCTAACACGGAGACACCGGCTGGCTCCGTGAGGTTGTAATTGCCAGTCTTCTGGAGGATATTTTTAGGGCAGTGGGCAGATATAAAATGTACTGCAGGATATTCAGGAAGGGAGAGAATACAGCTGCAGCCGGTCCCTTATTAACTCCTCTTGCCAATTTTTGTTTTGTTTTCTTTTTTTACAGTTCCTACTGAGATAAGAGGAAGGCAGAGCCCCCCAGCACGCCTGCAGATTAGGCTTTTCTAAAAAGCCTGAGCATCTTGTTGCATTCAGAAACCCGGTCATCGTCCGTCATGGCCAGCATCATTGCGCGTGTGGGTAACAGCAGGCGGCAGAGCGCGCGCTTGCCACCTTGGGCCCATTCTATGCTAAGGTCCCTGGAGAGAAGTCTTGGTCCTTTAATGGCCAACATGGCAGAGAGAAACATGAAGTTGTTCTCGGGGAGGGTGGTGCCAGCCCAGGGGGAAGAAACCTTTGAAAACTGGCTGACCCAAGTCCATGGGGTCCTACCAGATTGGAATATGTCTGAGGAGGAAAAGCTCAAGCGCTTGATAAAAACCCTGAGGGGCCCTGCGCGGGAGGTCATGCGTTTGCTGCAGGCGGCCAACCCCAATCTAAGTGTGGCAGATTTCTTGCACGCCATGAAATTGGTGTTTGGGGAGTCTGAAAGCAGTGTGACCGCTCATGGTAGATTTTTTAACACCCTGCAGGCACCAGGGGAGAAAGCCTCCCTTTACGTGATCCGTTTAGAGGTGCAGCTCCAGAATGCTATTCAGGCAGGGATCATAGCTCAGAAAGATGCAAACCAGAGTCGCCTGCACCAGCTCCTTTTAGGGGCTGAGCTGAATGGGGACCTGCGCTTCAGGCTGAAGAATCTTCTCAGGATGTATGCAAATGAGCAGGAGCGTCTCCCCAGTTTCCTGGAGTTAATCAGAATGATAAGGGAGGAAGAGGATTGGGATGACACTTTTATGAAACGGAAGCGGGCCAAGAGATCTGAGTCAATGGTGGAGAGGGCAACTAGCCCAGTGGCATTTGGGGGCTCCCCACCCATAGTGATCGGTAATGCCGACTGCAACGTGATAGAGATAGATGATACCCCCGACGATGACTCAGATGAGGATGTGATCCTGGTGGAGTCTCAGAACCCTCCACTTGCATTCTCGAGTTCTCCTCCCCCCAGACGCAGGGCCAGACCTCGGAATCAAGTGCTAGTCATTGAGTCCCCCAACAATTCCAGGGCTCAGTCTCCTTGTACCAGCGGGGGTTCTGGGTATAAGAATGATGGTCCTGGGGATATGCATAGAACCAGGAAGCGAAAATACACAATCCGCTGTTCGTACTGTGGAGAGGAGGGCCACTCAAAGGAAACCTGTGACAATGAGAGCAACAAGGCCCATGTGTTTGAGAACCTGATTATCACCCTGCAGGAGCTGACACATACCGAGGAGGAGGGGTCAAGAGAAGCCCCTGGCGAACCCAGTGACCCTTCTGAGCCACAGTGAGGTGCTAGCCCCCAGCTTTCAATGAACCCTAACCTATATACAGAGTCCAGCAATGGGAAAACTGGCAGGTGCTGGTTCTAATTGCATGAATTAATCCACAAGGTGGCTTTCTTTTCGGGTGGAAGACAAAGGGTCTTGAATATTAGCACAGTGGAGGGAGATGGCCTGACTTCCGTCCTTGCTTCTGGTCCCCTGCTGCCCAAGGGTCTACCTTCTCTGTGTGTGCCCCTTTCCTTGATGGCTTTATTCTCTTTGTGAAACTGGTATAATTCATTGTTAAATATTAAAACAATAAAGGGAAGTACAAGTAACCCCAAACCCTCCAACCCTTATATAACCACCGTCAACCCTGTGATGAATGTCCTTCTAGATAGTTCCCTATGCCTATGTACCCAGATAGATATATGTATAGAAAAAAGTGATCAAATATAAGTGCTGTTCTAAAGTGTATTTTTTCACCAAATAATATATGTTGTGGGCTTCTTTCTATGTCAATAAATATATATCAGCATCTATCTTAATGTCTCTGATATTATTTTAGGACGAAGTAAAGGAAAAAGGAATAAGAAAAATATAGTAAAAAGCTATAAACGGTGGGTTATACCCTGAGGTGGGGTTTTTTATTAACTTCCCTTTGCAGATGAGGAAAAAGGAAGAAGAAATGGGCTGACATAGTCCCCAAAGGTAAATGGACAGAGGCCCTTTACCACAACTGACCTGTCCCTTAGGTCACAGAGCCAAACTATGGCACCCACTAGCTGACAACACGCTAATGCTCTCTTCTCCAATGTATCCAGAAGATTCTCACAGCGGGGGAGTCTGGTGCTGAATAGCCCAAAATGAGGATCCCAGTGGCTCCATTCCTGGCCACTTTGGGGAGGGGCAGCTCTCCCTCCTCTGGGTGGATTTCTGAGATCACTGCTGCCGCCGCTTCACCACATCCTGGTCACAACCGGGAATCTCTCCTGGGGGCTGACACGGCCCTCTTCCCACTCCCCAGTTAAGGAAAGGGAGCCCAGCACCAGGAGGCTCAGCTCCTGACAGCGCCCTGAGCCTCAGCCTGGAAGCCCTGAAGCTACATGTTAGAGGACACGGGCAGCCCGAGGACTCCAAGCCCAACCCCACTCAACCCAGGAACTGAGTATAGCTGGGGAGGAGCGAAAAGCAATATAGTTGCCAGGACGCATGAAGGAACACGGGGATCAGAAAGCCTGGAAGCCCTCCACGTTATTTTAGTGGAGTGGAGGGCATTCATGGCCTGGAGAGGCAGGACGGGGTTGCGGGGGGTGGGGCGGAGAACCTTCCCAGGAACCTGCCCTGTCCCCTCTCCTGATCTCATATCGGAGGGTGGTAAGAGGACGTATCTGACCTCAGACCCTGAGGATCCCTATGTTTCTTGCAGGTGTATAAATTCCTACCTCTGTGAGCAGGACAGGGCTGGGGGTGGGTGGTGGAGGGGGATGACTGCATTTAAGCCAGGGGGTGGAGCGAAACGAACGTGCACACCTGGGGACCTGAAGCAGCTGTCCTGCAGGAAATCGGTGCTCCACAGAGCCGAGAGGACAGCGCACGCAGCAGCGGCAGGTGGTGTGTCAGGGGCTAAGCACAGAGCAAGAGGAGAGTGGCTGAGGGCCCGATGACCAGGGACACTCGCATGGAGACTGACAGGGACAGGAAGCCTGGTGGGAATCATGGATTCCAGGGTTTCATACCGAACTCTGGGCTGTGTGTACCAGGAATGGCACAGGTTGAGGTGCCCAGGGAGAGAGAGTGGGCTTCTAATTATGTTAGCAGTTGAGGGGGGAGGGAGGGGGAGATGCCAGGCACTGTAAGAAGCCAGTGCAGCCTTCCCTGGGCTGCCACGCCTTGAACCTGCTTTGAAAGACACCTCCCCGTCCCCCCTCCACACCACCACACACTCTCTCTCGGTGCAGGGGTGGGGGGGGGCTCAGCCTCCCTAGCTCTGCCATTACTCCTCCCCCACCCCTAGCATCCCAGGTTTGCCTTAAGCCTCAGCCTCCTTAACCCTCCTGGCCAGAGGGAGACTGGGAGGGCCTCTCTGCCTCGGACCCTTTAGCTGAGAACTGGCCAGGAGTGCAGACTCCAGAGGCCCTCTCCTTGCATCCATCCATGGCACCCCTGGGACCTTGGTAGCCACCCCCAGAGCCAAAGAGGATCCCCCCCCATCACCTTCAGGCAAGAGGCAGCTGCACTCAGGCCCCCAAAGCCACAGGGACCACCACCACTTCCCAGCTCACGTAGATTTTTAACCCTTAATTCCTCATACCTCTCCCTTTCTGCTCGTCTTTTCTTAATTTTACTTTATAAACACTTGTTGAATATTTGCCCAAAGACCCACTTTATGTTGCCATAATTTCTTTCTGGCACCAGGTAGAAGAGAAACCTGAAATGAGAAATAAATTCTGCCCATTTCACTACCCTCCTTTTCACTGGAGTTAGCTTGGGAGTTCAGTATAGACCACTGCTTTGAAAATTTGTTCTGTGATTCTCCCCCCTTTTCTTCCCTCCTCCAGCCTCCTCTCTATTGTATGAATTTGAGATTGTCTAAATTTTTATTTCGCCAACCTGATGTAATCTGACATTTCTTTTTTCACTTTGTGTGACACTGGCTTTTCCTTTCCTCAAGAAATATGTATTCTCCCTAATTAGGAGACATGGAACCAAGACCTGGGCATTCAGATCAGACTAATGGGGTTATAGCCTAAAAAAGGCTTCATTTCAAACTATAGGCTTCTTTTCTTCCTTTCTGCCTTCATTTCTCATTGGTCGCTAAGAGATGAAAATCACCCTTTTGTCTTGTCAGAAGAAACTGGCCTCCGAGTACCCTTCTGCATTATGTGTCTCTCCTTCCTGGCACTCTTTTCCCTTGGTTTCCACGATACGCCTCTCTCATGGTTCCCCACTCCCTGACCTTCTTGTTGCCCCGTTCTCAGTCTCCTTTGCTGAATCTTCTTCTTCCTGATCCTTTCATAATAGTAATCGAAATTAAAATCATTAAAACTGTGATTTATTAAGAGCTTATTGAGTGCCAGGCACCCTGTACCAAGTCCTTGAAACGCATTAGCTCCTTTAATCCTCATATCAACTCCATAAAATAGGTATTACTATTAGAACATGTTTCAGATGAGGAAACACTCTGCAAAGTTAAGAAACTTGCCTAGGGGCATGCAGCTAGTTAGTGGTGGAGCCAGAGGTCACTCTCCCAGGTGAGAAGGCTATGCTTCTTACTCGTCTTAGCTCTCCTGTGTTCACAGCACCCTACTACGATGTAGGTGTTGTTATCTGCATATGAAGTATGAGGAAACTGAGGTTTGTAAATTCAGGAGAATAAGACCTGTCTTCCCCAGGTGCCCAGTGTACGAGTGATTGGCATAGGGCTGGTCCATTGTAGGCTCTCAAGAAATGGTAGCTATTATTACTCGGCTAGAATGCATTATTCTGCTACAGAAGGAAGGACGGGGAAAATTAAATGCAGTCCATGCTATGCAGGCAGTGCTTATTCAGTGTTAATCTGACACCATGACAGCTGGGCTCCAGGAGCTTCGCCGAACCTGGCCCCTGACAGGCACAAGAGTGGATTCAGAAATGCCTGAGTGATTAGTGATGGTGATGATGGTGGTAATGATGTTGATGATGATGATGATTGATTGATGATGGGATGATAAGGGAACACTTACTGAATGCCGAGGTGGATTTCTCCTAGTTTTGCGTGTCCCCAGAGGAGGTCTCCTTCCCCCACATGTCAGAGGCACTCCTATCCTTTCAGATAGGTCAAGACCAGCCAAGTCTTCCCCCACTCAAACAACTCCCCTGAGCAGCAGATGGGAGCTAGGGGTCAGGGGAGCTGATCTCAGAGGGTCACACAGGCTCCCCAGTGCGTGGCTGGAAGGAGACATGACTGAGGTCTGAGGAGTCCTTTACGATCCAGGTAACCCCCCCAATCCTGTCACTACCAGGGATCTCAGGGACAGGATAAAAGGAGGCAAAGGGAGTGGGGCTGGGTCTCCCACCGCATCCTGACAGGGTGTATGGATCTCCAGCTGCAGCATCTCATCTCACATCAGAGGTCACAGTTTATCATGGCCTCTCACAACTGCTCTCTCAGATATGTACCATGCTCACCATCCCCACTTTACAGACCAGGACGTTGACACACACATGGTTATAGGACCTTGCCTAAGATCAGACAGCTAGTAAAAGTTGGAGCTGGAACTGAACATCAGATCTGCCCCTCCCCAGAGACTGTAGTCTTTACCATTGTGTTGTAAAGTCATTCCTAAGGTAACAGGTACAAGACATCTGATCATTCTATTGGCTGCATCCTGGGTATGGATTTCTGAATTGTCATACTCACAACCTAAGCACAGTAGGATGGCCTTGGTCTCATTTCTTTTACTGAATGAGGCAGGAAAAATTATCATTTTAGGAAACTTCCATCTCAGAGCCTGGAACCATCTTCTCCTCATATTTATTTTTATATCCAATTTCTGGGATAAGATACTAAAAATAACAAATTGTTGGTAAGGACGTGGGCAACAGTCTCTCTCCCACACTGCTGGCAGGACTGAGAATTGACACATTCTTTCTACAAGGCCAAGGGGAAAATGTATCAAAGGTTGAATGTGAAAACCCTGAATCCAGCAGTTTAACTTCCCGAGATTGAGGCTAAGAAAGTAACTGAACAAGTGTAAAAATTCTTATGAACAAAGATTTTATTCTAGCTTTTTAATTTGTTTGTAATAGTGGAAAACTGGAAACAACTTGAAAGACCACGAGTAAAGTTCGGCTGAATAAAGTAGGCTCCACACTTGGAATGGAATGCTATGCTTTTAAAACTCTGGGAGTGCTTTCAGATCATTGGGCCTAACCAGACAAATGAAGAGTGGCCTCTCTAGAAAAGGGCTTAGAAGACCATCAGTCCACCAGGGCTTCTGTGTTATCTGTGACTCCCAATGTGCTGTGTCTATCAGCCTGGTCCTCCCCTTCATCTGGCAAAACTCTTGTCAAATTTCTAGTATCATCTCCCCTGGCACTCCCTCGGGACAGCTTGCTCTGACTCCACTAAAGGTCATTCTTTACAGCTTAAGTAGCACTTTTTATTGTAACTGCTTGTCTAATTATCTGTCCTCCCCAGGAGGCTTATAACCCCTGTGCAGAGCACAGGGAGTTTTCAATAATTTGGTACAGAATCCAGGTACACTCTCACCTCACATGTTTGCCCTGGCTATTGTAACTCTTCCTCTAGATATCCCTGTGCCTTGACTCCCACCATGTTCAAGCATTTGCTCAAATGGTACCTCCTCCTGAACAGCCCATTTAAAACTGCGCACCTGCACCCCCCAAAATAAAATAGGAATAAACCTGACCAAGGAGGTGAAAGACATACGTTGAGAACTATAAAACATTAATAAAGGAAACTGAAGATGATTCAAAGAAATGGAAAGATATCCCATGCTCTTGGACTGGAAGAATGAATATTGTTAAAATGGCCATACTACCCAAAGCAATCTACAGATTTAATGCAATCCCTATAAAATTACCCATGACATTTTTCACAGAAGTAGGACAAATAATCCTAAAATTTATATGGAACCACAAAAGACCCAGAATTGCCAAAGCAATCCTGAAGGAAAAGAACAAAGCAGGAGGCATAACCCTCCCAGACTTCAGACAATACTACAAAGCTACAGTAATCAAAACACTGTGGTACTGGCACAAAAACAGACATATGGATCAATGGAACAGAATAGAGAGCTCAGAAATAAACCCACACACCTACAGCCAATTAACCTTTTGACAAAGGAGGCAAGAATATACAATGGGAAAAAGACAGTCTCTTCAGCAAGTGGTGTTGGGAAAGTTGGACAGCCACATGTAAATCAATGAAGTTAGAACACACCCTCTCATCATACACAAAAATACACTCAAAATGGCTTAAAGACAACATAAGACATGACCTAAGTGTCCATCAATAGATGAATGGATAAAGAAGATGTGGCACATATATACGGTGGAATATTACTCAGCCATAAAAAGAAACGAAATTGAGTTATTTGTAGTGAGGTGGATGGACCTAGAGTCTGTCATACAGAGTGAAGTAAGTCAGAAAGAGAAAAACAAATACCGTATGCTAACACATATATATGGAATCTAAGAAAAAAAAAGGTCACGAAGAACCTAGGGGTAAGACGGGAATAAAGATACAGACCTACTAGAGAATGGACTTGAGGATATGGGGAGGGGGAAGGGTAAGCTGTGACAAAGTGAGAGAGTGGCATGGACATATATACACTACCAAATGTAAAACAGATAGCTAGTGGGAAGCAGCCACATAGCACAGGGAGATCAGCTCGGTGCTTTGTGACCACCTAGAGGGGTGGGATAGGGAGGGTGGGAGGGAGGGAGATGCAAGAGGTAAGAGATATGGGAACATATGTATATGTATAACTGATTCACTTTGTTATAAAGCAGAAACTAACACACCATTGTAAAGCAATTATACTTCAATAAAGATGTTAAAAAAAAAATTAAAAAAAAAAAAAAAAAACTCCTAGAAGAGATCATAGGCAAAACATTCTCTGACATAAATCGTACCAATGTTTTCTTAGGTCAGTCTCCCAAGGCAATAGAAATAAAGACAAAAATAAACAAATGGGACCTAATCAAACTTACAAGCTCTGCAGAGCAAAGGAAACCATAAGCAAAACAATAAGACAACCTACAGAATGGGAAAAAATATTTGCAAATGACGCGACCGACAAGGGTTTAATTTCCAAAGTATACAAACAGCTCATACAACTCAACAAAAACAAAAAAACAAACAAAAAATGGGCAGAAGACCTAAATAGACATTTCTCCAAAGAAAAAATACAAATGGCCAATTGGCACATGAAAAGATGCTCAACATCACTAATCATTAGAGAAATTCAAACGAAAACTACAACGAGGTACCACCTCACACCACTCAGAATGGTCATCATTAAAAACTCTACAAACAACAAATGCTGGAGAGAGTGTGGCAAAAAGGGAACCCTCCTACATTGTTGGTGGGAATGTAAGTTGGTACAGCCACTATGGAAAACAGTATGAAGCTTCCTCAGAAAACTAAAAATAGAATTACCATATTATCCAGCAATCCCACTCCTGGGCATATATCCAGACAAAACTCTAATTCAATAGCCAAGACATGGAAACAACCTAAATGTCCATCGACACGATGATGAATGGATAAAGAAGATGTGGTATATATATATACAGTGAAATATTACTCAGCCATAAAAAAGAATGAAATATTGCCATTTGAAGTGACATGGATGCAACTAGCGATTATCATACTAAGTGAAGTAAGTCAGAAAGAGAAAGACAAGGGCTTCCCTGGTGGCGCAGTGGTTGGGAGTCCGCCTGCCGATGCAGGGGACGCGGGTTCGTGCCCCGGTCCGGGAGGATCCCACGTGCCGCAGAGCGGCTGGGCCCGTGAGCCATGGCCGCTGAGCCTGTGCGTCCGGAGCCTGCGCTCCGTCCGCAATGGGAGAGGCCACAACAGTGAGAGGCCCGCGTACCACAAAAAAAAAAAAAAAAAAAAAAAAAAAAAAAAAAAAAAAAAAAAAAAAAAAAAAAAAAAAAAGAAAGAGAAAGACAAATGCCATATGATATCACTTATATGTGGAATCTAAATATGGCACAAATGAACCTATCTACGAAACAGAAAGAGACGCATGGACATAGAGAACAGACTGGTGGTTGCCAAGGGGGAGGGGTTTGGGGAGGGATGGAGTGAGAGGTTGGGGTGAGCAGATGTAAGCTATTATATATGGAATGGATCAACAACAAGGTCCTACTGTAGAGCCCAGGGAACTATATTTAGTATCCTATGATAAACCATAATGGAAAAGAATATATAAAAAAGAATTGTATATAACTGAATCACTTTGCTGTGCAGCAGAAATTAACACAACACTGTAAATCAACTATACTTCAATTAAAAAAAATAAATAGAACTGCACACCTGGACCAGCATTCTCATTTCCCTTTCCCTGCTCTGTTGGCCCATCACGTGCCTCTCTTCTAGCATACTACATAATTTCCTGATTTATTATGTTAATTGTTTATTCCCGTCTCTCCCCACTAGACTATAAACATTTTAGCCTGCTTAGTTCACTGGTGTATCCTCAGCCCCTAGAACACTGCCTGGAACATAAGCTGGATCTCAATAAATGTGTGTGGCTGGAATGAATGAAGTGCCTGTCACACAGTAGGCACTCAGCGAATGGCAGCCTTCATTATTGCTCCTCTTCTGGAACAAATTTTACCGGAGGGGAGTCAGTCAAGGAGAGAACAGTGTACACTGCTGAACCACCATCCATCTAGTTGAGATCAGAAACCTGGGAGACTTTCTAGATCAATTGCTTGCTTCTCACTCTCCCAGGTTGTCACTTATTAGTTGGACCATTCACTCCTAGCATGGCAGAAAGTGAGAGATGGGTTTCTTTGTGGCTACATACCTGTCACATCATCAGACCTTAGGTTTAGGTGTTTCAAAGTCCCAATCACTCCATGTGCATTTGTAAATATTAAAGACAACTGCCCTGTAAAATATGAATGTTTTGGGTAGTGTTTGCTCTTTCCCTTTTATTAAAGGATAATTAAGAATAATAATTATGTGGTGCAGCCACTATGGAAAACAGTATGGAGGGTCCTTAAAAAACTAAAAATAGAGCTACCATATGATCCAGCAATCCCACTCCTGGGCATGTATCCAGAAAAGAGGAAAACTCTAATTCAAAAAGATACATGCACCCCAACGTTTATAGTAGCACTGTTTACAATAGTCAAGGCATGGAAACAACCCAAGTGCCCATCAACAGATGATTGATTTAAGAAGATGTGCTATATATATACACATACAATGGGATATTACTCAGCCATAAAAAAGAATGAAATGTTGCCAATTGCAGCAACATGGATGGATCTAGAGAATATCATACGAAGTGAAGTCAGACAAAGACAAATACTACACGATATCACTTATATGTGGAATCTAAAAAATTGTACAAATAGTACTTATTTACAAAATGGAAACAGACTCACCGACATAAAAAACAAACTTATGGTTACCAAACGGGAAAGGGACGGGGGAGGGATACCTTAGGAGTACGGGATTAACAGATACAAACTACTATACATAAAAAAGATAAGCAGCAAGGATTTACTGTGTAACACAGGGAACTATATTCAATATCCTGTGATAACCTATAATGGAAAATAATCTGAAAAATATATATATAACTGAGTCACTTTGCTGTACACTTGAAACTAACACAATATTGTAAATCAACTAACTTCAATAAAAATATGTAAGACTTGCATGCATAATAAATAAATAACCTAAGATGTAAAACAAGAGTAAAAAAAGGAATATTATTTTCATTCGCTATGTGTTGAACATGTCAATAATATAGTAAGAATTATTAACCCCACTTTAGAGGCAATAAATGGGTCTCAGTAAGAGACAGCAACAGGATTAAGGTGTTATATGCCAGTAAACAGATGGTAAGTCTGGCACCAAAGCCTATGAACTTTCCATCATATATCTGAAGTAGAAGTGTTGACATTAATGAGAAAAACTGTATCACAGTTGAAGATCAGTTATTGGGGCAGGGGTACCAGGCAGATATGAACATCTGATCAATTTCCTGTTCATCAAGCACAGGTTAAAGCTGTTTGAAAATCTGTAAGTAAAAGAACTTAAATTTTACTAGAGGGAACATGATGGAGGTTGATTTTAAATATCCTGAATGGACCAAGATTTAATTTAGCTCACGGAAACATAATTGAAAACAGAATGTCTTTATAGTATCACTGGTCTCTGAAACTCAAGAAATGACACATAAACTTTTTCCTTCTCTGTCTGCCAGAATGCTTGGTAAAACTATTTTAATCACTAAATAATTTTAGAGTTGTTATAAAAGTAGAGTATTTAGAATGTCGCAAAACTATACA
Organism: Kogia breviceps; assembly: GCF_026419965.1. Classification (NCBI taxonomy): domain Eukaryota; kingdom Metazoa; phylum Chordata; class Mammalia; order Artiodactyla; family Physeteridae; genus Kogia; species Kogia breviceps. The sequence goes on along the minus strand of NC_081330.1, from coordinate 28,693,030 downwards.
AAAGATTTTACATTGTTAATATTTAAATAGCCATAAAAGTATACAGGAAGAAAAAATAAACCATAGGTGAATACTGAACATTGTGGCATATTTCTTTTAAACCCTTTTTTCTAACTTTGTGAGTGAGTGTAGATATATGTACAATTTATTGAGTAAATTTTGTTCTTTTTCTGTTAATAAGTGCAATAATTTCAAAAGTAGAAAATAAAGATTGGCAAAAAGAGAAGTAAGGGGGTGGTAAACCCTGAGCAAATATAAAAACATACCCCCCCCCCAAAAAAATACAAGAAATAAACACTGTGCTGTTACTGGCTGACAAATAATGATCATTAATTGTAGTAAGTATGATTATTTTCATAGACAAAGCCAAAGAATTGGTGGAAACGTTTCTGAAAATAAAATGAGGGACGTTAATGTAAAACCTGAAAGGCTTAGGAAAAGAAGATGATAAAACTCTTTTTACCATTAGAAGATACGAATGAAAGGAGAGAACTGAAGCTCAGCTAGAGGATGGTGGGTGAGCGTGGTGGATGTAGAGGAAGACATTTTCATAAAACCACCCAGGCCCCAGCCACATCACAGGCTGACCTCACAATTACAATGCAGGGATCCTCTGCCCCACTTGGCTTACTATTAAGTGCAGTAGCTCATCGGAATAAAACAAGAGTGGTGAGACTCACGGCAGGGGTGAGCCAGGGGACAGTCAGAACACAGAGGAGGGCCCTATAATCCGCGGGGTCAGGCTTCTCACAGGGGGTCATGTGCAGGCTGTAGGACTAGTATCCTCAGCAACTGGGAGCTCAAAGGGATCCGAGCTCTAACCAATGTGAAACCTACGTACCTTACCGTTGTGGTCAGAGAGCCCCAGCTGGAGGTCCAAGAGGTGGGAGGAGCACACTGTTTCCAAGTTGAAGGTCTTGAGCTGTGGTGCTGAGGTCTCAGGGGCACTGGATGTCAGTGGGGACTTCAAAACCGTCAAGTGCTGGCTCCCCAAATATCACCAATGCACCTGTTGAGATGACAATGCTGAATTTATCCCTTACCTCTGTAAGGGAGAACCCTCACCTCACAAAGCTTTGCCAGTGTTTCAGGGAGGAAGGAAAGGGCAGAATTTATTGAGAAATGAAAGCATGGTTTAAGGCAGAGGGTCTTTCAACGCTGGGGCTTGATTAGGATCGGGTAAGGATCATGACACCAACAGTCTGGGGCTGGTGGAAGCTGCAAGGGGAAGATTTTGAGGAGAGGGACTTAAAGAATTTCAGAGAGCAAACTGTTGCTGCTTTCCATTGAAGAACTGATGGATCTTTGGGGACGTTGCTGTAGTGAAGAAACTATTTTGCCTGGACAGGGGAGTCCTGGAAAAGTAATGCCGACGAAGACAGTGGATTAGCAAGACACGTTTATGTACATAGTTTGGCGTGGTTTTGTTTCTCAGTGTCCAGGCTGAGCGTGGGGATGGACTGTTTCCTCATACACAAAACATTTTTATGAATAATTCACCTTAGGTATGCGTTTATTGGGTAGTGTCAAAATCCCTTCGTTTCTCTGAATCCCGAGGAAAGATAATACCTACTCTTATCCTGAGAAACAAACTAAAGAGCTAGCTTTAACAGTCTGGTAAACCCTTTGGGTGGATTATTTTACTTAATCCTCACAAACACCTTGTGAAGTTGGTACTATTATTATCCCTATTTTATAAGAGGAGGAAACGGAGGCTCACGGAGGTAATAATTAGCTCACATCAATGCGGCTACAAATGCATTTTTTCGGAACGTCAACAAAGACCATCTTCAACAAAGCTGCCTTATTCTGTTCCGTTTTTGCAGAAGGGAGCTGGCATCCAGGTTCGAGATAATTATTTGACCATTCTGTCCTCTTTGGGGTCCTTCTCCCTTTGGGGAGAAAGGAGGAAGGGGTGCAGGCCGCCTCCACCTACTCCACTTTGGATCTGGGTCAGCTCCCCTCGGCATCGCGGCTTCGCCCTGGGCCAGCGGCGCGGCCGTTTCCGCCGCAGATGCCTCCGCCTCTGCTTGGGCTGCCCCGCGGACCGGAAGCCACTCGCCAGTCCACGCATGCTCCGACCAGCTGGTGACAACAGCGCCGGTTTTGCCCGCTTCCGGCTACCAGGGGGCGCCACGACATAATCGCGCGTGCGGGGAGGGGTGGCGTTCACGTGGTCAGGGAGCCGAGCGCTGGGGCGTAGGGGACCGCGGCTTGGAACTCGGGACGGCTGCAAGCCTGCTCAGGCTGCTTGCCTTCCTCCATCGCCTTCTTTCGCTGTGCGCGGACCACACGGTGGGACTGTAGCGGCGAAAGAGACTGAGGTCTGGACGCAGTTATCTGTAACCTCCTGGCGACCCTGACAAGCAGACGCGTGAGTTTCCCGGGCACCAGGAGGCCCTGGGAGGAGACACCTGACCCTGACTTTGTGGCAGTTTTTGCCCATTCCGCAACGCAAAGAAGGAGGGACTCGGACTTTCCCCTAGCTCGGAGAGGTGCTGTTACATCCCCTGGCACCTCCTCCATGGCCCTTAGATAGGTGTGCTTTCCTCTGGAGTATCCCAGGGGGCGGGTCTGGAGGGGTGGAGTTAGTATCTATCAGCTGTTCTGGCAGGACATCCTTGCCTAGTAAGCACCGACCAAATTGCCAAAGCACCCCCAAACACACAAACAAAAAACCCTAACATTTTCACAGATATGCGGTAATAGAACAATTCACCTGGTTGTGAACGAGGCTTGAGAGTTGCAAGAAGTGAATTTGTTACCTGACTACAGTTTATTGCTTGGAGTAGGGGCCTGGCGCACTCACACTTAAACTGGCAGACCACGGATTGTCCAGATTACACACTGGGATCACCCAACCGGAAACGCATTGTACACCTCATCACGCAATATTCAGAGAGGCTGACTTTGATGTTTCTGTCAGCACAACCCCAAACACCAACCGACAAAAATGCCTCAGAAACTTCATTTACCACAATTCTTACCAGGTCTTGTCATGGAGGAAAAAAGTTAATTTAGGGAGAAACTAAATAATGTAATAGATTGAGGGTTTTTTTTTTTTTTTTAAAAAAGAGCCTTATACTCTGCATACTATTAAATTCAATCATTTTACATGTACACTTGTTTTTACGAAACTTATGGAGTTGTGTAACCATCACCAGAATCCAGTTTTAGAGCATTTTTTATCACCCCTCCCCAAATTCCCCAAAGACTGTTTGTAGTTAATCTCTCCTCCTACCTCTACTCCTAAGCAACCATGTAACCGCCCTCTGTCTCTATAGTTGCTCTTTCTGAACAGTTCATGTGAATGGAATTATACAATATGTGGTCTTTTGTGAATGGCTTCTTTCACTTAACATGATGTTTTCCAGATTCATCCATGCTGTAGCATGTATCAGTACCTCATTGCTTTTTATGGCGGAATAAGATTCCATGGAATGGGTATATACCGCATTTGTTTATCCATCTATCGGTTGATGGACATTTATTTCCACTTTTTGGTTATCATGGGTAATCCTATTGTGAACATTTGTGAGGACATATGTTTTCAATTCTCTTGATTTCACTGCCCTGCTCGGGTGCTGCCATAGTGCCCTTAGCAGACCTCTGTCATAACACTTAACACACTGCCCTATAAGCTTGGGTTCATTCTCTGTCTCTACATTGGAAAGGGCAAGGACCATGTTCACCTGTTCCCCGGTCTAGGAGTGGGATTTCTGGGTCATAAGGTGACTGCATGTTTAACTTCTTTAGGAATTTCCAGACTGTTTTCTAAAGTGGCTGCACCATTTAATATTCCCGTGGTAAATGTATGAAGGTTCCAGTTTCTCCACATACTCACCAACACTTGTTTTGTCTTTTTGTTTCGTATCTCATTGTGATGTTAATTTGCCTAGACTGAGTGGTATTTAGCTAGTTTCACTTCACTTTAATGAATACCTATTTTTATATTTTAATCTAGAAGCTGAAATGAATAAAACATGGTCCCTCCTTGCAAGGAGCTCATATATATAGTTCCTTCAGGGAGACAGGTAGAGAAACAGATAATTACAGTACAGTGTGTTAAGTGTTCTGATGGAGCTGAGCAAGGGATGCTATGGGGAGCAGAGAAGAGGGACACCTAACCTAGTCTAGGGGGGAGGATGGAGGAAAGTATTCTTTTCTAAATTGAAGTATAGTTGATTTACAATATTATGTTAGTTTCAGGTGTACAGCAAGGTGATTCAGTTATATATTTTTCACATTCGTTTCCACTATAGGTTATTTCAAGATACTGAATATAGTTCCCTGCTCTATACAGTAAGTCCTTGTTGTTTATCTATTTTATAGGTAGTAGTATGTATCTGTTAATCCCATACTCCTAGTTTATCCCTCCCTCCACTTTCCCCTTTGGTAACCATAAGCTTGTTTCCTACGTCTGTGAGTCTGTTTTGTATCATTTGTATCATTTTTTTTTTTAGATTTCATATATGTGATATCATGTAATATTTGTCTTTCTCTGTTTGACTTACTTCACTTAGTATGGTATTCTCTAGGTCCATCTATGTTGCTGCAAATGGCAGTGCTTCATTCTTTCTTATGGCTGAGTAATATTCCATTGTATATATGTACCACATCTTCTTTATGCATTCATCTGTCGGTGGACATTTAGGTTGCTTCCATTTCTTGGCTATTGTCTATTGTAAATAGTGCTACTATAAACATTGATGTGCATGTATCTTTTCGAATTATGGTTTTTTCCAGATATATGCCCAGGAGTGGGATTGCTGGACCGTAGGGTAACTCTAGTTTTAGTTTTTAAAGGAATCTCCAGACTGTTTTCCATAGTGGCTGCACCAATTTGCATTCCCACCAACAGTGCAAGAGGGTTCCCTTTTCTCCACACCCTCTCCAGCATTTATTATTTGTAGATTTTTTGATGATGGCCATTCTGACCGGTGTGAGGTGATACCTCATTGTGGTTTTGATTTGTGTTTCTCTGATAATTAGCGATGTGGAGCATCTTTTCATGTGCCTGTTGGCAATCTGTATATCTTCTTTGGAGAAATGTCTATTTAGGTCTTCTGCCCATTTTTTTGATTGGGTTGTTTGTTTTTTTGATACCGAGTTGTATGAGCTGTTTGTGTATTTTGGAAATTAAGCCTTTGTTTGCAAATATTTTCTCCCAGTCCGTAGATTGTCTTTTTTGTTTTGTTATGGTTTCCTTTGCTGTGCAAAAGCTTGTAAGTTTGATTAGATCTCATTTGTTTATGTTTGCTTTAATTTCTTTTGCCTCGGGAGACTGAATTACGAAAATATTGCTATGATTTATGTCAGAAAATGTTTTGCCTATGTTCTCTTCTAGGAGTTTATGGTGTCATATCTTATATTTAATCCTTTAAGCCATTTTGAGTTTGTTTTTGTGTATAAGAAAGTATTAAAAAAGCCTTTTCTAGAAGGCGCTTTAATGTGCCTTGGTTTTCTTTTGTGTATTTTTATCAAAATTACACATGTACATAGTTTTAAAAAGTCATATACTTCTACAAGGTTGGCTATTTTTTTAAAATTTTGTGGTATGTGGGCCTCTCACTGCTGTGGCCTCTCCCGTTGCGGAGCACAGGCTCCAGGCACGCAGGCCCAGCGGCCATGGCTCACGGGCCCAGCCGCTCCACGGCCATGTGGGATCCTCCCGGACTGGGGCACGAACCCGTGTCCCCCGCATCGGCAGGCAGACTCTCAACCACTGCGCCACCAGGGAAGCCCAAGGTTGGCTATTTTTAAAAAGAGGAGTCCCCAGCTTTCCTCCCCATTCCCTGCTTTCCCCAAACCAATAGTTTCTGTTCTTTTAACTCTTTGGATATTTACCTCCATATCTTTAAATAGCATAGCATATTTTTATTTTAGAAGAAAAATTATCAGCCCTGACATAGGCCAAACAATCACCATCCTCACTTGTAGTGCTTTATCAATTAGTCAGCCCCATTTAATATTTGTATTTATTTATTTATTTTTGGCTGCGTTGGGTCTTTGTTGCTGTGCGCGGGCTTTCTCCAATTGGAGCGAGCGGGGGCTGCTCTTCGTTGCAGTGCACGGGCTTCTCATTGCGGTGGCTTCTCTTTTTGCGGAGCATGGGCTCTAGGCGCGCGGGCTTCAGTAGTTGTGGCACGCGGGCTCAGAAGTTGTGGCTTGCGGGCTCTAGAGCGCAGGCTCAGTAGTTGTGGCACAGGGGCTTAGCTGCTCCTCGGCATGTGGGATCCTCCCGGACCAGGGCTCCAACCCGTGTCCCCTGCATTGGCAGGCGGAGTCTTAACCACTGCGCCACCAGGGAAGTCCCAGCCCCATTTAATATTAACACATGGTTAATCGTGAAAGCCACGGTCACAGTGCAACCTACCTTACCGTTTAAATGAAAGAAGACAGGCATTACCAACAGTTAGGTACCACAGTAACTGAAGTAAGACAAGATATACATTTTAAAGGAGCAGCCAAGGAGTTGTTTTCCTCATTGGTATTTTCGTACCATATAACTTCAATAAGCCAGAACCCAATTACAACTGTCAATTAGGAAGAATGTTATTTTCATTCAGACTTTCAAAGAAAAAGCCAAATCACAGACAAGCAGCATAGTATAGGACAGAGGTTGGCACACTATGACCTGGCAGCTAAGAATGTTTTTTCAGATGAACATTTACAATCAGTTTGATGATAGGGAACACTAAGTTTCAACAACAATTAAACAAAATATTATTCTTCAATTCCATTTTTTCGTTAGTAGACCTGTATTATAAAACCATATAATCAATTATTATTATGTTTTGGGTTTCATCAGTAAAGAATTTATGGAAATTTTTTTCTGTCATATAAGTACCTACATAATATCCTCAATTTTGCTTCTTGGCCCGTACAGCCTAAAGTATTTACTATCTGACCTTCACAGAAAAAGTTTGCCAACTCCTGGTTTAACAGAAGAAACCGAAAAATTGCCATGTCCTTGCCGGGTGACCTTGGGAAGTCACTTTACTTCTCCGGCTTTGATTTTTATTATCTATAAAGTAAAGATAACGGGTGTTGGGTGGATAAGATAAGCTCGAGGGCGAAAGCCCCCCATCTCCTAAGTTTTTTATTAATTACTTAATTACGCAAATATTTGATCTACTCCTGTGTACCGAGAACTGTTAAAGGCATTGAGGATACATTGGGAAACAAAATTCCTGTCCTGAAAAAAGGATACTGTTCTAAATGAAAAGAGACTTAGCTTGCAATGTGTGGTCTGAGATTGGATCTTAATTTGAACAGACTAGCTTTATAGGACATTTTGGGGAAAAGTAAGTGGATGTGAATATGGATGGGTCTTAGATGAGATGAAAGCTTCTTAACATGGAATGGTGGAGGGCATTAATTGAGAAAAAGCATTATGCACATGCATTACCTCATATTGGTAGAAAGTACATATACATATTATATATACTTAGAAAAAGATCTGGAAGGATGTATACTAAGCTGTTAACAGTGGTAATTTCTGGGTGGTAGAAATGTAATGTTTCTATTAATTTTTATTTTCTAATTTTCCACAATGAACAAACATATGCTGCTCTTGTAAAAATAAGAGATTCTTTCTCATTTAAAAAGTAATCTCTCTCTTCATGGAGCTTACACGCTAGTGCCTCTTATAAGTATTAATATTGCCAAACCTGTCACTTTTTTTCCAGGGGAACACAAGTAAGAATGGAGGGTGCTCTTCCCCCCCACCCCACCCCGAAGGTAACAAAGGATCAAGGCTTTCTCCGTGAAATAGCTGCAGAATGTAAACTGAGGCTGCTGGCATTTCCCTTAGAGTTTTACTGGTAAGTGGAACTTTCTTATACTCAAGGCTTTAGGATGGGGTGGGATTTTTGTAGGGTGGCTGGCATTAAAAAAGGAGGACTAGAGAGGCAAACGTTGGCAGTGCCAGCTAAGCAGCGTGTCTAATCTGATAGCGGAGACAGGTTTATCTCCTCCATTGATGGACACATCAGGCTACAAAAGCCTGATGTGATCAAGCATTTGAATCATGTAACTACTACTCCTCTTATTCTTATCTTAGGCCAGGGGTCTATAAACCATGACGTCTATTGTTGTAAATAAAGTCTTATTGGAACACAGCCATACTTCTTTGTTTACTTATTGTCTATTATCGCCTTTGCCCTGCAGTGGCAGAGTTGAGTAATTGTGACAGATGTGAGTATATGACCCACAAAATCAAAACAATGTACTCTCTGGCCCTTTAAAAGGAGGAGTTTGTGGATCCCTGTTCTAGGCTCACCAGAAAACTATCTTAGTAGGCAAGCCTGTGGGGAAAGAATGCCCACATTACAGTTAAATTAATAAATTGATGTTGTAATTTATAAACTTCATTCTCTTCTGAGCTTTATTAGCATGTGTCAGTATTCCCAATTTCAGATGACTCTAAGTTACTTACAAGATTGGAATTCTTTTTTTTTAATTGAAGTATAGTTGACATGCAATATTATGTTAGTTTCAGTTGTACCGTAGAGTGATTCGACCTTTGCATACATTATGAACTGATCACCATGTTCAGTCTAGTAACTATGTGCCCCCATACAAAGTTATTACATATTATGGGCCATATTCCTTATGCTGTATATTACATCCCTGTGACTTATTTATTTTATAACCAGAGGCTTGTTCCTCTTTATTCCCTCCTCCTATTTTGCTCCCACCACCCTTCTCCCCTTTGGTAACTACCTGTTTGTTTTCTGTATCTGTGAGTCTGTTTTTGTTTTGTTTGTTAGATTCTACATGTAAGTGAGACCATACAGTATTTGTCTTTCTCTGTCAGACTTATTTCACTTAGTATAATATTCTCTAGGTCCATCCATGTTGCTGCAAATGGCAGAACTTCATTCTTTTTTAATGGCTGAGTAATACTCCAGTGTGTGTGTGAGTGTGTGTGTGTGTGTGTGTGTGTGTGTCTGTCTGTCTGTGCGTGTATACACCACATCTTCTTTATCCATTCATCTGTTGATGGACACTTAGATTGCCTCCATATCTTGGCTATTGTAAATGCTGCAATGAACATGGGCGTGCATATATCTTTTCAAATTTGAGTTTTTGTTTTCTTCACATAAATACCCAGAAGTGAAATTGCTGGATCATATGGCAGTTCTATTTTTAATTTTTTAGGCACCTCCATACTGTTTCCATAGTGGCTGCACCTGTTTACAATCCCACTCAACAGCACAAGAGGGTTCCCTTTTCTCCACACAAAAGACAAATGTATGATGAAAAACAGTATACATGTTTATAGTCTCAAAGTATCTCCCCACAAAATGCTTATTCGTTACAAAGGGCAAAATAGTAACTTCACAGGGGAGAAACCTGGCAGACACCACTTTAACCAAATGATCAGAGTTAAGATCAATAGTTGTGGAACAAACTGATACCATGTGCCTCTTGGTAGGATGCACTGAGAAGGACACAACATCACATCTGTAGTATTCTTGCCAAAACAAATCATCTAAATTGAGTCACGAGGAACCATCAGACAAACCCAAAATTGAAACCAGTCAGTATTTTTCAAAAGTGTCATGGTAATGAAAGATGAAAAAAAAAAAAAGGCTAGTGAACTATGCCAGATTAAAGGAGCTGAAAGAGACAGGTGTGATCCTAGACTAGAAAAAGGACATTGTTGGGGCAATTGGAGGAAATAAAATAGTCTGTTGATTAGGTTATAGTGTTGGATGAATGTTAATTTCCTGATTTATAACATTGTACTGTGGTTATGGAAGATGTTAACATTTGGAGAATCTGAGTGAAGGGTATATGAGAATTCTTTGTGCTATTTTGCCACTTTTTTCATTGTCTGTACTTCCAAAATGAAAAGTTGAAAATGAAGCATGAGGGACTTCCCTGGGGGTCCAGTGGCTAAGACTCCGTGCTCCCAATGCAGGGAGCCTGGGTTTGATCCCTGGTCGGGGAACTAGATCCCACATGGATGCCGCAACTAAGAGTTCACATGCCGCAACTAAGGAGCCCATGTGCTGCAACTAAGGAGCCTGCCTGCTGCAACTAAGACCTGGCACAGCCAAATAAATAAATAAATAAATAAATAAATAAATAAATAAATAATAAAAATAAATTTTAAAAAAAGAAAATGAAACATGCGTTATTTACCTCACCCCCAAATATCCCTAGGTGATCTGACTGCCATGAGCAGCGTGGCTTACAGAGGGGCCAGAGTATAAGTGGGGGGACCAGTCAGGAGACTGTGGCACTAGACCAGGGGAGAGATGATGGTGGCTCAGACTAGGGGGATGGCAGGGGAAATTGAGAGGGATGGATGGATTCAGCATGCATTTTGGCATCTCCACTGGAAGGACATTGCACAGGAGGGAATAGAAGGGAGACCAGCCTTATTTGAAAAGGATGTTCTCTGCACATTACCTTCAGATAAAGTATAGAACAGAATAGACCCTGCATGTCTATATGGGCTTTTTCATTAGTTTTGTGGATTCTAAATCCTCTAGTATGGAAGCTGGACCATTTATCATGGAGATTGCATTTTATCTTCTTTTTCCTCTATAGTTTTTTTTTTGTGTGTGTGGTATGCGGGCCCCTCACTGTTGTGGCCTCTCCCGTTGCAGAGCACAGCCTCCGGACGCGCAGGCTCAGCGGCCATGGCTCACTGGCCCAGCTGCTCCGCGGCATGTGGGATTTTCCCAGACCGGGGCACGAACCTGCGTCCCCTGCGTCGGCAGGCGGACTCTCAACCACTGCGCCACCAGGGAAGCCCTCCTCCATAGTTTTTAATAGTGTTCCTCTCACCCAAGGGAAAACAAGGAAAGGAGCTTTCTTTGGTTCCCTCCTGTGTCTACCCCTGCCAAGGAGTTTTCTCTTGAGAATCCCTCTCTGCTCTTTTTAAGAAAGAGTTTGAATTCTGTGTTGTCACTCAAATTGTGACCTTTACAGGGTCCCGTTGGTCAACTTGGGTTTCCACATGATGTGCCCTTCCCTACATTTACGCTCAATAAAATTTTGTCTGTTTTTCAGGGCTCAGTTCAAGAACCACCTCCTCCAAGTTGTCTTCCTGGATTTACTCAGCCTAAAGTAATCCTTCTTTTTCCTAGGTAAGTCATAGCTCTTAGTTTATTCCTTTTATTTAGCCCCCATTCACTCTTTCACAGTTATACTCATTGCTTTGTACTTATTTGTTTATTTTGTTTGTTTGTTTGTTTTGGCTGAGTGGCATGTGGGATCTTAGTTCCCCGACCAGGGATTGAACCTGTGCCTCCTGTAGTGGAATCGCGGAGTCTTAACCACTGGAACACCAGGGAAGCCCCTGTACTTTCTTGTATTCATGACTTACCTCCTCTACCAGATTTTAAATTCCTTGAGGGAAGGTACTTAGGTTGTTCAACTTTAAATGAATTATTTTCTTTCTCATCATCAGATGCAAAAGAGGTTCAGCAGTAAAATAAGTTGATAAGTTCCCCCATGTACCTTGAATCTAATCTTTAGTTTCTCTTGTTTCTAGTAAGGACTTTTCCTGTGAAATGCTGGAGTCACTCCTTTGTCTCCAGCGATCTCCTTTGTAACTTAAAACCTGTTTTCTATGATTTTCTTTGCCGTTGCTTTGATGGAGCTGCTTCCACCAGGGGGAGCTCCTTACTAGAGCTAGGTCAATTTTTTTTTTTTTCTTTAGAGGCAAAAGGAGACTTCATCAGGCAAAATATCAAAGCAATGGGAAAACAAATAATAGGAAGTAGGAACTGTACATAACATCTCTTGGGACTTGACTTGGTCTTAGCACCAGTTGGCCCAAATGCTATTTCACTTGTTATATTGGGTTTTGGTATGATTCTGGCCCATGTGTAAAGATTTTGCTCTTGCCAGTCTTTTACTTCTTTTACAGATAAATACTGAGCATATGCTTTGTGTCAGATATTGTTATAGATGCTGACGCTTCATCTGTGAACAAGACCGACCAAGTCTCTGACCTCATGGAGCTTATTTCATATGTGGGCAACAGATAATAAGTAAGTTAGATAGATAATAACATGTAGTATATTAGATAGGGATAAGTGCTAAAAAGAACAAATAATTCAAGGTCTTGAAGGCCATTGTAAGAACTTTGATTTTTACTATGAGTGAGATGGGAAGCAGTGGGGGATTTTGAGTAAGGATGATGTGATCTGACATGTTTTAAAAGGATCACTCTTGTTTTTTGGATAATACATTACGTTTAAGGGGATAAGCTTGGGCCAGGCTGGTAACAGTGGAATTTGGGAGCAGTTGTTGGATTTGGGGGTATATCTTGAAGGTAGAGCCAATTGGATTTGCTAACAGGTCAGAGGTGGGATGTGAATGAGGAATCAAGGAAAACAGGGTCACCATGTTACATAACACCAATAGCATTGCATAAAATGTGGCTCATGCCCTCTGGAGTTGTATAACACAGTGTTTTTGTCCGAGACGACGCCAAGGTTTTCATCCTGAGCAGCTGGAACGATGGAGTTGCCACTGACTGCAGTGAAAAGGACTGTGGGTAGACAGGGTTGGGAGTATATCGGAAGTTGACTTTGGGATATGTTGAATTTCAGACGCCAGTTAGACATCTAAGTGGAGGTGAGGAGTGAGCCGTGGGATGTATGAGCCTGGCACTCACAGGCTGGAGATAAACATTCTTGAGTCACAGGCATCTAGATAGTCTTTAAAGCTGTGAGACGGATGAAATCACTGGGAGTGAGGATAGTTAAGAGAAGGGGACCGCGGACCCCGCCCTGGGGCACTCCCAACAGCCAGAGGTTAGGAAGACAATGAGGAACCCGCAAAGGAGACTGACAAGGAGTGGCCGGGAAGATGGAAGGAAAACCAGAAGAGAATGGTGCCCCGGAAGCCACGTGAAGAAGGTGCTTCCGGGAAGAGGGGATGATCAGCTGTGAGAAGTGCTTCTGGTTGGCCAAGCAAGATGAGGACCGAGAATATTCGGTGGACTCTAGCAACATAGAGGCCAGTAGTGACCAGGATAAAAGCCTCTTCAGTGGACAGAAGCTTGATTGGAGTGGGTTCAAGGGGGAAGGGGAAGAGAAAAATTGTACACGGGGAGTATAGACAAATCTTTTGAAGAGTTTTGCTGTCAAGAAGAGGAGGGAGATGAGGCGGTAACTGGAGTGGTGTGTGGGAGAGGGGGGGTCAAAAGAAGGTATCAGAATGGGAGAAATGGAGCCCAGAAGTAAACCCACGCACCTACGGTCAATTAATCTACGACAAAGTGGGCAAGAATATATGATGGGGAAAAGACAGTGTCTTCAGCAAGTGGTGCTAGGAAAGCTGGACAGCCACGTGTAAACCAATCAAGTTAGAACACTCCCTCACACCATCCACAAAAATAAACTCAGAATGGGAGAAATAATGGAACGTCTGCCCCGGGAGTACTCACTGGTCGTTGGAGTTCACTAGTCCATAGTCACATGCGTTTCTGGGCATAGTAGCCAGTAATCCTCAGAGAAGCTAGATGTTGAGGGAGGGGAAGTTGCCAGTAGGTTTCACTGGAACAAACTCTTGTGGAAACCTGTGGACAGCCTTTAATAAGACTAGACTCAGACCCTCTGCAGTTAGGGAAAGGGAGAGTTATCTCCACGAGTGGAAATGGTTGGGGCCATGAGCTCTAGCCATCCCCCCCGCCACGTCCACTGGGTGATTCCAGCCTCCTTTGCCAACCTTGAAGGATCTGGCCTCAGTTACACTGGAGACAGCCTGTAGATCCACTTCCAGAAACATTATTATCTCTTATTATCTACAGAAGGGAGAGGAAAAGAAATTTCTATAGATACTGTGAGCATGACAAAACCCTAGCAAGTTTGAACCAAGTGGGAAAAGTGACATAAAAATTGAGGTCACAGTTCCACAAATGACATCCCTGTTCCTCGGCAAGAAGTGGCCTCAGCAGCAGAAGCCATTGTCGGGCCAGGCTTGCTTCTTAGCTCTGTGTTTTGGTAGTGATGGCTTTGAAAACACATACAAGTTTTACTGGTCTCCATGTCCGGTTTCTATTTGAACTTGTTTCCGATTCTCATGTCTTCAAGGCCCAGCTCAAGTGCCACTTGTTCGGCAGAGCCTTCTGGGAGCCCCGTCTCAGGCAGAATGAACCATTTCCTTCGCTGAGTTTCTATACCACTTTTTCTCTTTCTCTCTTCTCGCACACGTGACACTGACTTGTGTGTGGTTGTAAGCAGGAAAGGCGGCAGAGTGTAGTGGATAAGAGCACGGGCTCTGGAGCTAGGCTGCTTGGGTTTCAATCATGCTTCTTGCAAACTGCTTAATCTCCTTGTGCCTCGGTTTCTCACCTGTCTCATCTCAATATAATAATAATAGTAGTAGTAGTGCCCTCATAGGGATTTTGTAAAGAGGAAAGAATATGTGTGAAGTACTTAGAACAGCGCCCAGCATGTAGTAAGTGCTCAATAAGCTTTCGTTATTTGTCTGTCTTCTCCTTGAGGAATAAGATGATGCCCTTATGTTAGCACTGGGCTTGGCACAGAGTGCTAGCTGCCTAATACATTTTTGTGTGACTAAACCAGGTTTGTGTTTAACGGTTTCGTATGTGTGTAGCCCTTTCATCAGCTCACTTATTTATTGCTGTGTACTGCTCCACGTAGCGGTTAAGAACGAAGGTTCTAGAGCCTGATGGCCTAGTTTGTGTCGTTGCTTAGCCACTTATTAGCTTCTTAACCGCTCATTGCCTCAGCTTCCTCATCTGGAAAATGAGAAAAAAATATAGCAAGTTAAACACAGTTACTGAATATTCAGATATTAACTATATTTATTATTAATCCTATCGTTAATTAAATGATTTAGTAAACACGTACCATGTTCCGTGGACTGTGCTAGACAGTAGAGGTGCAGAGGGGAGTATGGCTTGGTTCCTGCTCTAAGAAAACCTCTCAGCTAGTGAAGGCAACAAGTCAGTATGTCTAGAGCCTGGCGGAGGAAGGGAGCAATGAGGGGAAATGAGAGGGCAGTAAGGTTTTCTAGAGCAGGTACATCCTGAGCTTTGCATCTGTGGGTTGAGGATCCTGGAATAAGAATGCCAAATGGGTATCAAAATCCCTTTTGTGGTTCATCAGAAATGAGTTTTATAACAGATTTCTCCCATCAATTTCTTTAACAAGACGCCTTAACGAGCGGCTCCACCGTGTATTTGGAAACCCAGAGAAACCATTCTGGGCCAACAACAACGTATCATCAGGCCAACCTAAGTGTACCAAAAATGGTTTTGAACAGTTTTCCTTGAGCACAACTCCTCTTTCCTTTTGTAGTTAAGCCAGAGAGCCCTCGCAAGCAGAAGACTATATTCCAGATGCCTCTGTCCTGCCCTCTCCCTCCCTCCCTCCCTCCCTCCCTCCCTCCCTCCCTCCCTCCTTCCCTCCCTCCCTCCCTCCCTCCCTCCCTCCCTCCCTCCCTCCCTCCCTCCCTCCCTCCCTCCCTCCTTCCCTCCCTCCCTCCCAGTGAATTTTCTGAAAAGGTTGGCATTTATCTTCCCTTCCTCAGCCCAACAATCAGGTGAGAGGGAAAGCAGAGAGCTGCGTGTTTTCTAAGAAAAGGTCAGGACCCCTTTCTAACTCACACTTGTAATAGGGACCTCTCTGAGATGGTGGGATGGGGCTATATTTACATTCTTGAGATCAAGGTCAGAGTATGGGTAGATGAAAACCTTTGTCTTTTGTCTCTTAGAAAACCAATAAAGCCAGTGAAGCTTGTCTATATTCCCCAAGTAGTTCATAAGAACAATAGAATTCAGAGTTCCTGGTGTTCCTCTGGAGCTGATTTTGGCAAGTGATAAGCAGCTTGTAAAAGGGCTTATTATTGAGTAGAGTTTTGGCTGCCTGACTTTTAAGGTTGGTTATTTATTTTGCATGTTGTATAACAGGAGCATTGGGCAATGCTCAGAAGAGGCCTTCTGGGTCAGAGAGTAAGGGCTTCTCTGACCATCCCCTCCCGCCAGAAGATTCTGGGTGCGGAGCACGGGCCCAGGCCGTGGCTTTTGTGCAGCCCCTAACCAGCAGACAGGCCTTCTCTTAGGGGTTGAATACATGAACATTTCCATCCAGTCCCAGCCCAAGAAAAATATATGTGTGTAATTTCTCAAACTTACACTGATAATGTGACCTGCCTTTGAAAGACGTGTTTTTAAAGACATGTTTTGGTCATGTACAACAAGTAGTTATATACGGGGTCCTTGTCATCTGAGTAGGTAGGTGCTCTGAAAGGTAGGGCTTTCAGCAGCTTGTGAAGAGTGCCCAGCCAGAAGCATCCCCAGCCCTTTCAGTTCAAGCTTTAAAGCAATGTGCCTCCTACCTCCTGCTGGCCTTACTGGCTCTCCAAGAGAGATCCAGACATTTTAGAGACAGCGAGTGAGGGAAGCTCCTCTTTTTTCCTATTCCAAACTTTAAAAGTGAATTGAGCCAGGGCCCTCACGAAACTGAGATGGTCTCGACAGAGAGAAACTTACTGGTGGCTCTTTTTTCACTTTTCTCTTGTTTGATTTTTATGGGAACCTGAATTTACGAGGAACTTTTGTTTATAGAGGCTACAAGCCAGGATTTGTGTCCAGTGATGTTAGTAAAATGGGAAACAGCAGGAGGTTATAGGTGCCTGGGAAGAGATTTCCTGAGCCGTTGAATGAGTTTTAGATGCTTTATGATATTTTGAAGACACATGTCTTGGGAAAGGTGGCCTTTACACTTGAAGTTACTGTTTTAGGCTGAACCATCCTCCCTCAGAGACAATGTTTTGTTGAAGAAAGTCTTGGAAAACATGTGAGATCCAATCATCCTCATAGAGTTTGTGAGTGTGACTAGGTTAAACTTAGTGTACTAAAGTCTCTGGCATTGGGGATGGGCCGCTACCTTGGCTCCCGTATTAGTCAGGATAGGATAGACTCTGACGCAGTAACAAATAAACAACACAGGATTATTTGTTGCTCATGTAAATAAGGTTTGATGCAGACTGGTTGGCTCTTTTTAATCTTGTTGCAATGCCATCTGGCACACGTGACCTCCAAGGGCATCATGGCAGAGAAGAAGACAGCTGGAAGCCCGTATGCCTTAGTTGCCTCAGCCCAGCCCTGACACACATCACTTCATATATTTCAGTGGCAAGAACCAATCACTTCACCCCAATCTAACTGCAAAGGGGTACGTAGAAGCATCCTTGGTGTATTTGGTGGCTGTTAACAGTCTCTGCTACGTCCCCTGGGTACCAACTGACCCTTAACTTCCCACCCCACTCTCTCAGGGAATGTATAAGTGATGCTGATTTTCTAATTCTGTAACAGACTGGACTGTGAACACCAAACCAGCTCTCCAACCTGACAGACAGCGCTTGTTTTCTCTAAGGAAAGGGGACAGGACGGGCAGCGCTCACCTGTTTGACAGGTACAGCCCTTTTCCTTGTCCTCCCTTGTCGCTCACCACGAAGCACACATTCTTACTTCTGCTCTGTCCTGAGAGTCACACTCATATGAACATAAGAATTGCCCCCAGGTCAGACACCTTTGTCACTCTAGTCCCAGGTTCCAGGTCTGACTGGAGCTGCGGGAGTGTTTGATGAGAAAGTGCAAGAGTTGGTTTATGAAGTTCTCACAAGGTTGGGGCAGGCTGTCCATGTCTCTAGTGGTCCTAATGCCCCAGGGTTGAGTCACCATAAATTAATTTACGGCAAACCCTCCGACAAGATTGAGGGAGCAGAATTCCCCAAGTGTCCAGGAGTATCACTGAGATAGGGAACTCACTCCCCTCCCAAAGCCAAGTTTTCCACAGTTAAGGTGGTCCTTCCCCCAGGAGGAAGATGACCAGTGGAGCCATTTCCAGATTTCTCACTAGAAGTGAGGACCAAATTCACAGAAGGGACCTGAGAGTAAAAAAGTGTTTGCCTTCTCCTGTCCTGACTTAGCGTATTTAGCTGAACCATAACCACTAGAGTATACTAGAGTGTCTGTGTGTGTGTGTGTGTGTCTGTGTGTGTGTGTATAAAAATCGATCCTGTGGTACTTGGTGACTTCGGTTGCCCAGCCCTTGCAACAATTTTCTTCCGTTGTTGTTATTTTCCCTTGGAATCACAGGCATGAGCAAACTAAGGAAATAATAATTTACTCTTACTGCCTTTAGTGTCTTCCAGAGGAAGAGGGTGGCTGGAATCAGTGTAGACCAATCCAAGGAGTGCACATCTGCCAGAATTGCAGCTCAGCTTTCTTGCCTCTGGCATGTGTATCTTTCTGCAGGGTAGGCCCTAGACCAGATGTAAGTAAGTTAGCCACAGGGTGACTGCTTGGCTGGTTAGCTGGTTGGCTTAGAAGGGTGTGAAGGGGCAGCAACATAGGGAGGCAGGGGTTAGGCAGGGCTGTATCTGAAAGAGGGGCAGGATGATTAGTTTTTCCTTTCTCTCCTTTGGCTTCATTGCGATACTCTGTGTGGGTCTTGTTAGCTTGAATCTGGATGAGACTCACCCAAATAGACAGTTCTGAGATACAAATCACATCCCCTTACCTTCTAGAATCACTGCCAAACTCATTATGGTTAAAAGATTTCTAAGACTCAGGTACAGCATTCACTTTGGTTGGAGTTTTCCATTTAAATTTATTTCACACATATAAGCATTATGTCCTTTATGATGTGTTTTTAATTGTTATCAGTTATTCCAGACTGAACCACTTTAAAAAATTTCTTTGTGTTTTCTTTATGGGAAAACATCGTTTGATGGTTGCTATTTACATTCCCCCCTTTCTTTCCCAGAAACAAAATTTTAATTCTTCACTTTGACTTTTTCATGTCTTCCTCTTCCTGTTTCACACTCCTGCTGTTGATTGACACTTTCCTCACTAAGTTTCCTCCTACTTCCCAACATCAAAACCTAAGCTTTTTTCTCTTTTCCATATCTTTAGTTTGAGATGTTGTGTATGATTTCTAGTAAAACTGTTAAGTGATCGAAGATATTTAACTTTGAGCCAATTAGACTCTCTCAGACTTCTGTGATCTTTCCAAGGACTTCAAAGTAATTCACCTTAAAAACTAAAATATGTCATTCATTGTAGTACTTCATTTATCATCTCCAAATATCTGGGAACTAGGTAGAGGCAAGTTTTATCCCTTCTATCTTAAGAATGGTCAAATCAAGTTTCAGAGATGAGCCTTGTCATCATCCTGCTGGTTGTTTGATGTCCAGGCCAAAGTAATCAAATGCTGACCTGCGGATTCTGCATTATTACCTCCATCCTGGGCTAAAAAGGACACTGGGACAGGCTGAAGGAGACTGCTCTGCATTGTGTGGGTGTTAATGGTCCGGCAGAGGCAGTACTCTGGGGTTATAGGTCCCCAGAAGGCAGGGACCCCAGCATCTAGGCAATCCTCCTTTTATATCTTGTGCGTAGCTGGGCCTTTGGGGCCTGACCCAGCTCTCCCAGCAGGACCCTGTGGTAATCCTCATCTACAGAGGATGTGGACACAGTGAGGATTTAGCTGTCAATAATATTATAGACAGTAGAAAATTTCAAATGTTGCTTCTTAAAGTAACAAGTGATGGCTGAGGATGCGAGAGAGAATGGCCTTCTCTGCAGTTTATCAATGAAGTATTGGCTATGAAAATGGTTTCTAAATTGTAAAAACATGAAACACATGATGGCTATTGGTACTACATTATAAATTGCATGTGTTGCTTTTCTCCCAGGATTTTAAAGAAAGACCTCAAAGATCTCAAGTATTACCATAGTTAAGAAACTTCAAAATTCACTTTATTTACCTTACTTCTGATTAGTGCATTTTTATTTTGCTGGAAGGTAGAGCCCATGGCTTAGTTATTTTTTCTCCAACTTCACTGAGGTGTAATTGGTATGTAAAAAAACTGCAAATAATTAATGTATATAATTTGGTGAGTTTGGACACGTGAATGGACCTAGAAGACATTATGCTAAGTGAACTAAGTCAGTCACAGAAGGACAAGTACTGCATGATTCCTCTTATATGAGGCATCTAAAATAGTCAAAAGTAAGGATGGTGGTTGCCAGGGGATGGGGGGAATGGGGATATGGGGAGGGGGTTGGTGTTCAATAGGTATAAAGTTACAGATATATAGTACAAGATGAGAACGTTCCAGAGATCTGCAGTACAATGTAGTGACTATAGTTAACAGTAAGGTATCATGTGCTTAAAAATTGATTAGTGCATTTTTTTATGTCATTGGGTTTCTCTCTGGATCTGCCTAAGCATGAGAATTCACCTTTTTATGTTTATTTATTTTTATTTTTATTTTTCTGGTAAAATCTGTATATGCACGTGTTTTATTTACTTATTTATTTATTGGAGTACAGTTGCTTTACAATGCTGTGAAAGTTTCTCCTGTACAGAGAAGTGAATCAGCTGTAGGTACACATATATCCCCTCTTTTTTGGATTTTCTTTCCGTTTAGGTCACCACAGAGCATTAAGTGGAGTTGCCTGTGCTAATCAGCAGGTTCTCATTAGTTATCTGTTTTAAACATAATAGTGTATATATGTCAATCCCAATCTCCCAATTCATCCCACCCCACCCTCCACGCTTGGTGTCCATACGTTTGTTCTTCATATCTGTGTCTCTATTTCTGCCTTGCAAACAGGTTCATCTGTACCATTTTTCTAGATTCCATGTATATATGTTAATATACGATATTTATTTTTCTCTTTCTGACTTACTTCACTCTGTATGACAGGCTCTAGATCCGTCCACGTCTCTACAAATGACCCAATTTTGTTCCTTTTTATGGTTGAGTAATAGTCCATTGTATACATGTGCCATGTCTTTCTTTATCCATACATCTGTTGATGGACATTTAGGTTGCTTCTGTGACCTGGCTATGGTAAAGAGTGCTGAAATGAACATTGGGGTGCATGTGTCTTGTTTTTTTTTTTTTTTTTTTTTTTTTAAATTTTTTTTGTGTGTGTGGTACGCGGGCCTCTCACTGTTGTGGCCCCTCCCGTTGCGCGGAGCACAGGCTCCGGACACGCAGGCTCAGCAGCCATGGCTCACGGGCCCAGCATGGCTCACGGGCCCAGCCACTCCGCGGCACGTGGGATCTTCCCAGACCGGGGCACGAACCCGTGTCCCCTGCATAGGCAGGCGGACTCTCAACCACTGCGCCACCAGGGAAGCCCGTGTGTCTTGTTGAATTATGGTTTTCTCAGGTTATATGCCCAGTCGTGGGATTGCTGGGTCGTATGGTAGTTCTATTTGTAGTTTTTTAAGGAGCCTCCGTACTGCATACTGTTCTCCATAGTGGCTGTATCAATTTACATTCCCACCAACAATGGAAAAGGGTTCCCTTTTCTCCATACGCTCTCTAGCATTTATTGTTTGTAGACTTTTTGATGATGGCCATTCTGACTGGTGTGAGGTGATATTTCATTGTGGTTTTGATTTGCATTTCTCTAATGATTAGTGATGTTGAGCATTCTTTCATGTGTTTGTTGACAATCTATATATCTTCTTTGGAGAAATGTCTATTTAGATCTTCTACCCATTTTTGGATAGGGTTGTTTGTTTTTTTGATATTGAGCTGCATGAGCTGTCTGTATGTTTTGGAGATTAATCCCTTGTCCATTTCTTCATTTGCAAATAGTTTCTCCCATTCTGAGGGTTGTCTTTTGGTCTTGTTTATGGTTTCCTTTGCTCTGCAAAAGCTTTTAAGTTTCATTAGGTCCCATTTGTTTATTTTTGTTACTCTAGGAGGTGGGTCAAAAAAGATCTTGCTGTGGTTTATGTCAAAGAGTGTTCTTCCTATGTTTTCCTCTAAGACTTTTACAGTGTCTGGTCTTACATTTAGGTCTTTAATCCATTTTGAGTTTATTTTTGTGTATGGTGTTAGGGAGTGTTCTAATTTCATTCTTTTACATGTAGTTGTCCAATTTTCCCAGCACCATGTATTGAAGAGACTGTCTTTTCTCCATTGTATATTCTTGCCTGCTTTATCAAAGATAAGGTGACCATATGTGTGTGGGTTTATCTCTGGGCTTTCTATCCTGTTCCATTGATCTATATTTCTGTTTCTGTGCCAGTACCATACTGTCTTGATTACTGTAGCTTTGTAGTATAGTCTGAAGTCAGGGAGCCTGATTCCTCCAGCTCCATTTTTTGTTCTCAAGATTGCTTTGATTTTTTTTTTGTTCTAGTTCTGAGAATTCACCTTTTTAATTTCCTCAGTGCTTCACAGTTTTGGGGATAGTGCAGGGATGCTCCTCTGTTGGAGGTTAGAGCAGATTCCCCGAGCCCTTGTTGCCCTTACTTTGTGAGCACTTTATTTTCTGAAAGAAGAATCTGGCACGGCCTCATGTTTATTCTTGGTTATTCTTCCCAATTTTCTGTCACTCAGAGCTGTCTGAGCCAGAGAGTTGGTGTGGGCACAGGGGATTTTGAGGCCTGGCGTGATCCCAGGCAGATATTCAGTAGCACAGAACTTAACCCCAGGCCAGGTTTCTGGCAACTTCTGTTCTCTGGAAATTTTCCCCAAACCTGGAAAGAAGAAATAGCCACAAACTCTCTCAAATACACAGAGATAGTACTAAAGCCACAAACTTTATTCCCCAAGGCACTTTATTTTCTAGTGCCTTGCTTGTAACATAGTTATAAAGAGTTTTGTAATCTGCTTCCTAGCTGTACAGATTAGAAGGAACAGGAAGAGATGTTGGAGTGGGGGGTGGGGGGGAAGAAGCTCAGAGATATTGACAGAGGAAGTGCTGGCTGAAGGCCTGATATCCTGAAAAGAGACAGAAAAACAAAATGGCATAACATAATAAAGCATGTTGATTCTGATTACTCTGAGTTAGCGGGAAAAACATTGAGTGAATTAAGAAATCTGGGAAGCGTGTAATATATACACGTATATTTCATGTCATCAAAGATACTGTTTAAATGTTTTGGTGTTTAAAGGATACGATTCCGTTATCTGTACAAATCCAGTTATTTCTAACTCTGCCATACCTCACCTAAGCTAGAATTATGGGGTATTTCCTGTGATGACAATATAATGCTTGTTTATCATGAGGATTTGAAGCCCTGAGAGGACCTGAAGCTAAGTCTTGTTTTTTTTTTTTTTTTTTTGGCGATACGCGGGCCTCTCACTGTTGTGGCCTCTCCCATTGCGGAGCACAGGCTCCGGACGCGCAGGCTCAGCGGCCATGGCTCACGGGCCCAGCCGCTCCGCGGCATGTGGGATCTTCCCGGACCGGGGCACAAACCCGTGTCCCCTGCATCGGCAGGCGGATTCTCAACCACTGCGCCACCAGGGAAGCCCACTAAGTCTTGTTTTGTGAGAGTGATTCAGGCATTGAGTAAGAATGTGATTTGAATCCTGAATTCATTTATTCTCGGATTTGGTACTCAGTAGAGGTGTCATATTTCAGACTTTATCTAAGGCTCCCTTAACTACCTCTAGGCTTTTTCTGACATTTTTGCAATTGGCCTAGAAGCCACCTGTGATCCTCCGTGGAGGCCCGAGCTGTGTGGGAGTGCAGCTCAGGGTCTGGGGGTCCCAAATAGGAAGTGACTTCAATCCTCAAAGAAGTCACTGCCAGCCTGTCGTCTGGGTTCACTGTGCTGCTGGACTAGCCGAGCCTCTTTGTCACCACCTCTGAGTCAGAAGTTGGGCAGGGCGCAGAGGCTGATGTGCAGATTCCACTCTGGCAACCTATCCCGTTCTCATGGCCATGAGCTTTCTGACCGGCTGCTGTGAACTGGCAGGCCTTGGGTGGGAGGGATGCTGGTCGGCCCAGGGCTTTCTGCTGCCGTCATATGCATCTGCAATTACCTCCTTCCTTTTGCTGGTCGATTAATAGTCTGGCCACGCACCTCTGCCGGCAGGAGAGTCTGTTTTGTTCACTCCTCTCCCTGCCTGACCCCCCACCCCATGACACAGAGCGTGATTGACTTGGCTCAAAGCAAAGAAGCAGTGAGGCTGCAGAGCCTGTAAAGCAGTCAGAAACATGTCTCACTTAGCCCTTGCAATTGTGCTGCCTTGGCTGAGCCTCTTGCCTCCCTCCCCTGTGCTGGCCCTTAACGTGCTTCACCAAGGGATGGTTGCTAATTTGGAAATTTAACACATCCACCTTCTTTGGGGATGATTCTTATGGCAGTAGAACTACTGAATAGGGCTGAATACCACTAAAATGTGGTAAAGCACTGGACTGGAAATCAGGAAAACTGGGTTCTGGTCCTGGATCAGCTGAGTGGTCCTAGACAAATCTCTCTCTCTCTTTTTTTTAAACATCTTTATTGGAGTATAATTGCTTTGCAATGGTGTGTTAGTTTCTGCTTTATAACAAAGTGAATCAGTTATACATATACACGTGTTCCCATATCTCTTCCCTCTTGTGTCTCCCTCCCTCCCACCCTCCCTATCCCACCCCCCTAGGTGGTCACAAAGCACTGAGCTGACCTCCCTGTGCTATGCGACTCCCACTAGCTAGCTATTTTACATTTGGTAGTGTGTATATGTCCCTGCCACTCTCTCACTTCGTCCCAGCTTACCCTTCCCTCTCCCTGTGTCCTCAAGTCCATTCTCTACGTCTGCGTCTTTATTCCTGTCCTGTCCCTACGTTCTTCAGAACCATTTCTTTTTTTCTTAGATTCCATATATATGTGTTAGCATATGGTATTTGTTTTTCTCTTTCTGACTTACTTCACTCTGTATGACAGACTCCAGGTCCATCCACCTCACTACAAATAACTCAATTTCATTTCTTTTTAATGGCTGAGTAATATTCCATTGTATATATGTGCCACGTCTTCTTTATCCATTCATCTGTCGATGGACACTTAGGTTGCTTCCATGCTAGACAAATCTCTTCTTCATCTGCCAGAGGGGATGGGGCAACGGTTGCGTTCGATGATCTCTATAAAGTACAAGTGCTCATCCTTCCATTCTCTTTCCTGTTCATACAGACAGAAATGTTTTGGTCCATTTTTGAGAGTGCCTTCTCTTTTCCTTGGTCTCCATATCTCCCTTCACCCGAGTCTCTCTTGTGGTGAAGAAGTTATGAATCTATTTCTTTCCAAAGCTGCCCAGGGAATTGGGCAAGATTGTATTAGAGATGCCTAAGTTCTGGGAGTTTTGATTTTGGAACTGACATAGAATTCAGGATTAATAGAGGTATTGTAGTCCTATCTGGAAATTTATCTCAGAATCACAGGGAGATGAGCCCAGCTAACTGTGCTGCAGTAAGATTTGGAACTAGACATCTCAGCCGCAGTTTACTCTCTTGCAAGTGACTTGAGCGGGTGCAGGGGGAATAAGCGGTGCCCTCACCTCTCATCCTTAGCGCTGCCCAGAAAAGCAGGGGTGGAGGCTGGAGAGGGTGTGGCAGCAAACTTGGGCCCAGATACCTGACAAGTGGCCGACTTTATTAAATGCCCACTGTTTGGTGACTGAGCCAGGCATTGTGGAGCAGGGAGACTGAGAGGACAGCTTTCTACAAACAAACCCTGCCTGTTCTTGGTTTTGGGCCTCCATCAAGTTGTTTTCTCCAATTGGCAGGCCTTCCCTCTCTTCTTAGCTTATTGAAAATCCTCACCATCCAGGAAGTTCCACCTCTTGCATGAAGTTCAGCAAACTTTCACTGAGGCCCTTGCAGTTCCCCAGCCCTCTTTGGGGGATACAAAGATGAATAAAGACTTAGTCCCTGTCCTCGGGCAGACCATGCTATATAAATCTATTGTCCTGCTTGGGTCACTGTTGCTTCACGTTTCTTCCTTTCTCCTCTTTAGCTAAAGCTTAAACCCCCTTGAGGGCAAAGTGACACGTCACCGTCTACTCCCCCCCGTCCAGTCCCGTAGACACTGGCACGTGAACCTGTCAAAATGTGCACTCGAACCGCCCCGCCCCCAACCACTCTTCCCCATCTCAGTAACTGTCAGCATCATTTGCTCTATTGCTCAAGCCCCCAAATCTGGGCTTCATCCTCGATTCTCCTCTTCCTCTCACCTCCCACAGCCAATCTGTAGTTCCTGTTGATTCTAACTCTGAGGCGTATCCCAAATGTGACCACCTCCCATTCTTTCGACCACCCTACTCCAATCCAACATCGTCTTTCATCTGGATTACTCACCTTCTTAATGTTTCTGTTTGTCTCCCGTATGGTGTGTCCTCCCCTCACCACCCAGAGTGATCCTTCAAAATGTGTACCAGATGTTGTCACTCCCTGCCGTTCACAGCCTCCAGTGGCTTCTCCATGTGCTCGGATTAAAATGCAAACATTTGTCTCCCCTGCTCGCTCATCACGCTCCAGCCCCAGAGCCAGTGAGTCGGTCTGTTTCCTCCTTGCGTGATATTTCTTCTTCCAGCACTGTTCTTCCCCTAACTCTTCAAATGCTCGGCTCCTTCTCATCCTTAGCATTTTATTCCCACCGTCAGCCCCTCATGGAGACCTTCTCTGACCACCCTATTGAAGGTAGCCTTGCCCCTTGCCTCACCTGAAGTCATGATTGTGAATATATTTGCTGTCACTCAACGCTGGCTGGAATGTAAGCTTGTGAGAGAAGATGCTTTTCTATCTAGTCCACAGTTTATATCCCAAGCACCCAGCACTATGGCAAATTCAGAGTAGGCATTCAGAACTATTTGTTGGTGCATGGAGCAGATAATGAATAAATAATCAGTATGTGACTACTTAAAAGTGATGAGCCGGTCTCTGCCCTTAAAAGTTTACATTCTACTGGAAAGTTGGGTGAGAACCAGCAAAACATGCAGAAAACTTCTCTGTGCTTTCTGGTATCCAACATAGGGCATGTCAGTCCTGCTGTCCTGGACGGTAGAAACCAGCAGACTACAGAGGGGCCCCATGGAGCGGCTCGAATCTCTCCAGCCCATTGCTCTCTTTGGTGGGCTTCTAGGGGCTGTTGGAAGGGAGATACCAGCAGCCTGGAAACTCCAAATGGAAGACAAGGATCATGGGGCATTGCTGTCTTCTGCAGGGTAGGGGCAGTGGTGTTTTTGCCAGAGCAGTGCTCCCATTGTAATTGCACCATGCTTCTGGCTTCTTCAGAGCATGGCTTTATGGCTCTCAAGAGATCCTGGAACTGTCTAATATTCTTCAATAAATTTCCTTTCTGCTTAAACTAGTCAGGGTGGATTCTGTAGTTTGCAACTAAGAACTCTGACCTATCTAACAGGTTGCGGGGGGGGGGGGAAGATGGAAAATCAGAATCCTAACTTATAACTGACACTTAAGCTTGAATGGAGAATGTTAAAATTATACTGACGTTGGGGGCATGACTTCGAAATTGAACTAACACATGTAACTGTATCCAAGTGATGTGCTATGTTTGAGGCAGAGTAATTTATTTACTCACATGCCTGGGGAAAATTATGTATGTTTTTGTGTGTATGTACAGGTCCATTAAAAAAAAGCAAGCATTTGCTTCTTTCAGTTATATGCTATTATAATCCAGCATAGCTTTTATTACAAGTATGTCAGTTACTAAGGGAAAGAGACTTAAAATATTTTAAGAAAACAAAACTAAAGTATAGGGACTCCCCTGGTGGCGCAGTAGTTAAGAATCCACCTGCCGATGCAGGGGACACGGGTTCGAGCCCTGGTCCGGGAAGATCCCACATGCTGTGGAGCAACTAAGCCTGTGCGCCACAACTACTGAGCCTGTGCTCTAGAGCCCATGAGCCACAACTGCTGAGCCCGCGTGCCACAGCTACTGCAGCTTGGGCGCCTAGAGCCTCTGCTCTGCAACAAGAGAAGCCACTGCAATGAGAAGCCCCCGCACCGCAGCAAAGAGTAGCCTCTGCTTGCGGCAACTAGAGAAAGCCCGCGCGCAGCAACGAAGACCCAACGCAGCCAAAAATAAATTTTAAAAAAACAAAAAAACCCTAAAGTATTGTGCTTAAGGTTGCAGCTCTGGTGCAAACTGAAAGAAAGAAAACTAAAAGAAAGCAAGGAAGGGATTACCGTAAAAGTCATCATAGTGGTTGCCTTTAGGATCGGGATGGGGTGTGTGTCAGGCTTCTGAGGTTGCTGGCAAGGCTCTATTTTCTGACCTAGATGAGAGCAGGGAGGTGCCGACTTTATAATGCTCTATTAAGATCCGCAGTTTTCTAAGTGTTAGATTTTACAACCAAAAGTGTTTAAGTGTATCAACTATTCAACTGTAAATTATTTTAATGCAGATGTCCCTCATGTGTTTTCATTTCAGGATCCCTGAAGACTTCATTATGGACTTTGTCTCTGGGAACACGTGAGTTCCTGTATGACTTTAACAGAGAGTTAGCTTAAAATGTGTATCCTCACTTATGGTCAAAGTCCTACAAGTGAAAACAAAACACCATTTCCCTTATCAAATTGGCAAAGACTTTTAAAAAATGTTATTACTCAGTGTTGGTGAAAGTATGAAGAGATAGGTACCAATGCCCTGCTGGTAGACATGTAAGTGAGTACAGCCTTTCGAGAAAGCCATTTTACAGTCTGGAACAAGGGCCTAAAAATTTTTCATATTCTTTTTCCCAGTAAACTTAATTCTAGGAGATTTGGGCTTCCCTGGTGGTGCAGTGGTTGAGAGTCCGCCTGCCGATGCAGGGGACGTGGGTTCGTGCCCCGGTCCGGGAGGATCCCACATGCCGCGGAGCGGCTGGGCCCGTGAGCCATGGCCGCTGAGCCTGCGCGTCCGGAGCCTGTGCTCCTCAACGGGAGAGGCCACAACAGTGAGAGGCCCGCGTACCGGGAAAAAAAAATTCTAGGAGATTTATGTTAAGGAAATGATCAGAGATTATGTGCAAGAATGTTCCTTGCAGCAGTTTTGTAACACCGAAATCTTGGAAGCAACATAGATGTTTAACACTCAGGAAGTAGTACCATCACAAGGTGAAATATTATGCAGCCATCATTATGGAGGGTTTTGAATACAGGCACATAGAATGATGATGATGATGATGATGGTGATGATGACCAGCATTTATTTTTATTTATTTATTTATTTATTTTATTTTTTTTGCGGTATGCGGGCCTCTCACTGTTGTGGCCTCTCCCGTTGCGGAGCACAGGCTCCGCGGCCATGGCTCACGGGCTTAGTTGCTCCGCGGCATGTGGGATCCTCCCGGACCAGGGCACGAACCCGTGTCTCCTGCATCGGCAGGCGGACTCTGATGACCAGCACTTATTGATCACTCACTATTTGCCAGGGGCGACTACACCTCTTCACGGGAATTCTCGGATCCTTGAAACAACACTTTCAGGTGAGCGCTATGATTATTCTCATTTTGCAGATAAGAAAACTGAGGTTCAGAGAGCTTATGTAACGTGCCCAAAGTCACACTGTAAGTAAGCAATGGAGCCAGGGCTTGAATCCAGGCCTGACTACTCCAAATTTACATAAAGGCTGTTAACAGTAGTAATCTTTAGGTGATGGCATTATAGTGATTTTTTAAATGTTCTAGTTTCTATTTTCTTTTATGCTCTCAATTTTACACAATAATCACTTTTATAATACAATAATCAGTTTTATAATCAGAAAAAAAAATAGCAGCTCCTCCCAGGTATTCCTGCCACCCAGGGATATACTGACTTCCGGAGGAAGTATCCAGGAATGAGGGTAGGGCCGAGGGCCTTGGGGCGGGAAATACTGAAGAGTTTCCTTGGACTTGGCCTCCCCTGCTCCATGGCTAGTCCAGGTTTTTCCTAAGAACACTGTCCCCTAACTGGACTGGACAAGCAGCCGCCTTGGTCTGGGTTCTTTGCTTCTGCACAAGTAGCGTCCTCCTGAGGAACGTGACAGAGGGCAGGAACTGCCTGGGTTTGGAACTTCCTCCTAAAATTGCCTACCTAAATTCCTGCGTTTCACGCTTCTTGCCTCGTAGCTGTGTGCTATGCGGCAAGACTTCTGATGTGGCGCCTCTGGTATGCTTCTCTGCCACCTCTACCTTTAGACCAGGGGTCAGGCAGCCTCCTTCTGGCTCTGACTGAGCAGCAACGTTGTTGAGGGGGCCTCGTGTGGCCGCCAGTGGGTCATCACAGCTTGTCCTCTTTCCATACGTGAACCAGCGACTCCACCTCCCACCTGATCGCAATCGGTCTTTTCCCCAAACTTGGGTCGTTGAGGGAAGATGAGGCAAGAAAATGCCGCAGACTCAGTGAGACCCCCTGCTCTATAGGCCTGGGAAAGCTTCCTCTGTGCTCCTGCCTTACCAAGAACGAATCAGTCCGTGAAAGAAAGACACTCAGGGAGTTTACCCCAGGTTAACCGAGAGACCTGGGAATGAAACTGAGCTCTCCTGCTTTCTGGGCCCCCTGTGCTGTCTATATTTAGTCACGCTGCCCCGAGCCTTGTCCACCTGGTCAGAAAGCCAAAGCAGGCAGTTTGCTCATAAACATTCCTGTGCCTGCCAGCTCTCGCCAGCCAATCATTCAGACGTCTGTCTTAAAATGCGAGGCTCCCCTTGCACCCAACCCCGAGGGCCTGCAGAGAATACACACCAAGGGATTCACAGCCCGAGTTTTTCCCAAGGCCAAGTGACCTGAGACAAATGCCTGAAGGTGAAAGGCATGTGTCTCACTGCTTCACCTTGGCGGGGCTCAGCCAGTGGCTCCCCCTCAGTCCCACTCTTTCCGGTCACAGTTCTTTGAGTGTGTTGACCTACTTTCTCCCCTTCAGAGGGAAAACAGAAACCAATACATGTCTCGCGAGTACTCTTGCTTTCAGGAACGTTGATTCTGTCTTCTGGCCCCTTGTCCTTTCCATGCTCCATTATCACTCGGCTCTACCCACTTCAAGCGTGACTGAAGCAGAACCCTGAGAGTTGGTTACTGTCCCTGTTTTACGGCTGTGTTTTCAGAGGTGGCGCGGCCCACACATCACGGGGATGGGGACAGAGCGTACCCACCCCTCCTTTCCCTACTATAGCCCCTGCTGTTAGGTGGCATGCGCTGGAGTGAAGTGGCTTCTGCATGAGAACCTTTGGGGAATCAGCAGGGTGTCTCTGATTTTGTGACTGGGGGCATTATGGACTGAGAGACATCCAGCTTGACTTGACCGTTTCCTCCATCTTTGATGTGGGCCTCCGAGAAGAGTCTTAGGTGGCTCAACTCTTTAGTTGCTTTGACAGACAGAATTCTTCTTTGGACGGTGTGTACAGGTGACTCTCAAATACATACATTGAGAGTTTTGGTGGCGAATTAATCATTTTAGGCTGTCTTTACCCTTTCTAGCATGCATGCCATTGCCCATTTCTCTAGACATCAGTTAGAATCAGCTTGGAAAATATATACTCATTTTAATATCAGTCTGAGAAAAATTAATTAGATGGCTAAATCCGCTGGGGTTCAGAGGTAGGTTATGGCTGCGTCGCATGATGAATTCCAGAGTGCCTTTGGGATTATTGACTGGCTTTAATAAGCTGCCATGGCTGTTCTCCATGACCATGGGTAATTGAGTGTATCTTATTTAGCTCCTCTATCCCTGGCTGCTTTGTCTCCTATCTTCCCAACTCATCCCTGTGTGCAGAGCAGATCATATATAACCAGCCTGCCTTCTGGCATCCTATAAGATTTCATTGACATTGGGTAACATGTGATTTTAGAGAGGTTCCAGGTCCTTTTCACCAGCTCCAAAATCATATTGGAGTCGTGGTGGCCACAGGAGGCTGCACCTCAGCAGCCGGTTTGGCCAGGGTTAGGCTGAGCCCCTCCCTCTGGAGAGCTGAGCCGGCAGCAGGTCGGGAGACAGGGTGTGGCTGCGGACGACGGTCAGGGATCTCTGCTTCCTGTGGCTGTAAAGTGCCTGTCCTGCACTGGATCATCTGGGTTGGTTGGAGGCACAATGAGAATGAATAACAACAGGACCTCTGTCTCCCCAGAACTGGAGAGGGGAGGGCGCGACTGGGATGGGGCACGAGGGTGAACTGCAGGCAGTGGATAGAAAGGGTGATATTACTGAGGAGGTGAATGATGGAGGGGACGATAATGAAAGTTATTACCTTAACATATGCCTCAAAGTTTCCCCAAGACGCTGAAGTGAGAAGAGCCAGACTGGCAGGGTAGAGAGAAGGGGGGCAGCAGGTGGAAGAAGCTCACCGAACCTACCCTGTCATAGCCAGCACACTCTGGTGCCAGGCTGACCTATGCAGCCTTCTGTGATGAGGGCAATGTGCTTTGTGTGTGCTCTCCAATATGGCAGTCATTAGCCACATGTGGCTTTTGAGCACTTAAAATGTGGCTGATGTGACTGAGGAACTGAATTTTTAGTTGTAGTTAATTTTAATTAATTTAAATTGACCTACCTGAAAAGATGCTCGTCATTGCTAATTATTAGAGAAATGCAACTCAATACTACAATGAGATATCACCTCACACCGGTCAGAATGGCCATCCCCCCAAAATCTACAAACAATAAATGCTGGAGAGGGTCTGGAGAAAAGGGAACCCTCCTACACTCTTGGTGGGAATGTAAGTTGGTGTAGCCATTATGGAAAACAGTATGGTGGTTCCTCAAAAAACTAAAAATAGAGCTACCACATGATCCAGCAGTCCCACTCCTGGGCATGTATCTGTAGAAAACCATAATTCAAAGAGATACGTGCACCCCAATGTTCATAGCAGCACTATTTACAATAACCAAGACATAGAAACAACCTAGGTGTCCTTCAACAGAGGAGTCGATAAAGAAGGTATGGTACATGTATACGATGGAATATTACTCAGCCATAAAAAAGAACGAAATAATGGCATTTACAGCAACATGGATGGACCTAGAGATTATCATCCTAAGTGAACTAAGTCAGAACGAGAAAGACAAATATCATAGGTATGATATCACTTATATGTGGAACCTAAAATACGACATGAATGAGCTTATTTACAAAACAGAAACAGACTCACAGACATAGAAAACAAACTTATGGTTACCAAAGGGGAAAGGGGGTGGGGGAGGGATGGATGGAGAGTTTGGGATTAGCAAATGCAAACTAGTATATATAGGATGGATAAACAAGGTCCTATATAACACAGGGAACTATATTCAGTATCCTGTGATAAACCATAATGGAAAAGAATATGAAAAAGAATATTTATATCTATAACTGGGTCACTTTTGCTATACAGCAGAAATCAGTACAACATTGTAAATCAGCTATACTTCAATAAAATTTTAAAAGTAAATAAATAAATTGACCTAACCGTGTATGGCTAGTGTTTGTCCAATGGGGGCAGTGCAGCCCTAGAGTCACAGTTGACAAGGGTGAGTGGGGCGGTCCACATAGCACAGGGAGATCAGCTCAGTGCTTTGTGATGACCTAGAGGGGTGGGATAGGGAGGATGGGAGGGAGACGCAAGAGGGAGGAGATACGGGGATATATGTATATGTATAGCTGATTCCCTTTGTTATACAGCAGAAACTAACACACCACTGTAAAGCAATTATACTCCAAAAAAGATGTTAAAAAAAAATAAAGCACGGACTGCAGCCGGCAGCCCTGGCGTAAATCCTGGTTTGCCATTTACTAACTCTGCAACCTTGCACAAGTTATCCAACCTCTTTGAACCTGTTTTCTCATCTGTAAGATAGGGAGCCTAACAGTATGGACATCACAGAGGGCTGTTGGAAAGATTGAATGAGGTAATCCATGTAAAACTTTCAACAAAGTGCCTGGCATCTATGAGGCTCTCAGTAAACGGTTGCTGTCAGGATGTTTTGATGTTAAGATGTTACGATGTTTCATCCTATCTTACTTTTCTGTGCTTTGGCCCTAGTCGCTGAACATCAGTAAATCAACCTGACTTGCTAAGTGCCTGGAGGTGTGAGGAGAATGACATTTGCCCTTATTGACTCCTTTGAGCTCCATAGCACAGGATCTGTTATTTGATTTTGTAACTTTATTGTGTCTGAGCCCTGAATGCAATGAGATTTTTTAATGAAAGAGAAGATGAAATAGTCAAGGTCAGAATAATAACATGAAAAAAAGTCATATGTCCCACATTTCCAATTTCCCATTCATTAAACAGGCATTTGCTGAGAAACTAATGTTTACAAGCACAGACTCTGGAGCTAGACTGACTGGGCTTGTATCCATTACTAGCTGTGTAACTTGAGCAAAGTTACTTAATCTCTCTGTCTTTATTTTCTATTTGTCAATTGGGCATAATACTACCTGCCTCATAGGGTTGTTGTAAATGAATCAATACATGTAAAGCACTTATAGAATTACTTGGCACTGATAAGCACTTGATAAATATTGGCTGATGTGATTACTATATGCTAGCCACTATATTAGGTGCTGGTAAAACAAAGATAAGGAAGTACCATCCCTGCCCTCATTAAGCTTATAGGCTAGTAGAGGGAGAGAGCTACATGAACATAGAAATACAATAAGATACTACAGAAAATAAAGATGGAAGATGCTCAGGGTGCTGAGGGGACATCAAGAAAGAAGAGAGCAAGTTGGCTTGGTTGGAGGGCAAAACTTTTCATAGAGCTGGAGAACAGGTAGTGGTGGGGTGCATCGCAGGTACATGTTTGTAGAAATAAACAAGGACGATGCATCCAGAGAACTAAAGGCAGTTGATAAATTGCTATGCCTAGGATGTAAGGGAGAGGGAGTAAGCAGAAGACAGGGTTGAAAAGGTCAGCAGGAAGCAGGTCCTGAAAGACCTTATACATTAGGTTTAAGAATTTGTACTTTATCTTTTTTTGAAAATAAATTTATTTATTTATGTTTGGCTGCATTGGGTCTTCGTTGCTGCACGCGGGCTTTCTCTAGTTGCGGTGAACAGGGGCTGCTCTTCATTGCGGTGTGCGGGCTTCTCATTGCGGTGGCTTCTCTTGTTGCAGAACATGGGCTCTAGGCGTGTGGGCTTCAGTAGTTGTGGCACACGGGCTCAGTAGTTGTGGCGCACAGGCTTAGTTGCTCCGCGGCATGTGGGACCTCCCTGGACCAGGGCTCGAACCCGTGTCCCCTGCATTGGCAGGCGGATTCTTAACCACCGCACCACCAGGGAAGTCCTGTAGTTTATCTTGAATAATGGGCAACCATCGAAAGGTTTTAAGTAAGGAAGTACCATGATCAAGGGATTTTAGAAGGACCCTACTGGCAGCAGTCGGGGGTCAATACTGGAGGCAGAGATACCAGCTAAGAAACTATTGTAGTCATCCAGGCATGAGATGATGAGATTGATGACCTAAGGTAACTGTCATGGGGATGGAAAGGTGGGGAACAGTACTGGAGATGTTACAAAGAGGTCCAACTGACTGGTGAATACAGAAGGAGGACCAGTTTTGAAGAGGAAGTCGATGGAGTCATTTTGGGACACACTGGGTTTATGTAAGGCATTTGATAGTAGTTCTGGAACTCCTGGAAGAAGGAGGTGAGGACTGGAGATACAAATGTGGGAGACATTAGAACTCTGCATCAGGCCCCCTTTTTCTCATTCTCTGCTTTCTTCCTAGGTTATTTATTCCCAGGCTTTAAATACTGTATCTATATTGATGAATTCAATTTCTAAACTTCCATCTCTAGCCCTGACCACCTCACTGAAGTCTATCTAGACTTCTATAACTAGCCATCTACTTAGGATCTCCAGTTGGGTGACTCACACACATCTCAAATTTAACATGTCCAGAACTCAGTTCTTGAAGCAATCCTCAACCCCGCTTGCTCCTCCCCTTGTCTTCCAGTCTCAGTGAATGGCACCCACCATCTGTCTAGTTGCCTCAGCCAAAAACCCGAGGGTCAGACACTCTGGTTGTTCCTTCAAGTTGCCTTTGTAAGAATTTCTTCCTCTGCCCATCTCTTTTGAATCTCATTCTATTCTTTAGGCTCTCCTTGAAGTAATCCCAAGGTCATACATTTCCCATGGCTTCACCAACCTCCATCCATCTCCTGACTCATTCATTCAGCAAACATTCATTGAGTACCTTCTAAGTGCTAGAGATTCAGCAGGAACAAGGCTAATAGAGTTGCCACTCTCATGGAGCTTACATTCAAGTGGCAGGGAAGGCATATAATGAACAAGCAAACCAATAAATGAAACAACTGCAGATGACAGTAAGTGCTGGGAGAAAGTAAAACAGGAGATGCGATGAGACACTGACCAGGCTTGGGGCCTACTTAGTTGGGATGATCAGGGAAGGCCTCACTGAGGAGCTGACACTGGAGCTG
Source organism: Kogia breviceps (assembly GCF_026419965.1). Classification (NCBI taxonomy): domain Eukaryota; kingdom Metazoa; phylum Chordata; class Mammalia; order Artiodactyla; family Physeteridae; genus Kogia; species Kogia breviceps. The sequence goes on along the minus strand of NC_081330.1, from coordinate 28,656,880 downwards.
AGACGTGGATGATGACAGACATTTTAGGCAAGTTCAAAGACCCTCAAGAGGGAGCAAATTATAGTTGGCAGCGCAGCAAACAAGGATGGGATGAGATCAGAGATTTAGGCAAGGGCTCTATCTTACTAGGTCAAAGTAAAGAGCTTAGATGTTATGCAAAGTGTATTCGGAAGTCCTTGGAGGGCTTTGAAGCAGGGAGACTGATATGAGCTGATTTATATATTTAAAAGTGGGCTCTGGCTCTTGTGTGGAGAATGGCCTATGCAAGCAGGGAGACCGGGAAGGAGACTGTTGCAGTGATCTGGGAGAGATGACAGTAGCTTGTATTACAGTGGAGGCCACGGACATGGAGAGAAGTAGAGAGACAGAGTATGTTTATTGGAGAGAGGACTGGTGGAATTTGCTGGATGACGGATGGGAGATGAGGGAGAGGAAGGAATCAAAGGTACTAGCACAGTACCTAGTAGGTGCTCAATGAATATTTGCTGAATGAATGAGTCAGGATATGGATGGAGGTTGTGGAAGCCATGGGAAATGTATGGTCTCAGGATTACTTCAAGAAGAGCCTGAAGAGTAGAATGAGATTCAAAAGAATGGGCAGGGGAAGGAACGCTTACAAAAGCGACTTGAAGGAACAACTAGGGTGGTAGGAGGAGAAACAGCAAAGTGTGATAGTACAGAAGGCAATCCTGTTTCCCTCTCCAGAAGTAACCAATGCTAACAGATGGGTGGGTAGCCTTCCAAATCATCTTCTATATATTTACATACATTCACAAATGTTTATATTACATGCATATGTAGTTTGGGGTTTTATGTAAATGAACTCATAGTACATGCATTATTCTAGCACTTGCTTGTTTTTAAAAAGAAACAGCTTTGTTGAGCTATAATTCACATAACATACAATTCACACATTAAAAGTGTACAATTCGGTGGTTTTTAGTTACATTCACAGATATGTGCAACCACCACCATCATCAGTTTTTGGAACATTTTCATCACCTCTAAAAGAAACTCTGTACCCTTTAGCTCTCCCCCCCTTATCCACAATCCCCACCCATAACCCTAAGCAACCACTAATCTCCTTTCAGTCTCTACAGATTTGCCTATTCTGGACTTTCATATAAATGGAAGTATATAATAGGTGGTCTTTTGTGACTGGCTTGTTTCACTTAGCACATGTTTTTGAGGTTCATCTATGTTATAGCATGAATCAGAACTTCATTCTTTTTATTGCTGAATAATATTCCATTGTACCATGTAGACCACATTTGGTTTATCTATTCTTCAGTTAGTGGACACTGGGTTGTTTCCACCTTTTGGCTATAATGAATAATACTGTTCTGAATATTCAAATACAAGTTTTGGTGTAGACGTATATTTTCATGTCTCTTGAGTATGTACCAAGGAGTGGAATTGCTGGGTCATATGGTAGCTCTATGTTTGACATTTTGAGGAACTGCCACACTGTTTTCCAAGGTGGCTGCACCATTTTACATTCCGACCAGCAGCCTATAAGGGCTCCAGTTTCTCCACATCTTCACCAACACTTGTTACAATCTATCTTTTTGGTGATTGCCATACTCAGGGGTGTGATATCACTTGCTTTTTAATTTAAGGTGCCTTGAATATTGTTCCATATCAGCACATATAGGTTTCTTGTGTGTATAACTGCTATGTAATATTCCACAGAGACCGTGCTTTTCAAGATGATCCTGTCTGTACTGTTGTGTTATTTCCTCCCCCAGGGCTCAGCAGAATGGACATAGGAACAGCAGTGGTCGATGGTTGCATTGATCCAAATTTGGAAGTTGTGTGGCAGGTAAGGCAGGAGGATGAGGTGAGAATGGTGTTGATGGTAATGGTGAGAGAGTTCTTGAAGTGAGTTATCAACCCTGGTGCATATCATTCCTGTGTAAGTGACAGTGACGAGGAGCTGGAGTGGATGGTATAGCATAGTGGCTGGAACCTTAAAAGTACGGGTTTTGCATGACACTGGAAAGATAGTTTTGTTTTGCATTTACCCATTTCCTTTGTTGAGTTTTTCTTTCTTTTTTCTAAGGTAAGCTGGGATGAAGTGAGAGAGTGGCATGGACTTATATATACTACCAAATGTAAAATAGATAGCTAGTGGGAAGCAGCCACATAGCACAGGGAGCTCAGCTCGGTGCTGAGGAGTGGGATAGGGAGGGTGGGAGGGAGACTCGAGAGGGAGGAAATATGGAGATACATGTATATGTATAGCTGATTCACTTTGTTATAAAGCAGAAACTAATACACCATTGTGAAGCAATTATACTCCAATAAAGATGTTAAAAAAATCTACAAACAATAAATGCTGGAGAGGGTGTGGAGAAAAGGGAACCCTCTTGCACTGCTGGTGGGAATGTAAATTGATACAGCCGCTATGGAGAACAGTACGGAGGTTCCTTAAAAAACTACAAATAGAACTACCATACGACCCAGCAATCCCACTCCTGGGCATATACCCTGAGAAAACCATAATTCAAAAAGACTCATGTACCAAAATATTCAATGCAGCTCTATTTACAATAGCCAGGACATGGAAGCAACCTAAGTGTCCATCAACAGATGAATGGATAAAGAAGATGTGGCACATATATACAATGGAATATTACTCAGCCATAAAAAGAAATGAAACTGAGTTATTTATAATGAGGTGGATGGACCTAGAGTCTGTCATACAGAGTGAAGTAAGTCAGAAAGAGAAAAACAAATACCGTATGCTAACACATATATATGGAATCTATAAAAAAATGGTTCTGAAGAACCTAGGGGCAGGACAGGAATAAAGACACAGACACAGAGAATGGACTTGAGGACACAGGGAGGAGGAAGGGTAAGCTGGGACGAAGTGAGAGAGTGGCATGGACATATATACACTACAAAACGTAAAATAGATAGCTAGTGGGAAGCAACCGCATAGCAAAGGGAGATCAGCTCGGTGTTTTGTGACCACCTAGAGGGGTGGGATAGGGAGGGTGGGAGGGAGACGCAAAAGGGAGGGGATATGGGGATATATGTATACATATAGCTGCTTCACTTTGTTATACAGCAGCAACTAACACACCATTGTAAAGCAATTATACTCCCATAAAGATGTTTTAAAAGGATTACATCATTTACTGTTTGTCTTCTTAAACAGATAAATCAGAACATATAACCTTCCTTTGTGACTCAGAATGGCCATTATGACCATCTGCTTTTGCCCTGGCCCTTTGAGGCATGTAGGAATATGTCTTTCCCTATTAAATGGGTCCCAGATTTCTGTGCTTTTGAAATTCTATGTCGTTTAGTTTCCAGCTTTACTCTTTTTGGTGTCAGAGGCTGAGATCAGCGTATTCTGGGTTCTTCTAATGTACAGGTGTTTGACCAAGGACTGACCCCATACACCTCCTGTGAAGTTCATGGATTTTATGATGGCAATTTGACATGCTGTTTAGATGTTTTATTCTTTTCTAGGTTTGTGGTTATATTATGGCAGAGGTTGTGAGGAATCTGATCTCCAGAGAAGTGTTGGTGCTTCTTTAATATGATATAGCTATTTGGGGCTAGTTTTCTAGCATTGAAGAGTTTAATGAATAAGTTTGTATTTACCTTATCCACACTCTTTTTAATGGTAGAGACCTTCTCTGTCCAATACAAGTAGCCACTAGGTACATGAAGCTTTTATAATTTAAATATAAATTAATTGAGTAAATCAGTAGCACTAGCCACATTTCAAGTTCGCAGTAGTCACATGTGGCTAGTGGCTACCGTACTGGAGAATGCAGATACACAACATTCCCATCATCACAGAAAGTTCTATTTTTCAGCAGTGGTCTAGACTTTGAATCCGTATCCTCTAAGGTTTCCCCTTTCCAGATTGAAGTCTCATGTTTTCAGCATGTTCTTGTGCAGCAGCCATGTTCCTACTACTCTACGATACCCTCTGACCTCCTACCCTGATCATGTCACTCGCCCTCTGTCAGTGTATTAGTTCCTGTTGCTGCTATAACAAATTACCACAAACTTCATGGCTTAATACAACACAACTGTATTATCTTACAGTTGTGGAGGTCGGAAGTTTAAAATAAGCCATTTTGGGACTTCCCTGGTGGCGCAGTGGTTAAGAATCCGCCTGCCAATGCAGGGGACACAGGTTCGAGCCCTGGTCCAGGAATATCCCACATGCCGCAGAGCAACTAAGCCCATGTGCCACAACTACTGAGCCTGTGCTCTAGAGCCCGCGAGCCACAACTGCTGAAGCCCGCACACATGGAGCCCGTGTTCCGCAACAAGAGAAGCCACCGCAATGAGAAGCCTGTGCACCGCAGTGAAGAGTAGCCCCTGCTCAACGCAATTAGAGAAAGCCCGCATGCAGCAACAAAGACCCAATGCAGCCATAAATAAATGAATTTATTTATTTTTAAAAAATCAGCCATATTTTAGCTTCTAGAAGCCACCTGCATTCCTTGGCTCCTGGCCCCTTCCTCCGTCTTCAAAGCCAGCAAATAGCATCTTCAAACCTCTCTCTCACTGTCTGACCCCTCCTTCACATTGCCTTCCCTAACTCTGACCCTCCTGTCTCTCTCTTACATGGACTCTGTAATTAGAATAGGCCCACCTGGATAATCCACGATAATGTCCCCCTCTTAAATCCTTAACTTAATCACACCTGCAAAGTCCCTTTTACCATGTAAGGTAACATTTCCACAGATCCCAGGGATTAGGATGTGGACATCTTTGGGGAATCATGATTCAGCCTACCATAACAGGCATTGTTCTCCAGTGGCATCTTGTTTTCCTTGAGGACCAGTGCTGCAGGGAGTATGCCACACACTGATATGCCAAGGTTTTATGCAAAGGAAGGAGAATATTTTAAAATATTATTTTCTGCCTCCATCCTGTCTGGAAATACCAAACTTTGGTTGTTCTGACTCCTCAAAATATGATCCTGTGAGTACAGTGGCACAGGAGTATCTTATAGGCAAGACAGATCCACAGCTGACTCAGCGTCCTATCAAGAGTGTTTGCCCCACTGTAACACAGTTGCTCCTTCAGGGCTGATCTCTGCCAGCCTTTCTTAAAAACAAATAACATACACATATACACACAAACAAACCCCCCCAAACTGGGAGCTTGTTATATTAACCAAGGCAAAGCCTCCTGAGCTTCTCTTTGCCAAGGAAAGGGTGGCAGATGAAAGCCTGAGTCATTCCCAGGAGAAGCAGCAGCAGAAACCAGTGCAGAATTGGTCTTCTACTTCTGGTCTGGACAAGATGGCATAGACTCATTTCTCCTTGCTCCTCCCAGCTATGTATAATTATGAATCCTAGAAATAATTCAAGAGGCAACCAAAGGAGTATTCTAAAAGATGTAAAGCGGACGGCAGAATGGTTAGGAATTCCAGGACTGGAGGACCACTATGGTAGCCTTATGACTTACTACCCAACAGAAGAAGGCAAGCCAGGCCCAGCATTTCCCAGCTCCCAACCTAGCAACAGTGGCTCAGATAGACTCCTTCTCCCTCTGGTTTGAATGGGAGTCCTGCTGACAACACCAAGTGAGCATGGCAACTCCAGCAAAGGGAGTCTAACAGGGAACCCCACTGACAATAAGCAGCCAGGGGAAGTGCTTTCCTTTCCCACCAGGCCAGAGACTCCCCTACCCCACCAAAAGATACTGTGCAACCACGGCACCATCAAGAGGAAATCCCACTACAACAAGCAGTCTGGCTCAGGAAGCCTTTGTCCCCATGGTCTTAAGGATCCCCTCTCCCCAAAAGAGATACCAGGAGGGCGTACAGCACTGGCAAGTGGGGGGCGGGGGTTCCGCCAGAGTAAGCAAAGCCAGGGAAGATTTGTTGTTTCCACAGACTTTCACTCACTTCCTCTACCTGGAGACATCAGGCAATGCAGCCTGGTGAAGCACCTTCTGCTCCCTCAGGCAACACCAGCAGGGACCAGTGAGGGCCCCATCAGCACCACATTGACCAATCAGACCAAAACGGCACCACAGAGGCTCTGAAAAGTAAATCGTCATTGAAATCACAGCCTACAAAAGTAGGCTAGGACTTGTGTGCTAAACCTAAACATTGACTGCCTGCTAAAATAAAAGATTTAAATAGTCTCCTAACATAGCAGCCAAAATATCCAGAATACAATGAAAAATCACCCATCATACCAAGAACCAGAAAATCACAACTTGAATGAGAAAAGACAATCAACTGACATCAATACCAAGATGAATCAGATGTTAGAATTATCTGACAAGGATTTTAATGCAGCATCACAAAAATGCTTCAATAAGCAATTGCAACATCTCTTGAAACAAATGAAAAAAATAGAAAATCTGAGCAAAGGAAAAACAAGTTATACAAAAGAACCAAAAAGAAATTATAGAACTGAAGAATACAATAATAGAAATTCAAAACTTGCTATATAGGCTCAGTAGTATAGTGGAGATGACAGATGATAGAATCAGTGAGCTTGAGGATAAACCAATAGAACTTACTCAATGTGAGCAGCAGAGAGAAAATAGACTGGAAAAAAATAGAGCCTCAGAAACCTGTGGGAAATAACAAAAGATCCAACATTCATATCAGAGTCCCAGAAAGATACCAAATCCAGACAAAGGCAGTGCAGAAAAGGGAGAAAACTATAGACAAGTATCTCATGAACTTAGAAAAATCTTCAACAAAACATTAGCAAAATGAAACCAACAATGTATAAAAGAATTATACACCATGACCAAGTGGGATTTATTCAAGGTATGCAAGCCTGGTTCAATATTTTAAATATCAGTCAAGATAGTCTGCCATATCAAAAGACTAAACAAAACTCATATGCCCATATCAATTGGCACAGAAAAACACATTTGATAAAATTCAACATTTATTCGTGATAAAAACTCTCAGTACACTAGAAATTAGAGGGGAACTTCCTTAACCATGTAAAGAACATCTACAAAAAACATACAGCTAACATTATCCTTAATGGTGAAAGACTGAATGCTTTCACTCTTAAGATTGGAACAAGGCAAGCATGTCTGCTCTTACCACTTCTATTCAACATTGTACTGGAAGTTCTAGACAGTGTAACAAGGCAAGAAAAAGAAATTTTAAAACATACGGATTAGAAAGAACAAAGTAAAACTGTCTCTATTTGCAGAAAACTTGATCATCTGCATACAAAATCACAAGAAATCTTAAAAAAACCCCTTCTAACCTAATAATGGAATTCAGCAAGGCCATATGATACAAGAGCAGCACACAAAAATCCATTACATTTCTATATAGTAACTGGAAATCTACAAAAAACAATAACACCTTTTATAAGTGCTCCAAAGAAAATGAAATATTTAGGTATAAACTTAACAAAACAGGTACAGGATTTGTATGCTGAAAATTACAAAACACCGATGAAAGAACTTAAGGCATTAGTAATTTGAGAGACTGACCATGTTCATAGATTGGAATACTCAATCAACATACTAAGACATCAGTTCTCCCCAAGTTGATTTATAGGTTAATGAAATCTCTATCAAAACCCAAGCAAGGATTTTTGTAGATATAGATAGGCTTATTATAAAATTTCTGTGGAGGGAGTTCCCTGGTGGCCTAGTGGTTAGGATCCTGGGCTTTCACTGCTATGGCCCGGATTCATCCCTGGTCGGGGAACTGAGATCCCACAAGCCACGTGGCATAGCTCCCCCCAGCCACCCCCAATTTTTTTATATGGAAAGGCAAAGGACCTAGAGTAGTTAAAATGATTTTTATAAAGAATAAACTTTTTAAAAGAATAAACCAGTGTAAAGGCTTACTATATAGTGACAGTAATCAAGCTAGTATGATAGTAGTGGAAGGGAGACACACAGATAAATGGAACAGAATAGAGAACCCAGAAATAAACTCACACAAATCTGTTCAATTGATTTTTGACAAAGGTGTAAAAGCAGTTCAATGGAGGAAGGGTAGCCTTTTCAACAGATAGTGCAGGAGCAATTGACTTCCATAGGCAAAATAAGTGAACATTGACCTAAACATCACACCATATACAAAGATTACCTCAAAATGGATCACAGATTTAAAGTGTAAAACTATAAAACTTGTAGATAAAAAGCCCACAGGAGAAACTCTTCATGGTCTAGGGCTCAGCAAAGTGTTCTTAGGCTTGACACCATAAGCGTGATCCATAAAAGGAAAAACTATTATTTGGATTTCATCAAAATTACAGAGTTTTGTTCTATGAAAGATCCTATTAATATGAGCTACAGAATGGAGAAAATATTTGCAAACTACATATCTGAGAAAAGATTTTTATCTAGAATACATAAATAACTCTGGAAACTCAAACAATCCTGTTAGAAAATGGGCAAAAGATATGAACAGACATTTCTCTAAAGAGGATATACAGATGGCGAATAACACATGAAAGGATGTTCAACACCGTAAGTCATCAGGAAAGTGCAAATCAAAACCACAGTGAGGTATTACTACACACCTCTCAGAATAGCTAAAATAAAAAAATAGTGACACCAAATGCTGGTGAGGATGCAGAGAAACTGAATCACTCATACATGTATTCTTCAACAGATTAAAGGTTAAATAAACTGTAGCACATCCGTGCCATGGAATACTACTCAGCAATAAAAAGAAATAGGGTATCGGTTCATGTAATAACTTGAATAAATCTCCCAGGAATCCTCCTGAGTGAGAAAAAGCCAGTCTTAAAAGGTTACATACTATATGATTATTTATATAATACTATTGAAATGACAAAAAACGTAGCGATGGGGAACAGGTTAGGGGGTGCCGGGGGTTAGGGAATGGGGCGGATGGAAGGTGAGTGTGGCTGCAGAGGAAGAAACCTTTTGGTGATAGTACAGTTCTGATCGTGTCGGTGGATACGTGAGCCTACACATGCGATAAAATTGCATACGACTAAATACACAGACACATACAAACAAATGTTTACAAGTAAAGCTGGGGAAATCTGGGCAAGATCAACGGTTCACAGCAGCGTCAATACCTTGATTGTGATATTATATTACAGTTTGACAAGATGTTACCCCTTCGGGAAACTGGATTAAAGAGTATGTGGTATCTTGCTGCATTATTTCTTAAAATTGCATGTGACTCTACAATGATCTCAAAATAAAAAGTTCAATTAAAAAGAAGATGGAGACAAAAAATTGAGCCCTTGAACATTTTGCCAGAAGCTGGGCTAAGGAATCTGGCTCGTTGCGCGGGCATGGAACTAGTTGGCCATCTGGCTACAGACTAGATGGTTATAAAGAACAGTGACTCCCCCAGACCGGGGATGCAGCCCCTTCGGGAGCCTCTGATAATCCAAACAGGTATTGTTCACCTTCTGGAAATTCTCAGTAATCAAATTTAATTGCAAATCACTTCCATGAAAAAGCAAGCATTTGCTAGATGTCTTCATATCAGAGGGCTGCACTAGGAAATCAAAACAGGGTATCTCCAACCTGTCCCCACCCTAGACCTTCTAAAATGGGAATCACTGGCCTGATCATTGTTCATGGAGCCAATATGTGAGGCCTGAATGGGCCTGTTAACTCTGTATTGTGAACAGTCGCCACCCCTAACCCTGGTCAGTAAGCCAGCGGGCTCAGACCACAAGAGGAATTCTGAGGGGGAATGAGAAGCTGTGGGTGATGGGCTGCAAACCCCATTCCATTGCTCGGCCAATGCCTCCAAACGTATGCTCCGCCGCCTTCTTAGATTCAGCACCTTCCTTAGGAGGAGCTCAGAGGGTTTTTATGATCTTTTCCGAAGAGCCCTTTTCATGCCTGTTCTTCAGACCTGGAGCACCTTGAACTTATCACTTGATTTTACAGAGGTGAAACTCGATTTCACAGAGGACTAAACAGACAATGGGAAAAGTGCATTTTCCCTTAATATTAGTTTTTAAGTTAATATATCGAAAAATTGATTTTATTGGTATACAGTTCTATGAATTTTAACACATGTATAGTTTCGTGTAGTCCACTACAGTCAGGATACAGACTGTATCTGGATTCATCCCCCCAAACTCCCTTTGTAGTTACACACACAACCCCCACCCCAAAACCCTAGCAACCACTGATGTGTTCTCCGTCACTATAGTTTGGTCTTTTCGAGAAAGTTATAGAAATGGAATCATACAGTAGGTAACTTTGAAACTGGCTTCTCTCACTCAGCATCATGTCTTTGGGATTCATCACATTGTTGTATCTCTCAGTAGTTCATTTTAAGGTCCCGTTTTTCTTAAGAATTGCTCTCCAATTTTTGTCGATTAGTTCTCTAAGCAGGCTTTGTAATAGTGCAGCAACACTGTAATCTGTGTGCAGTGAACTCACCTTTGGTCAAATGACTGACAGTTATGAATGTTTCTCTTATCCAGTTCTTAATCTGTTTCTTCTGGTGAAAAAAAAAAAAAAAAGTAGAGAGGCAAGAAGTAGGTAATAATTTCTAAACAAGCATTATAGAGTTCTAAAACCAGAAAGCAGCACCCCTGACTGCCTGAACTGTTCTCAAATCACTTCTCTCACCACTTGAGAAATCTACCAGGACAGCAGTGGCCGGTGGACTTCTAGACATATGCTTCTTGCCCAGGAACCTCCGTATGATTCTAGAACCAGTCCCATGCACAGGAACGAGTACAATTGCCTAGAAGGTAACGCTTTAAGGATGCCTTGTTTGTTGCTGTCTTATCTACCCGGTAAGTCAACACTAAGTAAAAACTCTGAAACCCAATTCAATGCAAGAGTGTTTATGAATCCAGTGTACTTAACTAAGGAGAAAGGTACCTTCTGATCAAAGGAGAGCTTTCTTTTTTATTCAGTTTCCCCTTCTTTTGTGTTTATAGCCTTTTATCTTTCTCCCCAAAGGCAGGCCACTCTTGAAGTCCTACCTGTGAAAGGCACTTGACTGCCAAGTATGGGAGACTGCAGGTGGTGTGTGAATCGAGTCCGGTTCCTGTGAGGGAGGGTGGCTGGGCTTGCTCTGGCACTGAAGACAGGAGGACGACCCTTGCACGCTGCATTTAGGAAGCGAACGCCCCTTCTGCCCCGGGGTGAACCAGGGCCCTGGTCTTCTTCACCAGTGTTATTTTACAACTTCCCGCCACACACAGACACATACAGTTAATGAAGTAACGGTCGGTGTGCCTGCCAGTAACATAGCTCATTTCTGTTAATTAGCCATAGGCCAACAATCAGTAAATTGGTAGAGTGTGCTTGAGTTGACACATTTTCAATCTGATGGTTCATAAAAGAGACAGCTGCTTATTTTATGTATATGTAAGTGGCTCTTAGTGCATCAAAACGATGCTTAAAACAACAAAGGAATAATCAGAAGTACGGTTCATCAACTTGGTTTGTAACAGATTCAAACCATATAATGACAGCAGCCCGTGGTTAAATAAGCGGAGCAGGGCTTCCCTGGTGGCGCAGTGGTTGAGAGTCCGCCTGCCGATGCGGGGGACACGGGTTCGTGCGCCGGTCCGGGAAGGTCCAACATGCCACGGAGCGGCTGGGCCCGTGAGCCGTGGCCGCTGAGCCTGCGCGTCCGGAGCCTGTGCTCCGCAACGGGAGAGGCCACAACAGTGAGAGGCCTGCGTACCGCAAAACAAAACAAAAAAATAAGCGGAGCAACAGATGGACGGCAGAGGCACTGGGGCAGGCGCAGTGGCCTTCCTGAGGGCTTCCGGCCACGGCCCCTGTGCTCCAAGCAGGTGTGCTGAGGTGTGGCCCAGGGAGTGGGAGAACTGAGCAGTAAGATAGTACAAACCTTTGCAAAGTAATAGTCACAGAGGAAGTGCTTTCTGAGAAATAACAGAAATAAAGTGCACCTAGGAAGCTAGTTAAATGTTTGAGACTCAAATGCGAATGGGAAAGAAATGCATCTTTAGAGCTGGTGCAGTCGGAGCCTTTCATGGTGAGGCATGAACATTTTCCACCTCCTCTACATTTTTGTTCATCTGATTTTCCACTTCAGTTGTTCATTCTCGATACCCTGCCCGCCTGTGGGACTGCACGCTAATTATCTCACGGTGGTGAGGTTCCAGGCGTGTGTGATTGATTCATGGTCCTGGGTCTGATATAAACGAACAGGTTAATTTCTTGGCCATTGCTTTTACCTCTATTCCTGGCCACTCGGGCACCAATGAAAGCCATCTGGTCACAAGAGGGTGAGAGGGTGTAGATGAGAATGAACAATCCCATCCTCGACCCTGGAAAAAGAACTGAAAGGATATGATTTACACACAAATCAGTTCTACCATCTTTTGGTAGAAACGACAGCATGCTCTTTCCTCACAATCCCACTCTTAAAGTATTTTTAAACTCAGAATAGGAGTGAGGAACCTAGGCGTTGACACTGGTAAATTGTTCCTAGCTGGCAGTGTGGGAAAAGGTGGGCAGGGCACACTGTCCCTAGTCTAATTCCCCACCCCACCCCCCATGAAGTTCTGAAAGTTTGGTAGGAATAGTTGGTGAATTGAGAACAGTAAACACCCTTTCTTTTACGTGTATTAAAATATTCTTAATGCTTATGACAACTGTGAGGGGTGTTAATGAAGAGAGGAAAATATTCACTATCTCCTGAAAAGTTAGCAGGGTTAGGGAGTAGATCTTGATTTTTTTTCTTCTTTATTTTTAAACTTTTATTTTATACTGGAGTAGGAAATCTTGATTTGACCAGAGAAAAAAAGTGGATTGAGTTTTCCACTTCTGAGCCATTGATTTGATCTCAAGGGAACAGGCTTACTGTTGCACAGCTGGGTGCTGACATTATTTATTTATTTATTTATTTATTTTTAAGTGACTGTGAATTCTTTTTGGCTGCGTTGGGTCTTCATTGCTGTGAGCGGGCTTTCTCTAGTTGCAGCGAGCGGGGGCTACTCTTCATTGCGGCGTGTGGGCTTCTCATTGCGGTGGCTTCTCTTGTTGCCGAGCACAGGCTCTAGGCACGCGGGCTTCGGTAGTTGCAGCATGCGGCCTCAGTAGTTGCAGCACGAGGGCCCTAGAGCACATGGGCTCAGTAGTTGTGGTGTGCGGGCTCTAGGGCATGCGGGCTTCAGTAGTTGTGGTGCACGGGCTCAGTAGTTGTGGCTCACGGGCTCTAGAGTGTAGGCTCAGTAGCTGTGGAGCACGGGCTTAGCTGGTCCATGGCATATGGGATCTTCCCGGACCAGGGATCAAACCCATGTCCCCTGCACTGGCAGGCAGATTCTTAACCACTGCGCCACCAGGGAAGTCCCTGGGCACTGGCATTAGTAGCAAGAGGCCAATCGTATTTTTTCCTTTTGACCCTCCTTTTCTTTTACTTATCATATTTTGTGATTGTCCACGTTCTTCAGATTTTTTTCCTGTTATCACGAGCTTGACAAAGAATGTGGTCAGCTTCCACGCATTTGTATTAATGTAGGAGAGCATTCATATAGCTACAAGAGAAGTAGAGATAAGCCAGAAGTCAGAGAATCAGAGTGTTCCAACCGGAGAAGCCATAGAAACAACTGGGGCCAGCCCTTCACTTTTACACACAGGGAGACAGAGACCCAGAGAGGGAAGGTAGCAGCTCTCATGCTTCCCATTCCTGTCCTCTTTCCAGAATGTGACTTTATTGCTATATACTTTCCTTTTGAATTATGAGTTTTAAAAGTTATTAGTTGCATTTCTGGGGCATGAAGCCAGTTAGGTGTTAAGAAGGGATCCAGAGCCATACAGTAGTGGGAAAAGCTAGACCCAGACTAAATATTCACCCTGGATGATCAGATTTGGAGGAGACCCTCGCTTGCATTAAGTGTTGGCATTCTCCTAGGTTCTGCCCTTGGCCCTCTTTTCTTCTCTTCAGAGTAGCTCCACAGTTAGGGTTGGTCTGTATGGCAAATATAAGACTGACTCGGAATTGAAAAGCTACAACTGCAGTTCTTAGGATGTTCCACCTATCTCAGCAGATAATGTATCCCTTCTTCAGTGCAACACCCACCTTTTCACCTGTTCCTCTCTTCACAATTCTTTGCTCTTCCCTTATACCCTGCTGCATTTGTAACCACAACAAAACCGCTGTTTCGTTTCGATAAACAGAAAAATCTTTTCAACCTGTGTCCCCCCCTCAGCTATTCCCTTGTCAGCCAAGCCTCTTGAAAGAATGGCCTGTACTCGATGTTCTCAACCCTTCCTTTTTATTCACCCCAACGCCAAACTCAGCGGACACCTTTTGGTCTTTAAGGGCTCTTGCTCTGCAGCGTTTAACAGAGCTCAACCATTCGCCTGCTTGAAACTCTCTTTTCCCTGGTTTTTCTTCTCCAGATTCTCCTACTCCTCTGCTCCTCAAGGATCTTAGTTGATAGTAGTTATATCTTGGGTTCACACCCAGCTTGAATCTCCTTTACTGCAATGCTTCCCAACCTGTCATCTCTCAGGAAGGGATGGTAAATCTGGGGACACAGCCAATGGGCCTAGGGATGGCTATCTAATGGGAAGTGGACACCGTATCTGCGGGAGTCCATTCTCTCCCCCAGGAATGCGGTGAGATGGAGGAAGTGGGCTGCAGGGCACCAGGCTGAGAGGTTGCACAGGCTCAGGGGCTGATGCTACAGTTGTGGCTGTGGGAGTGGATGAGTGACTAGAAGACACTGCCGGGCAGAGGAGCAGGTGTGGGAAATAAAAGCAACACTCCCTGAGAACCGAGGAAGGGATCATGAGCCGGGGAGAGGTGCGGAGTAGCAGACAGAGGAGGAGAGAGAGGGCGAGAGTTGTGAGAGGAATAGGAGGGAGACAGGGGAGTGATGAGAGCGGGCACCCAGACGACTTTGGAGTGCCTGTGAGGTGCCACTGTGCTTACTGGACTACGTTTCTGTGTGATTCCCTGTATCCCTGTAACAACCCTCTCCTTTCCTTACCTTATTTTAATGGGTTATTGTTTCTTGCAACCCTCAGTGATCTCATCCACTTTTTTTTTAGTTTAAAATGTTTTTATCCAATGTAATACATGCATATAGTTAAGAAATAAAAGCGTACCAAAGGCTTATAGTGATAAGTAGAAGACCCTATGCCCACCCGTTTCCTGCAGTCACTCTTTGAAGTGTTTCTTAAGGTGTTTACATCAGTCATTTAAAAGAATAGGATTATCCTGCTATTTCTTTTTCTTTTGGTAAAATACACATTGCACAACATTTGCCATTTTAACTAATTTTAAGTGTACAGTGGCATTAAGTACATTCACATGATTGTACAATCATCAGAAGTTTTTCATCATCTCAAACTGAAATTCTGTATCCATTAAACAATAACGTCTCACTCCCTTCCTCGCCAGCCCCTGGTAACCACTGTTCTAGGTCCTGTCACTATGAACTTGACTATTCGAGGCACATCATATAAATGGAATCAAACAATATTTGTCCTCTGGTGTCTGGCTTATTTCACTTAGCAAATGCCTTCAAGGGTTGTCTGAGTTGTTATATATATATATCAGAATTTCATTCCTTTCTAAGGATGAATAATATTATATTTTATACACACACACACACAACATCATATTTTGTTTATCCGTTCATTCATTGATGGACATTTGAGCTATTTCCATCTTTGGCTATTACAAACATGCTGCTATGAACACAAGTGTATAATATCTGTTTGAGTCTCTGCTGTCATTTCTTTTGGTCATATACCCAGAAATGGAATTGCCGGATCATATGGTAATTCTGTGTTTGCTTTTTTTGAGGAACCACCATGCTGTTTTCCACATTCTACTATTTCCTGTCAAACACTTTTTAAACGTCATCTACTGACTTTGTATTACGGTAGCTGAGGATCCACCCACTCTCGAAGTATTCTGTAGCCCTTGTGCGCTGCTGACTTCCCATCAACATTTCCAGCCCTGACTTTCCCCTGAGCTTCAGGCCTATATTATCCAAACGCTTGCTGGACATCTCCGTGTGGGTGTTAAGCCCAGAGTATCCAAAGCATAATTAAAATGCTTCTTCCTGCCCTTACCCCAGACTTTCTTTTCCTCTGGTTATTATGCTGCCCCTACATCAGTGAATGTCACCAACGTCTACCCAGTTACTCAAACAAGAAACCCGCAGGTTATCACAAACTGCTGCGGGAACTTACCATCCAATGGATCGCCAAGGCCTGCTGATTTTACCTCTGAAATATTTCTTGGCTCCATTCTCTTTTCTTCTTCCTCACTGCCACTGCCCTAGTTTAGATGTTCATCCTCTACTGATGGAACCACTTGCCGCAGCCTCCTCCTAACTCATCTCCCTGCCTCTATACTTGCCCCCGTTGAATTCTACTGCCAACGGATCTAAGCCCGTTTAGTCTCTCACACCGTCAGGTACTTTGAATATCAGTAGATTCCAATGACTAGAGATAACTGTGGGTTGCAGTCCTCATTCCTCACAATCTCCATACCAGGTGGCATGTTCCACTGAAAACAGGGCTTTGACCCAATTCTGCCAAGCATACATTTATTAGCAGTTAGGCACAGTCCTGCTACCTGTCCTCATAAGATCCATTAAGCCCCGTGCAGGAAAGGTTCACCTGAAGCACATCTAACAGTTCTCCAGCAGTAGCATTTTACCTACACTTCTGGTCAGGTCAGGCAACAGACTCATCCATTAAGTGTCAGGAGGCAGGACCCAATGGAGTCCTAGACCTAGAATGCCACTCTGGGATCACCAGTGTTTTAGGCCCCATTCATGCATGGGCAGACAAAAGTGTCAGTCCATAAATCTGGAACACCATTTATTTAACCAGTGAAAGTTTATTTCTATGTATATATTTTTAACATCTTTATTGGACTATAATTGCTTTACAATGGTGTGTTCGTTTCTGCTGTATACCAAAGTGAATCAGCTATACATATACATATATCCCCTCCCTCTTGCGTCTCCCTCCCACCCTCCCTATCCCACCCCTCTAGGTGGTCACAGAGCACCGAGCTCATCTCCCTGTGCCATGCGGCTGCTTCCCACTAGCTATCTATTTGGTAGTGTGTATATGTCCATGCCACTCTCTCACTTCATCCCAGCTTAACCTTCCCTCTCCCCGTGTCCTCAAGTCCATTATCTACGTCTGTGTCTTTATTTCTGTCCTGCTCCTAGGTTCTCCATGACCTTTTTTTTTCTTAGATTCCATATATATGTGTTAGCATACGGTATTTGTTTTTCTCTTTCTGACCTACTTCACTCTTGTATGACAGACTCTAGGTCCATCCATCTCACTACAGATAACTCAATTTCGTTTCTTTTTATGGCTGAGTAATATTCCATTGCATATATGTGCCACATCTTCTTTATCCATTCATCCAATGATGGACACGTAGGTCGCTTCCATGTCCTGGCTATTGTAAATAGAGCTGCAATGAACACTGTGGTACATGACTCTTTTTGAATTTTGGTTTTCTCAGGGTAATATCCACTACAGAAATGAGCAAACCCTCTACTGTAGATTTAGGTAGGCTGGTTGAAGCTTTCCAGTAGCTGCATCTGGATTGTGGACTCATAATTAGAGTCTTCCAGATGCACACGAAGCACTGCTAGAGTGTGTTCCTCTTTGAGGTGCTTCAGATATTAACTGTCCCTAGAGTATATGTATGTATGTTCATGTACACATATAGGTGTGTGTGTGTCTCGCACTGTCCGTGCTGAGTTTTTGTTTGTGTTTGTTTGTTTGTTTGTTTTTTAGCCGGGATGCATGCAGCATCTTCGTTCCCGGACCAGGGATTGAACCCTCACCCTCTGCAGTGGAGGCGCAGAGTATTAACCATTGGACAGCCAGGAAGTCCCTGTGCTGAGTGTTTTTAAAGTAAATTTCAGGCTATATAACAAATCTCCTCTCCCATGTACATCTGTCCATATTGTTCCCCTGCATAAAACCCTTGCCTTTCATGGTTCCCTGTTGCCTATAAAATCAAGTCCACGCTCCTTCAAGTGACATACAGGGCCTTGTCAGACCTGCCTCTTACCACTTTCTTTTCTGCACTTTACACTGTAGTCTAGAATTACCAAGCTGCTTTTAGTGAAGCCTCACCAGTGATGCTCTCCCCACCTGCCTAGCCCGCCTTTCCCTCTTTCCTTCACCTGGCTAACTCTTACTTATCCTCTATCACTCAATTCAGGCATCAGTCCTTTTTTTTTTTTTTTTTTTTTTTGCAGTATGCGGGCCTCTCTCTGTTGTGGCCTCTCCCGTTGCGGAGCACAGGCTCCGGACGCGCAGGCCCAGCGGCCATGGCTCACGGGCTTAGTTGCTCCGCGGCATGTGGGATCTTCCCGGACCGGGGCACGAACCCGTGTCTCCTGCGTCGGCAGGCGGATTCTCAACCACTGCGCCACCGGGGAAGCCCTGGGCATCAGTCCTTTGAAGAAGCCTTCCCTGGAACCCGATTCAGAGTTAAGCTCATTTATTTTATTTAACATATGAATAGCACTAGTCTAAGTACTTTTCATCCTAATGACAACTCTATGAATCAGGTTCTATTATTATCCCTCTTTTCAAATGAGGAAACTGAGGCACGTAGCAGTTTAACTTCTCCAAATTCACATAATTGATAAGTGGCAAAGTCACATTTCAAAGCCAGGCTGTCTGGCTCCGGAGTCTGTGCTTATAGAAATCCCGTACGCTATGCTCTGTATTTCCATAGCACGGTATGCATACCTCTATCTCATCCTTTAGCATAACAGTTTGAAATTCTTTCTTTGGCTATGTGTCTGCTGCTTCGCCATCAGGGTATTAAAGCTCAATAGTCTCTGAAGTATGGTATAGTGGTTAGATCATGAAGTTTGGAATTAGACATACCTGGGGTTAAGTCCCACCTCTGCTCTGTACTAGCTGTGTAACCTTAGGCAAATTATTTAACCTTTCTATGCTTCCTTTTCCTTATGTGTACAGTGAGAATACAAATACCTCCCAGGGCAGTGGAAAGAATGAAATGAGATGATGTATCTAAAGCACTTAGCAGGGCTTCCCTGGTGGCGCAGTGGTTGAGAGTCCGCCTGCCGATGCAGGGGACGCGGGTTCATGTCCGGGTCCGGGAAGATCCCACATGCCGCGGAGCGGCTGGGCCCGTGAGCCATGGCCGCTGAGCCTGCGTGTCGGGAGCCTGTGCTCCGCAGTGGGAGAGGCCACAACAGTGAGAGGCCCGCGTACAGCAAAAAAAAAAAAAAAAAAAAAAAAAAAAAAAAAAAAAAAGATAAAGCACTTAGCAGTGGGTCTGACATAGTGAAAGACAAAGCAAAACAAAAATGTCTTGGTAATGCTTGATTATCACAAGTAGTTATTATTATCTCTGCATCTCTAGCAACTACCACAGTGCTTGGAAAATAGACATTGGAGAAATACTTGTTGAACTGAACTATTGTGGAAATCTTTAGACTGGCATAGATATCTAAAGTATATCTTAGTGTGTACGACTTCAGAAATGGTCCCCTGTAGTTAAGCACGATGTGCCACCTTTACTTTGCTGGGGCACCCATAAGAGTTTTACCTCCGAAGTTTCGATGGCCCTGGAGCTGTCCAGTCATATAACTAATAAGCATATCATTGTGGTCCTTGCAGCCATTAGTTTTACTGTAGCTGAAGCTCAAATAGGATGGCTCATCACTTTGAAGCGAGTGTTGTTATCCCAAGTCATCTCATCGTCCTTCAAAATGAAAGAGAACTCCATTTGGTTTCCTTTTCTTAGAACAAGGGCTTCAGAACTCCCCAGGGCTATCCAATCTCATAGGATCTCTGACCTTTTCGGTCAGAGATGCAAATTTCCTTCCCAGTATCCCAGAGCTTTGATCCCTTCTGTTATAGATTTCACTTGTCAAATGAGTGAAAAATACAGTTATCATACACGCTCAAGTCACCTTTGGATAGTGTTGTGACAGAAAATGTCTCAGGTATCAATTAAGTACCCATCTTTTTGCACCCAAGGACAGTAGAAGATGCTACTTGAAAAGCTGAAATAAAACATGTATATCACATCCAGGTAATAATACACCCCCCAACCCCAGAATACTAAGGGAACGGAAGCTCCTAAGGCAGAATCTTTTGGTTAACTTAGGGCTAAGGAGAAACCTCATTTGGGTTCAGGTGGCCAATCTTTCTACAATATCTGAACCCACTTTCCTCCATAAAGGAGGACAGTCTAATGACCACCGATTCTTTCTTCCATGTGGATTCTGCAAGATCTCTAGGCCAATCACTTTTCAGAATTTTAAGTAGAGAGACAAAGTGGAAGAAACTGAACTGAATTCGTCTTGTTGATGAAAAAAAATCAATAGTCAGTCTATGAACGGAATGGAAAATTTTATTCAAGCCAACCTGAGGATTATAACCTGGGAGACGGTCTCTCAGAGAGCTCTGAGAACGGTTCTGCCCATTAGAGGTCAAAGCACACAGTTATATCCATTTTTGAGACAAAGGGTTATACATCAGACGTATTGATAGTTTACACAATTCAGATCTGCACGTACAAAGTAGTGGGTCATTGTGACCCCTTACAGGGTTAAGAAGGGATGTTATCCCCTAAGGAATTATCGAGTAGTGTGTCATTGTGGCCTCTTACAAGATTAAGGAGGAATGTTGTCTCCTAAGAAGTGATCTTGCTGGTACCAGGAGAACATCGCTCTTTATGGTTGAGCAGGTATTTCTGCCATTGGGGAGGTCTGGTTGGTGCATAATGCAGATACACAATGCACACTAGAGGGGAGGGAGGAGGCCAGAGGGTAGAGGAAAAATTTATGTTTACATTTTTCTTGACTTAAAATGTGAATGTTTATTTCATCAGTATTAATCCTGGTTATAGCCTATAATCTGGCAGTTTGATTAAACGTTTACTCTGATTGTTATGTTGTCATTTTTCTCCTTTTTACAAGAACCCCACCACCTAACACACAAAAACGTCCAACTAGCTGAGGGTTCTGGATTCTCAAGTGCTAAGGGAATAATGACTGGAGTGTGGGTTGGTCAGGAGAGGCTGCCTGGAGAAGGTCTCCAGCCGGATGGCGAAGGGCTGCTAGAGTTTCGATGGCAAGGGCTTCCCCGAGTCGAGGAAGAGGGGTTGGGCACGAACCAGAGCACACAGCGCCTGTAATAAACTAGCGGCGAGGCCAGCGGTTTTATGCTTAGAGTAAAGCCTGGAATTGCCTTCTCTTTTTCTGTCCAGATGGTCAGAAATAAACCACGGAGGTTCCAGAAACACGGAGATCAGAAATGTTCACTCTAGGAAAGTGCACTGGGCCAGAAGTGAAGAGCTATGATCTCTGATCCTGGTTCTACCACTGATTTGTCCCATAATGGTGGGCAGTTTGTGTAAACCTTTTTTAGACCATTTTCTTGCCAGTTAGATAGAGATAGATATATGATCAGACTACCACACGGAGCTGGTGGGAGGATTCAGTGAAAGCTTACAAATATCCATCAAATATAAGTTACTGAGGGCTTCCCTGGTGGCGCAGTGGTTGAGAGGCCGCCTGCCGATGCAGGGGACGCGGGTTCGTGCCCCGGTCCGGGAGGATCCCACGTGCCGTGGAGCGGCTGGGCCCGTGAGCCATGGCCGCTGCGCCTGCGCGTCCGGAGCCTGTGCTCCACAACAGGAGAGGCCACGGCAGTGAGAGTCCCGCGTACCGCAAAAAAAAAAAAAAAAAAAAAAAAAAAAAAAAAAATATATATATATATATATATATATATATATATATATATATGTTACTGAGATACTATTATTAAAATGTACTAGTGGAGACACTAGTACAGCTCTTCCTTCCATTCTCTTTGACCTCTTTAGCCAACACTCAACATGAATTTCATGAGAGGTTGCTGGTTGCCTTTCTTTTTTTTAAAAAAAATTATTTATTTATTCATTTATTTACTTTTTGGCTGCATTGGGTCCTCACTGCTGCACGCGGGCTTTCTCTTCTCTAGTTGCAGTGAGCGGAGGCTACTCTTTGTTGCGGGGTGCAGGCTTCTCATTGTGGTGGCTTCTCTTGTTGCAGAGCACAGGCTCTAGGCGTGCGGGCTTCAGTAGTTGTGTCACACGGGCTTCAGTAGTTGTGGCTCGCGGGCTCTAGAGTGTAGGCTCAGCGGCCATGGCTCACGGGCCCAGCCGCTCCGCGGCATGTGGGATCTTCCCGGACCAGGGCTCGAAGCCGTGTCCCCTGCATTGGCAGGTGGATTCTTAACCACTGCGCCACTAGGGAAGCCCCTGGTTGCCTTTCTAAAAACATATTTAACCAGTTTCTTCATGCTATTCAAAATTTGAAGGTTGAAATTCTAAACTTTGTAACAATCTAAAAAGGAATTTAAGGCAATGTTATGACACAGTTGCGGAGGTTCCAGGCTTCCTCTTATAATGCATGGAAGGTTTTAAAGCAACTGTTCTCTTTGACTAGCCCAGAAAAATCCTCCTTCCTTCATCTCCTTGAATCTAGCCTGCATATCTGAGAGAACTCTGATTATAGTTTATACAGTATAACATTGGTGCCTAAGGGCCATTCCCTTAGCCATTCCCTTTACACCTGTGTTGAATGAAGGGGTTGGTGGAAGTTCAAGTCTGTGTGTTAACATATGACTTTAGTTGGAGACTGAAGATGACCGCTTGTTAATAATTTGGCATGTGAATCATTTAAAAAACAAAACACTTCTGGTGAAGAGAGGTACTAGAATTCATCCTCATCCCCTCCTCCCAAATGTGTATTTTACATAAAATCACACAGATTTTCTTAACAAGTTTAACAGTGTGCTATAACATAATTGCAATATTATACCAGAAGCATTATCAATGCTAAGTATTCTCCAGTTTAGAATGCGTGAATACATTCTCTAAAACTCTTGAGAAGAATATCCATTTTCCCAGCTAAATAATCTTTCAGTTCAAAAGGTAAAATGAATATTTCTTCTTACATGAAATATGGCATATATGTGGGAGTAGAGTTTTGATGAGCATTTGTGAACTCCCTGCTGGTAGATTTAAAAACCTCCTTGGCAATCGCATGGCAACTAAGGATACTATGCCCCCTTCTACCTAGGGGCCAAGACATGGTGTCTGCAGAATTATGTATCCATTAAGGTAACATTAGCTCTGTCATTTTCAACATATGGCATCCAAGGTCACCCTGGATGCTGGCAACCAGCCAGTAGATGGGAAAAGAGAAAGAGTAGAGAAGGCATGTGAGCTTCTTAGACTGGCCTGAATGTCACCCACACCCCTTCCACCAGCATTCCGTGGGCGAAGATTTGTCATAAAGGCCCCACCTAGATGCAAAGGGAACTGAGAAATGGTAGTTTCTGTCTACAGAGCCACTGCCCAACCACAACTCAAGCATGATGGAAGGGCAGTACAGATATTTGGAGGCTAGCTAAGTGCCTTTGTCGCAGTTGTACTGTGGCAGTTACTAATTTCTTGTCTCAGCTCCAAAACCTCCAGACCCTGCTTTGTGATGTTGGCAGTAGGGCACTACAAACCACATTTCTGCTTTGTTGGCTGACTCTATAGGGGGCAGTAGAGGGAAACAGCAAAGCTGGAGAAGGAAGAGACTTACTCCTACCTGTTTGCTTACCATGGGTTTTCCTATCTGCTTGTTGTGATTCCTGTATCACCACAGCCTTGCGTCGTCACCCTGGAAACAGCAGTGCCTTCCTATAGCGTCAGCTGAATCTGGTTGCAGTTTTTCCACCACTTGGACGAATCAGTCTCATTGTGTCTGCTGAGAGACACCACCAACCATCTTGTGCCTCCCTATTCAGAAATCTGGGTCCAGCACCCAGATTTGACCTTCCTCCAAGCTCAGAGGTCTCAGTACCAGTTGGCAAGTGCCCCCTTTTCAGAAGTCTGAGGTTTAGCTCCAGGGACCCCCTCTCCCAAGTTTTAGTAATTCAACCTCTTCTCTCCCACTGGCCCCTGCCGCCTGCCCTGCTGCCTAAGGGTAATAGCTGCTTCCTGCAGTTTTTACCTTTGTGAAACCTTAGAGCAGCAATATCGAATAAAAATATAATGTGAATACTGGTTTTTAATTTTCTAATAGCCACATTTTAAAAAGTAAAAAGAAATGGTGGTGATATTTTTATATGAAGTCTTTGAAATCTGGTGTGTATTTTACACTTACAGCACATTTCAATTTGGAGGGTCAATTTCACCAGAAATACTTGATCTGCCTTAGATTTCATAAAATTTACAGTTGAAAATATAGATTCACCAGCTCACGTTGTTCCAAACATACATAAAAGTTTTCTAATAACTGAGTTGAGTATCAATTTGTAACTTTATATTTGGAAAAAAATTATGCATTCACAAGAAGTTGCAAAAAATACTACAGAGAGGTTCTATGTACCTACCACCCAGCTTCCCCCATGAGTGACATCTTCCATGATTTTAGTCATTGTCAAAACCAGAAAATTAATTGGCACAACACAATTAAGTAGATTACAGACCTTAATCAGATTTCCTCAGTTTTTATATGCACGTATTTCTTGGTATGTCTTTGTGATTGTATGGTATTTTATTGCTCGTACAGATTTTTATAACCACTTCATCACCACAATCAAGAGACAGAACTCTTCCATCATGACAAAGGATATTCCTCATGCTCGCCCTTTCTTGTTACTTCTCCCCCTCCCCTACACTGAGCCCCTGGCAACCACTTATATGCTCTCCATCTCTATAGTTTTGTCCCAGAGTAATGGAAATTAAAACAAAAATAAACAAATGGGACCTAATTAAACTCAAAAGCTTTTGCACTGCAAAGGAAACCATAACCAAAACAAAAAGGCAAGCCACAGATTGGGAGAAAATATTTGCAAATGATGTGACCGACAAGGGATTAGTCTCCAGAATTTAAAAACAGCTCATGCAGCTCAATATCATCAAAACAAACAACCCAATCAAAAAATGGGCAGAACACCTAAATAGACATTTCTCCAAAGAAGACATACAGGTGGCCAAGAGGCACATGAAAAGACATTCAGCATCGCTAATTATTAGAGAATTGCAAATTAAAACTACAATGAGATATCACCTCACACAGGTCAAAATGGCTATCATCAAAAAATCCACAAACAATAAATGCTGGAGAGGGTGTGGAGAGAAGGGAACCCTCCTACACTGTTGGTGGGAATGTAAATTGGTGCTGCCACTATGGAGAACAGTATGAAGATTCCTTAAAAAACTAAAAATAGAACTACCATACGACCCCGCAATGCCACTACTGGGCACATACCCTGAGAAAACCATAATTCAAAAAGAGTCATGTACCAAAATGTTCATTGCAGCTCTATTTACAATAGCCAGGACATGGAAGCAACCTAAATGTCCATCAACAGATGACTGGATAAAGGAGATGTGGCACATATATACAATGGAATATTACTCAGCCATTAAAAAGAATGAAATAATGCCATTTGCAGCAACATGGATGGACCTAGAGATTGTCATACTGAGTGAAGTAAGACAGAGAAAGAGAAATATCATATGATATCACTTATAAATGGAATCTAAAGAGAAATCATACAAATGAACTTACAAAACCGAAACAGACTCACAGAGTTAGAGAAGGAACTTAGGGTCACCGGGGGGAAGGGTGGGGAGGAGAGATAGGGAGTCTGGGATTGACATGTACACACTGCTGTATCTAAAGTGGATAGCCAACAAGGACCTACTGTAGAGCACAGGGAACTCCGCTCAGTATTTTGTAACAACCTAAGTGGGATAAGAATTTGAAAAAGAATAGATACGTGTATATGTATAACTGAATTACTTTGCTGTACACCTGAAACTATCACAACATTGTTAATCAACTATACTCCAATATAAAATTTAAGAAAATAAATAATTCCTTAAGAAAAAGAATGTTATATAAATGTCATCCTATAGTATGTAATGTTTTGAAATTGGCTTTTTTTTTTTTTAACTCAACATAATGCCCTTAAGAGCCATCCAAGTTGTTGGGTATATCAGTGGTTTGTTCCTTTTTATTGCTGAATAACATTCCATAGTATGGATGTACCACAATGTGTTTGACCACTCACCTGTTGAAGGACATTTGCTCTGTTTTCAGGTTTCAAGCTGTGTGAGCATTTGAGTATAGGTTTTTGTGTGAGCCTAAGTTTTCATTTCTCTGGGATAAATGCCCAGGAGTGTGATTGCTGGGTCACAGGTAACTCTATGTTTAACTGTCAGAATGATTTCCAGAGTGGCTGTACCATGTTTCATTCTGACCAACAGTGGTAGCAAGATCCAGTTTATTGGCATCCCTGTCAACATTTGGTGTTATCAGTGTTTAATTTTAACCATTTGAATAGGTATGTATTGTCATCTCATTGTGTTCTTATTTGTGTTTGCCTAACGACTAGTGATGTTGGACCTCTTTTCATGCATTTATTTGCCATCTGTATATCATCTCTGGTGAAGTATCTGTTCAAGTCTTTTCCCATTAAAAATGTGGGTGGTTGGTTTCTTACAGCTGAGTTTTAAGAGTTCTTGATATATTCTGTAGACAAATCCTTTGTTAGAGATGTGATCTGCAAATATATTCTCCCAGTCCATAGCTTGTCTTTTTATCTTCTTAACAGGGTTTTTCACAGAGCAAAACTTTTTCATCGTAAGGAAGTTCAATTTATTGATTTTTTTCTTTTATGTATTGTGCTTTTAGTGTCATGTGTAAGAATTCTTCAGCTAACCCTAGGTCATGAATATTTTCTGCTATGTTTCATTCTAAAATTTTATAATTTTACATTTAAATCTGTGATCCAATTTGAGTCCATTTTTATGTAAGTTATGAGGTTTAGGTCTAGGTTTATTATATTATACTTCTGCCTATGGATGTCCAATTTTACCAGCACCATTTATTGAAAAAAATTACCATGTTTCTGGGGTCCCATAACCATCGAGGTTCAATGGTTCACTGGATGGACTCACAAGACTCAATCGCAGGCTTTACTCACAGCTAAGGTTTATTACGTCAAAGGCTACAGACCAAAAGTGATAGGAAAAATATATGCATTCAGTAGAGTTCAGAGAGGTCATCTGAACCATCTGAAGCCACACAAGGATGTGCTTTCTCTCTATCAGTGAACTACAGGTGTGGAATGACTTTGCCCTGGGAAGCCTGTTCAAGACTCGGGATCTGTGGCTTTTCTGTGTAGGGGAACAGCCCTGTCATAGCAGTCTGGTGAAATTGATCACATAGGCAAAGACTTGACCTGCATTTATCTGAGTCTTAGCAGAACTCCTTGTGATCCACTTGGAACACAAGAGGATGGGAGGCACTTTTTATTTTGTGGTCACCCCTTTCCGGTATGTAGGACAGGGAGCATGGATTGCTGGTACATTTGGCTACTCTTCCTTTCATTCTCCATGTAAGTAATAATCTGAATCCAAAAAGGGCTCATTGTGTTTTCATTGGCCATAGGCGTCAGACCTTAGTCTTTCCTCACGCTCCACTGAATTGCTTTTTCATCTTTATAAAAAATCAGTGGGTATATTTATGTGAGTCAGTTCTTTTCAACAGCTTTGTTGGGGTATAACTGACATAGAGTAAACTGCAAATGTTCAAAGCATACAATTAAGTTTTGACATATGTATACACCTATGAAACCATCAGCACAGTCAAGATGATGAACATACTGTAAAGTTCCCAAGTGCCCTCTGTAATCCCTCCTTCCCCTCTGTCTCCAGGCAATCACTGATCTGTTTTCTGTCATTTTAGGTTAGTTTGCATTTTTTAGAATTTATATTTGAATCACACATTGAATCATACATCTTTTTTCCAGCTTCCTTTGTTGAGCATAATTAGTTTGAGATTCACCCATGTTGTTGCACATATCAATAGTTCATTCCTTTTTTTTGCTGAGTAATATTTCACTGTGTGAATATATACAACTAATTGTTTACTCATACACCTGTTGATGGATGTTTGGATTTACAGTTTTTAGCTATTGCAAATAAAGCTTTTGTGAACATTTGTGTACAAGACTTTCTATGGATAATGTTTTCTTTTCTCTTGGGTAAATATCTATGAGAGGAGTGGCTGAATCATTTCATAGGTGTGTATGTTAAACTTTTTAAAAAACTACCAAACTGTTTTACAAAGTGGTACCATTTATATTACCACCAGCCATGTGATAGAGTTCCAGTTTATTGGCATCCTAAGCAACACTCGCTATGACAATTCTTTTTAATTTTACCCATTCAAATTGATGTGTAGTGTTATTTCATTTTGGTTTTAGCTTGCATTTACCTAACGATCAGTGATGTTGAAACTCTTTTCATGTGCTTATTTGCCATCTGAATATCTTCTCTGGTGAAGTGTCTATTCAAATCTTTTGCCCATTTTATATTGATTGGGTTGTCTATTTTCTTATTTTTGAGTTTTTAGAGTATTTTATATATTCTGGATACAAATCCTTTATCAGATATATG
The DNA here is from genome assembly GCF_026419965.1 of Kogia breviceps. Classification (NCBI taxonomy): domain Eukaryota; kingdom Metazoa; phylum Chordata; class Mammalia; order Artiodactyla; family Physeteridae; genus Kogia; species Kogia breviceps. The sequence goes on along the minus strand of NC_081330.1, from coordinate 28,628,466 downwards.
CTTTGCAAACATTTTCTTCCAGTCTATGAATTGTCATTCTCATTATCTTAACAGTGTTTTTCAAAGAACAAAAGTTTTTAATTTTTGTAAGTCTAACTTATCAATTTGTTTTTAATGGCTTATGCTTTTGGTGTCATATCTAAGAAATCATTGCCTAACCCAAGGTCATGAGATTTTTCTCCTAAATTTTCTTCAAGAAATTTTGCAGGTTTAGTTTTTATATTTAATACTGTGATCCATTTTGTGTATGGTACAAGGTATTAATCCAAGTTATTTTTTGCATATGAATATCTAGTATTTCCAGGACCATTTATTGAAAAGGTTATTCTTTTTCTAATGAACTGCCTTTACACCTTTGTAAAAAAAAATCAGTTGTCTATATTTGTGTGAGTGTATTTCTGGGCTCTCTGTTCTCTTCCATTAATATATTTTTCTGTTTGGACATCAATCCCATACTGTTTTGATTATAGTGTAGCTTTATAATACTTTTTCTTTTTTTTGCTGCACCACGCACATGGCTTGCAGGATCTTGGTTCCCTGATCAGGGATTGAACCCGGGCCCCGGCAGTGAAAGTGCCAAGTCCTAACCACTGGACTGCCAGGGAATTTCCTATAATACATCTTAAAATCAGGTAGTGTTAACCTTCCAAATGTGTTCTTTCCTCAAAGTTGCTTTGACAATTCTAGGTCATTTGCATTTACATATGAATTTTAGAATCAGCTTGTGATTTTCTATAAAAATTCCTGCTGGGAATTTGAAAGGGATTATATTGAATCTGTAAATCAATTTGGGAAGAATTGTTATCTCAACAATATTGAGCCTTCTGACCCATGAATAAGGTATAAATATCGCTATTTAGATTTTATTTAATTTCTCCCAGCAAAGCTTTATAGTTTTCAGCATACAGGTTTTGCACATCTTTTCTTGACCAAATGCTTTGGCCAGGACCTCTAGTACAGTGCTGAATATAAAGAGTGAGAATGGACCTCTTGATTTGTTACTGATCTTCTTATAGGGAAAGCATTCAGTCTTTCACCATTAAGTATGATGTTAGGTATAGGTTCTTCATAGATGCTCTTTATCAGGTTGATGAAGTTCCCTTCTATTCCTAGTTTGCTGAGAGTTATTATCAGTAATGGATGAAAGAGCTGTGAAGTGGAAGCTTTGGACCTCACCCTACCTTAGTCAGAATTGTTCTGTTTTATGTTTTATGTGTGGATATTGTTTGTGAACTTTGTTTGCAAAATGAATTCAACTCCTAATAAGAAAAAAAAGTTTGAATAACACTACTTTATACAATAAGTAAATGTGTTAGTCAGGGTACTCCAGAGAAACAGAGCCAGTAGGATAGATAGATAGATAGATAGATAGATAGATAGATAGATAGATAGATGTGTGTGTGTGTGTATAATATAATATAATGAGGAATTGGTTCACAGTATTACGGAAGTGAGAAGTCCCAAGATCTGCCATCTGCAAACTGGAGACCCAGGAAAGCCAGTGGTATAATTCTTAGAGAATGGATGAACTCCAGTCCAAGTCCGGAGGCCTGACAACCAGGTAAGCCAATGGTGTAAAATCTCAGTACAAGGGCAGAAGATCAATGTCCTAGCTCATTCAGGCAGACAAGGAGCAAAACGGGCGAATTCTTCCTTCCACCTTGTGTTCTATTCAGGTCCTCAATGCTCAAATTCAAATGCTCATCTCATCCGGAAACACCCTCATAGACACACCCAGAAACGATGTTTAATCTGGGCACCCCTTAAACCAGTCAAGTTGACACATAAGTTAACCACCACAGTAAGTTATTGAAAAATTGAATATAAATTTAACTTTTTTATTTTCCAATGAACTAGAAACACATAGGGAAATCTTTTGAAAGAATATTCCTGCATTCTTCGTAAAATCTAGAGGATTCCTAGGCCATGCTTGAAAACGCTGATTCTGGGAATTCCCTGGCCGTCCAGTGGTTAGGACTCCGCACTTGCACTGCCAAGGGCGCAGGTTCAATCCCTGGTTGGGGAACTAAGATCCTGCAATACGTGCGGGGTGGCCAAAAAAACAAAACAAAACAAAACGAAACAAATGCTGATTCTGCAGCCTCTTAGAAGAAGTAGAGTTGTAAGACTGAGAGGGAACTTTCCAGAGAAAACTGATCTAACCTTCTGCCCCCAGGGATAGTAGTAGTGCTGGGGAGAAGGTGTGGCGAGTCTAGAGAAGGACATTTTCCCATTTCTCTCACTGTTCTGTATCTTAGCAGCAAGGCGTAAGTTCTGCACAGCCTTGGATTCCCTTGGGATGACAGACTGCTTGAGGGCAGGAACTGTATTACTTTCTCTTCTGTAGCTCCTTCAGCTGTCTCTCACAGTTCTTTAAACATCTCATGTGCTACATGAGTAAATAAGTGATAGGTGGGCAGATATCTTTTCCTTCCTACCATCTCTTGCCCCTTACTTTTTGAGCTCACTTGGCCCAGCTCTAGACAGACTTGTGAAGCAGATCACGTTTGTCTTTGGTGCCCTTTGCCCACCACGTGTTCCTGTCTCCCGAGTGCCCAGTGTGTCCTCCTATTCATGATCGTTTCACTCTCAAATCCCAGAAAGGCCTGTTCTTCACAGGCAGCATCCCATGCCTCATCTGAACTTCCTCATTATGTGTCCTGTCTTGCTTTCTTTAACGATTCCACAGAGTTAGGGTCAGGCCACCTAGTGGATGAGGATTACAGAGAAGAGAGCCTTCAAACTCTTGCCTCAGCATGCAACTAGGGTATCCATAGCACTTTCCTCCCTCTCTCGTCATCTCCAAGCACCGAGCCCACCCATGGTGGACAGTACTTACCCACCTCCCAAGCCCCCTCTCCCCTCTCTGAGGACAATTTTGTGTGATCCTGGGGTAGTTTGGTTTTTAAGGGCAGGTAAGCCACAAAAGTAGAGCAAGCCCTTCTTGGATCACCGTGTCTCCCACTGTTTTCCAAGTTGATATATTGAGAAAAGTATAAGCTTCTGCCAGAGCATCCATTTCTCTCCATGTGTGGGTTATCCTGTCCTACCTTGGCTCATAGGAAATAAAGGAAACAAACTATTTTGTTTCAGTTAGGGAGAATCAGTATTAAGGATTTACTTCTTTGTTTGTTAAACAAATCATCATCATGTGCCCACTATATACAAATAGATTGTGATAACAGGGACTTCCTTAGATATTGGGTTGTTTTCTGTTTACTCCATCAGCAGAATTCTTCAGGGAAACTTGAAGAACTGTAAATGGCTCACTAACAAAAGCAAACAACACTCAAACATTTAAAATTAGGCAACTTCCGGGCTTCCCTGGTGGCGCAGTGGTTGAGAGTCCGCCTGCCGATGCAGGGGACACGGGTTCGTGCCCCCGTCCGGGAAGATCCCACATGCTGCGGAGCGGCTGGGCCACGTGAGCCGTGGCCGCTGAGCCTGCGCGTCCGCAACGGGAGAGGCCACAACAGTGAGAGGCCCGCGTACGGCAAATAAATAAATAAATAACTAAAATTAGGCAACTTTCAAACTACCATCCACACATGTTTCCAGGTTTCATTTAAAAGCAAAACCAACTTGAGTACCAGGTGTGAACTTAAAGTAATAGGATTGTTATCTTCCAAAAATAAACCTGAGAGGGTGTACCCATCCAAAGACGTAATCTCCCAGTTAGTGTAGCCATCTTGAGAGTCTGAGCCCTTGTTCTGTCGGTGTGGCCACAACTACTTGTCTTTTTTTTTTTTTTTTTTTTTTTGCGGTACGCGGGCCTCTCACCGCCGCAGCCTCTCCCGTTGCGGAGCACAGGCTCCGGACGCGCAGGCTCAGCGGCCACGGCTCACGGGCCCAGCCGCTCCGCGGCACGTGGGATCTTCCCGGACCGGGGCACGAACCCGCGTCCCCTGCATCGGCAGGCGGACTCCCAACCACTGCGCCACCAGGGAAGCCCACTACTTGTCTTTGGGGACTAAAATTAGACCTCACCTCCTCCTTCAGGGAGCCGGCCCTCACCCTCAAGTCTGGGTATGATGCTCTTCTTCTGGGTTCCCTGAGCCTCCTGTGCTTACATCTATCAAAGCACTTCTCACACTGGATTGTATGTCTCCCTTATCTGAAGGTAGGGAAGATGTCTTGTTTGACTTTGTATCCCTGGGGCCAAGCAGTTGCTCAGTAAATGTTTGTTAACTGGAAAAAGTCTCTGCGTCATATTTTTGGACCGTCTTCCACGATAGCAAATCTTTCTTCTTTTACTGGAGAATGTGATTTTTGGCAAACAGATGTTATTCGGAAACATGTTGGGCAAATCAGGTATTCATCAAACTCAATAACACTGTCTATTTAAAAATGAGCTGTGATCACAATGTATTGACTACTTTTCTTCTGCAATTCATAAACTGGCTCTGAAAACAATTCCGAAGAAGGAACTGCCAAAGGTTTTGAGCAATAGAAGCTTCCCAGGGCAATATCGTTGAAACACTATGTTCCTTTATACGTTTCAGTTGGAATATGTGTTTCGAGAAAAATCAAACAAATATTTGTCTAGAAAGTTATCGAACACCTACCCTGGAGCTGGACTGCTTGGGTTCCAGTCCTGCCTCTGCAGCTAAGTTAGCCGTATGGTCTTGGACAAGTTGCTCATCCTGTTGTTTCCTCATTTGTAAAATGGGGATAGTACCTCCCACACAGAGTCATTGTGAGGATTAGTTGAATTAATCACATCAAGTGCTTAGAATATAGGGCCCGGTACATAGTAAGTGCTCACTAAGGGTTGCTATTATCATTGTTACCTTTATGATCATATTGAGGCACTGTATGAGAAAATACTAAAGATAATACTTTTTTTAAAAAAGGCCTATCCCTTCCCTCAGGAAGTTCACAGTCTAATGGGAAATACAGACATGTAATTTATGTCATCATACAACGTGACGGGTGCTCTCACAAATGCCAACTGTCAGGATGGCAGGACCAGATGACATGGGGAAGGGTCTAGTATCGAGAGCATCTCAGTACAGTTCTATAAGCACCACATGCCCTCCACTCCATTCAGAACATTGTGTCCTGAGAATAGAAGTGTCAGTACGACCAGATATTGATGTTCATGGTAGTGATGAGAACAGAAGGACCTGAGAGTAGAGATCACACTTTTTTACTAAAATACTTCCATGTTTTTGAAAAGACAGAGGAATGGTATGTGGTGTCAGTTCCTGTGACAGTATTCAGTGCTCCTTACTTCACTCCGAATAGGAACCCGTCTGGGCAGAGAACTCATGGACTCTATCATCAATATGTCTCTCTGTTTAAAAAAAAAATTGGTTCCAGTTTCAAAAACTTAAGAGACAGTGTTTCTCTGATCCCGAAAGGATGGAATAATCTGGAAGGATTTGCCATTTTACCAAGAGAATTTAGAGATTTACTATGGATTAGAATTGCACCAAAATTTAAGAATAGTAACATTAAATAATGATATAATTTACACTTGGGGATGCATTGTCTCATTATTGTATCATTTCTTTTACTGCGCGGAAATTAGTTTTTTCAATTAAAAGACTGGTTGCCTTGTTTTAAACCAGAGTTTCCCTCTTTCAGAAATAGTTATAACACAGACCTACTAGAGCATGGACTTGAGGATACGGGGAGGGGGAAGGGTAAGCTGTGACGAAGTGAGAGAGTGGCAGGGACATATACACACTACCAAATGTAAATTAGATAGCTTGTGGGAAGCTGCCGCAGCATAGCTCGGGGAGATCAGCTCGGTACTTTGTGACCACCTAGAGGGGTGGGATAGGGAGGCTGGGAGGGAGGGTGACGCAAGAGGGAAGAGATATGGGAACATATGTATATGTATAACTGATTCACTTTGATGTAAAGGAGAAACTAACACATTATTGTAAAACAGTTATACTCCAATAAAGATGTTTAAAAAAAGAAATAGTTATAAAAATGAGTTGATGTTGCAATCAGTTATTTTGTATGATTCATGAAGAAACACTTTATAAATAACTTTGTAATAAAGACAGAAAACTGTTTCTTTATGATTGTGATTCATCATAATTACTTTTGAACATTTGGTAAATCCTATTTTGGGTAATTTTTAAGAAGTACTTTAAAACTCAGAGTCTGCTTAAGGCCCTCCTTTATGAATTCTGCAAAAGCTTCACTTTGCGAAGAAAATGGGCTTGAGGTAATAAGCATAATGTGAGACAATGTGGTTATGTGTTTCTGCCCTCTCCTCATCTTTTCAGTTTCCCTTCTGAGAAGTTGAAAGTCAAGGGATTATTTGGGGGAATTAAAGTAATTGCAAACAGACAGCATGGGCCTGCAACCTTTCCACCATGGCATGTTCTGTGCTTCTGGGCCCAAGGGGCAAGCAAGAGGTGCCAATTCTTAAGAGACCGGTGATGGAGCCACAGACGTGTTTTCTTAAGAAAGGGAGAGAGAATACGGCAGTGGTAACTGGAGCCGAGTGCTATACTTGGCATTTGTTCCAGGTTTGCTCAGTTGAACTGAATTTCCTGCTTATGGACAAGATACCATTCCAAGTTGTACAGAACGAGCACACAGCTGTCATCTTCATTTTGCCCCAAAGGCTATTAACAGTTGGTCCTAAAGTGAAGGATTTTATTCTGTTATGCGGGTCATGAGTAGAGCAATCATAAAGTATACTGATGTTGGCAAGAAAATCTGCATTCTGAGCATGTGTATGATTAACACCCTTATTGGACACTAATAATGCTGAGAGTTTCCAACCTCACCTGGAACTTCCCAAGGGTTGTGAAAATGAATTTTTCACCACTACAGCTGCTATAATCCCTGGTGCGCTTCTTTTTCTAAAAAAAATTTCATTTATTTAACTATAGTTGATCTACAATATTGTGTGAGTTTTAGGTGTACAGCTTCAGATTCTTTTCCATTATACGTTCTTACAAGATATTTAATATAGTTCCCTGTGCTATACAGTAAATCCTTGTTTATCTATTTTATATACAGTGATGTGTATGTGCTAATCCCATACTCCTAATTTATCCCTCCCCCTCCCCTTTCCCCTTTGGTAACCCCTTTGAGTCTGTTTCTGTTTGTAAATAAGTTGATTTGTACTAATTTTTTAGATTCCACATATAAGTGATATTATATAATATTTGTCTTTCTCTGCCTGACTTCTTTCACTTAGTATGATAATCTCTAGGTCCATCCATGTTGCTGCAAATGGCTATATTTCATTCTTTCTTACAGCTGAGTAATATTCCATTGTATATGTGTGTGTGTGCATCTGTGTGCGTGTGTGTGTGTATATATACGTATATACCACATCTTCTTTATCCATTCATCTGTCGATGAACACTTAGGTGTCCATGTCTTTGCTATTGTGAATAGCGCTGCTATAAACATAGGCGTGCATGTATCTTTTCGAATTAGGGTTTTGCTCTTTTCCGGATATATGCCCAGGAGTGGGATTGCTGGATCATATGGTAACTCTATTTTTAGTTTTTTATGGAACTTCCAGACTGTTTTCCATAGTGGCTGTACCAGTTTACATCCCCACCAATAGTGTAGGAGGGTTCCCTTTTCTCCACACCCTCTCCAGCATTTATTATTTATAGACTTTTTGATGATGGCCATTCTGACTGGTGTGAGGTGTTACCTCATTGTAGTTTCAATTTGCATTTCTCTAATAATTAATGATGTTAAGCATCTCTTCATGTGCCTCTTGGCCATCTGTATGTCTTCTTTGGAGAACTTTCTATTTAGGTTGGACTTAGTGACTTGATTTAATGCATAGAATATGACAAAGGTGTTCGGATGTTGGGATGGGACTTCTGTGATTAGGTTACTAAAGATTGTGACTTCCATACTGCTGGCACTCTCTCTTGCCCTCTTACTTACTCTGATGCAGCTTGATGCTGTGTTGCAAGATGCTCTATAGGGAGACCCACATGCCAGAGACTCAAGGAGGCCTGCAGCCAACAGCTTATGAGGAACTGAATCTTTTGTCCAACAGTCTGTGAAAAATGGAATCCTGCCAACAACCATGTGACTGAACTTGGAAGCAGATCCTTCCCAGTGGAGCCTTCGGATGAGGTGACATCCCTGGCCAGCGCCTTGATTGTGGGCTTGCGAGAGGCCCTGCAGCAGAAGACCCAGCTAAGCCACGCCTGGATTCCTGAAAGTATGTTTTAAGCAGCTAAGTTTTGGGGGTAATTTATTATACTACACAATTACTAATACACCTTCCAAGAGGTAACCACTATCCTAAATGTGCTATCATTCCCATACATGTCTTTATGTGTATGCTACATTTATATGTATCATTCCCATGTATGCCTACACACACACACACACACACACACACGTACAATTACTATATATATATATATATATATATATATATATATATATATATATATAGTAATTGTGTTACATGTTCTTAAGATCCATATAAATGATATTATAGTATTTGTATCCTTCTGGAATTAGAGTTTCCCTTATTCGGTTTTCCACCGCCACCATTCCATCTTGCCTCTCTAGGTCTTTCTCTGTGTCTCAGCCTCTGTGAGTTCTAGGCTCCACCCCAGCCCAACCCTTTCTGTCCTGTTCCGTTTACCTGCAGTAGTTCCAAACTGGTGACTTAAGCCTGGTCCTACCTTAGGTGAAGCCCAGCTTCTTCGCATATGGCTCTCTAAACCAAAACCTCGACATTACATGGGCCTCTAGGCCAATCTGGATCGTCACTGGGGTTTTCTTTGATAATGGTGCTTTTTAGAGCAGTATTCATCTAAAAGTTTAACGTGCATAGGAATTTCCTGGGAACCTTGTTAAGATGTGACTATGAAGGTCCGGGGAGGGCCTGAGATTCTGCATAGCCACAAAGCTTTCAGGTGTTGCTGATGCTGTTGATACATAGACCCCATATTTAGTAACAAGATTCCAGAGGCTAGATGTCTATCTCTCTCTTTACGAAAATTGTTTTAACTTGACATTTTAATTTTTTAAAAAATTTTATTTATGTATTTATTTTTTAACATCTTTATTGGAGTATAATTGCCTTCCAATGGTGTGTTAGTTTCTGCTTTATTATATTAGATACCAATAAAGGAATTCAAAATAGGCTTACCCAGTGATAGAAAGTGATGGCTTTCAAAGGTAAGGTGGCCCAAAACAAAACCAAATAATGTAAGGAAAAACTTTACTTGGTGTTATTTACCAAAGAGAAATCTGTTCATACTTAAGCTTATTTACTGAAAGTAAACTTTTATTTTTAACTTGAACAAATGCTGACAAATATATATGTAGAAGGTAGGATAAAAGTCAGATATCAGTGGATATCACTTTTTGGGGGATGAACTCTGGAGTGATATCAGTGTTGATAAAATTCCGCTGGGCTTCTAAAAAACAATAAACCTAAAGAATGAAGAACAGATTCTTTCTTTTTTCCTCCATCCTTTTCTTTCTACTCCTCCCAACTACAGAATAAAATAAGAGAAAATGAACAATTATACAACATTAACCTGCACCAGTGACTTTCTAAATCTAAAAAAATAGTCTTATGTGTGTATATACTATATCTCAATAAGGAGAGACAAACAATACATTTTCTTTTTGTAACTTGGAACCTTGCGTATCTGATGGCTTCGACCACCTGATGACCGCACCAGCCTTGTCTCTGTTGCCCAGCACCACAAATGCTTGCCCCACCCCTCCTTTGATCCTCTCATTCTCTCTTTCTTTCTTTTTGGAGAGGCCATTCTGAGATTTAAATAAAGCTTTCTATTGGTAATTAAGAAGACTTTGCACAATTTCCGCTTTGACCAAGTAACAGAGACTGGATTTACCCTCTTACTTTAAAGAACCGAAAAACAAGACAAAATGTATAAGCTCTACCTGACTTGGCTCCCTGAACTCTGAGATCGGTGTCCGCAACCCAGGGAGTCTTCCAAGCTCTGTCTCAGCTCCCCTTCCCCATGTCCTATCCTGGAAACTTTCTGAAGGCACTAATTTGGATCAAATCTTCCACCTTAAGGCGCTGGGAAAAGAAGGGCAAACTAAACCTAAAGCAAGCCAGAAGGAAATGATAAAGATCAGAGTGGAAATTATTGGACTAGATAACAGAAAAAACAATCAAGAAAATCAATGACACCAAAAGCTGGTTCTTGGAAAAGATCAACAAAATTGACAAAACTTTAGTTAGATTGACTACGAAAAAAAAGAAGACTCAAATTTCTAGAATCAGAAATGAAAGAGGGGATATTACTACTGACTTTACAGAAATAAAAAGGATTATGTGGGAATTCTATGAACAATTATATACCAATAAATTAGATGAAATGGACAAATTCCTAGAGAAACACAAACTACTGAAATTGACGCAAGAAGACAAAAAGCAGTATGAATAGATCTATAACAAGTGACAAGCCTGAATTAGTAGTTTTTTAAAAACTGCCCACAAAGAAAACCCCAGGCCCAGATGGTTCACCACTGAATTCTAACAAGCATTTAAAGAAATAATACTCTTCACCAACTCTTCCAAAAATAGAAGAGGCTGGAACACTTCCCAGTTCATTCTATGGGGCCAATATTACCCTCATACCAAAACCAAAGACATCACAAGGAAAGAAAACTACAGAATATTATCTCTTATGAACATAGGTGCAAAAATCCTTAGCAAACTGAATCCAACAACATATAAAAAGAATTATGCACTATGAGAAGTGGGATTTATCCTAGGAATACGCAGTCTGTTTAACATCTGAAAGTAAGTTAATGTAATACATCATAATAATTGAATGAAAAACAAAATCACATGATCATCTCAATAGATGCAAAAAAGCATTTGACAAAATCCAACAACCTTTCATGACAGAAACACTCAACAAACTAGGGATGGAAGAGAACTTCCTCAACTTAACAAAGGACTTCTATGAAAAACCCACAGCTAACATCATACTTAATGGTGAAAGCATAGATGCTTTATACCCTTAAAATTAGGAACAAAACAATGTCTGCAGCTCAACATTTTATTGGAGTTCTATCCAGGGCAATTAGGCCACAGAAAGAAAGAAAAGGCATCCACACTGGAGAGGGAAAAGTAAAATTATCTCTATTTGCAGATGACATGATCTTGTATGTAGAAAATCTCAAGGAATCCACAAAGAAAACAAAACACCTATTATAACTAATTAAAAAGTTCAGCAAGGTTGCAGAATACAGGGTCAATATACAATAATCAATTGTGTATCTGTATACTTACAATGAACAATCCAAGAAGATTACAAACACAATTCCATTTACAGTAGCATCAAAAAGAATAAAATACTTAGGAATAAAGCTAAGTGAAGGAGTGTAAAACTTATGCTCTGAAAATTGTAAGACACTGTTGAAAGAAATTAATTATCTAAATAAATGGGAACACATTCCATGCTCATGGATTGGAAGACTTAATATTGTTAAGATGGTAATACTTCCCAAATTGATCTATGATTTGATGCAATCCCTATAAGAATCTCAGCTGGCTTCTCTTCAGAAAATGGCAAGCTGATTGTAAAATTCATATGGAATTGTATGTGACCCAGAATAGCCCAAGCAATCTTGAAAAAGAAGAACAAAGTAGGAGGATTCTCACTTCCCAGTTTCAAAATTTACTACAAAGTAATGATAATCAAGATAGTGTGGAGGGGCTTCCCTGGTAGTGCAGTGGTTGAGAATCCGCCTGCCAATGCAGAGGACACGGGTTCGTGCCCCAGTCCGGGAAGATCCCACATGCCGCGGAGCGGCTGGGCCTGTAAGCCATGGCCGCTGAGCCTGCACATCCGGATCCTGCGCTCCGCAACGGGAGACGCCACAACAGTGAGAGGCCCACTTACCAAAAAAAAAAAAAAAAAAAGATAGTGTGGAAATGGCATAGAGATAGACATATAAATCAATGGAATAAAATTGAGACTCCAGAAATAAGCCCATGTGTCTATGGTCAACTGATTTTTGACAAGAGTGCCAAGTTCATTCAATGGTGAAAGAATAGTTATTTCAAAAAATAATGCTGAGACGACTGCATAACTACATGTAAAAGAATAAAGTTGGACCATGCCCCACACCATATACAAAAATCAACTTTAAATTGATCCGAAACTTAAATATAAGAGCTAAAACTATAAAACTCTTATAAGAAAACATAGGGGTAAATCTTCATGACCTTAGATTTGGCATAGGATTCTTATTTATTGCACCAAAAGGATGAAAAACAAAAGAGAAAAATAGATAAATTGGACCTCATCAAAATAAAACACTTTTGTGCTTCAAAGGACATTCATGAAAGTGCAAAGACAGCCCACAGGCTGGGAGAAAATATTTGCAAATCATTAATCTGATGAGGGGATTGTATCTAGACTATATAAAGAATTTTTACAACCTGATAATAAAAACATAAATAACCCAATTAAAAAATGGGCAAAGGATATGAAATGATTATTTCCCCAAGGAAGATATACAAAATGGCCAATAAGCACATGAAACGTTGCTCAACATCATCAGGGAAATGCAAATCAAAACGACAATGAACTTCATATCACTTCATACCCCCTCGGATGGCTATAATAAAAAAGCCAGATACTAGCAAGTATTGACGAGGATGTAGAGAAATCAGAACTCTTGTACATCGTTGGTGGGTATGTAAAATGCCACTTTGGAAAACAGTCTGGTAGTTCCTGAAAAGTTTAAACATAGAGTTACTATATAATCCAACAATTCTCTTCCAAGAATTGGAGAATATCTTCCTTCCAAGAGAAAGGAAAATATATGTCCACAAAAAAAACCACTCGTTATAGCAGCATTATTCATAATAACCAAAAGGTGAAAACAACCCAAATGTCCATCAACTGATGAATGTATAAATACAATGTGCTATATCCATACAATGGAAGATTATTTGGCCATAAAAGGAGCAACGTGCTTACTGATACATGATACAACATGGATTCATCTTGGAAAACATTATACTGAGTCAAAGAAGCCAGTTACAAAAGACCACATATTATAAGATTCCATTTATTTGAAATGTCCAGAATAAAGAAATCTATAGACAGAAAGTAGATTAATAGTGGCTTAGGGCTGGAGGGACTAGGGGATAGAAAACTAAAGGGTACAGGATTTCTTTCTGAGGTGATGAAAGCGTTCTGAAATTGGTGATGGTCACACGTCTGTGAATATACTTAAAACCATTGAATTGTACACTTGAAATGGATGGATGTGAATTATAATTATTATAATATGTATGGTATATGAATTATATCTCAATAAAGCTGCTTTACAAATAAGCTGGTCACTCATAGGGCTCATCTTGTTTGCTTTCCATCTCTCTGAGATCACTGTCCTTTGTTGCCTAATACATAGTATCTTGAAAATTGTTGCTTCATATTGTCTGGCTTTTTGTTTGGCTGTTTCATGCAGGAGGGCACATACAATTTCTACCACATCATCTTAGCCAGAAGTAGCAGTCTCCCCATTTTTTTAATTGCGCAAACTGAGGCCAAAAGCAGCTAACTGGCTTACCAAAGTTCATGCTAGTTAGTGGCAGAGTCAGGTCTATAACCAGGATTTCCTAATCTGTAGTCCGAAATTGAAACAGGATTGCTTCTTGCCTATCCAGGTTCTGGGGCAACTTGAGAGCTGAAGGCCAGTTAACCAGTCATAGACAAAGTGAATGTCTGGGGCTTGAGGATCCCTGAAAGGTCCAGATCAGTTCTCTGCCTTCTCCTCAATCCGCAAGTGTTTACTGCACACCTGTGTGCATTACCTTTTGGGAGACATTCCTGGGGACAGAAAAGCAGGTGCTACCATCTCTGGCAACAAGATGCTCACTATCTATTTGGGAGAAAAGACTGCACATGAAACATCTCTATGACTCAAGCATGTTTACCTATAATATAATGAATGACTCACTCAACTGTGCAGCAAGAGAGGCAGGAGGGGTCACAGTGTGCAGGCTTTTCCCAGGAAAGGCTTTCAACTTGAGTTTCAAAAGATGGCAGCATCCCCTGACTGAGTGAGGGCCGTTAAGGCAGGATGTTGTCTTCACAGGGTGTGTGTTAAAGTGCACCTGAGGCCTCAGAGGGTCCTTGGCGATAAGAAAAGCCTGTCTTGGGGTGGGGGAAGAAAGAGGAAGTTGTCCTAGCCTGAGGGCAGACCTGGGGGATTTGATGGAAGTCCTGTGGTGAAAAGGGTGACCAACAGGTCAGCTCCTTTGCCTACAGCAAAATCAAATGCTCCCAGGCAGACAGGTTTTTTTTAACAGGAAAACAAGTGTCTTCTCAGGTCATTGAAAAAGCTGGCTTGTCCACTTGAAATTACAGGACAAATGTTCCAGACCCTAGCTGTTCAGTCATTCACTGAGCATGTATTGAGCACCTACTATATACTGGGAGTTGTGTTAGGGGCTGGGGATTGACAGGTGCCCAAGACTCGTGGCTTGCCCTAGTTCATGGTCTAGAGGGGAAGACACTTGGACAATGATAACAGATTTCCTTAAGGAAAGGTGCTCTCTTTCCCCACCCTACACCCTGTTAGTCAACAGAAGTGGCCACGTCTTCTCCCTTTGCAGATCCATCATCAGGGTCAGGGGGGACGGGGGAAGGACCCAAGGCCACAACAGCTGGAAGAGGTTTTCACTTCCTGCCGGGCATGGCAGGGCACACTCCCTGAAGACCAGTCCAGAGCTCTCCTTTACAGCCCAGCCCCCAACTTGCCGCCTCCGGGAAGCCTTCTCTTCTGCATCTGCTGCCCCTGCTCCCCCCACAGGCTCTCCTGGTTGCACTGGGATGTGTGGACATTGTTTGGCTCCCCTAGAAAAGCACAGGCCCTTTAGGGGGACGGTCCAGATTTTCTCCAAGTTTGTGACCCCCATGGTGTCTGCGCAGGTAGGTGTTTGTTGACTGAATCACGAGGGCTTTGGAATCACTCTTCTCACCCTCAGTGGTGCTTCTCTTCTACCTGCCCGGGGCCTGTCGACAGAGGGCCTTCCCATCCTCTTCCTGTCTCTTTGGCTCCTCTGCAGGGCCTCCCGGGAGGTTTCCGCTCCCACGGCCACGTGTGATGCTTGTGGCGCTGTGATGGCAGATACAAGGAGGGACTGCGCCCCACCCCCCCGGTGAGGCGCCCCCCCCACACACACAGGGAGTGACTTGTCCTGTCCCTGGCCTCCTAGACCGCCGTGTCACAGCCAGACCGGGCTGTGGGTGCTCACCGAAGAGAAGCACCCACACAGGGGTGCCATCTGCCTACAGGAGCCAAAAGCCCTGGGGTGAAGGGCACAGGGTCCTCAGGCCCAGCACCTCCTGCTGTTCGTGGAAGCCACGGGAGGGGCAGGGGACGGGCAGGAGTGCCGGGGTCTCAGGACTTGATCTTGCTTGCACATCCCAAGGGGGTCAGTGCAGAGGCGTGTGACCCGGAGCCCAGCCCCTGGGAGTGGCGTGGAGTATCGGGGCTCCATCCCTCCTGTTGAGCAGGGGCTGCAGTCCTGCCGGATCCTGGTCCTGGCTGAGTTGGCACCCACAAAGGCCCCTTTGCACTCACAGGCTCCCCTAGCTTGTGGGGTTTGAAGCAAGAATAATGTTTTCATCTCACGGTTGGGGTGCAGGGCCCTGCCACTTACAGACACTGCTCCTTTACCATGTCCTCCATGCCTCAGGATAGGCAGAGTGCATGGTGGGCTTTTTCCATAAACTGTAAATTCACCTTCTTCATTCATTTTCTCTCTTCCTGCTGGTTTTATAACAGAGAATCGCACCTCCCCCCACCAAAAAAAAAAAAAAAAAGGCTTATCAGTACAAGTGTCTGAGAGAAAACCAAACATACCCATGCATCTTGGTCGGCAGTTTAAGTCTGATAACACCGTGCTCGGCAACTACAGAGCAGGGACATACTCCCTGGTGAGCAAACAGTTGAGTTTCAGGGAAAATCCCTAATATCTATGAGCGTCATACGGGGTCAGAAACTCACTTTACCAAACAGACTCATGAGAGAGTGGCTTTTCACAATTTGAAGGTATACTTATTTTAAGAGATTCTAAAGTTGTTGAATCCGAGTGACTAGGCATTTGTTCGTTCTCTTCCCCTGAGTTTTCAGATACGAGTTTGTAGAAAGTGACTCATTCCATCGCACAGCTAATTAGTGGCCACGCCTAGGACTTGGGCTCACTCTTTCTGAGCCCCGGACTCTTCATTTGAGCCTCCCTGGGATGGAAAGGTTTGCTTCCAGATTGCTGTTTAAACACTAAGTGGAGGGGGAAGGGTAAACTGGGACGAAGTGAGAGAGTGACATGGACATATATACCCTACCAAACGTAAAATAGCTAGCTAGTGGGAAGCAGCCGCATGGCACAGGGAGATCAGCTAGGTGGTTTGTGACCACCTAGAGGGGTGGGAGGGAGGGAGATGCGAGAGGGAGGAGATACGGGGATATATGTGTATGTATAACTGATTCACTTTGTTGTAAAGCAATTATACTCCAATAAAGATGTTAAATAAATAAATAAATAAAAGATTTGTGCAGAGAAAAAAAACACTAAGTGGAATGGAAGGAAAAGAATATCTTGAAGCTCAAAGGTGTAACTAAGGTTTCACACCTTTACATGCTGCAAAGCAGTCAATGGAGAAACAGGATTTGAATTCCTGAAAGGGGATTTACACATAAAGAACTAGGAACTAGGCTAACAGCATATTCGGGAGGGGTGAACAGGAGATGTCAGGGTGGAAAGACAGAATCCTGATCAGATTCTTTCCGGCTCTGGGACCTTGTACAAATCATTTAACCTTCTTCAGCCTCTGTGGCTCATCTCAAATGAAGAAATGATGCTAATACCTGAGTTATTCCCAAATAGTCAACTGAGGTCATCCGATCAGTCCCCATATCTGCTCCATTTTTTCCTAAATGTCTCTTGAACCCTCCACTTCTCTCTGTCCTCATGGTTCCTTCTTTAGTTCGTCTTTCTACCTCGTGTGCCCCAGGCTGTGTCCTTTTCATTCCACTCTACACACTGATCCAGAGAGATCTTTCTAGAAGGCAAAGCCGGTTACATGGCAAATTTGCTTAAAACTCTTCAATAGCTTCTCATTACTCTCAGGATAAGATCCAAACCCTTGCCCTGGTGTACAAGGCCCTTCATGGTCTGGCACCTGTCTGCCTCTCCGGGCTTATCTCACTCCACTCCTCTCTCTTAAGTTCCAGCCATAATAAACTAGTAGCTGTTCCCCAATGAGCCAGCCTCTCTCACCTCCAGCCTTTGCAGTAGCTTTTTCCTCTAGCTAGAACACTCAGCCCCTCCCCACACCCCATCCTCCCCCTAACCCTGTAATCCTGTAGGGGAAGTGCTCCCCGAGTCTGACTTCCTCCTCCTCAGTGCGCCCCAGCATCCCATGCTTCTGACGTCTTAGCACTCATCACCCTGATTGAAATGGCCTTTTGCCTTGTTGGTTTCTCCCACTCAGTTCTGCAGGACTGTCTTACTCATCATTATGTTTCCAGCGGAGCCTGTTGAATGAATGGTGAATATTTAAATCATCAAGAAAAAAAGGGAGAGGATTCAAATCATTAAAGTTAGAAATGAAAAAGGAGAAATCACAACTGACACTGCAGAAATACAAAAGATTATAAGAGACTACTACAAACAACTATCTGCCAATAAAATGGACAACCACGAAGAAATGGATAAATTCGTGGAAAGGTACAATTTTCCAAGACTAAACCAGGAAGAATTAGAAAGTATAGAAAATATAAATAGACCTATCTGTTTAGAAAATATAAACAGACCGTTCCCCTAAAGGGCCTGTGCTTTTCTAAGGGAGCCAAACAATGACCAGATGGCTTCACAGGCGAATTCTATCAAACATTTAGAGCAGAGCTACCACCGATCCTTCTCAAACTCTTCCAAAAAATTGCAGAGGGAAAAACACTCCCAAATTCATTCTACGAAGGCACCATCACCCTGATACCAAAACCAGAAAAAGGTATCACAAAAAAAGAAAATTATAGATCAATATGACTGATGAACTTACATGCAAAAATCCTGAACAAAATACTGGCAAACAGAATCCAACAGCACATTTAAAGGATCATACACTATGATCAAGTAGGATTTATCCCAGGGATGCAAGGATTCTTCAATATATGCAAATCAATCAATGTGACACACCATATTAACAAATTGAGAAGAAAAACCGTATGATCATCTCAATAGATGCAGAAAAAGCTTTTGACAAAATTCAACACCCATTTATGATAAAAACTCCAGAAACTGGGCATAGAGGGAACCTACCTCAACATAATAAAGGCCATATATGACAAACCCACAGCAAGCATCATACTCAATGGTGAAAAACTGAAAGCATTTCCATTAATATCAGGAACAAGACAAGGATGTCCACTCTCACCACTCTTATTCAACATAGTTTTGGACGTCCTAGCCATGTCAATCACAGAAGAAAAAGAAGTAAAAGGAATACAAATTGGAAAAGAAGAAGTAAAACTGTCACTCTTTGCAGATGACATGATGCTATGCATATAAAATCCTAAAGATACCACCAGAAAACTATTAGAACTAATCAAAGAATTTGGTAAGTTCGCAGGATACAAAATTAATGCACAGAAATCTCTGGCATTCCTATACACCAACAATGAAAAATCAGAAAGAGAAATTAAGGAAGCACTCCCATTTACCACTGCAACAAAAAGAATAAAATACCCAGGAATAAACCTGCCTAAGGAGGAGAAAGACTTGTATTCAGAAAACTATAAAACACTAATGAAAGAAATCAAAGATAACATAAACAGATGGAGAAATATACCATGTTCTTGGATTGGATTGGAAGAATCAATATTGTGAAAATGACTATACTACCCAAAGCAATCTACAGATTCAATGAAATCCCTATCAAACTACCAATGGCATTCTTCACAGAATTAGAACAAAAAATTTTACAATTCGTATGGAAACACAAAAGACCCCGAACAGCCAAAGCAATCTTGAGAAAGAAAAACAGAGTTGGAGGAATCAGGCTCCTTGACTTCAAACTATACCACAAAGCTACAGTCATCAAGACAGTATGGTACTGGCACAAAAACAGAAATAATAGATCAATGGAACAGGATAGAAAGCCCAGAGATAAGCCCACGCACATGTGGGCACCTAATTTATGACAAAGGAGGCAAGAACATACAATGGAGAAAAAACAGCCTCTTCAATAAGTGGTGCTGGGAAAACTGGACAGCTACATGTAAAAGAATGAAATTAGAACACTCCCTAACACCATACACAAAAATAAACGCTTAGAGGAAAACACAGGAAAAACACTCTTTGACATAAACCACAGCAAGATCTTTTTTGACCCACCTCCTAGAGTAATGGAAATAAAACCAAAAATAAACAAATGGGACTTAATTAAACTTAAAAGCTTTTGCACAGCAAAGGAAACCATAAACAAGGCAAAAAGACAACCCTCAGGCAAAAGATTAATCTCCGAGATATACAGACAGCTCATAGAGCTCAATATCAAAAAAACAAACAATCCAGTTAAAAAATGGGTGGAAGACCTAAATAGACATTTCACCAAAGAAGACATACAGATGCCCAAGAGGCACATGAAAAGATGCTCAACATCACTAAGTATTAGACAAATGCAAATCAAAACTACAGTGAAGTATCACTTCACACTGGTCAGAATGGCCATTATCAAAAGATCTAGAAACAATAAATGCTGGAAAAGGTGTGGTGAAAAGGGAACCCTCCTGCACTGTTGGTGGGAATGTAATTTGATAGAGCCACTATTGAAAACAGTATGGAGTTTCCTTAAAAAACTACAAATAGAACTACCATACGACCCAGCAATCCCACTACTGGGCATATACCCTGAGAAAACCATAATTCAAAGAGTCGTGTACCACAATGTTCATTGCAGCTCTATTTACAATAGCCAGGACATGGAAGCAACCTAAGTGTCCATCGACAGATGAATGGATAAAGAAGATGTGGCACATATATACAATGGAATATTACTCAGCCATAAAAAGAAACGAAATTGAGTTATTTGTAGTGAGATGGATGGACCTAGAGTCTGTCATACAGAGTGAAATAAGTCAGAAAGAGAAAAACAAATACCGTATGCTGACACATACATATATGGAATCTAAAAATAAAATGGTACTGAAGAACCTAGTTGCAGGGCAGGAATAAAGATGTAGACATAGAGAATGGACTTGAGGACACCAGGTGGGAGGCGGGGAGCTGGGGCGAAGTGAGAGTAGCATTGACATATACACTACCTATGTAAAATGTAACACTATGTAACACTACCTATTTTACACTAACTATGTAAAATAGTTAGCTAGTGGGAAGCAGCAGTATAGCACAGGGAGATCAGCTAGGTGCTTTGCGATGACCTAGAGGGGTGGGATAGGGAGGATGGGAGGGAGGCTCAAGAGGGAGGGGATATGGGGACATATGTATGGGTATGGCTGATTCACTTTGTTGTACAACAGAAACTAACACAGTGTTGTGAAGCAATTATACTCCAATAAAGATCTTTTTTAAAAAAAAAAGCGAAAGGGAAAAAAATAAATGCTTTGTAAACTGCAACTTTTTACACCAGTGTTAATAAGTATTATGTAATATTACTGTGTTCAGGTTGGTTATTTAATATTGTTGGCCTACTCACCCATTTGATCGTAACTAATATCATATTTCGATTACATCATTCTGGTTCCTTATTATGCCCATTACTAATAAAGGCTACCACTTATTGAGCATTTAACCTGGGCTAGATTCTGTGGTGAGATTTTAGATGTGTGATCTCATTTATTCCTCATTATAGCAAGCTAGGTATTATTATAAGCATTATCCCCATTTTTCAGATGAAAAAAGTAAGGCAAGCTCAAAGAGGTTAATTAGTTTTCCCAATAGCAAATAGCCAGATTTTGAATCCAGAAACTTCGAGTTTATGATCCAAACCCTGATTCTAATCATCTCCCACTTCTGCCAAAGTCTTCAGATAAGGACAGTATCAACAGAGTGGAAAGCAACCCACAGAATGGGAGAAAATATTTGCAAATCACATATTTGATAGGGGATTAATATCCAGAATATATAGAAAACTCTTAAAACTCAAAAACAAAAAAACCAAACAACCCGATTTTTAAAATTTTTATTTATTTATTGAAATATAGCTGATGTACAATATTATATGTTACAGATGTACAATATAGTGATTCACAATTTTTAAAGGTTATTCTCCATTTATAGTTATTATAAAACATTGGCTATATTCCCTGTGTTGTACTATATATGTTCTTGTAGCTTATTTTATACCTAATAGTTTGTGCCTCTTAGTCCCCTACCCTTATGTTGCCCCTCCTCCCTTCCCTTTCCCCACTGGTAACCACTAGTTTGTTCTCTATATCTGTGAGTCTGCTTTTTTTTGTTAAATTCACTAGTTTGTTGTATTTTTTAGATTCCACATAGAAGTGAGATCATACAGTACTTGTCGTTCTCTGTCTGACTTATTTCACTTAGCATAATATCCTCCAAGTCCATCCATGTTGTTGCAGATGGAAAAATTTCATTCAGCCACAAACAATCCTTTTTTGAAATGGGCAAAAGACTTTCTCCTAAGAAGATGTACAAATGGCCAATAAGCACATGAAAAGATGCTCAAATCACTAGTCACTAGGTAAATGCAAATCAAAACCACAATGGTATGCCACCTCACACCCATTAGGATGGCTATTATAAAAAGAAACAACAGGGGCTTCCCTGGTGGCGCAGTGGTTGAGAATCCGCCTGCCGATGCAGGAGACACGGGTTCGTGCCCTGGTCCGGGAAGATCCCACATGCCGCGGAGCGACTGAGCCCGTGAGCCATGGCCGCTGGGCCTGTGCGTCCGGAGCCTTGCTCCGCAACGGGAGAGGCCACAACAGTGAGAGGCCCGCATACCGCAAAAAAAAAAAAAAAAAAAAAAAAAAAAAAAAAAAAAAAAAGAAACAACAGAAAATAACAAGTGTTGGCAAGGATATGGAGCAATTGGAACCCTTATGCATTGCTGGTAGGAATGTAAATTGGTGCAGCCACTGTGGAAAACAGTATGGTGGTTCCTCAACATTAAAAATAGAATTACCGGGACTTCCCTGGGGGTCCAGTGGTTAAGACTCCACGCTCCCAATGCAGGGGGCCTGGGTTCGATCCCTGGTCAGAGAACTAGATCCCACATGCATGCCGCAACTAAGGAGCCCATGAGCCGCAACTAAGGAGCCCAACTACTGCAACTAAGACTCAGTGCAACCTAATTAATTAATAAGTAAGTAAGTAATTAAGTAATAGAATTACCATATATCTAGCAATTCCACTTCTGGGTATATATCCAAAGGAAGTAAAAGCAGGGTCTAGAAGAGATATTTGCATACTCATGTTTATAGCAGCATTATTTACAATAGCCAAAACGTGGGAGCAATCCAAGTGTCCACTGATGGATAAATGGATATACCTACAAGAGAATATTATTCCGCCTTCAAAAGGAAGAAAATTTTGGCACATGCTACAGCATGAATGAACATTTGAGGTCATTATACTTAGTGAAATAAGCCAGTCACAAAAGGACAAATACCACATGATTCCACTTATTTGAGATACCAAGAGTTGTCAGATTCACAGAGACAGAAAATAGAAGGGTGGTTGGCAAGGGCTGGAGGGGGTAGGGAACGGCGAGTTGTTATTTAATGGGTTCAGAGTTTCGGTTTTGCAAAATGAAAAGAAGTTCTGGAGATGGGTGGTGGTAATGGTTGCATAATAATGTGAATGACCTTAAGAGTAAACTGTACACCTAAAAATAGCTAAAGTGGTAAATTTTACATTTCGTATATTTTACCACAATTTATAAAAGAGGATCCGAGCCTTGATTTTAACCATTTCCCAGTCCTGCCCAAGTCTTCAGATAATTTCCTTCTGATGAATGTTTGCTGCTTTCCCTCCAGATAACCCGCCTTTTCTTTCTTTTTCCTCCTAAGACCAGACTGCTCTCTGCCAGGATCTCTAGAGCCTCACATTGGTCAATGCCCCTGAAGAGGGCAGAGTCCAGCCTCAGGCCTCTAGCCCACCCTCTTCCTGGGAAGAAAATGCCTCTGCTCTGAAGGCAGCCAGCACATATTTTACTCACAACAGTCAGCAGATGGCTGTGGATCCCTTCTGTTCCCAGGAATCACATCGGAACTAACCGCGCTGTGCATTTTCCATCACTGGTAGTTATCCCAACGGTGACATGGGGCATCATTATTAATAGGTGAAGGACAAAGAGAGAGGGGAAGTGGCTTGGGCTGAGTCACACAGCAAAGTTAGAACTCCGATCTCCCAGCAACGAACGTCGCCCTGGGCTCTGTCCCCCACACCTGGCAGCTCCAGAGACTTGCTCCTTTTTGTACTCTGGGCAACGAACTCTCTAGCTAACCAAGCGGGTCTGACTTGTCTTACAGAGAAATGAAGCAAACTTTTCTTCGGGATGGTATATTATGATCTTTCTGTTTCTACTGGTTGGCAGGAAACTGAGTCCCCCCTACTTACTGAATGACCTGGAACACATCATCGAAAGTTCCTGGACCCTCAGTTTTCCCTTCAGTAAAATGTAGACAGATTTATTGGTGCCTACCCCCAGAGAAACTGGATGAGCTAGGGAGAGGAGTGGGGTGCCCTTATCCAATCTATTCTGCATTACCCTTTACACGGGTGAACTTCAAACCTGGCTGAGCATGATAATCACATGGGTGGCCTTTAAAAATACAAATTCCTGGGCCTTGCCCAGCCTGGCTTACTTGGATTTCTTCTCCTTTCTTCTGGCCAAGTGGCCCCCAGGGTGAAGGGAACCCCCTTGATTTAAGCAGCGGGGTGGTCTTTAACTTTTCTATGTAAATCCTCTCCTACTCAGCTTAAAGGAACCTTTGCTACGAGATGGGAAGCATTGCGTTCTGTCTCCTCTGAGCTCTCCCTTGGACTCACTGTTCCCCCAATTTTGGCACTTCTCACATACTGCTTGTTATTTTTACTTAACTGTTTCAGATCTTTGCCTCCTGTTTCCTCAGTTAGCTACTGGAGGGTAAAAACCATGACCTACCCTTCTCTTATTGCCCCGCAAATGCCAGCTCCATTAGCACCTAGTATCTCTTCAATAAATGTTTGTTGTATGGCAAATCTTGTAATTCGGAAATCTGAAATAATTTCTTATTTATTTGGGAGACATTCTGTGTCCTTTGGAAGCTTTCTGGTCACATGGAAGGAACTTTAAACAAAGAGGCAAGAGCCCTAACTTCCAATCTTGGCTCTGTCACAAACTCCCATCGTGACCTGCAGCAAGTCGCTTGCCTTCTCTAGCCCTCGATTCCCTCACTTGTGAAACCAGGGCCGATCTGTAAAGTTGCTTTTAGCTCTGGATTTTTTGGCTGCTCTAGATAGCAAGGGGCAGCCTTTTTCATGTCAATGTCTTTAATGCCCACCACGCCTAATTTTTTTTTCCTCTAAGGACTACATAATCGATGGATCACCTCCAGTTTATAAAGTGAGAAACTCAAGTAAAGAACAAGTAAATGCTTTGGCCAAGCTTCCATGCATAGCATGAGTGTGTGTGTGTGTGTGTGTGTGTGTGTGTGTGTGTGTGTGTGTGTGTGACAGAGAGAGAGAGAGAGAAAGAGAGAGGGAGAGAGTGTGTGTGTGTGTGTGGCGCTGTCGCTCATTCCTCACTGCAGCTCCCTGGCTTTGACTGGATTCTTCCATCCCAGAGCTGTTACCAGTCCTTCTCAAGTGTAGGACTGTTAACCCTTAATTATCTGCATGCCCACTCTCTCTGTGAACAACACAGGGCAAAGGTATGACATGTTCTAGCTGGGTTTCCTCTTGTCCCTCTGCACACTCCCATGTAGGGTCAGAATGTCCACTGCAGTGTTCAGTACAGTTTGTTCAAATACTGTCCCTGAGGAGGAAATGAAAGACATAAGACAGTAGTCCTTGCCCTCTAGTTGACCTGGGAGGCCGGGACAAGAATGTGTGAGGAAAAGCTGCCACCATATATAAGGGAGGACCTGGGAGCCAAGTGCTGCTTTGCTGTATCTCCAATACCTAGAACAGTGCCTGGTTACATAGAAGGTGCTCAGCAAATATGTTAAAAGAGGTGAAAACTGCCACAGTTTTCAAACTTTTTAATTTTAAGGAAGGGAAAGCCTTTCTTCAATGAAATCATCCCCAAAGCTCACTACATGAAACAGGTGGGTGCAAGGTTGCCCTGGTTGAAGGGAGCTAGAGTCGAACCCTGCCTGCTGTCTCCTCTGGGCCCCAGAGAGAATCCTGAGCCCAGTTGGAAAACTTGCTGTAAGTCAGTTGAAAAGGAGGGGCCGATCAACTCTTGCTCTTTTTCTTGGTTAACCCTAGCCGGAGGGGATGCTGGCAAAATAAATGGAGGTTGGAAGGACCCAGCCCTCTAAAGGGAATATTTGCATCTGAAAAAGCGTTCTCAATTTCTCCTCTCCCCTCATCGTCAAGTTCCAGGGAACTTCAATTATTAAGGACGGAGGAGAAGAAGTTTTGAGTAGGAGATTTGTGAGTTGGTCCACAAATGAATATCAATGGAATGTTTGTTTAAAGAAAGAAGGAAAGACAAGCATTGTAATGATCTCCAGTATTCAATAGAAACCCACTGGGTGTTATCCTACAGGCAGTCCTGATTTGAAAATGCAATGTAAAACTCTCACGTGGCCTCTGGTCAGTGAGTGGATGGTGCTGCCTTTTGCACCATTGCACCCTGCAACACGCTGGCAGTTCTTACCAGACACTGGATCTGCCAGCACTTTGATCTTGGACTTCCCAGTCTCCAGAAATAAATTTCTCTGTAAGAAATAAATGTTTGTTGTTTATAAGCCACCCAGTCTGTGATGTTTTATTATAGCAGCCTGAACGGACTGGACTGATAGACCCCATTCAATAACAGGGGAAACTGAAGGTGAAAGGAGCTCCCCTTAGACAGCAAGTCAGCAGGAGCTCCAGCTTCTCCCCAACTGCCCGGCATAGTCTTCTCCTCCACCTCTTGGCCAGTCTCCTGACTTCCCCAGCTTCAAACTCTAGCTCAGGTCTGACCTTGAAGAAGAGGACAGCCATCTAGCCACCCCTGCCCTTCCACTACTACTGCTGACCTCACCCCCTGGTCCAAGCCACCATCTCCCACAGCATCTGGACTAGCCTTTTGTACTTAAGTAGTTGAGTTAGGTATCATGACATCTAGTCTTAGGATAGAAGGCTGTCAAGGTTCAAGCTGGAGGGAACCTTGGACATTAGGACAAGACCTTGTCAAACTAAGACCTTGTGGGAGGACTTGCCCAAAGTCTCACAGCAAGTTATGACAAAGCCAGGGCTGCAAGCCAAGTTTTCCGATGTGTGCCTTCTTCGCTACATCCTGAGTTCCTCTGTTTCTTTTCTTGGTCCCTTTCCCCTATGTGCCCGTGTCCCTTCTCCCTTCTGACCCTCTCCCCCCCGTCCTGTCTCAGAGGGAGGCTCTAAGGATAACTGCACAGTACCTGTTCTCTGGGACCCTGGTGTTCACTCAAGGGGGATTAATGACCTAAAGAGACACAGCCCGGATGGAGCCGGTGGTTCCCAGCTCTGAAACATAACTAGTCATCCTTGACACTGGTTCAGAAGCCAAAACGATGGCTCCCACAGTTTTAGATCACTTGCCCAAGGTCACTCAGCTAAGAAATGGCCAGAGCAGGCGCCCACCGTAGGTCCTCAGGCCTCTGCGACGGCACTCTACCTCGGTCGTGGCTCCAGGCAGTACCGAGAGCCTGCCGACTCCGCAGGCCCACTGAGCCGGAGACAAGTCCAGACCCCACCTCCCTGCTTGGAGCAGCGGGACCCTTATTTGCGCGAGTGGCTCCCGTCCGAAGTGTGGGGGTGGGAGGGAGACGTGGGGTGGGCGGTTCACTCTGGCCTTCTGGAAGAAAGCGGGGCACCCTTGAGGCCCCTAGCCGTTGTGAACCAAGCATCGCGGCTTGCGCGCAGCCCCCCACGGTGACGCGCCTGCGTCGGAAGTCTCCGCTCTGGAGCGGCGGACCGGCAGGCAGCGGCAGTGAGCGCCGGGACTCGCGGACGTTCTCCCGAGCGGCGCTCTGGGTTCCCGCCTTCCGCCCGCCGTTCTCCCACGCCCCCGGAGTGCCCACTGACCCCAGCAGGCCTTGTGCTCGCGGCCGCGCCCATCCTGCCGGTGGCCCCCAGGGCCGGGGCGCCGGCCTCCCGCCCCAGCGCAGGTTCCAGCGTTGGAGGAGAGAGAGGTGAGGAAGCGGGGCGCGCGGGGGGCCTCCTCCGGGCGCTAGCCGGCGAGCGCATCTTCTCCGCACGTCCCTCTCCGCTCAGCGAGCGCCGCCAAGCTGCTGAGCCCACCGGGCCCGCTGCTCCGAGTCTTTCCCGGCACAGGAGATTAAGCGCCCTCGGATAACCGCACTCACTACCTTTGGGGGACTCCATGGGGAAGGTGGCCAGAGACCCCGGGTGTGAGGACCCGGGGCCGCGACCCCGGTGGGGGCTGCCCGGGGACCCTCCCAACCCGCTTCCCTTCACAGACAGCCGCCGTCGCCCCTGGGGGGGCAAGCCTCCGGCGTCCCTAACGATCTGGCGGACTGCGCGCCTCGAGGTACCGGCCTCTCGAGGGGAGAGGGGACCGCTAGCGGGCGGCTGGCAGAGGGAACCTGTTTGCTGACGGGTTTGGAGGTGGGATGGGGTAGGGTTTGGAGACGGAGAAGTCCAGGAGGAGACGCTGGGTTTTTTCTTTCCCTCCCCGTCTTCCGAAAAGGAACCACATTGCGAGGGGGAACTAAGACAGAGTGTAAACACAAACAACCGCAAAAAGAAGCCAAGAAAAGCTAAGCCCAAAGAAGCAAGCGCAACACTGTTACAAAACTGTCTGGTTTTGTAACAATCGCCCCGCCGCCGGCCAATGAGCGGCGTGGCGGCGTGTCACGTGGTGTCGTTTTATATAACACTTTGCTGAGACAAGACAGTTATTAGGCGGCGCGGGGCGGCCGGCATGGAGCTCGTGGAGGCATTGCAGGGACCGGCGAGAGGCAGAGCGGCAGCCGTGGCAGCCCCGGTTCCCTCCAGCCACCGCTCCTTGCTCCGCGTCCCCGGCCCCTAGACGCCTCTTCCCCACGCATGTCCCTCTCCCTATGGATTCATTTCAGACTGAACAGATGCTGAGCTTGCCCGCCGAGCTCTGCAGCAACAACTTAGAGCTGGCGGAGCCGGCGGCATCACCTGCCCGCGGAGACACGGGCCCCCACCCAGAGGCGGCTACAGAAGGCCCCGCACCTTTACCGACTCTGCCGCCGCCGCAGGAGCGGCCTCCGAGGGCCTCGACGCCGGAGTGCAAAGTCCTGCTCACGCAGGCCGACGCCCTGGCGTCTGGGGGGCGCCTCCGGGAAGCCCTCGAGGTGTACCGACAGCTCTCGGAGCGGCAACAGCTGGTGGCCGAGCAGCTGGAGCAGCTGGTGCGCTGTCTGGCCGAGAAAGTCCCTCAAGGCGAGGAGCCGGCGCCGGAGCCCCCGGACGGGAGCCGCGGAGCGAGCTGCGCGCTGGCGGCGGAAGAGGCAGGGGCGGCGACGGCCGCCGAGGCCACCGAGGTGTGGGACGGCTTCAAGTGCCGGAAGTGCCATGGATTTCTTTCAGACCCCGTGTCCTTGTCCTGCGGACACACCTTTTGTAAACTGTGCCTGGAACGCGGGCGGGCAGCCGACCGGCGCTGTGCGCTGTGCGGGGTCAAACTCTCCGCTTTGATGGTGGCCACCGGGCGGGCGCGCGGGGCCCGGCGGGCTGGGCAGCAGGCGCCGCCGCCGCTGCGGGTTAACGTGGTGCTCAGCGGCCTCCTCGGCAAGTTGTTCCCGGGCCCGGCAAGGGCGTCGCAACTCCGGCACGAGGGCAACCGGCTGTACCGCGAGCGCCAGGTGGAGGCGGCGCTGCTCAAGTACAACGAGGCAGTTAGGCTGGGTGAGCCCACCGCGCCGCCGGGGCCGGGGCGGGCGGGGGCACGAGCCCGGCGGGGAGCTGCGGGGTGGACCCGGGCGGAGGAGGGCGCACGGACCTTGCGATGGACCGCGACCGGAGTGGGGGAGGGGGGCTCTGGAGTTCCGTCTCCGACTTTTTCTCTGTCACTACTGGTTCATCGCCCTTTCTCTGGGTCTCCGTCTATCTCCTTGCCCTTTGTCTTCTTCTGTGTTTCCTGTTAGCTTGTGTGTTTCTGCGTGTCTCAGTCCCTGCTTCTGTTTGTGTCGCTCTGTTTCTCCGTCTTTTTCTTTCTTTCCGTATCTTTGTCACTCTGGCTCTTGCTCGGTGTCACCGTCTGTTTCTCGGGCTCGCCTTCTCCTTCTGTCTCTGCGCGCTCGGGCCCCTCTTAACACCTGCCCGTAGCTTTCGGGCCAGCAGGGGAACTTCGCACCCTTCCCACTCGCGCGCCGGGGCCTCTGGGCTCCCGCCAGCCTGGGATGTTCGGTCGGCGCCTGCGTCTGCCGCCCCCTCCCGGCCTGGGGCCGCCGTGGCTGCCGGGAGTTGTCCCTTCCGGGGCCGCGGCTCCCGGTGGGGTGGGTCCGGCGTGGAATTAGGTCAGGAGAGCACTGGTTGCATAAGGGGCCGCGAGCGGCCGGGCCGGGCGGCCCCTCCTCCGCGCGGGCGGGCGAGATTGTGTAACGGCTGAGGTAGCTGAAGTGGGCCACGCTCGCCTCGGAAACCATCCCGGGAGCGTGTGCGGGCGGGGTGGGGGGAGCGCTCGAGCCCCGTCGCCCTGTGACTCATTGTCACCGCTTCCTATCACACGATCCTCGGCTGAAATAGATGCCCCCCCCCCGCCCGACCGCCTGCAGCCTGCGCTGTCGCCTCGAACGCCAGCCCGCCAGCCCAGAGGGCGACCGGCCAGGCGACGGCTCGGGGATCCCCGGGGACCGTGGGCTGGCTGCCAAGGGGGCCGCCTGTGTCCCGCTTTCCCGTGCCGCCTGAGGAGGGATGGGTGGTCTTGGCGGCCTCAAGGGCGATGTGGGCAGTCCCGCGCCTCGGGCCGCACTAGGGCGCCCGAGTTCCCTCAGGGAACGACTCCCCCCTCCCCGACCCCCCGCGTCTCGACCCAGGAAGTGGCCGCCGAGCCGCGGGTATTGCCCAGCTCAGGCCGGCTGCCAGGAGCTCGGCGGCGGGGCGCGGTGTCTGGCGAAGCGTGCCGGGGAGGAGGCGACAGGGCTGGGCAGACAGGGCTCTGGCATCCCAGGGTGCCCTGAGCCCCACTCGGATGGGTGGAGGAGCGGGTGGGTTGGCGTCTCCACGTGTTGAATCTCCACTCGAGCTTGCAACAGGTAATGGGGGAGGGGGAGGAACGAGACCCCGTGTGCCCAAGCAAAGCACAGTGTGTGCTTCAAGGAAAGGGACAGAGGAGACTGCAAACTCTTGACTGATGTCTTAAGAGCAAGTAACGGGCACTCAGGCGAAACCTCTGCACACCCCTGGGGGAAAAACCCCAACAAAGGCTGTTCCCACAGCAGAAGCTGGAGCCCAGTCCCTGGGGAAGAGCAGGGCAGTATGAAGTAGACAGGTGGCGGCCGCTAAAGCCCAGGTCTCCAAGGGAGGTTCCATTCCTTTCAGCCGACCCCTAAGGGCCACGAAAGCCCCTTCCTGCCCTCCACGTCCTCCCCCTTTGTTGCTGTCACCACTTTTCCCTGGGGGTTCTTCCTTGCACCACCAGAGGAGTCAAGGTGAAAACTGTCAAGACCTCTTCACCCTTCTAAGAGGAGAGGGACCTCCCCAACAAAGAGTATCTTTGTGCCGGAAGATGGCCAGTCTCTCTTCCTTACTATTCGAAGTACTACACTCCCCTTTGGAAAAAAAAGGAACCTGTCTCCCACCCCAGATTCAAAGTCTGGCCAGTTAGCAATGAGTTTGGCCAGCTAGCTAGACTTTGAGCAGATGCCTTCCCCTCTGTGGGCTTGATTTTCCTTGAAGAATGGGTTGGTTGAGCCAGATGATCTCTAAAGGCCTTTCCAGCCCTGGCATCTAGTGGTTCAGAGTATTGGTGAGAGCCAACCTCACTTTATGCCCAGAAGCCTTGTCCATTCACATCTGCCTATCTGTAATGAGAGGATGGAGGCTTGCAGGTGCATTTCTATTTTCTTCAGAAGAACTTCATGTGTGCTGGGGTTTGTAGACAGAGATGTCGCTGATATCACCGGGAGACTAACTTGGACTTGTCTTCCTGGTCAAGGCTGGGGGTCACATCTGGCCATCCCCTTCTCCTTCCTCCCTGGCCTGTTTCCTTGGGGGCAATACCTCACCCAGAAGCCAGGCTGTCGGTTGTTAGCCACGGCCATGAAGCAGGGTGCGAGAGTTTCCTGTATGTCAAAGTTGCTAATGCAGCACTGACACCACAGGCCCTCTAAGGAACTGCTTGAGAGGAGGGGAAAAATGACTTCTTTACAGTTGGGGAAGCTCAGACCCACAGTGGCTGGGGGGTGTGGTAGGCAGGGCAATATTAGGGCTGGAGATCGAGCTTACCCCTTTGGGTCCCTAGCAGAAAAGTCCTAGATAACTTGCCATTTTGCTCAAGGTTTTTGTTGCTGTTGTTGTTTGTTTGTTTTTTCTCATTTTGGCAGCTCCAAATGACCACTTGCTTTACAGCAACCGGTCTCAAATTTATTTCACCTTGGAGTCTCATGAGGATGCACTGCATGACGCAGAAATAGCATGTAAGCTCCGCCCCATGGGGTTTAAGGTGAGTGTGGGATTGGGGGGATGGGAAGGAATTGTACTGTAGACAGGAACTGGCAGGAAGGACTGCCTCCCTCACTCAGAGCAGGGAGAAGGCTCTTCAAAGGAGCTGGGGGGGGTCCCTTGACAAAGGGTGACTCAGGGATCTGCAAGGTAGCCGGATTCCTCTCCAATCTGATCTTCCACTGATGACCCGCAGAGCAGCCTGGGCCTTGCGACTCTCTAAAGCATGGACTTGGGAGCCAGACTGCCTGAGTTTATGTCCCAGCTCTGCTACTTTTACTAGCTGTGCGGCCTTGGCAAATTACCTAACCTCCCTGCACCCCATCTCCTCATCTATAAAATGAGGATATTCAAAGCATCTACTTCACAGGGTTTGTTGTGAGGATTGCATGAGCAAATGCATGCACATACTTAGAGCAATGCCTGGCACATAGCGTTGTGTGTGTCTGCCATCATCAGCATCATTCTTTTCCCAGGACAGTAGAAAGAGGAGGGAGAGAGAAGTATTGCTGGCTCGTTCTGCCATCTCAAGTCCTTAGTGTAGTCAGTCAGCCTGCCGGGCCCCCTAAACGTGTAGGTCACGTGGAGGGGTGGGGAGAGAGGCAGGTTCAACAGCTCTCCAAGATGCCGAGGTGCAAAGTGTCACTTTCTGCATCTCTGTCAGGCCTCAGGACTGGCCCTCAGCCACATTTCAATATTTTGTTTAGAAGATTAGATTTGAGCCTGGGCTCTACTACCTGCAAGCTAAGTGACCATGGGGAAGTCGCTTCACTCTCTGAACCCTAAGTGTCCTAGTTTGCAAAATGAAGATCTTGCTGTCCGCCCGGATCGCCTCACAGGGATGCAGTGAGGGTTACAGGTGAGCGTGGCCAAGAGACCATTCTGTGAGCTGTAACGCTGGCTCTTGGTGTGGTGCTCTCTCTACACAACCCCCACTCATCCAAGGCTGTGATCCCTTATCTGAATCCCGTGGGGCCAGATATGTTCAGAATCCAGAATGTTTCCAATCTCACAAAGACCAAGTTTTAGCTCTGGACAGTAACCCATAGTCACACACACTATTTCTGCAGGATATTACATGAAAATACACACTAAGTGGGACAAAGACTGTAACACACATCATTTTAGGTCAGGTTTTGCCACCTAATGATTTTGATGTCAAGCTTATGAAAATATTGGATTATCAGACTGTTTTCTGGATCTGGGAACTTCAGATAAAACATTGTGGGGCTGCATACTAGGCCATTAATGTCAGAGTGAATCTCGTATGTTCTTTCATGAGAGGGTTTTCATGAGTGACGGTGGATTAGTATATTCTCTTTCCCAAGGAGCACAATTACAGTCTATTCAAAGTCACCAAAGTCTTAGCCCACAGGAGCTTCAGTGGCAGCGTTTCAGGCCTTGTAGTGGTGCAGGCCAGTGAGCTGCCTGGGCGTAAGAGGACTTCTCTTGCAAACTCTTTCTGCTGTTTCTGCGTAGGCCCCCTAAGGGTTGGGGCCTCGACAGTGCAGTGGGAAACAAGGCTGAGTAAGCAGTGGACCATTTTGGATGAAACAGAAAAAGTGACTTCCCGACAGTGAAGGAAGAGTTGGTGGAAATATTAAACAGGAGTTCATTTCCCCAAAGTGCTGGGGTAAGCAGAGAGGCAGTGAAGAGGGAACTCTGCTGACTTGGGGGTCGAGAGAAGACTTGAACAGGTGCTTCTGATTCAGAGCTGCCTCACACCCCGATTTGCATATTTCCCACCATTTCTATATGAAACGCCCCTGTGGGAGGAGTTCACCGCGCGCAGCCCTATTCCGGCCACCCAGCCAGGGCTCGTGCTTCTCAAACTCTCCTGCAGGAGGTACAGCTCCCAGTAGGGTGAGCTGGTGGCCCTGAGCTTGGCATGACTGCTCAGATCCCCAAAGCCTCTCCAGGTTCCCAGCACGTATCCCCTCTAGCCGTCCTGAGATGTCACACAAGCCTTTCTCCTGAGGGCCCCTGGAGCACTGCTGGGAACATGCAACAAGCCATGCATCCGGCTCCAGAAGGAGGGGGAGTTCCGGGGGAGGCCCCCAAGAGGCTTGGAGCAGGGGCCACTGCTCAAGAGGGCTGATCCCGGCTGGCCCCTGTAGCCAGGCCCGAGCCGGAGGGCACTGCGGCCTGCAGAGGCGTGTCGGAAGGGGAGGCCCCTCATGTTAGAGTGCCCAGCAGCTGCACCTTGGATTGCTTCCTGCACTAAGTTACACTCGGGGTCAACCGTGGAGCTGGGGGAGTGGGGAGCTGGCCCCTGAGGGGCAGCCTCCAAGCCAAGCTGCCAGGAGCACCTGTCCTAAGGCACGGAGAGAAGGCAGCCCTCTTCACACCTCTTTTCTTTTTCCTCCCTCTTCCTCAGGATGCTCCTCTCCTACCCCTTAGGGTTTCTCTCCCAGGGCAGGTGGGCTTTGGACCCCGAGGAGCCCTAAAACTTCTTATACTATTTCAAGACGTGGCGAGGGAGCAGACGTGAGCCGAGCCCACCGGAGCCGAAGTGTTTGCGCAGGCCCTGGTTAGCCCTCCAAAGGGCGGTCTGCTTTGCGGGGAGGGGCGCAGTTCTAGTTGCAGCTTTGCTACCAGCTACCTTCCAGGTCTTGGAGAGATCACATGCGTTGGCTTACTTGGGCCTCTTCTGATAAATGATCAGTGAGTGTAGGTGGTCACTCAGCCGGTAAGATGGACTAGGTCTCTGCTTGACTGACCAGTTACCAGGAAGGCCCATCCAGGCAGGTCCTGAAACCTGGTTAGTATGTGCTCAAATGGGGGTTCTTGCTACATTTGGTGCCTCCTCCAATACAGTGGTGGGGCCGGGAGAGGAGGAGGCGGAGGCACAGTGGTTGAGAATTTGGGCTTCGGTATCGGTCAGTCCCAGGCTCAAAACTTGATTCCACAATTTCCCACCCGGGTTATTTTGGGCGAGTCATTTCTGCGTCTCAGTTTTATCTCCTTGCAAATGGGCTTCAGAACAGTTGCCTACCTAGTAGGGCTATAGATGAGATAGTCCTTTTCAAACCCTTCACGTGACAATGAAAACCCACGAAGCAGGTAGCTGGTGTTATGAATGATAGCAGCATCAAGAGGTGGATAAGAATGGGATTGAATGCTCATGTTTTCTTCCAGGCACACTTCAGAAAAGCGCAAGCCTTAGCCACCCTAGGCAAGGTGGAGGAAGCACTAAGGGAGTTTCTATATTGTGTGTCCCTCGATGGAAAGAACAAAAGAGCAAGAGCTGAAGCCCAAACGGTGAGTTGAGATGACGTCAGGTCCAGCTGCCCCGTGGCCCCAGCCCTCTGTCTTCTCTGGGGTGGGAGGAGTGAGAGAACTGCCCTTCCTGGGATTGGGGGTCCTGAGTGGGTGGCTCCCTGGGTTGAGGGGACAGGAGCGAGACGCAAGTGCCAACTGATGGCCCAGAAGCAAACAAAACAAAATAAAACCAAATAAGTTAACATGGGGATGGAGGCCCACTGAGGAGATTCTGGCTGTTGGCAAGAGGTCCCGGGTGTGAGGCTGCCTGCAGTTGTAGAACTCTTCTTTGGCTAAGTCGCAGCTTCACCAGTCACACAGGGCAGCCAGCTCCTCGGAAGGGATGTTGGGGCCCATCTGCCCTGCCATATGCAGAACTCCAACCTTCAGCTCCTTTGCTAGAAATAAAACACATACAGAATATAAGTCAAGGACTATTACAATATAATCCAAACAGTCATTCCAACTCTTGAGTCCTGGGAGAATGTGGATGTCATTTTTTAAATCCTGGGCACATTAGTGAAGGCTCAAGCATCCTCAATTCGTGGACTTCGTTGCTTACTGTTCTGCAATGTATGCTCACGGTGTCTGGCTAATTGGCCTGGAAGTTGGATGCTAGCAATCAGTGGTGGCCTCTGCTCTCCCACTCCCTATTCACCACCACTCTCCAAGTGCCTCTGTCCCAGTACAGTTTGGCAGAGCAGTGGATGAAGAAAGGGCGCAAGAGACAGGAGTGGTTTCTGAAGGCTCCAGAAAGGAACCTTTAGCAAAATCAATGAACTAGGGGAAGCTGAGCTCTGGAGGTTATGCCTCTCACAGAAGGTTTCTTTTCCGGGAAGTTGCTTTGGCCTGGTTAGTCAGAGCACTGGTGGCGGAGAATTGCTCCAAGCTGTGGACCCTTTCCCAAATCTTAACTGTACTCCATAGTGTGAGTAATAATAATAATAATAATAGGTAACATTTATTGAGCATTTCCTATGCACCCCACACTGTGCTATGGGCTTTATGGGGAAGATATAATGTAATTTCCACAATGTCCCTATGAGAGTAGGTACTATTATTTATCCCCATGTTACAGATGAGACAGATAAGAAGCTGAGGCTTGGTGACTTTCCTGAGGTCACACACCTAGTGATTGGTGAAAGAGCAATCAAACCCAACTCCAGCTGCTTCCAGAGTTTGCCTTGTGAGCTGCTCCACCATCCTGCTGTCCCAGGAGGCCTTGTCAGGAGTCTCAGTACCCGCTGCTGGGGCTGGGGGGAGAGCAGCAACGGAATTATCCAGGTCTAGGATAGGTGGACAAAGGCGATTAGAAGAGCCTTGACTTTTGGAGACAGAGTGTGCAAAGGCCAAAAGAGGCAGGTGTTGGGCTCAGGAGCGAGTGGTTTCTTTATTCTCATTTGTCCATTTCCCAGTTGGCCTGAGAGGCTCTGGTATCATCAGTTGGGTTGATCTCTCTTTACAGCCTGATTTTACAGACCACCTAGTATCATTGCCACAGCTGCCTCAGCAGGGCAGGGCAACACATTGTGCTAAGCTCTGAGACCCAAAGAGGCATAAGCCACAGTGTCATTCCTCAAGGACCTACCTTACAATCTTGCCCTTGTTATATAGTGTAATATAAATTTCAGACCATACAAGCGAGCATTTGCCTGTGATGAGTGTTCCGGAGTTCTGAAGCTGGGGTGAGAATTTAGAGGCAAATTTCCACTGAGTGTGGCGAGGGCATGACTTAAGAACACTGAGGACCCTCCGCTGTGCTAATTTACTGGATTGTTCCCATTCCAGGGATAAAGGTATGATGGAGATGGTCCAGGCTCACTGGGGTTTCATTAGCTGCCTTAGCCACTCACAGGCCTGGGTTTCTTTTTGATGTTTGTATTTACCTCAGATTCTTTTTTGCCCTCTTGACCCATTTGGGCCTTTCGAAGGCTGACACTGAAGCGGAATTGACTTCCATGCATATGTGGAATGCTCATTCTTACTGAGAGTTGACCCCAAATTTTGTTTTCCGAAGCCACTGCGAAGGCCTAGCCTGAGACCTTAGGTATTAAAGGAGGAAGGTCAGTGCTGCTGTCACTTCTGCTTCGCTTCCTTTGAGCTCCCTCTCTGCCTCTCTTCCCCTCTCACCGCACTCTACCCCTTTTCCCTTGTGCCCTGGGATGCCCTGTGGCTGCTAGTACTCTGTTTGGGAGAATTCCAGGGAGATGGCTTCAGAAGTGGGTTGGTCCTGGTGGGCCATTCGAGAGGGCTTCTGAGAGCCAACTTTGGCTCCTGTGGAAGAGGAGCCTCTGAAAGCTGGCATTTATGGCCCTGGGTACTGTGAGTACCTTCCCACCTCACTCCTTTACCAACTTACAGCTGGGAGGAGATAGAGGCATCTGTCTGAAGACTTGGGGTCTGAACCCTAGGCCTCTCCCTGGGCCCTGGGATGGCTAGTGTCTTAATTCAGTTCCATCCAGTGTGGTGAGTATTTATTGCACATCTGTCACGTGCCCTCCAGAAGGTGACCATCTGGTTAGAGAGAAAGACTTAACATCTGCAACGCAGTTTGAGGCTGACACAAGACTGTGTAGTGTGAGGTGCTATCTTATGGTGCAGTCGAGAACACGGAAGGACAGGAGAGATCAGGGAGGCTAGGGGAGTAGGGGAAGGTAGTGCTGGAGCTGAGCCTTGAGGGATGAGCAGGGCTTGGCTATGTGGAAAGTGCTGGCATTCAGAAGGGACATCATGAAGGAACTGCTGGGGGCCAGCAAAGGAGCAAATCAAACCAGAGAGAGTTTGGTCAGAGTTTCGGTCAGATTCTCCTGATCAGTTAATACCCTATTACCCAGAACAAGGGGTGGAGCACCCTTTAGTGGGTCTCAGCGGCAAACTTGTGAATATGTTTTAGAAGTGAGTGACCTGCCTTCCTGTGTTGTGTTACATACGATAGATACATATGTATGTTGATAATTGGCGCTTTCACAGGGGAGAATTGAAACAAGGATGTGGGCAGCTGATGGCGCAGCGTCCACGCGACCGCACATCTTTGACTCGCAGCCCCTTCTGGGTCTCCTGCCTGCCCCCACACCACTGCCCCCAGCTTCTCAATTGTGCAGGAAGCCAGCCATAGACTGGAACCGGTCTGCTCCCAGTCCTTGAAGATACCTGACATTCTCTGGAAAGTGAAGGCCAGAAACGGGGAGGAGAGACGAGGAGAAGAGGGAGGGAAGGTTGGGTTTTGCTTTTCCTAACATCTCACCGCTGAAGGGATTCGTGATCCGGGCTGATGGAGGAGGGAAGCAAAATGAGCAGGGTGGGAAGAAATATCGAGGAACCTCGATGACATTTGTCACCTTCTACCCGTGGGGGTGTGGCGGACACGACTCCAGGTCCCCCAGCTGATGTCTCTCTCCCATCCTCACCTCTGCCTCTTTCCTCCTACGTAGGTTATGAAATGCCCCTGCAGATATTTCTATGGAATGGTAGCAGCGGAGTGGTGGTTTGTACCTCTGGCTAGGGTGACAGAGGCACCTGTAGTGTCTTTGCAAAATCCAGATTCTCAGGCCACACTTCAGACCTCGGGGAGCCGGGCATGGGAACTAAGAACCTGGAGTTTTCCTAAGCTCCCCAGGCAATTCCGACGCGCTGAAGTGAGGACCCCTACCCCACTGTGTCAGGGTCTCTGGTCCAAGGCTTCCTCCCTGGAGTTTGGCCCCGCAAGCTGTGCCCTTTGCCCCTTCCTCCCCCCACCCAAGCACCTGTAGAAACTTAAGTAGTGAAGTCTTCTGTTTTATGTCACAGCTTCTCCTTAGTTTCTTTTCACCATCATTCCCGGGGGCTTCTCAGGAACATTCTCCCGATATCCTGAAGCTGTTGGCACCTCACCCTAGATTAAAGGAACACGTAGAGTCATTGGCTACTGAAGGCACCAGCCATAATCTACCAAAGTTGTCACAGGTAAAACTCCACTCACCCAGCTCGCTCGTGACGCTTTGTTTGGCTGTTTTGTGGGCAAACATGGGGAGTGAGCCCTCACCCTCCTACCTCATTCGGTTCCTGAGAAAGAAGAAATGGAGTCGCTCATGGCTGCGTTCTTTGCTAGAAGGCTATTTCCTGAAGATGACATTGGATTTTAGGCAGGGGCCCGGGGTTGATGATTTATTACGTTCAGTTTTCAGTTCTTCGTCAGATCCAGCTGAAAGAGAGAGTTGACAGAACGAGAAAGGAACTGGCCCACTTCCCCTGGAGCCCTTCAGTCGGGGTGGCTTTATCAGCTTAGGGGCGGAGCCTGGGAAGAGGGCCTGACAGCCCCTCCTTTCCTGCTTTTTGTTTTGAGCACCAGCTAAGTTCCTTGTGCAAAGACAACTCCATTTGATCCCCAAGGGGAGGTAATTTCATATGCCTGCACCGTGTCTTACACGTAAGTAGACTTCGAGTACATACTTGGAGCCGGGGAGAGGGAAGTGACTTAGGAAGTCGCAGGTATTTGAGTCTTTGAAAACGATGGTCTCCAGGCCCTAGCTTTCCCAGCGGAGGGCAAATGGCCAGAGGCTGGGGCTCAGAAGGGCAGCCGTGAAGGCAGAGTTGAGCTCTGAAGATCTAGGCACCTCGGGACATCTGCCTGCCCTCCATCTGTGATCTGTTTTCCTCCCCTGTATGTGAGCCCTGGGGTCTCTGTGGCTTCTTGTATTCTCTGACAGGTGAGAATCTTACATTTCCCTGACTTCTTTCCCCGCTCTGGAGAATGAATAAAATGCAGGTGTACCTGACTCAAAAAAGGGGGGGGGGCAGAACTTAGAGTATCTCCTGAAATCAAAGCACCCCTAGTGCATTTCAATACTTGTTTGAGATCATTATTACAGGATTGAGAACCCCAACACTGAACCAAAGTGTCTGGAGTGACTTCTAATGGCAGCTCAATCTGAAATGAAGAAAAATAGCACCCCTGGCTTTCCCATGTGAGCCAGCTGGGGAGCAGGGATTGGATTTCCACCCAAACTTTGCCTTGCAAAGCAGCGTACCGTGTAGACTATGCCTGGGGCTCGTGGAAAGGATGCGGCAGTGCCATAGTGCTGAAAAAACCCTGAACTCCCCAGGTTAGGGACTCAGAAAACCCACATCCTTTTTCTCCTTACCTCATCATTTTCTCCCAGCTGTGCGATGCCCATTTTTCATCTTTCTACCATTTTCTTCTGGTTGGAGTTGGAGGGGAGAAAACGGCATGAGCGTTTTGACCCACGTGCTGTGGATGTGGAGTAGAGAGGGGTTCTCTAGGGTAAACCTGCATAAACACCTTGTCATTGGATTTGTTTTTTCTAGATCCTTCTCCTGGACAAAAATTCTTTAAAAGGCGAGAGACGTTATTGATCGTTTTGCCAAATGCTCTTGTCTCTTTTTCAGACTTTTCACCCAAAATCTAGTGAAAAGACTAATGTGTCCCTAGTTTGTTTGACCAGTGTAATACATAGCTCGGGAGCGTGAGGGCACTCGGCAGGCCTGTGAACACACCTGTGCCAGAGCCTTCCCAAAAGTTCTTCGGGAGCTGGGTGTGGGGCTCGAGGATGGCCCGGAATGGCAGGGAGGGTGAGAGGAAGTACTGAGTGGCTGGATGTACCCTCGCTGTACTGCATGTCTTGGTTTCCCTCTGGTGGTGACTGGGGACTGATTTGGAGAGGAGCAGGGCCTGGCACTGCACTTGCCATTCTCCCCTTAAGCGCGGCCCAAGGACCCTCTCCCCACACACCTCTCTGTCCTTGCCTCAGACAGAGGTTCCTCTGCTCCGCCCCAGCTGGGCCTGCCTGTGCCCTATGACCGCCCATCAGTTAAGCTACACGCCCTCTAGCTGATCAGCACTGTAGGGTATCTTCTCATCGTGCCCCTGGGGAGAAGTGTCAGAGGACGATGTTGGTCGTGAGTAGATCCTGATGTTTGGCTCTCCCTTTCCAGGAAACGCTGGAGCGTCCACATTGTTCTAGTCAGGAGGGGGCAGCAGCCAGGGGGCACAGAGGCAGCAGGCAGCCAGACGGCCTGGAAGACCAGGCCGGAGCGGAGGAGGAGGAGGAGGAGGAGGAGGAGGACCAGGAGGAGGAGGAGGGGGCCGCTGCCTCTCCCCAGGCTGCCTCCAGCAAGACTGGCAAATGCCAGGAGAAGAAAAGGAAGCGCTGCCAAATCGAACCCCAAGACCCAGAGGTGCCTAGGAAAGCATCTAAGCCAGGTGCGGACTCTACCCGGGTGGAGGGGGGCAAGCGGCTCGGAGGAGGGCCTGGCTCACCAGTATGTGGAGGTTCCCTCACCCTCCACGGGAGGGCTCCGCGGCTCTGCACGCGGCCCAGCTCTCAGCCCTGCTGCCTCCGGGGTGCCTGTGGGGTTTCTGTGAGAGCACAGCGTCAGGTACTGGCCTCTCCTGCCCTCGATGGTGTCACTTCCTTCCAGGCCAGCCTCTGGCTACCCCCATCCCCATTCCGGGAAGGTAGGACGAGGGCAGCGCGATCAGACCTCACTCCGCTCATTCGCAGTCGTGTTCCCGTAGGCGGGCATCTGAGAAGCGGCAGCCAGAGCAGCTGGCAGTGCCAAGATTCAGTGTCAGCTCTGAAGGCCTGGCTCAGTCCGCGGAGTTGCTGCCGCCGCCGCTTGTTGAGCCAGGCACCTGTTGCATTTGAAGGAAGCCCCCAGGGCTCCGGACGGTCCCTGGCCTGTGCGTCTCTTTATGGGACTGTTGGAAGCCTGTGAGCGCCGGTTTCAGGGTACCCCATTCTCAGCGGCTCACGTGAGCACTAAGTCAATCCCCTGGGAGGTGGTGAGAGTGGCACACTGAAAAGATCACTGGGTTCTTTTGCCGCAGAAGTGCTGTTTGTGAAACCAGGGTTGGTTCACCTCTGACGTCTGCTCTCTAAACCACAGATCCTCCGGCTGCTCCGGGA
This sequence comes from Kogia breviceps, assembly GCF_026419965.1. Classification (NCBI taxonomy): domain Eukaryota; kingdom Metazoa; phylum Chordata; class Mammalia; order Artiodactyla; family Physeteridae; genus Kogia; species Kogia breviceps. The sequence goes on along the minus strand of NC_081330.1, from coordinate 28,586,505 downwards.
GCCAGACCTGCTCTCAGTGTTCCACTCGCATCTTTTGACGCCTCTGACCTTGAATGCTCCCTCTGTATGAGGTATGTGATGTGTACTGTCACTGCCTGAGTGTCCTGCCCTTCTCCTGGTGTCTGGACTTGTCTGCTGGTGAACTACTGCTCGGTTGGCTAGCACGGAAAAGCGTGGTTCTAACAAAATGGAAATCACGCCGTTAACTGTCGTCACGGGCTAGCTTGTGTCCCTTGTTTACAGACTGCATTCCCCGCACTCCTGACTTGGAAATACCTAGAGAGTGGGAAGGAAACAGTCTACTCAGAGGTCACAAACTGATGGCCCACAGGCTGGATGTCTTTTGTTCGGCCTTCACGGGACCTGGGGGCTTGTGGCTGCATTACACCAGCCTTCCTCTCACATTTGCTTTGCTTTCCTGGCGCCGTGTAGGCGTTTAAGTTTGTGACCCTGGAACTAATCTCAACTGGCTACTTGATCAAGATCTCAAAGCTCAAGGGCCAGTGTCAGCACCACAGGCCTATTCTTTGGAAGCCAAGAGAGCGCCTGACTAGTTTCCCTGCACAGTAGTCAGTAGTGGGCATGTACCACTTGGCCAAGCGTCTCTCCTCCACCCACTGCCACATCATCTCCACTTTCTCAGACCTCTGGACACACAAATTATCCACATGCCTGCCCACCCTCCAACATACACAAAAAGGAAACTGCTACAGCCGTGGTCTCTGCAGAGAAATTACTTTCATTTGTTTCGTTTCACAGCTGTGGCTTTGTGGCTAAGAGGAGCTGCTCCAAAGCCAGAGTGCCTGGGTTTCAACCGAGGCTCTGCCACTTACTGGCTGTTTGACCTGGAGCAAGTGACTTTCTCTGCCACTGTTTTCTCATGAGTAAAATAGAGAACAGTAGTACCTGCTCTATGGGGTTGTTATGATTGAGAAAATCTATTTAAGACACTTAGAATAGTGCCTGACATATAGTAAGTACTCAATAAATGTTAACTTTTTTTCCTAGACCAGAGGTTCTTTAACTTTAGGTCCATGGACCCCTGAGGGGGTTCTATCTATGGATTCTAATAGATCTAAGAATTCCCTGAAGTTATATGTAAAAGTGTGTGTGTGTGTGTGTGTGTGTGTGTGTGTGACTGTGTGCGTGTGCGTGAGTTTTCCAGGACAAGGTCCACAGCTTTCAGTAGATTCTCAGATGTGCCTTTTTCCCCCCAAAAGAGCTTTAAAAGGAGGCTGAGATATTTGCACAAAAGTTGTTAAGAAAAATGTTCTTGACACACAGATGGATCCAGCCAACAGAGGCTCCTCAGAGGTTTTCTTTCCCTTTACAAGCACATATGCCTTCCATGTCAATCCCAGGCATTTGTACTCGGAATGACTTTTCTTGTCCTCTGAATAAAAATCAGTAAGGTAGCCATTACCCGAACACATACTTCTTCTCTCTCTTAAAAAAAATAGAGTTGTCAGATTTGCTCATAAGGTCAGACAGACTCGATAAAGAATGTAGCAGCACTCGAAGAACGCCTTCCATATACTGTCTGAGTTTAGGTGGAGTGGGCGAGGGTAGGATGGGCTGTACAACCAGTTCTGTCTGCTTCCAAGCAGACAAATGGGCCTCCACAGGTAATAACGCCTTTGTGGCTCTCAGCCCGTGATGTGAGCCATGGTCCTTCAGATGTCAGACTTTGATAGACTTGATTCAGCTTACTCAGAAAGCCTGGGTCTTTGGTGTACTTATCCTCCTTAACACTCCTCCCGGCATCCCGGCATCCCGGCATCCCGGGGATGCAAAATCAAACACACAGACTCATCCTGTTTGTGTTTTCCCTGAGGGCTAAGAATCCTGAGGTTGAAGTTCTTTTGTTCCCTTTCCTCTGCTTTCTCCCTTTCATCTTGTTTGTCCCTGATCTCAACAGGGAGCTTCAGAGAAGGGTTAGAAATTTGGTCCAAGAAATAAACACCAAGAGGATAAGACCCCCTTCTAGTTGGCTCGCTCTGAGTTTAAAAGCCATTATTTCCCTTATCCTGCCCCTCTGTTCTAAATGAGACTTCAAAGCAAAAACCCATCTTTGCCTGGAGAAGCTATTGTATGGGCTGGTAAGTTACCAGGGCCGGGGGTGGGGTGGGTGGGAGGGACTCTAGCTGCTTGACGGTGAAAAGAAGCCTGCCAAGTCTAGAGAACATTTCTGATCGCAAGGCTCTTAAAACTGTAGCCCTAGTTCAAAAGCATGTAGTTTCCCCTTCCTACAGGGCTTGTCTCCAAGTCAGAAATCACATGTTGACCGAGGCCATTTCAAATATATGCTTTAGCTTGAATGATTGCAGTCTTGGAAACACTCCTCTCTTTCTACCTCTCTTTAGTGTTTTTCTTCTTAAAATCGTTATTAGGATTATTATTATGTTCTGTTATGCCCCTCATGTGTCTTTGGTGGAGGGGGTTTAAGGGTAGATATTTTCAAACAATCTGCCGGGTCGTGAAACTATAGATCTTTGTACCTCCTGTGCAGGTTTCTAGAATGAAATCCAGTGCTGTGGTGCTGCATTGGTAGAAGACAAGTTAAGAGTGTGAATTTATTTGTTCTGATTCTAGAGGGAAAATCAGGAGCGGCTTATAAATTCCTCAGGGAAAATGGTGGAGAGAGTGAATGGAACAGCAGTATCCGGTCCGAGTTTCCCTTGCTGGACGGGGAGAGCTCTGCTGGGGGAAGTCACTCTCTGCCCCTCAGTCTTTAGTGGCTGCAGATCCTCCCTTGGGATTTACCTGCTCCAGATATCCTCGCCCTGGGGGCCACCTCTGGGGCTGCTGTGGAGCAGCACTTTTGGGGTGACAAGGATATTTTGAGATGTGGAGCAGAATGTTTGATATTTGAACCAGTTACCTAATGGCCCAGTGACCTCTTTGTCAATTGAAATGAAAAGCTTTATATTTAACCTAGTTTTAGCTGCTCAAGTAGCTGGGTGTTAAGGAGTCAGTTCACTTTCTCTCTCTCTCTCTCTCTCTCTCTCTCTCTCTCTCTCTCTCTCTCTCTCTCCCCCTCTCCCCCCCCGCCCCCTCCCTCCTCGTCATTCCCTCTTTGCTCTCATTTGATAGCAGCAAAAGAGCACAATACAAGGATGTAACTGGTGGGAAAAGATAGCTATTTCCAGACAAGCCAAACATTTTATCCGGGCTGACATCTAACTGAAAGCATTTATTATGACTATTGTTTACTCCATCACTGTGACAATGTAAAATGCTTTCTTGTGAGAAAATCTGGCCCTACTCTGTTTTATAAGTGCCCCCCTGAAGTGTTTTCCGAAATCATTACCTAAACTGGTAAATAAAAGGGAGGCGAATTTGAGTATATGTCTATTTCTAGCTCTATCTACATAGAGAGAGTTTCTCTCGCTCTCTGGCAGTGGGGAGAAGGAAGGGAGAGAGACAGAGAGGGAGAGAGAAAAGGGTGTGTGTGTGAGTGTGTGCATCTACATGGACACGGATGGGATGTGTTCTAGATATAGATGAACACACAATCGTGGCTGTGTCATATAGTGGAGAAGGAAGATGGGCTTGTGACTCACATATGACTTCACATCCCAAGCCCTGCTACTTATTAGCTAGCTATGTGACCTTGCGTAAGTTCTTTAACTTGTCTGAGTCTTAATTTCCTCAATAGTAAAATGGAGCTAGTCAAATTATTGCCTGTGACTGTATAAAGTTAATTTATATGTCCCCAGTCACTTTACTCAGTCAGCCTGAATATAGAAGTGGGTTGAGTATTGAAAGATGATATATTCTAAGCATCTGAACCTTGAATTATTTCAAAGCAATAATTATGCAGCATCTGTGGCAGCATTCTTGTTTGTGACCACTCAAATCAGGAGCATTTTAATTATAGCTCTTGCTAAGAGTTGCTGTATCCTTTTGTGTCTGTTTCATTCATCTGCTCCTGAATTGTCAGTATTTATTGCAATTAATTGGCTAGCTATATCATTATTATTTGTATGTGGATTACATTCTTCAATGAACAAAAGGCTTGACATTCTCAAGAAAAATAGTTTTGCAGATACAGATTCATCAATCAGTCTTCACCATTAGCGTCGTCAAATAATGTATAAAAAGCATTCATATTCATAGGTCTCAAATTACTGAGGAAATGAGATCATCTGGTTTGGCTGCTTCTAGTAGTTAGATCACAGCAGTAGTTCCCCAAATCAGCCTGCAAATCTCAATTTTGCAAAACACTTTAAATTGTGAAATAGACACAGTGGGAAAGTATGTAAAAATATGAATATATTCTCTTAGCAAAATATTGTAAAGAGGATACTCATGGAGCCCCTCTCAGCCCAAGAAATAAAACATTGCCAGGACTCCAGAAGCTGCCCGTGTGCCCCTTCCAAATCACGGACCCCCCCCCACTGCCCCTGAAACCACTATCTTGATACCCTTGTATGTATCTCTAAACTGTGGAATTTCGTTTTTCCTATTTTTAAAAAAACTTTATATAAGTTGAATTATCCAGAACGGATTCTTTTTTTTGTGGCTTCTTTTCCTCTGGATGAAGATTTATCCATGTTATTCCATGTAGGTGAAGTTTGTTCATTTTCATTAGTGTATAGTGTCCCATTGTATGAATCAACCAAAATCAGTTATATTCTGGATGGATATTTGGGTTGTTTCTAGTTTAGGGCTATTATGGACAGCGTTGCTATGAACAGTTTTTAATGTCTACTGGTACATATATAACTCTTTGCCCATTTTTGATTGGGTTATCTCTCTTTTTCTTACTGACTTGTAGGAGCTCTATGTAAGTTCTACATATAAGTCCTTTGTTAGTCACGTGTGCTGCAAATATCTTCTCCCGCTCTGGGTTGCCTTTTTGCTTTCTTAATGGCACCTTTCGACGCACTAACAAGTTCTTAAGTTTAATGCAGTAACAATGATCAATCTTTTCATTTACAGTTACCTTTTTTGTGTGTGTGTCCTGTTTAAGAAATCTTTTTTTCCCCCCTGAGGTCAGAAAGATGTTCTATCTTGTCTTCTAAAAGCTGTACTGTTTGCCTTTCACATTTATTTTTACAGCCCACATGGAATTGCTTTTTGTGTATGGTGTGAGAGGCAGTCCAACTTCTTTGCCCCCTATGGATAGCCAACTATCCCAGATACATAGCATTATTGAGAATGCTGTTTATGTATTGAAAATCCTCCCTCCGCTTTGAAGTGCCTCACTTGTCATAAATCAAGAATCTGGGGGCTTCCCTGGTGGCGTAGTGGTTGCGAGTCCACCTGCCGATGCAGGGGACACGGGTTCGTGCCCCAGTCCGAGAAGATCCCACATGCCGCGGAGCGGCTGGGCCCGTGAGCCATGGCCGCTGAGCCTGCACGTCCGGAGCCTGTGCTCCGCAACGGGAGAGGCCACAACAGTGAGAGGCCCGCGTAAAAAAAAAAAAAAAAAAAAAACCAAAAGAATCTGGGTCTCAGTCTATTTCTGGGTTTTCTATTTGTCCTTGTGCTAGTCTTACTCTGTTTTAATCACTGCTGCTTTATAATAAGTTCTGATGTCTGGTAGAGCATGTCCTCCTACATTGCTGCTATTCAAAAGTGTCTCAGCTCCTCTTGGCCCTTTGCCTTGCCTTATAAAGTTTAGAAATCGACTTGCCAAGTTCCACAAAAACAAACAAACAAGTAAAATAACCCACTGGCGTTTTTATTGGGACTTAGTTAGGTCTTCTTTACTTTCTTTCAATGAAATGTTTACAGTTTCTTTCAATAGAGGTCTCATAAACTTTTGTTAGATTTATTCCTGGGCACTCAATTTTCAAAAGCAATTGTAAATGTCATCTTTGCGAAGATGTATTCTCTCATGCTTGTTGCTGGTATATAGAGCTACAATTGAATGGTGTGTGTGTGTGTGTGTGTGCGCGTGTGTGTGTGTGTATTTCTCTAGCTTCTTTGCTAATTCTATCAATTCTTATTAATTCTAATAATCATTCTATAGATTCTTTGAGATTTTCTAAGTTCATCATCATACCATTTGTGAATAACAACAGATTTGTTTTTTCCCTTTTAAGTCCTCAAACTTTTTTTCTCCCTGCCTTAGTACAATGGTTAGAACCTTCATCAAAGAGGTTTTTTGAAAATTAAGTTTACTTTTTGACCAATTTAGTAACTAAAATTTATTAACTCGGTTAAACAAATTAACTGCTTTTTAAACAGGTTGATAACATTTAAAAAGTAGAAAACAGTAAATATATGAAAAAAATCTCTCTCCTAGTCCAGACCTTCATTGGCTTGTTAAAAATATCAAATCTCTGCTCCTCCCCTTGACCTCCTGAATTGTAAACTATCCAGTGAGACTTTGCGACGTCTGCGTTTTTAAAGTTCCACCTGGGACTCTGATAATTAGGTTTGGAGACCGATAGAGTAGACTCGCCTACGCAGAGGTTATTAGGATTGTGTAATACAGTGATTCCCAACCCTGGCTACACATTAAAACCACCCCAGGAGCTTGACAAATCCTGATGCCTGGCCCTTACGCTGGACCAACTGATCTGCTTCTCTGTAGGTGAGATCCTGGGCCTCTGTAGTTTTCAAAATTTCTCCAGGTGATGGTGGGAGGGCGGTGGTCTGGGGAGGAGCAAGAGGGAAGGGTTTACTCAGGGGCACAAGGAGACACTTGGGGGTGACAAATGTTCATTATCTTGGTTGTGGAGGTGGCCCTATACGTAGGTGTGTACGTGTGTCAGAACTTCTCAAGTTGTACGCTTAAAGTACGTGCAGTCTATTGCATGTCAATAATCCATCTATAAAGCTATTTAAAGAAAAAGCAACACACGTGGTTCTCACACACAGCAGTGGCTGAGAATCACTGTTCTAACAGAAAAGGCACACTACTGGAAGAGGAAGTCGTGTACCTTTTCTTTTTCCATTTCATCTGCCAACAGTTGGCTGTGTACTCTTAGATCAGCCACTTCATCCCCTCTGGATCTCACTTTCATTCTGATTGGTGGGTTCAATTTTTTTCTCAAGTACTTTTCAGCTCTGACGCTCTGATTCCTCTGTTCAGCCTGGCTCTGCGGGCCAGGCTGCTGGTGCACCTCCTGGCCACACGAGGGGGCTGTGCGGCCTGCAGCCTCTTCCTCTCAACTGAACACTCTTGTGAGGTCAAAATAGGCTGGTCAGGCGTCTTTCCCTTCTTTCTGTCCTCTTGGTGAGTGCGAGCTCCGCTTCTGAAGCATCATCTTCAGCTGCCCCCATCCAATGGTCCTGCTGCAGGTGAGCCTTTCTTTAAGAAAAATAAATCCATGAATCTCTGAATGTACAGAACAGCTTTTAAAAAGATCCTCAGATTGCTTTGAAAAAATAGACAGCTCCTGCAAAACAATTAAAATAGGATCGAATTAAAGTATGTGTATACATACACATGTATATATGTATGTGTCTGTCTGTCTATCCATCAGTAAGCACATTAATAATAGTGCTCTGTTGTCCCTAGGAAAATGATCCATCCATATAAAAGGCAGTTATGTTTGTTACAGGTGCGATTTTGAGATCCTTCAGGCTGTAAACATTGCTTAGGTGAAAAATGGAATCAAGGTTAGCAAATAAGCCTAGTCTTTTTCCACTGTAATATGATATAAAGTACTTAAATATGGGAGTGTGTGTTGGTTTATCTATGTGTTTACATATATTCAGGTGAACAGGTTGGCTAAGTATTTTAGAATGGAATCTATTCAAGACACTCTGGGCATTCATCTTCATTTTTCTAGGACCTGACAGGGAAAAAAAATGTGGATGCCCTGAAAGAGACTGACTAGAACTAATGTTACAAAATGATCTGGCTATGTCCTAAATTTTAATAAATGCATAATTTAATGCATTTAAATCCAGCTCAGAAATAAAAAGCAAATGCTTTTCTGAAGTGCAACAACAGCAGGGGTTTTATTTTTTTAAAAAGGAAAAAGAACCCCCTCCCACCCCCGCACATAGAATTTCCCAAATAATACTATAAAACCTGAACATTGAATAGCTCTGTCTTTCATGTTTGGTCTGATTGCAATTTTCTTGCATTCTGATTCCTAAATTTCAGATTATTCTATGAGCCAGTCACAACACCTTGTGGACACACCTTTTGCTTAAAATGCCTTGAAAGATGCCTAGATCACAATGCGAAGTGTCCACTGTGCAAAGATGGTCTTTCACAGGTAAAACGTTCTTTCTTTCTTGATTGGGTTAGCTTATTGGGAATTGGGTACGAAGACAGCATCCTATTGGATCCCAAGCCACTGCACTGTGCTAGAGCAAAACACCCCCTCAGAACATTTATTTCTCCTGTCTTAGAGCCACCCCTCCCCTCTCCACAAAGTCCTCCAGGGAAATGAGGCAACATCTAGCTTTTTATGAACTGTCAGTAGTGAAATTAATTTGTGTTGGAAACAAAAGTATCAAAAGGATGACAAGCACATATCAAAATGATGATAAACGTGGATCCTTGTTCTAATCCCATCATGGCACCTGATTCACTGTCATGTTGGGTGAATCTTTTGTCCTCCCTGGGCTTGGACTAGATGAGCTCCGATGTCCCCTTATCATCAATGTTTATTCTGTGGTTTGAAGAGATCACCCCCAGGTCCCCAGGAAAACCTCACAGACCTTCACTGTGGTCCTTGCCCCACTTCTCAGCTGCCACTGTACTTATTAGCAGACATTTGTCTGCTGGAAAATCTCTGGGGCTTCCAGATTTTCTAAAATGAATCACACAAACTGCCACCTTTGTCTTTCAAATGGACTTGCTGTAATTTTCTATAGCACAAGCAGATCTGGGAATCCATCTTGTACCCCCACCCCCAGGGACTTGTGTGCCAGATTTTACAATGAGTATAAATGTTCCTTGACCCCTGTCATACCTGAGGAGAGGTTGGAGATGATGCAAGACTATCTCTAGGTGAATGTCGATCTAGAGGAGTCATGTGTCAAGCTTTCCCAACACCCCAACATTTAAATTAAGGGAAGGGAGTGAAATAATCATCCAGGATAGCCCTGAGGCCGTGCATTGGGCTGGGAGGCAGGGTCAGTGTCATATCTGGCCTACGTGAAGAGGTGGTATTTGCTGTCCTGATTGTAGGTGAGAAGCCCATGGTCCTTATACTTCAATAATACATTTGTGTTGTGGTAACACTACAACATTCAGATTAACAGAAAGAAGGAACATCTACCGTTAAAATTTCAGTAGGTACCTTTACTGGGTTTTCGTTTCAGCATCAGCGGAGGAGTCACCTCCTTCTTGGAGAGGCTACCTCCGGAGTCATTGCTTTTCCCCAAAGACTGGGACTGGGCAAAGCAGCCGATTTTCCTGCAGCCAGGCAATGGCAGTGGCTGAGAAGGCATCGTGGAGGCAGAGGCTGTGAGGTCCTGGACTTAGGGGCTAGAAGATATTCCCATCTATCTCTGTGTCTTCACACAGGGTCACACTTGCACCATTTTCCAGAGAGAGAAATATCTTATTCCGGTCATGTTCACTGCGGAATAGGCAGACGTAGCCTGTACTTGGAAAGGAAAAAATGTCTGAAGCCTGCCGTGTTATACTCAGGAGCTCCCCCTGCTGGGTCTATGTGGGTAATTTCCATAGCCAGCAGTTCTCTGCAGCTGTTTTCGTTCCCATTGTCTGGTTCACGCAAACACCCACTCCTTACAGATCCCTGGATATGCACAGACTAGGGGTGTTTGGGAGGAGAGTAATAGTGACAATTGACAACTGAGCCCGAGTTAGGTTATGAAATCAGGGTTTATAACATAAATCCAGTGATACCTAGACGGTATAATTTTAAAAAATAGGCACATGAAATCACCAGTATAGCTTTTCTTTTTAAAACTAAAGTTAGAGGAGAAAAAACTATGTATAATATATAGACTTGAAATATCCCGAAGCCCAAGCATTGGGGTGAGGTTGGGAGTGGGGCATAGCAGGAAAGGATCAATAATTGAACATTGCTTTTTAGTTCCCTGAACCTTTTGACCACGGACTTTCAGCATATCCCAGATGGAGACCATTTCTGGGAGCTTATAAACACAATAATCAGAAAAAGGAAAGGAAAGGATTTTCTCCCTTTTTTGACAAGAACATGATCTCAATCAATTTCAGTGTTTTAGGAAAGCTATGACATTTTAAAAATCCACTGCAGGTCTTTTTCCCTTTTTAAAATAATTTTTCTAATTATAAAGGTAATTCATTGCATGTGGTTTTTTTTTAAGCTAAACTCTCACCTCCAGAGAATATATACATTATGATAGTATCAGCTGCCAATATGTGGGTCTAAATTACTCCAGTATGTGGGTCATTTAACTGTTCTACTGATTACATCAGAAGTGCTTTGTGTTTTTCTGATGACTGCATAATATCTAATTGCCTTGTTCCCCGTATAGTGCTTGGCATCAAGAAAATACAGTAAAAATGTCATAATGGAAGAGCTAATAGCTAAATTCCTTCCAGAAGAACTCAAGGAACGAAGGAGGCTTTATGAAGAGGAAATGGAAGAACTTTCTAAGTATGCATATGCACATTGCTGTTTTCAGTTTCACTCATACCAGGTCATAGAACTGAAAGTGTACATTCCCTCCTAACTCCTCATTTAGTGATACCATGTTGGTAGCTTGAAATTGGCCACAGTGAGAGTATTTACACCACAGAAATTGGCAAATGCTGTAACAAGGGCTTACCCGTTCCATCCCCAGAAAGCCAGCTGTTCATTTACCAGCACCCACTGAAGAAACCTAAGCCGAACCACTGACCAGGTCACATATTGGCACTAGTAACTGGATATCACGGATACCAAATTATTGGAATAATTTAATCGGGGGGGGCTTAATGAAGTGCAGTTGACCCTTAAACGACATGGATTTGAACTGCGTGGTTCCACTCATACGTGGATTTTTTTCAGTAGTAAATACTATAGTCCTACACTATCCAATCCGTGGTTGGTTGAATGCACGAATGCAGAACCGCGGATACAGAGGAACTTCGGATACTGAGGGCGACTGTAAGTTATATGCTGATTTTCACCCGGGCACAGGGTTGGCGCCCCTAACCCCCGTGTTGTTCAAGGGTCAGCTGTATCCAGATGACGGTTTGCAGGTACATAAGGAGGTTCTACGAGGTTAAGAACTTGGATATCAGCCAGACCTGGGCTTATGATGCAGTTTTGCCGCAAAGCGAGTATACTTCATGACCCTAGGCAAGTCACTTAACGTCTCTGGGCCTCAGTCTCCTCATCTGTAACTTGGGGATAATAGCAGGTATTGTGAGAGGTAGAGAGTAGGGGTGGAGAAAGAAGTAAGGCTCCAAGCTCTCTGCCTGGCCGGAAGAACAACTCACCTAGCAGACAAAGCAGGAGGAAATCACTCATTTCTGTCTCTCATACTGCTGACCATCTCCCCATCCCATGACTGGAGTTCTCACGGCCTTCTAGGGGCAAAGTTCCCGATGGCAAAAGCTGTTCTGGTTTTATGCTCACCCTGTAGAGAACATTTCTAAACTGCCACCAGTTTGTTTGTGCCTCTCGTTTTGAATAACACGCTGTGCTGGGGAGCCAGAAATGAAATCGTTCTTTGCTCGTTAACATATTAGATCTACTCAAGGCGTCTTTATCTTTATTTCTGATTCTTAAGTTCACCTTGAGTCTCTCTGGGCCCTCTTCTCAAATACCCTTTAATGTCTGATTAACAAACACTGGAATATACTAGGTGGATTTCTCTTTAAAGGAATCCTAAATTTAATCCTTTTGAGATTTGGGCAAATGATCTCATATATCTATTGGTAGGTTTCTGTTCACGTGTCCCTCTATTGGATTTACTAGACAAATAAAAGAACAGTGATCCAGGAGGAGCTGGCCCGGTTGGTGGTTCCCCATCGGGCCACGTGTCTTGAGTCTTCGTGGGCACATGTTGAGAGGCAGACTCGTAGGTGTCGATTTCAGAGCTACGGCACCAGTGTCTCTGGAGGGGTGCAGTGGCCTGTTGTCTGCGTTTAAGGGCCTCCGGTGTTTCCGATGCACAGGAGCACTTGAGCATCACTGGGCTAGATTACTCTTGCCTCTCCACTGCTCCCTCCTCCCCCCAGCTGGGCCTGCCATGCAGATCCTCTGGGGGCTTTGCCAATACGTGAGATGTCCACGGGGCTCTTGGCAGAGATTTTCCCACCATTCCTCTGGAGAGCTGGGTCCACTTTTACCACTCTTCCCCAGCAAGACACCTGGAGAGACTGTTTGGAGTGGAGAGCATGAAAGAAAGAAAGAAAAATATGAGGTATAACTATCACCGACAATGTTAAGGGACTAGAGAACTTCATTACCCAAATTAGAATGTGTAGAATGTCAATTTTAATCATAGCCCTTAGGCTCACCTGTGCACCGGATAATGGGATTCAGCCCACAGCACCAGATGCATTTTAGTATTTTTTATCAGCCTCAACTTGATGTCTCCTTGCCTTCCTGCGGGGGAACCACATGGTGAAATTTGACCACCCTTTCTGTGTTCTGCTTCAATGCTGTGAGATGCATGTCATTTGCTCTTCCTGACAGCTTGAATAAGAACGTGCCTATTTTCGTGTGTACCATGGCATATCCCACGGTTCCTTGTCCCCTGCACATCTTTGAGCCTTGTTACCGTCTGATGATTCGTAGATGCATTGAGACAGGCACACGACAGTTTGGCATGTGCCTTGGAGATCCTGTCAAAAGGTAAGTGAGGAGCTATGCAAGTAAAGGGAGGTTGGGTGGAAAGGGTTTTTTGTTTTACTTTGGGGCCCTCCCAGGGGCATTTGTAAGGATCAGGGTCCCTCTGGCCCCTAGTTTACCGTGTGAGAGGCTGCCTGTTTAAAGGAACCCCAGGATCAACCTTTTGTTAAACAGATGGTATATACTCTAAGATGTGTTTTATAAGAGTGTGGTCCCTGGAGTCAAACTGCCTGGGTTCATATTCCGGCTCCATCCTTGGAGCAAGTTTGACTTCAGGCAAGTTACTGAACCTTCAGTGACTCAGTTTCCTTATCTGTAAAGTGGGTACAATAATAGTGCTTACCTCGTTGGGTTCGTTGGGAGGATTGGTGAGTTAATAATGCACATAAAGTGCTGAGCACAGTACAATAAATGGTAGCAGTTACACATTAAAATTTTTTCTCACACAGGCACTGCCTGTGGTGTTATTGCAGCTATAGACCCTGGGACAGGCAAGAAGGCAGAAGTCCCTCAAGGCACAACAGGGGGTTATAAAAATGGCGGGAGGTGCACAGGCCAGGGAAACAGCTCATCAAGAATTTACTTTCTTGAGTCCATTCCCCATAAACAGGTTTGCGGAATATGGCTGCATCCTAGAGATCAGAAACGTTCAGTTCTTTGCTGATGGCCGCTCAGTGGTCGACAGCATAGGCAAGAGGCGCTTCAAGGTCCTCCATCAGGGCCAGCGGGATGGTTACAACACAGCTGACATCGAATACATTGAAGACCAAAAGGTGAGGGTGGCCAGTGCCAAGAATCCTGAAGCCAAGCTAGCCCTGTAGCTTGGCAGAACAAGATGATCGCGAAAGGATTTCTGGGCATGGATGAGGGCCTTGGGATTCCTCCCCGATTTGCTGCTGCCACACTGAATGCTGCCAGGTTGCTGTTCGATTGTGGAATGGCAGTGATTGCGCCCCTTGTCTGGGCTTTCCCTGCTTGGTTGCTGATTTGTATTCATGCATAAGAGATGCCAAGCCAGACCAACCCTGGGGCCCATTCAGCATAGGAGGTAGGTCTCTGCCAGGGATACCAAGATCTGGAGCTGGATCTATACATATGTATTTTATTTTTTGCTTTATTTATATTTTAAACCTTTTTCTTTTGAGATAATTGTAGATTCACATGCACATGTCTATTTTTAAATGTGCAACCTGGCCAAGAGCCCTTCCCAATAATCCATCATCCCATAAGGCAGAAAGATGACATGTCCAGTTAATCCTTGGTTTTCTGAACTAACGGGTAGAAGAAGAGGTAAATAATCCCATCAGTGTTTATATTTACATTCACTACATAGTACAAGATTAATAAACATTTGCTCAACGAATAAATGTATTTGACTTGGAAGATAAAGTTACATACGGAGACACAGACACTGCTCCCTCTCTTCCCAGGGAGCAGTGGGGAAGCAGATGTAAAAAATGAAAAGGAGAGAGGCGTCAACAAGCACAGCCTAGGCCAGGTAGCATCACTGGTTTTCTAGATGTCTGGCTGTTTCAGCTCATTTACCCAGCTGAACCTTTCTCTGTCCTCCGCCCTCAGCAATATTTACACACAATCCATCATCTGGCTGAGGAGCCTTTCACACACTACCCAGGAGAAAGCCAGAAGGGCGAGTCTTCCCGTAGGGTGACAGGCTGGATGCTCAAATAGGCAGGTGTCAAAAGGGGCTCTAGGCATGAGGGAGAAGGTACAGAATGCTTCACTTCCACTTTGATACTTTCAGGTTCAAGGAGAGGATTGTGCTGAGCTCATGGGACTACATAACTGTGTCTATGAGCAAGCGTCATCATGGTTTCATTCACTCAAACCATCTCTGAAGAATCGGATACTCAACCATTTTGGTCCAATGCCAGAGAAAGATGCTGATCCCCAGGTATATAAAAATGTCTCTTTCTAATCAGTCACCCCCACCAGATGAGAGAGCCTGGGGTTTGTGATTAGATACGTGTGTGGTTTCCATCCAGCAAATTTAGCGTAGAGAGGAAGATGGATCCAAATTGGACTTGTTTGGCCGGGCAGTAGGCATCATGGGTAAGAACAAAAGGACCCCAAATCAGAATTGGAGTAACTCAAGTCAAGCAGTAGGAACTTGGATCCAAGATAGGTTTTAAGAGATTCGTTAAGTGAGAGGATTGGAACACAGGCACCATCAACAGAAGAACCTTTAACGTGAGTGCAGATTCCCACCATGATGATCTGTTAGGGCGACAAGATTCACAAAAGGCCAGGCTCAAGAGAAGGGTACCTAGGGAGCTGAGGCCAAAGGCTGCCACTTCCTGGAGGCTTCCTAACTCTCTCCCTGATTGCTGCAGGAGCGAGGAGTGAGGAGCTAGGGCCAGCCGCCTTACAGGATTCCAACCGCAGGGTCACAGAAACCTTTCAGCCCCAGGTCCCTCCACGCTTAGCCCTCCAGGTCTAGACCCTTGCCATTGTCCTCATCAGGGATGAACAAGCTTTCTTGAGACAACTGACCCAGTCCTTAAATTTACGCTTGGCTGAGTTATACTAGAGAAGAGGTCATTAGGTTCTACTGGATCCGTCTATTTCCTGGAGGGACAGGGACAGGTCCATCTGAGAGATCAACCTTTCCACATTCTGACCTGGTTCCTACGTAATCGCCTCCATAACTTCCTTGATTCTTTCCCTGTACTCATTCCTGACTTTATCACAATAGTAAAATAGAATATGTATATTCTGACTTCCATGCCAAAAAACTGGTCCTACTTACCTCTCTAGTTGTGTGACCTTGGGTAAGTCCTTTCCCCTTTCTGACTTTTTCACCCATCTCTGAAGTGAGGGAAGTAGACGAGGAGGTCTCTAAAGTCCCTTCTTCCTCTTGCGTTCTGAGGCTGTAAAACACCAGTCTGTTCCCTAATGCTCTGCAGTGTCTTGTTTTCTCCGGGCCACAAAGGTGGCTCCTTTCCCCGCCCCCATTCAAAGGCATCGTGAATGTTGGAGGGAGAAAGCCCATTGCTTCCAGATGATCCAGCTCCTGGCTCTGGGCCACTGTGACTCAGGACTACGGCAGAGCTCTGAGAAAGCTCATGATCAAGTTGAATATTCCCCTTCACCTTCTGGAAAGCATTCTCCCCTAGTCAGGCAGAAGATAGCGATCAGCAGTGGTAACAGCATCTTCCACAAGCGAAAACACAGGTGCCACTGTGTGATTCATAAGGGCTCAGTGACACAGAAAGCCGAAATCTTGGGTTTCATTTCATTTCTTATTAGGACTGTTGCTTTGGTGGCAGCAGCAGCAGCAGAAAAAATAAAACCCATCCGGTTTGATCCAGTCAATGCTGTAGCCCCAGTGGTCCCGTTAATACGAACGTTCTAAGCCTCCGCAGGAGGTTTCTTAGGAACCACCACATGTATTAACATCAGCTTAAACATCTTTGTTAAAGCTCCTGGGAAATACAGTTCAGGATATGTCAATCTAACATTCAGAACTCGTCATAGGAGGGATAACACGTTACAGACTGCAGCGAGGGACAAAAAGAATCCAAATGGAGCTAGAGGCACAGAGAAGCAAAGAGGCAGTGAAGGTTGGGGGGAGAGTCAGGTGACCAGTTTGGAAGCAAACAGTCCCCCGTGTAGAATGTGGTTCTCTGCGAGAATGTGATTCTCTGCAGTCCTAAAGCCAACCTTCTGAAGGGTGTGAGCAGAAAGCTCATTTGGGGCTTAGTAGGAAATAAGTCATCAATGTCTACAATGTGTACCTGGGACGCTGCTGACAAACAGAATTTTGGTGCAGGATAGGAAAGCTCTTTCTTAGAGGAAACCTGGGATGGAATATATTTCTATGTGACTGTGTTTTCCAATTGGAATTTTTGCAAAGTGGGATTGCTGTGCTTTGGGGGTGTGAAGCATAAGCTCTGGTTTTAGGGGAGAAACTAGCCGTGGCCCCGTTTAGTGACCTGGCATAGGTGGACTCTGTTGCCTTCAGCCAGAAACAGGGAAATGGAGGTAAGAGACATGCAAAGCCTAAGGGGTCATGAGAACTGAAGACCCATATGCTCTATGCATCAGGCCAAAGGGCCTAAACAGAATCTAAGATGTGGAAGAGGCTGAGTAGTTGTCTCTCAGTATCCATGGGGGTTTGGTTCTAGGAGGCCTCATGGATACCAAAATCCCTTCTATAAAATTATGTAGTGCAATGAGTACCATCAGCCCTCTGCATCTACAGGTTTTGCATCTACAGATTCAACCAACCAATTTTGATCCATAGTTGGTTGAATCCATGGATATGGAGGGCCGACTGTAGTAGATGGTTCAGCTTGTAAAATCACACTGGCTAGAAGGTATGGTATATTTGTTAGGAAATTGATGTGTTTGCTTTAACCACTACCAAAAATAACTGTAGCTTAAACTAGACAGAGAGTGTAAGTCATAGAGATGGAGGGCTAGGGCATCCCTGTTCCGTGAGATCATTCAGACCCAGGCTCCTTCCTGACAAAGCTCTACCATCCTTTGAATGTTGCCCTCATCCTTCTGATTGAAGAAGGCTGATCATCAGCATGTTCATGTTCTAGCTAGGGGAAGGGGAGAGAAAGAGGAAAGTGAGGGCACATGCCCCTTTCCCAGAGCATGGCCCAGAAGTTACACTTATCACTGCCCTTTACATCTCCTTAGCCAGGACTTTGTCTTATGGCCTCACCTAGCTGCAAGGGAGGCTGAGAAATGTAGCCTTCCCCCCCCCACCCCCACCCCCTGTGTGGCTGTATGCCCAGCTAAGATAAAGGGAAATAGAGATGGGGGGTAATTAGCAGTCCCTGCCACACACAGAAGCAGTTCCGCCTGGGATGTTTCCTGGCAACTTTGGAAGCCTACAGGCTAGGATCACTTCCGCAGGAATAAGACAAACCCATTGCATTTCTCTTGCAGATCAACCCCAATGGCCCGGCCTGGTGCTGGTGGACATTAGCGGTTCTTCCATTGGAAAGCCGAGCTCAGCTCCCGTTCCTAGCAATGAGGTCCCTAAAGGATAGACTGAACGGTATTCGGCGAGTCCTGGCCTTTATATCCCGAAACCAAAACTAGTGAGTGGATTGCTGAAAAGGAGCTCCCATGCTCCCCTCACCACCGTGGGGGAGTCCTCTTGTAAATATACCTAATTGCAATAACATCTTAGAAGGAAGTATCAAACAGAGGCATTATCCTGCTATTGATCAGAAAGAAATTAAGTAGAAAGACCAAAAGATGTGATCTGTTTGAGACTTTCTTTCTTAAGATGCTTCTTGACATGCTGCACAACTACATGCACAGCAGAGGTTGTTTAAGAGCCCAGAAGAAAAAAAAATTTTTTTTGATTTTGACATAAAATTTTCTCAAAGTTTAAAGTGATTTTGCTTTAATTTTCTGTCTTTCATAGATGAATGACTGTGTGGTTGTAATGTGATGCCCAGTTACTAATCATGTTGCTGCATTATTTCACTGACTTTTGAGGTGTCATTCCAAATGGTTCATGTTTTATATAGCATTGTGTAAAATAATGTTCATACTTCCTTCTGTTTTAATAATTTATTTTCTGCACTGCATTATTTTTTCTACATGTATGTTTGTAACTATTTAAGTGTACATTACTGAAAAATACTGCTTTATTTATTGTTGTGGTTTACCGTGGGGGGAGTAACAATACTAGAAATGTGCGATTTTTGCTTTAACAGTTTTTGCTACATTTGATCCCAGTTCTTGAACCATTTTTGTATCTATCCAGTTGGATGCTTAAAGGAAGTTCAGAATCATGCCAAGATCATCTATCCTTACAGATTCTATTTTGCTTTCAATTGGAATCCAACAATATAAAATACTTAAGGGATTTGGCATAGGTTGTGGAATAAGCCAGGGTACAATAAAAGTAATCCATTTTCTATGTGTCATATAGAGCCAGGATGAAGGAATTATTTTCCTGGAATCAAGAGATGAATTAGAGGAGTGTCTTTTATTACAATCTCTTATAGGCATTTATTTCAGCAATCTAATTATATCTTAATTTCTCCCCAGTGCAGTTAGTAATGGGACTTTTAGGCAGGATAATATTTAACCCTTCTGAGGTAATGGTTTTCAGCCTGGCATGTCACAGCCATGCCCAGCTAGCCTCCATGCCCCACCTCTTCTCAGGGTTCTGAGGATCAGGGCCTGGCTAGCATGTGTGCAAACACTTGATGAAGGACGGTTCATTATTAAAAGTGTAAAGAAGCCAGGAAAGAGGCTAGAACCCTTTAAGAAACCCTCAAACTATCTTTTTGGTTTTTAAATCTTTTTCAAAGGAAGCAATTAATCCATGATTTTATCTAAACACGGTCTTTCCTCCACACTGAGATGGGCCAAAGATTTCAATACAGGGGAAGAATAGTGGTAAGGGGGTAAGAGTGAGGTCTTGTTTAGCTTGCTTAGTGCCAGTTTGATTTCTTTAGTGCCAGGACAACCTGAAAACAGGCGTGTTATAATGACAGAGTGAAAAGATTAGGACAGCGAAGAAGTGAATCGTGTTGTTCCTACCTTCATGCAAATTATCCTCCCCCCATGTGGCTTTGGACAGCTGCAGTGCGAGAGTCACACAGCCCATCCACTCTGTTCCCGCTCGAGGTTAATGCCTCAAGTAATCAGTCTGACTTCTTCCATCACCACCTGTGGCCAGAAACAGAAAAGGGAGAATGAGATGATACAGGCAACGAAAAAGAGATTCATGTAAGCAGAAACCAAATAACCTTTTCTGCACTTTCTTAATGAACACCGTGTTGTCCAAACATTACGTTACCAGGTTTGATGTTTGGAGCCCAACTGGGCTGGTAAAGAACGGAAGCATAGGCGTGGATACTGCCTAAGCAAACTCTACAAGGCTCAGGTAGGAGGAAATGAAAGGCTCCCTCTCCCACCTGGTGCCCAACCATGTGGTCATAACACAGTCCTAGGACAGTAATTTCCTACTATCTAGTGTAAATGCAACAAAGAAAAGGGTCATGAGTGCCTAGCACATAGGAGTCATTCAACAAATAATAGCTATGATTAGATTATTCATAGTTACAGAATATCATC
Organism: Kogia breviceps; assembly: GCF_026419965.1. Lineage (NCBI taxonomy): Eukaryota > Metazoa > Chordata > Mammalia > Artiodactyla > Physeteridae > Kogia > Kogia breviceps. The sequence goes on along the minus strand of NC_081330.1, from coordinate 28,566,718 downwards.
AGGGGACTACATTGGCATAAAACCCTGCCTTTACACACAATACCCATTTCCAATTCCTTTAAACTTGGTTGGGGGAATCCACACCTCTGATTTTCAAGCCATAACTTGATGAAATATTTACATGTAATTCCTTTGGGGGTCAAGTCTGTTTGGGAAAATGAAAAGACTGGAAAACAAATTAGGGTCAGAGATAAGGGAGAATCCCATGCCAGCAAATTTTTCCTCTTTCAAGAGGGCTAAAAATTAGTGTTGTTTGGAGGTCTAGGATTTCTGATATAATGAAAGCCTTAAGTTCTAGCTCCATTAGAATAACCAACTCATCACTTCCTGCTCTCCAAAATGTATAAAATTCCACATCATAGAATATTTCACGTTGATAAGAGAGGACCTAACTCCAGCAAATGTAGCTTGGCTAGGCAGAATGGCACTTTTCTGTCAGTAGCCTGGATACACATTTGGACTGTTTTACAGCAAGCTTTTGTTTCAGTAGTGGTGGGAGGCAAAGTGCAAGGCTAAGCCTTGGCTTTCTTTGATATGTACTTGAATGGGGGTAATCAATTGGACATGACCATTTCACTGCTTGTAAATTGATTTTGCTGCAAAGCTTGGGAATAAAGAGTATATACAGGAAAAACATAAAGTTAAATCTAGGCCAGAAGGACAAGACTTCCCCCTTGATGGTTAGTGCCATTTATTCAGCTAATTTTCCTGTTTATTGTGATTTACCTAGTCTTTTCCTAGTAGGTTATTTTCTGTGTGTGTGTGTGTGTGTGTGTGTGTGTGTGTGTGTAGATGTATATAGATGTGTGTGTGTGTGTATAGATGTATATAGATGTGTGTGTGTGTGTATATATATATATATATATGAGTGTGTTTGTGTATATATGTACATGTGTGTATATATATTAGGTACCAAGCAGACATTATGCCTTTCTGCTTCGTACTGTACTATTGCTGCTAGCTAATAACCAGCAAAATGTAGAAAATGAAAAATGATAAAACTAATTTTCTGTAGACAACTTGGAGAAAAGAGTGCTTGCTCCTTACTCAGTGGGGTAGAGAACTGACTGTGTCAACAATTTGCCTTTTCTGAAGGCTGACTGCTTCTAACCCCTTGCTGCTGCAGCATGCTGGGACTCGTGGAATCACTGCACATGTGGCACTTCCAGTTCTGCCTGTGGAGCCGGCCTGGGCTCAGATAGTCCCCTGTGACTGGCTGTTGGAGCAGTGGAGCTCTGAGGCTGGTTCACAGCACTCAGAAGTCTCTTACTGTCAATAGATCGCATACTGTTGGTGGACTGGAACCCGCTGGGGACTGTGTTTCCCCTCACCAACTCCATTTCCAAGATAGGAGTTTTATTCAGGGACTCATTCCTTGAGTTCCCAACATGTTGACTTTGCATCCATTTCTGTTTCCTGAGGCAGAATCATAGCAGAGATATGTAATCGAGATGCAAATAGAAGGCGGCCCAAATAAGGGAAAAGGACAGATTTTCAGCCCATTCTTGGTCTTGAGGAATGAGGTTTTGATTTGATAGAAGACAGTTCTGAGAAGCAGCCGGCTGCAATGGCTGTAATTTGTGGCCTTTCCTGAGTGCAGAAAGAAGGAAAAGGAGCCAAGTAAAATGTACACATTTGGTTCCTCTTAGAATGATAGCTCTCACTGTTCGACTATTTAATAATCTGGATTATGCACATCCAGAGGTGAAATGAAGACATTTTCCCTTACAAATGGGTATTTTCAAATGAGCTAAATTAACCTTGAGAGAGAAGTGCCTGTAATCTCTGTTCCTGGTGTCATTTTAAAGCTTTTGCTTCGTGACTGTGTAGCCATTAAAAGTTTACAAAGCAACACTGTAGCTTATGCATCATTTTAAGACTTTCTTGACATTTATCTATAGTCAAAGCAACAATAATAAACAACAACAAAATCAAAGGAGAGCAAATAGTTCAATGTGGCATCGTAGGCTTATTAGAGAAACTAGTTCCGTCATTTTATGCAGTTCTCAATAATGCCAGGGTTAAAATATCCAGCAAGCCATTTAAACAGTGGCAAATGTGTCTTCGTGTTTGTAATTCCAGTTGTTTGTTAAGCAGCCATTTTACTCTTGCACTGTAATGAACTGAAAGGGGAATTAAGATAACGCCTTTTGTTTCTTCCCATATTGCTATTCAACTACCTCTATATGCTTGATGTCGCTTTAGGGTCTTCTTTCCTCTAAATTTGTACAAAAGAAGTTTCAGCTCATCTATGTTGTAATAACAATGTGATATAGACAGTCTCTGTGAAAGCTTGTTGTTCATTAAAAAATGTTTCCTATTGTCTCACTTTGTATCTAACACAACTCTACCCATACTTTAGGGCAAGAATTGCCCAAATAACTTCAGTATCTTTTTGTTGGAAGCTGAATAGAAGGGAAAGGGATCGGAACGTCTATTTTGTTCTTGTTCCGATTGGTTGTAATACATTTGACCTGAAGATCTTCCAAGGAAATAGACCTGCACTCAGAAAGCAAGCTCTTACGTATGTGACAGTGAGGCAGGTGTGAACTGATTCAACTAATTGTTTAAAAATGCACCAGAAAAGCTTGTTGTTACTAATTATGTCGAAACTTTTTGCTAATAATCTGCCCCTACTTTACTTGTCAATCCATTCATATATTGAGTTTGCTTAAAGCAGAGCGCACTACCTACTCTGTTTTCTCTGGCATGATAAAATGTTCATGAAAGCAAATTACACGTTTTATTTCAATTAAATGGTTTCTCAACAATAGGCTAAAGCTAAGGCCCACAGCATGAACCCTTCGACAGGAAGGTTGGTAAAATTGACCGGGACAATGAGCCATATTGACTGAGCTGACTCTGGCACGAGGGCTTCAGCAGCGTCTCACCTCCTTTACAGTATAGATGGTAGTCTCGTGCCACTGAGGACTTAACACAGGTTCTATTTTACCACTGAAGAAAAAAAGACATAGGAGTAGAACGATTTAAAAAAAAAAAACACCGAAATGATAGAACACTCCACTTGGGCCTGACCTTGTTCTTTGTAACAGGATCTTTCGGGTAGTTGAGAAAAATCAGAACTCCTGCCAACCAGGGCCCAGAGGGGATGCTTGGCTCTGTTGGACTTCACCCTTCTGTGCCTCGTCTGCTACTGTCTGGTTCTCATGAGATAGAGCACACACTGGCCAAAGGTACAATCTTCCCTCCGAGGCAGTTCTTCTGCCCAGAATGCCCGCCTAATCCTTTCTGGAGAACCAGATTGGATCATCGAAAAAGAAGGTCTTGTTTGAGCAAAGCCAAAGCCAACACTTTCTGCTTCCTCTCCTCTGGGATCCACCCTTTGAGTTCTCCAGGGCCAAAGATGCCTCCCTAGAAGGAACTCCCAGTCTCAAAATAAGATAGGAGCAAGAGAAGGCAAGGACAAATGCCCTAAATCCACAGGCTCCCAGATGTTTCAACATTTCCTTCTCCTCTTATGTTTTAGGAGTTCTTAACTCCAGGAGGGGCTGAGGTGGGATGGGAAGGGGCTGGTGTCAATACTTTCCATATTGGCTTCTTCCAGGCAATGCAGAAGCTGCCCAGCCAGACTTGTCCATGGTCAGACCATTGCAGAGCCATGCCCTGGTCAAGGCAGAAGAGCGGAGGCCCCAAGGAGCCCTGCTTCTGGATCTCGGAGCCCACCTCTCCCACCCTTTCTCGTTTTCTGCTGATTTCCCCATTTCAAATGATCCTCCCGTTGACTGGCCAACCATGTTTATTGCCCACTCATACGCATGTATTAGCCAGTGTCATTGTTGCATTAGAAAGCCCTGAAAAACCCTTTCCTCTGCTTATTGAAGTGTTGCCCTCTAGCCCTCCTGCAGAACACCACCTGCCTCCCAGTAAGTCAATATCAACAATTTCTGGATACCACAGGTGCAATGAAATTAAGTCCCCCAATAGCTTACTTAACAGAAGTCCAGTTTCTCTATAAAAATCTTGCTTCTCTTGGATTTTAGAGGTGCATTATGGAAATACTCAGCACTGTCTCGGGAACAGGGGAGATCACTGCCCCTTTGGCCCATCAGGACGCCCATTGCCACACCTGGCATGCAACTGCATCCTCAGGACCACGTACTCCTCCTGCAAGCCCCAGTGAGCACTTTCGTAAGAGGACCAGGGAGGAGGGCTAGGGAAGGATGAAGTCCACAAATGGAGTTAAGCTCCTCAGTTTCCGCAGTCTACAGGGATGAGTTCCAACTGGTGGGAGGGAAGGAGGGAGGGAGAGAAGGGTGTGGAAATGGTTAATCATGACAAATGAAGTGACTTCCTTTTCACCGCCTTCTAGACAGAACTTCAGGCATCCTCTTCTCATGGTGACTGGATTTGATCTTCCTTCCTGATTGGGGATGCCACTTATGTCCAAACCAAGACTGCAGTCATGTCTTCAGGAAGCAATGACTGTCACGTTCTTAAACCCTTAGGCATTCAAAGACCCTGCTCACATGCACTGAGTGTCCCCTGCATGCCAGGCTCTTTTCTAGGTTTTTAGATATTTAGCTTCTTGTGGGATCCTCCCTGTGATCTAGGAAGTAGATCTCTAGTCCCATGTTATAGGGGAGTAAACTGCAGCACAGGGTGGTTACATTACTTACCTAGGGTCATACAGACTAAAACCTGGGCAATGTGATTCCAGAACCCACACCCTTAACCGCTATTATGAGCTGCCCACCACGCGGTGCTACAGACCCAGGAGAACAACTCAGCTGGTAGATACTCGGTTGGGGAACCTGCAGTAAGGGGGACAGCAAAAGAGCAGTTCCCATTCACCGAATGTGAACGATGTGCTGGGTGCTGTGCCTCACATTATCTTGTTTGGTCCTGAGGTAGGTACTGTTATCACCCATCATTTACGAGGAGGATGCTGCGGTTTGGAAAAATAAAGCAACTTGTTGAAGGCCACGCAGCTGGGAGGCAGGGAGGCTGGGCTTGGGATCCAGGCTGTCTCACTCCACAGTCATTAGACTCTCATGAAGGCCACCGCGCTCACTCCTCGGGCCTTGGGTTTGCTGTATTCCCACCACTGCCTCCCCACCCCCACCAAGAGACATTTATCTACCTTAACAGGAAGACCAGAAGCAAGAGATTTCAAGGTTGGTTCATAGGTCCAATAATCCCATCAAGTGCCTGGTCCACTTCCATCTTTCCTGAATGTTTTTAAAGCCTCATTATTAATGAAACAGCTTCACAAAGAAAAGAAGGCTGTCTAGCTAGTCCTTCCCGCTGGGGGCCAGATGCCTGAAGGGGAGGGGTTTTGTTGGCCATCAGCAATACAGGGCTATAAATCCACAGATGAAGGGATTTTTTAAGTTGAATTCTCCCTAGAACAGGTTGTGACATCTTACTGGTTCCCTCATTAATTATGAGTTAAATAAAATCTTTGACGTGTGTTCACAAATAAATAAGTGGAAAAGGGGGGGGGTCTTCTGATGCTCACCTCTACTTCAAAGTTCATATGGGAGGGTGCTCACCAGAGGACTTTCTGCCTATAGGAACTGGCAGCAAAACAGAGGCTCAGCGACAGTGGTAATTCTTAGTCCAGGTCCTGCAAGGGCAGTAGCACCTCCAACTCATTCACTTATTAATGGAGCAAGTATTTACAGGACACATTATATGCTAGGCACTGGGCTACAGAGAAGAACACAACATGTCTGTTTCCTTGAGAGGCTCACAGCCTAGGGAAGAAAACACAGAGCATCATACAGAGCATTACTTTTCGCAAAGGAAAATCACCTAATCTTGCTTGGGGAGGTATTCAGGGAAGGCTTCCTGGAGGAGGTGATGCAGAAGCTGAATCCTGAAGGATGAGAAATTTTCCAGATGAAAGACTGGAGAGGGGTTGAAGAACATTCCAGGCAGAAGAAACACATGAAAAAAAATCTAGTGGTCCATGAGGAGAGCATCAGCCAATCGCGTGGAATATTGTGAGCAGTTCAGCCCAGCAGAGCACAGGGTTCAACGCACGGCGGTTCCTGACAGGGAAGCAGAGCCCAGTGCCTCACACTTTTGTTTTTTTCTGATTGAAACCACCAGCTGCTCTCTTGGAGGGCTAGCGTGTGAGAGCCCAGCCTGCCAGCCAAGTCAGGGTTCCTGGGGTAACCGCCACGGGAGTCCTCTTGGCACAGCCTGACTCCTGCTGCTGAGCCCAGGAGCCCCGTTAGGGTTTGGACGAGAGAAAGAAAAGTGAGGGTTTGTGGGTTGGACATGCTTTGCGGAGTGATTGGAACCTTCAGAAGTGGGGAAAGGAGTTGGCAGGGCTGGAGTGGAGGGTTGTGATTTATAAGACCTGAAGGCTTTGGGGCAATGGGCCCAGATGAATCTCCCCACCTTGATCAACCAAACATAAACCAGGGCCCCAGCTGTGGGGCGCTGGAGCTGGCTCATCCTGTCTCACAAAAGCCAACTGTTAAGATTTCAGAAATTTTATAAGGTGGCTGTTAAACATGGCCATTATTTTTAAATGAGTTATCTAAACTTACAATTAAATAGATTACGTTAAAAACAAAGTAATGGATACTCAAAGTTTATCACTTCCTAATTGTTGTACTACTTTTCACTCTCATCAGTGACTTCAGGTTGGTAGCCAAAACCAGCCATGGTGTGTGATGTACAGCACACTGGAAATTAGGGGTCCTCTCCCAGGGAGCCGTTTGCTACATTTTTACCAGCACAGCACTGGCTCTGGGTCTTTTTCCTTTCTCCAACTCTCAGCTTACCCCAAATGCCAATAGCTGTTTTCAGGAAAATGCAATCCTGAAAACTAATTCACGTGGACATGCAAAGTGCTAGGAGTCCAGATTTCTGGTTTGGGCTCTTAGATAATTTATTCATGCTTTAACAGAGTCTTCTGGGGACTCCAAGATGGTGTGATTGACAAGACATTTTCAGACCAACCTTTTCAGCGGCTGTTGAAATGGACATAATAGACAACAATCCCCTCTATGCTTTTGTTTGAGGCCATCCCTCTACACTCACCCCCTTCAAACCACAAGCCTGAAACTATTCCCTCGGCCTAGGATTTCTGTGGAATTAAGCAGCTGAATCCTCATCATTCATCCCACTAAGGTCATGACAAAATGGACTGACAGGTCCTCAGCCCAGGAGCTCCTAGCTAGAGAGATTCACTTTTACCACCACTACACGAGGGTAAATAATAATAATAATAATATAATAATAGCAGAAGCAGGTAATATATATTGAGTGCTTACTATGTACCAGGCAGTGCACTTTAGTGCTCACGAGAGTTCTGGAAGGCAAATACCATTACCACCCCCATTTTATAGAAGAGGAAACTGAGGCTCAGAGCGGTTAAGGAACCTGCTCAAAGGCACAGAGCAATGAAGCTGTGGAGGGAGATAGGAATCCAGGCAGTCTGCTTCCAGAGTGCTGCTTTCTCCCCGTGGCAGGGAGCTTTCTCCCATCAGACGTGTCCTCATGGCTCTTCCCCTGGCTTGGCTGGGACTCATCCCCTCCTCTCTCTGACCAGCTTATTCTCTCTCCCTGCCCATTACAGGATGGCACACCTAGGGGCTTAGATGTATGGCTGAACTTGACCCTTAAGTGAGAAAATCACAGAAGCTGAGAAAGTCCCAGATCACTTCCATTTTATGATCCTTCCAATGTATTAAAACAAACAAAAATATGAGGAAATGCCAAAGATAAGTTTACAAAATTTGTGGTAACACATTCACACATTTAATACAGAGCTTAATGCAATATAATTTTGCTATTCACAAGAGAAGTGGGTAGTTTGTTCAATGAGGACAGAGTTTATTTTGCAAGATTAAAAAGTTCTAAGAATCTGTTGCATGACAATATGAATATAGTTAACACACCTGAACTTTACACTTAAAGTTGATTAAGATGGTATGTTTTATGTCATGTGCTTTTTACCACAATTAAAAAAAAAAATCTTGGGCTTCCCTGGTGGCGCAGTGGTTGAGAATCCGCCTGCCGATGCAGGAGACACGGGTTCGTGCCCTGGTCCGGGAAGATCCCACATGCCGCGGAGCAACTAAGCCCGTGAGCCATGGCCGCTAGGCCTGTGCGTCCGGAGCCTGTGCCCCGCAACGGGAGAGGCCACAACAGTGAGAGGCCCGCATACCGCAAAAAAAAAAAAAAAAAATCTTATAGTGAGTATATGGGAAAAAAAACAAACAAACAAGGAAACCCCAAAGATAAGCTTACAACATTTGTGGTAACATTCACATATTTAATTACAGAGCAGTTTAATACAGTATGACTTTACTACTCACAAGGTAAATCCAGTATTTATATAAAAATTAATTTGTGCTGCACTATATGCAATGTCATCTGAAGATGGGACACAAGGTTTAAGTTGTATGATGAATGTTGTCTTTGTCCAGACCTATCAGTGAAACTCTGTGAACGTATGAAAAATAGCCTCGTTGTGAGATAACCTCAAACCCTGAAGTCGGTCATGAATGTAAGGCCTTGATCAAACGACTTTCCTAGCTGCCCCGGCCATGTTTTGCCCTGACCTGACATAAGGCTTCTGGCAGCAGAGGGCCTCTCACAAGTACTGTCAATTTCATACTTGGTTCCACACCTCTGACTGCACTGTAGTTTCCAGAGGGACTGCACAAGCTTGAAAACCCTTCCAGACTGAAACAACCTTGTCCCGACTTTTTTGGTCATTCAAGCAGATAGTTTAACTTTATTTCGTCATTCCTTTGTTGTAACTCTTAAAAATTGACGTGTAGTTGATTTACAGTATTGTGTTAGTTTCAGGTGTACAGCAAAGTGATTCAGCTATATATATATATATATTTTTTTTTTTTCCTTTTCAGATACTTTTCCATTGTAGTCTACGACAAGTTGTTGAATATAGTTTCCTGTGCTATACAGTAGGACCTTGTTGTTTCATCATTTTTTATATTGCTGAATCTCACTAGTTATCACCTTTATTGTGTCACACACAAATGCATAACTTTATGTATCTGCTCTCTAGAAAAAGGCGTACACACTATTTTGAATACACTTTGCATATATACAGTTTACAGACCTCCTCGGAATCAATGAAGCCCATTCATGGGCTCTCTGTCTAAGAACTTTTTACACACTAAATCCACACTCTTTTTTTTTTTTTTAGGTTTTGGCATTTTACTAATTTTCCGCATGTGAAAACCATAGCTATAAAGTTTTGATTTTATCACTATAAAGGAATAGTTGTCAAGGTAGGAGAATATTATTTTATTTAACCTTCTGTTAGCTTTATCTGCAACTTTTCAATATGTATAAACATGATACACATACTTCTGTTGGTACACTTGCTCTGGACCCTGCAGATTTAGGGATAGGCCTGGCTTTCACTATGAGTGTGAATGTAAAGTCCACACTCTTTAATAGGAAGTTCTAAGCCATAATTGTTTGAGGTCACCAAGGTTAACGTAAGAGCCCCATAATATATCAGTGATTTGGTGGTGGTTCAGCATATCAGGACAACATGCTAAATTTGAACTTGACCCAAACTCCCAACTTTCCCAGTTTGACCAGTATGAGGACCCAAACTACCAACTTTCCCTTGTCTTGACCAGTTTAAGGACTGCACCCCACACCTCCCTCTGACTTGGTGTCCCCAGCATGCTATTTGGCGACAGCCGAGAATTGACCCAGAAAACAAGCGAATGTAGATACTCACTGAATCTCTCTGGGGCCATTCTGTGTAAACAGAAAATGTATATAAGTTGTTCTGCCTTTGAGAATCTGCTAAAAGCCATATACATAGGTACATATATTTGGGGGCTCTTAGAGCCCCCTGACATGCATTTATGGACCATCCTGCCTAGAGGACCATAGGCAGCTCTATTTACTCTCTGCCTTCTGACCTGGGCCTTTCTTGAAATAGTCTTTCTCTGACTCTAGGGTCTAAGCTAAAGCCAATTGGACGTTCACCTCCTGGTTTCCCCCCTGTTTTATTCGTCTGGTAGTCTCTGTCCTTGCCCCACCACACCTGAGCGCTCCCATCTTGGATCCATAGTTATATTTCCACCTGGTTTCCCTCCTTTACACCTTTAGCCCTTATTTTCTGAGGCTCGCATTACACCATTCTGGTCTTTTGGTCTCAGCTTCCCTTTTTCCCCATTAGCCTCTGAACACCGTGGGCCTCGTCATCCTCTGCCTGGCCCCCTCATGGTCTGCAGCATCTCCCACAAACAGGCCTTTGCTTTATTCTCCTGAAGAGCTTCCTTATGGCTTCCCAATATACATTTGCATTTTGATTATGATGCCCATGGATTTTGGCTTTGCCAGAAGAGAAACAAGACCCACACCTCAGGAAGCCATGTTATATATTTTTTAAAAGTCTCATTCCGACTCTCCTTCTATCCTCTACTGGCTTCCACCATTCAAAAACCCTCCTTTTCCAGGAGTAGCCTTACACCTCTCCCCACCTCTCCCATCCCTTAGCTGTGGAGCTAAATGGTAGAACATTCTGTCTATATGGCTAAAGAAAAGTGGTCATCACATTGAGTCCAGAGATGTATATGTGGGGCTCACAAATAAAACCAGCTCATTTTACTCTTTTCAAACAGAATTTTAGCTAGGTCACTTCTAATAATAGCCATCCATTGGGGGAAATGAAGGACTACCAATTTACAAAATGGGATTATGGAATTTTTCAAAATGAGCACTAGATAGGCAAACTCTTGGGTTAACGCTCCTCGTTGACCTAGAAGTGCATTCATTGCACAAAGAAAATAGTGTATTTCTGGTAATGAAAACATGGCCCCTGTACCTAACCTTTCTTAGGTTAACAGTGGTGCACATACACTGTGATCCCTCTAAGGAAAATGGGACCACATTCTAAATCATTTTCTTCAGAGCTTATCTTGAGGAACATGATCGTCATATCTTCCTGGATATCCCCACCCATCTGGTCCTTGGGACATGAGTTGATACCTTATATAGGAAGTAGCCGCTGTTAGAGGAAGGAGTTTGAAGTTCAATGGTTCATCTAGAAGAATATCAGAGCAGGAGATTTAAGAAGTCCAGATGTATTAATTTGGGTAAGTACAGCCACAAAACTTGCTGGGACCTCAATAGAGGACTGGTAGAGAAGGAAAAGTAGCTAGTATTAGATAAGATTGCGGGAGGGGAAGATAATCTGGTTTGCCCCTAGAAGGGTCAAGGGGATGGAGTAGTGAGTCCTCCCAAACTAATAGTGCAGGGTGGCAAACTTGGGGAAATAAACATGTGTCCCTGATGTGGGCTGAACTGTGTCCCCTGCAAAATTCATATGTTGAAGCCCTAACCCCTCCCCCAGTACCTCAGAATGTGACTGTATTTGGAGATACTGCCTTTAAAGAGTTAATTAAGTTAAAATTAGGCCGTTAGGGTGGGTCCCAGTCCCATCCGACCAGTGTCCTTATAAGTAAAGGAAGGGGCACATGAGGATACAGTGAGAAGGTGGCCATCTGCAAGCCAAGGAGAGAAGCCGCAGGAGAACCAGACCTGTCGGCACTTGATCTTGGACTTCTAGCCTCCAGAACTGTGAGAGAATAAATTTCCGTTGTTTAAGCCACCAATCGGTGTTATTTTGTTATGGCAGCCTTAGTGAACGAATTCCACCCCCTTTCTGTTGAACTCCCCAGACTCTAAACCCCCTTCCAATATTTGAGGAAGTCCCCACTGATGAGTCTTGGGGGAGGCAGAGCCTCTCTAGCAGCAGCAATGGTTGCATCAAGATGGAGTTCGACGTTGAGAGCATTAAGAGGTCAGGCTGCCATGTCTCGTGCCCATTGAAGGCAACTGTAGGAATGTCCTGGGCGGGCTAGCTCTACAGCTAGCTTGGCTCCCTAGCTCTGCCAGGGATTCTGTGAGCTACCAAGAACCTTTAAATAAATACATTTTCTCCCTATATCAGTTAGAGATGGCTTCTGTGGCTTATGATTAAGACCACTGACCTCTATGATCCAGATCTGCATCTGTAACCTGAGAGTAATTCAACTGCAAAAGTTTCTAGGTGTCAGGAACATTCAAAGTTGGATGGGTGATGGCCTCAGAGTTCCCAGGATTGAGATAATTTTGAGCAGTGCTCCAGCCATCGGAGATGCTCTCAAGAGGAACACCTGACCTGAGGTGCTCTTTTCTTTTGTCTTTCCTACTTCCTTTTGTTCCTTCCTTTTCATTCCTCGTCCTTAGCTAATACTTTGGCTAGCCCACAGACGTTGTTCAGCCCTAAGTGGGGCCCTTGGGAGAAGGAGGCTGTGAGCCCTGCTTAGTCTGGGCTGTCTTGGGAATGAAAGCTGCCTTAGAATGCGTCCCCCTCTGCCCTATCCCAGCCCTTCTTGAAGTCAGCCATGAAGACTGGTAAATAAGGAAAATACGACATTATTTTTGTGTAACCTTTGATTCTCTGTTACTTGGAAACCAAGGGTCATCCTGAGACCAAGCGGCAGCTCTAAAATATCTATAAAGAAAGAATATCTATATATCTATTAAGGGCAACAAATAGTTACTAGTGGGAGGTGGGGAGTTGGGCCAAGAAGCAGGGGCACTCTGTGTGGCCGGGGGCTGTCTTGAAACTGAGTTTATATAACTAGCACACTACTTCTATTTAGGTGGTACATGGTAGAGGAGCGGAAAACCAGAAGTCTTCAAATATGATCCTGTGGAACTTTTACCCAATATTTTAAAATATAGGTTGTCCTCGGGTTCGTGCCCTGCTCTGGGAAGATCCCACGTGCCGCGGAGCGGCTGGGCCCGTGAGCCGTGGCCGCTGAGCCCGCGCGTCCGGAGCCTGTGCTCCGCAACGGGAGAGGCCACAACAGTGAGAGGCCCGCGTACTGCAAAAATATATATATATATATATATATATATATATATATATATATATATATATATATATATATATATAGGTTGTCCTTATCAAAGAAGGCTTTTAATATTTGTATTTGAGGGTAACTTTGGGAGACGGATATGAGGGGGTCTATATAGCTCTCCCAAGCTACTAGTTGGTGCCACCACTCCTGGACAGCAGGCATCTATGGTCCCCAACATTATACCAGAAGGCAGCTATTCAGCCCCCAGTTACATTTTGCTCTTAGGGACTTACACTGGTCCTCAGCCACCTGCCTGGGGCCTGACTTCCGGTTGCCTGGGCCCCTACCTCTGCTCATTGGCCTCCCACGCACAGGACTCAGGGCTTTTGTGGCCTAATCCCTTGGGCCTAGAACATAGTTTTAGCTGATCAGTTTGCGGTGTGACCTCAGGCTTGCCAGACTTCGACACCTCCAACTCTTCTTTGCCATATCTTATAAATGCCCTGGTCTTTCCTTCTCCATTCCAGCCTGTGGGGTCTAGGCATGACATCGAAGTCAGTCCTTTGGCAAGAGCATACACAATTAAGGGTAATTTTCAGGTTATTATTTCTCCTTTGGGGGAACTCAATAGGATTATTTGATTGAAAGTGTAAAAACCCCAAACAAAAAAAAACCCAGGAGACAAATTGAATTTGTCTGAGGTAAAAGGCTTTCAAGCATTCACCGGTGTGGAAGAGCACATTATACTTAAAATATACCCAATCCCTTATTGGATAGTTGATTTAACTTTGTTTTAACATTTTATTAGGGGGAAAAAAAAGGTCAGTGGCGCAAGTGTTTCTATGGCAACCTGGCAGCCACGCCTCTTGTAACCTATGAAATCATTAAATTAAGAGGTGCAACTAAGTCTGAGATGGGCCTTGTGGGAATTGGCTGGCCAATGGTCATATAACTGGAAGAAGTGAGGGTTTCAGGCCGCTTATCAAGGAGGAGCCTGAGGCTGTGTAATCCGGCCCTATTGTTAGGAAGGCCTTCAACCTGGGGTTGGGGCTGGGGGTTGGGAGTATATATGTTGTGTACATGTCTTCAGGAATGGGGGGTGGGGAGTGCCTGAGAAAACAGAAAGCCTAAGGCTTCGTTCTGAAAAGCTTGGTGCTTCTCAGACTAGGTAATCCCTGCTGGTCTGGTTCCCTGGCAAGAACGGGCAGGCCTCCTTTTTGGGGGGGGAAGGGTGGGTGGAGATGAGTACAAGCCAGATGTACTTGAGAGTAAAGTGATGTGTGGGCAAGAAAGCACAGGAAGACCAGGATGGCACGCTGGCGGGTACCAAAGAACAAAGCACCAACAACAAAAAACCTAGGCCTGGGAACCTGAGGATTTACCAAGGTTAAAAAGGGCGAAATTGCACAGTAGACACGTCCCCTGCAGCCCTCAGTCTCCCCCATCCCAAACCTATGACAACAACCGGAAATTCCCATTTATGCTCAGGTAGGAAATTGATGATAAGTATAGAAACTGCTGGAAATGACTACCCGCCATTAGTTTCTTTTATCTCAGCCACGCCTCTGCAAACCAGATGTAAATAGATGAATGAACCTACTTTTGCTAAATGTGGGGAATCGCAGAGCCTCCTTTAAGGCAGCTACTTTATTTGGCACCTGTGGATGAGAATGGTGTTTGACTTAGAGAAATCTGTTCCCAGTCTGGGTAGTACGATGAAGGAGAGAGACAGAAGGAGATGCATTCTATTTTCTCAGCATCCTGTGGGAGGAAAGTCTATCACCTGATCAACATCAGCCCCACCAGAGGGGGTCAAAGTCTCCATTCTCACCAGCTACGTGAATGTTGAGAGACTGGTCTGGGGCGCTGCCCAATTCTTGGACCCTGGAAATTGCTTCTGTGGCAACCTCCCTGGTGTCTCAGAACCCACCTCTGCCCTCCGCATCCCCCAAACAGCACAATCAGGCACCTTATTTGTGTCTTTGATCACGTTTGTCTGAGCGAAGGCAGGCGTGGGAGACGGAAGAATGTTTGATTCCGTGGGAGTGGTGGTGAGGGAGGTCAGTTTGGAATAACAGCCAGTGTCACGGCGCTCGTGTGTTGGCTCTAATACTGAAGTCTTCTGTGAGTCACAGCTGCAGCTGAGTCATAGGCACAAGGAGAGAGGATGTGCTTGCTTCTTACAAGCCTTCTTCCTTATCCCCTGCCCATATTCTTTGTAGCTACTCGAGGAAGGCGCTGTGTCTTCTATTACTATTACGACAAAAGTCATGATGGCTTTGGAGTCACAGAGATCTGTCATTACTACCTATAGATGACTTCCGCTGTCTGAGGCTGAATTTCCTTGGCTACGATATGGGGAGAAAATAGTACCTCATGGTGTATATCAGAGGATTATTGTGAAGTTTAAACGAGATCAATCATATAAAGACATTTTCAGAGTCCCTGTCACACATAAGTACTGAATGAGTGTGAGTCATTATTAAGTCATTCCCCCAAATTATTTTGGAAATATTTTTGCAAGTTTCTCTCTTATGAGCTTGGTTATCGAGAATCATTTCCTCAAAACCTCATCACCCTGGAGGAAGAGGCAGTGATCCAATCTAACTTCTCAAGCGAAGGACTGACCCTAAGCGTGTGTTGACCACATCAAAGGGCACATACCCCACAAAGTTGTGCATGAAACATCACACGGCCTTCTCTCTGCGCCTCTCTTGTACACGGTAAGGAGCGGATTATGCAGTAACTACCTCCCGCTTGTTAGACTTCTGCGAGGGGAAGTGGTGTCCTAGGTTTCTCCATGTTTTTGCTAATGGAATGGTTTGTCCAAGCCACATAGAGACATGATGCTTTTCCTCACTGTCAGTAGAACCTGTCCTTTGGCCACCTGGGTGCCCCCTGGGTTCCCTGCACACTTCACATCCCTTATGGGTATCCCTTGGGTGCCCGGACATCACACTCAACCAATGGAACTGACCAACACTCAAACTGAAGGCTATTTTGATAGTTTCTTTCTCTGGAAACAGCACATTACATTATTGAGATGTTTCCCTCTAAACTTCTACATTTACCTTTTTTTTTTTTCTTTAGTTTTATTTCCTCCAGAGAAAGGGAAGTCTGCAAGAGAGCTTCTATGAAATGTCGCTTAGTCTTTTCTACAACAGGGGCAGAGAGACCATTTCAGGACTGGGTGTGCTTTTAATATCCTGCCCCCAAATCAATAAGGACCAATTTTCCACACAGACTTTCAATTCCGGATTGTAGTCATGAGAAATCGACAGGCTTCCAGGCTCTGGAGAGAGCTTTTTTTTTTTTTTTTTTTTTTCAGGAATAAATTTTCGGTAATGGTTCGTACACACAAAGCCAAAGGCAAGATCAGTGCAATGTTTTAATTGTTCCAGACACAGTCATAAAAGAACTATTATGTGGGTGCCTCTGAAGCACCCCCATGTGCTTCACATGCGAAGGGTAGAGGCACATAAATGTCGATGATAAGACACAGGCTCCTCATGATGCACCCCTGGACGGTGCCAACCTTCTCCTGCAGGTTCCTGCAGGGCTCCTGCTGTCATCCACCCCTCACGACAGACTACAGCCATGGGCAGAAAAGCTCTGCAGTGCTGCTGAGGAGCCTGTGCAACTTTTCCTCTGATCATCTCATGGATAGATTCTTAAATCCGGTAATTTATGCATTTTAGTTTTTCTTACCTTTGGGCTGGTAGGGAGCAGAGAGAGTGGACTTTTCTGTCATAGGGGACTTATGCAATGATATTTAAAAATTGGGCAGGTCCTTAGAAAGCATCTAGTCCAAGGTCTTCATTTTTTACAAGTGAATAAAGTCCAGAGAGATTTTTGTCATTTACCCAAGGCCATTATGGCAATTTAGTAGCAGAATCAGAACTAGAATCCAGTTCAGTGCTCTTTCCGGGACAACATGTACTTTCCACTGTATTGGCATTTGTTTTACCTTAGATAATAACAGCTAATATTTTTTGACCGCTCTCTATGTGCCAGGAATTGTGTTAAGCACATTATCGTTTTCAATCCACAAAACAACTCTAAGAAGTAGGGACTTATATTTTCCCCACTTTTAGAGACAGATGGAGGCTTAGAAAGATCAAGTAACTGAGCCAAGGTTACACATCACATCATACAACTCTCTTAATATTTAATTTACTAAACTAACTAATCCAATCCAAGAAGAAGAGTACTCAGACTAGAGGGGATATTTATGTTGACCAGACTCTATAAGGCAAAATGTCAGAATTGATTTGTACATTTGTTAATTTGTACCCTGAGAAGATAATTTCCTGCATTAACATTTACAAAGCTATTTCTAGGAGGTTCTCTTCCCTTCTGAATGCTCTCATTGACATTCACCACTGTGATAAGCCCTTGCAAATGTGCACAGGTTGGAATTAAGAGGGGGAAGGCAAAAATTGAAGAATTAAAATATTGATTGAATAGGTATCCTGGGATGTTTGGAAAGGATAAATCCATTTATTCCATTTGTCTTTTCCAATTATTCATAAATCTCCTCCCACTGAATTTTGGTTGAATAAAAGCCACTTGAGGTAATGGATCTATCTCTGTGTTTGTACCTATCTGGTTTTTCCCCCACAAAAAGTCTTCATGCACACTTCCCACATTACTTCTCCTCTGCAACTGAGCACTAGGTACCCTCTACAGCACCCAGATAAACCATAAAGCAACACTTTGAAGCAACTCATTTAATCCCTCATATGGGCAAAAAACCCACAAGAGAAACCATGCTAGGATGTAAAGGTTATGAGGACCTGTCTGATTATTTAGTGAATACCTCTTTCAGTTTCCATTCAAATCACTTGGGTCCCTATTATTTCCATGACACTATCTAAACATTTTACTGTTCCTTGGAAGTAGAGGTTGAGCTGGTAGATGGAGTTGGTAATCTGGAGAGTTGGACTTTAGTCTCAGTTATCCTTTCAGAGGCTCAGTTTCCCCTAGGCTGTTTAATACCTACCTTTCCGACATACAGAGTGGCTATAAAGACAATGAGAAGAAATATGTGAATGTTCTTGAAAAGTTACAGGTTATGCAAATGCAAATTATCATTTGTGGCAGTTAATTTTATGTGTCAACTTGACCAGGCCATATGGTGCCCAGATATTTGGACAAACATTATTCTGAGTGTGTCTGTAAAAGTGTTTCTAGATGAGATTAACATTTGAATCGGTAGCCTGAGGAAAGCAGATTGCTCCACCCACTGTGGGTGGGTCTCATCCAATCAGTTGAAGGCCTGAATAGACCAAAAAGGCTGACCCTTCCCTAAGTAAGAGAGAATTTCTCCTGCCTGACTGCCTGCAAGCATAGACATCAGCTCTTTACTGCTTTTAGATTCAACTGCAACATTTGCTCTTCCTGGGTCTCAAGTCTTTGGCCTTCAGACTGCAATTACACCATTGGCTGCCCTGAGACCATGATCTGATTTACGTTTTTAAAAGATAACTCTGGTATGGAGACTGGAGTGTGTGTGTGTGTGTGTGAAGAATTAAAGCAGAAAGACCAGGTTGGAGGCCATTGTAGTCATCTGGGAAAGAAATAATAGTGGCTTAGCTTAACGTGGTGGTAGTTGAGATGGAGATAAGTGGATGGATTTCGAACATGTTTTGAAGGTAGAGGAAATAGGACTTGATAAGAGATTTCAGGTGAGAGGTAAAAGAATGGAAGGAATCAAAGATGACTTTTAGGCGTTGGGCTTGAGCAACTTGGTACTGAAGTGGGAAACACTGTAACTGGAGGTGGGGGGAAATCAAGAGTACAGTTTTGGACATATTAAGTTTGAAATGCCATACAAGTGGAAAGCTGGATACACATGTCTGGGGTTCATGGAAAAAGTCAGTCCTGGAGATAAACTTTTGAGGGTCATCAGTATTGACAGTATTTAAAGCCATGGGACTGGCTGAAATTGCTAGAGAGAGTGTATGGGGAACAAGAGTCCCAGGACAGGACCCAACACTTAGAGATTTAGCAGACCAGTAGGATCCAAAAAAGGGACTATAAAATAAGGAGTTGGTGAGGTATGAAGAAAATCAGAAGAGCGCTTTCCCAGAAGTGAAGAAAGGAGAGTGTTTCATGAAGGAGAGTGAGCAAATGTGTTAAATGTTGCTAAAAGGTAATGGAAGAGGGGAGAAGAAATGACTGCTAGGTTTGGCAATATATCAGATTTATGGTGTAAAAGATCACTCTAGTGTCAGCATGGAGAAGGCATTTGAGTGGATGGGAGATGGTGGCAAGATTGGAAACCGGGAGATACCAGTTAGAAAATCACTGTTACCGAAATTTCAAGAGAAAGACCATAAGGGCCTGGATTGAAGTCGTGGTATTGAGGGAGAAGAGGAGGAGATAGACAAGGAAAATCTCTTAACAATAAAACAAAGTTCTCTCATAAACACTTCTTTATCTCCATTTCAACTGTTCCAATTTCAAGACCTCATTAGCCCTAAAAGCACAGGGCTTAGAAAAACCCAGGGATTATCCAAACTAAGCTCTGATATAATGCTTCCCGAATTAAGCATTAAGAAGTCATTCCCCTGGGCAGAAGCTTTCCATAGCAGAAATAAAATTAATATACAAAAATCAGTTGTAGTTATCTATACTAGCAAGGAACATTCCAAAAATGAAATTAAGTAAACAATTCTAATTACAATAGCATAAAAATCATAAAATACTTAGGAGTAAATTTAACCAAGGAGGTAAGACTTGTACATTGAAAACTACAAAACACTGTTGAAAGAAATTAAAGTAGATTCAAATAAATGGAAAGACATCCTATATTCATGGGTTGGAAGACTTACTGTTGTTCAATGGCATACTTCCCAAATTGATCTACAGATTCAAGGCAATCCCTCTCAAAATCACAGCTGTATTTTTTTGGACAAAATGGACAATCTGATTCTAAAATTCATATGGAAATGCAAGGGACCCTGAATAGTCAAGACAATTTTAAAAGAAGAACAAAGTTGAAGGACTTTTCGCTTCCAATTTCAAAGCTTATTACAAAGCTACAGTAATCTAGACAATGTGATTCTAGCATAAGGATAGACATATAGGCCAATGGAATAGAATTGAGAGTCCAGAAACGAGCCCATACATCAATGGTTAATTGATTTTCCACAAAGGTACCAAGACAATTCAATGTAGAAAGAATACTCTCTTCAACAAATGGTGCTGGGACAACTAGATATCCACATGCAGAAGAACGAAGTTAGACCCTTACCACGTACTATATATAAAAATTGGCTCCAAAGAGATCCAAGACCTAAATGTAAGAGCTGAAACTCTTAGAAGAAAATATAGATGTAAATCTTTGTGACTTTGGTTAGACAATGGTTTCCTAGGTATGACACCAAATGCACAAGCAGCCAAAGAAAAACTAGATAACTTGGACATCATCACAATTAAAATAGTTTGCACTTTATTATGTATTAACTTGCTCTTATACAGATTGATTTTGTTTACTGACTTATTTTAGACTTTCTGTTGTCCCTTTTCTAAAAATTGAATACTAATGTTGAAGCCTGTGATTTCCTAATTTAGAAGACATGATCTCTAGCCATCTGATCAAGTTATACAGAAATATAATAATATACAGAAATAGAAACCGCCCATTTTATCATCAGTGGCTTCATCTGATGAGGCTTAAGAATGTTTTCACCAACAGGGGGTGAAATTTATAGTTGAATATAGGCCACAGATGTTCTTAGAAATAAAGGGGACAAAAAAATGGATTTCCTAATTCAGGAGTTATCCACTATTTTCTTGTATTGAAGTCATATTTACTTACTTTCCTAAATTTACCACAAATAAAAGTTTAAAAAATCCTAAAATCGCTTGATAATCACAACTTTCCTTATATTCCTGCAATTCTCTTTTGCTTTATTTGGTACCAACAAAAATCTTTGGGAAAGGGGGTCCAAATGGATAAAAGATGTTCTAGGAACATCAGTCAAAAAGCACAGTGCAGGGAAACCAACCACAAAAATGCCTGAGGGATCTGTATTCTGATTAACGGAGAGTTAGATAGAATGCATAATTTACTATGTTTCGGCCCTTACAAAATTTCCTGCACTTGTCCTAATATTGGTGATCTTCTCAGTGAGGTTGTCCTTGGACCTCCTGTTTAAAAATCTCACCTCTACATTTCCTATACCTCTTTCCTCTGTTTTTCTTTTTTTAATTTCTCTTTTTCTTTTCTTTTAATTTATTTTTAATTTTTATAACATCTTTATTGGAGTATAATGGCTTTACAATGTTGTGTTAGTTTCTGCTTTATAACAAAGTGAATCAGCTATACATATACATATATCTCCATATCTCCTCCCTCTTGTGTCTCCCTCCCACCCTCCTTATCCCACCCCTCTAGGTGGTCACAAAGCACCGAGCTGTCTCCCTGTGCTATGTGGCTGCTTCCCACTAGCTATCTATTTTACATTTGGTAGTATATATAAGTCCCGTCTTACCCCTAGGTTCTTCATGACCTTTTGTTTTTCGTTAGATTCCATATATATGTGTTAGCATATGGTATTTGTTTTTCTCTTTCTGACTTACTTCACTCTGTATGACAGACTCCAGGTCTATCCACCTCACTACAAATATCGCAATTTCGTTTCTTTTTATGGCTGAGTAATATTCCATTGTATATATGTGCCACATCTTCTTTATCCATTCATCTCTCGATGGACACTTAGGTTGCTTTCATGTCCTGGCTATTGTAAATAGAGCTGCAGTGAACAATTTGGTACATGATTCTTTTTGAATTATGGGTTTCTCAGGGTATATGCCCAGGAGTGGGATTGCTGGGTTGTATGGTAGTTCTATTTTTAGTTTTTTAAGGAGCCTCCATACTGTTCTCCATAGTGGCTGTATCAATTTACATTCCCACCAACAGTGCAAGAGGGTTCCCTTTTCTCCACACCCTCTCCAGCATTTATTGTTTGTAGATTTTTTGATGATGGCCTTTCTTAACCATGTGAGATGATATCTCATTGTAGTTTTGATTTGCATTTCTCTAATGATTAATGATGTTGAGCATTTTTTCATGTGTTTGTTGGCAATCTGTATATCTTCTTTGGAGAAATGTCTATTTAGGTCTTCTGCCCATTTTTGGATTGGGTTATTTGTTTTTTGATATTGAGCTGCATGAGCTGCTTGTAAATTTTGGAGATTAATCCTTTGTCAGTTGCTTCATTTGCAAATATTTTCTCCCATTCTGAGGGTTGTCTTTTTGTCTTGTTTGTGGTTTTCTTTGCTGTGCAAAAGTTTTTAAGTTCATTAGGTACTGTTTGTTTATTTTTGTTTTTATTTCCATTTCTCTAGGAGGTGGGTCAAAACGGATCTTGCTGTGATTTATGTCATAGAGTGTTCTGCCTATGTTTTCCTCTAAGAGTTTGATAGTGTCTGGCCTTATATTAGGTCTTTAATCCATTTTGAGTTATTTTTGTGTATGGTGTTAGGGAGTGTTCTAATTTCATTCTTTTACATGTAGCTGTCCAGTTTTCCCAGCATCACTTACTGAAGATGCTGTCTTTTCTCCATTGTATATTCTTGCCTCCTTTATCAAAGATAAGGTGACCATATGTGTGTGGGTTTACCTCTGGGCTTTCTATCCTATTCCATTGATCTATATTTCTGTTTTTGTGCCAGTACCATACTGTCTTGATTACTGTAGATTTGTAGTATAGTCTGAAGTCTAGGAGCCTGATTCCTCCAGCTCCGTTTTTCTTTCTCAAGATTGCTTTGGCTATTCGGGGTCTTTTTTGTTTCCATACAAATTGTGAAATTCTTTGTTCTAGTTCTGTGAAAAATGCCAGTGGTAGTTTGATAGGGATTGCATTGAATCTGTAGATTGCTTTGGGTAGTATACTCATTTTCACAATGTTGATTCTTCCAATCCATGAACATGGTATATTTCTCCACCTATTTGTATCATCTTTAATTTCTTTCATCAATGTCTTATAGTTTTCTGCATACAAGTCTTTTGTCTCCTTAGGTAGTTTATTCCTAGGTATTTTATTCTTTTTGTTGCAATGGTAAATGAGAGTGTTTTCTTACTTTCACTCTCAGATTTTCATCATTAGTGTATAGGAATGCAAGAGATTTCTGTGCATTAATTTTATATCCTGCTACTTTACCAAATTCATTGATTAGCTCTAGTAGTTTTCTGGTAGAGTATTTAGGATTCTCTATGTATAGTATCATATCATCTGCAAACCGTGACAGCTTTACTTCTTCTTTCTGATTTGGATTCCTTTTATTTCTTTTTTTTTCTCTGATTGCTTGGCTAAAACTTCCAAAACTATGTTGAATAATAGTGGTGAGTGTGGGCAACCTTGTCTTGTTCCTTATCTTAGTGGAAATGGTTTCAGTTTTTCACCATTGAGGATGATGTTGGCTGTGGGTTTGTTATATGTGGCCTTTATTATGTTGAAGTAAGTTTGCTCTATGCCTACTTTCTGGAGGGTTTTTAACATCAATTGGTGTTGAATTTTGTCAAAAGCTTTTTCTGCATCTATTGAGATGATCATATGGTTTTTCTCCTTCAATTTGTTAATATGGTGTATCACATTGATTGATTTGCATATATTGAAGAATCCTTGCATTCCTGGGATAAACCCCACTTGATCATGGTGTATGATCCTTTTAATGGGCTGTTGGATTCTGTTTGCTAGTATTTTGTTGAGGATTTTTGCGTCTATGTTCATCAGTGATATTGGTCTGTAGTTTTCTTTTTTTGTGACATCCTTGTCTGGTTTTGGTATCAGGGTGAAGGTGGCCTCATAGAATGAGTTTGGGAGTGTTCCTCCCCCTGCTGTATTTTGGAAGAGCTTGAGAAGGATAGGTGTCAGCTCTTCTCTAAATGTTTGATAGAAGTCGCCTGTGAAGCCATCTGGTCCTGGGCTTTTGTTTGTTGGAAGATTTTTAATCACAGTTTCAATTTCAGTGCTTGTGATTGGTCTGTTCATATTTTCTATTTCTTCCTGGTTCAGTCTCAGAAGGTTGTGCATTTCTAAGAATTTGTCCATTTCTTCCAGGTTTCCATTTTATTGGCATATAGTTGCTTATAGTAATCTCTCATGATCCTTTGTATTTCTGCAGTGTCAGTTGCTACTTCCCCTTTTTCATTTCTAATACTATTGCTTTGAGTCTTCTCCCTTTTTTTCTTGATGAGTCTGGCTAGTGGTTTATCAATTTTGTTTATCTTCTTATAGAACCAGCTTTTAGTTTTATTGATCTTTGCTATCATTTCCTTCATTTCTTTTTCATTTATTTATGATCTGATCTTTATGATTTCTTTCCTTCTGCTAACTTTGGGGTTTTTATGTTCTTCTTTCTCTAATTGCTTTAGGTGTAAGGTTAGTTCGTTTATTTGAGATGTTTCTTGTTTCTTAAGGTAGGATTGTATTGCTGTAAACTTCCCTCTTAGAACTACTTTTGCTGCATCATATAGGCTTTGGGTCATCGTGTTTTCATTGTCATTTGTTTCTAGGTATTTTTTGATTTCCTCTTTGATTTCTTCAGTGATCTCTTGGTTATTAAGTAGTGTATTGTTTAGCCTCCATGTATTTGTATTTTTTTGCCGATTTTTTCCTGTAATTGATATCTAGTATCATAGCATTGTGGTCAGAAAAGATACGTGATACGATTTCAATTTTCTTAAATTTACCAAGGCTTGACTTGTGACCCAAGATATGATCTATCCTGGAGAATGTTCCATGAGCACTTGAGAAGAACGTGCATTCTGTTGTTTTTGGATGGAATGTCCTATAAATATCAATTAAGTCCATCTTGTTTAATGTATCATTTAAAGCTTGTGTTTCCTTATTTATTTTCATTTTGGATGATCGGTCCATTGGTGAAAGTGGAGGGTTAAAGTCCCCTACGATGACTGTGTTACTGTTGATTTCCCCTTTTATGGCTGTTAGTATTTGCCTTATGTATTAAGGTGCTCCTATGTTGGGTGCGTAACTATTTACAAGTGTTATATCTTCTTCTTGGATCCATCCCTTGATCATTATGTAGTGTCCTTCTTTGTCTCTTGTAATAGTCTTTGTTTTAAAGTCTATTTTGTCTGATATGAGAATTGCTACTCCAGCTTTCTTTTGATTTCCATTTGCATGGAATATCTTTTTCCATCCCCTCACTTTCAGTCTGTATGTGTCCCTAGGTCTGAAGTGGGTCTCTTGTAGACAGCATATATACGGGTCTTGTTTTTGTATCCATTCAGCCAGTCTATGTCTTTTGGTTGGAGCATTTAATCCATTTACATTTAAGGTACTTTTCAATATGTATGTTCCTATTACCATTTTCTTAATTGTTTTGGGTTTGTTATTGTAGGTCTTTTCCTTCTCTTGTGTTTCCTGCCTAGAGAAGTTCCTTTTGCATTTGTTGTAAAGCTGGTTTGGTGGTGCCGAATTCTCTTAGCTTTTGCTTGTCTGTAAAGGTTTTAATTTTTCTGTGAAATCTGAATGAGATCCTTGCTGGGTAGAGTAATCTTGGTTGTAGGTTTCTCCCTTTCATCACTTTAAATATGTCCTGCCACTCCCTTATGGTTTGCAGAGTTTCTGCTGAAAGATCAGCTGTTAACCATATGGAGATTCCCTTGTGTGTTATTTGTTGTTTTTCCCTTGCTGCTTTTAACATTCTTTCTTTGTATTTATTTTTTGATAGTTTGATTAATATGTGTCTTGGCGTGTTTCTTTTTGTATTTATCCCGTATGGGACTCTCTATGCTTCCTGGACTTGACTAACTATTTCCTTACCCATATTAGGGAAGTTTTCAACTATAATCTCTTCAAATATTTTCTCAGTCCCTCTCTTTTTCTCTTCTTTTGTGACCCCTATAATTCGAATGTTGGTGTGTTTAATATTGTCCCAGAAGTCTCTGAGACTGTCCTCAATTCTTTTCATTCTTTTCTCTTTATTCTGCTCTGCAGTAGTTATTTCCACTATTTTATCTCCAAAGTCACTTATCCGTTCTTCTGCCTCAGTTATTCTGCTATTGATCCCTTCTAGAGAATTTTTAATTTCATTTATTGTGTTGTTCATGATTGTTTGTTTTCTCTTTAGTTCTTCTAGGTCCTTGTTAACCGTTTCTTGTATTTTCTCTATTCTATTTCCAAGATTTTGGATCACCTTTACTATCATTATTCTGAATTCTTTTTCAGGTAGACTGCCTACTTCGTCTTCATTTGTTAGGTCTGGTGGGTTTTTACCTTGCTCCTTCATCTGCTGTGTGTTTCTTTGTCTTGTCATTTTGCTTGACTTACTGTGTTTGGGGTCTCCTGATGCTTTTAACATGAGGTTATGGGTTTTGAGGGAGGAAAACCTCAAGTGCCTTTCTCATCACATCATATCAAGGGTACATGCTATCAATGTAATTTGTCATTACTGATGTTGACTTTAGTCACCTGGCTGGAGGTACTGTCTCCCAGCTTTCTCCACTGTAACATTACTCTTCCCAGCACCCCACCCCCACCTTTACATACTGCACTCTTCAGAAGGAGGTCACTATGCCCAGCCCACACTTAAAGAGTGCGGGGTTAAACTCCACCTCCTTGAAGGCAAAGTACCTACATAAATTATTTGGAATTCTTCAGCACAGGAGCTTTGTCTCTTCTCCCCCATTTATTTATTTATTATTTATTTATTTAACATCAGTATGGATGCATGGATATTTATTTTATACCTTGGGTTATAATCCAATATTCTCATTATGTATTTTTTGGCTCAGCTTATTTCAGCTTTATTCACTGGAAACTCTTTCATATTGTTTCCTGTGTCTCTTTGATATACCCTCATCATTTGGGGATTTTTTTTTTTTAGCACATTCTTATTCGCTGTCACTACAAGATGCTCCAGACTCATCTTATGTATTCCCTGCCCCAGTCCTGGAATCAGCCTTTTCTCCAAGGAGACCTGGTTCTCTTTATTGGAGAATTACATTAGAAACCAATATCGGGGACTGGGTGTGCTCATTGCTACTGGAGTGTTGTTGCTTCTAGGCCCCTTCAGTGACAGAGCTAGGAGATATATGCATATATACTAACCCATGTATACTTGCATATCAAGAATTATTTCTCGGGCTTCCCTGGTGGCGCAGTGGTTGAGAGTCCGCCTGCTGATGCAGGGGACGCGGGTTCGTGCCCCGGTCTGGGAGGATCCCACATGCCGTGGAGCGGCTGGGCCCGTGGGCCATGGCCGCTGAGCCTGTGTGTCCAGAGCCTGCGCTCCGCAATGGGAGAGGCCACAGCAGTGAGAGGCCCGCGTACCACCACCACCACCACCACAACAACAACAACAAAAAAAAGAATTATTTCTCTATCTCTTCATCTGTATCTGTGTTAAGATGGACATGAGTTCAAACTGACATCTCTAATTGGTTATCACATGTGTCATTCTGGCTTCCTCCCCTTGCTTATCTGTAGCCTCCCACTACAACCTCCCACTACAGGTCGGAATCTGTTTCCCACCATCTGCCATCCATTTACTTAATTGGCCAATGTATACATGTATAGCAATTTTAGAATTGCACCTGTACCTCCATGAGAAACACCTTTACCAAGTAGAGTAGAATGTTTATGTACTCTCTTATCTTTAGCTTTACATTAGCCAGTCAAAATACCATTCGCAAAGTTACTTAGGTAAGCATCATTTTCCACACTCCCTTTAGGGAGTTTATGTCATATATTTGTAATACAGCTAGATTCATTAGTCTGCATCTCATATTGGGGTCCTCCGACTTCCTGGTTGGTTAGAAAAAAATTTTTTTCATATATTAAAGTTTACTTTTTGTGCTGTAAAGTTCCAAGAGTTTTGACAGATGCATAGTGTCATGTATCTACCACTGGAGTAGCATACTGATTACCTCTATCATGCTAAAAATATCTCCTGTGCTTCCACTAGTCACACTCTCCTCCTCTCCAAACTGCTAGCAACCATTAATCCATTTTCCATCTCTCTAGTTTGCCTTTTCCAGAATGTAATACGAATGGGATTATACATTATGTAGCATTTTTGGTCTGACTTCTTTCACTTAGCAAAATGCATCTAAAATCCATCCATCCATATTATTGCCTGAATTAGTAGTTTTTTACTTGTATCATTGAATTCCATTGTATGGAAATACTACAATTTGTTTATCCATGTATCTATTGAAAGACACCTTGGTTGCTTCCAGTTTTAGCTTCAATACAACGCTGTATATGTTAACATTTCAAACTTAACCAGCCAAATTCAAAAACACTTGCTGAGTGTTTCAGTGTTAGTAATCTTAACAGGCTTTCAAGTACTTCTAGGGCAATCAGATCTCTATTGCTCCATGCTTCAGTTTGGAAAGAAAGATTGGATTTAATGCAATAGGAATAGATGCACATCGCCAGGTGACACCTTTCCTACCTATATTGTGTCACCCAGAGAAACTCATCAAGAGACAATTCTATGGGGGGAAAATATGGGAAATGATGTGAAGCAACTGAAAAGGTTGAATAACGAGAGACTGGGGTCCTTCAGAACTGGATTTCTGTTAATGACTCAACAATGAGATAAAGATAATAGGACTGAACATTTTGGTAAGGATACTTCATATATATCAGAAGTTTCCAAAATCATGGCACACAGACTTTCTCCACGTTGTTGCAGTGAGTGGGTTGCTCGTGTGCAAGTAGGGATCTAAATTTAAAGTTTCAGAGATAATTGGTACAGAAGTATGAATTTTAATTTGAATTTGTTATTGTGGGTCTGTGATTTATTCATAACTAAGGAAATACTATACTCAGTTTTAGAAAAATGTTGTCAGCATATTATTAATTGAAAAGGTGATGCATCAAAATGTTAAGAGAACATTTTTTAAAAGAAGATATGTTCAGTAGCTGTAATCAGAGTTAACTTGCTTTGAACTGTAGTTCAAGTACTTATCTTTTTAAAAAATTAATTAATTAATTTGTTTAGTTTTGGCTGTGATGGGTCTTTGTTGCTGCGCGTGGGCTTTCTCTACTTGCGGCGAGCAGGAGCTATTCTTTGTTGCGGTGCGCGGGCTTCTCATTGCAGTGGCTTCTCTTGTTGCGGAGCACGGGCTCTAGGCACGTGGGCTTCAGTAGTTGTGGCACGTGGGCTGAGTAGCTGTGGCTTGTGGGCTCTAGAGCGCAGGCTCAGTAGTTGTGGTGCACAGGCTTAGTTGGTCCATGGCATATGGGATCTTCCCAGGCCAGGGATCAAACCCATGTCCCCTGCATTGGCAGGCAGATTCTTAACCACTGCACCACCAGGGAAGTCCCTACTTATCTTTTTTCAAATTGAGGCATAATTGATGTACAATATTATGTTAGTTTTAGGTGTACAACATGGGGGTCAATATTTTTATAGTTTGTACTTCATTTAAAGTTATTATAAAATAGTGGCTGTATTTCACTGTGCTATACAATATATCCTGATCTCTTATTTATTTTATACATAGTAATTAATCCCCTACCCTATCTTGCCCCTCCTCCCTTCCTTCTCCCCGCTGGTAACCACTAGTTTGTTCTCTATATCTCTGAGTCTGTTTCTGTTTTGTTATGAGGAAATAAAATTATTTTTAGGATAGGATAAGAAAATTTTTAAGCATAAAATTCTCTCTCTGCCCATTTGGGCCACTACCCCCTCCTCTTTAGTATGCATTGTGTATCTGCATTATACATGAACTAGATCCTCTTTGAAGACACAGAAAGTCCTGCTCACACACACACACATACACACAAAGCAATTTTCTCCTGTCTCCAGCAAAGCAACTCCTTGGGAAATAACATTCCCTTCTCAATCCTGTAATAGGTCACAATGACCCACTACTCACCTGCTGGACTATGTAAACTGTCAATATGCTACTTTGATGTATAACCTTTTGATGCATAACCCCTTGTCCCAAAAACTTATGTAACTGTGCTTTGACCTCAGAGCTTTCTGAAAGACTGTCTCCTGGGTTACAATCCTCAGGTTGGCTCGGATAAAATTTTCCATTTCCTTCTTAGATTGACTATTGATTAATTTTTTTCATTGACAGTTATATTCATTTGTTTTTTATTTTTTAGATTCCACGTATAAGTGATAACATATTGTCTTTCTCTGTCTAACTTATTTCACTTAACATAATGAGATTATTATCTTTGAAAAAATTAAGTAAAAGTTTAGCTTTTTCTTCTACAAGAGATGTGTTAATAGTTAGATTTAAGAAAACGATTTGACAATGTATTATGTAAGCATGTTTCTTCAATGTAGAGTAGGCACATGAAATAAAACTAAAATATTTTTATGCAGGAACACCTTGTCGCTAAACAATTATTTTGTACCCACTTTCGATTTTCTGGTCTATATGTTATTTTGATACTGGTGACACTGATGAAAAGTGACTATGCTAAACAAAAGGGAAAAACAAATGGGACAATATTAAAAAACTGAAAATCAAACCAAAACTTTACTAGTATTATGCTGGAAATAAATCACAGTAAAATTAATTTAAATTACTTAAAATTGAAATTAACAAGCCAAATATAGAATCATCATCCATAAAAGATAAATTAACACTTATTTCATAACAAATGAAATTAAAGTCTATAAAATATGCAAAATATTTTATATTTTAGATTCTATAAACATGTATTAATACTTACTATGTGATGTTCCTTTCCCCATACATTATATTGGGTTTACCTTAATATTTTTAGGATTTTAAAGGTAATATATACACATCATAGAAAATTAAATTTAGACAATTATAAGGAAGAAAATTAAAGTTTCCCATAATCCCACTACCCAGAAACCACCATCATCTTTTCTAGTTTTTTTCTTTACATATAAATTTATAGCCATTTAAAAAATAAAATGGGACTTATGCTGCATATATAAAGTAATTTATGTGTCCTATGCTTACAGGAAAAAAAAAGATAATGACAGGATTTAATGCACGTGTCTACAATAAAGTTAAAGAGTCAATAAAGCTTATTAACTACAGCCAAATAGGAACTTGTTTTTGTGGTTGGTGGATATATTAAGCAGCTCAAATCTTCTGGAAAAAAAACTGGACATATATAATAGAAGTGACAAACACAGATATCCTCCCTTTCTCTCTCATGAGGACTGTAACTCAAGAAACTAAATCTAAAAACATCAATCAAGAACAGGATAGAAAGCCCAGAGATAAACCCACACACATATGGTCACCTTATCTTTGATAAAGGAGGCAAGAACATACAGTGGAGAAAAGACAGCC
Source organism: Kogia breviceps (assembly GCF_026419965.1). Lineage (NCBI taxonomy): Eukaryota > Metazoa > Chordata > Mammalia > Artiodactyla > Physeteridae > Kogia > Kogia breviceps. Next base: position 28,535,614 of record NC_081330.1, on the reverse strand, counting down.
TCTTCAATAAGTGGTGCTGGGAAAACTGGACAGCTACATGTAAAAGAATGAAATTAGAACACTCCCTAACACCATACACAAAAATAAACTCAAAATGGATTAAAGACCTAAATGTAAGGCCAGACACTATCAAACTTTTAGAGGAAAACATAGGCAGAACACTCTATGACATCAATCACAGCAAGATCCTTTTTGACCCACCTCCTAGAGAAATGGAAATAAAAACAAAAATAAACGAATGGGATCTAATGAAACTTAAAAGCTTTGCACAGCAAAGGAAACCATAAACAAGACAAAAAGACAGTCCTCAGAATGGGAGAAAATATTTGCCAACAAATCAACGGACAAAGGATTAATCTCCAAAACAGCTCATGCAGCTCAATATCAAAAAACAATAAAAAAATGGGTGGAGACCTAAATAGACATTTCTCCAAAGAAGACATACAGATGGCCAACAAACACATAAAAAATGCTCAACATCATTAATCATTAGAGAAATGCAAATCAAAACTACAATGAGATATCATCTCACACGGTTAAGAAAGGCCATCATCAAAAAATCTACAAACAATAAATGCTGGAGAGGGTGTGGAGAAAAGGGAACCCTCTTGCACTGTTGGTGGGAATGTAAATTGATACAGCCACTATGGAGAACAGTATGGAGGCTCCTTAAAAAACTACAAATAGAACTACCATACAACCCAGCAATCCCACTACTGGGCATATACCCAGAGAAAATCATAATTCAAAAAGATACATGCACCCCAATATTCACTGCAGCACTATTTCCAATAGCCAGGACATGGAACCAACCTAAATGCCCACTGACAGATGAATGGATAAAGAAGATGTGGTACATATATACAATGGAATATTACTCAGCCATTAAAAAGAATGAAATTGTGTCATTTGCAGAGACATGGATGGACCTAGAGACTGTCATACAGAGTGAAGTAAGTCGGAAAGATAAAAACAAATATCGTATATTAACGCATATACGTGGAATCTAGAAAAATGGTGTAGATGATCTTATTTGCAAGGCAGAAGTAGAGACACAGACATAAAGAACAAACATATGGATCCCAAGGGGGAAAGGGGGTATGTGGGATGAATTGGGAGATTGGGATTGACATATATACACTACTATGTATAAAATTGATAACTAATGGGAAACTACTGTATAGCATAGGGAACTCTACTCAGTGCTCTGTGGTGACCTAAATGGGAAGGAAATCCAAAAAAGAGGGTATATATATATATATATATATATGGCTGATTCACTTTGCTATACAGCAGAAACTGACACAGCATTGTAAAGCAACTATACTCCAATAAAAAAATAAATAATTAAAAATTAAAAGTAAAAAAATAAAGAAATTTAAAAAATAAAAAGAGTAAACAAGAAGGGTTATAAAAACAGAAAAGAAGGAACTTCTGCAATATATGATAATACTGATGCACCTTGAGGACATTATGCTAAATAAAATAAGCTAGTCACAGAAAGACAAATACTGCATGATTCCACTTATATGAGGTATCACAAACAGTCAAATACATAGAATCAAATGTAGAATGATGGCTGCCAGGGGTTGCAGGGAGGGGGACATGGGAAGTTAGTAACCAATCGGCATAAAGTTTTGGTTAAACAAGATGAATAAGTTCTAGAGATCTGCTGTATAACATTGCACCTATAGTCAACGATAATGTATTGCACACTTAAAAATTTGTTAAGAAGGTAAAGCTCATGTTAAGTGGTCTTACCCCAATAAAATAAAAATTTGTTAAAATCTTTAAAAAAAGAATGATGTTAACAACCACGCTGGAAAGAAGTTTTCACTTTTATTTCTCTAAAGATATCTCATTAGTATAACTAAAGAAAATTATACTGCAATCAGAAACACGACATATTAAAAAAACACTATATGGAATCCTATGTATGATATATTGAAAAAAAATGAAACCACAGAGACATACATGGGAACAAAGTATATGAAATGTTCTCTATACAAATAAATATATGACCGAGGTATACGATACCTATCGGAATGGCTAAAATTTAAAAATGACAACGAAGAATGCAGGTGATGATGAATATCCATCACATGCGACAACTGGGGGTTTGCAGATGCCAGTGATAGAGGAATTCTCCCTGGCAGCCCTTCAAATCAGAAGTTGCAGGCCTTTACACACTTGTGATTTTGTGGTTTTTCCAAATGTGAGAAAATTTATATTTGATGAAATGTGCAGATAGCTAGCTGCTTGGCAACATTTCTCAGAAGAGTTAGAACTACAGTAAAAAGTGAACATTTCTAGCACTGTTTTTGTGAGATCCTGGGTTGGCTCCAATGGTCTTAAAGGAGCATTGCACAATGCCTTCAAAATTAATTAATTATCCCAATTCGTTTTATACTAAAGATAAATCAAAGCATGAAAATGCTCCCCCTCCCCCCAAAAAACCCTTTGCTCTAAAGTGTATTTTACCCCCCCTTCTTCCTCCGCAAAGCCTTCTTAGGCACACTTGACCCTCAGTGAGCTCTTCCTGTGAGAATTCCTCCTGCATTTATGGGCCAAGCTCAGGTGGCATTCAAAGAACCGTGTAATTAGCATATTCTTCTGTGTTCATGTTCTTGTTCTGTTTGCTGTCTCTCCGGTCAGGTGGTACACTCCTTGAGAATAAGGTTAGCATCAGATACCTTAGTTATACCACCTTTTCCACCCCCTCAGTAGGTCAGAACACTTTGGAACCAAACGAATGTTCAAAAACAACACTTGAGAATGAACTGGAGGATGTCATCAACATAAAGTCGATGTTCCTCTATAGCATTTTAAAAATAGCTACAAGAGGGCTCCTGCATGAGAATTAGTTAACAAATTATGTTGGGCTCTGAATTTAACCACCCTGAAGTTTGGACCTGGCTCCCCTAGGCTCTTAGCCAGAGATTACAGGGAAGAACCAGCCATGGCTGCAAGTCTTGTTGGGAAGTGAAAAGACACTGTCCAGGTGTCGGTGTAGGAACAACAGCAGAGAGGAGATGAGTCATCTCCCTAACTGGAGCGTGATCAGGACAAAAGGAAGTACGATGCACGCTGGATTGTGGGATTGTGGTTTGTTACTAAAAGAAGTCTTCCTCTGTCTCTACAGTGCCTAAGATTACCTCTGTCATTTCATTTATCGTGCTGTGTTGTACTGGGGAATGTTTCAGACATTTCTTGGATTGTGTCTGGGGATTCTTGAAATGAAACCGAGTGGCAGGTCTGCAACCATAGCCCTCAGTCATTTTAGTGATAATATCAACGTCCTCTAGCCAAAGACTCCCAGGAACACACATGTAGTGATCAAGCTGGGTTTGTCACTTGCTGCAGAGAGAGAGAACGTACACCATGGAGAACTGTGGGGCATCTCAAGAAAAGGGTGCGAAAGAAACTTATTATAGGATTTGAGCTTTGGTTGGGTGACTTGGGGGAGGGTCAAAGGAAGCCGTGGTTCACTCTAGGTTGGGTGCTGGCAGAAAGCAGAGCAGTTCTGTGATTATCTCAATAAATTTTATCTGGAGTTGGGGGCACACTAGAGTGAGGCTGACACTGTAATTGGTAAAGAAGCAGTGGTCACTCATATTAGGCAGGAAGGAGAAATATTCGGTCATTTCTGTGGTTTGGACAATGTTCATATTTTGTCTGTGACTATCCATCATCGTCGCAGAGCTTCCTTGTCCGATATTGATGTCCTGTGAAATTGTTTGGGTTCCATAGAACACCAAGTTCTAGTTCAGTGTTGATACTAGTGCCAGGCCAGCACCTAGCAACACCAAGGCTAGCCGATAGTACCAGGCCAGCTCCTGTATGTTAGGAAATGCTTTTCTCTTTCTAGTTTGGTGCTTTACCAGTAGGCCATGTGCAAGGGGGTTTCCTTAAATCATTTCAAAGAGGCCTGACCTCCCCCTCCACCCCACAGGCATTTCTGTATCTAAGCCCACATTCTTTTGCTTCCACTGCATTGCTCTAGCTCCACCTACTCATCCCCTGGCATATTTCTGGGGCATACCCCAAGTCCTACATCTTCCATGAAACCATTTCTGATCACTCCACTCCAAAGGATTTTCTTGCTGCTCGGATCTTGGTGCTTTTATAGTTTTCTCTATTTTATTGACACTTTTAGGGCCTAACATTACATGCAGTCTATGTATGTAGTGATAAGAGGTAACATGCACTGTTAGTTGCCTTTTACTGCATGAGTCTTATCTCTCCAAATGAACCCTAAGCTACTTGAGGGCAGGGATCATATGCTGAGATTCATGTTTTTTATGTCCCAGGCTCTGTTCTAAGTTTTTACATGTGTTAACTCATTTAATACAAGTCTATAAAGCACTATTATTATCTCCATTTTTCAGGTGAAAACAAAACACCTCTTATTAGCTCTTCTGCTACCTCCCCTGCCCCTTCTCCATCCAGTTCACTAATAGGCTGGTTAATGATGGATAGCAAAAGGCAGGGTAGTGATGTATGGAGAATTTCTCCCCAAATACTTCTCAGGTATAATTCACTCTACATAATATCAATACATGTTCTTGAAAATCGACATTAATAAAACTGTTGGCTTAAACAGAAGAGCTACCACTACTATGTGGATTAGGATAGCATTGTGAGGGTTTATGAAGATAGATCAATGCAATTTGGCAGGTGGTATCTCCTTAGACTTTCACACAATGCTACCCTTATCCTGATTTTACAGGTAAGGAAACCACAGCACAGAGCGGTTCCCAAAAAGAAGAGAGGAAAACAAGATAAAAAGGTAAAAAAGAAAAGAAAGAAAAGTAGAGCTACAGATTCAATGCAATCCCTATTAAAATTCCAATGGCATTTTTTTCACAGAAATAGAACAAACAATTCAATCATATGGAACAACAGAAGACCGCAAATAACCAAAGCAACCCTGAGAAAGAAGAACCAAGTAGGAGGCATCACACATCCTGGTCTCAAACTATATTACAAAGCTATAGTAATCAAAATAACATGGCACTGGAATAAAACAGACACATAGGTCAATGAAATAGAAATAGAGCCTAGAAATAAACCAACCCATATACGGTCAACTAATGTTTGACAAGGGAGCCAACAATACTCAATGGGGAAAGGATGGTTTCTTCAATAAAAGGTGTTGGGAAAACTGGATATCCACATGCAAAAGAATAAAAGTAGACCCCTATCTTACACAACTCACAAAAATTAACTCAAAATGGATTAAAGGCTTAAACGTAAGACCTGAAACTGTAAAACTCCAAGAAGAAAACATAAGGCAAAATCTCCTTCACATTGGTCTTCGCAATGATTTTTTGGATAAAACACCAAAAGCACAAGAAACAAAAGCCAAAATCAACAAGTAGGACTATGTCAAACTTTTTAGTGCTTCTGTGCAGCAAAAGAAACAATAAAAAATGAAAAGGAATTTCAGATTACTGAATGGGAGAAAATATTTGAAAACCATATATCTGATAAGGAGCTAATATCCAAAATATATAAGGAACTCATACAACTCAATAGCAAAAAACCAAATAATCCAATTGAAAAATGGGCAATGGACCTGAGTAGACATTTTTTTCTAGGGAACTCATCCAAATTGCTAACAGGTACATGAAAAGATGCTCAACATCACTCATAATCAGGGAAATGCAAGTCAAAAACACAATGAGATATCACCTCACACATGTTAGAATGGGATCATCAAAAAGACAACAAATAACAAGGGTTATCTGAGGATGTGGAGTAAGGAACCCTCTTGCACTGTTGGTGGTATTGTAAATTGATACAGCTACTATGGAAGACAGTATGGAGATTCCTCAAAAAATTAAAAATAGAACTGCTATATGATTCAGCAATCCTACCTCTGGATATACATTTGAAGAAAGTGAAATCACTATCTGGAAGATATTTCTGCACCCCCATGTTCACTGCAGCATTATTCAAAATAACCAAGACATGAAAACCACCTAAGTGTCCATTGACAGATGAATGGACAAAGAAAATGTGATACACACACACGCACACACAAATATTATTTAGCCATAAAAAGAAGGAAATCCTTCCGTTTATGACAATATGAATGGACCTTGAGGGCATTATGCTAAGTGAAATAAGTCAGATAGTGAAAGACAAATATTGTATGATCTCACTTATATGTAGAATCTAAAAAAGCCAAACTCATAGAAACAGAGAGTAGAATGGTGGTTGCCAGGGATTGGGGACTGGGGGAAATGGGAAGATGTTGGTCAAAGCCCACAAACTTTCCATTATAAGATGAGTAAATTCTGGCTATCTAAGGTAAGCCATGGTGACTATTGTTAACAATATTGTATTATATACTTGAAGGTTGCTAAGAGAATAGATCTTAAATGTTCTGAGAGAAAGTGGTAGTTACGTGATGTGATGAAGGTGTTAACTAACTTTATTGTAGTAATCATTTCACAGCATATACATTTGTCAAATCATCATGTTGAACACCTTAAATTTATGCAATGTTATGTGTCAATTGTATCTCAATAAAGCTGGGGGAAAAAAAGGAAAGTGGAGGGACAAAGTGAGAGAATACTGGTGGAGTTTTGTGGGGGTGGGTTAGGAGAGGTGAGGGAAGGTTTAGGTAGTTTTTTTTTTTATTGTGAACCTGGAAGGACAAGGAAAAGAATCCAGGACTAGAACTTTCCTGGAGGCACTGCCTAGCCAAGCCTCCTGGAATAAGATCTGAGGTAAGAGTTTCCAACAAACAAACAAACACCCGAAACAAAAACCCACAAAAACTTGTAATTTGTCTTCTCTCTACCTATAGCAAGGCCCAATCTCTACTCCAAAACACAGTCCCACCGCTCCACCCGGTGGCAGTCTTGAGGTAGTGCACTGAGAATGTCTGCCAGAGCCACCCAGACTGCATCAGTACCTGGACGTGGCAGGGAGGAGTGGCCATGTTATTATCTTTTAATCCTCAGGGGATTCTAATGTGCTGCTGTATTTGAGAATGGCTGGCCAAACGTGCATTTCCCCCTATGACACAGAGACTTTTTCTGGTGCCAATCAGGATGGCAGGTGGTACCTGGGCAAGGTGCTAACCTAGGTCATCACTTTGTTTTTTACATTCTCTCCCCAGGAGTTTCACTCTTTCTCATCAATTGCCATTTCTCAGTAAGGGATTGTGTATTAGGTGCTGGGAATATGGCACTGCACAAGACAAACAAGGATTCTGTCTCATGGAGCTTACAGTGAGGAAGATAAGCAAATCTGCACTTACAGATGGTGATAAGTTCTATGAAGGAAATGGACATGGTGTTGAGATGGAAAATGACTGAGGTGAGAGAAGACTTCTTTGAGGAGGTGACATTGAACTGAGACTTGGAGAATAAGAAGTCAGTTATACCCTGAATAGCCAAAGCAATCTTGAGAAAAAAGAACAAAGCTAGAGGTACCATGCTCCCTGACTTCAGACTATACTACAAAGTTACAGTAATCAAAATAGCATGGAACTGGCACAAAAACAGACACATAGATCAATGGAACAGGATAGAGAGCCCAGAAATAAACCCACACACTTATGGTCAATAATGTACAACAAAGGAGACAAGAATACACAGTGGAGAAAAAAGTCTCTTCAACAAGTGATTCTGGGAAAACTAGACAGCTACATGTAAAAAAATGAAATTAGAACATTTCTTCACACCACATACAGAAATAAACTCAAAATGGCTTAAAGATTTAAATGCAAGACCTGAAACCATAAAACTCCCAAAAGATAACATAGGCAGAACTCTCTTTGACATAAATCATAGCAATATTCTTTTGAATCTGTCTCATAAGGCAAAGGAAGCAAAAGCAAAAATAAACAAATGGGACATAATTTTAAAAAACTTTTGCAAAGCAAAGGAAACCATCGACTAAATGAAGAGACAACTTACTGCATAGGAGAAAATATTCAAAATGATATGACTGATAAGGGGTTAACATCCAAAATATATAAACAGCTCATACAACTTAATATCAAAAAAGCAAACAACCTGATTAAAAAAATGGGCAGAACTTTTGCAGCAACATGGATGGGCCTAGAGAATATCATACCAAGTAAAGTAAGTCATAGACAAATATTATATCACTTATATGTGGAATATAAAACATAATACAAATGAATCTGTATACAAAACAGAAACAGACTCACAGACATAGAAAACAAACTTACAGTTACCAAAGGGGAAAGGAGGGGAGGGATAAGTTAGGAATATGGGAATAACAGATACAAACTACTATACATAAAATACATAGGGAACAAGGATTTAATATATAGCACAGGGAACTATATTCAATACCTTGTAATAACCCATAATGGAAAAAAAAATATATATATATATAAATTATTCACCTTGCTGTACACCTGAAACTAACAAAATATTGTAAATCAACTATATTTCAATTAAAAAAACAACAAAAAATAAGCAAAAGACCTGAATGGACATTTTTCCAAAGAAGACATACAGATGGCTAGCAGGCACATGAAAAGATGCTCAACATCACTAATTATTAGAGAAATGACAATCAAAACCACAATGTGATATCACCTCACACCTGTCAGAATGGCCATCACCAAAAGAACACAAATAACAAATGTTGGCAAGCGTGTGGAGAAAAGGGAACCCTCGTACACTGTTGGTGGGAATGTAAATTGATGCAGCCACTGTGGAAAACAGTATGGGGGTTTCTCAAAAATCTGAAAATAGAGCTGCTATATGATCCTGTAATCCCACTCCTGGGTGTGTACCCAGAAAAGAGGAAAACTCTAATTTGAAAAGATATATGCACCCCAATGTTCATAGCAGCCTTATTTACAATTGCCAAGATATGGAAGCAACCTAAGTACCCAATAACAGATGAAAGGATAAAGAAGATGTGGTATATATATACAATGGAATATTACTCAGCCATAAAAAGGAATGAAATTCTGCCATTTGCAACAACATAGGTGGACCTAGAGAGTATTATGCTTAGTGAAATAAATCAGACAGAGAAAGATAAATACTCTGTTATTGCTTATATGTAGAATCTGAAAATAAACAAATGTATATAACAAAACAAAAACAGACTTAGATATAGAAAACAAAATAGTGAAGGAAGTGGGGATGGGCAAGATAGGGGTAGGGGATTAAGAGATACAAAATACTATGTATAAAATAAATAAGAGACAAGGATATTGTACAGCACAGGAAAATATAGCCATTATTGTGTAATAAATTTAAATGGAGTATAATCTATAAAAATCACTTTGTTGTGCACCTGAAACTAATACAATATTGTAAATCAACTATATTTCAGTTAACAAAAAAGAAGTCAACTATAGGAAGAGTTGAAGCAGGGCTTCTGCCAGCCCATAGAGTGTCTTTGTTCCAAAAGAAAAATTAACTCTTCTCTGAACACACATAGCGCTGCTGACTTGTGTTAAGTGCTCACTGTCACTTTGAGGTCAAGAGATAAAGCACTTTCTCTAGGGAGTTACAGTCCCACACCATGGCGTACAGCTTGGACAGTAGATTGTGGACTAGGTTTCAGCTCACTCTACACCTCAGCTGGATACCCTTGTGTAGAGAACAACACGCACAGTCTTAGATGGGAGTGGGGAGTAAGGACCCAGCTTCAACTCTTCCCATGGCTAACTTCAAGCAGATGGAACTGCATGTGCAGGAAAGAACTTCACGTGTTCTAGAAACTATGAGACCAGTGGCAGGCAGAGGCCAGATCACACAGGTTCTTATAAAAGGTAGAATAAGGAATTTGTATGTTATTTAATCCATGAGAAGCAGTGAAGGTTTTTAAGTAGAAGGAGTGAAATAATCTGAGTTATATTTTAAGAAAATCTATTTGGTTGCTGTGCAGAGGATCTACTGGAGGGGCAAGACCCCTCCAGTATTAACACCTCAAATTCCACCTGCCACCTTAATTCCCCTTTGCCACGCAACCTAACATACTCATAGAGTTCCAGGGATTAGGAGGTTATTGAGTAGTCAGATCAGAGATGGTGATGGTTTGGATTAGGACAACAGCAGTTGAAGAGGTGAGAAATGGACAGATTTAAGAGATATTTTGGAGGTAAGTTGTGGAAAGGAATGAATGAAGGATAGCAGGATTTTGACTAGAGCCACTGGGTGGGAAGAAGTGCTGTTTCCTAGGATGGAGAAGACAGGAGGAAGAACAAATTGTGAGAAGGAGCAAACCAAGAATTCCATTTTGTTACAATAGCCAAGATACGGAAAGAACCTAAATGTCCATTGATGATGAACGGATAAAGAAGATGTGGTATTGGGACTTCCCTGGTGGCACAGTGGATAAGACTCCATGCTCCCAATTCAGGGGGCCTGGGTTCAAACCCTGGTCAGAGAACTAGATCCCACATGCATGCTACAACTAAGAGTTCTCATGCCACAACTAAGGAGCCTGCCTGCCGCAACTAAGACCTGGTGCAGCCAAATATTTTTTTTTTAAAAAAAGAAGAGTGGTATATACATGTAATGGAATATTACTCAACCATAAAAAATGAAATCTTGCCATTTGCAACAACATTAATGGACCCTGAGGGCACTATGCTAAGTGAAATAAGTCAGACTGTTAAAGACAAATACCATACGATCTCACTGATATGTGGAATCCAAATTTAAAATAAAACAAGTTCATAGATACAGAGAAGAGATTGGTGGTTGCCAGAGGCAGGGGAATGATAGGTGGGTGAAATGAGTGAAACAGGTTAAAAGGTGCAAACTTCCAGTTATAAAATAAATAAGTCACAGGGATGTAATGTACAGTATGGCAACTATAGTTAATAATACTGTATTGCATATGTGACAGTTGCTAAGAGACATCTTAAAAGTTCTCATCACAAGAAAAAAAATCTGTAACTATGTATGGTGATTAATGTTAACTAGACTTATTGTGGTGATCATTTCACAATATATACAAATCATTATGTTGTACACCTGAAACTAATATAATGTTATATGTCAATTATACCTCAATTTTTTAAAAAGAATTCCATTTTAGCCATTTCAGGTTAAAGATATATGTGTAAGATAGTCAAGTGGAGATGTCAAGTAGAGTTTGTCATGACACTGTAGCTCAGAGGAGAAATTTGGTTCAGATATATAAATTTGGAAATTATCATCATTTGGGCTATTTTTCAGGCCATGAAAAAGGATCAAATCACTCAGGGAAAGAAAATGCAGAGAGGTAAGTCTCAGAACAGAACCCAGAGAAACTCCAGTTTGAGAGAATCAGGTAGACAGTGACCAAAGTGGGAAAAAAAAAACCAGACTTTTGCCACAGAAGTGCCGAAAGGCGACTATTTCAAGAAGAATTGTGTGGACAGCTGTGGCTGAAGGATCAAGAAAGATAAGAATTAGAAAAGTGATCCATGACTTTGACCATATGGTGGTCATTGAGGATCATAATAAGAACAAGAGGACCAGACTGGAAAAATAAGAGTGGGATGCTAGAAGTTGAGATTTTTGGAAGTAATGTCAATTTTCATTAAGAAAGGTCTGAGACCCTGGGTGTCGCACTGGTAGTAGATGACGAATCATTGGAAACGAGGAAGCTAAGAACAGAGAGGCTTGGGTGTTGAATGGTGAAGTTGTCGAGGATTTGAGATGGAGAGGAAGTGTACTGAGGTTGCCAGACAGTCTTGAGTGTGCTTGTGATCACAAATTTGTGGCCAAACCAGTCAGGCAATTTTTAATATTTTCAGCTGCTTCAATATAGACAAAGAGCCATGTGGTTCAAGTAGGCTTGGGGTTTTGCCTAGTGGATATGATAGGCAGCTAAGAGGAGAAAGGAAGTGGACTGACTTTAACAAGGGAGTGTGTATTGGTTTCCTATTGCTGCTGTAACAAATTACCACAAACCTAGTGGCTTAAAACAATACAGGTTTATTATACTACAGTTTTGAAGGTCAGAAGCCCAAAATGTGTTTTACAGGGCTAAAATCAAGGTGTCAGCAGATTTGCATTCCTTCAGGAGACTCTGGGAGAGAACCGTTTCTAGCTTCTAGAGGCTCCCTGCATTCGTTTGCTTATAGCCCCCTCCTCCATCTTAAAAGCAAGCAACGTTGGGCTGAGTCTTTCTCATGCTGCCGTCTCTCCAGTTTTCTCTTCTAATGCCCTCTTCCGCTTTTAGGGACCCTTGTGATTGCTCTGGGCTTGTCGGCATAAACCAGGATAATCTCTTTATCCTAAGGTCAGCTGATTAGCAACCCTAATTCCATTTCAACCTTAATTTCCCTTTGCCATATAACCTAAAATATTCACAGGATTTCAGGCATTAGGTTGTGGACATCCTTGGTGGTGGTGGGGGTGGATCATCATTCTCCCAACGACAGAGTGATTATGACAATGTTAATGGATGGACTCTACACTGGGTAAGGAGGCAAATGGAGAAAACGGTGGGCAGATGAAGAGTAAAAAAGTGGTGGAATCAATGAATTGGAGAAGTAATCTGAAGGGTTTGAAGGACTGTGGCACTACAGTAGAAATTTTCAAAATGGAGCAGTTTCTGGTGATGAAAAGGGCTAGTGTAGGATCATATCACAGAGGTAATATCTGATGTAAAGTTGTAGAAAAGACCAGCTAAAGCAGTCATGGCTACCATATGACCCAGCAATCCCACTCCTGGGCATATACCCAGAGAAAACCGTAATTCAAAAAGACACATGCACCCCAATGCTCATGGCAGCACTATTTACAATAGCCAGATCATGGAAGCAACCTAAATACCCATGGACAGACGAATGGATAAAGAAGATGTGGTACATATATACAATGGAATATTACTCGGCCATAAAAAGGAATGAAATTGTGACATTTGCAGAGACATGGATGGGCCTAGAGACTGTCATACAGAGTAAAGTAAGTCAGAAAGAGAAAAGCAAGTATCGTATACTAGTGCATATATGTGGAATCTAGAAAAATGGGACAGATGATCTTATTTGCAAAGCAGAAATAGAGACACATATGCAGAGAACAAACGTATGGACACCATATGGGGGTGGGATGAACTGGGAGATTGGGATTGACATATATACACTATTATGTATAAAATAGGTAACTAATGAGAACATACTGTATAGCACAGGGAACTCTACTCAGTGCTCTGTGGTGACCTAAACGGGAAGGAAATCCAAAAAAGAGGGGATATATGTATATGTATATGTATATGTATAGCTGATTCACTTCGCTGTACAGTAGAAACTAACACAACATTGTAAAGCAACTATACTCCAATTTTTTAAAAAAAGCAGTCATGGGATCTTGGCGCTGATGAGCTAGAGGGCGGATTCCACGATGGTGCTTGCTGGCACTGGTGTCCACACAGTGGAGGGAGCTCCCGGGAATGGCTGTCACCAGTGTCTGTGTTCCCAGGATGAACTGCGGTTGTTTCCTGCCTCTCCAGGACACTCTCAAAGATCAGCAGAATTGTAGAATTACAAATTAAAGAACGTACCTCAGAGACCAAGAAGCAGCTGATGCATTTCGGAGTTGTTTTGCAGAAACCAGACCCCACCCAGACGGAGGGTGCTGAGCACATAGTCCCCAGACGGGCTGGGGCCTGACGATTGGTATGTTAACCCCTGTGGCCTCACCTTGTTACCTCACCACCCACCAGTCAGAGAACTGTGTACGAGCTGATCACATTCCCAGCGACCCTCTCCCTCACCTTGCATTTAAAACCCCTTCCCTGGGCTTCCCTGGTGGTGCAGTGGTTGAGAATCCGCCTGCGGATGCAGGGGACGCGGGTTCGTGCCCCGGTCCGGGAAGATCCCACATGTCACGGAGCGGCTGGGCCCGTGAGCCATAGCCGCTGAGCCTGCGCGTCCGGAGCCTGTGCTCCGCAAAGGGAGAGGCCGCAACAGTGAGAGGCCCGCATACCGCAAAAAAATAAAAAATAAATAAATAAATAAATAAAAATAAAACCCCTTCCCTGAAGCCATCAGGGAGTTCAGGTCTTTTGAGCACTAGCCAACCCTTACTCTTCTTTTCTTGGCACCTTGCAATAAATGCTGTACTTGCCTTCACCACAAACTCATAAAAAGGAAGTCATGGAAGTGAAAGTCTAGGGTGTGGGATGGGTGATCCAAGTGGATGTTAAAGTCACCAAGAAAGATGAATGAGCTGCAGATTGGGGAGGACAGCTGAGCCTTGAGGAAAAAACGTAAACCCCACAAGCTAGGGGAGCCTGTGAGTGCAAAGGGGCCTTTGTGGGTGCCAACTCAGCCAGGACCAGGATCCGGCAGGACTGCAGCCCCTGCTCAACAGGAGGGATGGAGCCCTGATACTCCACGCCACTCCCAGGGGCTGGGCTCCGGGTCACACGCCTCTGCACTGACCCCCTTGGGATGTGCAAGCAAGATCAAGTCCTGAGACCCCGGCACTCCTGCCCGTCCCCTGCCCCTCCCGTGGCTTCCACGAACAGCAGGAGGTGCTGGGCCTGAGGACCCTGTGCCCTTCACCCCAGGGCTTTTGGCTCCTGTAGGCAGATGGCACCCCTGTGTGGGTGCTTCTCTTCGGTGAGCACCCACAGCCCGGTCTGGCTGTGACACGGCGGTCTAGGAGGCCAGGGACAGGACAAGTCACTCCCTGTGTGTGGGGGGGGCGGCGCCTCACCGGGGGGGTGGGGCGCAGTCCCTCCTTGTATCTGCCATCACAGCGCCACAAGCATCGCACGTGGCCGTGGGAGCGGAAACCTCCCGGGAGGGCCTGCAGAGGAGCCAAAGAGACAGGAAGAGGATGGGAAGGCCCTCTGTCGACAGGCCCCGGGCAGGTAGAAGAGAAGCACCACTGAGGGTGAGAAGAGTGATTCCAAAGCCCTCGTGATTCAGTCAACAAACACCTACCTGCGCAGACACCACAGGGGTCACAAACTTGGAGAAGATCTGGACCGTCCCCCTAAAGGGCCTGTGCTTTTCTAGGGGAGCCAAACAATGTCCACACATCCCAGTGCAAGCAGGAGAGCCTGTGGGGGGAGCAGGGGCAGCAGATGCAGAAGAGAAGGCTTCCCGGAGGCGGCGAGTTGGGGGCTGGGCTGTAAAGGAGAGCTCTGGACTGGTCTTCAGGGAGTGTGCCCTGCCATGCCCGGCAGGAAGTGAAAACCTCTTCCAGCTGTTGTGGCCTTGGGTCCTTCCCCCGTCCCCCCTGACCCTGATGATGGATCTGCAAAGGGAGAAGACGTGGCCACTTCTGTTGACTAACAGGGTGTAGGGTGGGGAAAGAGAGCACCTTTCCTTAAGGAAATCTGAAATCCTGGATTGTGCCAACTTCCTGACTCGGAGAAGATCCGAAGTTATGGGTGGATGGCTGGAGATGGAGGGCAGGCAGCAACTGAACACCAGTGATAGGGAGTGGGATGTTCTGGATGGGTTTGCACGCCTGGGCAGGCTCAGGCAGATGGCTGAGGCCCTGGAGACCGACCCATGGGCTTCTGGGTCACGTACTTGCCATGAAGAGAGTCCTAATATCAGATCTGGGAGGAGACTCTCCCTCAGTTTTGCTTTAGGTATTTCCTGAAGGCACACTCGCTCAGCATTTTCTTTTCTTCTTTGTTTGCTGGTGCCAATTAGTTCTCACTCCCAGGGACTTGGACCCAACTCCAACCTCCTAGGGAGATAGCTTGCTGCCGCTGCAAAAGCACCATCTCCTCCAGGGTCCTCTTCACTCCTGTCATTTCATAGCTATAGTTTTTCATTGGCAACAGCTTGCTCCGTGACAATAGCTTTCTCCATGGCAAGCCCAGTGCCCAGTCCCACCTCCCTTCACAAAGAAGAGGCTCTAGGTGCACACTTTGTTACCAGAGCCTTCATGACTGACAGCAGTCATCATGTTGTGTTTCGGCCCTGCTGAGAAGTAGAGGAGACAACTGGAGAGGATATGATTGAGTATAAATAGCAATAGAATCTTGGCAAATATATTGAAACACCAACACTGTGTGCAGCTGGGAGGGCCCAGCTTCTAGAGGTCTCAGCCAACCCCTCCAAGAAGGGCCCAGGAATGATGGTGGGGCAGACAGTAAGATGGGGACTGTGGACAGTTCTGTCATCTTTGAGTTTCATGTGTCAAACAAGAACAGATACAAATGACAGTTCCAATGGCAAGTGGCATTGGTACATTGAAAGTTACCCAATACATTTGGTAGATGTGTAAATGCATGATTTAATGAATAAAACTGATAGGTTTGGTTAGGAGGTGAAAAGGATGGGAGGGCACTGAGCTAGGCAAGAGAGGAAGGGATTGGTGGCACAAACAGGAATATGTGCTTATATAGGAGGTAGAAGACTTTCTTAGTAATAATTTTAGTAGCAATAATTATTAGAAGTAATAAGTATGGCCTCAATCTGCTTTCCAGGCCCATCTGCCACACTGCCCATGCTGGAGCCATTTCATTCCCTGGACACGTACACATGCACACACATCTCTTCTACTACGCAGGCTGTTTCCTTTCCATGCAGAGACCTCCTTCCCCTTTCCCTGCCATCCTTCATTGCTAGGTAAACTCCCAGTGATCCTTCAAGGTCCAGGTGAAATGCCTCCCCTTGAGTACCTTCCCAGGTACCAACCCACTTCCTTCCTTCCCCTGTCCCAGTTAATCATTCTCTCTCTCATACTCCCATAGCACTTTGTGTTCAACCCTGTTTTAGCACTTGACACTTGTGTCATCATTGTCTAACTGTCTGCCTCTAGACCATGAACTAGAGCAAGTCATGAGACTTAGGCATCTGTGAGTGAGGCCTCTCTAACACAACCCTGGGTATATAGGTGGGTACTCAATACTTACCTGGTGAATGATTGAATGGCTAGGATCTGTAGTGTATGTCCTATAACTTCATGGGTCAACAGATGGTATTAATGTTGCTAGGCTGTTGCTGTTTATTTAAGGAGTCAATGCCGAATTGTTGTTTTTACATTGTTTTTCTGGGACTCTCTTCATATATGAGTTTTATGAAGGGCAGACTGCATTGGACTGGATTTTTCCTAACAAATCCATAGAACTATTGCCAGCCTTCTTGTGTCTGATCATAAGAGGTAGAGAGACTTTCTGATGAACTGGAAGTGGTGAAGCAGTGTGCTCATTCATGAATAAAATATTTATCTTTGCCAGCTAGACTTATCAATAGTAAAATATCACAAAGAGAAACGGCAGAAACCACTATACAAAGGCCCACATACCCCTCATGCTTTTCTACCAGTGGACAGTTATTACCAAGTATTTTGACAATGGTTTGTCTGAATTCCTTGAATGTCTTTGATTTAGCTGCTGTGTCTACTTCATATTGAGTGTCACAGAGACTTGACTCTGATGGCGTTAAGCTATGTAGCTGCTTTTCGTTAAATTGGGGTGATCAATAAGGGGCTTGAAGGTAGCTTGAACTCCAAATGAAAGATCACCTTTCATTGTATGGACAGAAGCACTATTTTAGCATCATATCCTATACCGGTACTACTGTTCTTTATGTGTGAATTAGGACTCAGCTCTGAAATGATTAGTCACAGTAATCCTGGTCATTTCATAGCTGTTTTTCATTGGCAGCATCCTAATGAGCTTGTCTTTGGGGTGCCAAGTGGCAGAGCTATGAGACTTCTTTAACAGATTTGAGAGATATAGTCAGATAGTCAATTACCATTTTTATTTACTTTGGGAGAGATTTGAGTTCCAAGACCTGCCTGAGATTTTCCTGAGATTTTTCCCTCAATTGTTATTATTGAACACTGAATGGCTTTGGAAATTAGCTTTTGTTGTAGGTTTGATAATATTTCTTAATGAACTAAACCTAAAATTACAAGGCAAACAGTGCTCATATACAAAACTTCTACCATGGTAAACTCATTTCAATGACAACTAACATTATTTGAATCAAAGTAATGTCAGGCTGCTTTATACTCTTCACATGCTTTCTAAAGTTAAACTAAGAAGCAAATCTCTATTCCCATACAAATTTACAGTAGATATATATTCAAGCTCAGACTATAGTTCCAGCAGCTTTTTTTTCTGACCTCTATGCAAGTACGAAGGAAATTTCCATATTACAGACCCACTTAACTCTGCAGTTGAGGAGCTTCCACATAAACTTCAATTGGAAGCGATTATTCTGCAATGTAATGACATGCTAAAAGGCAAATATCAAAAGAAGAACCTAATAGAATTCTACAATTCCCTTCCAAGAGATGAATATGCTAAATTAAAATCATATGCTTGTGGATTGATACCAGTATTTAGAAGTACCTATCTCATGGACTGATATCAATATTTGCCAATATCTGTGTGAAAAGACATTTGCAAAGGTGAACTACATAAAACTTCATTACAGAACAACAGATGAACATACGCTATTTTGATAATAGAGAACACTAACTCCGATTGTCAATTAAGCAAAATGTTATTCTCCCAAAAGAATTCCATTGTTCTCATTAATAGACCTATATTATTAAAAATTGTATGCGATTAATATTTTTTAGTTTCAACAGTAAAACATTTGTGGACATTTGTTTTCTCTTCTGTTATGTAAGTACCTACATAATAATCTCGATTTTACCCCTGAGCACCTCCAAACCCAAAATGTCAACTCTCTTCCCTTTACAGAAGTTTCCTCAACCCAGGTTATCAATATATTGGACCACTATGGTTTTTTTGACAACCATAAAATTAAAAGGACAGGAGCCTTGTGAACCTGAACATAGGGTAAAACCTGAGGTGTCAAAGAACAGACCTACTAGAGAATGGACTTGAGGATATGGGAAGGGGGAAGGGGAAGCTGTGACAAAGTGAGAGCGTGGCATGGACATATATACACTATCGTAAAACAGATAGCTAGTGGGAAGCAGCCGCATAGCTCAGGGAGGTCAGCTCAGTGCTTTGTGACCACTTAGAGGGGTGGGATAGGGAGGGTGGGAGGGAGGGAGACGCAAGAGGGAAGAGATATGGGGATATATGTATAACTGATTCACTTTGTTATAAAGCAGAAACTAACACACCATTGTAAAGCAATTATACTCCAATTTTTTAAAAAAAGAACAGGGAGGCGACTGTGAGCAATCCTACAACCGAAGTGCCTTGGTCGTTTGCTGGGCACAGGGCACGTCAATCCTCGCTTGTCAGCAAATAAGCTTGGAGCTCGTGACGAGGGGGCAGAGCCCATTGTCTACTCTTCTGGCCCCGCCCCCCGTCTGCGGCCTAGAGGAATCTTTCCCACAAGGCCTGGCCCATTGCCATGTGAGGCCCAGGCTCGGTGGGCCGCTCCCGCCGTCGGCCCCCTGCCCTCCCTGTCGTGGGGCCTCCTCTGTCGTCCCCTCATTGGCCTCCCCATCCGGCAGCCACAGCCCTCAGCCTCCCGTGCGGTCGTCGTCGCTGCCACAGCAATCGACACCCGCCTGGTTGAGGTAACTGCCCGGTGCCATGTCGGCCACGGGGGATGGAGACCCGGCCCCGGGAGGCCCAGAGGGCCCCGCGGGCGCAGCTGGGGCCCAGGCCGAGGCGGCCAGAGCCAGCGACCGGGTGGACCGTGACTCGGAGCCTCGAGGGGGCGACGCGGCGCCGGGGTGCTGGGGAGGCGGCCCTGGAAGGCAGGGGCGAGGAGGAGGGGGAGGAGGGGGAGGGGGAGGAGGAGGAGGGGGAGGAGGAGGGGGAGGGGGAGGAGGAGGGGGAGGAGGAGGGGGAGGAGGAGGAGGAGGAGGAGGCCTCGGGAGGTGAAGCCAGGAGTCGGGGCCTCCAGGAGCTGAAGGCCAGAGGGGCCCACTAGAAGCCCAACTCTATAGCGACCTCTCCAGTTTCGGCGGGGTTCCGAAATAAGCTGCCCTCTGCCAACCCCTGGTAAGAGGTCTGAGATGATCGGTGCCGTTTATGAAGCCACAGGTGAAGGTCAGTGGAGGCAGGTGTTCGGGAGGGAGCTTGGGAGGAGATGGAAGAGAAAAGAACAAGCAAACGGCTTTTGGATCCTGGCTTTTAAAAATGTCAAGGTTCTTAGAAAGTTGATCCCAATACATTATGAGCTGATATGGGAGCACTTGGTCACGGTGAAATATTCGGGGGGGCGGGGTTAGGAACCAATGAGCTTCACCACAGATTTTTGTCATCGAGGCAAAACATGTTTTTGCAACAAAGTTCTGACCAAAACATACAGAATGCATCAGACCCCGGCGATTCTGATCCATTCCGTGACAGATTTACTGGAAAAGAGAAATAATGTCACTGTGAAAACGATCAAGCAGGAGAAAAGTGAGGGCCATGGAAGTGTTACAGCAACGAGAAGGAAGGTGCCCAGCTACTGTTTTCTTAGTTGCTCCTATCCTTCTGCGTCTACTGAGGGTAGAGTACTGGATGTTGGTTGCTATTCTTTTTGAATTGGGATTCTTTTTCTGTGAATGTCTCGTCCCAAAGTCTCTATTATTATTCACTAAAGAAACAACTAAATATCAGGATTAGAACGCCAATGAAGAGGCCCAAGGTGCTGAAAGTGAGGGGGAAAGAGAGAAGTTTAACAAAAAAACAAGAACCTGAAAAGGATCTGAACCCAGCAGGACAGACCCAGAAAATCCAGGTAGCTGTGTATAGCTTTGAAAATAACCCAGAGGTTCCCAGGCGCTTGCCAATTTTGTTTTCGTTTTTTAATTCTCCCAGTGAATTAAGAAAAAATTTGTTTAAAATTAGTTTAACAATTCAAATTTACCTACTTAGAATGTTAACAGAACATTCATGCACCTAGTAAGATAAAATGCATTATATACTGAAATATACTTCATGGCTACTCGTTTGTTCTTGTGAGGTCTTTTGTCCTGCACCTGTTAGACTACTAACAAGTTGTAAATGTATCAATGCCTAAGACCAATCTTTGTTTAGAAAACAGTTACTAGAAGCAGCAGCAAAAGTAGCTGGGCTGTGCACTCGTGGGGCCTTCATTACTTGGCCACAGAAGTGCCGTGTCCTGTACTAAGAGATGACAACCTGTAGAATGTGACTACTTACAAATAGCAAAACGTTCAGAATTTCAAGTAGGACCACATTTAGTGACTAATACCTAACCATTTGTTCGGGTGTAGACTTTTGTATTTTATGTGACCGTCAAAAGAAGAGCAGT
Organism: Kogia breviceps; assembly: GCF_026419965.1. Lineage (NCBI taxonomy): Eukaryota > Metazoa > Chordata > Mammalia > Artiodactyla > Physeteridae > Kogia > Kogia breviceps. The sequence goes on along the minus strand of NC_081330.1, from coordinate 28,514,487 downwards.
TTAGTCACAGTATGACTAAATTCTTTATCACTGAATTGGTAATGAAGTCTTAAGGTATATCTTGTCTTTGAGTGTATTTAAATGATTGACATTTTTTTCTGCATTTTCACAGCTGTGTATTTCATGGTAATAGCCTCTTTCTCATATGGTAGATATAGAAACTGAAGGTCTGGGAGGGTAAGGGAGTATCATTTGTGGAATGAGCATAGGCTTTAAAGGTGGAGAGAGTGATTTCAATCCCAGAATCGCCTCTCAAGGGGGAAAAAAGCATTTATGCTGTTGGGCATCACATGATTGAAGCCATCGGTTGTACAAGCACCCTGTGTGTCCAAGGTGCAGGTTACAAGAGGAAAACGTGTTGTTCTTCTCTACTGGTTTACATAGAGCCCTCAAATGCAGCACCTAACACAAAGGGCTGACCATTTTCTTAGATTTAGAAAGTCTCTGGTGCTGGTTAGTGCTGTATAATTGTTAATTTTCTCTCATTTCATCCAACTCATTTCATGCAGTTGGGAGGAATAGGAAGCAAATGAAGAAAGAAGAAAGGATCTGTTGTTCACAATTTTTAGGATTTTCATTTTTCAGAAGCCCACGGGAATGTTATTAACACTGATTCCATTCCTAAATTCATCACCCAAAAAGCAATATCCAATAACATATGACTGTTTTCTTTTACACTTATTTTTAACTAGAACAAATGCTGTCAAATATAAGTTTGTTTTATGTTAAAAAACTGAAATGCAGGCAGATTTTATTTACATAAATAATCCTGACTCGAATCTCTTTTACCTTTTTTTTAACCCACTTTACCTTCATTGAAAGGCATCACTTTCTACCATTTGGTAAGCCTGTTTTAAATTCTTTTGCTGCAGCCCCAAATAAATTAAAATTTCAAGTTTAAAACAATTTTTGTGAAGACAGAAATGGAGGTCGAGCCTTTAGAGTTGTGCTCTTTACTACATTAGTCACTAGCCACGTGTGGCTGCTGAGCATTCAAAATGTGGCTAGTCTGAGTTGAGATGTGCTGTAAGTGTAAAAACTACTGTAAAGTCTCATTAATAACTAATTACATGTTGAAATGACAATATAGTGTTAAACAAATATAACATTAAAATTACTTCCTCCGGTTTCTTTTTACTTTTTTAATGTGGCTACTAGAACATTTAAAATTACACATGACTTGTGTTATATGTGTATTTCACAGTACTGCTGTGAGCTTTTGAAGGAAACCTGATGGATGGCCCAGCTTGCCTGGAGGCCAGATGGTGCTGCAGAGCCTGAGCCCAGACACTGATTTGGAAAACTGGTTCTCAAAGTTTGGTCCTTAAAATAGCATTATCAGCATCACTCAGGAATTCTCAGGCTCCACCCAAGACCTGCGAATCAGAAACTCTGGGAGTGGGGGCCAGCAGCCTGTATTGTAACAAGGCCTCCAGGGGACTCTGATGCAGCTAAGGTTTGAGAAGCACTTCTTTAGAGCCACATGGGGAGAAGCTGAGACCCACCTATGGTGGGACCAGCCTTCGTTCACTGGCTTGGGACTGTTGTAGGTAAACTAAACAGGATGGCAAGGGCTGGACTGGAGAGGAGATTAGAACTCACAGGGGCTGAGACACAGAGAGGTTAAGAATGGGTGATGGCAGCAGAAAAATGCATAAGGGAAAGAGCTGGTTCCACAGGATAGAAAGCCCAGAGATAAACCCACACACATATATATGGTCACCTTATCTTTGATAAAGAAGGAAAGACTGTACAATGGAGAAAAGACAGCCTCTTCAATAAGTGGTGCTGGGAAAACTGGACCTCTACGTGTAAAAGAATGAAATTAGAACGCTCCCTAACACCATACACAAAAATAAACTCAAAATGGATTAGAGACCTACATGTAAGACCAGACACTATACAGGTCTTAGAGGAAAACATAGGCAGAACACTCTAACATAGATCACAGCAAGATCTTTTTTGACCCACCTCCTAGAGAAATGGAAATAAAAACAAAAATAAACAAATGGGACCTAATGAAACTTAAAAGCTTTTGCACAGCAAAGGAAACCATAAACAAGATGAAAAGACAACCCTCAGAATGGGAGAAAATGTTTGCAAACAAGCAACTGATAAAGGATTAATCTCCAAGATATACAGGCAGCTCATGCAGCTCAATAACAACAAAAAAACCCAATCCAAAAATGGGCAGAAGACCTAAATAGACATTTCTCCAAAGAAGATATACAGATGGCCAACAAACACATGAAAGGATGGTCAGCATCATTAATCATTAGAGAAACGCAAATCAAAACTGCAAGGAGGTATCACCTCACACCAGTCAGAATGGCCATCATCCAAAAGTCTACAAGCAATAACTGCTGGAGAGGATGTGGAGAAAAGGGAACCCTCTTGCACTGCTGGTGGGAATGTAAATCGATACAGCCACTATGGAGAACAGTATGGAGGTTCTTTCAAACATGAAAAATAGAACTACCATATGACCCAGCAATCCCACTACTGGGCATATACCCTGAGAAAACCTAATTCAAAAAGTCATGTACCACAATGTTCATTGCAGCTCTATTTACAATAGCCAGGACATGGAAGCAACCTAAGTGTCCATCGACAGATGAATGGATAAAGAAGATGTGGCACATATATACAATGGAATATTAGCCATAAAAAGAAACAAAATTGAGTTATTTGTAGTGAGGTGGATGGATCTAGAGACTGTCATACAGAGTGAAGTAAGTCAGAAAGAGAAAAACAAATACCATATGCTAACACACATATATGGAATCTTTTAAAAAAGCAAAATGTTCTGAAGAACCTAGGGGCAGGACAGGAATAAAGAGGCAGACATAGAGAATGGACTTGAGGACACGGGGAGTGGGAAGGGTAAGCTGGGACGAAGTGAGAGAGTGGCATGGACGTATATGCACTACTAAATGTAAAATAGATAGCTAGTGGGAAGCAGCCGCGCAGCACAGGGAGATCAGCTCGGTGCTTTGCGTCCACCTAGAGGGGTGGGATAGGGAGGGTGGGAGGGAGACGCAAGAGGGAGGAAATATGGGGATATATGTTTATGTATAGCTGATTCACTTTGTGATACAGCAGAAACTAACACACCATTGTAAAGCAATTATACTCCAATAAAGATGTTATAAATAAATAAATAGCTAGCAAGCTGGTTCCAAAAGGAAGCAAACCTGATACTGTGTATAGGAAGTCTAAGAAAACATTCAGTCAGCATATATTGATTGTGGATACATATGGAGAGTAACAGGCAATGCATGTGAAAGATGTATGCAAATGTCGCATATAGAAAGGCATGCAGTGGGAAGATAAACACCACATTTAGGATGGTGGTTACCCCTTGGGGAAAGAAAAGGAGGGGGATCCTAATGGGAAGGGCTCCACAGGGGCCTTAACTGTATTTGTAATGTTACATTTCTTAAGCTGGGTGGTGGGTACATAGATGTTGATAGTATTATTCTCTATACCTCTGTGTAGGTCTGAAATATTTCATAATTAAAAATGAGAAAAATTAAAAGAGGAAAGGGAGAGAATAAGCTTAATGTCTAGACTCTGTTTAAGAGGGAAAAAAGGTTAAGTCATATTTGCTCAGAGGATCAGAGATAGGGAAGGGCCTGGGGAGTTGAGACTAGACAGCCTCATTTCTGCATTTAGTTAAGGCTTCCTCAGTGCTCTCTGGGTAGCACTGATACCTTCTGTCATATTCTGTGGTAGCACATCTAATATTCTAACTTATATTGGCATTATTTTTTTATTTGAGGTGACGAGTTCACTTAAAAGCAACCATTTAAAAGTGAACAATTAAATGACATTCACAATTTTGTGCAGCCACCACTTCTTTAGTTGCAGACATCTTCATCACTCCCAAAACCCTGTACCCATTAAGCAGTCACTCCCCATTTCCCCAGCCCCCAATTCTCTGGCAACCACCAATCTGCTTTCCATCTCAATGAATTCACCTATTCTGGATATTTCCTGTAAACGAAATCATACAGTATGTGAACTTTTGTGTCTGGCTTCTTTCACTTAGCATAACATTTTCAAGGCTCATCCACATTGTAGCGTGTATGAGTACCTCATTTTTATGGCTGAATAATATTTCTGTTGTATGTATATACCGCAACTTGTTTATCCATTCGTCTGTTGATGGACATTTGCATTGTTTCCACCTTTTGGCTATTGTATGAATGGCACTGCTATGAACATTCATGTCCAAGTATTTGTGCATTATTTATATATATGTGTATCTACTGCCCCCACCCCACCACCTCCAGGACTGTGAACTTCTGAATGGCTGGGGCCTTAAAAGCTTTTATCTTTCTTTGCCAAAGTCCTAGGCATTGAGTTTTCCACTTAGTAGGTGCTCCACTAATGCCTGTTAAAGTAAACGTAACACTCCCACAATCTTTTTTTTTGTCACCAGTGTTGATATTTTAAAATGTATTAGCATGTATTCCTTATGGCTAGAACCACATGGTGAGACAGAGGCACAGGCCCCTTGTCATCATTACTCAAAATGAAAGGGCAAGCCAATAGACAGTTTTCCATATAGGGTGATTTGAGGGGCTTCAAACTGGTTCTGATTTGTTAGTGTTTATGCCGTGCTAGTTGTTAATATAGTATTGCTTCTAGGCCCACGCAAGAGGGACCTCTGTCCTGAGCTCTATGCTTCAGAGGGCCCACTTTGGCCTTCTTCCAACCACACCCGTCCCTATAGGGCCAGGAGCCCAGCCCATGGGAACAAGGGGTGTGTCTCTGCTAGCCCATGCTCCAGGCACCCCTCAACAGTCCCAAGCCTGCTTCCAGGGCCCGTGTGCTCCTCTTAGAGCTCTCCTGGGGAGGGCTGACTGCACTGCCGGGGTATGTGCTCCCAGGCCCGAGGGGAGGGGGGATTGTATGCCCGGAACAGGGGATGGGGCCTGGCCTAGGAGCCAGGGCATAGGCAGGGGGAGGGGAGAGGGGGCAGCTGTTCCCACACCATTGGAGCAGAACTTAGAGAAGTTGGAGAATTCTAAATCCCAACCTGGCCTTTCAGGTCATTATGATGGTACATTTGTCATGGAAGGAGATACAACTTATTTTATTTAATGGCTTATTCGTTGATTTAAACATTTCAAATATTTTTAGACATGTGGATACCTAACTGAACTCTTTTTCTGAACCCTGCAAATATGACAAATGTTACAGGAGGGCCAGGTTAAATATCCACTCTATCACCCCTTCCCCTTGCACATTCTGTGTTGAACTTTGTTACCTGAGCATAGTGGGGCCCCTTCCTTTTGATACTGGCTTGTTCCAGTAGCCCATCTTGCAGTAGGACTCAGACCTAGTCCCGGGGCCAGGCTGGAGTACAACCACCATCTTGTCCCCTCTACTCATCCCCATCTGCATTTTCTCTCCCACCCGTCTCTTTGCTCCCCAGGTATTTACACATATGAAAACCTCCTCTTCAATACCACCTCTCCCCCATACAGATACCCACCTGGAGGCCATCAGCTTGGTCAGGCACACCTGCGTAGGGGTCCTTTCTGCTCCACACAACCTCTTAAGATCAATTTGGTTTTCTGGCAACCCTTGGGTCTAAGTTATCAATAACATATTCAATTCCCCTCCCCATGTGACAGACAGAGACAGACTACAGAACAGGCTTTATTGAATTTATTTGCTTTGCATATAGCAGAAATCAAGAATGCTAAAAGAGGGGCTTCCGGGGCTTCCCTGGTGGCGCAGTGGTTGAGAATCTGCCTGCTAATGCAGGGGACACGGGTCGAGCCCTGGTCTGGGAGGATCCCACGTGCCGCGGAGCAACTAGGCCCGTGAGCCACAACTACTGAGCCTGCGCGTCTGGAGCCTGTGCTCCGCAACAAGGGAGGCCACGATAGTGAGAGGCCCGCGCGCCGCGATGAAGAGTGGCCCCCGCTTGCCACAACTGGAGAAAGCCCTCGCACAGAAACGAAGACCCAACACAGCCAAAAAAAAAAAAAAAAAAAAAAACCCAAATAAACAAATGTGGGGTTTTATTTTTAAAAAAAAGAATGCTATAAGAAGCTGAAAACTTGTTAGAATGTGCCTCTAGGCATTAAAAAAAGACTTAACCTCTTTACTGAAAACAGATTTTTGTTGCTAACTGTGAAAAGGAAATTGTTAATGGAGAGTTCTTAGAGTGACAATAACCTAACAATGGTCCACCCTGAGAAAAGGGGGAAGGGAGGTATAACAGTTAATCTACCAGGATTGCCTGGGTAAAGGGCATCTACCTTAATGAACTGTTCATTATGGGAATACAAAGGAAATCAAACCAAATCAATCAATCAAAAACCTAGCATTATCAAAAAGGCAAAGATACAGTATGAGGAAAAATAGATGTTTTACAGAGAAAACGCAAAGCCAGCATGTGATTGTACAATGTCACATTATACCATCATCAGGAAAACCAAGCACCAAGGGTTTAAATTAGCTCTGGCACCTCACAGCCCCTCTGAATTTGTTTTTTGCATGAGGCAGCACCCTACTTGGGATTTAAAGGCACTGTTATGTATAGGTCTGCATTTCTGTTTAAGCAAAGTAGCCCCGAGGTGACAGAGGCAGACACAGTGAAAGGTATACCAAGGCACTTCTGGGTTTCCTGAGAAAATGAGCTAGGTACTGTCTAGGCATCTGAAGGGAGCTCTCCATTAGTGTTTAGTGTGTTTGGGGTTGGAATAGAGGGGAAGGACTTGGTGGGGAATGGTTCACCGAGGAGATGGGGGCTGTCCAGCCTAGTGACTGTTGAGGTGTGTGTGCCTCTAGGAATGAGGGCAGGGAAAGGCTGCTTCAATCACTTTAGGCTTCCCGTTCGCAGAAAGTTAGTTGTTCTGTGGCTTTGAGGGCGCAGTCTTGTCTTAGGTTAAAATCTTCTGAAGCAGAGACTGCTGAGGGAAACGGACAAGAAACTGGGCTACTCGGAGGTTTCCACCTTAAGGCTGGAGCCAGGGCATAAGACAGCTCTCGAGTGGCCCCAGACTTCCTTGTGGAAGGCTTCCCATCTGCCCCACTGAAAGCACAGCTTTTGGAATCTGCAGAATTTTGAATTTCAGCAGGGTCTTAAGTGCTTTAAAAATAGGATATGTATGAAGTGCAGTACACTTCTGAGCAACTAGAGAGGGTCACAGTGGCACTGGGGCAAAAGGTCAAACACTGATGGACTAATAATAATCCCCAAGGAATGTTATGTCCCATAGGAAGGTGCTCACTGCTGCCAGACTTGTGACAGGTTGACATGGGGCACGTGCAAAGAGAGCTCTGTATAAGTTGCAGGTGTTGGGAGCCCTCAGGGATACAAAGAAGGTGTTTCAAAGGGCAGTGGGCTGATTGGGGGACTGGCTGTGCAAAATTTTTCTTGGAGACCCAGAATTTTCACTTCTGCCACCTCCTCTTAGGGGGCTTTGCAAAGTTTGGAGCAGCAACCAAAGAACTGAAGCATTTAACTAGGCTCATAAAGCCTAAAAGCCGATCCTTGGACCAAATCGTCTGGACATTTCCATTAGAGTGAATTTACTTGATCAAGGGAAATGACCACCTGATAGTTGCGCCAACAAAATGTTTTAGCTTTCTCCCTTCTAAAGCACATTGTTCAAAGTTAAAGTTTTCGCAGTTCGACAACAGTGCAAACATTTTACATAGTTCTTATAGAGGAGATGCTGGGTTTTCAGATGCTGGCAGTGACCGTACTGAAGGTTAGGCATTCATGGCGTCTGTTTCATTCAAATAATTATTAGCTTTAATTCCCCTTTTAAGGCTCTTATGCTTAATAAAAATGGTTACAGTAAATAATTCACTACGTGGCACTAATACAGCTATTGGCAATTATCATTTAAAATGCTGATACACTCCACCCAGGAGCTATTTATTGCTTGTTTGTTGCTACACTGCTCCATGCTTTGGCTTTCTTCTTGGCCAGGGAGAACCAGACTGGCTCAGCTGGCTCAGCCGGCTGTTGTAGCATGGCTGGGGGAGTTGAAGACCCTCCGGTTTCTTTTTCCATAGAAGGTACTTGAAATATCTTCGCATCTTCGAATCCTACTGGAACCATAGCAAATAACACACAAGCAGTAAGAAGCCCCAGAGATACTGAGGTATGTTTATGGGATGCAGTAAAACTTTTCCTCCTTTCAGGTTTCCTCTGGCTTCTAAAAGTCAGTGCATGGGCAGTGCCATAGGGTGGTATGCGAAAAGGGTAACATCAATATGGCTAGAGCCACAGGGGCCTGACATGGGAAGGCCTGAGAGAAAATACCTACAGCTATAACTGCCAATCTTTGGGTGGTTATTATTGGATTGTCTTACATTTTTGAACTGAGACCAGAGAGGAAACATGTTGTACAGTATCTGTTCAGCTTTCAAAATTTCATATTAGGTAATATTGTTTTTGTTTTGCCAATCCATTATGTTGTATGAAATGATTGTTGATGACTCAATAGATACACCCAGTAAAAGTCTATGCTAAATAACATTATATCAACTACTCCTACCTAGCAGCCTACTTCACTATTCCCCAGTTCTACTCCTTCCCTCATCCTGCCTAAGGGTTGATTGACTTAGTGGCTTAGACTCAACCAGTGGTTCTCAACCCTGGCCACACATTAGAACCACCTAGGGCTCTTTTTAAAAATACAAATGCACATGCGATTTCCTGAACTCATTGAATTAGAATCTCTAGCAATGGATCCAGGGCCATCTATAATTTTTTAAAAGCACATCAGGTGGGGCCTCCCTGGTGGCGCAGTGGTTGAGAATCCGCCTGCCGATGCAGGAGACACGGGTTCGTGCCCCGGTCTGGGAAGATCCCACGTGCCGCGGAGCAACTAAGCCCGTGAGCCATGGCCGCTAGGCCTGCGCGTCCAGAGCCTGTGCTCCGCAACGGGAGAGGCCACAACAGTGAGAGGCCTGCATACCGTAAAAATAAAATAAAATAAAATAAAATAAAATAAATAAAAGCACATCAGGTGATCCTAATGCACAGTGAGAGTTGAGAGCCACTTGAGAGGATTACCGTGCCCATGAGACTATTCACAGCTATAAGCAGGTCAAGTGCTGCTATATCATGGCCAGATGGTGGGTTCCTAAATTCCTAGTTTAATTTCTTCATGAGGTGGACTAAGGCAGAGAACAAAGATGACTCAATATAAATCTATCCTCCCCTCCCCCTGCTCCTTCTGAAAAAAAAAAATCCCTCTGGCACATGACTCTACTGATGAGACCCCATTCTATTCTATCACAGCACAGTGTTTTTTTCCGCTTTCAACATTTCCCCACCTCTCATACCTCTGCTCAGAATACAGAGGGGCTGAAACAAGCCTTTTAAATAGTTAAAAAACAATTCAATACCATCGGGCATTTATAGTGGATTATTTTCCACAGTTTCACTGGGAACGTAGAAGGTGAGAAAATATCGTTTTGCTATGGACTAGAAAGTGGCTTGGTTCTTTCCTCTTGAATACCAGCCACAGGAAAGTTCTAGTGAGTGATCACAATTTTGTTCCGATACAGCTTCATCGATGGGGTAAAAGACTGGAAGACCCTCTGAAAATTATACATTGGACTGACTTATAGTAGTCATAATGATTGGGTTTTCCTAAAACAAGCTAATATCTGTATCTAATGGAAGAACCATGAGAGAATCATAAGCTGATTTGGGGGAAGAGACATGTATTGTCTGAAATTGCAAAAGTTTCACAACTTATGCCAGGGCTATTTTGGGAGTGGGGGGTGGGGGGTGTTTTTTACCTGCTTTGGTAGACCTCGGTGGCTTCGGTGCCATCTTCTCCTGTCTGTTGACATCAGAAGTGAAAACCCTCCTTGGTTGGTTTTCATTTGCAGGGCCAGTTCTCTTTAATACAAAAATGAAAACAGCAAGCTTGTAAGTCCTGACATGAAAACAGCAAATTACTTATTCAGATCACAAGGTGCAAGTCCTGTCCTAGGTATTATAAGTTCAACATTAATCAAAAAGAAAGAGAGAGATAAGGAAAGAAACAGCACAGAAAGCACCTTGGTTCAGAATTTAGGTTCACAAAATCTAAGCTGGTTCAACTTTATCACCTTTCTGAGTGATCCTGTTTACACTGTTTACAAACAGTGTAAACAGGTTAACCTGAGAATGATGTGACTTGACAACAACCTCTTCTCTAGGACTTTACCAGCACTTAACAGAAAGCTAACAGAAATGCAGTGGTCACAAACAAATCTTATCAGTTAACTGACGTGAGTTCCATAGATTTCTACATGGAAGCAAGCTAAGTGTCCATGAACAGATGAATGGATAAAGAAGATGTGGCACATATATACAATGGAATATTACTCAGCCATAAAAAGAAATAAAACTGAGTTATTTGTAATGAGGTGGATAGACCCGGAGCCTGTCATACAGAGTGAAGTTAGCCAGAAGTAGAAAAACAAATACCGTATGCTAATACATATATATGGAACCTAAGGAAAAAAAAGTCATGAAGAGAGTAGGGGTAGGATGGGAATTAAACGCAGACCTACTAAGCATGGACTTGAGGATATGGGGAGGGGGAAGGGTAAGCTGTGACAAAGTGAGAGAGTGGCATGGACATATATACACTACCAAATGTCAAATAGATAGCTAGTGGGAAGCAGCCGCATAGCACAGAGAGATCAGCTCGGTGCTCTGTGACCACCTAGAGGGGTGGGTTAGGGAGGGTGGGAGGGAGGGAGATGCAAGAGGGAAGAGATATGGGAACATATGTATATGTATAACTGATTCACTTTGTCATACAGCAGAAACTAACACACCATTGTAAAACAGTTATACTCCAATAAAGATGTTAAAAAATAAATAAATAAATAAATTTTAAAAACCTATTTACATCTGACGTGCACTCCTTGCATTACAAAGTGATATAACAATAGGTATTTTCAAAATTGTACAGTTTAAGCTTTTCAAATTAACCTCTCCACAACTGGTCTAAATTAATATTAGTTTATATACTCTAGTGTATTTCCCTCTGATAAAGCTTTAACCAAGGTGCACTTTGCCCCCTGTATGATCCTGCTCCCTTAAAAATACTAATAATGAAATGAAAAGATCTTTAAAGCAAAGAGTTAAACAGATTTTCACATGATCCCGCAACAAATTCAGTAAGCACCTAAAAGTATAGGAACTTAGACATCTCCATATGTAAATTTCATTGAGTTTTCTTGAGTCAGTTTTGTGTAGTTTTGACAAGAGGGGTTCTCATTCTAAAACTTCCAAAGACATTGAAAATGGGACATTGGAAGCAAGACATCATCCCAGCGTGCCTGATCCACATGTGGTACCATTAGCCTAGTTCATCACATAACTTCTCTTTTAACCTATAGGGAGGTGCCAGACCAAACCAAATCAGTATATGGAAACCCAAACACCAAACATTACCTTTATTTACATAAAGTTAAATCATTATGTACTGATATGGAAAAGTGCCCAGAAATAAAATAAGTGAAAAATAATATGTATAGTTTATAGGCCTAAAATATCTGTAAGAATAGTTACTCAACTCTCACCCCAGTGGTGCCCTTTGGAGATTTCTAATAACTACTTATTTCTCAACCAATTTCATGGAATCCTGCTCTAGAATATTTAGGACAGGATTTGATTTACAGAATCTTCTCATATTCATTACTTTTCACAAATACTTTAAGAACATAAAGTGGAGCACATTTCTATGAGTACAAAGCAAGTCTTTTCCCCCAAAGAGTTCCCTTGCCTTGATTAATACATCCAAAGAGCTGGGGAGCTGCATGTCTGGGAAAGTTCCCAATGTAAGCTTAATCAGTTGGCTCCAGCACCCTTTTGGAGTGTATTGTGGGCTGCTCGAGGTCCTACCCCATATGTAGGTTCCTTAGTCTCAGCCTTGGCTCCAGCTCTATTCTTGGTTTTCGGCTCTTTCACAGGAATGTTGGCCTGGAGACTCCCCTGCCTCTGCTTTATCATGGTTATCCAAGCTGGCTCTGAGGTGGCAGGATCTGACTGTTGACCAGGAGCTTTTCCGGAGAAAGGAATGAAAGAAGTTAGAACTAAAGTAAGGCAGGGGCTTCCCTGGTGGCACAGTGGTTGAGAATCCGCCTGCCAATGCAGGGGACCCGGGTTTGAGCCCTGGTCTGGGAAAATCCCACATTGCTGCGGAGCAGCTAAGCCCGTGTGCCACAACTACCGAGCCTGTGCTCCAGAGCTTGTGAGCCACAACTACTGAGCCCGCATGCCACAACTGCTGAAGCCCATGTACCTAGAGCCCGTGCTCCACAACAAGAGAAGCCACCGCAGTGAGAAGCCCGCGCACCGCAACGAAGACCCCCCCCCCCCTCAATGCAGGCAAAAATAAATAAATAAAATAAATAAATAAAGTGAGGCAGGCAGGGTCTTGAGACTGGCTGGGACCTACCCACAATAATGTCCCAAATGGGGATCCTTGTTAACTGCCAAATAAAAATTAAAAGATAACATATAGAGAAGGGCCCCCTTCTTTCGTGCCCTCCCCACAACTTGGCAAGGCAGGAGTTCCTTGAGTAGATAAGAAGCTGTACTTCAAAGTTTGCAAACCATCCCCTTACTGGTCTCTTTGCCTCCCTTGTCCATCCCTCTTCGTACCCCCATTTCAGGGAAGGACGATGGTTGCCAGGTGGGCTGGGAAAATTCCTAGGAGGCCAGACCCTTAGGTCACTGATGTCATTTCTCTAACTCCAAGGAAAATCTTATTGCATTTGTTACTTCCTTGTGTCTCATGCAAGTGTGTGGTTAAATGGATACGGTTATAGGCATGTACAAGACTGTGTGATGATGAGTCTGAAGGTACAAAGGCTTTGGGGGCGATAAGTGCTCAAAAAATCACCTAGCTCTGGATTCTTAGACATTTCAGGTGGGTTAAGAAGCTGTGGAAGTACAAACATTTACAATAAACTAAGATTTCAAGCTGAGAGTCTGAACATAGTGCTCTATTAATGAGCTGGCTTTTAAAACCTACATGGTGTTGAGGGGAGCATAATCTACATGTAAGGTGTATGGGGAAAGGGGGATGGGGAGATGGTTATGTGTCCATTACAGAATGTGGACAAATGTCCAGAGCGGACCCCTTTGGGAAACAGAAGGAAGCTTGGTAAAATCTTTTTTCTCACCCTTATACTTCTGTGAGGAAGAGGTTTTTCTCAGTCGGACTCCAAAAACGTTTTCAACATCAGCCTGATTGGTGGATGAAGTTGAATGGCTGTTATCTTGATCACCACTCTCAAGAACTTCCTCCTTGGAGTAAGCGCCCTCAGAAGTGGATGTTTGCCAGACAGGAGCATCGGTGATCTTCACAGTTTCGGTAGCAGGAATCAGGATGTTCTTAATGAGGTCTTCAGAGCCTTGGCTGTGCTTCTTGGTTTTGTTTGGAGAAGCTGGGTCTCTCGGTAGGGACCAGCAGCTAGGGTCGCTCTCCAACATGGTTCCCTCGGCAGCAGCACTCATGGGACTTGAATAAACCTGTTGCTGATGTTCAGGGGCTGCAGGAGCCTGAAGAGGGGGTCTGGGAGGCAGGTGCTCCTCCGAGCCTCTCCACTCCACGGGTGCACTCACTGGGCCTGTTGAGAAAGTCTGTGGCTGAAATCCAGCCTCATCTTCGCCTTGGCCAGGGTGTCTGCGAGGCAGCTGCTCTTCAGAACTACTCCACTTTACAGGAGTGCTCTCGGAACGTGAGAAGACTTCTTGCAGGCCTTCAGGCCTCCCCAGGCACGGTAAAGGGCTTTTCGTAGGCAGCTGCTTCAAAAAAATGCCTCCCTCAATATCGGTACCCTCGTGGCCTGAGAAAACTTGGTGCTCGACTTTAGGCCTCGACAAAGATTTGGAAGGTTGATTTGAAGACAGAGGATCCACGTTGATTCCCTCCTCAGTAGAAGGGCTCTCTAAAAAGATGTGCTGTACCATAAACTTCATGAACAACTGGAAAAGATGACTGGAAAGCACCAGTTCCTTAGATACGCCTTCTTCAACTGCCGTGCTCTCTAGAGAGGACATTTCCTCAACTTTAAACTTTTTAACCGGCTGGGCAGGATTTTGGGGAGGCAGTGACCTCCCAGAAATGCCCACGTCAACAGCAGCACCCTCAAAACTTGACATTTGCTGGAGTTTAGGTCTCAGAGTGGACCGCGAAGGTTTGGAAGGCAGCAGCTTGGTAGAAGCACCCCCTTCGATGTGGACACTGTCTGGACCTGCAGGCATTGGTTGTTTGACTACTGGTCTCATCGGGGCCTGAGAAGTCACTCTGGGAGGCCGCGGCTCCATGGCAATGCCCCACTCCACAGCAGCGCTCTCTGGACCTGCAGAGGCCTGTTGCTCGGAGGTAGGGTCCAGCCAGGACTGGAAAGGGTGCCTGGGAGGCATCTTCTGCACGGAGGCACCCCACACTCCAGGTACGTTCTTTGAAGCCCAGGAGACTTCTTTTTGGTCTTTGGGCCTCCCCAAGGCCTGGGAAGGGGGTCTGGGAGGCAGGTTTTCCTCAAAGCTGCTCCAACCCTCAGCACTATTGTACTTCTCGACATAACTATTTGATCCTGCGGAGACTTCATCTTCAGGCTCCCCCAAAGCCTGGGAAGCGCATGTGGAAATCACTTGCTCATCAGAACGGCTCATCTGCACGACACAACTGGATTCTGCAAAGACTTCTTGGCCATCTTTGGACTTCCTCAAAGGCTGGAGAGAGTGCTCGGGAGCCCGCTGCTGCCCAAAGCCACTCCCCTCTTCGGAAGCGCTCTCGGAACACGAGAAGAGGGCTTCCACTTCTGGCTTCCCCAAGGCCTGCGAAGGACGCCCAGGAGCCTGCTGCTGATCAGGACCGCTCACTTCCGCAGCTGAGCTTTCTGATTCTGGGAAGCCTTCTTGTTCATTTCTGTGCTTCTTGGAGGGCTGGAAAAAATATCTAAGAGCGAACAGCTGCTGCTCAGAATGACTACCCGCCTCTGAAGAACTCTCTGAATCTGAGGCAACGGCTTCAGCTTTCAGCTTCCCCGAGGACAGGGAAAGGCTTGTGGGAGGCAGACTCTCTGCAGAAATACCTCCCTCCGCCAAAGCTCCCACGGTCTCTGAAATGCTTGCTGTTAAGGCCTGGAGAACGTTTCCAGGAGACTTTTCTTTGTAGGTATCTTGAGCTGACTTCATTTTAAATTGGACACTTTTCAAATCAAAGCTGGACTCTTCCTCCTCTTCCGGCTGGCTATGAGAAGGATCCATGAACACCTGATCCTTCAGTGTCACTGAGAAAATATCTTGGGTTGTAGGAGGGCTTCCCGCCACGGGTAAACGAGCAGCTTTGGCTTCTGTCTTCTTGGCTCCAGAAGCCTCATCTTCATGGGATGGTGACAGACCACTAACCCTGGACTCTTCCATGTCTTCAGGTATGGGTTGTGATGCTGATTCTTTTCCGGCTTCAAAGTCTATACCGGCATTTCTCCTTCCCATGTCATCTTTATCGGAAAGCAGCTCCTGAGGAGTAGCGCTTTCTGTTTGTGCCGTTGGGGGCTGCTCCATGACTTGCTTCTCCAAGGACAGGTGCCAGGAAAGGAAATCCCTGGCAGTCTTACCGGCAGGTGGGGACCCAGCTCCATTATCTAGGCCAAGTGCTTGACTGGATGGTTTCAAGCTTCTTCCTTTGGATCCATGCTCACTGGTTTCTGAAGTACTTGAGCCTCTTCTCCCAGATTGTCTTCTGTATGCTGCTGGAAATGGGTAGCCCTGACTCTCAGCAGCATCTCTGTTTGCAGCCTGATCTGTTGTCTTCTGTTCATAAATCCCAGGTTTGTTTCTCTGTTCCCAGCCTGAGGCTCCTGTACCGAACAGAAGTAAGGAAAGGAAAGATGTGTACTTTTGATTTTGTAAAATAAGAATACTCCTCCCTGGCCCAATGGGTACCTATTTGCTATGGAATTCCCTAGCGTGGAGAAGCAGCTATTCGGAAGACAGAGAACAACTTAGTCACTATTAGCCTTCTGTGGTGGGAAATTTTTAAATCAAAGTGAAATCCGGTTTCATGAACTGATTCCAAGGTTGGCACATCACCATTATATCAATACTCTGTTCCGCCATTAGATGTGAGACACAGCAAAAGGCAATTTTGGAACTTGCAACAACGATTACCTTTTAGGAAACGGACTGGGGCAGGATGAAGGGAAATTTTACTTCCTACTCAGTATTTATATTTTCTACTTAATTTTTATATAACATGCAAGTATTGCTTTATTTTTTAGAAAGGTGTCAACAGGGGTTATCTGGAAGGTAGGGTTATGCCCCCCCCCCCCATTTCTTCTGCTTTCAACTCTCTTTTTTAAAATAATCTGATGCAATATACATGCAAAGCCATTCTTGGAAAAGCCTTAACAATTGCATTGGTCCACAGGCTTCAGGTCAAGCACAAGACAGCAGCTCTACAGACTGCTCCTCTCCTCTCTAGTACTTTTACTAAGGAACTTATTTTAATCCCCACGTGGGAGGGCCCTCGGGGGCCTCCCCTCCCTCATCATCCACTGGTCCCTAGCTCCATCTAGTGGTTTCACATCCAGCATATAATGCTGAGCATGGAGTGCTGTGCTCCAAACCACTCCCATGACATGGAAAACCAAAGTATCTGCCCTCATGGACACTGAATGTTTTATCCTCTGTGTGTAAAAGTGACAGCTATTAAAAATAAATATGAAAAGAGGATAAAAAGACAGCAAAAGAAATTACTTATTTAATTTCTTTCTTGTTTTGTTGTTGTTATGCAGAAGAGTGTTGTGGTTTTGTTACTTTTCATGGGAAAACGTAATTAGGGATATCCTGCCTTTGAACCCACGTGTGAAATCCTTTGTGGCAAAAATATGAAATTAGTTGTTTGACTTAATTTGTGGAACAGGAATTTTGGTTTATCAAGTATTGCTTGAAATTAGATTGCCATCAGATGGAGCTAACACACACACACACACACACACACACACACACACACACACAGATTTTCACCCCAGTGGTATCTGTTGTTTAGGGATTTTATGGGTGTTGGCTGCCAAGGACATCTGTCTGCAGCTGCCCAAGCCCTCTTTGCCCATGGATATGGGAACTGGTCTCACTATTAACACAAGACCTTTTCTCTCTACTGGAAGAGAAGAGCAACTTTAAAAAACCAGGGTTTTTCTTTCACCAGTTCTGTTATTATTGTCTGGTTCTGTTGCTGAGGGGGAATGCTGAAGGGGAAATCACTGGCTGCCCTCAGATATCTGGGCTCACTGAGGAACTCAGCATGTACATTAGACTTAGAATTAAACAAACCTACAAACAAACATAAAACACCTCTCTGGTTGGAAATTCATTTAGGTACAATAGGAATCCAGGTATGACCCTTTACCTAAATCTCACGCAAGTGGCAACTGTATTAATTGGGTAGTTTAGATGGATAAACTTGGACCACATTCGTATACATCTTAAACTGAAAGCTCTCTGAGGACCAACAACAGCAGGCCTGGGTTCCTGTCACATAGCACCATGCCATTAAGCTCGAGGACATGTTTCTGGGTGAGGGTGAAGATGTGCCAACCTGTACTGTCTTTTTTCGGCTTCTTTTGGGCAGCTTCTTTCGGTTTGGTCGTGCTTTCCTCTTCTTCAGAAGCCAGTAGAAGGCTTGGCTTCCCCTGCTTTGGTTTTGCCTAAAAAAGGGAAAGAAAGAGCTAGAATCAGACTTAAGTGCTCTGAACCCACCCCTGCATGGTTGCCGAAGAAAAAAGCATCAGGAAAAAAGTCCTTGCTATCCAAATGGCTCTGTTGGGAGCATAATAATACAATTCACAGTGGAAATTATTTCCAATGGCGTCCATAACCTGGTGATCATTTTATCTATTGGCAGTGGTTCACCTAGATTTGAAGTTTCTGATCTCTGAGTGATATGCTGCAGGGAACTCTAGAAAACACCCCAGAAACCACTGACCCACACTGCAAGGCCATAAATCTGAAAATGGGGTTGCCGGACCTAACAACAATCATACTCTTGGCAACACTGGAATTCTTAAATTTGCTTCACCAGACCTAGGAGCCACATTCAAGTCCTGTTTGGCTTCTTTTCAGGGAATTTAGTGAAAGCATGAATTATATCTTTCTAGCTCAAAAGAAGAAGAAGGATTGGGGTTTGGTTAGGAAGCAAGAGAGAAAAAGATGAAGGGCTCAGCCCTCACACTGAAAGGGGGTGAAATTGGTTTAGTATAATCAAGGTTTTCAGATAATGACAGTGCAGCTTTGGAAATGTCAGAGTTGCACTGCACTGAACAGTGTCTGTAATTAGCTTTGTGTAAGCCTTTGTGATATGCATCTAGAGGCAAACATACAACTCTTTATGTTCCTACTCGAAGTGCCTATGTAAACAGGCACAGCTCAAAATTATTTACTTTTGAGTGAATGAGGTCAGATAGACCTGGATTCAGATCTTTGCTCCATCATTTACTCTCTGTGTGATCTTGGGCAAATTATCCTCTAAATCTCTGTCCGCATCTATAAATTAAGGATAAGGGGAAACCTCCTGTGGGACTTGCAGACCTAAGGGATTCCAAAGCAGGGAGCCAGTGGCAGCAGCCTCTGTGTCATAAATGTTCCTGGACTCTTTTGTATTCATCCATGTGTCAGGGAGAGAGTCACAAGGAAGAAGTATATGTCCTGGCCTTGTTAGAGAGCGCTACCCAGGCCTTTCCTCAATTAGGCTATGCAGAAGGAAGAAAGTCAGAAAGAAGGGTCACACTAAGTTTCCCTGAGCCAACATTCCCTGTCTTCCAGGTTTGTGGTGAGGTTTCCAGGTGATCATGCATATACAGGATTTAGTGCATAGTAACTGATCAGCCTCTGCTTGACACCAAACCAAAGAGATTCTCTCAGGGCCACCAGAACGCCCTCCTAGGCTGGCCACCCTACCAACTGTTCTTTCAACTTATACTTTGTTTTCCTTCTAAAGCTAAACTGTAATGTTTAAGCTAGGGGCAACATGATGGGGTGAAGAGGATACTGGGCTGGAAGTCAAAAGACTGGGTTCTGGTCCTAGCTCTGCCACTACCAGAGTGTTTGACCTGGGCATCTATTTGTGCTTTACTGTCCTTCCCTGTAAAATGCTTGTTAACTATGAAATCTTTTCATCTTTTCCAGCTCTGATTTACAGCCCTTTACTTATAGCCCAGAGTCACTGAGACTAAAGAGTCACCAAAGTGAATCTTCCAGCTAACTGACACATACTTTAAAATATCAACAGCTTTTAACAGCTTTTATTAAAAATATTTTCCAAAGGCATTACTTCCCTATCTTCCTAAATAGGGATCAGGGAATATAGTCCAACTTTTCTTGATGATTTGGATGAATAATGAACATGACCTATTACACTGGATACAGTGTGGCCCTGCTGCTGCTATTGCTACTGTTGCTGCCACCTGCCGCCCTTGTAGTCACCCTAGTGAATTAATAAACCAGGGAGGATGGCAGAAATAGCTGAGAAACTCTCATGCCTGGGGATGGTAAGGGTTTAACTGCACCACCAAAGATTAGACTTTCTGCCTGCAAGCCCAAGATTTAACCTATAACAACCCGATTCAATTCTTGCATTTACTAATAGAGAGTTTATTACATTAAAGCAGGACAAATGTTTAGATTGATGTTAGGAAATATTGACTATAAATAATTTAACTCTATTCATTAACCTATAAAATACATAGTTAGCTTACTCAAATTAATAGAAAGAGAAAACTACATGTCTTAAAATATTAATTTTCTTAATTGCAATCCCCAAGGTAACCACTAAGAAAATAATTTTAAAATATATAGAGAAGGAAAAGAGAAGGGAATGAAAACAGTACACTGAAAAAAATTAATTAAATATCAAATAAGGTAGTAATGGAAGAACTAAGGTACAAAAAAGATGTAAGATATATAGGGAAAAAAGAGCAAAACAGAAGAAGTCCTTCCTTATCAGTAATTGCTATGAATGTAAATGAATTAAACTCTCCAATTAAAAGGCAGAAATTGGCAAGATGAATTTTAAAAACATGATCCATTTATATGCTATCTACAAGAGACTCACTTTAGATCCAAAGACACAAATAAGTTGAAAGTGAAAGGATGATTAAAGGGTTTTCAAGCAAATGGTAGCCAAAAGAGAGGTCGGGTGGCTATACTAACATCAAACAAAACAGACTTCAGGTCAAAATTGTTATAGGAGACAAAGATGGACATTATACATTGATAAAAGGGTCAATCCATCAGGAAGATAGAACAATCATAAATGTATACACACCAAACAACTGACCCACTCCTAAATACATGAAGCAGAAATTGACAGAATTGAAGGGAGAAATGGACAGTTATACAATAATAGAGACTTCAGTATCCCACTTTCAATAATGAATAAATAGTTAGACAGAAGAGCAATAAGGAAATAGAGGACTTCAAACAATACTATAAACCAGGTAAGCCTAACAGATATATACAGAACATTCCATTCAACGAGAGCATAATACATATTCTTCTGAAATACACATGGAACATTCTCCTGTACAGACCATATGCTAGGCCACAAAATAAATCTTAATAAATGTTAAAAGATTGAAATCATGCAAAGTATCTTCTCCGACCACAACAGAATGAAACTAGAAATCAATAACAGAAGGAAGACTGGAAAATTCACAAATAGGTGGAAATTAAACAACACACCCTTAAGCAACAAATGGGTCAAAGAAGAAATCAAAAGGAAAGTTAGAAAATACTTTGGCATGAATTAATATTAAAACACGACATAACAAAACTTATGTGATACAGCAAAAGCAGTCCTTAGAAATGTATAGCTGTATATGCTTGTTAAAAAAGAAGAAAGATCTCAAGCCGATAACCTAACTCTCCACCTTAAGGAACTAGAAAGATAAAACTAAACCCAAAGCTAGCAAAAGGAAGGAAATAACAAAGATTAAAGCAGAGGTAATGAAATAGGAAACAGAAAAATACGGAAAATCAATGAAACCAAAAGTTGGTTCCTTGAAAAGTAAAACAAAATTGACAAATCTTTAGCTAGATTGATTAAGAAAAAAAGAGATAAGATACAAATTACTAAAATAAGAATGAAAGGGAACAATTACTACTGACCTTATAGAAATAAAAAGTATTATAAGACAGTACTATGAATAACTGTATAGATAGCCTAGATGAAATGGATAAGTTCCTAGACACATCCAAATTACCAGTACTGAATCAAAAAGAAGTAGAAAATCTGAATATACCTATAACAAGTAAAGAGATTGAATCAGTAATCAAAACCTCCCAACGAAGAAAAAAACAGTACCAGATGCCTTCACTGGTGAATTCTACCAAACTTTTAAAGGATTATGCCAATCCTTCACAAATGTTTCAAAAAAAATATGAGGGAACACTTCCTGATTCTATGAGGCAAACAATACCATGATTCCAAAGCCAGATAAAGGTATCACAAGAAAAGAATGCTATAGACCTACATCCCTCATGAATACATGTGCAAAATACTAGCAAACCAAATCCAACAGCAATTATACTTTATGAGCAACTGGGATTTATCCCAGAATTGCAAGGAGGTTCAACATATGAAAATAATTATGTAATATATTATGAAAATCAAATGTAATATACCATATTAATAGAAAGAAAGAAAAAATAATATGATCATCACAATTGATGTAAAAAAAGCATTTTACAAAATCCAATACCCTTTATGCTAAAAGTACCTAACAAACTAGGGATAAAAAGCATATATGAAAAACCCATAGCTAACATCATACTTAATGGTGAAAGGCTTAATGGTGAAAGCTTTTCCCCTAAGATGAGGAACAAGACAAAGATGCCTGCTTTTGCCACTTTTATTCAGCAGTCTACTGGAAGTTCTAACCAGAGCAATTAGGCAAGGAAAAGAAAGAAAATGCCTACCAATTGGAAAGGAAGGAGTTAAACTATCCCTCTTTACAAATGACATAATCTTATGTACAGAAAATTCTGTATATAGATATAGTCATTATACTTATAATGAATGATCACATATGGGATTTCAAAGAGAAATGGAAACTATTTTTAAAAGGAGCCAAATAGAAATTCCCAGAACATATGAAAATTACAATGTCTAGGGAGAAAATTCCCAGATAGATTTTGCATACTCATGAAAGCAGAAGAAGATGCCAAGTAAATTTGTATAGAGAAGTCAATATAAATGACATACTATAAAGAAAAGAAATTAAAAGATTAACGAATTTAAAAAAAGAAAATTCTGAAAAATCCCCATAAATCTGTTAGAGCTAATAAATGAATCAATCATAGTTGAAAGATACAAAATCAACACACAAAATCTAGTTGTATCTCTATACACTCAGAATGAACAACCCCAAAAAGATAATTAAGAAAACACTTCCATTTACAATAGCATCAAAAAGAATGAACTAATTGGAAATAAATTTAACTAAGGGGTTCAAGACTTGCACACTGTAAACTACAAAATATTGCTGAAAGAAATTAAAGAACTAAAAAAATGAAAAGACATCTCATATTCATGGATTGGAAAACCTAATGCTAAGATGGTGATACTGCCCAAAGTGATCTACAAATTCAGTGCCATCCTTATCAAAATCCCAGTGTGTCTTTTTGAAGATATGGAAAAACTGATTGTAAAATTCATACAGAATTTCAAGGGATCTCGAATAGCCTAAACGATCTTGAAAAGGAAGAATAGAATTGGAGGACTCACACTTCTTGATTTCAAACTGTACTACAAAGCTACAGTAATCAGGACAGTGTAGTACTGGCATAAGCATAGACATATAGATCAATGGAATAGAATTGAGAGTCCAGAAATAAACCCATTCATCTACTGTTAAGAGATTTGCAGAAGGGTGGCAAGACCATTCAATGGAGGAAAGAATAGTCTTTTCAACAAATGGTGCTGGGACAACTGGATAGCCACATGTGAAAGAATGAAGTTAGACCCTTATCTCACACAATATGTAAAACTAAACTCAAACTAGATCAAAGGTCTAAACATAAGAGCTAAAACTCTTAGAAGAAAACATAGGGGTAAATCTTCATGATCTTAGATTTGGCAATGGTTTCTTAAATATGACACCAAAAGCACAAGTACCAAAAGAAAAACAAAAATCAATAAATTGGACTTCAACAAAAATTTTAAAATTTTGTCCAATTTTGTTCTCTTGATAAAGTTAAAAAACAACTCACAGAATGGGAGAAATTTTTTGCAAATCGTATATCTGATAAGGGTGTAGTATCCAGAATGTATAAAAAAAACTTTGACAACGAAAAAACAAACAACCCAATTTAAAAATGGGCAAAGGACTTGAATAGACATTTCTCCTAAGAAGATAATACAAATGGCCAATAAGCATATGAAATGATGCTTCACGTCATTAGTCACTAGGGAAATGCAAATCAAAACGGCAGTGGGATACTTCACATCCACTAGAAACACTGTATATAAGAAAAGGAAAATAACAAGTGTTAGCCAGGATGTAGAGATATTGGAACCCTCATATATAGTTGGTGGGAATGTAAAGTGGTGTAGCTGCTGGGGAAAACAATTTGGTGGGTCCTCAAAAAGTTAAGTATAGAATTACCATATGACCCAGCAGTTCCACTTCTAGGTATATACCTAAATGAATTAAAAACAGGTGTTCAAACACAAAGACTTGTGTATGAATGTTCACAGCAGCAATAGCCAATGGTAGATAGGACCCAAATGTTCATCAATGGATGAACAGCTAAACTAAACATGGGACAGCCATACAATGGAGTATTATTCAGCCATAAAAATGACTGGATGGGCTTCCCTGGTGGCGCAGTGGTTGAGAATCCGCCTGCCGATGCAGGGGACGCGGGTTCGTGCCCCGGTCCGGGAAGATCCCACATGCCGCGGAGCGGCTGGGCCCGTGAGCCGTGGCCGCTGAGCCTGTGCGTCCGGAGCCTGTGCTTCGCAATGGGAGAGGCCACAACAGTGAGAGGCCCGCGTACCGCAAAAAAAAAAAAAAAAAAAAAAAAAAAAAAAAAAAAAAAAAGACTGGAGTACTGATCTGTGCTACGACATGGATAAACCTCCAAAACATTATGCTAAGTGAAAGAAGCCAGACACAAAAGGCCATATATTGTATGATTACGTTTACATGAAGTATCCAGAATAGGCAAATCCAGAGGCAGAAAGCAGATTAGTAGTTACCAGGGGCTGAGAGGGAGGAGGAATGATAAGTGACTGCTTAGTGGGCCTGGGGCTTCCTTATGCAGGAACCAAAGCTATTCTGGAACTGGAGAGCGGTGACGGTTGCACACCATTGTGAATGTACTTAATGCCACTGAATTGTACACTTAAACCTGATGAATTTTATGTTTACCATGATAAAAAATGTTATCTAATTCAATCCTTCCACCAATTCAGACTGTTCCAACTTGTCTGACTTAGTGCTACTGTCGTAACCGAAATTCACCAATCAGTGAGCATCCTAATTTGGCTTTGAGAGTTTGGCGGCCATCTGTCCTGAGCAGGAGCAGAGCCTATGACAGAAGCAAGCGTGTCAGCTCCATGGCAACAAGGAATGTTAAAGCCTGTGCTTTAACTTTGGTCCTAACCAAGTTGGTTTTTTGTTGCCATATCTAACTGAAGAATGCTTCCCTCCATGGAATCTTTGAACATCAAAACAGAGTTTTGCGCTGACTGGACAATTATCTTCATCATAAATGACCTTTCTGTATACTTTTTAGTCCCCGGGGTTAATTGTTCTAAACTCTACTTCACTCTAAAAGCCCTCTCAAGTTCAAAAACAACCAATCAATTGAACCACACAATAGTATGAGAACGGAAGTGTTGGTGTGAGAACAATCTGCTGATTTTCCAATTGTTGATGGGTATTTTGGGGTTGGCAAAGCTAGACATATGAAATACACATACCTGCCCTCTCGTGTCAAATGACTTTTCATACAAATATGTGTCTATCAAACAATACTACATGCCCTAACCTTTGAGATTTTGGCATTTGAATCTGTAGAGGCTTTACTTCCATAAAAATCTCTATTGTTTCCTTCGTGAAATAACTGAAAACATCCGCAAACTTTTTTTCAGAAATACGGTCTTCCATTGCTTATAAATTACAGTGCTGATTATTTGTTTTGTAGAATTGGACAGAAAATGTAAACCACCAGGCAAATCAAAAGCAAGAATGGCAGCTCCTTCCCCAGACATCCCCCTAGTATTGAGCTACAGCAGGAATAAAAGCGTCCCCCACAACCTGCGACTTAGCACGGAGCTAACACTTGCCTTCTTCAATGTCAAGGTCATGTGTGATGAAAGCTTCTTTCGTGGGCTCTTCGGTAACTCATCATCAACAGAGATTTCTTCAAAATCCTTAGAGACTGTGTCAGATTGAATAAGAGGTGGGCTGATGCTGGGTTGGCGTGGGTGCCATGGTGGGATCTGTCAAGGAGGAGGATAGAAGGAAAAAGTTAAAACTTGTGTACCTTCCTCCAAATTACTTGTTGCTTCATGATCGAAGAGCTAAGAACCCAAAGTGAAAACAATGAGCCAAGGAAAGAATCTCCTACCTCCTTGTCTTCCCTTCCAGTACGTACTCAAACCAAAGACGAATAGCCTTGGTTCACTCTCTGGGTTGCTGCACACTTTTGCCAAACCCCAAAGACGGAAACTTCAAATTGCTTGTTTGATCAAAACCAGAATCCTGGCGTTACCTCCTACTGTTGCCAACTATAAATCTTATTTGAGTCTGATCTTTGTTTTGATCTTGGCCCTGTCTTTGGAAGTCCAGATCTTGTGAAGGTGAGTCTTTGAGTTATGATCGGGGCTTGGCATCCAAACTCCAATCCTGATTTCTATCATTCTATCAGTCCAGGAATTGTCTGGATCAGATCTTGACCGTGTTGGTTGCTTATCTTAAGCCCGTCAAGATTGATTTTCTGGGATTTTTAGAAAATCTACAGAACTAGTCCTGGTTAGAACTGGTTTACTAGTTTTCTGAAGTGGATAAAATTGATCATTTGGGTTTACCTTGAGCTTCAGCAGACTGATTTAGTTGATTCCAGTTTGAAGCTCATGGTGCACTTGAATTTGAGGCACTGGTCCCTGCCGGGGCCCTCTTGATGTGGATCAGAATACCTGATGTTTTGTTTTGTTTTTTGCGGTACGCGGGCCTCTCACTGTTGTGGCCTCTCCCGTTGCGGAGCACAGGCTCCGGACGCGCAGGCTCAGCGGCCACGGCTCACGGGCCCAGCCGCTCCGCGACATGTGGGATCTTCCCGGACCGGGGCACGAACCCGCGTCCCCTGCATCGGCAGGCGGACTCTCAACCACTGCGCCACCAGGGAAGCCCCGAGAATACCTGATTTTATCTTTAACAAATACTGGCTAAGCATGTCCAGTGTACCATGCCCATTTTAGGCAGTGGGCCTACAGCAATAAACAGAACAAAATCCTTGTTGCCATGGAGCTGACATGCTTGCTTCTGTCCTAGGCTCTACTTCTGCTCAGGACAGACAGCCACCAAACTCTCAAAGCCAAAGAAAAGGGGCCACCATGAGTTTCTGCCTGTGGGGCACTCCCAGCCAGTGTCTCAGGTGCCCTCTTATTACTACCATCCCCAAGCCCAACTGTGATAATAATCACTATACTAATGGCAGCTAACTTTTACTGAAGGCTTTACTCTGCTTTAATCTTTATGATTCCCTTCCCCTGGCTAGCTTTGGGTTTAGCTTGCTTTACTCTTTCTAGTTCCTTAATCTGGAGAGTTAGGTTATTGATTTGAGATTTTTCTCCCTGTCAGGCAGGGAGTGCTCTCCGTAGATGTATTTCATTCGAACCTTACAATTCTTTGAAAGCATTTGCTCTTGTGGCCTCCATATGACCGATGCGGAAAACCAGGTCTGAGAAATTACATGACTGGCCCTGACTCTCACAGTGGCAGAGCAAGCATCTGAAAAGGTCTGCTTGTCTTTAAGCCTACGTTCTTAACCAATCCGCACTCCTGTCTCCTAACCACAAGGGCCAGGAAGAGGATGTCCCATACTCAAGTTCAGGAAGTTTAAAGGCAACAGCCAGAAGAGGTGGTGTGCCTGCTTCCTTAAGAAGGGCTGCAGAGGGAGAGTTGGGTCTGTGAGCAATAAGAAAAGCTGCTTTGTAGTCTCGGTTTTTAAATTACTGAATTCAGTTTGATCCAACAATAAGAAGATGCTAATAATCTGCTATTACCTCTTCTTGTCAATTTGCCCTCAAATAAAAAGAACTTGAAGCATCTTGAAAGAGTAATCTAGGCACCCATACTCCTAACACTTCAGATAGGACATCAGGTGAAAATTTGCCAGTGGCATATGCTTGTCAGAGATGAATCCATGCAGGTCTAAGTATGCACAGCTGGGGTGGTGAAACTCCGAATGGCTCATGAAATCACTGATGGCTCCTTTGGCCGTTCACTCCTCTCCTAATTCGATAACTGTGGTAATTCTAGAGCTCATACATGTCGATGGGCGCTGACACCTCCTCTCGGGGTGGGTGGGAGATGCGTGCATTTATCAGATCAAAACAAATAATTGGCTCGGTCTTGGTATTTCTAACAAAACTGTATGCCTGGATTTCCTCTCCTGCAATCTCCCAGTTGCTCTGAGTGTCACTTAACCCATTAAGAATCCTGCTCCTTAGGGCTTCCCTGGTGGCGCAGTGGTTGAGAGTCTGCCTGCCGATGCGGGGGACACGGGTTCGTGCCCCGGTCCGGGAAGATCCCACGTGCCGCGAAGTGGCTGGGCCCGTGAGCCATGGCCGCTGAGCCTGCGCGTCCGGAGCCTGTGCTCCGCAACGGGAGAGGCCACAACAGTGAGAGGCCCGCGTATCACAAAAAAAAAAAAAAAAAGAATCCTGCTCCTTCAAGGGACCGAACCATTGGCCAAGTCCGTATTTACCCCAGCTTCTATGCAACACTGCATGTCAGGACCCTTGACTTAACGCTATCAACCACCCTGTCATTTAGGAATGTCACCTTGGCACTTAAGGGAAGTTTCCCCCACAAATATCAATCTGGTTGTTGATGACTCAGCTTCTATTAACACCCTACTCCATCTTCAGCCCTGTTTCCCAGGGGAGGGACTAAGGGAGCAAACCAAAAGTATGAGGTGTGGGCCCAAGCGAGACACTTAAGAAAACTTGTCTTTGGGCTACTGTGGTTTTCCCTGCCCCCTTCATTGTGGGAAGAAATGCCCCTAGAATCTTTTTCTTATCTTTTTTCATTTTAATGGACTATCTCTTCTATAAGAGTCTCTTTGTTTCTGGGACTGAGAGAAGGGAGAGAGGGAGGAATCCAGGAGACAGTGTTCCCCTTTCTGAATACGAGAAATAACCCCGTGGCATTTGGTCACGTGTACCCGGATTTTTGCCACTGGATGCCAAGGGAGTACAGCTGTGGAGACAAGTGAAAGCTGGTGTTGATGTTTAAAACTGAAGACTGGAAAGTCCAGGGAACTGACTTTTCCTGCTGTAGTGCGAGAAGCCAACAGTCTGCTGACCTAGGGGCTGCTTTACAACCATAAGATCAGCGCTACTGGTGACCATCTCAGTGTTTGCTTCTCCACCCTTCATGGCTAATGTACCCAGCAGAACTTCCACACACAGTATGAAAACCAGAGCGAGAGATAGGGGGTCTTAAGCAGACATGTGAGAAATAAGCCCCAGTTACCTCTTGCCAAATGCAAAATAAGCAGCTCTGTAGTGGAGAAGAGTCTAACAGAGCAATGGGCAGGGGTAACTGGAGGTAAGAGACTGTTCTACATATGTGTTGCATTTTACAGAGACTAAAGATGTACCCTCCTTCCTGTGGAGGCAGGGCCAGAGAAGCTCAGTATCTTAGAGACTGGTGTAAGGGAAAGACTATGGGTTTGGAGGTCAACACATCTGGGTCAGAGTTCCAGGTCTACCACTAACTACATGGGTCAGCTTGAGCAATTTCTTTAATCTCTCTGAATCGTTAATTCAATCCTCATGAGCAACCCTTTGAGGTAGATATTAATATTATAACCAATGCAGACGAGGAAAGGAAGGCTTAGAGAGGTTAAGCAATCAGCCCAAAGTCTCAGAGCCACTAAGTAGCAGAGCAAGGATTCAAGTGTAGGTCTATCTGTCCGACTTTGAATAATTCTCCTCTATTACCTCAGTGAGCTTGGTGCCTGCAACCCAGACTCCACTTCCGGGCACATATTGCGGCATAGCTCCAAACACAGCTCCATGCGTACTGTCAGTCCAAACTCTAGTCAGAGTTCTAAAATCATGAGATTTCTGTGGAAGAAAGAAAAAACATGGGGGTTGGAATGTCTGCACATTAACAGTGGAATGTCACGGTCAAAATACTTAAAGCATTCTTGGGGTGTGTAAACAGAAGTGAATATGGTGATACCGGCCAACACTGTGTGCCTGGAACTAGGTAAGCACATCATGTATTTATTTGTTCTCTCATCAATGTTTACAACAGTGAGGTAGAATCAGCTGAGAAGCAGGTCCAAATTCCTCCCTCCTTGTTTTTTGACAGGAGAGGAGTCGGGAATGGAAGGAGAGGAGTCGGGAATGGAAGGTGAGTAGTCCAATTAGGCACTGATGCTTGAGTTCACTATTACCTGATGCAGTCTGCTGCTCTGGGCCTCTGGAGAGGAGGATATTATGCTTTCTGATCTTTCAGACTCAGAATCCAACATGAAGATGCTTTCATGGGACAGGGCTTTGTTCCCCATGCTGCTCTTGGCCCTGGACAGGAAGGAAAAAGTCTTAGGAAAGCAGCCAAGGGAACCAAAGGAACCAAAGACACATGTATCAATATGGCTATAATATGGCCTACCATAGACACCTCAGAAGCATATGTGCTGACACAGAAAGTTGTCCGTGAGATATAGAGTGAAAAAAATAAAGAATAGTATGGTCCCATTTAATACATATACATGTATTACATACATATGTAGTTTGTGTTCATAGAGAAAAGTCTGGAAGGATATCCACCAAATTGTTAGTGGTAGTTCCCTCTGAGGAATGGCACTAGGGACAAGAGGGGTATTTTCATTTTATACTCTATGTACTTCTGCATAATTCTGATTTTTAAAAATGATCAACATGTATCTTTTTTTATATAATAGCTCTACTTTTACTGAGATATAGTGTACCTACCATACAATTCACCATTGAAAGTATACAGTTCAGTAGTGGCAGCACTGTGGAAGGGGAGGGAATACCCTGAATCTTGCTATTATTAAGATGAGAGTTATAAAAGATCTTTCACACCCAATTTGTCTCTAGTGTTTTTGTTTTGATTAAAAATATCACATATGTGCCCAGATGCTGGATACTTTCATTCACCAGGTCTTTTCCTCTTTCACACAGGGTTCTGCAATATATTTGTCCTATTTTCAAAGTCATCTTATGCACCCACCCTACCCACCTCCAGCTTGCTAAACCCAAATGGAAACACCTTCTGATTGGGAATGGAACCAGGTTGATAAGAATTACGTTAGGACAAATCAGGGGAAAGTTAGAAGCAAATGAAAAGCTAAAGGCACAAAACACTCCTTTGGGGATATGGGAATATATATTCACCTTTTAAAATTTTCAACCGAAGACATCACAAGAAAAGAAAACTACAAACCATTATATCTTATGAATACAGATGCAAAAATCTTCAATAAAATACTAGCCATCTGAATCCAGCAACATATAAAAAGAATTATACACTACGACCAAGTAGGACTTGCAAGGAATGCAAGGTTACTTTAATATATGAAAACCAATTAATGTAATATACAATATCAATAGAATAAAAAGAAGAAACCACATACGTGGTCACTTCAATAGATGCAGAAAAAGCATTTGTAGAATCCAACACATTTTCATGAAAAATACACTCAACCTTGACGGAGAACATCTGTGAGAAACACACAGCTAATATCATAATGATGAAAGACTGGATGCTTTCTCCTTCGGATCAAGAACAAGACAAGGATGTCTGCTCTCACCACTTCTAGTCTGCATTGTACTGGGCTGTAGGCAGGGAAATTAGGTAAGAAAATGAAATAAAAGGCATCCATACTGGACAGGGAGAAGTGAAATTATCTCTAATCACGGATGACATAATCTTGTGTATAAAACTCCTAAGGAACCCATTAAAAACTACTAGAACTAATCAATGAGTTCAGTTGCAGGATATAAGACCAATATACAAAAATTGATTGTATTTCTATATACTTGCAATGAACAATCCAAAAGTGAAATTTAGAAAACACTTCCACTTACAATACCACCAAAAAGAATAAAATATGGATGGACCTAGAGATTATTATGCTAAGTGAAATAAATCAGACAGAGAAAGACAAATACCATATGATCTCACTTATATGTGGAATCTAAAAAACAAAACAAAAAAACAAGACAAAACAGAAACAGATTTATAGATACAGACAGCAAACTGGTGGTTGCCAGAGAGGAGGGGAGGTGGGGGGCTGGTCTAAATAGGTGAAGGGGATTAAGAGATACAAACTCCCAGGTATAAAATAAATGTCACGGGGATGTACTATACAACATAAGGAATATAGTCAATAATACTGTAATACTTTTGTGTGGTGACAGATGGCTACTAAACTTATCATGGTGATCATTTCATAATGTATTTGATCAAGTCAGTATGTTGCACACCTGAAACTAACATAATATTGTATGTCAACTATACTTCAATTAAAAATTTTTTTATAAAAAAGAATAAAATAGGAATAAATTTAACAAAAGATGTGTAAAACTTATACTCTGAAAACTATAAAACACTGATGAAAGAAATTAAAGAAGACCTAAATAAATGGAAAGACAACCTATGTTCACAAATTGGAAGACAATCTTGTCAAGACGGCAATACTCCACAAATTGATCTACAGATTTAATGCATTCTCTTTAGAAATTTCAGCTGCCTTACTTTTTTTTTTTTTTTGCAGTAATGGACAAGCTGATCTTAAAATTCAAAGCGAAGTACTAGGGACCACAAATAGCCAAAACAATCTTGAAAACGATGCATAAAGTTGGAGGACTCACACTTGTCAATTTTAAACTTACTACAAAGCTACAGTAATCAAGACAGTGTAGTACTGGCATGATAGACATATAGATCAATGAAATAGAATGGAGAGTCCAGAAATGAACCCATTAATCTATGGTTAGCTGATTTGCAAGAAGGGTGCCAAGACCATTCAAGTGGGAAAGAATAGTTTTTTAAATAAATGGTGCTGGGACAACTGGATAGCCGCATGCAAGAGAATGAAGTTAGACCCTTATTTCATACCATATATAAAGATTAACTCCAAATGGGTCAAAGACCGAAATATAAGAGCCAGAACTCTTAGAAGAAATCATAGGGGTATATCTTCATGACCTGGATTTGGCAATGGATTCTTAGACATGACACCAAAAACTTAAGCAACAAAAGGAAAATAAACAGATAAATAGATTTCATCAAAATTACAACCTTTTGTACTTCAAAAAACAACCCACGTAATGGGAGAAAAACTGTACACCTGATAAGGGACTTGTATCTAGAATGTATAAGAAACTCTTACAATTCAATAATAAAAATAAAAAAGAATGAAATTTTGCCATTTGCAGCAGCATGAATGGACTTGGAGGACATTATGCTAAGTGAATAAGTCAGACAGAAAAAGACAAGTACTATGTGATAGCACTTATATGTGGAATCTACAAACTACAACAAACTAGTGAATAAAACAAAAAAGATGGAGACTCACAGATATAGAGAACAAGCTAGTGGTTGCCAGTGAGAAGAGGGAAGGTGGAAGGGCAATATAGGGGTAAAAGGGGGCAAAAGGGTTACTATGGGATTATATGAAATCATGTGTGTGAAACTTTTGAAAATTGTAAAGCACGATAGAATTTAAAGAATCTTTCATTCAAAAAATAAAAAATAAAAATACAGATAACCTAATTAAAAATGGACAAAGGATCTCAATAAACATTCCTCCAAAGAAGGCATACAAATAGCTAACAAACCCATGAAAAGATGCTCAACATCATTAGTCAGCAGGGAAATACAAATTCAAACTATAATGAAGTGCCACTTGATACCCACTAGAATGGCTAGAAACAAAACTAAGATAACAAGTATTGGCAAGGTTGTAGAGAAATTGGAAACCCCATACACTTCTGGTGGGAATGTGAAAGAATTCAGACACTTTGGAAAACAGTCTGGTGGTTCCTTGAAAAATTAAACATTAAATTACCATGTGACCCAGCAACCTCACTCCTAGGTATATACCCAAGAGAAATAAAAATCTATCTATCCAAAAACTTATACACAAATCTCCACAGCAGCATGCTTCATAATAGCCAAAAGGTGGAAATAACCCAATATCTGTCAATTGATGAGTGCATAAAGTGTAGTATATCCATGCAGTGGAATACAATTCAATTTTTAAAGGAATAAAGTACTGATACATGTTACAGCATGGATGACTCTTGAAGACACGCTAAGGGAATCAAGCCAGTCACAAAAGACCACACATTGTATGATTCCATATATATGAAATATCCAGAATAAGCAAATTTGTAGAGCAGAAAGTAGATAAGTGGCCACCAATGATTGGACTGGGCTTAGGCAGGAATGGAGGTTGACTGCTAATGGGTACAGGGGTTCTTTTAGGGAAGGATGAAAATGTTTTTAAATTAAAGTAACTTTTAATATTTCAAATACCTTTTTTCCATTTATTATCTTTATTACCAAATTATACATGTAGGTTGGCATTTTTTTAAAAGAATCTGTAAATGGTAACGAGAGTAGCAGCTCAGGCAGTGTAGGGCAAGCGCCCACCTTGTCATCGTGAGCCTGCCTGGCTGGGGCATGAGCACATGGGATATTTGATTGTGACACACTCCAAGGACAGTGCGGTGTTCTGGGGATTAAAATGGCGCCCACGCTAAGGTGGCTTGTGGGCCAGCAGGGGAGGAGAGGAGGCAGATGTCTGCCACTCTGTAGTAAAGTCCTACCCACACTTTCCCTAAAACTCTCCTACCCAGGTGGCCCTGGTGGTGAAGGCAAGATTCTCTGCTTTATGAAAATAGCAGAAAATTAACATGACTCTAGAGAAACGCAATGGAGTTGTTTCTGATGCAGCACTGGGAAAGCATCTCTACACGTTCCCTCATTATGCACACAAACACACTTCCATTCACTGCTTCTCTATGACCTGCTGGCTCAGATCAGGCTCGAGACCAGTGTAGGATCTGTGACTACTCCACCTCCCCTGCTTTGTGCAGAAAAACTGCAAGGAAATCTTAGGTCATAAGCGGGCTTAGAAACTCTGTCATTTCCATGCTGTGAGTCAGCCAGAGTATAACCACGAACTGGCTCTCTAGTGTCAAGATCTCCCTGATCAAAGGATTACATTAGCACCAGCTGTGGTCAGGTTTGTCGCAAACCAAACCTCCTGTCCACTGCCTGGAGGCAAAGAAAAGAAAACACATCCAAAATCCAAATAAAATCTTGGCCTTAATTAAAGGCAATAAAGTGTAGTAGCACCCACGAAAAAATCAAATAGAGGAATGAGATTTGTCCGTTCTATCAGATACAGCTTAAAACACTCTTGGAAATAGATACTGGACCTATTGTACAGCACAGGAGAGGGCTGGCCATAAGTTTTGTTATAATCGATCGCTTCAATGGATGAAATAAGCTGATCTCCCTAACTCCCTAGTGATATTCTCCAGGGTTTCTCCCATAGCAATTAAGCAAGAGGTTCGGGTCAGGGGTGAACTTCAGGCCTCCTAAGGTATATTCTTAATTAATTTACGCTCCTTGCAAAAAAAAAAAAAAAAGACCAATCTCAGGTCCTTAGTAAAACACCCTTCCTCATGTATGAACTCGTTCATGCACTTATACTCACTCCCTCTCATTCTCCCTTCCTCCCTGCCCCCCCACCCCCGCCCCAGAGGCGCGCATGCACACACCTTCTTAGTCTGGAGAATACATCAGACTAAGTGGACCATTTTGGAGGGAGAGGCGCAAGTAAAAAGAGGCAAGGTAGAACTTCAGTAGAGACAGCCCTTGCCAATTTGTAGAGGCAAAGCAGAATAAACCCAAACTTCCCTCTCCCACCTCACCCTCTGAGTTTTTTGTCGGGCTAGCCTTAGTTTTCCTTAGACCTCTAATGCAATGGTCTATAATGGTATGATTTGTGAGGTATGAGGCAAGCCCCTTTGCAAAACCATCTCCCTTGCTAGTAAAGCTATCTGAAATACCTCACATTCGATGCACTCATTAAGGTCCTTTTAAGGAGACCTACGTGCTGTTAGTGGGCAGTATAACATGTTTGCTAACTGTCCCATTACCTCCAAGTAAAGCCTTGAGGGAATGGGTAGCAGTACACGTGAGCTCTGTAGGGAGTCCAGATAAGTCTGGAGTTTAAAGCCAGGGGAACAGACCCAAGTGGAACTCCATAGACAGGAATCCAATTGATCCAGGAACAGCTGCAGGTACTGGGTGTCCAGATTTTCCACAATAAGATGTGGAAGTTGAGGCTTCAAAGATTAAAATTTGAATAGGAGTGGCAAAGGTGGCTGAGAAACAGTCTTCCCCAACCTTCTGTGACCAGTTACAGCATTTCCCCCAGTCTCCCGGGATGGAGGGAGAAATGAATTTGGGTTCTTTGCTTGCTTGCTTTTTTGTTTTTACATTAACACAGTGATTTCATCCTTATGCCCCAACCCAGCTAGATGGCTTCATTATCTAAGATTTTAATCACACATTACGAGATCTGGAGTCTGAGGGCTGGGCAAGCAAACCACCTCAAGCTTCCTAAACGACGGAGGCCATCCTTACTTTATGAAACAGAGTCCTCCGGCTCCTAACTAATGGTAGGTCCCCTACATCTCATTGTAGCTGTGACAGCGCAGGTTGCCCTGACCTACCCGTACCCTCTCATGCAGCACTCTTGGGGGAGGGGGTATGCAGTTGTCATGCTCCATCCAACCCACTGAGCTGTGCAGCCCAGACCCTGGGACCAAAGGCGCATTGGAGATTCAGCTGCCAAAGGGGCACCTGGATCTAGCAACCTGCCCCTTGCCCCGCCCCCACCCCCCACCCCACCTGAGCTTACCTAGGCTTGGTTTGTTGTTGACCTTCCCAAACTGGATTCACAGAAGAGATGTTAATACTGTCACTGGACAAGCTTGGTTTGAGCCTCCTCTTTTCCTGGGCATCTTCAGGCTCTTTTTTCTTCTTCTTCCCAAAAAATCTCTTGAAGCTTTTAAATTTGGATTTCTCCTTTCCTGGAAGTTAGAATTGAAAGTGAGGCAGAGTGTGATGGTGGAAAGGAAGGCAGGAGAGGAAACGGCCTTCGTTGCAGGAATGAGGACTATATGATCCCAGAGGCCCTCCAGGTCTCGGCCCTTGTCCCCAGTGCCCACAGCACCATTCATCTGGTTTGTTCTCCTCTTAGTAACTCACTAACAAAGTAGCTGAGTTTCTGGTGAAAGCAGAAGCTCAGATCCCAGCTTGTGGCCTCTGGGCAGCCTCTATTCTGGCTCAGCTCACCCTGGGTTCGCTTGCCACTCAATTTCAACTATTAACACACATCTCTTTCCTGGCCCTAAGAAGTTCATTCATATGCAGCCATTCTTGAGCCAACAGAAGCACTTGGTACCCCGGTCGCTGGAGTCATGGTGATCCAGTTGGGGAGCAAAGCTTCCACATGTGACAAACTCTTCAGGACCCTTGGAAATCCCTGTGGGAGTTGGTACTGCCCAAGCTGTGCACTGAAAGGACGCAGACCCAAGGAGTGAGTGCAGCGGGGTTGGTGCAGTCAGGGAAGACGTCCTCAAGGAAGGGATTTATGAGCAAGGGAGAGGGCTGGAAATGGGGGTGAAAGGGCTGCTGCGCAAAGAAGCTCCCTGTGCAAAAGACATGACAAAATCACCTACCAAAGAGTTTTGCAAGGGAGGATATGTGAGAGTGTGTATGTGTGTGTGTGTGTGTGTGTGTGTGTGTGTGTGTATTATGTGCATTGTGTATGTTCTTCAATTATTACTGATTGGTTCAGATTATCTACAGTGCTGATGCCCTCTGCACATGCAGACAATTGAAAGTTTGCTCTATCATCATAATAAAAACCAGTGCAGCAGTGAGGAATGCGAGCTTTAAATGCTCCTCAGGCTCTGTTTGGGCTTTCTTGAGCTTCCTAATAAGCACATATATCTTTATCGGGGCTCAGTAGAAGAGGGGAAAAGGCAGGTGAATTTGCACTGCATTCTTCAGATGGAAGGAACCAACTCTTACTGCTTCGCGTGCAATAATTTACCAACTCAGGTGTCTCATTTCAACTTCCGACAGCCTGGTCTCTGGAAGGCCTCTTGTCAGCACGGCAGTGCTGCAGTGGCAGTGAAGGGCCCAGCCAAGGGAATCGCCGACAAGGCTGCCATTAGAAGGACTTAGTGGTGTGATGGAAAGCACCACCCAAGAGTCAGAAAACTCTGGAATCCTGGGCTTGGCTCTGCTATCGATTAGCTCTGTGACCTCGGCTAAGTCACTCAGCCTCTCTGGGGCTCAGCTGGAAAATGAGGGGATCACTAATCAGCATCTCCCAGAGTATGTTCAGAGGGATACTTATAGGTCTGTTGCATGAAAAGGGGGTCTGCAGTCTCGTCAATCTGGGACATGCTGATTAAACAGAGTTTAAGGGTGTGCTTTGCAACAAGACTCTTCTGAAACTTCAGCATGCCTATGTGTATGGTGAAGTGCCAGGAAACGGGGTAACGGTGTTGTCTCTCCAATGAGGGAAATGCAGAAGTAGGGCTCCTCCTAGCGCCGAATGCTATGGCCAGTTTGTGTACTGACTAGTCTGCGCATTCATTCATTCGTTCACCTATTCAATGAACGTTTATTAAGGTCAAGCACTTACTATGTTTTGGGTATCAGTGAGAAAGGAGTAAGATACGGGGTTCTACGTCTTAGCTACTGTCCCCCACATCTAGGCTGCAGGCGGGCCCTCTTTAGCATCCTCTTTAGCAACTAGCACAGTGCAAAGCACGCTGTGACACTCAAGAGACAACTGAGTCCACTGAGGGGTGCAGAATACCAGCGCAGCTTGTCACTTCCCGTAAATTGAGATCACTGAGCAGAGCCATCCTTAAGCATCCTATAATTTACACACTGGCCCTTACTGGGGTTGACATAAATTAGAAATAATGTGGTAAAGAGCTTGGCATAGGATCTGGCATGTAGTCAATGCTAATAAACGTGAGCTAAAATTAGGGAATCAATCATTGTCTATTAAGACCCGATTCAATTCTACCTGGAGAATTGATCTATCAATTCTATCCATCTACCCTATCTATCTAGCGATAAGGGGAAGAACCCCATATCTATAACTCAATAGTGAACTCTAAAATATACATGATTAGAGGCAGAAGCCAGCGCGGGTTGGGGCAGTACAAGAAGATGGTAGGCCTGTGTGCTTGGTAATCGTTGCTTAAGTAACTTCAGTTTTGAATGATTTGAGGAATTTCTCACCTACTAGGATGTACCTATATAGGTAGGGTCATGGTTAGGATAAACTTGGCAAGTCTACCTTGAGATAGACAGAATAAAGAGCAAAGGTACAATAGGAAACATGTTTTCCCAAGCTTCCTTCTTCAATTTTTTTAAGGACAAAATTAAACTAATTTCTATGATAATAAGTCATTTTAAATGATATTTGACCCCACAGAACCACTGTGAGGATTCAACGTGAAAGTGCTGAAAAGTATACAGGATGGAGTAGGCTGGCTCTAAAGTTATCTATATTTTGCTCTCCAGCCTTCATTCTTAATCTTCCGACCCCCAAAGGAGTTCTTAAATCCATGAAATAGTGAGATTTTTTGGTAAAATCCTGATTACTATACCATACGAATTACTATAATCCGTTTTTTGCTGGGATGTATTTACCAACTGGATCTCTGGGGAAAATGCCCTTATTTGTAATATTTGCCTACTTCTGTGGTGTAAATCCTCCCATCATGGTCAATTTCAAGCTACTAACATGACATTTAGGGATAGATGTGCACAGCCTCCCAAGCCAGTGTAAGGTAGCTCCCACACACCACTAAATAACTCCTGCCCATTGAGGATGAACTGGGCAGTGTCCCCTCACAAACGGGAAGGAGCCTTTGCAGGCACTGCCATTTTTCAAACAGAAGGAATGACATTTATTGATTCTTGACAGGTGGATCTCCTTCTGGCCTCCTGAAACAAGACTTTGAAACAACTTTCTGATCTGAAACAACTTTCTGCTCGGAGTGTTTGGAAACGTAATGATTATTTCCCTTCTTGCTTTGCAATCCCAGAATGGAAGGGAGGAGGGCAAAGCTAGACGATGTGGAGTTGCAAACCTGCTTCTCACAAACCAGCAAAGACAGAGGGGACAGAATCAGTAGCCGGTAGCTCAATCTGTGACACAATCCACAAACACTTAATAACTGAATAAAAACACTTCTAATAAACTTTTCAGGCTGTAAAACTGAATGTGCCAAACAAACATAGTCATTGTATGAGCAAACCAAATTATGCATTAACACATTTTTATGTTCCTAAATTAACCAAACGACTAGCGACTATAGAACTGTAAAAGGTGTTAAAAATTAAGTATGCATATATTCCAATGTTTCCCCAGTCTTCCATTTTTGCTCAGCAGAAACAACTTATTTTCCCACGAGGATTTAAAATACCTTAAGCAATGCATGTTTCTTTCAACCTTGGCCACTAGGAGGCAAAGAATGTTTCCTTTCCTCCCTCGGGGGTAGCTCTGGGTATAGTGGGGGTATAGCTTCGTTGGTAGGGAGTTGGGGAGACACCAAGAGGTGGGGTGGGCTGCCCATTGATCTGGGGAAGTGACTTGAAAATTGGACATAGCCTTACTAAGCAACCCATTGCCAGACATCCAGCTCAGCTGCAAGAGTGCAAGTCTTCAGCCTGCTCTGGCTTAGGAGAGCTCTCCATGCTCGACAGCATCAGACCCCATGTATGGAGACCCTGCGAGTGAGATACAAAGCTGGGAACTGTCCACGTGCTATGTTACTTTCGAAACCCTAATGGAATCCGAGACACTTGCCATATATTCACTGGTGTAAATTGGCCTTTCAAACTTTCTTTTGCAAAGGGGTGCCTTTAAATTGCCAGCAGCTTGGGGCTTCCCTGGTGGCACAGTGGTGGAGAGTCCGCCTACAAACGCATGGGACACGGGTTCAAGCCCTGGTCCGGGAAGATCCTGCGTGCCGTGAAGCAACTAAGCCCATGCGCCACAACTACTGAGCCTGCGCTCTAGAGCCCGCAAGCCACAACTACTGAGCCTGCCTGCCTAGAGCCCGTGCTCCACAGCAAGAGAAGCCACCGCCATGAGAAGCCCGTGCACCACAACGAAGAGTAGCCCCCCCACACTCACCGCAACTAGAGAAAGACTGTGCGCAGCAACGAAGACCCAACACAGCCAAAAATAAATAGATAGATAAATAAATAAATAAAGTTATTTAAAAAAAAAATATTGCCAGCAGCTGAGCCTTGTGTGGGCTGGTTTCCAAAGTTGCTGAAAGTGTAAAGGGTAGATAGACCTAGACAGCAGGTTTGGGTCAAAACCCTCATTTGTATCCAGCGATGTCTATGGAGGTCACCTATGCACTGGGTAACTTATGCCACCACAAGGCACAGCATTGGTGGCCAGTGAGCTGACAGCTGTTTGGACTTCTCCTGTAACAAATCCATTGACTTCCCTGTCCAAGTCCAAGGACTACATATCCCCAAACAGGCAGTAGCTTTCAACATCCTCATCCGCCGCGGGCCTGCAGTGCATCACATACCAGAAAACAGCCCGTGGAAGCAGTCCTCTCCCCTTCCCCCAGACAAGAACACACTTAAATCCAATGAAGAGATCATTGCTTTGGGTTGTATATTTGCTTATTTACCATGCACACAGGCAGCCCTTCTGGGCTGAACTTGAGCTTTCAAAATGCATCGCGCATAATGGTGACCTTGTTCTCTTGTGCTGCTGCTTGGAAAGAAGACTCTTCTAACTAGCCTGTCTTCCTCAACCTCCCAACAGCACCTTATTCTCTGGCTGGCAATGACTAATACTAAACATGTACCCAAATGCTTGGTCTCTGTAAGAAAAACATCTTGGGAACAGAGAAAGGGCATTTCCTTACCTCCACTCTTTATCAAGATGCAGCGCATTGACACCTTTTTTTTTTCTAGGCACCTGTCTAGCTCATATCCAGAAAGATAGATCAGTTCATTTATTTGGTGAGGAGGCCTATCATTCATTTATTTATTCATTTATTCATTACAAACTTTTGAGTGTCTAATCACCCTCTCTGAGACCCAATACTGAACAATGGTGACACAGAGATGAAGAGCCAAGCCCTGCCCTCAAGGATCCAGGCACCATGTTCAGATTCCCCAACTCACATCATCAGTGAAGTCAGGCCTCCGGGAAGCCACAAGAAGGTTCCCCTCTCTCTGTCCTTCCAGACCAAGTCTTCTGCACCACACTAAGAAAACTCAGCAAACATTGAAGAACAACCCAGTGAACTGTTAAATTCAGTTCTGCCTTTAAATTCAATGGCTCATCTTACGTCTTATGATAAGTTCCTCCCCTTCCCCCCACCTTTTCTCAGTGTCAATAAAGCTTATCATTGTTTAGTGACCTTTGCCTCTCTATTACCCCACTCATGGTCTCCTATCATTCACAGGTGGCACCATAATTTATGCAACGGATAGGTTTTGTGAAAGAAATTTTTGTAAATTGATTCCCATTTAACAGAAGCCTATGGTGGCTTCTTTGTTACTATCCCCCCTTTACTCCTCAAATTACAAATTTATCTGCTGGTTAAGTCTGGATTACTCTCTACAGCAAAACCTCAGATGAATCTCTCAGATCCTGGCCTGCTCTGATTTTCTTTTATTTTTTTTTCTGATTAAGCAGAAATACTTCTCCTGCCTTAGTAAATGGAATCTGCTAACCATCCCCAAAGAAGATTGCAGGGCCTAGATAAAACTCTTCTGACTACCAGAGTTTGAGATGAAAGAGGAGAGATTAGAAGATGGAAAACTAAATATGGGCTGAGTCTAGTGTCATTAGAAATTTGATATGAACTTGTTTTCTTGTGACTTGATTCTTTTTTCTAGGGGTTAAACACATTAAACAAATCTAGTTCTAGTTATCAAGATTGTATTGGGTTACTTACCCTCATCACTGGCCTCCAGAACTTCCATACTGCCAGAAATTGCACTTAGTGATTCAGCTATAGTTCAATCACTAAAATAAAATA
Organism: Kogia breviceps; assembly: GCF_026419965.1. Classification (NCBI taxonomy): domain Eukaryota; kingdom Metazoa; phylum Chordata; class Mammalia; order Artiodactyla; family Physeteridae; genus Kogia; species Kogia breviceps. The sequence continues at coordinate 28,472,074 of NC_081330.1, read as the reverse complement.
TAGAGCAAAAAACAAAAAATCATTTACTATCTAGGATATAATACAATCATTTTACCCTGCTCCTTATCCTCCAGTTACATTCTTAAACTATGCAAGAAAAGATATACAAAGGGAATTGCCATTAGGGAGAATTATTCTTCCTTAAAAAAGACAATGATTCCACATATATGAAATGTCTAGGATAGGCAGGCACATAGACACAGAAAGTGTCTTGCTTAGGGCTAGAGGGACGAGGGTGGTTTTTTTGAGTGATAGAGTACAGGGTTTCTTTTTGAGGTGATGACAATGTTCTCAAATTAATTGTGGTGATGGTTGTACAAATCTTTGAACATATTAAAAAGCATTGAATTGCACACTTTAAATGGGTGAATTGTGTAATATGTGAATTATAGCTCAATAAAGCTGTTACCAAAATATAAAAGACAAATGCACAAAACCTGCTCTATTGCTTTGTGTTGGGGCCCGTTACATTTGGAGGCCTGTTACTATTCATGGGTGTGCCCAGGCAGACAAAACTGTATTGATAAGCCATAAAGAAAACAATTGAGATATTTGACTACATAAAAATGTTAAACTTTTGGCCAAAAAGAGTAAAGAGTCTACGAAAGAATAACAAACTAGGAAGCAATACTTACAACAAATATAGACAAAGGTGCCAATTTTCGTAACTTGTCGAGAGTGCATATAAATCAATAAATGACAAACAACTGGATATTAAATGGGGCAAAGGATACAACAGGAAGTTTATAGAAAAAGAAACACATAAAGAAAAGCTCAGTCCTACTCATAATTAAAGGAATGTAAATCAAAGTATCAAGTTAACATTTTTGCCTATCAGATTGTCCGAAAGTTTTAATTTTGATGATATTCCATGCTGACAAGGATGAGAAAAATGGACACGCTCATACATTATGAAGTGTAAATTGCTCTCTGAAGAACAATTTTGCAGTATCAAAAGTTAAAAATACACATACCTTTTGATCCAGTAGCATCACCACTAGAACTTCACCCTGTAGCTATACTCACATGTGTACACAAAAATATATATGCAGGAATGTTTATCACAGCATTGTTTTAAGCAGCCCAAAGCGGGAAACAACCAAAGTGACCATCAAAAAGATAATCCTCCCATGACTCTGATTCCATATCACGGGAGAATTATCTGTCCCTGGGCTCCTTTCCATTAGTGCAGATAATCAATTGAGAGCCTACTGTACATTTTCAGTCTAGCCTTCTAGCCAGGGAAGCATGTCAGTTGATAATCAAACTTTTATAAATTGGACTTCCCTGGTGGCGCGGTGGTTGAGAGTCCGTCTGCCGATGCAGGCGACGCGGGTTCGTGCCCCGGTCCGGGAAGATCCCACGTGCCGCGGAGCGGCTGGGCCCGTGAGCCGTGGCCACTGAGCCTGCGCGTCCGGAGCCTGCGCTCCGCAGCGGGAGAGGCCACAACGGTGAGAGGCCCGCGTACAGCAAAAAAAAAAAAAAAAAAACCTTTATAAATCAATGCTGACGGGCCTCTCACCGTTGCGGCCTCTCCCGCTGCGGAGCACAGGCTCCGGACGCGCAGGCTCAGTGGCCACGGCTCACGGGCCCAGCCGCTCCGCAGCACGTGGGATCTTCCCGGACCGGGGCACGAACCCGTGTCGCCTGCATCGGCAGACGGACTCTCAACCACTGCGCCACCAGGGAAGCCCAATGCTGACATTTCTGATGGGAGTTTGTGGGTGGAGGGGAGGGGTATCTGATCAGCAGACCCAGAGAAAGGAGCAAGAGTGCTGCGGAGAGGCAAGCAGAGACTACCCTCATCTTAGCTCGCCTTGGGGTCTTGATGTGACTGACTTAAGTACCATCAAGTTGGATTAAGTAGATTCTGGAGCCCCCCTCCCTACACTAGATCTGTCCTGCTCCCAGAAACAGTCAAGCTGCCATTGCTGTTTCATGGATGGGCTCCAGGCCCATCCTGTGCTGCCCTCTAGCCGTTAAGCCCCTGATACTTCTCTGGAGCTAGAGAGGGGTGACCATAGGCTCTGAGGTTAAGGTGGATTTGAGAGGTCACCCGCTGAGAGTGACTGAGGCCTTGGAAAGCAAAAGCTTCCAAACGACAGGGAGAGCTGACAGGGGCCTGGTGTCAAGATGGCTTGAGACCCTCTCACTGAGAAGTCCTATGGTTCTCCACAGTGTATGTTCTTTCTCGCTGCAATGAGTAATAAACCTAGCTCGTTCAACAGCAGGAGGGCTTTGGCTGAAAGGTATCGACACTTTATTCAAGTCACTCAAACTCTATGAGCCAGTATCATAATTCTACCCGAAGACGACAACCCCAGGCCCACACAATGCTCGCTAATTACCCACACACACACATATACACACACATACGCAAGTTCCATCTGGAGATCCGGACAGAGCAAAGGGGTAGGGAAATTCAGAAGGCCCTCAGAAGTTCAGCGGGAGAACAGGAGAATTCCTTGGGCCAGGAACAATTCACATCACTGACGAGTCCCTGGGCCATCTTAATAAACTTGGCAGCACCCCAGCCCCTGCCACTAAGAAAGGCTTCTTAGACACTGGGGAAATAAGCTACCTCTGAGCTTTAGAGAAGCCCGTGGAAAAGGAGCCCATTTTCCAAAATGCCAGGCCACAGCAGGCTAACATTGCCCCTGACCCACCACTGTCAGGGGCAGAAGAAGAAAGGGGAATGATAACCAAAGAGAAAAACATGAAAGACAAAAGGGAGAACAAAGAAAGAGGGCATCATGGCGGCATCTGCATCCCTGGAGCGCTCATAGAATCATTGGCTCTAACTAACTTTTGAGTTTACACTGTCTCAAATTCTTTCTGCCATACTTACCTTGTGTCCCCGACTGCAGGCCCTGAGGAGAGTAGAACCATCAGCTGAGCTATCTCCTCTTCCAAACCAACAAACCAACAAACACAACAAAACATATAAACCTTCCCTTGATTCAAAACTCTCTTCCTGTTACCACCCATTTCTCTGCCTTTCTTTAAAGCCAAACTCTGAAAGTTATCTATATTTATTACCTTTATGTCTTCACTTCTTATTCTTTTGCACTCTCTCCAACTGCTTCCAAATCCAACTGCTTCCAAACCGCTCCACTAAAACTGCGCTCGTTCAATCCACCCATCTGGTACTTGACCTCCCGGCAGCATGTGACACTCCCCCTTTTTTGAATAATTTTATCACTTGCTTTTCTGAACATCACACTCCCTTCATTTTCCTCCTACCTCACTGGCTGTTCCTTCTCAACCTCCCTTGCTGTATCTTTCTCCTTACCCTTGGCCCTTTTCTCTACCTACAGTCATTTCCTAGACCAGAGCCATTAAATAGAAATGTTAACGTGAACCACAATTGCAAGCCACATAGGTACCGGGGCACGGACCCTTGTCCCCTGCATCGGCAGGCGGACTCTCAACCACTGCGCCACCAGGGAAGCCACACATAGGTAATTTTAAATTTTCTAGTAGCCACATTCAAAAAAGCAAAAAGAAACAGGTGAAGTTGCTTTTAATAATATATTTTATTTAGGTCAGTAGAACCAAAATATTATCATTTCAACATGTAATCATTATAAAAAATAATATCAATGAGATATTCTATGTTCTTTTTTTCATACTAAGTCTTTGAAATCTGGTTTGTATTTTTCACGTACAGCACATTTCAATTCGGACTTAGCCACGTTCCAACGGCTCAGTAGTCACATGGGGCTAGGGACCACCATACTCTAGATGATCTCATTCACCCCTTATGAATACTATCTAGACACTGAGCTCCAAAATTTCTATGTCTAGACTGGATCTCATCCCTGAACTCCATATTCCTATAGTCAACTGTCTATCCAACATCTCCACCTAACAGTGCATATCGGCCGGTTGGGTCCCCTCACACTCACTCCTCCTGGGTTTTACGTGCTCTGGCCCCATGCCCGCGCCCCCCAACTGACCACCCATCCTGCTACCCTCCTACTTTCTCCCTGTGCTCCAGCCTCACTGGCCTTCTTGCTAATTCCCAGCACAGCCACAGCCCCTTTCAATCCCAGGGTCTTTGCATTTGCTGCTTACCCTGCCCAGAGGGCTCTTTCCCCAGCTAGCTGCATGGCTGCCTCTTTTATAGCATTCAAGCCAGCTCAAAGGGTCCCTCCCAGAGAGGACCTCATATGATCATCCTAGTTAAAGTGTCTAGTCTCTCTCCATCACATTATCCTTGACTAACATCTTCGTAGCACTCATTGATGTCTGAAATTATATTCTATATTAATTTAGTTACAGTCTCTTATCTGTCTCCTCTACTAGAATGTAAATTCCATTAGGGCAGGGGCCTTGTCCATTTTGTTCATCACTGGATCCCCCAGCACCTGGAATGGTACCTGGTACATCTGTCAGGCACTTGCTAAATGTTTGTTCAATGAAGTGAAAGAAGGAGAAGTAACGTAAGAGCCATCTTTGTGGTCAGAAATTTCTTAGAAGTCGAGGCATGCTACAGGACACAAAGGAAGACTTGTCGTGGGGCGGGGGGAAGCTCCTTATTTGCCAGCTTAGCAGGACCTGACTTCCCTCCCAGCAAGGTGGGCCCCTCTTGTCCTTGTCACAGAGAGCCTACTCCCGGGTGTCCTAGCCACGAGACTCCTGCGTGTGGAGCCCCACTCGGCTGGGCGAGGCCCAGATCCTCCTAGACGAGTTTTCAGGAACAGACGCCACCACTGGCAAAACTTCTTTCCATTTACCCCAGGCTGACTTATTAACCAGAGCTCTGCTTCTCCAGTATCTCCTCACAGAGAACAAAAGACTGTATTTCTTTCATGTGTCTCATTATGGCTAATATAAGTTTAAAGCGAATTGGTTCCTTAATTATACCAGGGCTCTTTAATAGCGGCCTTGGCGCTGCCTCCAGGCTGGTCTCTATTTTTATTTATGATATTTAGCAAAATGTCACCTCAGTGGTATGTCAAAAAAAAAAAAGAGTCACAACGCTCTCTCTAAAATACCAATCTGACCATGAGCTTAGACTAGTTCACCGACTTCCTGCTGCCTGCAGGACAAAAGCCAAGTTCTTCACAAAGTTCTCAGCGATCGGGTGCCCCTTGACCCCCTCCCTTCTCCAGCAGTCCAACCCCACTCGCACCCTCATGGTTTGGTCCCCCAGAATCACCAGTCATTCCTTAAACACACCATGTTCTTTTGCATTCTCTGTGCTCTGTACAGGCTGTTCACTTAGCCCGGAACCTCGCCTCCCTCAGCTCCACATCCTTGAAATCCCACACATTCTTCAAAATCCAGCTCAAAGGTTACCACCCTTGCCTCACGCTCTCACCCCTTGTACGTGTCCCTGTCAGAGCTGATATCCCCTTGAAGACAGGGACCCCGTTTCATGTATCTGGAGATCCCCAGCACCTAGCACGACACCAGGCTTGTGGAAGGTGTTCACTGTGCGTTTTTACGGATGGATGAATGCAGGAGTTGGGAGAGGCATGCAGTGACAAATAGGCATCAGTGGGGAAATGACCCCCTTTTTTATTATTTATTTATTTATTTATTTCTGGCTGCCTTGGGTCTTTGTTGCTGCACGCGGGCTTTCTCTCATTACAGCGAGTAGGGGCCACCCTCCATTGCAGTACGCAGGCTTCTCATTGCGGTGGCTTCTCCCGTTGCGGAGCATGGGCTCTAGGCGTGCGGACTTCAGTAGCTGTGGCTCGCAGGCTCTAGAGCGCAGGCTCAGCAGTTGTGGCCACGGGCTTAGCTGCTCCGCGGCATGTGGGATCTTCCCGGACCGGGGCTCGAACCCGTGTCCCCTGCATTGGCAGGTAGATTCTTAACCACTGCGCCACCAGGGAAGCCCGACCCCCTTTTTTAAATATACAGGGACAACCTAAGACACACTTGCGGCAAAAGACCCCTCTGCACGAAGTCCCATGAAAAAGCTGGCACGCTGTGTAAGGAAAGAGGAAATAATGTACGTTTTTATCCAGTAAAGGATGAGGGGCCTCCAGAACCACTTCCAAAGAGCATAAAGTCCTGTAATAATGGTCATCAGGAAGTCTGGCCCCACTGAGATATAAAGTTGCATTATCAGTCATTATTTAAACGCTTGCTTGCTCTCTCTAGGCCAACCTCAGGGGCTTAAGCCCCAGAACTGTCTTTTCCTTCTCAAACTGACTGAAGGACTGAACAAGGGCTCTAGAGGGGGAAAAAAAAAGAGAGAAATACAAGGAAAAAGGCCTGTCTTCCAAGGTTGTTGAAATTTTTTAATCACAGCCTGATTCAGATTCAAGGATTCAGAAGACTTTGCTTGACAGATTTTCTGCCTTCCCAGAGTGGGGAATGCTAACGAGAAGCGGCTGGCCTCATTTTTTAAAAAAAAATCTGATAGGATGAAATGTTTTTCATAGAGTCTGTGGTAGGCAGATGGCCCCCAAGGTTGCTGCCTCCCTGGTCTGTATGCCCTGTAAATCCCCTCCCCTTGAGTGTGGGCGGGCCTGGCCTAAACAGGTGAGCTCTTTTAAAAGAGGGTGTAGAGGTCAGATATAGAAGTCAGAGAGATTCAGAGCTGCAGCAGACATGCTCCTGTAGGCCTTGAAGGAACAAAGTGCCATGTTGTGGAGAGGACCAAGTGGCAGAGAATGGCAGTGGCTGAGATCAACCCTTGGTTGACAGCTATCAAGAAAGTAGGAACCTCAGGCTTCCCTGGTGGCACAGTGGTTAAGAATCCGCCTGCCAATGCGGGGGACACGGGTTCGAGCCCTGGTCTGGGAAGATCCCACATGCCACGGAGCAGCTAGGCCCGTGAGCCATGGCCGCTGAGCCTACGCTCTAGAGCCCACGAGCCACAACTACTGACCCCGTATGCCACAACTACTGAACTCCACGCACCTACAGCCCATGCTCCGCAACAAGAGAAGCCACCATAATGAGAAGCCCGCACACCACAATGAAGAGTAGCCCCTGCTCGCCACAACTAGAGGAAGCCTGCATGCAGCAACGAATACCCAATGCAGCCAAAAATAAATTAATTAATTAATAATAAATAAATTAATTATTTTTTTAAAAAAGACACAGTTAAGAAAACGAAACATCACACACAGAAAAAGAAAAGTCACACACTGGGAGAAAATATTTGCAAAACACCATTGAGATTGGTGTTTGCTGTGGGTTTGTCGTATATGGCCTTTATTACGTTGAAGTAGGTTCCCTCTATGCCCACTTTCTGGAGAGTTTTTATCATAAATGGGTGTTGAATTTTGTCAAAAGCTTTTTCTGCATCTATTGAGATGATCATATGGTTTTTCTCCTTCAATTTGTTAATATGGTGTATCTCATTGATCGATTTGCATATATTAAAGAATCCTTGCATTCCTGGGATAAACCCCACTTGATCATGGTGTATGATCCTTTTAATGTGCTGTTGGATTCTGTTTGCTAGTATTTTGTTGAGGATTTTTGCATCTATGTTCATCAGTGATATTGGCCTGTAGTTTTCTTTCTTTGTGACATCTTTGTCTGGTTTTGGTATCAGGGTGATGGTGGCCTCGTAGAATGAGTTTGGGAGTGTTCCTCCCTCTGCTATATTTTGGCCTCAGAATGGGAGAAAATATTTGAAAATGAAACAACTGACAAAGGATTAATCTCCAAAATTTACAAGCAGCTCATGCAGCTCAATATCAAAAAACAAACAACCCAATCCAAAAATGGACAGAAGACCTAAATAGACATTTCTCCAAAGTAGATATACAGATTGCCAACAAACACATGAAAGGATGCTCAACATCACTAATCATTAGAGGAATGCAAATCAAAACTACAATGAGGTATCACCTCACACCAGTCAGAATGGCCATCATCAAAAAATCTACAAACAATAAATGATGGAGAGGGTGTGGAGAAAAGGGAACACTCTTGCACTGTTGCTGGTAATGTAAATTGATACAGCCACTCTGGAGAACAGTATGGAGGTCTCTTAAAAAACTAAAAATAGAACTACCATACGACCCAGCAATCCCACTACTGGGCATATACCCTGAGAAAACCATAATTCAAAAAGAGTCATGTACCAAAATGTTCATTGCAGCTCTATTTACAATAGCCAGGACATGGAAGCAACCTACGTGTCCATCGACAGATGAATGGATAAAGAAGATGTGGCACATATATACAATGGAATACTACTCAGCCATAAAAAGAAACAAAATTGAGTTATTGGTAGTAAGGCAGATGGGCCTAAAGTCTGTCATACAGAATGAAGTAAGTCAGAAAGAGAAGAATGCTAACACATATATATGGAATCTAAAAAAAAAAAGAAATGGTTCTTAAGAACCTAGGGGCAGGACAGGAATAAAGACACAGACATAGAGAATGGACTTGAGGACACAGAGAGGGGGAAGGGTAAGCTGGGAAAAAGTGACAGAGTGGCATCGACTTATATATACTACCAAATATAAAATAGATAGCTGGTGGGAAGCAGCTGCATAGCACAGGGAGATCAGCTCGGTGCTTTGTGACCACCTAGAGGGGTGGGATAGGGAGGGTGGGAGGGAGACGCAAGAGGGAAGAGATATGGGAACATATGTATATGTATAGCTGATTCACTTCGTTATAAAGCAGAAACTAACACACCATTGTAAAGCAATTATACTCCAATAAAGATGTTAAAAAAATAAAAATAAAAGGGCTCTGGTTTTGCCTCCAGTTCTGCCTTCCCTTCCTCCTCATTGTACCTCACCCCTAGAGTAAACCAGGAGAAGCGCAGAAAGACCCAACTCATGCCACCCCTAACCCCTTAGATCTTCTGCTGGGGGCTGGGGTTAGTAATGCAGAGAACTTGTCCTCAAAGGTTCTTTCTGGCCTCCTTAGCGGCCTCAGAGCCTTGTTGATGGGGAGTCCTATTCTGTCTTGTTAATCCACACAGCCTCTAATTAAAAGCTCTGCTCTTTCACAGTCAGGGGCAATTCATATTACACAATTAATACAATGAATGAAATTGCTGAGTCCTAACTCTGTGCCAGCCTGGCACTGTGAAAATGGTTGTCCATGCATTATCTCATTGAATCTCACAAGAGCCCTATGAGGTAGGCTTTGTTATTTCGTTTTTATTATTTTCAGCCCCATTTCCCAGATGAGGAAACCGAGTCTCACTGAAATTAGGTAATCCGGACAAGGCCATACAAGTAATAGAGCTAGGACTCAAATCCAGTTCTGGAGGATTTCAGAGCCCATGATTTGACCACTACCCTCTGCTCCCTCCTTACTTGGCAAAATCTGCTAAGTATTAATGAGCACTCACTCCTACCCCAAAGAATCTCATGTATTAGCCCATTATAGGACTTGAAAGCAGGATAACTCGCCAGGTCATTATCAGCCCCTAATATCTTTGCCAAAGATTTGTTGGCCATTTTACCAATAGAGAGTCCTGCTAAAAATGGCTCACTGGACACATATATTGTGATGAGAGATCACACAATATTAAGAGGGGATAGGTCTATAGCATGGGCCCCTTGGGTGGCCAGGCTGAAGTGGGGTACCAGCAAGGGGCGTGAGAAGCATGGGGACCCTGAGAGACTCAAGGAAGAACCGGAATTGAGGTGAGGGGCCCTGAGGATAGATGTCACAGCTTTAAGTGCATGTTGGATGCCAAGAGCTCTAGACAGACCCAAACTCTCCACCAGCTCTCAAGTCCGTCCCAAGCAGAGTATGTCTGAGGCTTTTTATTTTATCCTGTATTTGTTGTGGCTGCTGTTATCACTGCTCCCAGCAGTCAACAAGCCATCAGTTGGGGGTGGGGGAAAAAATCTCCAAGGAGGGAAAAAAGGCAAAAGAAGAAGAAAAGAGGTTGGTGGTGCTGAGGCAGGCTGTGACTTCTACATTGCTGGTTAGATTCTGGCAGGAGACACAGGGGAGATAAAGGAGGAAGAGAGCTCAGCCACAAGAATGTGCCCCCCTTTCTGTTTGAATTTTTTAAAAAATCCCACAAGGACTCAAAGGCAAAAAACATACACATCAATTTTCACTGCAAAGTAAAGGAGCTGTTACAGTGGAGGATTACTGGACTGAATGTCAATATTATGACATCATATGAGTGTGTTTCATGTTTGGTAATTGCAATCATTGCTGCTTTTGTTGTGATCGTCCATTTACAATGCTTGGTGTCAGTCTATCTCTTGTAAAAATAAAATACAGTGTGTGTGTGTAAAAAATAAATAAATAAATAATAATAATTCTTTATGATGCAAAAAAAAAAAAAAAAGAATGTGCCCCCAGCCCAAGCTGAACTATCTGTGACTTTAGTGCAGCCAGCTTGTACTTTTGGGGTTTTATCTAAGGTCCTCTAGCCCACAGGGAGGGCAGGGGCTGGAGAGGCAGTCACCTCATGGTTATGATGAATAGCCTTTGGTCTCCCGGTTCCAGGCTGAAGCAGAGAGAGGTCTCAGAGTGAACTGCCTCACCTCAGGGAGGTGACAGACAGAAGAAAGGGTGTGCCACTGTCGCCAAGGGGCCAGGCCCGCTGAAATAAACATGCCTCCAAGAATCTGAGAGCCCTGACCGATCTCAGTCAAGGTCATGTTTAAGGGTCTTTAAATCCTCAGATTTCCTTAGCCCTTAACCCCACAGACAGCCCTGCCACAGGGCAAAGAAGCAGCTGTTTATCTGGAGTTGCGGGAAGAGTTTTCCAAAGGTTCTCTGGTCCCCAGATCTCCCCCTTTCTCCATGGCCTAAAATACCCACCATTAGAATTAGGACCATTAGAGTTAGAGCCCACCATTAGAACCAGACAGCAAAGCCAGAACATTATTTCCCAGGGCCTCTCTCTTTGCACTCCAAAATCTTCATGCACACCTACTATATACCCAGTCCTGTTTTAGGGGCCATGGAGACAATGACAAGATAAAACAGTTAACATTTACTGGGCATTTAATATGTGCAGACACTGAAGTGTTTTGCATACACCGTCTCATTTAATCCTCAGAACAATCCTGTGCAGTAGGTACTATTTATTTTCACTCCTCCCCCACTTGGTAGATGAGGAAACCGAAAGGCTGAGTAACTGCCCGGGGTCACACACAAGTACATGGTGAGGGCAGGATTTAAACTGAGGTAGTTTGACTCCAGAGCCCATTAAGTGCTATGCTAAAACAATCCACTCCCTGATGACGAAGGAAAACGGACACGTGAAAAATTGAGAGCAGTGCTTGATTGGGAATCAGAAGGCCTGGGTCCTGGGTGTGCCCTTCTTACAGATCATCCCTGTGGCCTTGCCCCAGACATAGCTCCTCGCTGGGTCTCAGTTCCTGCATTTGTGTTCTTTTGTTGTTGTTGTTGCTGTTGTCTTTTGGCCACACCGTGTGGCTTGTGGGATCTTAGTTCCCCGACCAGGGATCGAACCCAACGCCCCCTGCAGTGGAAGCGTAAAGTCTTAACCACTGGACCACTGGGAAAGTCCAGTTCCTGCATTTGTAAAATGAGGAGGTGAGAGAAACTTGTCGTGTGCTCTCTTATGATATTTTAGGACAAGTATTCATTTTAAGATGAGGACTCAAAGGCTAAACTCTTGGGTACTGACTCCATATAGGAGGGGTGTGCAGGGGCCAAGCGTCACGGCACAGGAAGCCAGAGTGTGTGTTGCACGCATGCGTGTGGTACAGGGGACTGGGAGGCAGAAATGAGGCAGAGAGCCAAAGTTAAGCTGGAGAAGTGTGGCCAAAACATATCACCAAGCCGAGCTGGGCAGGGTGTAGCAAAGCAGGGCTAGAACACTGAGATCTAGCTGTAAATGAGGTCAAGGAAGAGGGGAGGTGAGAATGAAGGGGAGCCTCAGATAGGAGGATTGGGGGATGGGAGGCAGCACAGCCACAGGAGGTTCTGGAGGGCGCTTGTGTTGGTGGCTCCGTTTAAAGCGAAAGGGACTGGAAGGGACCTCTCCGTGTAGGCTGGAGTCATAATGAAAGGCCTGGGAGGAGAAGCCCACCTTCAGAAGGGCCATTTGCTAGGCAGAAAAGTTTGACAGCTTGTGGCCTGAAGCACTGAGTGTCAGCATAGGTGAGCTGGGGATATGCGGGCAGAAAGGGCAGGTGACAGCCACAAACCCCGAGTGACCAGGAAGAGCCTGAGGACTCTGGCCCGGAACCGTGTGCTTGGGGCACTGAGGCTTGGGTGGTACCTGGCTCACCTACATCCCTTTTGCCCAAGGTCAAGTCTGCTCTCACACCTGACTCTCATACCTCTTTGGTCCAGTGCCTGCAAAAGAAGCCAGAAGCTTCTGGAGAAACATTGACAAGCCACAGGAAGGAGATTCCAGGACAAGGGACACCAGATAGCAGCAGACTGGAAAATGGAGTGTCCCAGGGCCTGGGGCTAGACAGGACACCAAGAGGGTGGAGAAAGAGGGACCCCCTAAAAGAGGGCCTACAGCTGGGCCAGGCTACATGGCAGCTGGTAGGGGAGGAGAGAAAGGTCCAGATTGCCAAGGGCAGAAAGGAGATTCGGCTGCCGTCACTCCCGGCAGGGGAGGGCAAAGGATCGCCACTTTGAAGAAGTCAGTGATGTGTGCAAGGCTCTTCCCACCCGGGTAACAACCTCATAGGAAAAGAAAAGCTGCAGTGAGACCCAGGAAGGAAGAAAGCTACCAGGCTTCCTTCGACTTTAAGGTGTAAGAATCCCTAGTCAGAATGGCCTGGGGACAAAAAAAAGCCACCCTGGGAGCAGTGCCCGGGAGGGGTGCTTACATGGCCGTGGGAGGTGGCCGGCCCCTCCCCAGGCTGGACACTGCTCTGTGGTCCACTGGAGAGTGAGAGGGGAGCACGCAGCCAGCATCTGAGGAATACATGAGATGATGCATGAAAAACAGCACAGCACCTGGTACAAAGTAAGTACTCAAGAAATAGTGGGGCTGGGGGAGGAGGGATAAATTAGGAGATAGGGATTAACAGAAACACACTACTATGTATAAAATAGATACACAACAAGGACCTGTTGTATAGCACAGGGAACTATATTCAGTATCTTTTTTTTTTTTTTTTTTTTTTTTTTGCGTTACGTGGGCCTCTCACTGTTGTGGCCTCTCCCGTAGCGGAGCACAGGCTCCGGACGCGCAGGCTCAACGGCCATGGCTCACGGGCCCAGCCGCTCCACGGCATGTGGGATCTTCCCGGACCGGGGCACGAACCCGTGTCCCCTGCATCGGCAGGCGGACTCTCAACCACTGTGCCACCAGGGAAGCCCTATATTCAGTATCTTGTAATAACCTACAATCGAAAAGAATCTGAGGAACCTCCCTGGCAGTCCAGTGGTTAAGACTCCGTGCTTCCAATGCAGGGGGCACGGGTTTGATCCCTGGTCAGGGAGCTAAGATCCCACAAGCTGCGAGGTGTGGCCAAAAATAAATAAATAAATAATTTTTTTAAAGAATCTGAAAAAGAATATATCTATACATCTCTCTATATATCTGAATCACTCTGCTGTACACTTGAAACTAACACAGCTTTGTAAATCAATGATATTTCAATTTTAAAAAAAGAAAAGAAATAGCAGGATTTTTAAAACTACTAGTACATATATGGACAATGGTGCGAGAAATGGGTTCGAGGAGGAAGGCTGTAAGTCACCAGCCTGCGTGACAACCACTGATTCCGGGGACCTCCCCCCCAGGGATTCTGATTCTTCCATTGGGGCGGGGCCCAGAGATCTGCATGTTCCATAAGTTTCCAGGTGATACTGAGGTACAGAGTCCAAACACCCCGCTTTAAGGAGACCCTGCTATAAATCATGTTGGCTACTGGGCCTGGCTGGAACAGAAAAGCTGAAATGGGAGCCATAAGAAATGGATGTGGTGGTGAAGAAAAAGCAACTCGAATGACATCTAGAGAGAAGTGTGGCCTCAAAGGAAGGCATTTTGTTTTTCTAATGAACGTCTCTAAGACTTGAACCTCCAATGAGTCCTAGAGCAGCTGATGGAGAGTTGACACCCCAGCCCTGCTATGAATTAGCTGTGAGGCCTCGGGCACACTGAGTCCTCTCTCTGGGCTACGGTTTCCTCACCTAAGAAGTAAGGGATTGGGCTGGACTTGGATCTAGGGGTCCTGTTAGCCCAGGCATTCCAGGATCCTATGATTCATCGAGACAATTGAAGTTCCCAGTTCATCCCTAGAGAAGCAGATTCTCACTGTTGTGGCCTCTCCCGTTGCGGAGCACAGGCTCCAGACGCGCAGGCTCAGCGGCCACGGCTCACGGGCCCAGCCGCTCCGCGGCATGTGGGATCTTCCAGGACCGGGGCACGAACCCATGTCCCCTGCATCGGCAGGCGGACTCTCAACCACTGTGCCACCAGGGAAGCCCGAGAAGCCAGATTTTGAAGAGGCCCCTTATAAGCCTTGCTTGAGTTGGCCATCAGGGGACCAGCCTTCAGAAGCCTGTTGATATTTTCAGAAAATGCTCCTACTTTTAGCTTGTTTAGAAACCTAAGCTATTTTTCCCATTAAAAAAATGCACAGGGTTGCAGGAGATTTGATTTAAAATCCACCATTAATTTTTTCTTCACCTTTGAAAGAAATTTAAAAAATTTTTTTTTCAAATCAGGAGTTCATCCCTATCAGAGAATTAATATCTCAGAGTTTCCTTCAATTCTGAATAAGCAAACATAGGCCATTTCTACATGAAATAAGGTCTTCAGATCATTGACATTTGGCTTCAGAAACCACAGGCACAGAAGGAACAAACATTCTCCACGAGTAAAAGTAAAATTATGTCCTTCAAAAACTGAAGATGGGCCTTCCCTGGTGGCGCAGTGGTTGAGAGTCCGCCTGCCGATGCAGGGGACACGGGTTCGTGCCCCGGTCCGGGAAGATCCCACATGCCGCGGAGCGGCTGGGCCCGTGAGCCATGGCCGCTGAGCCTGTGCGTCCGGAGCCTGTGCTCCGCAACGGGAGAGGCCACAACAGTGAGAGGCCCGTGTACCACAAAAAAACCCACTGAAGGTGAAAGTTTAGTGGGGATTTTTTTCCATCTCATTCCCTTAAAGGGCTTCTAAAGACCCCCTCCAAGTATCACAAATGAATAGTGAACTAATCCGGAAACCTCTGTTCATACGTCTTATGCAAACCCAGGAGAGTAGACTTTTCCTGCCTTACCTACTGGGATCTGCTCAAAATGTGAACAGGCAGATATGCCTGGGTTCCCAGGACCCTTTCTGTTCCCTAACCTCCATGGGGCTCAGAAGAGTCTCCCTCTGACTTACTTTCCTCTCCATTCTTCTAGAACAGTTGGGCTTATGGAAAGGGGAGATCTGGATGCAATAAGGGGAAGTAACCATGACCCACAGCTTACAGGATGGGCTGGTCCCTGGGCCATGAGGCCCCCCGGAAAGGCATAATGACCTTGTCGATGTGAAAATGTAACATGACTTTATCAATCTTTAGTAGAATCTTTTCTGAAATACAGTGCCTACCATTTGTTGCTTTTTTCCTATCCATATCTAGACTTTCCCATGCCTGTATCTCTTCTTTTTCTTTTTTGTTTCCATTCCTCATTTTGAACATCTACTGTATAAGCTGTAGTAGATAACTGAATTGTATTGTTATAATGTGTTGTTTTCATAACAAGGAATACAGTTCCAAATGTTCAAATAAGATGTGTACACTGTTTTATGTTTCAACTTTTTAAAAAATTCAAGCAAGTTGCTTTAATAATATGGGACCCTTTGTTTATTTTTTCCCATTTAGTCTTGGCCCCAGTAGATGACACCCTTCCCCCCCCCATCAGGCTCTGAGTTCTTTGAGGGCTAGAACATCAAACTAATAAAGATCCCGACAAGCTGTGTGACCTTGGACAAGTCATATAATTTTTTCATACCTCAGTTTCTTTATCCACAAAATGAACCTGTCTGGGGACAGAACTGGGGAGATGGAGGGAGTAGGTGGGATGAAGGAGGTATGGATGTCACAGTATCATGTCTTTGTGCAGTGTTCTTGAGTCTCGGATCCAGTAGTTTCTGATCCAGTAGTTCCTTTGTCACAGAAAGAGAAATATGGCACCTTGACCTTCCGAGGAGGAAGCAGGATGCAGTTGCAAAAGGATTAGGCTACGGAGTGGGGCAAATCTAGGTGTGAATTCTGGCTCTTGTCAATGACCAGCCTGTGATCTTGGGCAAATCACTGAACCGTTCAGAAATGAAATTTCCTCATCTGTCTAGTGGGGCTAAGAGTGCCTTCAGCGTAGGCTAACTGTGAGGACTCATTCACTTAATAACTGTTTGTTGAGCACCTACTATGTGCTGAGAAGAAATCAGAATAGTGCTCAAAACAGAGAAGGGCCCGCTGTCACAGACAGTTTGGTGAACTAACTCACATAAAGCTCTTGGCATGAGGTGTAGCACATAGTAAGCTCTCAATACATGGTAGCTACTATCCTTGTTACCCTCCCTTCTCCATGGGAAGGCTGTCCTTACACTGGTGTTAATGACCTATGTCCCCCTATGTCTTCATTGGTCTCCCAAAAGCAGGGGATGAGACTCCCTGTGTTATCCACACTCTCCAGCTTGTGTCCTTTGTTGGTTAGCTGTCACTGGGTCAAGCGGCTACGGATATGGCTTGAGTTTAAATTCCAAATGCCTGGAAAACCCACTGTCCCCAGAAAGCCTCTCTCTGGGCACACAAGAGTATGGTGACTTCTCTCAGGGGAACTCCTGAGCCCAGGCGAGGCTGTTGAGGCTCCTCATTTACATTGTATCATGACTAACTCAGAGCACTGTGCTTTATCCTTCACCCTTAGTCCGTCCCTAAACAGTTCAGACTGCTCTTCCGGACCAGGTAGCAGCACAGCAAGGAGAATCCTTTCCCCCTTTCCTCTTCTCAAGAAAGATCTAAACAGTTCTCCCAGGCCACCAGCAGAAAACTCTCATTTTCCTTTTCCCTCCCAGAAGAACAAAGACGGGATTATGACTCATTACTTGGTTCAAAGGTGTTCTTTTTTTATCAACATTAGGCGGCAAGGGAACTCACATTTACGAAGGGCAACCTATGTGCCTGTCAGTTACCTGACTGAATCCTTGTGACATTTTACAGATGAGACAACTGAGGCCCAGGAAGGCTCTGGCAGTCACCCATGGCCACACAGCTAGTAAGGAGCATTGTGAGGATTCAAGCCCATGTCTGACTCCAAAGCCCCGTACTCATTTCTCTATATGGTGCCAAATACATTCAGCAATTGTACGTGTGTATCTCTCAGGCCAGACACTATGCCGGGTGGCTGGGCCCTGAGGCAGCGTGGCCTTCGATAGCACACCGTAAGCTGCTGTGAGGCGCCCTCTTCTCTCCTTTTGGGCCAGATGCCTTGCTCCTTCATTAGCAGCCCGGGGGCCAGGCTGGTCCATACACTGCTCCGGTTTCCCAACCCCAAACGCCAAACTTCCACGTACCCTTTTTAAAGTGGTACCTGGGCTCTCCCGCCACATTACTGGCTGGGTGTCAGACAGAGGAGGGCCTGACATTGTGAAGAGCTCCTAACTTCTGCTGCTCTCCAATACAACCTCCGCGATTCGGGCGCTCCCATTCTGAACTTAAGATGCTTCTACCAAGGCAGAACTTTTGCACCGAATCTGAACAAAAGCACACTTGTGTGCAAACTTATAACATAAACCTTATACTTATAGACGGCCTTGTGCTCTTCAAAGAACTTCCACATCCATTTGACCGTCCAGACAATTCTGTGACATAAACAGGGAAGCGACATTATTAGTTTTATTACTCCCATTTTACAGATAAGAAAACCAAGGCCCCCAAAAGGCATGGGGACACATCTATGGTAATGCTGTGAGAGCTCAGTGTTAGGGCTGTGCTTCTGAAGTGACCTTTAACTAATACCCCAGGGGAGGACCCATTTGTAAGCCCTGCAGAAGCCCTATTTACATGATGACAATTACTATATTAATCATAAATCTCTGGCAATAATTACTAACATCTCTCAAACGTTTACTGTGCTGGGCACTGCACTACATGCTTCATTTCTCATGCATTATTTCTCAGTGGATACCATAATCCTTCGAGGACTAGGTCCCATTATTACCCCCAGTTTACAGCTGAGGAAACTGGGGCTCAGAAGGCTTAGAGGAAGATACACAAGGCAACAAAGCTAGGAAGTGGTAGACAGGGGACCCAAGCCCAGGACTGTCTGATCCCAGAACCACGCTCCACTAGACTATTGCGCCTCCAAAGTTGAGTCCAATATGGAAGCCACCGGCCACATGGGGTTATTTAACTTTAAACTCGTTAAAGTGAAATACAATGAAAATCTCAGTTCCTCGGTCACATTGGGTGCACAACATTTGCTCAATAGCCCCACGTGGCTAGAGAGGACATTCCATCACCGCAGAAAGTTCTGCTGGAGAGTGCTGCTCTAAACACTTAAGGGTGGTCCTCCTCAGACTTCGACTGTCCTGATGCCCCGCCAAGCTGTGCAGGCTGCTATTTGAGATCAGAGGAAACACGTACTGACTTTTTCTGAATTCCAGTTGTTGGTAGTCAGGGGGCCCATGCATTCTTTCTTGGCCCTGGGTAGCCCCCTGGCACCCAGATGCTGGAGGAGACCCACCCCCAGGTCCTTCCAGTGGCTGACGGTTTCAGGGCTATCTCCCCTCCCACCTGCAATCTCTTCTCCTGAACCGGAGGCCGACCTGCATCCGGGGAGCTATGATGAACCTGAAGCCTGGCTCCCTTCTTCCATTTTTTTGCTTCTTCTAGTTCTGATGACTGGACAAGTCTTCAGATATTGCCAACCATCCCCTGGGGGAACCAAATCGCTCCCCACACCCTCTGCTAAGAACCTCTGGGTTAAGGTTAGCGTATGTATTTGAAGAATCAAATGGCAAATCTTATCATTACCTTACCTTAGCCTCCTGAAAACAAGCCATTTCACTGACACTCATTTTTTTCTAGTTTCTAATTAGCAGTGAATGAGTGGGTTTGAAAGCTGTTGAAGATTTCATGAAAGAGTAAGACCATTTAACGCAGCAGGTTGAGCGCGAAGATGCCAAGTAGAGATCACTACAATGTACTGTACGATTCGTTCCTCCAATTCGCTCTCCATTAACCATAACTATGAAATCGCCAAGGAAGGATAAGAAATGAATTGGTTTAAAAAGCTAAAGGAATGTCAGCGTAGAAAATCAATGAGGAAACCACGGGAGCAATGACATCACCTACTGCATTTTGGCCACTAATTTCCAGAAATAACAAAATATTGTGCTATTTGAGAAACTGGTGAAAGAACCCCCCAAATGCTAAAGTTGGCCCAACAGAATATGGGCTTTCAAGGGAGTCAAAAAAGAAACTAGTGCAAACATTCCCATACAAAATGCTGAAATTTTGGTTACTGATGAAATAATATACTTTTCCACATTTTTCATACATTCCCAAGGAAGCTAAAGCTCCTTGCAACAAATGGCACACTCCTTAGAAAGCTGCTAAAGACCAAATGGAATTTGTCAACTGCATCTTCAGAGAAATCTCTGAAAGCTTTTATAACCATTCCCTCCTGAATGAATTTTCACAAAGAGTTAAATATTTTAATGATGTTACAGTCAAAGGAGACAAAGTTTCGGTAAACCGGTAAATATGGCAAGTAGTTCATTCAAGAACTTTCCAGAGAGCCGGCTTTCTCCCCACCTCCCCAGCAGAGGGTGAGGCTGGGGGCCTAGGGTGGCGCCTCCTGGGTAGGCACCTGCCACCCCATGGCTCCCTTATCACGCTCATGAATGGACAGTGCCTCAGACAGATGCCACAGGGTGAATGCAGGTTAGCAAAATGCAATAGCCAGTCTGGGCCCCTTGCCAGGGGAACTGGCGTTAATAGCTTTTCTTCTAAAACTAGAAGAAACAAAACAAAACAAAACAAAAACGGAAGAAGGGAAGGAGAGAAGGATGCAAAGTGCCACGGGGATCTCTAGTGACCACATTAAACACTCTTAATAACAGTAAGGGGTGGAGGTTGGGTCTGAGCTGGCAGGCTGAGTGGATGCAGCTACGTGCACATTTCTGGTGCTTTCTGCTAGTGCATGATTGCTTTCCCCAGCTGGAAGGTCAAATGGAGCCAGGCTTCAGGTTCATCATAGCTCCCCGGATGCAGGTCGGCCTCGGGTTCAGGAGAACAGATTGCAGGTGGGAGGGGAGATAGCCCTGAAACCGTCAGCCACTGGAAGGAGCTGGGGGTGCGTCTCCTCCAGCATCTGGGTGCCAGGGGGCTACCCAGGGCCAAGAAAGAATGCATGGGCCCCCTGACTACCAACAACTGGAATTCAGAAAAAGTCAATACGTGTGTCCTCTGATCTCAAATAGCAGCCTGCACTGCTTTGCGGGGCATCAGGAAAGCTTTGCAGCCAAGGGGAGAAGACTGGAACATCAATTACAATAGTTCTTCCCTGGTTGGGGGTCAAGGGCTTGTGGCAGAAGCGCTCAGCCTCAGCTTCCTGCATCCTGTTCTTAGAGTAGAAGCAGCTGGCCAGCATGATGTGAGGGACCCATCAACCTGCAAACTCCCCCCAGATGACCCCCGAGCGTCAGAGCGACACAAATGCATCCAGGTCATATCGAAACGCACGTCATCTGGAGTAATCCATCCAGGCCCACTAACCTAGCATCCGTCGGCCAGTCTGGCCAAGAGCTAGCCCCTGGGCCACAGGATGGCAATGTGTTAGCCAAGGGGAGTCCACAACTTGGGACACCAGAGGCTGGGAGAGGAGGGCAAGATTCGGGCCCAGAGCACCCGGAGAGGGAAGGGGCTGAAATGGGAAAGGGTTGTGACAGGAGAAACTGAGGTCGCCAAAACCAAAGCTGTCCTAGCTCACTATTTTGCCTTGGGCTGAATCGACATCTGCAGCAGCCCAGTGAGGGGCCACTGTATCCCATGATGAATGCTCTTCGTCCTTTGCTCAGAGGATGATTTTGCCTCTTTCCCAGACTGTGCAGCTCTACACCAGAAGACAGGGTACCCAGGACTCTAATCTTACATTTGTCATTGACTGTGTGACCCAAGGAGAATCACTTAACATCTTTGGGGTCCAGTTTCCTCACTTAAAATGAAGACATTTTCACCCATCCCACCATTACAGGATCTTGTCTGGTTAAGACATTTCTTGGGCTTTTCCTCCATCTCCTCATGTACTTGTACAAAACGGTCTCGCATAACTCAAGAAGCCTACTATTTTCTCCCTTCTACCAATACACATATTAATTGATCCCTTGATAATTTGCCTGTCACCTGCTGTCACTCTATGTCTATGAAAAGAACAGAACTTAACAGTTAGTTATCTTAAGCAAGAGCTATATCTAACAAGAGCTAGTTCCGAATTTAAACACCAAAACCGGTACCCTAGCAACTCACTTGGTTACAGTGAGGGGCCAGTGGGGCTAGTGGCATGGAGTCAAGCCTACAAGGATATGGATGTCTCTGAACATATTTCCGCCACTGGCCAAACAGCTCCCACTCATATCATAAATGTATCTACCTGTATATAAAATCTAGAATGCAACTGTGATGTGCAGAGGAAACTGTGAACAACCAATACTGTGTTTCCACCCAAATTCAACTTTCAAAGCCTGCTGGGCTTCCTTGAAAGGGTGCAACTCTCCTGAGGTGGCCAAGCTGTGATTCTAGGAAACCCCCCTCTAGGGGGGGTGTTGAGGGGATGGAGGGTGGCAGGAAACCCAAGGCTCACGGGGGGAGCAGTGAATGTTCCAGCAGCCCAATTTCCCTCCTGGTCTTCCTTTCCCACTACCCCTTCAAAAAAGCTCAGAGAAGGGACCCTAACGCCACATCAGATAACTGAAAGACTGCATATTGTACAGGTTGGAACGAATTTCGAAAATGAAGGCAACTTTGTTTCCATTCCTGTCGCCTCCTTCTTCTGGCCTCTCTCGCACTTCTCGCCCCGGGCCCGTCCATCTCCTGTCCTCCTTGACATTCTGTCCTACTGAGCCTACGCCTCCCACCCCACCTCCTGCAAACTGCTGCTGACTGGGCTGGCCACTCCTTAAAAAGACAAGCTCCTCAAGGGCATATTGGTTCAGTCAACAACATTCCTTCAACAAATATTGGTGGCAGGCACTGTGCTTTCTTGGTTCCGAGAAAGGAAAGCATAAGTTTCTTCCACGATGCTCAGCACAAAGCTTGCTACAGAGCAGGTGCACAATATTTCTGAATGCTTACTGAGTCTCCATACCGTCTAGTCCTCCGAGGGACTCCAAGCCTCTTATTTATAGAAGCCTCGACTCTATAATAATCTCCTCAAGTGCTCTCTTATCATTTCTCTTATTCCTTCAGCCCAGATTCCATAAACCATCAGATGAGCTCGGGCCTATAACGGTGGCCACAGGAAGTGGCCATTTGGTCCACTGAGTCTCCTTTTGCCACCCCCAAAGACCTCAGGCTGCCCCAGATCCCCTGCATGGAAAGCGGACATTAGGACGAAGGGCCCCTGCTGCATTTGCAAGCAGGAGGATCTCATAGAAGCCAGCACTGAACGCCAGGGAGGAAGGGCTTGCACACCACCTGGGAGCAGCAGCAATGAGCTTAGCATCTCCCACTGTAATAACTGTCACCTCCCTCCTCCCCCCAAAGGCTTCACCGTCTACCTCTCTGTCATCTGGTGCTATGGCGAGTTCCGCAGAGAAAGCCTGTAATTTCCACAGCATCCAGCCGAGGCCATAGGTTGAGGGCACAACAGTGAGCCCGGGAGCTGGGTGGATAAAATCGTTGCAAGGCCGCTTTTCGAGCTTCAAGAGTCCAGGCCCATTCCCCACCGGAAGAGCCGGAGCGCGCTCTGGCACCCGATGGTGAGGAAGCCGCGGAGGGGTAGCCAGCCCTACTCACACCTCCATGCATGAACCTCCCGTCTCTGGCTCCTCAAATGAGGTGCCATGAAAAATCACATGGAATACCACGGTGGTGCCTTTCCATGAAGGCAGAGAACTGCAGGGACCAGACGAACCCGTGCAAGTCTCGACTGCTGGAGACCTGCAATGAGTGAGGTGAGTTTCTGGCATGATTCCAGATTGTGATAGCTGAGGGAGAAGAGTGTTAGCTTCATGAACGAAAATTGAAAATAACTGCACACCCACTAATCAACCATATGACTAGATCTATTGTGCTTCTTCCTGTTGTCACTGCTTGAAATCCGTACACACGACATCCAAAAACACCTCCGTGGACACGTAGTGAGCATAAACTGGAGCTAACGCCACATCAAATAAGTGGGAGACTGCGTATTTGTACAGCTTGGAACAGATTTAGAAAATTAAGACAACTCCGAAAATTTGAGGTGATTTTCTCCACTCCCCCGAATTTCCCTCTCTTTCCATCCCTCTCTCCTCCTTTCCCTCCTCTTTCTCCCATTTCTTGCCCACGCTCCCGGGGACTCAGGTGAGCCAGGTGGAGACAGCGGCGGAAAGCAGAAAGCCTGCAAGTCGGGAGCCTCTGGGTCCAGCCACCCCGCCCCTCCGGGCCGGCCGAGTCCTGGAAGCGCGCACCCCGCGCCCGCGCCCCCGCCCCCGCCGCCACCGCCGCCGCTTACCCACGCACGCGCACACGCACGCACACCTGCGCGAGCCCTCCTAGGAGAGGGCCGCCCGCACGTGGCAGGCGCGTCGTCGCGAGTTCGAGCCCCGGAGACGGCGATTTCCCCGCCGCGCGCCCTCGGCTGGCTCACAGTTGCTCCTCTTCGCGGCGGGCGCCCCGATGGGGCGGGAAGCGGTGCCCGCACCGGCGGCCGGCGTTCTGCACTCGGTGCAATCCAGTTGCAGTGCTTACTGCGCCCACCACTTACTCTGGAGTCTTCAGGCAAGCATAAAACCCAGCCATGGTGCCTCTCAGGCAGCCGGAGGCCAGTTACGCGCCCTGTCCCCTGGGGTGCCTAGGAGCCCGCGCTGTGGGGCTGCCCTTGGGGGCTGCCACGTGCGGGCAGCTGTGTACGCCGAGCGCCCACACGCACGCAGCCCCAAAGCCACCGGCCCGTGCAATCACCAGCCAGATAAAGTTTCTTCTCGGAGGCCTCTCGCTGTCTTCTGAACTAGTTCCCAAAAGGGCTGAGCTTGTTCCTTACATGGTTAGGAACTAACTCTCCCTTTTTCCTCTGCCTCCAACTTCCCGCCACCACAGCATCCTTAGTGCAAAATACCAGATGCTCTTTCTTAGCCTCCCTGTGTCCCTGCAGGACTGACGAGTGAGAGGGGTAACTTGGAAGGGAAGCCCTGAGGAGTTAGAGACTTTGATCCAGGCGGGGAAGGACACTCAGCAGCTCTGGGAAGGAGATGTAAAGGAGTCTTTTTCTGGCATTTTAGATCTGCAGGCTGAGGGCGGGGAGGAACAGAGGGAGGGAGAGAGAGGTGAAGCCTCAAAGGGAATTTAAATAGCAAGGCTGCAAGTATTCCCACCTCAACCTGAACACTATTTTTTGACCCGTTTGTTCCTGTTAAATCTCAAGGGAAACGACTTACTCCCTAAGCAAGTCCGGGGTCACAAACAGAAAGAGCAAGAATGTCTTTAAAGTTGTGCGATCTCAAGGGATGTCCATGAGATAAAAGTCCCCACCAAAGGTTGCGCATCGTATACACAGTGGATCCCAGTCGTAACATGGCTCACCTTACATGAATTCAGAGATACTGCTGATCAGATTGTGTCTGCCCCAAACCAAAAGGTCTGGAGAGAGCGCAAAAGTGTGACCTAACTCTGGCTACCCGGAAGGTCCAGTAGGGCATCTCTCCCAGTCCCAGTTCGATGAAGGGGTGTCCCTGCCTTGGCATCTGAGACGCAGAGATTCGCAAGATTTTCACTTTTGAAGTGTCTGGTGAAAGCATGAAAAGCAAAGCAAATGCAGATGCGGGCTTTAGCTTCTGAAAATTACTGAGCAAAATCAAGGATTTTTAAAGGTCAAGATTTCTCCTGTGACTGCATTCAGCGAGGTCATTAAGCACCGCAGGACTGGGCTATTCTGACAGCCTTTCTAAATCCGGCTTCCCTGAATAAAAAGAAAGAAGAAAGCCAGGTCAGAGCCCCTTGGGGGGTTTTGACTGATCGGCAGCACAGGGCTTGCTTTCTCCTTCAGGCTGCAGTGGGCAACACCCTGCTTCTGGAATTTCCTTGGGTGAGTAGACTTGGGCCTCTGGAGCAGGGGAGCGCATGGAACTCTCTCTTAATATAACTGACCAAGGACTAGATTTATATTGTGGATACTGAACCCTGACCTGTGGCTAAAATTTCTAGCTAGAATTCCTTTTCAGCTGGAATTTGTGGTCAGTTCTCTATTATTCGTATATGGCTTACCTACTTAGTGGACTTTCTGCTATTGTGCTTTTTAAAAAAACATCTTTATTGGAGTATAATTGCTTTACAATGGTGTGTTAGTTGCTGCTGTATAACAAAGTGAATCAGCTATACATATACATATATCCCCATATCCCCTCCCTCTTGCGTCTCCCTCCCTCTCCCACCCTCCCTATCCCACCCCTCTAGGTGGACACAAAGCACCGAGCTGATCTCCCTGTGCTGTGTGGCTGCTTCCCGCTTCTGCTATTGTGTTTTAATCAAAGAACTTCTGGGGTAGCTACCCCAGTTGTAATGTCAGTGGGTGGTTGGGAAAGACCAATTTTAATATTGGCCAGAGAAGAAACTAATTAGGAAGGCAAATCTGTGTCATTCCCCTCCCACCCAAATAGAACACTATCCGAGAACCATGGAATTTGGTTTTTTGATTATGCACACTTTGTGATTATTTGGCCAACTCCTTTCTTCCATTGCTATGAATAATTAGGAGTAAGGGTCCACAAAAAATCCATCCTGTAATTCCCAGACTGCACTGATGGCTCCTTCTGCTGAACTCTCACAGAACTTGCCATTTGTACTCTGGAGTGAGAGCTGGGTTCAAATGCTGCCTCTGGCTAAGTTTGTGAGATGTGATAACTGCATTGGCATTTTGTGGGAAAACATCTTTGTTCTTAGGAGATACACTTTGAAGTATTTAGAGGTGAAGTGGAATGATGTCTGCAATTTATGCTCCAATAGTTCAGAAAAAAAATGTGTAGGGGTGTGTGTGTGTGTGTGTGTGTGTGTGTGTGTGTGTGTGTGTGTGACAGACAGGGAATGATAAAGCAGAATATGGTAAAACGTTAACAGTTGGTGAATCTAGGTGAAGCATATGAATATTATACTATTCTTTCAACTTTCCTGTAGCTTTGAAGTGTCTTTAAAATTAAAAGTTGGGAGCAAAATCTTAGCTCTGCCTGCCTGCCTTTATCAAATATATAGCAGCAAATTATTTACTCTTTGCAAATCTGAGTTCCCTCAGCTCTAAAATGGAGATATTAATAGAACCTACCCCATAGGGTTGTTAGGAGGATTAAAATGAGATAACAAATGTAATGCCCTAAGCGTGGTGACTGTTTCTTAGGAAGGTCTCAATAACTGAGCGGAATTGCTATTATCATGCCATTGTCATTTACCATTCGGTTATATGCTGTTTTTTATTGCTCTTAAGGTGTTTCAAATGCATATATCCTATCTCCTTAATTTTGGTTTTTAAGCTTTCAGAGGCTAAAATGCATTTCTTACATTATTTTTCTTGTATCTACCATAGTGTCTGGCACAGCACTTTGTGAATCATAGGTAATGAACAGAATGCCTTGTTGAGTTGACTTTGAGGTTACTGTTCTGTGGGATCTGAGGTCGGTCATAACATGACTTGAAAATGATCACATGCCCAAAGGCATGTTGTCTATGACAGACCAGTAGAAGAGAATGTTAGTATTGCATGGTGGGAGCTGGGTAAGAAGATAGGACTACAAAAACAACTATTTTGGGGAATAGATTTTTTTTAATTCTTAAAGTTGAAGGTAGATACCTTCATGCACATCCAGACTTTTGGGAAAAGCATCGCCTTTTGTAAATGCCAGAAAGGCATACATTCCATTACTTGGCTTTCAGGATGGAGATGGCCTCTACTAAGCAAGGTGGGCACATCCTTAGGATGCCAGGCCAATAAGGCAGATTTCCAGAGGTAGCAGGGTACAACTGCTCCCTCCCAACAAAAGGGGGCATGCAAACACTGCAAGTGACTGCCCCCATTCTTGGATAAATGCCTCCATTGCTTTTGGAGGGAGTCTGAGCTTCCTGGCTCTAATCAGTCATTCCAGTGAGTCTAAAACATGCAGGGTAAATTCAGCTGAAACCTTCAGGACTGACTTTAAAACCATGCCAAGACTTTTAAACATCTGGCTCTTGAAAAAAAAATCTGTAATCACTAGAGCCTGAAACAGAGAATGGTGAGACTCACTTCTGAGCAGATGCAAACCATCCCAGAAGGTTCCTCTCAGTCCTGTGGCTTGTGGCTTCTGTCCCCCTCTTTCCCCTTTCCCTCTCCCCTCAGCTTACCTCCTGAGGCTCATTGTATGAGTTCCCATTAAAGGCCGGCAAAGAAATGGTGGGTTTAGGGGTTAGGCATGAGAAACACAAAGCAGTTTAGTGTCTGAATCCATGTGACCCTGCTGATCACAGCATCCCAGATGGAGTGACATCTCAGAAAGCCTGGGAGGATAAGCTAGAGAGCTGATTTATGTCTTCTATGGAGCCATTGATCCAGACATTTCAGAGTACCTTCAGAAAATCTGCCCTCACAACACCCTAGGGAGTCTGGGGGCAAGTGAGATTCAGGAATTAAAAACCAACAGAGCCAGAGCTATCTCTAAGGGAGCTGAACTGGGGGAAACTGCACTTGGTGGGGCAAGGACCTCCCCAGTCCCCAACATTTTTAAACAGGTCAAGTCTGATGCAAATTCACATTCAGGGCAGAGGAGGTAGGAATGGGGAAGAGAAAGCCAATAAGATACTGTGATGGGAGAGTGGCGAAGAAAAGATGCCTCCCTGGGATTGGAGGGCTGAAAGGGAGGAATGCCTATATAATGAGGCTTCTAAAGCCATCGGCTAATTGTAGACCGCAGTCCTGACTACTTCTTCCTTCAAACCTTCCTCCCCCTTTCCCTCCTCCTCCTCTTCCTTCTCTTCCCCCTTTTCCTTCTCCTCCTCTATCAGGCAGTCTTCAGAGCCATTGATCATCTCCTTCTGCCTCGACACCTTGGATTGGGGAGGGGACAACCAGGAAAGTCACCATCCCTTGCCACACTCCAGGCTTGTTCTTGTGGTGGAGGAGAGCAGCCAGACTTGGAGGAAGTCTGTATTCTATAGAATGTTTAGGATGTAGTTTTATTACTTTCAGGCTCTGTATCCAATAACACAAACTTGGCTCCAGGTGTGGTCCTAGGGGACCCTCCTGACTGAGCAGAGATGAGAAGAGTCTGTAAATAGCCACTGTGAAATGTTTCTAAATGCACACCCGTCCATCTGCCTGCCTGCTTGGTTTGCCTGTGTCTCAGATTTTCCCTTTCCTGAGTGGAAACTGGAGCTCAGATGGGGCCAATGATTCTGGGAGTGAAGGTGCAAGCAAGTGGGAGATCCTTGCCAGTTTCTTGCTGGATGCCTTCATTTCCTTTCTCCTGGCTGTGTGAAAACTCTAGAATGATTCCCCCCACTGCTGCCCCAGCTCCCCAGCCCTCAAGGGCCTGAGGATGGAACAGTGCTCAGGAAGGAGGAGGAATCCAATTTTCTTTTTCCTTGCTTCCCCCGTGGGCAAAATAATGATCTCCAACCTGAAAATCACCAGGAAAGAGAAAGCACACACGTTTATCACTCACAGTTTACTTAGCCCAGAGCTAAGAATGAAGGCTTCCTTGCCCGGACAGCTGAGAAGGAAGTGACCCCCCAGGTCTGGAGTCAGTGATTCACACTGGCTGACCTCAACAGCCTCCTGCTGTCATTTTATTTCCTTCATTACTTAACATCCTGGAGAAGGGGCTCCTAATCCTCCCTCCTAGGCCACTGGCATCCTGAGTCAAATGACTGGTCAGTTGGACAAGTAAAGGCATGTAGCCAGGGCAGCTGGCCTTCAAGAACTCCCAAGAAAGAAAGAAAAAAAATGGTTGAAAATTCTAACGGCACACAAAGGTATAACATGATGAAACTTGAAAGCCCCTCTCTACCCTTCATACCCAACAAGTCCATATCCTCATTCTTGGATTCTTTCCAGGAAACAAAAGAGTCGTATGCATATATAGTTTTGGTTCTTTTTGTGTACAAAAACAGCCACCAAACAAAAATGAATCACGCGCTACACTGCTGTTTCAACAAAAATGAATCACGCGCTACACTGCTTTTTCATTTGCTTTTTTTCCACCTAATAAGCAATCTTGGCAATCTCCCCCTGCCAGGCCAAGGAGGTGTCCCTCCTTCTTTGATAACTGCATACCAACAGACTCTCAATTGATCCTTGGGAATGAAAATTTGAGAACTGCTCACTCCCAAAGTCTGTCCTGTTTCCTCAGTAGCTTGCTGTGTGGCAGGTGACAATAGCTGATAACAGTAATCATGTCAACAAATGTGTTGCTTCTCTCAAGCCACAAAGAGCGTAGGCCTGCTAAGAGACAGTCCCAAAGAGTGGTGTCAATGGTGGGAGGTTTAGGTATCATGGCAGGTCCGGTGCAGAAGCTATTTGAGTTGGGGTGGACTAAGGAAAGGATATTGATTTTCAGGCCACCTCCTGTATGCCACCTGCTTGACTGCCGTGCTCTGGTGAATTACGACCAGCCTCAAGATGACTTAGCTTTTTTTTTTTTTTTTTTTTTGCTGTACATGGGTCTCTCACTGTTGTGGCCTCTCCCGCTGCGGAGCACAGGCTCTGGATGGGCAGGCTCAGTGGCCATGGCTCACGAGCCCAGCCGCTCCGCGGCATGCGGGATCTTCCCGGACCGGGGCACGAACCCGCGTCCCCTGCATCGGCAGGAGGACTCTCAACCACTGCACCACCAGGGAAGCCCTGACTTAGCTTTTATACATCAGTGCTGACCCAAACAAGGGCCCAGGAGAAGGAGATAAACAGAGGAACAGAAAGGTCTTTTCTTTATTGATTAAACTTTTTATTTAGGGCTTTCCTAGTGGCACAGTGGTTAAGAATCCGCCTGCCAGTGCCAGGGACACGGGTTCAAGCCCTGGTCCGAGAAGATCCCACATGCCGCGGAGCAACCCATACGCCACAACCACTGAGCCCGCTCTCTAGAGCCTGAGAGCCACAACTACTGAAGCCCGCACGCCTAGAGCCCGTGCTCTGCAACAAAGAGTAGCCCCCACTCACCGCAACTAGAGAAAGCCCGTGCACAGCAACAAAGTCCCGATGCAGCCAAAAATAAATAAATAAATAAAATTTTTAAAAAACGTTTTATTTTAAGCTAGGTTTACACGCAGTTGTAAGAAGTAATACAGAGAGATCCCATGTACCATTTGCCTAGTTTCTACCAACAGTAACATCTTGCAAAACTATAGTGTAATGTCACAACCAGGGAAATAACATTAATACAATCAAGATATAGAACATTTTCATCACTACAAGGATCCCTCCTGTTGCCCTTTTACAGTTACATCTACTTCCCTCCCACCCCAACCCTCACCTCAATCCCTGGCAACCACTTATCTGTTCTCCATTTCTATATTTTGTCATTACAAGAATGTTATATAAATAAAATCATACAGAATTATTTTATAAATGAAATCAACCACTATGGAAAACAGTATGGAAGTTCCTCAAAAATTAAAATAGAACTACCATATCATCCAGCAATCCCACTGAGTATATATCCAAAGGAAATGAAATCACTATCTCAAAGAAATATCTGCACCCTCATGCACATTATTCACAATAGCCAAGACATGGAAACAACCAAAGTGTCCACCAACAGACGAATAGCTAAAGAAAATCTCTCTCTCTCTCTCTCTCTCTCTCTCTCTCTCACACACACACACACACACACACACACACACACACACACACACACACACACAGGAATATTATTCAGCCATGAAAAAAGAAGGAAATCCTGCCATTTGCGACAACATGGGTGGACCTTGAGGGCATTATGCTAAGCGAAATAAGTCAGGCAGAGAAAGACAAATACTGTATGATCTCACTTACATATGGAATCTAAAAATGTTGAACTCATAGAAATAGTAAAATGCTGGTTGTGAGGGGCTGGGAAGTAGGAGAAATGGGGAGATGTTGGTCAAACGGTACAAATTTCCAAGTATAAGATGAATAAGTTCTGGGGATCCAATGTACAGCATAGTGATTATAGTTAACAATACTGTATTATATACTTGAAAGTTGATGAGAGAGTAAGTCTTAAATGTTCTCAACAACAACAACAAAAAGTAATTATATAAGGTGATGGAGATGTTGACTATCTTTATTGTGGTAGGCATTTCACAATATATATGCGTATCAAATCATCACACCCCACGTCTTAAACTTATACATGTTATATGTCAATTACATCTCAATATAACTGGAAAAAATCATGGAGTAGGACTTCTGGTTTTTGGTTCTGCACACAAGGAGCTGGGATGTCACCACTCTGTTCTAACAACAAGTAAAAAGCTGAACAAACTATAAAATCAACAACTCCTCCTGGATCCATAAGAGAGGGGAGGACTCAGGGCAAACTGCTGCCCCCAAGATTGGGAGTCAAATATAGGGAGTCATGGCTCCCCAACGCCAAGATTCACAGGCAAAAACTGCTGCAGGAACCGGTGGCCAAGTAGGTAAACCTGAACAAATTACTGAAGGCTTCATGTGGACAACTCTGAGAGTTAAAACCAGCCAGGCTAACTAAGAAAAAAAAGAGAAAGGGTACAAATTACTAATATCAGAAATGAAACAAGGGACATCACCACTGATCCTATGGACATTAAAAATATAATAAAGGAATACCATGAACAACTTTAAGCCCACAAATTTGATAACCTACATGAAATGAACCAATTCCTTGAAAGACACAATTTGCCAAATTCATACAAGAAGATAATCTAACTGGCCTATATCTATTAAAGAAATTAATTATTGAAATTACTTATTGAAGTAATAGCCTTCCAAAACAGAAAGCTCCAGGCTAGGTGGGTTCACTGGTGAATTCCACCAAACACTCAGGAAGAAATTATGAGAATCTGTAGAAAGAGATTTCTACAATCTCTTTCAGAGGATGGAAGCAGAGGGACTACCTCCTAACTCATCCTATGAGGCCAGCAGCACCCTAATACCAACCAGACAAAGAAGTTACAAGAAAACTACAAAGCAATATCTCTCATGAACATAGATGCAAAAATTCTCAACAAAATATTAGCAAAGAGAATCCAACAGCGTATAAAAAGAACTGTACACCACAACCAAGTGACATTTATCCCAGGTGTTCAGGGCTAGTTCAACATTCAAAAATCAGCTAATGTGATCCATCATGTCAACAGGCTAAAAAAAGAAAAATCACATGATTGTATCAATAGATGCAGAAAAAGCATTTGACAAAATCCAACACCATTCATGGTAAAAACTCTCAGTAAACTAGGAATAGAAGAGAACTTCCTCAACTTGATAAAGTATACCGACAAAAAACTTACAGCCAAGATCATACCTGATGAGGAGCTCAGAGTTTTCCCACTAAGATCAGGCAAGGATGATCATGCAAAGCAAGGATGTCCTCTCTCACCTCCACTTTTCAACATTGTATTGGAAGTACTAGCTAATGCAATAAGACAAAAAAGGAAGTAAAAGGTATACAAATTGGAGAAGAAGACACAAAACTGCCTTTGTTCGCAGATGACATGATTGTCTAGGTCTAAAATCTGAAAGAATTGACCAAAAGACTACTGGAACTAATAAGCAATTATAGTTAAGGGTGTAGGATACAAGGTTAATATACAAATGTCAATCACTTTCCTATATATCAGCAATGACCAAGTAGAATTTGAAATTAAAAACATAAGGCCATTTACATCTATACACCCCCAAAATGAAATACTTAGCTGTAAATATAACAAGATATATACAAGGTCTTCAAGTTTCCTATATGAGGAGAACTGCAAAACTATGATGAATGAAATTTTTTAAAGACCTAAATAAATGGAGAGATATTCCATGTTCATGGAGAGGAAGACTCAATATTGGCAAGATGTCAGTTCTTCCCAACTTGATCTATAGATACAATGTAATCCCAATCAAAATCTCGGCAAGCTATTTTGTGGCTATCAACAAACTGATTCTAAAGTTTATATGGAGAGGCAAAAGACCCAGAACAGCCAACACAATATTGAAGGAAAAGAACAAAGTTGAAGGACTGACACTACCCTACTTCCTGACTTAGTATGAAGCTGCAGTAATCAAGACAGTGGGGTATTGGATAAAGAATAGACATAGATCAACAGAACAGAATGGAGAGCCCAGAAATAGACCCACATAAATACAGTAAGCTCATTGTTGACAAAGGAGCAAAGGCAATACAACAGAGCAAAGATAGTCTTTTCAACAAATGGTGCTAGAACAGCTGGACATCCACATGCAAAAAAGGGAATCTAGAAAGGAATCTAGACTTTACACCCTTCACAAAAAGTAACTCAAAATGGATCATAGACCTAAATGTAAAACCAAAACTATAAAACTCCTGGAAGGTAACACAGGAGAGAACTTGGATGACCATGGGTATGGCGGTGACTTTTTAGATACAACACCAAAGGTATAATCCATGAAAGAAATAATTGATAAGCTGCACCTCATTAAAATTAAAAATTTCTGCTCCGTCAAAGACATCATCAAGAGAATGATAAGACAGGCGACAGATTAACAAAATACATTTGCAAAAGATACATCTGGTGAAGGACTGTTAACCAAAATATACGAAGTACACTTAAAACTCAACAATAAGCAAACAAACAACTTGACTAAAATATGGGCCAAAGATGTTCATGGACATCTCACTAAAGAAGATACAGATGGCAAATAAGCATATGAAAAGATGCTACACATCATACGTCTTCAGGGAAATGCAAATTAAAACAGCAGTGAAATAACACCACACACCAATTAGAATGACCAAAATCTGGAACACTGAGAACCCTAAATGCTGGTAAGAATGTAGAGCAACAGGAACTCTCATTCGTTGCTTTTGGGAATGCAGAATGGTACAGTCACTT
Organism: Kogia breviceps; assembly: GCF_026419965.1. Classification (NCBI taxonomy): domain Eukaryota; kingdom Metazoa; phylum Chordata; class Mammalia; order Artiodactyla; family Physeteridae; genus Kogia; species Kogia breviceps. The sequence continues at coordinate 28,437,980 of NC_081330.1, read as the reverse complement.
TGGAAGACAGTTTGGCAGTTTCTTACAAAACTAGACACACTCTTATCATATGATCCAGCAACCCTGCTCCTTGGTATTTACCCGAAAGAGTTGAAAACTTATGTCCATACAAAAACCTGCACAGAGATGTTTATAGCAGCATTATCCAAAATTGCCAAAACTTGAAAGCGAGCAAGATGTCCTTCTGTAAGTGAATGGATAAATAAACTGTGGTACATCCAGACAATGGAATATTATTCAATGCTAAAAAGAAATGAGCTATCAATCCACAAAAAGAATGGAAGAAATTCAAATTCATATTACTAAGTGAAGTGAGCTGCTATGGTCTGAATGTTTGTGTCCCCTCCAAATTCATATGTTGGAAACCTAAAGTCCAAGGTGATGGTATTATGAGGTGGGGCATTTTGGAGGTGATTAGTTCATGAGGCTAGAGCCCTCATGAATGGGATTAATGCCCTTATAAAAGAGGCCCCAAGGCTAGGTCGTCCCTTCTGCCATGTGATGACAGACCAAGAAGTTGGCAGTCTGCAACCTGGAAGAGGGTCTTCACCAGAACCCAACCATACTGGCACTGTGGTCTTGGAATTCCTGCTTCCAGAACTGTGAGAAATGTTTGATGTTTATCAGCCACCCAGTTTATGGAATTTTGTCATAGCAGCCCAAATGGACTAAGACAGAAGTCAATCTGAAACGGCTACATCCTGTATGACTCCAACTATATGACATTCTGGAAAAGGCTAACTTTAGAGACAGTAAAAGATCAGTGGTTGCCAGAATTCGAGTGGGGGAGCCATGAACAGGCAGAGCAGAGAGAATATTTAGGACAGTGAACATACTCTACATGATAGTAATAATGATGGATACATGTCAAACCCATAGAATGTACAACACCAAGAGTGAACCCTAATGTAAACTATGGACTTTGGGTGATAATGATGAGTCAATGTAGGTTCATCACTTGTAACAAATGTACCCCTCTGGTGGGGGATGTTGATGGGGGAGGCTATACATGTGTAGCAGTGGGAGAATATGGGAAAGCTCTGTATTTTCTTTAAGTTTTGCTATGAACCTAAAACTGCTCTTAAAAAAGGAAGTCTTTACCAAAAATAAACAAACTAATTAATTATTTAAATTAATGGGAAAAAGTCACAGCGGGGGGGTGGCACCGGGGGAATTAAAACTACTGATTTGCTGCAGAGGGTAGGCTGCAATTGAAAAAATGTCTCGGAGGCTCTTTCACACCCATCCCATTTAATTTGGGGGGCACTCACTCTTGAGTGCCCTCCTCCAATCCCAGCCTGGTATTATTAGACTGAGCAGAGCCCCAGAAGCCGAGACCTTGACCCCACTCCCCGCCACCAAAATTTTTATCTGAACTCTCTTCTCCCATACACAGCAAACTACTTTCTGATGCATGATGGTGACAGGCACATATGGGTCAATCAAAATCAATCGAATATTGAAAACCCTGTTAGGGTTGGTGTTAAAAAGCTCCAGAATCACAGTGCCTTAAACCCGTGGGAAAAGACGTATTTTTAAGGACCTACGGAAGTCATTTCTCTCTCTTTAATTCTGGTAATGGATGTTTTAGCCACTGCAATAGATTTTTCAGTTAGGGTGATTTTTTCACTCCCTTATACTCAAGGCTGAATATACAAACAGACAATAGCCAGACCGTATATGACAATAGAACTCTGACCCACACCTTTACAACAACCAGCAGGGAAGTCAAACCACAAGCTCTCAGTAATCAGCTCAGATTCCCTATTTTTGCTGCTATCCCACCCGCCACCCCCTCACCCCTTCCAGCTCAGGAATAGCCGGAGGGAGCCAAATAGGCTCCACAAACCGATCATATAGGATGCCCTGCTTCTAGTTAGCCCGCCTCCAGCTTCCCCATGACAACAGCCTCCAATCAGGTGGTACCTGAAGCCTTCCCTGTTCTTGCACTGTAAAGTTTTCCCACTCCCCTGCCTCCCACTGAGTCTCTGCCAGATGAGGGTGGCTGGCTCCCTGGTGTAGTAAGCGCTGAAGCAGTGGCGTCTTTGGTTCTCATTTGGGTAGTCTTTGTTTATTTCCACAACGTCACACCACATGGCTGGCTACCTGCTTTAGCCTGCTACGTGCTCTTGGCCAGGGCAGCCCAGAATGTCTATCCTGGCACGCTTGAGATGTCACAACCACATCATAGAAGTGATACAGCACTTTTATGGTTAAGTCCCCTCCCCCACCCCCGGGCCTTCTGGCATCTTGCTGTAGTGATAAAAGAGATTGATATTGAAGCCAGATACTCCAGCATTTATTAGCTGCATGACCTCAGGCATGTTACTTATCCTCCCTAGGCCTCGGTTTTCACATCTATGGGGTGGAAGCATCTCTGGAGGGAGACATTGTTGACCTAGAAAGGTGTAGAAATGCTTGGGTCCTAGTCAAACGCCCCTGCTGACCAGTGGGCTGAAAAGGAAACACAATCAGAGCTTTCATGTGGGAACTGTGGGTCAGGCTCTGGCTCAGGTCCCAGAGAGTTCAGCACACCCAGCTTTTCCTGCCCATGTGGCCCACGAGCTGGGGAAGGAATAGCCTACTTTGAGGAGTGTGCAGAAAGATTTAGTGACGAATGAATGAAAAGATTCAAGGATCCTTGTTTTATTTCTCATTTTGCCACCAACTGGGGCTTTTGATAAGGCACTGAAGCCTTCCGAGTCTCAGTTTTCCCAACCCTTCCTGGCTGACTGGTCATTATAAAGACGTGATGGAATAATGTGTGTGAAGCTCTGTTTAACTTTTTTTTTTTTTTTTTTTTTTGTGGTACGCGGGCCTCTCACTGCTGTGGCCTCTCCCGTTGCGGAGCACAGGCTCCGGACGCGCAGGCTCAGCGGCCATGGCTCACGGGCCCAGCCGCTCCGCGGCATGTGGGATCTTCCCGGACCAGGGCACGAACCCGTGTCCCCTGCATCGGCAGGCGGATTCCCAACCACTGCGCCACCAGGGAAGCCCAGCTCTGTTTAACTTTTAAGTGTTATGTAGATACAAGGAGCTATTCTTAGGGGACACACATTTACAACGGGAGTCCTGGTGGAGAGAGGCCAATGAGAAGGGCACATCTTTTCATATTCTTCGTGTCTTGTGGCTGGGCTTCAAAGCCCATGGTCTGTGTGCACCAAAGGCCCTGTGCCTAGCAGAGGCCTCTCCCTGACTCCTCGTGATCCTAGTGTGCCCCAGAAGTGGCCTGTCCACGTCAGTGAACCCTCACTATTCTCTGAATATGCCCAGAAGTGAAAACCTCTCTTGTCTCTTTAGAGCACTTAACAGTTCGCAGGCCTTCCTCACAAGAGCAGAGTAAGGGAGGTGGCCTGGCTAAATGGGTGAATGTGTGGGGTTTAAGGCCAGGCTGTTTGGTAGCATCTCAGCTCTGGCACCTACTGGCCTTAGGCAAGTCACATACTCTCCATAACCAAGTTCTCTCATTCATAAAATAAGGATGAAAATAAAACAGTACCTACGTGGCAATATTGTTCGAAGATTAAATGAGTTAATATGTGTAAACAGAACAGTGCCTGGCACTTGGTAAGTGCTTGATAAATGTTTGTTATTATTGTTATTGGGCAGGGCGGGGTGTGTTATCCCCATTTTAGTCAATTGTGGAACTAGGAACAGGACTGGGACCCTTGTTCTAAGAAAAGTCATTCTATAAAAATGAGTCCACATGCCACGGAGCGGCTAGGCCCGTGGGCCATGGCCGCCGAGCCTGCGCATCCGGAGCCTGTGCTCCGCAACGGGAGAGGCCACAACAGTGAGAGGCCCGTGTACCGCAAAAAAAACAAAACAAAAAAAAAAAAAAAAAAAAAAAGAGTGTACCCATGGAATGGGAGAAAGTATTTGTAAACCATATATCTGGCAAGGAATTAATATCCAGAATATATAAAGAACTCCTACGACTCAGCAACAAAAAATAAACCACCCAATTGAAAAATGGGCAAAAGACTTGAATAAACATTTCTCCAAAGAAGATATACAAATGGCCAATAAGCACATGAAAAGATGCTCAACATCACTAACCTTTGGGAAATGCAAATCAAAACCACAGTGCGATACCACCTCATCCATTAGGATGGCTACTATCAGAAAAGCAGAAGGTAACAAGTGTTGGTGAGGATGCAGAGAAATTGGAATCCTTATGCACTGTTGGTAGCAATGTGAAATGGTGCAGCCGCTATGGAAAACAATATGGTGGTTCCTCAAAAAATTAAAAATAGAGCTATCATGTGATTCAGCATGAGATTTGTACACCCTTGTTCATAGCAGCATTATTTGCAACAGTCAAAAGGTGGAAACAACCCAAATGTCCATCAAAAGATGAATGGATAAACAAAGTGGAGTATATACATGTGATGGAATATTATTCAATCTTAAAAAGGAGGGAAATTCTGATGCATGCTACGACATGGATGAACCTTTAGGACATTATGCTAAATGAAATAAGCCAGTCACAAAAAGACAAACACTGTATGATTCCACTTATATGAAGTACCTAGAGCAGTCAAACTCATAGAGATAGAAATTAGAATGGTGGTTAGCAAGGGCTAGGGGAGGGGAGAATGGGGAGTTAGTGTTTAATGGGTACTGAGTTTCAGGTTTGCAAGATGAAAGTTCTGTCGATGGATGGTGGTGATAGTAGCCCCAAAATGTGAATGTACTCAATGCCATTGAACTGTACACTTAAAAATGGTTAAGATGGTAGGGCTTCCCTGGTGGCGCAGTGGTTGAGAATCCACCTGCCGATGTAGGGGACGCGGGTTCGTGCCCCAGTCTGGGAAGATCCCACGTGCCGCGGAGCGGCTGGGCCCGTGAGCCATGGCCGCTGAGCCTGCGCGTCCGGAGCCTGTGCTCCGCAATGGGAGAGGCCACAACAGTGAGAGGCCCACGTACCACAAAAAAAAAAAAAAAAGTGGTTAAGATGGTAAAGTAGTTATACTCCAATAAAGATGTTAAAAATTAATTAATTAGTTATGAAATCCATTTTAAAAACAGTTAAGATGGTAAACTTTATGTTATGTGTATTTTATCCCAATTTTTTTTAGAGATTTTTTTTGATGTGGGCCATTTTTAAAGCCTTTGTTGAATTTGTTACAATATTGCTTCTGTTTTATGTTTTGGTTTTTTGGCCACGAGGCATGTGGGATCTTAGCTCCCTGACCAGGGATTGAACCCACACCCCCTGCATTGGAAGGCGAAGTCTTAACCACTGGACCGCCAGGGAAGTCCCCCAGCTTTGAAAAAATTAAATGAATGTAGTAGAGTGGCTGGAGGGGAGACTGACAGAGTATAAAAGCAGGATCACAATTGGGAAAGTGCTGTTAAAGGAACAGAGCCAGACCCACAATCCCAGTAGGCCATAGGTCTCATCATCTTGTCAGGCTATTCCCAGGCTAAAGATTTCTGCTCCATTTCAGGAAGATTTTTCCTCTTGGAACCCCAAAAAGTAGGAAATGAGCTTTATTTATGTGTCAGTGCACTCATGTATGTTCAAAGAAATAAAACAACCCTTTCTTTTCTTTCCTCAGTAGTAAATTAACCCCTCCAACAGGCTGACATTTTCAAAAAGAACTTGACCAAGAACTTCCTATGGCCTTATGATAAAGATCAAACTCCTTAGCAAGGCTTTCAAGGCCCCGCATGGCTTGGCCTTGAAGGCCTGCTGCCTTTGCTGTCTCAACTCCCACCATGCATCCCTGTAATCCTCTTTCTGCTCCACCACACTGACCTTCTTCTAGGCCTACCACAGGGCCTTTGCATATACTGTTCCCTCTGCCTGGAATACCTTTCCCTCCATTCTTTGCCTAGTTAAAGTCTACTCATCCCTCAGGTCTCAGCAAAATCCTCACTGCCTCAAGGAAGCCCTCTCTGATCTCCTAACAAATTAGAACTCCCCCATTATGAGCTCTCACAGCATACACTTCTGCTTTCTAAAACTTTTCACAATTGTATTTTAGCATTCATTTCTGTGATTATGTGATTAATGTCTAGCTTGCTAGACATTAACTAGACTATAAGTTTCATGAGGGCTGGGACCATGTGTAGTTTTGCTCATCAGTGTAGTCAGCATAGTGCTGGCCATAGTAGAGAGTTTAACAAATATGTGTTGAATGAATGAAAGAACAAAATAAGATATTTACAAAAAATCAAAAGTGTATACAGTTAAGTTTCCAAAGTACAGATTTCTGATCTTAAGGATCCCAAATAAAAGCAGTGGGATGTTTCCCTAGGTCTTGAAGCTCCTCAAAACCCTTTTCTCTTAAGACAGTTACCTTCTGATTAGGTGGGACAGGTTCATAGAAACTCAATCTGCATCCGTCCCGCCATACCCCTACTTGTTCCCCAGTCCCATGGCCCTTGGGTGTCACCTCCGCATACATCAGAGGTGCGTTCTGCTGATGCCCATTGAGAGTGAGGCAAGCCCTTAGCCCAATAAGCATAATGCAGGATCCAGAAGGCCAGGGATGGATAGCAAACTCTTGTGGACCTGGAATGCGAAAAGGCCAGGGTGAGGGGCTGGGGAGGAGGGAGGGAAGCACCCGGAATCCTCCCTCTGGAGTCAAGGCATAACGTATCCTGGGCTATCCACACAGCTCTCCACACGGTCCCTAAGCCCTGCCTAACTGGAGGCAGGTGGGAACCTCCGGCAGATTCCAGAGGGGAGTCAAGAAGAGATTCTTCCTCCATAACTTGGCACCTCTGTTCATCTGCAAAGATAAATACAGACCCGGCAGAAAGGGCTGCCTTCTGATTTATGAGGACTCCATGACAAGGTAGTCTGGGAGCCGAGCGAGTTGGGATTCCATCCCCCACGTCTTTACGTCTGCAGGGCAACACTTTTGTGGGAGGCGATGGGAAGTTGATAAACTTTTTTTGTGTGTGTGGTATGCGGGCCCCTACAAGCTGCCTAGCTGTGCTAATTCATCACTTGTGTGCCATACTACTTTTCACTTCTCTACCACCTCTACCCAAAAGTGCTCCCCCCTTCCTCCCCCAACATGGTGAATCTTATCTACCTCCTTTGTGAGGTCTTCCGTGTCCCCTCTCCCCAACAATAGCCTCTCTGCTCACTAATGTCCATATAAGGTCTTGGACACACCCATCATTGTAATTGCTCAAACTAAGGCCTCTCCAGGACAGAGATAGTATTTTATTCATCTATGTATCTTTAGCAGTCAACACAGGACCTAGTCAGGGAGATCAAAAAGTACAGACTTCCAGTTATGAAATAAATAAGTCCTGGGGATGTAATGTATAGCATGGTAGCTATACTTAATGATACCATACTGCATATTTGAAAGTTGCTAAGAGATTAGATCTCAAAAGTTCTCATCACAAGAAAAAAAATTTGTAACTGTGTGTGGTGACAGATGTTAACTAGACATTATGGTGATCATTGAGCAACATATACAAATATCGTGAATCAGTATGTTGTGCACCTGAAACTAATATCATGTTATATGTCAATTATACCTCAAAAAAAGGCCTAGCCCAAAGTAAGCATTCAGTAAAGGTTTATGGAATGAATTAATGGCCTCCCTAAATCTCTATCCCCAATAACAACAGGTCAGTACCTAATGAAGTTTCCCTGACTTTGGGCAGGAACAGAATCTGAAAAATGTCAAGGGACTTGAAGTCTGGCCTTGACTGGTGCTCAGTGTGACTTCTTATCCCCAACTCGGCTCCTCCATCTCCAGTCCCAGATAAGAGGCACAAAGGAAAACAGAGAAGCAGTGCTGCATAGCCTTGAGCCTTTGGTCACATAGTTTCTCCACACTCTCCAAATCTCCCTTCCGTCCCTTGAGGCCTAATCTGGAGCTTCTTTCTCCGTGAAGAAAGGTCATTCTCGCCCCAATTCGACAAGGAATTCCCCCTCCTCTGAACTCCTAGAAAGGCTATTTTCCTGGGTAAGTCTGGCACCCATTATAGACCAGCTTGTTCGGTTAGTTAATTGGCTTTCCAGGGAATCTCAGAATGTCAGAGCAGGAGAAACCCCAGGAGATCATCTGGTCTGACTGTCTCATTGTTCCCAGGGCCCTGAGGCTTGGCGAGAGCAGTAGCTTGCCAGAGATTCCAAGTCTCCTGGACCCATAAAATCAGAATAAGGCTCTGAGTAAGCCCCAAACTGCCCTATGCTACATGTTTGTTGGCGTTTCCTCAAGAGGCTATTTGATGGCAGAGGCTCTTTCTTCCTAGCTCTCTGTGTCTCCCAGAACACTCAGCACAGTAGTGCCCTATAAAGTTTTCTGCAGTGATAAGCCCCTGGGCTATTCTCCATGAGAAAACTCAAATAAACATAGAAACCCAACTTGCATTTAGTGTAGCCGAGGGTACCAAGGAGGAGGTGGCTTCGGCAGCCCTCCCCAAATGCTGCTTTCTGTCTGATTTTCCAAGTCATCCCTGACCAAAATGATTTCAGGTTAGAGGATTCTATTTCCTAGGAGGACAAAGGGTCAATTACTTGGACCCCCTCAAACATTTTCCTTAACTCTCCTTTAGGGAAAAAAAATCAACATTCCAAAACACACACACACACACACACACACACACACACACACACACACACACACGCATGATTACCCGGACATCTACTGGGGTCACAATATTACACTCTATTGGTGTCTATCCTCAGCCCAGGCCATGATCCCAGAAAGCCAGGAAGCTTAATCACAAATAGGAAGAAGGCCTCAGGCACTTTGGTAACTCTTTCAACGGGGAGGATGACAAAATAGGCTTTCTGCCTGAGCCTCAGTTTCCCAGAAATTCCCACAAAGCCCCTTCCCCAAGATTCTGACCAGTCAAGGTTTCCCTCTGCCGAGAAGGCCAGAGATAGCTCAGGCTCTCTCCCCACTGGCTCCACTGACCCTGGGAAGAAAAGTGGCCTACCTGCTTGTCAGCCATCAGAGAACAGCCATGGAATGAGCCGCAACCTGGCCCCAAAGTTCTTTCCATTAACAAAAGGCCACTGGCCTGTCCCTGGATCTGTGAGCACAGCTGCCCAGGCAGGAGCTCCCTCCCTCACTAGCCACCCACTTACAGCAACCTGGACAGCGCGTGCTCTCTGGAGCCCATCACTGCTCATTTACATCCACAGCTTATCTGGCCACTGCCCTGGGGATGGGAGTGACCAGGCAAGCTCCCTTGAGCAGGAGGCCCAGAGGCAGTACAATTACCTGAAGTCCCCAAAAAAATATGAGCTGTGTCCTGGGAGAGCAGAGGGTCTGCGGGGGTTGGGCGGGGCGGTGGCGGGGGTGGGGGGGTGGGGGCGGGGGTGGGGGGAGCAGCGGGAGAAAGGCCACGTTTGGTTGATAATTTCCAAGGGCTCACGCAGAGCCAGCAACAAAAGATGTGACCTGAAAAGTCAGACACCAGGTAGACACTGGAATGGAGGTAGGCTTGGAAAACAAGGGTGGCAGCAAGTGAGAAAGTCCAATTACCTGGAAAAGGGTTGGGGGTGGCTGAGTTGAGGCCTCAGGGTTCATGAGCAGATCATCCTGCCTTAAAAGCCCAGGGAAGCTGGGTAGATGCTACAATTTTCTGGTGAGGCCTAGACGGGGCCTTGTCCTCATAGAGTTTAGCCTAGAAGGGCCTTTCCCTCACATAAAGAAATCCAGACCCAGCCACTGATGCCTTCCAGCCCTGTGTCCCCAGAGACCACCACGGTTTGGAAGCTAGAAAAGGCCATTGGCATCCCATTGAGGCCTCGTGCACGTGAGAGGATGTCAAGCCCTCATCCCCAGTCCCCCATCAGCTGGATGTGAGCTTTGAATTCTTTTCCTACAAGTGAGAGGGTCTAGCCCTGAGTCATCCACATTCTATCCTGGAGTCTCCCGTGTGGCCAAGGAAACCAATTCACCAAATCGGGATGGCTTTGCTATGGAGGGTTTCCCAACCGATGTACCACTTACCAAACGACTGAGATAACAAGACCACCAATGCCAGGAAGGCGCCTAGGGAAAGAAACACTCCAGTTCCACCCAGCCCCACGCAGCTTGACAATACCTCAGCCCATCAGTTTACTGAGCTTCATTCTTTTATTTTTTTTGTTTTTTGTGTGTGGTTTGTTTTTTTTGTTTTTTTTTTTTTTTTTTTTTTTTGCGGTACGCGGGCCTCTCACTGTTGTGGCCTCTCCCGTTGCGGAGCACAGGCTCCGGACGCGCAGGCTCAGCGGCCATGGCTCACGGGCCCAGCCGCTCCACGGCATGTGGGATCTTCCCAGACCGGGGCACGAACCCGTGTCCCCTGCATCGGCAGGCGGATTCTCAACCACTGCGCCACCAGGGAAGCCCCCTGAGCTTCATTCTTGTCAGCTGAAGTCAGTAGAGCCCAGAGGACCCATGGATCATATAAACTTTTGGACACATTTTAGATCTAGACAATTCTATGAGAAGGACAGTAAACCCTTATAATCCTGGGGGGAGTAAGGGGAGCCCTTCCAAGGTCTGTCACTCTGGGACATTTTAACAAGAAAAAGAAGAACAAGTTCTACCATCCAATTGAGCACCATCCTTCATGCAAGGCACCGCTCGCATACTTTCCGTGTATTATCTAACTGAACTCTTACAACCGTAGGGCAGAGGTGCCATGAGTAGGCCCGCATCAGAGAGGTTTCATGACTTGCCCAGGACCACATAGCTGATGTGAGGCAGAGCCAAGGTTCAGGCCCAGGGCTGTGGGACTCCAAAGCCCATGCTCTTAGCCGCCGCACCTGTGCTTCTCAAAGCCACAGCTTGGTAAACACGAGCAGATTCCCAGGCCCCATCTCAGATCTACTGACAGAATCCTGGAGCGTGGGCCTGGGAATCTGCATGCCTAATGCCATGCCAAGGGGTTCTGAGATACTGGGAAGATTTAGGGCCCCGCTCGACACTCTGCCACTTCCTGAGGTGGCATACAATGTAGGCCGGAATGCTAAAGCCCCCACACCAGGCCCAACATTGCTCGGCAATTCTCTGAAGCCCCTGCATGACCACCCACCCAGCCCAAGGACCCCACATTACAGACGCTTCCAGTCTAGAAATCTGAACCCAGATTAGCTCCTGTGGTTTTATTTTATTTTCATCCTTTCTGTGTTAGAGGTACACAATGGAGTATTATAGGTGAAATGATGTGTTTTCTGGGATTTGTTTTAAAATACTCCCAGGAGATGAACTATAAAGGAAGTGCTTTATTCCTTCATAGAATCAAACCTCAAAAGCCTACGGTTCATAACAAGTGAATGCAACTCCTGACTCTGAATGCTGTATTGAAGGAGAAACAGGGTACAAAGGACATCACTGAAACATGGATGGTGGAGTAGATGAAAGTATGGGATCAATATTAACCTTACTAAAGTTGAAGTGTACATGCTTATGAAGAGAGAAAATCTCGATTCTTAGGAAGCCCATACATGTACATGAGGCATTCAAAAGTACAGAGCTTTGATGTATGTAACTTAGCCTCAAATGATTAAAAATATTATATATAATAATTAGGAAACATAAAATATAAATACATAGACAGCGAGCACAAATAATAAAGCCAATGGTGTATAATGTAAAAAAAAAAAAATACTCCAAGGTATGTGTGTGTGGGGGGGGTGTCAGGATGGATGCCGCAAGATTGGCCACTGTTGAAGCTAGGAGATGGGTACATGGGAATTCATCCACTCTTCTCTCTACTTTTGTCGAAGTTTAGAAATGGCCATAATAGGGCTTCCCTGGTGGCGCAGTGGTTGAGAATCCGCCTGCCGATGCAGGGGACACGGGGTCGTGCCCTGGTCCGGGAAGATCCCACATGCCGCGGAGCGGCTGGGCCCGTGAGCCACGGCCGCTGAGCCTGCGCGTCCGGAGCCTGTGCTCGGCAACGGGAGAGGCCACAACAGTGAGAGGCCCGCGTACCGCAAAAAAAAAAAAAAAAAAAAGAAAAAAAAAAGAAAAAAAAAAGAAATGGCCATAATAAAAAGCTATAAAAAGTTAAGTTGAACTTCATGGTATGTAAATTATATCTCAATAAAGCTGTTTTTTTTGTTTGTTCGTTTTAAACTAACCTACTGTTCTAGACCTGCCTAAATATGCCAATGGACACACTAAAGGCCAAGAGAGAAACATTTACTTTCCCTCTGGCTGTTCCTTCAGGCAACAGAACAGTTAGTCAAGATCTCTTGGTCTTGCTAAGATGGCAGGAACGGCCCCCAGCAGGCCACAGTGAGGTGGGGAGGATGAGGGGGGAGGGTGTCTAGCTAGTTGCTATATATGAAGGGCCACAAGCTGGAGACCTAATTGCCTCTAGTAATAGGCGTTACTCTGCTAATAATGAGCACAATAATAATAATTATCACTTACATTCCATGTTCCGAGCACTTTACAAAGAGAAACAAATGTAGCGGACATCCCCTGAACAGGCCTGCTTCCCTGCTGTCTAAAGCTTGCAGTAAGAAAGAAGTTTCGGGCTTCCCTGGTGGCGCAGCGGTTGAGAGTCCGCCTGCCGATGCAGGAGACGCGGGTTCGTGCCCCTCCCACGTGCCGCGGAGCGGCTGGGCCCGCGAGGCATGGCCACTGAGCCTGCGCGTCTGGAGCCTGTGCTTCGCAATGGGAGGGGCTACAACAGTGAGAGGCCCGCGTACCGCAAAAAAAAAAAAAAAAAAAAAAAAAAGAAAGAAAGAGGTTTCCTGAATGATTTTTTTTTTTTCTATAAAGGAAGATAGTTCTTAAAGCTAACCATTGGCCATGAGACTTGTTAACAAGACAGACCGCAGAGTAATCACCAACAGGCTTTCTATACAGAAGCCTGTGGGGCGAGGGGCTGAGGAGTGACCCCGCTGCCTATATACAAACATCTGCAAAGAGTCTGCTCAGCCCGCTTCGTACTTATGAAGCCTGAAGCGGCCTCCTCCCGTGGGCCCCCCAAATGCTGCAGCCTTTGCTTGAGGAAGTGACTAAACATACAGCAATCTGCAGAGCTGGCCTAGCCACACCTTCATGTTTTACAGCATGGGTCCCTCTGTCACTGTAATTTCTTTGTAAAATGGGGATGACGATGGCTGACGTGAGGTTTCCATGAGATTACGGACACATCTCATTTTATTGCGCCTCACTTTATTGTGCTCTGCAGATCCTGTGATTTTTACAAATTGAAGATTTGTGGCAACCCTGCTTCGAGCGAGTCTCTGGGCGCCGTTTTTCCAACAGCATTTGCTCAGCACTTTTTAGCAATAAAGTAGTTTTTACTTAAGGTATTACATTGTTTTTTAGACGTAATGCTATTACACACTTAATAGACAATGGTATAGCCTAAACATAACTTTTATATGTACTGGGGAACCAAAAACGTTGGTGTGAGTCGCTTTATTGAGATATTTACTTTATTGTGGTGGTCTGGAACCAAACTGGAGATACCTCTGAGGCGTGCCTGTATCTAGGTAAAGCCCTCGGAACCGGGCCTGGGCACAGAGGGAGTACTCAGTAAATGTTATCCTCATTCATGCTGTTTTCTTTGGATGGCTCCACTACAAGCCAGTCCCCCGGAGCTCATGTGGATGTGCTCTAGGCCCGAGAGGAAGTGACCAAAGTGTGACACTCCAGTCTTCACTCAGGGTGGGCTATCCAGTGGCCAGCACTTCAAGTGCAATAACCAACTGTGATGGATTACAGTGAATCAGCACCTCGTGGTCAAATGGCAATTAATTCCTTCCTCGAATTCTCCAAATGGAAGTCATACATTAGCTACAAACGGAGAAGAGATGGCCTCATCCTGTAACCTACTTCTTCGCTATTCTCTTGCTTTAATTATAATTAGTTTTGTTTTTAATAACTTTATTTCTTTAAACAATTTTTTCTATCCAGAATGGTATTAAGGCATTTTGAAGCAGTCCAACCCTCTAAGGATGCCCTCTGAAGTCCAACCAGTCTGCAATTCTGTAAGCGGAGCCCTGGAATCTGCTCTTACACATACACCCTGCTCCTTATTTTGATTTCCTGGGAGTGGTACTTAATAAGAATGCCAGCTTAACAAACAAGACTGAAAGAAACCTCTGCAACTCCTAGGAAATAAGCAACATGGGGCATCTGATTTTCCCGACATAGAATCTTGAGGGTCTCTTGGATGAATTTTTAAAAATAGAAACAGGGCTTCCCTGGTGGCGCAGTGGTTGAGAGTCCGCCTGCCGATGCAGGAGACACGGGTTCGTGCCCCGGTCCGGGAAGATCCCACATGCCGCGGAGCGGCTGGGCCCGTGAGCCATGGCCGCTGGGCCTGCACGTTCGGGGCCTGTGCTCCGCAGCGGGAGAGGCCACAACAGTGAAAGGCCCGCATACCGCAAAATAAATAAATAAATAAATAAAAATTTAAAAAAATTAAAAAAAATAAAATAGAAACAAACCCTGCTTTAGGAAACGTAGCAAAAACTATAGGGAAAGACTGACTAGCAAGCTCAGGGCAGGTCCAGCTACACAACAAAACAGACCCCACTGCCACAGTCACTGCCATTAGTCACAGCCATGTTCCTCTGGGACCCTGGAGACCACATCTGCAAAGAGCCACAGGCTTTGGGGGCCTGGTGAGCAGGGGTCAACAGATGACAAACTGTGTGGGAGCCAGAGCCCAAAGAGCCTATTACTATCTCTCCAACAATAGCCCTTCTGGGTGACACGGGCCCTGTTGTTCTCCCAGTTCCATTGTTCTGCCCAGGACCCAGGGTTTCAGGGGCAGGCTCTAGCCTGTGAGAAACCACAAATGGGAGATGGTGGCATATGCACTCTGGGCTGCACCTACAGAGGGTGCTACAGCAGGGGCGCTCAGCACCCCAGCCATCTGACCCCTGTGGCAACAGAGCAGGGCTCTTTGCCTTTTGAGGAGCCACTCGGCCACCAGCTTACTCCCCGCCATACAGTCCATTGTCTCTGGATTCCTTTTTATATCCCTGCCTCTCTACCCCGAGCCTGATGCCAGATGCCAAAGCAGTAGCCACACTGTGGAGCGGAACAAGAAACCCACATGTTAGCGAAGCAGCAGATTCCTCTGGGCAATCTGGATCCAGCTATAAATGTGGGGAGCATGAGGAAAGGCACACAGCTGGGCAAGAAATGCAGCCAAGTCCATTTCTCCTTAGGCAGATGGGATTCGTCTGCTTTGCAGATCACTATGACAAATTTTAAAACAATGATTCTGGGCGTCCCTGGTGGCGCAGTGGTTAAGAATCTGCCTGCCAATGCAGGGGACACGGGTTCGAGCCCCGGTCCGGGAAGATCCCACGTGCCGCGGAGCCACTGAGCCCGTGCGCCACAACTACTGAGCCTGCGCTCTAGAGTCCGCGAGCCACAACGACTGAGCCCACGTGCCACAACTACTGAAGCCTGCACGCCTAGAGCCCGTGCTCCACAACAGAGAAGCCACTGCAAGGAGAAGCCCGTGCACCACAACAAAGAGTAGCGCCCGCGCACAGCAACGCAGACCCAACGCAGCCAAAAACAAATTAATTAATTAATTTTTAAAAAGACCAATTTGTAAAGAACAAAAAACAAAAAACAATAATTCTATCACAGGTGTGAAATGTACAGTGTGGGGAACCTAGTCAATAATTATGTAATATCTTTGTAGGGTGACAGAAGTCAACTAGACTTCTCATGATGATCATTTTGAAATATACAGAAATATCAACTCACTATGTTGTGTACCAGGAACTAACATAGTGCTGCAGGTCAATTATACTTTGAAAACAAGCAAGTAAACTCATAGAAAAAGAGATCAGATTTGTGGCTACCAGAGGCGAGGGTGGGGGTGGGGGAGGGGAACTGAATGAAGGTGGTCAAAAGGTCAAAACTTCCAGTTATAAGATAAACACTAAAAAAAAAAAAAAAAAGATAAACACTTACTAGGGATGTAATGTACAACATAGTAAATATAACTAACACTGCTGTATGTTACATATGAAAGTTAAGAGAGTAAATCCTGAGTTCTCATTACAAGGAAAACATTTTTCTTCTATTTCTGTACTTTTGTATCTGTATAAGATGATGGATGTTCACTAAACTTACTGCGATAATCATTTCATGATGTATGCAAGTCAAATCATTACGTGCTGGGCACCTTAAGGTTATACAGCGCTGTATATCAACTATATCTCAATAAAACTGCAGGGGGGGAATAAAAATAAAGCAATTTCTTTAAAAGAAAACAATTCTAGGGCTTCCCTGGTGGCGCAGTGGTTGAGAGTCCGCCTGCCGATGCAGGGGACACGGGTTTGTGCCCCCACCGGGGAGGATCCCACATGCCGTGGAGCGGCTGGGCCCGTGAGCTGTGGCCGCTGAGCCTGCGCGTCCGGAGCCCGTGCTCCGCAACGGGAGAGGCCACAACAGTGAGAGGCCCGCATACCGCCAAAAAAAAAAAACCCCAAAAAACAAAAAAACACAATTCTAGATTAGCTTCTCTCTGATGCCCAAATCTCTACTGCTGACTGCAGTGCACACAGGGAGATCACACTGGTTTTGTTGTGAGTGTAAGTCAGGAATGGACTGGAAAGGCATAGATGTGCTCTAACAAACTCTCAGACTGAAATATAAAACTATTTCAATTCCCTCGGGGCTAGACCTGAGCCTCAATGAATTAAAACTGTCTTGACCAGCGACTTCAAATAATCAGCAATTTTGTCCTGGCTTGCCCTAGCCCCTTATAGGGAAATGGGCCAAATCACAAGACAGTGGGGAAATGTTTGAAGTGGGGGACATTTTGAGCACATCCACAATGTTCTTGGCCATTGGTTGTCAAATTTTAGTGGCACCGAAATCACCGGGACACTTGTTTAACAGGCAACGTCCCAGTCACTCAGTTGGATGGTCAGCTAATATTCACGGAATACCACTACATGCCAGGCACTGTTATAGGCACTAGGGATCCAATAGTGAACAACACAGAATCCCTGTTCGCAAAGAATTGACAATTTAGTGGATGAGATAGGCAAGAAAGAGAAAAGGTAATTGCGAAAATCCATGAATGCTATAAGGTAGATACAATATGGATGTGATATGGAGAGACTAGCATGGGGGTGTGATTTTAGAGCCGGTGATCGGGGCAGGCCTCTCTGAGAGGGTGACATTTGACTGAGGCCTGAGTGAACAGGAGTCGGCCATTGGGAGGGTGTTATGTCAGAAGGATGAGCACGTACAGAGACCATGCTGAGATAGGAAAGTGTTTGATTCACTCCAGGGTAGAAGGACAGACAGACGGAAGGCCCAGAGAGTCATTTTCAGTAGATCTTAGAAAAGGGCCAGGAAGCTTCATTTTTAACAAGAGCCCCCTGCCGGGTGGTTCAGAGGTGCAGCCCCGGTTGAGAACCCCCCAGACTCCACTGTCATTCAGAACCCTGGCCTCAAGGCCTGCAGCATCACCCCACTCAGCAGACATGTGCTAAGTCTTATTCACCGAGAAGGGAAAGATTTCCAAAAAATAATTCCACTGGAAAGTTCCTTGGGAGAAGTGATTTTGTCTGTTTTCTGTCCATGGTGCCTAGAATTGTGCCTGGTACACAATGATAGCTGATGAATGAATGAAGGGCGGCCACGCCCAAAAGCTCCAGGTGCTTGATGAGTTAATTTTCAATGAACCAGAGTTTTTCTTAAACAAACCTTCATAAAAAACCTAAATAAAAAGCTCTTGCTTCCTGCCCACTAGTTACCCAAGAATACTTCATGAGAAGCTCCCACTTTCTGAGCAGCCATGTCCAGGGTAGCCTCAGCATTTTGAGGTAGGAGCTCAGTCTCACTGCAGGGCCCTGTGGGCTTAGAGGAAGGAGAACTGGTTGAATCAGCTGAGCTCACACTTGGGGCCAACCAGTCATGGCCACGGTCACTGGACTCCCTGGAAGGCCCACATCGGAATTCCTTGATGCCAGGTGCCACCTACAGGCTGCTGGGAGTCTGGTCGATTCACTCAGGCATCCTGGTCAAGGCTGCTGTGGGGCCTGCCCAGGCCTTCTGAAGCCTTGGCGTGATCCATTTGGATAACTTGGGTGTGGGCCATGTTTGGGGACCTCGCACCTGCCCCTTTATGCATCCTTCTCAATACCTCTTACCTCAGGCAACCAGGACCATTGGCATAACTTTAACCTGGACCCATGATGGTACCTGGCCTAGAGGCAGGCCCACAATACCTAGGTGGGGCTATAAAATCGGAATTCCAGATATCTTTCTCTCTCTCCGGCCTCCCTTACCAAATAAAACCTTCCTGTGGAGACTTCTGCTTCCAGGAAGATGGAGTGGATGTACTTTTCCCTATTCCCCCTGCTAAATACAAATAAGAACACTGGACATTATGAAGAAGAAGGAGGAGGAGGAAGAGGAGGAGGAGGAGGAGGAGAAGACAGACTAGAGGCCTTAGGACATGAAGAACAACGATAGCGGTCAGTTCCCTGGACTTTCTTTTTGCCTCACATATCTCAGACTTGGGCTGGAGAAGCCAACAACTGAGAAAGGACAAGAGGTGCAGTCCAAAAAAAGCCCCAGGAAAAGCCTGCTCTCCCTAGCCAAAGAACCAGGAAAACGAGAGGCCGTAAGATAGAAAACAAATTTTAAGTAAATACTCTACTCCAGCCAGACACCACAGGAAAACCGTGGCCCCATCCCCATTAAAGGCAGCAAAGGCCTAGTGGGGATCCCACACTTCCACCCTCCCACCAGGATGGCCTCAGAGGAGGCCTAGTGGAAAATGAGGAATTTCACTGCTGCCCCACAGTAATAAGGCACCGCCACATGGGAAGGCACACAGATATAAAAGGCAGAAATAAAATTGTCCCTATTTGCAGATTACATGGTTGTATAAATAGAAAATCCCAAGCAAGCTACAAAAAAATCTAGAACTAATAAGTGAGTTTAGTGAGGTCACAAGATACAACATAGAAAAATCGATTATATTCCTATATGTTAGCAATGAATGCATGGACACAACATTTTAAAAATACAATACCATTTACAACCCCTCAAAAATTTTAAATATGTAAGTATAAATCTAACAACATATATACAACACCTGTTTGCTGAAAATTTCAAAACACTGATGAAAGAAATCAAAGATCTAAATAAATGGAGAGACATAGGGATGTTCATGAATTAAAAGATTCAGCATAGTAAAAATGTCATTTCTCCTCCAAGTTATGTATATGTTTAATGCAAAACCCAGCAAGCTTACTCAAAACAGCATATGGAAAGGCAGAGAAAATAGAATAGATAAAACAATGTTGAAAAATAACAAGTGGGTGGAATCAGAGTGATAGACACATAGATTAATGAACAAAACAGAGAGCCCATAACTAGATACACAAACACACCCAACTGATTGTTGATAAAGGTGCAAATGATGCTGGAGCAAATAGGCATCATAGACCAAAAAAAAAAAAAAATTAACTCAAAATGGATGATGGATTTAAGAATAAAATGTAAAATTAAAAAACTTTTAGGCAAAAAATGTAGAAGAAAATCTTTAGGATCTAGGGCGAGGCAAAAGTTCTTAGACTTGACACCAAAAGCATGATCCATTAACAAAAATGGATAAGATGGACTTCATCAAAGTAAAAACTTTTACCCTGTGAAAGACCCTGTTAAAAGGATGAAAAAACAACTAGAGAGAGAAAATATTTGCAAAGCACATGTCCAACACAGGACTAGTATCTAGAATATATAAAGAACTCTCAAACTCAACCTCAGAAAAACAAACAATCCAATTAGAAAATGCCAAAATGACATGAACAGTTATTTCACCAGAAAGGATATACAGATGGCCAATAAGTACATGAAAACGTGCTCAATATCACTAGCCATTAGGGAAATGAAAACTAAAATCACAATGACATACCTAACAGAAAAGTTAAAATGAAAGAAAATAGTGGCAACGCCAAGAGTTGGTGAGGATCTAGAGGAACTGAGGCATTCGTATGTTTCTGGTAAGGCTGTAAATTGGTTTGGCTACTCTGGGAAGCAGACTTGTATATGAATGTTGATAGTAGCTTTGTTCATAATAGCCAGAAACTGGAATCAGCCCAGATGTCCTCCAGCAGGTGAATGGTTAAGCAAACTGACAATTCCACACCATCAGGGAGAAACTGGCTAAAGGGTACATGGGATCTCTCTGTATTATTTCCTACAAGTGCATGTCAACCTAGCTCAAAATAAAAAGTTTAATTTAGGGCTTCCCTGGTGGCGCAGTGGTTGAGAATCCGCCTGCCGATGCAGGAGACACGGGTTCGTGCCCCGGTCCGGGAAGATCCCACATGCCGCGGAGCAACTAAGCCCGTGAGCCATGGCCGCTGGGCCTGCGCGTCCGGAGCCTGTGCTCCGCAGCGGGAGAGGCCGCAGCAGTGAGAGGCCCGCGTACCGCAAAAAAAAAAAAAAAAAAAAAGTTTAATTTAAAAAGAAAAGACCCTTCTGTTCCTCTGTTTGTCCCCTTCCCTTGGACCCTGCTACAGTAATCCACGCTGAGGTGTTAGTGGGTAGTCAGGGCACTGAAATTATCCCCATCTCCCATTACATCTCAACAAGGGCTTCTGGAGATCACAGAAGGGCAACTTTTTATAGAACCGCCTTGACTTTAAAATCAGGACACCTTGAGGCCCGGTCTTAATATGCTTTGTGACCTTGGACAAATTGCTCAGCCTCTCTGAGATTCCATTTCATCCTTGTAAATCACTCTTGAAGATTAAGTGAAAGTGTGAAAACACCGGGTAAGTTGTAGAGCAGTACACAAAACGGAAGGTCTTCCTCCCTCTCTCCCACCTTTCCAGTCCTCATTGCTACTGATTGGAGGAGGGGACTGTGCCAGGAGGTGTTTAGTCAGTGCTTATCAATGCTGATAATGGCAGAAGGGGTAAAGCCAGGGGTTAGCGCCAGCGGCGGGGGGAGAAGGAAGGTTCAGAGCCCAGCAGGTGAGACTTTGAAGGGCCCTTCATAGCATCCCACGTAGACAGCTCCCTGCCCTGGGCAAAACTCCACCCCGAGATGCCATGGGATGGAGAGCCCGGGCCCATGGAACAGGCCAGCTGCCAGTTTGGGGAACCAGATGGAAAAGCTAAGACACCCCACCCCGACCTGGAGCCTCTCCTGAGGGAATTGCGGCCAGCCTCCCCAGGTCTTTCCCCACAACTTCTGATCTGCAGGAGCTGCTGTCACAGTGGGCCTGGCGGTCTCTGCGGGGTGCTGCTCAGGGAGGTTGGCTTCCCCTTTCTCCCAGCTCGGAGCTCTCAGTGACCTACTTAAAGGCAGAGAAACCAGTCTGGGGTTTGGGTCTCTCCCAAGAGGGTGTCTCCCACAGGTGGCTCTCCAGGGCCTTCCCAGTGAGGTGGGAGGATGTTTTCTTCTTATCTGTCCCCGCAGGCCCAGTGTCCTTGGGGGGAGGTAGCAGTGCCCCATCCCCCGCCGGGCTGGGGGCTGGCCTGGATGCTCTCCCCAAGGGCCCCATCTCTCCACAGTGCCCCACAAGGTCTCTGATGATAAAACTGAAATCTGAAAGTGCACGTGCTGCCTGGGAGGCAGAGAACCGGAAGCTATGTTCTGGGATTAGTTCATCCATTTGCAGATTGCCAACTTGGAAAGCCGAGCAGCTCTGAGGCCAGGGAGGTTTGAACGGGGGGGGGGGTTCGAGGCAGGGGGAGATGCAGCAAGGACTCCTGAACTGTCAGCAAGTCACTGGGCCAGCCCTTCCTGAGGACGCCCTTGGGTCTGGCCCCAGCTGTGCCCAGAGGCCACCGCTCCTGCCCTCCGGTTGCTCTCCGTCTGGGAGGAGGGGACAGGGCAGAGATCCCAGGGAAGACACGAGGACCAGAGCATATAATCAGGCCAGACAGTTTTGGCTTCCAGGCAACTCGTTGGACCTTCAGAAATTCACCTAACCATTCATTCGTTCCTTTATTCATTGACTCTTTACCCATTCCTTCACTTAATAAATATTTATGCTGCGCCTATGACATGCTGGGCCCTGGAAGCACAGTGGTGAACAGGGCAGGCTCTCTGCCCTTCTGGAGCTTACAGCCTAGTGGAGGAGAGAGGGGCAGGGGGGCTTGTTTGGATAGGGTACTTAAAAGAGGCCTCTCTTACCACGAGGCCACACCCCACCTCCTCAAGATCCCAGGATACTTTCCAGTTAGCGCTGCCAAACCTGAAATCTAAGTGTCCTGAGGAAACTGCCAACATTTTGCAGACATGGGTCCCTAGCACCTCATAAAAACCTTCTCCCTTCTCAGGGCCTCTCACCCGTAAAGGAAGGCTGGAAGAGGGAAGAAAGAGGAGGATGAGGTTACAGCGAGGAGGCCTCCTGAGCAACCAGCTGTTCAGCCAGTGTGCCATTCAGTAATCCCTGCCTCCCAGTAGCTCCAAAGTCCCTCCCTGTCTTTTAAAGTCGCAGTAACTCAGGACCAGTTGGTTCGACTTTCCTTCATCCGCGTACTCAAGAAGAATCTGCTGAACAGCCACAAAGCGCTGACCCTTCTCTGGGAACTGGAGATGCAAGGGTGAACTGGATAGCCACGGCCTCCTTGGGAGCTTAGAGTCTAGTCAATGGGAGCGACGGACGTTAATTCCTTTCATGAATAACTAACGAATTACAACTGTGCTAAATGCTTTGATAGAGAGGCCCTCATTCTGTGGAGGGGTCTGGGGAGGCTTTCCAGAGGAGGTGACATTTAAAGCTGAAACCTGAAAAGATGAGCGGGATTTGGCCAGGTGGAGAGGCGGGAAGGGACATAGCACATGGAAGCCCAGAGGCCGGATGGCGTGTACTCTCAAAGAACAGAAAGCCAGCCAGGCATTGGGGCTGAGGGAAGTAGGAAGACAGGCTCAGATGAGTTCTGGAGGATAGACACGGAGGGACCAGAGAGCCGGGGCCTCACAGGCCATGAGAAGGATTGGGTTGCAGGGGACACAGAATCAGGTTTGCCTTGACTTCGGGGGTGGCCGAGAGTGGAAATGGGGAGACAGTTAGAAAGCTGCTCTAGGCATTCAGGTGGGAGGTGATGACAGAAGCCTCACGTCGCGCGGGTGGTGAAGCTGGAAAGCGGTGGGCAGGCTCCAGGCACAGTTAGAATCAACAGGCCATCGTGGTGGATCGGCTGTGGAGCCTCGGGGAAGGGAGGATTTGTTCCCATTCTCTAGAGTGGTGGGTGAGAACACACAGGAGAAAAGCTTCAGAACCAAGAGCTTGTGAGAGTTCTTAAACAAGATACCAAAAGCACTAGCCACCGATGAGAAAAAGATTCAAACTATCAACACATGCAATGACTTGGATGGATATCAAGGGCGTTATGTTGAATGGAAAAAGCCAACCTCTAGAGGCTACATACAGTGTGATTCCATGTATATAACTTTCTTGAAGTGACAAAAAATTATAGAGATGGAGAACAGATGGGTAGCTTCCAGGGGTTAGGGATGACAGGGGGATGGGAAGTGAACGGATGTGATTATACAGGGATAGCTAGAGGGAGATTTTCGTGGTGCTGGAACAGTTCTGGATCTTGACTGAGGTGGTGGTCATTGTACTGGTGTCGATTTCCCGGTCTTGATACTGTAGTAGAGGAACGTAAGATTTAACCATCGGGACAAACTGGGAGAAGAATACACAAGAACCCTCTGTCCAATCTTCACAACTTCCTGTGAATTGTTTTTTAGTTTGAAAAAAAAAAAAGAGACACACTGTACCTGGCATGTAGAAGCATTTGTTGAAATGTAGCTACTATTAAAACCAGATGTTGCCTCCTGTTTTCAGGGAGCCTCTAGCTCAGCCCTGCTGCAGGGAAATAAAAGAGCTTGTGTCTAGGGTGACATTCTGAGTCTGGGAGACTGGGGCTATGTTAAATAGAGGCGACAGGAGGAGGGCAGAGAGGAGAAGGGAATCCATGAGAGCTATTTTTTTAAATTAGAAGTACCAATTAGGCAAATTAGAAGTTGGGATTACAGAAGGAGTATCCTTCAAGGTCTTGAAAGAGCAGCCTGCAGTTATGATTTTGTTTACAGATCATTAACTCTAACCCAAAGTCTGAGAACAGACGGTCAGGGCAATCCTAGCATTTGGAAGCCCCCTTGGTGGCATGTCGCTGGAAATGACTGTATCTTACTAGGGCCATGTGACTTCTTTAATTACACCTCCTGACGGAAACAGCCTTTTTTCTTGTGTCTGGGGTGAGCTGGGATTTCTGGGGCACTGAAGCAAATCCTCCCCATCCGGTTCTCTCCCATCCACTGCTTGATGCTTTGGTATTTCCCCCTCAGAGTTTACAACCTCCAGCTTAAGGCCAGACTCCCTGTTATAGCCCTAATCTTACCTAAGAATAGATTTTGATCAGAGGAGACTGCCAGCTCTCAGTTGAGGGAAGAAAGGAACGCAGGATACAGGTAAGAAGGGGGAGAAGTCTTCCCTTCTCAGCCTTTGTGGATAGCTCAGCTGGTCAGGGCGCATTCCTCACCCTTCTTACCCACTGCTGAGAGCTCAGGGCAGCGAGGCGGAGTGAGAGGCCTGAGCTGCCATGTTTTAAGGGTCTACTATGTGCCAGGAACGATGCAGACGTTTTCTCTCATTTTCACAACAAACTTTACAAAGAGGATACTATTTTTAGCATCTCTTTAAAGATGTATAAACTAACTAACTAAATAAAGATGTAGAAACAGCTTCAGAGAGGCCAAGAAGCTTGATATACCCAGGTTAAGATTCCAGGTCTAGTCTGGTCCTAAAGAACTTCTTTGAAAGACACTGTAATAGGAGGGGTCAGGGAAGGCATTCCAGAGAAAGGGTCCAAAGGAATCTTCTCCAGACACCCCTCCATCCTCGGGACTCAGCCAGTACTTGCACATCCACAGCTGTTAGGCTCCCAATTCCCTGGAGACAGGCTGTAAGATGGAGATCAGCTAAAGAGCCAGGGGACGATCAGGACCCCAATTCAGTTACATGTTTGGTTTCAAACCTCCCGCTCCATCAAGTCGGGCATCCCCCAACCCTCACCCAGAAACCTAAGTGGCCTAAAATCTGAGTGGTGTAATTTCAGGGTGCCTCCTCCCCCCACACACAATTTGCTAAACCTGAACTTCCATCCTTCCTTTAGTTTAGGGCTGTTTTCTCCTGTGTGGGGTAGGGACCAGCTAGGTCCCCTCAGCTGCCAAAATGCACCTCCCCGCCACTGCCAGGAGAGGGTGCGTGCTACAGTGTTCTCAAGGTGAATCTCAAGTACGAAAAAGCTTTCAGCGGTTGTGGAGATAAGAGAGATGGTCGGGTTGGAAGGGAGAAAGACCATACTGGGATGAGGGCAGGCCTGAAGAATCATGGTGGCGGAGTGTCCTAACTTTGTGGGTGTCTCAGAGGAGAAATCAGTGTCTCCTAAAGTAGCCAAAGAGCAGGCTTAAAGTCTTTATGCAAAGAAAACCAATAAAAATTGGTTTTCTTTTATGAAAAGAAAAGTGTTTGTTTATGAAAATAAAGTCTTCATGCAAATGAAAACCTGGGCGCTGAAGAAATGACCAGAGGGAACAACACTAAGTTAATACTAGTTGACGCTAGGTTATGGGAATATGATATATATGCATATACAGTCTCCCCTTGGCACCTGAGCGGGATTGGTTCCAGGACCTTCTGTGGATGCCAAAATCCAAGGATGTTCAAGTCCCTTATATGATGTCATAGTATTTGCATATAACATATGCACATCCTCCTGTATACTTTATTTTTATTTTTTATTTTTTTTTTTTTTTTGCGGTATGCGGGCCTCTCACTGCTGTGGCCTCTCCCTTTGCGGAGCACAGGCTCCGGATGCGCAGGCTCAGCGGCCATGGCTCACGGGCCCAGCCGCTCCACGGCATGTGGGATTTTCCCGGACCGGGACACGAACCCGTGTCCCCCGCATCGGCAGACGGACTCTCAACCACTGCGCCACCAGGGAAGCCCCCTCCTGTATACTTTAAATCATCTCTAGATTGCCAATAATACCTAATACAATGTAAATACTATGTAAATAGTTGCCTGGAGCCTGGCAAATTCGAGTTTTTCGTTTTGGAACTTTGTGGAATTATTTTTCCTGAATATTTTCCATCCACAGTTGGTCGAATCTGTGGATGGAGAGCCTATGGATATGGCGGGCTCTCTCTACACACACACACACACACACACACACACACACACACACACACACACATATATACACATATATATGTATATATATATTAAAATATAGGATTACAATATGATATGATATAATGATATGATATGATATGATATACGGAGAAAGGGAGAAGCATTCCCCACCATCCAGGAGCTGGCCTTGCACTCACAGCTCGGCTTTGTTCTTCTCCTGTTGAATATAAACAATTTCATGAACAGTAATATTGTAACAGGCAGGAGCCAAATCTGGCTGCATGTTGGATCAGTTTCTTTTACTTTAACCTTTGCTTCCCATTGCTTTTGTTCACTAAAAGGATACTGTCTATACATAATGGCCTGCCTCGGGAGACCCTGCCCCTCTGCCTGAATGTTAAACCAAAGTGCCTTTGTTCAGGGAAACATCTGGACCCTGTCCCCTTGTGGATGGCTGCAAGAAAGAAGAAATTAACACATTCCCTCCCCGAGGCTGGCCATTCCAGGGGACATCTGCAAATCTTACGGGCTTTTAATTTTACTTCCTCATCTCCTCTGTGCTATAAAAGAAACTGACATCCAAACCCCGACAAGATAGTTATTTTGAGACTGTAGTGTGCTGTCTTCTTGCTCTGCCAGCTTTCCAAATAAAGTCCTATTCCCTGCCTCAACACCTCGTCTCTGATTTATTGGCCTGTCATGCGGCGAGCAGGGCGAGCTTGGACTCGGTAACAACATCAGACAAGGCCGCTCTGTGACAGTGATGGACCAAGGCAGAAATATGACCACTCCTTAATCGTGTCTGAACCCAGGCAAAACATGACCCTTGTCCAAACCACAGAAATGACCAAACATCTCCCTCTCCTGGCTAATATGAGTGACTGCTGCTTGTTTACCAATTACAGCTTCAGCATCTCTCTAGTCTGCCCTCCTTCTAGATAAAATTTATTGAACTATTCAGTCACAGAAGTGGCTCTGCTTCCTAATAGCACCCCATCTAGAGCAAACCCTGGCTTCCTTAAGCCCTCCCCAAATCACAGAACACAAGCCCATATCCTGTAGGGACATTCTAACACCCTCCTCTTGAGATGGCCATGGCTCCCCATAGGGCACACTGCTCCTTGCTGCTGGAGAGTGCTGAATGTGTGTGTGTGTGTGTGTGTGTGTGCGCGCGTGTGATATGTAGATGGACAGAAAGAAATACATAAATGTTGATATAAATGTATCTCACACACATATAGTTTTCTCCTACATGATTTGGTCTTAAGTTTAAACTCGTCACTTAACATTAAAATGGAGCCTTGGTTGGACCTCTGAAAAACAGTAAAATCTCATTAATTGAAAGAGCCATAATTCACAGTACATGAGTACAGGCAGCTGAAATTTACCTTTGCCCCAACTATTAAAAAAAAATGAGTAAGCTATGAAAATTAATCATCTGAATATAAATGGCTGGAGATAGTTCAACTAGTTTGGAAGGAGCATCATTTGCATGCAATTATGTGCTAATTACCTTACCTATTCATTAGCAAAGGTCAAGGTTAACCTCTACTTAGTTATATCCTGTTAGGCATTAGTTAAGTTTCCTGTTTTACTTGAAGATAACTTATTCTTAAACAGTCTATGAATTGGACTTTTTACTATTGTAGGGGGCCTTCATCTACTAATTATTCAGAAACAGTGAGACCAACTACCTTCGGGGTTCTTCAGTTGATTTGTGGGGCAAAGGCCTGTGAATCAAAACAGTTATTCAGGCCATTTTGGCAGACAAGTAATTTGATAATGATGGTGATATTCTTCACCATTCAGGCCTGAGCCTCTCAATCCTCTCTAATCCAGGGTTTCTCAAACTTGCATTGTAGACATTTGGGGCGGGATCATTGTCTGGGGGTTGGGGAAGTCTGTCCTGTGCATCATTATAGGGTGTTTAGCAGCATCCGTGCTTTCGACCCACTAGATGTCAGTAGCACCTCCCTTCCCCACCCAGCCCTCACGTAACAATCAAAATTGTTTCCAGACTTTGGCAAATGTTCCTGGGGGGCAGAATCATCCAGCTGAAAATCAATGTTTTAAGCCCAGAGTCTTGCTAAATGCTTTGCACTTCTAATCGCTTTCACCTCCGCTCCCCACTCACTTAAAAGAGACAATGGAGAGTCGTCTGTAGTCTTGACCCTGGCCTATTGCTGCCTCCACACAGGTGAAAGGGCTACATAAAACCAAGGCACAGTTGGAAGACTGAGGCTCAGAACAAACCCCCAATCAGCCTCCTGCAATAGAGGAGGGTTCCCAGGCATCTCTCTGTCACCGGCCCCTTGGCCTTTGAGGGATTTTCAGAGGTGACCATTGCTTAACTCCCTTTACCCTACAATTGTAGGAGGGAGCCCTTGCCTCCCAGCTAAGTGCTAAGTACTGGGCACCTACTACGTGTTGGCCCTGGGTTAAAGAGAAGGCTAAGGTGACAACGAACAGACAATCCCAATACAGTGTGACCAGGAATCTGAGAGAGGAAAACCCATGGAGACTGTGGGATCCCCGAGAAGGGTGCCTGGCCCAGGGAAGGGACCCCAGAGAAGGTGACATTTATTGCTGTTATGAAAAAAGAATGGGAGTTAGCAAGACAAAGGCTAGGCTAGGCTGGGCTGGGCTAAGCCAAGGCCAGAGAGGGGTCTAGAGCAGATGGTTGGAGATAGCATGGTCTGTGTGTGGAAGGTAGTAGTTACCCCAGGTTGTTGAATATTTCCCCAGCTTCAGGAGGGAAGAAATAAAAGATGAGGGCAGAGTGGTAGGTAGGAGCCTGCTCACAAAGGGCCTTGTGTGCCAAGCTAAGAAGGGCGTTCTTTAGCCTGAAGGGTTGCAGGTCTTGAAACACCCCCAAGAAACACCTGGGGAACCTGTTAAAATGCAGATTGCCTGCTCCTGCTCCCAAAGGTGCTGATTCACTTGGTCTGAACCTGAGGCCCAGGCATCTCTGTTTTCTTCTTTACACTGTTAGTATGGTGGATTACATTGGTTGCTTTTCAAATTAGAATCTGCCTTACATTACATTATCAGATAACTCCACTTGGTTGTGGCATATTCTTCTTTTCCCACGTTGCTGAATTCTATTTACTAATATGTTGCTGAACATTGTTGCGTCTATATTCATGAGGAATACTGGTATGTAGTTTGATTGATTGATTTTTGGACCATCTTTATCTGGTTTTGTTATCAGGCCGATGCTGGCCTCATAAAATGAGTTGAGAAGTGTTCCTTTCTCTTCTGTTTTCTGAAAGAAATTAGGTAGAACTGGTGTTATTTCTCTTTAAATGTTTGGTAGAATTCACCAAGGAAGCCATCTGGGACTGGGCTATTCTTGGTGGAATGTTTTAACTTAGTAATTAAATTTCTTTAATAATTATAGAACTATTCAGGCTATTTAATTCTTCTTGGGTGAGTTTGAGTGGTTCGTGATTTTCAAGGAACTGGAACATTTCACCTGAATTGTCAAATTTATGATAGAATTGTTGGAGGTATTCCCTTATTATTCCTATGATGTCTGCAGTGTCTGTATTGGTATCCCATTTCATTCCTGATATTAGTAATTTGTCTTCTTTCTTTTTCTTTGTCAGTCTTACTAGATGTCTGTCATTTTCACTGATCTTTTCAAAGAATCTGCTTTTGTTGTCATTGCTTTTATTCTGTTGTTTTTTTGTTTGTTTTCAATTTCATTTTTTATTTCCTTTCCTTTTTACTTAGCTTGCTTTGGGTTATTTTGCTCTTCTTTTTGTAGTTTCTTGAGGAGGAAGATTAGATCATTGATTTGAGACCTTTCTTCTTTTCTTATATAAGAATGTGATGTTGTAAGTTTCCCTCTCAGCACTGCTTTAGCTGCATCCCACAATTTTTGATATGTTGTACTTTCATTTTCATTCAGTTCAAAATATTTTCTAATTTTCCTTGAATCTTATTCTCTGACCCATGGATTACTCAGAAATCTGTGGTTTAGTTTCCAAGTATTTAGAAATTTTCCTCTTATCTTTCTGTTATTGATTTCTAGTTTGATTCCATTGTCATCAGGGAACTTACTCTGTATGATTTAATTTCTTTTAAATTTACTGAGGTTTATTTATAACACAAGATACAACCCATCGTGGTGCATGTTCTATGTACACTAGAAAAAAATGTGTATTTTGTGGGAGTGGGTGGAATGTTCTATATATGTCAACTAGATCAAGTTGGTTGATGATGTTGAATTCTTCTATACCCTTGCTGATTTTGTCTCAGGCATCAACATTTTAAACCAGATTTGGGGAAATGAAATGTAGCCCTCACTTAAGACCCACTGCTCTGGGGACTGAGTAGAGGATGTTGAAAATCTGATTTAAGGGCACCAGGAAAAAGGACTGCCTGACCCCAAGTCTCTCCCACACAAGTGCAGAATGTAATGGTTTCACTGACCTAAAGCTCCATGTTCCCTGGGATGAAGCACTTGGGATTAGCTACATTTAGCTGATCAAGTCTTTTCCACCCACAGAGCAGGATGTAGAGATTGGTTGGCCCCTAAGAGAGTATTGACTGGGGGAAGGGAGCACAAGCAGGGGAAGCGTTACACTGGAGTTTCTATTATAATTGTTTCTATTACAGCTTTGCCTAAGACCTGCCCCCTGGCTCTGTGGGCCTGGAGGAGCCTGGTGGGAAGGCCCTCAGAATGCTGGCAGCTCCCATAGGACAGGTGGGAATGAAGGAAACCTAGAT
The DNA here is from genome assembly GCF_026419965.1 of Kogia breviceps. Taxonomy (NCBI): domain Eukaryota; kingdom Metazoa; phylum Chordata; class Mammalia; order Artiodactyla; family Physeteridae; genus Kogia; species Kogia breviceps. Next base: position 28,407,140 of record NC_081330.1, on the reverse strand, counting down.
GTTCCTCAACTGGCCTGGCCTGGCCTGGGCCTCCACCCCAGGATGGTCCTCCCCAGCCCAATGCCCATGCTCATCTGAGCACAGTTCTCTGGGGGTGCAGGTAGCCTGGAAAGTCAAAGCCAAAGGATCAAAGACAGCACCTTCCTTCCTTTCTTCCCTGGGGCAGCACAAGTAAGGGCCACGATTTCCTCCTGGCATGTACTGTTTGCTTGTTCCAGCCCCAAGGAGCACACTGCCCTCTACTCCTCTCTGAGCATGGACCCCACAAGCCCCCAGCCCCACACCCCCAACTGCAGTTTTCCCTGGGAGCAGCAAGGTGGGGGCAACAGTGTGAGAAATTGTGAGGGGGTGCATGGAGAACCCCAACTTTTAGCCAGATCTCTCCACTCCTCCTCCCAAAGTATGGCTGGAACAAAGATATGGGCTCCTAAGGAGCCAGGTACAGGAAGGGGAGGTGGAGACCAGAAGAGAAAGCAATCAAAGGTAGTGGTTCTTAACCATCAGTGGGTCCCAGAGTCTTTTGAAAATGTGATAAAATAGTTTTGGACTTCCTTCCCAGAAAAAAAAAATGTCCCTGGGATGGACCCACAGTTATGCCTTCAGTTTTGGGGTGTTTGCAACTACCTAAGGAGTAATCCTTGGGCCCCACTCTAAGTTCTTCTAGATTAGAGGAAGTGGCAACCTGTATGTCCCTCTTCCCCTTCAGGGGGCAGAAAGCTTCCTTTCTCTCTGACCCCCCCCCCCACAAGGCATTCTCCTCTCCATCTTCTTGAGTAGCCAAGATGTTATATCCAATGACAAAAGGCAATAGGCAGAGTCTTAAGGGACTCCAAATAGCTAAAACAATCTTGAAAAATAAAAACAAAACTGGAAGACATACTTCCTGATTTCAAAATGTATTAAAAAGTTACAGTAATTAAAACTGTGGTATTGGCATAAACACTAATGGAATAAAATAGAGAGTTTAAAAGTAAACCCTTGCATATAGGGTTTTTGACAAGGGTGCCAAAACCATTCAATGGGGGAAAGGACAATCTTTTCAACTAATAGTGCTGAATAGTGCTGGGAAACTGGGTATCCACTTGCAAAAGAATGAAGTTGGACCCTTACCTAGCACCATATACAAAAATTAACTCAAAACAGATCAAGGACCTAAATGTAAGACCTAAAACAATAAGACTCTTAGAAGAAAGCATAAGACAAAAGTTTCATCACATTGGATTTGGCAATGATTTCTTGGGTGTGACACCAAAGGCACAGATAATAAAAGGAAAAAAAAAAGACAAACTGGGTTTCATGAAATTTTTAAAATTTTGTGCATCAAAAGACACTATCAATAGAGTAAAAAGGAAACCCACAGAATGGGAGAAAATATTTGCAAATCATATATCTGATAAGGAGTTAATATACAAAATATAGAGAGAACTCCTAAAACTCAACAAAAAGAAACCCAGTTCAAAAATGGGCAGAAGATCTAAACAGACATTTTTCCAAAGAAGACATACAGATGGCCAACAGGCACATGAAAAGATGCTCAACATCACTAATCATCAGGGAAACGCAAATCAGAACCACAATGTGATAGCACCTTACACCTGTCAGAATGGCTATCGTCAAAAACAAAACAAAACAAAACCCACAGAAAGCAGTTTTGGTGAGGATGTGGAGAAATTGGATCCCTTGTGCACTGTTGGTGGGAATGTAAAATGGTATAGCCACTGTGGAAAACAGTATGATAGTTCCTCAAAAAATTAAAAATAAGAACTACCATATGATCCAGCAATTCTACTTTTGGTATATACCCAAAATAATTGAAAGCAGGATCTTGAAGAGATACTTGTATACCCATGTTCATAGCAGCATTATTCACAATAGCTAAAACGTGAAAACGACCCATATGTCCATTGATGGATGAAGGGATAAGGAAATTGTGGTATATACATACAATGGAATATCTTTCAAACTTTTTTTAAAAAAAGGAAATTCTACAAGGTGCTACAACATGGATAAACCTTGATTATACTAAGTGAAATAAGCCAATCATAAAAAGATAAATACTGTATGATTCCACTTATATGAGGTACTTAGAGTAGTCAAATTCACAAAGAAAGAAAATAGAATAATGGTTGTCAGGGACTTGGGGAGGGGGAGAATTGGGAGTTATTGCTTAATGGATATAGAGTTTCAGTTTTACAAGATGAAAGGAGTTCTGGGGATAAATGGTGGTGATGGTTACACAACAGTGTGAATGTATTTAATACCACTGAACTATGCACAAAAAAATGGTCAAGATGGGGCTTCCCTGGTGGCGCAGTGGTTGAGAGTCTGCCTGCCGATGCAGGGGACGCGGGTTTGTGCCCCGGTCCGGGAAGATCCCACATGCTTGCGGAGCGGCTGGGCCCGTGAGCCACGGCCGCTGAGCCTGCACATCCGGAGCCCGTGCTCCGCAACGGGAGAGGCCACAGCAGTGAGAGGCCCGCGTAACGCAAAAACGGGAGAGGCCACAGCAGTGAGAGGCCCGCGTAACGCAAAAAAAAAAAAAAAAAGTCAAGATAGTAAATTTTATGTTGTGCATTTTACCACAATTTTTTTAAAGACAGTAGGCAGACAGGAAGGCCATAGCTAGCTATTCACCTAGCATTTGATCATGAAAGAATGATTCTCTCTCTCTTAGTTTCATGTCCTTCAGCCCACTTTTGATCTCATTGATTTGTACTTGCAGTCCTTAGCCATTTGGGTTTTAGCCATTTGAGTTGTTTCCAGGATGCAAAACCCATTGATTTTCTAGGTATCACTATGTCTGGAGACAGATGATGATGCCTAGGATATCTTCCATGACTTCAGATATGTGCAAAGTAAGATATAAGGAGTAAGTTACAAGGGTGAAAGGTTGCTACACGCTTGAAGTTGGTCGCAGTACTAAAGGAACTTAGAAAACGTACCCTATAGGGCTTGAGGGGTGAGGGGAGGAAAAAAAGGGTTTGGTGGGGGCTCTGAATCCCTGTTAAAGTAACTTCTATTTACCCCACAGGGGCAATGTAATAACCCCAAGATCAAATTCATCTTGCATCATTTTACGATGTCACTTACTTTAACTCTTTAACTGATGCATCTCAGGCTTTCTCAAACCAAGAACATCCTGTGTTTTAGCAGGCAAGAGGAACAAAAAAATTGACTTGGCTCTCCTGCCCCATCTCACCTCTCAGCCCAGTGAGCATTTTCTCAGGGAACATTCCAAGGATTGTGGCTAAGTGAGAACAAAGGCCTGATATGCATTTCTCTCTTCCCTTTGCCATGTTCAGATCATTCAGTAACTATTATCCTAGACATTAGGCTCCTGCTCAGGCCCAGACAAATACAAGTAGTTGTAGCCAAGGAGCTCTGTCTCCTGGGGCTTGGAGGTACCTCTTAAGGCGACAAAAGAATCCATCTCCCTGAAGATTCATTGGGTATCTCATCAGATTCCTGCCTGTGTATGTATGCTTCCACCACATGCTGGCTTCTGTGCTCTAGTGGCCCTGAAGGATAAACAAAGACTGTGGTCAAGTTGGGGGAAGCAGTTGGAGACTGTGATGCCCTGGAATGTTTGGGACATATACCTTGTACCTTAGGATACTGGCCTCAGACCCTGGAGCCAGATAAGGGCTCCGTTTCACAGCGTGCAGTAAATGAAACCGTTTCAGGACAAGAGCTGAAATACCACCCTGTATCTCACTCAGCGATGCAGTTTTTCTTTTTTAAAAATTTACATTTTCCTTTGCTTTTGAAACTGTGAGAGTATTTCTACGGTTGAAAACTCAAAAGGTACAAAAGAGCATCCAGGGAGAAGCCTCCCTCCTGCGTCTGTCCCACTCGGGGTCCCTCACCTGAGGCAAACACTAGGACCAGTTCCTTCTATGTCCTTCCATTGACACTTTGCTTCATTCTTTATTACCTCCTCTCCAAGTTCAGATTGGGAATATTTTTTTCTGCATTTCTAGTTTGTTCCTGCAAACACGGAAGGGCTTGCTCTTCACTCGTAATCAGAGGTCACAAAACAAGTCTTTCCTCTGCAAAGCACTGCTCTGCATGGCTTGCTATTGCTTGGAGTGCATTTTAAGCACTTTGATTCTCTTCCACAAGAACTAATGCTTTGTACCCTGCTCTAGGCCCTGTGAAGGACCCCAAGATGAGTAAAGCCTTTGTCCTGACCCGAGGGATCTTCTTTGTTAGTTGGGGACACGAGACTACCCATCCAAAATAAATGGCTAGAGCAGATGGGGTGCACTGTAATATAAGGATAATCATTTGCTACCATGGGCTTGTTTAGTGGATTAGATGAGATGGTGAAGATGCAGCACTTGGCATGAAGTGGATACTCAAAAAGTGGATTGATTGTACTTATTTGTAGGAGTATCTACATGAAACTTGGGCCCACAAGGACTGTGTGTATATGTATGAGTGTGTGTGTGTGTGTGTGTGTGTGTGTGTGTGTGTGTGTAAGAAGTACTGACAGTTAAGTTCATGAGCTCTAAGGGGTGCGAGCAGGGACAGGGCCGCAGGAGAGACCAGATGGGTGCCTTACGTCCATGTGGAAGCTGATGCTGAATCCACGGGGTTGAGCTTTCCAGTTGACCACTAGGGCAGGAAATGGGGTGGAGGATCTTTAACAGATTATGAACATAATCATGACATGGCAAAATTAATGCTCAGCGGGGGTCACTGAAGAGCAGTGTGGGGGCTGGTGTGGAAAGAGGCAGGACCAGAGGCAGAGAGTCCAGTAAAGACTGTCATCAAGGTGACAGATTCTGAGGCCTGGTGCCTTGGTGGGTATAGAGGAAAGGGATGAGTTAAGGGTGCCCAAAGGGCTTCCAGCCAGGGGACCTGTGATACTGCTTTTAAGAGAAGAAGGAAGGGGGCTCAGTCTGGAGGGAAAAAAATAGGGTGGTATGTGCCAGCTGTGTCCTTGGGACAGCAAGACACCAAATTGAAGCAAAACCTACTGAAGTAGGTAGCTTGACAGTGATTCCCGTAAATGAAAGGAATACAACTGGAAAGGTTGCTGAGCCTTAGGGGATGCTGAGATAGGGCAGGTCACACTGGGCCAGTTCTGCAGTTTTCTGATCCTCCAATGTATTCAGCAGAAGAAATCTGCCGAAAAGGAGAGAGGGAGAAGCAGAACGTGTGTCATTAAATGGTGATTTGATATTAGGGGCTGTCTGGATTGCCATGGTGAGGAAGGTACGATGCTTTTACCATCAATCATATTTTAGGTTTGCGTTGCTTTGTGCTGCCTGGTAACAGGTTCTGAGCAGCTCTGTTTGCCTCATAGTCTGAACCAGGTGAGGGATAGACAGGGGGCTGCTTCCTGACAGTTTGTGGAGAAGGATTTGGAAGGGCTCAGCTACACCACACTGCCCGGTGAGCACTGGCCGGGGGGCAGCCCCGTGGTTCCATCATCTCTGGTCTCTCTGGATTGGGAAAGAGAGCGATACCCTCCATGCTACCAACTTTTCAAGTCCTCATTACTCTAACTCCCCCGTCGTGATGGCCTGAGTGGCATGTTCTCCTGGGCTTGTTGCCTAGAGGATGATGTGCATAAAAGTGCTCAGAGGCACATTACAGGGACGTGACATGAGACAAGAAAGGGCACATATTGTCTGATTCCATTTGTATGAAAGGTCCAGAATAGGCAAATCCATCGAGACGGAAAGGAGATTAGTGGTTGCCAGGGGCTGGGGGGAGGGAATAGAGAGTGACTGCCCATGGGTACAGGATTTCCTTTTAGAGGGATAGAATGTTCTGGAATTAGATAGTGGTGATGGCTGAACAACTCTGAATATACTAAAACCCACTGAATTATATACTTTAAAGGAATGAACATTACGAGAGGTGAATTATTTCTCAATCAAGCTGTTATTTCAAAGAAATCATCTTAACCCTGGTGGTCCAGTGGTGAAGACTCCATGCTCCCAAGGCAGGGGACCCTGGTTCGATCCCTGGTCAGGGAACTAAGATCCCACGTGCCACAATGAAGATCTGGCGAGCTGCAACTCAGACCCGGGGCAGCCAAAAAAAAAAGACCAGATAGACGTCTGTATTCACGTCACATACGAAGCCCATAAATATATATACACACTGAGGGGTAACTGGATTTTCACTGTCAAATTGCTCTTAAGAGTTGGTATACTATATTAATATTTAGCCGTTGCTTTTATGTTTTCTTTTTTTTTTTTTTTTTTTTTTTTTTTTTTTTTTTGCGGTATGCGGGCCTCTCACTGCTGTGGCCTCTCCCGCTGCGGAGCACAGGATCCGGACGCGCAGGCTCAGCCGCCATGGCTCACGGGCCCAGCCGCTCCGCGGCACGTGGGATCTTCCCGGATCAGGGCACGAACCCGTGTCCCCTGCATCGGCAGGCGGACTCTCAACCACAGCGCCACCAGGGAAGCCCTGCTTTTATGTTTTCTAAATGCTCCTTTGCTAAAACTAAGAAACCCTAGGGATGGGATAAAGGTGGGTGGGTGGAGGACTGTTTTCTCTGATGATGAGACTACTGGAAAAAAAAAAAAAAAGGATTAAACGAAACCTACCACAACAAAACCAAAGCCCAAGGAACCCCGTGAAAGTGATTAGTGTGTACACTTCAGGTAACCTAAGGTTTCATTGCCCTTGGCAATACTGCAGAGGAATCTTGCCATAAGGATGAACTGTGCTCACCCCATCTCCCCGGGATTCTAGGCATGAACATGTTTTTCCTCAACATCTGGCTGACATTTCATTCACCTCCCCGTTTTGAATGTGCTATCAAGGGTGTTTTCAATGCCCGGTCAGCATACATCCTCATCCACACTGCAATGACTATTTCCCCTCAGAGCTACATGAAATTCAGCTCAGCAAATGTTTATTGAGTGCCTGCCAAGTGCAGGGCACCCAGAAGAACAAGATGGCTCCTCAGGCTATCTTCTTCCCTTGGCTGCACAATCTCTCTCCAGAGCAGTGTTTACTGGATGCCAAAATGCTCCAGTGAAAAGGGAAAGTCATGATGAGCACGGGCCAGAATCAGGCTTCATTCCTGTCCCAGGCTAGCTCTGCTGCTGGGTCAGGCTGAGAGTCCTGAAACAACTCTGCGGGACACTTCATAGTCGTGCTTGACCACTGTCATGACTTGGTGGTTTTAATTTGTACCCAGGAGACGTGCCTGGCCAGTCATTTGGACACTGCTGTCAACTCTGGCGTCTGCCTCAAGAACTTATAAAACCAATGCAAGGCTGTATTGACAAAGCTCCCAGGCCCTTGGCATGGCTTTGCCACAAACTCAATGTGCGACCTTGACTAAATCATACCACTCTGCCCCTCTGGTGCATCTCCTTTGTAAAATGAGGGAGAAGAGTGTGAGTAATTGTTATCTATGGGTCTTTCTCTTTTTTAAAGTAATTAATTAATTTTTTTTTTTTTTTTTTTTTTTTGGCTGCGTTGGGTCTTCGTTGCTGTGCACGGGCTTTCTCTAGATGCGGCGAGCGAGGGCTACTCTTTGTTTCGGTGCATGGGCTCTAGGCACGTGGGCTCAGTCGGTGTGGCTCACGGGCTCCAGAGCGCAGGCTCAGTCGTTGTGGCGCACGGGCTTAGTGCTCCGCGGCATGTGGGATCTTCCCAGACCGGGGCACGAACCCGTGTCCCCTGCATTGGCAGGCGGCCTCTTAACCACTGCACCACCGGGGGAGTCCCCTTTACGGGTTTTTCTAACGTGGCCATCTTACGGTTTATAGAACCATAGCCAATGAGGTGTAGCAACCTAGAAGGGCAGCCAGGAGGGGGTTAACACTGAGACCAGGCTTGGGAGTCAGTGGGATACCTCCCAGAGACCAAGAAAAAAATGGGCAGGAGGAAACAAGTTGTGACAGATTCAGTTACAGGTTGATTTCCACAGAGAAATAAGCTGATGATCTGGGGCCGGAGGCGGTATTTCTGCTTGCCCTGGATTAAGAAGCAAGCCAAGGGAAATGGGGCTTGTTTGGGTGACTGGTTAGAAACTTCTTAAGTTCATAATGGTCAAAATAACCCCAGAGGGGTTGACCTTAGATGTTGTCTGTGTTTAGGAGTGTGGGGAACATAAAGACTCCTTTGCCCTCATCAAATACCTCTTTCCCCAGCTTACTGTTACAAAACCAAAACAAAGCAAGATGAAAAGCCCACATGCAATCAACAAATCTCAAGATGATAGTAACATTCATGGGGGGAGAGGCTTACAGTGTGCGAGGCTCTTTGCTAAGAACTTCATTTCCATCCAATATCTCGTTTAATCCTCCCACTAACTCTCTGGGCTAGGGGCTTTTACCACAGTAATAACAGATGAGGAAATTGAGGCACCTAGTCTGTGTCCAGCACTCTTCCAGGGACTCTGGGGGGGATACCGGATAGTAGATTCCCGAAAATCTGGAATGGTTCTGTGAACAAAAATTGTGTCGGTTGTTTAGGATAAAGTCACTGAAAGGATCTGCAAGAACCGAAGGAGAGCATAGATAGTTTGCAACTGGTAAGATTTCATTTTCTAGCTTGAGGATAAATTTTCGATGTTTAGACTTGACTGTCCCAGAAAAAAAGAGAACCATAACTCATCTCTTGTAATTTATGTAGGAGACTGAATGTGCCTTCAGCTGTTTTATCGTGCTTCCTGCAATGACCACCTTTCACTCTCTGGAAAGCAGAGGGGTAGCATGTGACCTCCTGTCTCCGTGCACCTTCAATGCCCAGCTTTGCCTCCAAAATGAAGAAATGGACACCTTCCCTGGGAAAAGAGAATATGTATTTCCAAACATGGAAGGAAGAAGACAGGATGGCACCTGCCCCCAGCCTCCCCCTCCCCTGCCCCAGCCCTAGCCCTGGCCCCTGAGCGGGGTCAAGAGTGGACTGCCCGTGCTTCAAACACTCCGTGTTCTTTCCATGTCTGTGCCTTTGAACAGGCTGTTGTCGAGGCCTCTCACTCTCTTCCCCTTCTCCACAGACAAGTTTGAAATTCAGCTAAGATCCCGCTCAAATACTGTCGCTGCATCTTGTGAACCCCGATCACCCGTGCCCCCACATACTTCAGCAGACTGGATTTCCCTCCCGTCCCCTTGTGCACCAAGGAGAGGACGGGGCTATGGCAAGATATGGTCAATGCATGCAGCGCGGACTCCCCAGCTGGACCCATCTCTTCAATTGTGCACTTTCCCCAAACACACACACACACACACACACACACACACCTTACAGAGTACAGTATTGTGATTACTTGGGTGAGCTCAGGATTCAGACGGCCTAAGTTTGAGTCCCAGCTTTGTCACTACCTAAGTGAATGACCTTCAGAAAATAACTGACCCACTCTGTGACTCAGTCACCCCATCTCTACAATGGGAATAATAACAGTACTTCTCTCACGGAGTCATTTTAAGGATCAAGTGCGAGGCTATATAGAAAGTGCACAGAGAGCACAGTGCCTGGCATATAGTAATCGCTCAGTCAGTGGTACTTGGTATTATTATTACACAGGGCTTGGCACCTTAAAGGATGCCAGATACATATCTGAGTGAGTGGTTCACTCAGTAAGGCTTTTGGGGTTTAAATTAGGGATGGGTCAGGGTCAGCTGGGCTACTCAGGGAAGCTGCTTCCCCTGAACTCATTAGTCTCTCACTGCACCCTGTTCTCTTCCTTCAGTGTACACACCACAGTTTGTAATCATACATATATTTGTATATTTGCTTGGTGCCAGTATTTCCCAAGAAACTAAGCTCCATGAGGCCAGGGCCCATGTGTATTTTCAACACCATTATATCTCTTGTACCTGGAAGATGGCAGGTGCTCAAGAAATAGTCTTTGAACTAATGAATAAATGAAAGAAGAATTCAGGAGCGATGTGGGATGTAGGTGGCCCCAGAAGATGGTTAAGAATTGAGTAGGTGGGCAAGAAGGCTTCCAAATGGAAGGAAATCCTGAGAAACCTGAGCTTGCATGAGGCACTTGGGGGGAATACAGCCAGTAGCTCCATTTGGCTGGAAGAGCAAGAGACTGTTCCCATAGCTCAGGTCATACACAGGGTAGCAAGACAGGAGATTAGTGGGAGGAGGTAGGGAACGGCATTGAATGCCAGGCTGCTCAGGGATTCGTCCTGTCGGCTAAGGCTTTGGCCTCTATCAACATGCAAATATTCCTGGGAATAGTATGTATTATAAGCCAAGTACAATTGAGTATAAGTTCATTTACTTACTCTTTGCATTACAGAAAACTTTGCCTAGAGGGGAACGTGATGATACCAAGAGGCCACTGAAGAGAGAAAATAGTGCCCCTGAGATGATCCAAAAGCATGTGAAGAGGGAGGTGAAGACGAAATTTATCCATCTCCAGTGTTGCCTTGGTCCAGAACCTGAACCTCAAATTATATATAAATCATTTCATTGAAAAATGACTCTTCTTTATAAAAGGTATTAATGGGGAGTAGGAGTGGCCTGTGTGATAAGAGGAAGCTTTTTTTTTTTTTTAACATCTTTAATTGAGTATAACTGTTTTACAATAGTGTGTTAGTTTCTCCTTTACAACAAAGTGAATCAGTTATACATATACATATGTTCCCATAACTCTTCCCTCTTTTGTCACCCTCCCTCCCACCCTCCCTATCCCACCCCTCAAGAGGAAGCTTTTGATCACTGATTCAATCTGTTTACTTGTTATAGGTCTGTTCAACTTTTCTGTTTTTTCTTGAGTCAGTTTTGGTAATATGTGTGTTTCTGAGAGTTTGTCCATTTCATCTAGATTGTCTAATTCATTATTGTACATTTTCCTGTGTCATTAAAAGTCCTTTGTAAGTATCATTTTTGATAGCTGCATAGTATTCTATTGTATGGCTGTCCCATGTTTTATTTAACCGTTCTCCTAATGGTTCTCTACAGGTTATTCAGAGCTGAAATGAATGTCTCTGTACAAAATCTCTGTCTGTATTACTAGTTCCTTAAGATAAATCCCTAGACAAGGAGTTTCTAGGACAAAAGGCTGAACTTTCCTTAAGGTTTTTAATGCATCTCGCCAAATTGCCATCCCCAGAGGTCAGACCAATTTGTTGTTCTCATCAGTGCATGCAAGTGCTTTATAATGTTAGGGGTTGTGATTTTTAAAACATCTTTGCCGATTTGATGGGTGAGAAATGCCATCTTATTCTGAGCTGTTATTTTAAAATTTCAAGTGGGGTCAAAATTTGTTAATATTTCATTACACATTTGTATTTCTTCATATGCAATTCATCTATTCAGTTCTTTATCCATTTGTTTGTCTTTGTTCTTTTAGTGTCTTTCTTATTGATTTGTATTGTCTCTTTATCAATTATCTTCAGTATTTATTGCAAGAATTTTCAGGGGGGGTTTGCCTTTAAATTTGTATATGCTGTTTCTTGGTGTCCAGAGGCTTAATTTTTAGGTAGGCATACCAATCAATTTCTTCCTTCATGAGCTCTTCTATCCTATGTATGCCTAAAAGCACTTCCCCACCCAGGAATCAGATGGGTAATCTCATTTCCTCCCTCTTAAAAATTTATCTTTTATACATGCAGAATTTATTTCAGTGTTTGATGTGATTATTTTTCCCAAAATTGCAAATCATCCCAGCACTGTTTATTTTATTTTATTTTTTTTTGCCGTATGCGGGCCTCTCACTGTTGTGGCCTCTCCCGTTGCGGAGCACAGGCTCCGGACGCGCAGGCCCAGCGGCCATGGCTCACGGGCCCAGCTGCTCCGCGGTATGTGGGATCTTCCCGGACCAGGGCACGAACCCGTGTCTCCTGCATCGGCAGGCGGACTCTCAACCACTGCGCCACCAGGGAAGCCCTGGCACTGTTTATTGAATAATCCTTCCCTTTCCCATTGATTTGTGATCTTTCCTTTACCTTATAAGTTCATATATATGTATGCATACATATGTACACACATCTATTTTTGTTTCGTTTTTCTGGGCTGTCTATTCTGTTTCATTGATTTGTCTCTTCTTGCACTACAGTCACACTGTTTTAAATGCTGTGGGGGTTTTTTGTTTGTCTTTTTAAAAAAATATATAACAGTTATTAGATTTCTTTTTTAGTTCAAATTTTATGATGTTTACTTATAAAAGAATTCAATGAGAATGATGATGCTACTTTGACAAACAAAATTTTATTTATTTAATTCTGTGGTTTTATAATATGTTTTTGATAGCATTACTCCTCTGACTTGAACTTTTGTTAGCTATTCATATTAGTTTTCTTTTCAGAAAAATATTACATTTTGTTGGGAGGGCCGGTTCCTTCCCAGAGCCCATGTAAGTTATATGAATTGGGGGCTGCCTAATTCACCTACTTCGATCATTAAACAGCATCCTCATCATGAACAAAGCAAGAGCCCACATGAGCCAGGCTCCAATTGTGCTTTCAGCTTTCATACCTCCTTTACCTCCTAGAGGGAGAGATCTAAAGAGGGAAGAAGATTTTGGCCACAGTTGCCTGAAGAGCTGAAATGAAAAGGAATAGTTCACCATGCCCACTCCTTTCAAAGTCTACTTTTCCCTCTCTCCAAAGTGGAATTACTCTCTCAAGGGACAGGTTATTTTTTATTTAATTTATCTTAATTTTACTATCCACATTATGGAATTACACATATAAACGCTCTGTCTGTGGAACATGAACCAGCTACTCAGCCTCTCTGAACCTCAGGTCCCTAAACTGTAAAATGGCAGCAAGGACCTCATTATGCAAAATGCCTGGCCCAGAATCTGACTCAGAGTAGGTAATCAGTAAATGGCAGCTATAGCATAGTTATGAGAGCCAGGATAGCATAATGGGTTAAGACTGCAGGCTCTGCCTGCGCTCTAGGGCCCACGAGCCACAACAACTGAGCCTGCGTGCCACAACTACGGAAGCCCGTGCGCCTAGAGCCCGTGCTCCGCAACAAGAGAAGCCACCGCAATGAGAAGCCCGCGCGCCACAACGAAGAGTAGCCCCCGCTCGCCACAACTAGAGAAAACCCGAGCGCAGCAACAAAGACCCAACGCAGCCAAAAATAAATAAATAAATAAATTTATATTAAAAAAAGGCTACAGGCTCTAGGGCCAGATTTCTTGGGTTCAAATTTTATCTTTTTAGCACTAATTAATGTTCTGATCTTGGACAAGTTACTAAACCTGAACGTGTTTTGGTTTCCTCTTCTGCAAAATGTGGGCAATGAACGTACTGGCTTCACCGGTTGTAAGGAATGAGTTCATTCTAGAAAACACTTAGAACGGTTTCTGGCACATATTAGGCACTCAGTTAATGTTAGCTACTCCTGTTGGCGGTACCCTTGGTACTGGTTTTACTGTCCTAGACCTAGTTATTTGGCCACTTACACAATCAAGACTGTATTACCTTATAGCGCCATCTAGTGCTTATCTGGGGAGACTCCACATCTATCCTTTAAGCAACAGTCATTTGCTTGAGAGAATATTTTAAAGGGAAAAAAAAGAACCATTTTTAGGAATCCAAAAAATTTTTTTGAAATATCTTATCTTGATTTCAATATTTCTCTAGTCTATCTGGGTTTGTATTTATAACAGTCAGAATTGTGGACTGCAAACAACAGCAACAGATTGACTGAATTAAACAAATTATTGGGCATTTCACAGAAACAACAGGAAGGCAGATGAACCAAGCTAAGGAAATGGGCAGAAAGCCAGGGAGGCTTGGCAGTGGGGACCCCAGCTAAGGTCAGGCCACAGGACCAGCTTGGCTAGCATGTTACTCCTGGCAACAGCTATGGCCACTGCTTCTAGATACCATCACCACAAATCATTGCTGCCTCTGGACTCCGCTGATCCCACGTTGGTTGCTGGGGCCTCTGCTAGATGCAGTTTCTATGAATAAATTCAAAACTTCCACTTTTTGTATAAATCTCTCAGGATTCAAAGTCTTTGATGAGAGCCTGAGTCCCCTTTTGGTGCCCTAACTGCCCCAAGGCGTATGGATGAAGAGGCAATATATGCTTCCCTTGGTTCCCATGGTGGGAGTTGAGGCTTTGCTTTCCAGATTCACAATGAGGGATTACCTCAAAAAAGAAGAGGGCTTGACTAACACCACATTAGAAATCAGCTATACTCCAATAAAAAAATTTTTCAGGGCTTCCCTGGTGGCGCAGTGGTTGAGAGCCCGCCTGCCGATGCAGGGGACGCGGGTTCGTGCCCCGGTCCGGGAAGATCCCGCGTGCTGCGGAGCGGCTGGGCCCGTGGGCCATGGCCGCTGAGCCTGCGTGTCCGGAGCCTGTGCTTCGCAACGGGAGAGGCCACAACAGTGAGAGGCCCGCATATCAAAAAAAAAAAAAAAAAAAAAAAAAAAAAAATTTTCAAGAAGAATAAGAGGGCTTGGAGAGTGACCTCAGGGAGGGTTGCCAGATAAAATACAGGACACCCAGTTAAATTTGAATTCAGGGGAAAAAAAAGAATGCTTTTTTTTTTAGTATAAGTATGCAAATATTGCATACTGAGAGCAAAAACTTCAGAAGATAATCATGCCTAGTTTGAGTGAGGAGGGAGACAAGTACTCTTATTGACTGCCAGTAGGGGCATGCATTAGTACACCCAGGTATATTAGTCAAGGGTCTCCAGAGAAACAGAACCAATGTGTATATTAGAGATTTATTATAGGAATTGGCTCACGTGACTATGGAGGCTGAGAAGTCCCACAATCTACCTTCTGCAAACTGGAGACCCAGGACAGCCAGTGGTGTAATTCCAGTCCGAGTCCAAAGGCTTGAGAACCAGGAGCACTGATGGTGTAAATCTCAGTTCAAGGGCAGAAGAAGACCAGTGTCCCAGCTCAAGCAGGCAGGAAGGGGTGGGGTGAGGAGCGAATCCTTCCTTCTTCTGTTTTGTTCTATTCTTCAATGGATTGGATGATGCCCACTGCCTCCGGGGAGGGCAATCTGCTTCGAAGAGTCCACCAGTTCAAATTCAATCTCATCCGGAAACACTCACAGATATACCCAGAAATAATGTTTAATCTGGGCCCCCCTTGGCCCAGTCAAGCTGACACATAAGATCAACCACCACACCCAGTGCATTAAAAATATTCACAACCTCTGACCCAATAATTCTATTTTTAGAACTCATCCTAGCCTTTGACCCAGAAGTTGAATTTTAAGGAATTTATCCTAAGGAAATGATCAGAAATAGGCAAAATAATTTGTATGTATAGTGCTCATCACGGAGTTATCATTCATAAAGAAAAATTGGAAATAAGCCTAAATATGCAACTAGGAGAATGGTGAAATAAATTATGGTTAATACATATGATGGTATCTTATACAGTCATTTTAGCTATGTGGAAAATTCTGACAAAGGAATGTTCAGAGATAAAAGCAGGCCAGATAATTGCAGATATAACTCACTAGCTAGATAATCTTCAGCAACTTAACCTCTATCTGTTTACTCATCAGTAAAATGGGGATAATATAACGACAGAACATAGAATGGTACCTTGCACACACAAAGTATTAGCTGGTGTGTGTGCGTGTGTGTGTGTGCGCGCGCACACATGCATTTGGGGAGAGAGAGAAAGGAAGAGAAATGGTGGTCAAGAGAAAGTTGTAATAATGGCGACAACCCAACTCAGTGTTCCTATATCTCAGCAAGTCTCTTGGATGTTGGGAAGCAGTTTATGGCGGTGATGGCAGTGGCTCAGCTTCCCTGGATTGCAGCTACGGGGCTGTGTTCTTGAGGTAAATAGTCCTGGTAGAGGCTTCCTGATTGTCCACTTCCCTGACTGGGGCAGAGGCACCCCTGGTGGGCATATGTAGCTGCAGCATCCTGGAAGTCATTCCTGCCGCCCTATTCCTCCAACTCTTCTAGTGATTTTGTGAGCACTTAATTCCCTGTGTTGAATTCCTTTTTCAAAATAACTAAACAGTGTCTGTTTCTTACCACTGAACTCTGACTAATACAAGCATGAAATAGAAAGACCTGTTTGGGACATGGAACGATTCTGATGCCTACTGATGTCAGGTATACCTAAGTGGATAGAAGAATCTGAAGTCTGGGATAAGACCAGAGTAAATAGTTTAAGTATGTGAGTCATAAGTCTATGAATCACATTTTAAGTCGTAGGACTGGATGATGGATGAAATTATCTAGGGAGAGAGTGAGAACAGATGCTGGCCCCGGACATACCTGGTGCACTCCAACATTTAAAAATCTGCTAGGGATTTCCCTGGTGGTCCAGTGGTTAAGACTTAGCCTTGGGCTTCCCTGGTGGCGCAGTGGTTGAGAGTCCGCCTGCCGGTGCGGGGGACGCGGGTTCGTGCCCTGGTCCGGGAGGATCCCACGTGCCGCGGAGCGGCTGGGCCCGTGAGCCATGGCCGCTGGGCCTGCGCATCCGGGGCCTGTGCTCCGCAATGGGAGAGGCCGCGGCAGTGAGAGGCCCGCATACCGCAAAAAAAAAAAAAAAAAAAAAAAAAAAAAAAAAGACTTAGCCTTCCAATGCAGAGCTAAGATCCCACATGCCTCGCAGCCAAAAAAAAAAAAAAAAAAAAACCAAAACACAAAAACAGAAGCAATATTGTAACAAATTCAATAAAGACTTTAAAAATGGTCCACATCCACATATATAGAATGGACTATTACTCAGCCATAAAAAGAAGCGAAATTGAGTTATTTGTAATGAGGTGGATGGACCTAGAGACTGTCATACAGAGTGAAGTAAGTCAGAAAGGGAAAAACAAATACCATATGCTAACACATATATATGGAATCTAAAAAAAAAAAAAAAGTTCTGAAGAACCTAGGGGCAGGACAGGAATAAAGACGTAGACATAGAGCATGGACTTGAGGACACGGGGAGGGGGAAGGGTAAGCTCGGACGAAGTGAGAGAGTGGCAGGGACATATACACACTACCAGATGTAAATTAGATAGCTAGTGGGAAGCAGCCGCATAGCACAGGGAGATCAGCTCTGTGCTTTGTGACCACCTAGAGGGGTGGGATAGGGAGGGTGGGAGGGAGACGCGAGAGGGACTGGATATGGGGATATATGTACACTTATAGCTGATTCACTTCGTTATAAAGCAGAGACTAACACACTATTGTAAACCGATTATACTCCAATAAAGATGTTAAAAAAAATGGTCCACATCAAAAAAGTCTTTAAAAAAAAATCTCGTGAGAGAGGTGGAAATCATAAAAAGAAAAGAAAAAAAAAAAGGCTGAGAAGGAGTAGCCAGCGAGAAAGGAGAAAAACCATCAGCATCTTGAGGGGCAGAGATCAATTCTGTCAAATGCTGTTGAGAGACTAAGTCAAGGTTACAAAAATGTCCCTGGGATTGGGAGCGTAGACAAGAATGGTTTTGAAGGAGGGATGGGGGCAAAAGCCCAACGGAGTAGGTGGAAGAGAGAATGGGAGGCAGGGGTGTGGAGATGGTGTGTGTGAACAGACAACCCCTGTGAGAAGTTTGGAGATCTAGGGAGCAGATTAAATGGGGCAGTAGCTGGAAGGAAGATCTGGGGTCAAGGAAAGGGGTTTGATAAGAGAAGAAACACCAGAGCATGTTTATTTGCACAGAGGTATGATCAAGTAGAGAGGATGATATGTATATGCAGGAAAGAGGGGCTGGATAACTGTGGGAGCCAAGGTCTTGAGAGTATGTGAGGGAAATGGATTCAGAGTCCAAAGGGAAGGCCCTTGATAGGAGGAAGGACACTGCGCTGCACCAACGAGGAAAACAGAGAATGTAGATAGAGATGGGGCGGTTAGTGGTGGGAAGATGATGGAATTTCCATCTAACTGCTTCTACTTTCTTACTGAAATACAATGCAAGGTCATCAGTGGAGAATGAGAATAGAGAGGGAATATGGGAGGTTTGAGGAGTGGAGGTGGTGTGAGATAGCGCTCCCGGAGAATGAGAGCGGGAGAGAGTGAGAGAGTAGGAGAAGGAGAGTGGCTGTGACTGTAGAACATAACTGGTGGACTGCATTGTCCATTTGCGAATTATAGTCAAAATTTTTCAAGTGAGCCCCTCCCCATTCCCCACCCGCAGGCAGCTGCTGATCTGCTTTCTGCTATTATACATGAGATTGCATTTTCTGGAGATTTATACTGATGGAATCATATGTATGCCTTTTTGTCCCCAAATATTTCATATTTTGATGCTATTGCAAATGATAACTTTTTCATTTCAATTTTTGGGTGTTTGTTGCTATTATATAGAAATAAAATTGAGATTTTTTTTCATAAATTCATTTATTTTATTTATTTTTGGCTGCATTGGGTCTTTGTTGCTGCACGCGGGCTTTCTCTAGTTGCGGCGAGCGGGGGCTACTCTTCGTTGTGGTGCACGGGCTTCTCATTGCGGTGGCTTCTCTTGTTGCAGAGCACGGGCTCTAGGCACGCAGGCTTCAGTAGTTGTGGCACATGGGCTTAGTTGCTCCGAGGCATGTGGGATCTTCCCGGACCAGGGCTCGAACCCATGTCCCCTGCATTGGCAGGCGGATTCTTAACCACTGAACCACCAGGGAAGCCCTAAATTGAGATTTATTTGTCAATTTTGTATCCTTCAACCTTGCTAAACTCACTCATAAGTTCTAGGAGCTTATTTGTAGCATCCATTGGATTTTCTATACAAATGATTGTGTCATCTGGGAATAAAAACAGTTTTACTTCTTATTTTCCAAAACAAATTTTTTTCAAGTGAGACCAGCCACTAGAGTACGATGCCTTCTGCTACAACGTCCAGTCGTTTATGTGCAATTAGGGAATAAGGGGACGATTGGGTTTAACCAGAGTTGTGCTTTCAAAAAGGTCTAGTGTGTGATCAAGAGAGAGGGTGGGGCTTCCCTGGTGGCGCACTGGTTGTGAGTCTGCCTGCCGATGCAGGGGACGTGGGTTCGTGCCCCGGTCTGGGAGGATCCCACATGCCACGGAGCAGATAAGCCCGTGAGCCATGGCTGCTGGGCCTGTGCGTCCGGAGCCTGTGCCCCGTAAAGGGAGAGGCCACAATGGTGAGAGGCCCGTGTATCACAAAAAAAAAAAAAAGAGAGAGAGAGAGAGAGCGTGGCTGATGGTGGGGGGTGGTAGAGGAAAAGGTCGTTGGAGCTGAAGAACATCAAGGAAGTGGGAGGGGAGGTGTGGGATGGGTTAGCAATGTGGATGTTAAAGGCACCGCATAAACTTGGGGAGGCCAACTGAGCCTGGGGGGAAAGTCTCCCTCAGTACAATTTACACACCTCCTGCTGCAGGCTTCTGGGAAGTGACGGGGTCCAGGGCTTAGATCCTGGATACTCTAGGACTCTGCCTCCATGCCCAGTGTGGGGCCAGGCTGCGGGGATCTAGCACTCTCCGGGGCTGGCCTGCACTCATGCCTCACCCCGACCTCAGAGCCCTCCATCCTCAGACAATCCGGCTCTAAGCTCTCAATAACCTAGGCTTTTTGAAAACAAATGCCTGTTCACTCTCCTCCTGAGGCAAGTTTACTTGTCCAGACCTCCATGTCACAGGCCTTGGCCACCCTTTGTGGCAAGATTGAGTAAGGGAGAGAAAAATAAATTTTATGTAGTGATGAAGCTACTACAGCAGAGAAAACAGGCAACAGTTAGATTATGCTGCCACACAGAAAAAAAAAATCAAAGAGGGGATAATTCCCACATTTTAACACTATATATTTCCGGTTGGTGGTATAGTGGAATCACACCTATACACATGCAGAGGTATGGAGTGGGGGGGGGGGGGTTTAGGCACACACAAGCACAAGGAAATAAAGGAAATTTGTCTTTGACACCTACTGTCTGCCACTTATTTGAGGATTCCTCCCATTTTATTGGAGTCTCTTGTCCCAGGGCCACTCCTGCCCCTCTACATTCCCTTAGCTACAGAGGATGCCCGCTGTGTGCTCTGTGAAGCAGAACTCTCCCTGTTTCTACCCCTACTCACCAGTTCTCTTTTAAGTGACAATGGATGCGAATGGGTTAACGAGATTAAAAACAACCCACTGTTGCTTTAGCAAACCACTGAGTTTCCTAGGCAACATAATGCCTGGATGTCTCCTGTTTCTTCCTGTTTCTAAAAGCCCCTATGGAAGGAACGGTGAAAATATTAATCTTGGCTAACACTCAAGTCCCTGCTCTCCCCCCCGCCACTCCCCACTTTACTCCC
This sequence comes from Kogia breviceps, assembly GCF_026419965.1. Taxonomy (NCBI): domain Eukaryota; kingdom Metazoa; phylum Chordata; class Mammalia; order Artiodactyla; family Physeteridae; genus Kogia; species Kogia breviceps. The sequence continues at coordinate 28,386,999 of NC_081330.1, read as the reverse complement.
CCAGCAGTTGACCTTGCCTCCTGCTTCATGGAAAACATTGAGGCTGTCAGGTGTGAATTCCCCCTGCCTTGAGGTCCCCACATCTTTCTCTCCCTCCTCTTAAAGGATGACGTACAATCCCTGCCTCCGATTCGTACCCCTGTCCCCTTGGATTTCATCCTCTTCTGTCTCACTTCCTGCCACAGGGCTGGTTAATATCCTCTCTCTTCTGTATTTTTCAACCTCTAAACACCTACTAGCTCTGTGACTCCAGCCTGAGTCTCTCACAGCTCTCAGAAAAACAAATCAAACCAAGAAATCCAACTGTCCTCTGTCGTCCATCCCCCTCCCTTTAGTCAAGCTCCTCAAGCTGATTGTTTGAGAGCTGCATCTCCGCAATCCTCACATCCCACTCACTTCCTAGGCTCCTGGAACCAGGCTTTGGTCCGTCTCACGCTCCCACACTCACAGGACTGTGGCATAGGTAACCTGGGACTTCCAGGTGGCCTAGTCCAGTGTACTCTTTAGTCTTCATTTTGCTTGATCGCCCTGCAGCACTGTGAACCTCTCCCTCCGGGAAACTGTCTCCCCTCCCTTTGCTTCTGTCAGAGCACACTCTCCTAGTCGTCTGTACATCACTGGGAGTTTGTTTGGATTTTTTTAAAATATTTCTTTATTTACTTATTGATTGATTTATTGTTGCAGCACACAGGGTCTTTTTGTTGTGGCACGCAGGCTCTCTAGTTGTGGCACACGAGCTCTTGAGCATGCGGGGTCAGTAGTTGAAGCGCGCAGGCTTAGTTGCTCCGCGGCATGTGGGATCTTAGTTCCCCAACCAGGGATCAAACCCACGTCCCCTGCATTGGAAGGTGGATTCTTAACCACTGCACCACCAGGGAAGCCCCCCATCACTGGGAGTTTTTAATCTCAATCTCCTTGGTGGGTCCTTCTTCCTCTACCTCTCCCTAAAATGGCAGTCTTCCCCCAAGACTCTACCTTGGCCCTCATTTTCTTTCTACACCTGGCTAACAACCTATAGATGCCAGGCAAGTAATTTGAATGAGTCACGCGAGGATGGTGGATACGTCACAATGTAGTACGTGCTGGAATTCACAAAGAAACCTGCTCTCTCCTTTTATTGTTTTTGAAGCAATAGTAACAACCCTCTTCCCCTCTTCTCTATCTTTCACCTTCCATTTTCAATGGAGTCATGGGTACAAAAAAAATTTGACTATCCTCTTTACTATTAAGAAAAACAGAGAAAATATGCTAAAAGATGACTGATATTTGGTCTCGGCATTGAGGATACAGTAGGGAGCAGTGGGCTTCCTGTAGGTGTGCCCTCTGAGGGAGGCAGCTGCCAATCGGCTCTGCCAACTGTTGCTACACACGGATCTAATGCCACATCGTCCAACTTTTGCTTTTTTAAACATCTTTACTGGAGTATAATTGCTTTACAATGGTGTGTTAGTTTCTGCTGTATAACAAAGTAAATCAGTTATACATATGTTCCCATATCTCTTTCCTCTTGCATCTCCCTCCCTCCCATCCCTCTAGGTGGTCACAAGGCACCGAGCTGATCTCCCTGTGCTATGCGGCTGCTTCCCACTAGCTATCCACCCTACGTTTGGTAGTGTGTATATGTCCATGCCACTCTCTCACTTCGTCCCAGCTTACCCTTCCCCCTCGCGGTGTCCTCAAGTCCATTCTCTACGTCTGCATCTTTATTCTTGTCCTGCCCCTAGGTTCTTCATGACCTTTTTTTTTTTTTTTTTAGATTCCATATATGTGTGTTAGCATACGGTATAACTTCACTCTGTATGACAGTCTCTAGGTCCATCCATGTCTCTACAAATGACCCAATTTCGTTCCTTTTAATGGCTGAGTAGTATTCCATTGTATATATGTGCCACATCTTCTTTATCCATTCATCTGTCAGTGGACACCTAGGTTGCTTCCATCTCCTGGCTATTGTAAACAGTGCTGCAATGAACATTTTGGTACATGACTCTTTTTGAATTATGGTTTTCTCAGGGTATATGCCCAGTAGTGGGATTGCTGGGTCGTATGATAGTTCTATTTTCAGTTTTTTAAGGAATCTCCAGATTGTCCAACTTTTTCAGAGAAGTCAGAAATACAGGTTTTACGTAAAAATCTTTTGGTTAAGTGTTTACATCTAATTTTTTTTTAAGTAACAGAAATGCGAGGGTCAAATAAGCATGGATTGGAGCCAGTTCTTGTCACAGGGCCAACAATTTTCAGCCTTGGGTTAGCACACTGTGCATTGAACCTTGGCAGCACCTCTGCCCTATGTTCTCCCTGGTGATCCGATTCAACGCCAGTGATTTATTTCAACTCCCACTCACAGCCCGCTCCCTCCTGCCTTTATCTCTCCAGTCCAGACCCCTAGCCTGAGCTCCAAGCCCCAGTACTCCACTGGCTACATTACTGGATCTCTCCAGCATGTTCCTTCTGCCTGTGCTTTTCTCTTTTTTGTATTTTTAAAAATTTTTTAAATTTTATATTGGAGCACAGTTGACTAACAATGTTGTGTTAGTTTCAGGTGTACAGCAAAGTGATTCACTTATACATATACACGTATCTATTCTTTTTCAAATTCTTTTCCCATTTAGGTTATTACAGAATACTGAGCAGCATTCCCTGTGCTATACAGTCGGTCCTTGTTGGTTATCTATTTTAAATATATCTGCCGGTGCTTTTCAAACATAAACGTGCAGGTGACTCATGTGGAGTCTTGTTAAAATGGAGATTCTGATTCGGTGGGTCTGGGACACCGCCCAAGATCGTGCATTTCTAACAAGCTCCCAGGCAACGCTGCTGGTCCACGAATCACACTTGAAGACACAGCCCCCATCTGAAGACAAGGTCCTTTCTGCAAGTTTGCTCTCCCCACGCACGCCTCCTCTTGGTGGATGATAGAGCTCTGTCCACACACCCAACCAAGGGTTGGGGACATAAATTGGATGTCAAGAGAGTAGGAGAAGTACAGGAGGAATCCTAAGCTCTGTCCCATCCAACTCCTTAACATCGATCCTATTCATCCCCGCATGTGTGTCCACACTGTCACAGCCTCGACTGATGCCCTCGTGCTCTCCTGCGGCTAGGCCCCTCACTGGTGTCCCTGCTCTAGCATTCGCCCCTCCAGTGCATCCTCAATTGTCCTACCGGTATGATATTTCTAAAAAGTGAAATGATCTCATGGAAAGCCTGGGCCAGGCTTGTGGGTTTAAATCCCAGCTCTGCCTCTTAACTAACTGTGTGACTTTGGGCAAGTAACTTCACCTCTATGTATATCGGTTTCCTCATCTATAAAAAGAGAATGATAGTAGAACCTAATTCGTCGTGAGATAAATGAGGCAATATTTGTTAACTGTTTGTAGCACTCAATAAATGCACATGGGGCTTCCCTGGTGGCGCAGTGGTTGAGAATCTGCCTGCCAATGCAGGGGACACGGGTTCGAGCCCTGGTCTGGGAAGATCCCACATGCCGCGGAGCAACTAAGCCCGTGGGACACAACCACTACTGAGCCTGCGCGTCCGGAGCCTGTGCCCCGCAACAAGAGAGGCCGCGACAGTGAAAGGCCCGCGCGCCGCGATGAAGGGTGGTCCCCACTTGCCGCAACTAGAGAAAGCCTTCGCACAGAAACGAAGACCCCACACAGCCAAAAATAAATAAATAAATAAAAGCAGTTTCTTTTACAAAAAAATAATTAATAAATGCACATGTTAGCTGCGATGTTGGCCACGTCCTAGCTTCAGTAAAGTTGGAGTGTTGAGGGTAAGGAGGAAGTAGAAAGACATAAAGCAGGAGATAGGTAGGCTGAGGCCAGATCATGGAAGGTTAGAGTCTCAAGTTGGGGTCCCTGGGAAAACAGGCTCCGTGATGGAGGTTAGTGCAAAGGAAATTTATTGGTGAGTGTTCTTGCGTTCTGTGCCTGAATGGTCAGGCCAAGAAGCAGGATCAGGCAGAGGGAGAAGTTGAGCTGAGGTGAGGTCACAATACAGCGTCAGTCACTCCCGCAGGGAGGGCCCCACACGCCATCTGCCTCAGAGTGTTTTATACAAAGCCCAAGAGTTATCCAACCACTAAAAAGAAATGATAATTAGGCAACGAGATAGAGGTGCTAATTATCGCTCCAATGGCAAATATATCACAATATATAAATGTATCAAATTAACGTTGCTGTAGACCTTAAATTTACACGAGGTTATAAGTCAAATATATTTCAGTAAAAAAAGGAGCACAAGCGTTATTCCATACAAAGGGTTTAGAACATTGCCTGGCACATAATAAGTGCTCAAATAAGTGCCCAAGTAATGTTAGCTATTACTAAAGATGCAATTCTCAGACTTTACTTTAGACCTACTGGATCAGAATCTTTGAGGGGTGATCCTAGGAATAGACATTCTATAAGTACCTTCTCCCCTCTCCAGATTATTCCGAGCCTCACCAAACCTTGAGAACCACTGGTTTCCCTAGAAAACTCATTCAATTTCCTTGTCCATCTGGCAAACATTTTCAAGACTCAGCTCAAACGTCACCTCTTGTACAAAAGCTTCCTGGGTCAGACCTCCCATCCCTCCTTTGCCTACCTCCCTCTTACCGTGTGTAGACCACGATCACAGCATCTATAACACTTTGGCTGTCTGTCTCCCCTTACTAGACAGTGAGCTCCTTCCTTGGGGGCAAAGACTTTGAATCCCCAGCACCTACCACAGAGCCTAGCATGAAATAGGAGTTCAAGAGAGGATGGTCAAGAGGATGTGACGGGTAGACCCCTTTGGGGTCTCTTTAGAATCTCAGCACCAAGTGCTGCCTACTCTGGTCTCTGAAATTGAAAGTATGGCATCCATATACTCCTATTACTTAAGACATAGTTGGCAACTTTGGAATTTTTAAAAACTTTATTGATGTATAGTTGATTTGGAATTTTGTATTTATCCCTTAAAAGTTTGAACTTTGTATTGCTTTTTATAATAATAAAAGAAATTTATGCTCACTATATAAAAAAGTAAGCAAAAATTACCCATAATCTCACAACCCAGAGATAACTGTTATTAACTTTTATGTGTATTTCCTTCATATTTTTTCCTGTACATGTATATTTAACATAATGGGTTGCCATGTTCAAATCAAGTCCACAAAAGAAAAGGGAACCCTCCTACACTGTTGGTGGGAATGCAAGTTGGTGCAGCCACTATGGAAAACAGTATGGAGGTTCCTCAGAAAACTAAAAATAAAGCTACGATATGATCCAGCAATCCCACTCCTGGCATATACCTGGACAAAACTATAATTCAAAAAGATACATGCACCCCTATGTTCATAGCAGCACTATTCACAATAGCCAAGACATGGAAACAGCCTAAATGTCCACTGATAGGTGAATGGATAAAGAAGATGTGGTACATATACAATGGAATACTACTCAGCCATAAAAAAGGACAAAATAATGCCATTTGCAGCAACATGGATGCAACTAGAGATTATCATGCTAAGTGAAATAAGTCAAAGAGAAAGACAAATGCCATATGATATCACTCATATGTGGAATCTAAAATATGACACAAATGAACCTACCTACAAAACAGAAACAGACTCACAGACATATAGAACAGACTTGTAGTTGCCAAGGGGAAGGGAGGAGGGAAAGGGATGGACTGAGAGTTTGGGGCTAGTAGATGCAAACTATTGCATTTAAAATGGATAAGCAACAAGGTCCTACTGTAGAGCACAGGGAACTATACCCAATCTCTTGGGATAAACCATAACGGAAAAGAATATTTTAAAATAATGTATATATGTGCAGAACTGAGCCATTTTGCTGTACAGCGGAAATTAGCACAACATTGTAAATCAACTATACTTCAATGAAAATAAAATTTAAAAAAACAAATCAAGTCCACAAATATTTATTGAGCTCCTACTATATGCCAGCCACTAGTCTAAGCACAGGGGATACAGCAGCAAAGGAAATAAACAAAACTTCTGTTCTCATATAACTCACAGTCACGTTGGAGGAGATAACCAAAAAAGTGAGTAAATGATACTGCGATGGAGAAAAACAAATTTGAGAAGGAAGGAAGCAGAGTTGGGGGAGAGTGTTTTGAGATTTGAAAGCAGTGAGGGAATGATCCATGAGGCTATCTGGGGAAGAACAGTCCAGCAAAAGGAATCATAAGTACGGAGGAATTGGAATATGCCTGATTTTTCAAGGACCAGCGAGGTGGCCACTGTGGCTGGAGCACAGTGACCAGGGAAGCAAGTGGGAATGAGGTCCTAAAGTCTTAAAGGTAAAGGCAGGGTGGGGCGGTGCAAACGCTGTAGGGCCTTTAGACGGCTGTAAGAACTTTGGGCTTTTATTCTGAGTGAGATGGAGAGCATCTCTGGATACTTAACATGGTTTCCAGTTCTTTGCTACCATATATCGGGTTTTGTGATTTTTCTGGACAAATCACTACTCATATCTCTGAGTACTTCCCTAGGAAAAATTTCTAGAAGATAAATTCTTTGGTCACAGGGTACAAATACTTTGAGGCTCTTGTTGCATATTGCCAAGACTGCTTTCTAGAAAGTCTGCATCCACTTACAATGTAATTTACTTTTTTGATCTTTAAAATCAGTTTTTTTCATTGGAGTATAGTTGCTCTACACTGCTGTGTTAGTTTCTGCCGTACAGCAAAGTGAATCAGTCATACGTATACATATATCCCCTCCTTTTTGGATTTCCTTCCCATTTAGGTCACCACAGAGCACCGAGTAGAGGCCCCTGTGCTATACAGTAGGTTCTCATTAGTTATCTATTTTATTACAATATAATCTAACTCAACAAATATTTATTGATCACCTACTACACGGCAGACAGGAAATATACTGGTGAACAAGATGACTCTTTCATCCTAGCAACTTCACTCTAGTCAGCATTGTGTCAGAGTGCTTGCCAACACCAAGTTCTTAAGCTTCAAGCAACAAAAGGTAGAAAAGAATGCTCCAATAATTTGAATGATGAAAAATGATATGTTGCTATTACGTTCCTTTGGATTTATTTGATTATGAGTGAGGTTGAATCCCTTCCCACACCTTTTCTAGCTAATCAGCCAATTGGCCTATTTTTCTTTAAGAGTTCTTTAAAACCTTTGAAAATAATTTAAAGGGGGCAAGAAGTTTGGAAACATTAAAAGACTTAACATATATCTTGGGAAATAAGTAGTCCTCAGGTCAAATACATAGGCTTTAGACACTGATTTGCAGAAAAGAATATATATAATGCGACTCTCATGTTCTGGAGAGGGCTTTTTAGTCAGGAGCAGCTGGCTTATTTCCAGAGAACTTGAGAATTGCCACTCTGGACGAGGCCTTCCCACCGAGTGCTGTGACATGAGCTGGAATGGTAGGAGGCTTGCCTTCAACAATCTCAAATCCCAGTGTTTACCTAATAGCCCGCTTTATTGAACATCAAATCTGCTTTGAAAGCATTTATATTTTCAAGCTGTATCACTTCTTGAGGTTTTCAACGGCACAAATTTTCTAACCTCTGTATGAAGTAGGACTTTAATCCATTAACCCTCCGATGGTGTACCCGGCTACAGAGGTATAGCAGGAAGGACACTGGACTGTGATAAGTGAAAATTTTTAACCCCCCTAGCCCTCCATAAAAACATTTCCCCCTGCTTTTTATTGAGATATAAGTGACATATAACATTGTGTAAGTTTAAGGTGTATGACATATTGATCTCTTACATTCATATTGTTATAGAATGCCACTGTCGTGTCAGCTAAAACCTCTGTCACCTCACATAATTATCATTTCTTCTAGTGGTGGGAACAATTAAGATCTAGTCTCTTAGCACGTTTAACGTTTATAATATGATTTTTTTGTCTATGATCACTGTACTGCATATTAGCTCTCCAGGACTTATTTATCTACTAGTTGCAAATATGTGTCCTTAAACATCTCTTCTATTCCCCCACCCCCAGCCCCTGGTAACCATCATTCCACAATCTGTTTTTTTAAGTTTAGTTTAGTTTTGTTTTGTTATTTTTTTTTTTCAGATTCCACATATCAGTGATATCACACAGTATTTGTCTTTCTCTGTCTGACATTTTCCCCACCTTTAATAGCGGTTACCTTTGAGGAGAGAGAACCAGGGGTGAGAAAAGGGGATTTAATTTACCTTTTGTATCTTTCCATAGTTTGAATTTTATAACAAACAAATATGACTTTTAAAACTGTCCAACATGGTTTATCTGGGTGGGAGCTAATGGCTTGCTCTTATTTTTCACTTTGTATCTCTGATTGTCAGGAAAAAAAACCCTGAAGAATCATTTATTATTTTAAAAATTTCCGTAGTTTTGTAAAACAAAATCTGTGTGTGTGTGTCTCATATGTCTGCAGGCATATAGACCAAACTGCTAATGTGTGGGCCGGATTTAAAGATTGTTTGGGGAGCTGGGAGGGGAAGAAACGAGTTTCATTTTTTACTTTATACACTTACATATTGTTTAGGCTTGTTGTAGTGAACATGTATTATAATACATTCTACATTTTTTCAGAGAAGAAATAGTAAACCATTTTTCCCCCTGAGGCTAAAAGGGACATGTGCTCATTCTGGAAAATGTAGACTAATATAAAGAAGCTAACAATCACAACAGTTAACATTTGAGCATGTTTCCTTTTGGGCTTCCTTTTATGCATGTTTTTTTTACATAGTTGAGTTCATGCTGTGTATAGTTTTGTATCCTGTTTTTCTCTCTTAAGGTTAAAACACAAGCATTTTCCTGTGTCATGATAATATTTGGATGGCTGCATCATGCACCATTTTATGGTTTTGTCACAATCCAAGTGGATTAGTCAGCTAAAGTTGAACATTTAGGTTGTTTTCAGTATTTCCATATTACAAATGTTCTTTGATGAGCATCTTAGTAATGAAATCTTCATTTGCATTTCTAAATGTTTCCTTGGGATAGATTCCTAGCGGTGGAATTACTGAACCAAAGAGTAGATTTCCAGAAGTGGGATCAGTGGATTGAAAATATTTTTATGGATAACAAAAGGTTATACCCATTTCTACTCCCCCCACAGTGTGCAAGAGTCTAGCGCACAGCTCTCTGGCCAGCATTGTATATCACCCCAACCTTTTGTGTGTGTGTGTCTTTTATCCTTTCTATAGGAAAGTGGTAGGTGACAGTGTCATCTCCATTTTTCATTGCTACTGAGACTGAACATTTTTCATATGCTTGTTCACCATTGGTATCCCTTCTTCCGTGAACTCCCTATTTTGATTTTTTGCCCATTCATTGACTAGACTCTTAGGTTTCTCTTGTCAATCGAAATGAGCTCTTAAAAGATATTAACGCTTTGTCATATTTGCTGCAAATGTAAATATTTTTCATAAGTTTTTTGGTTTTTTAAATGTCTTGGCCGTACACAGGTTTTTTTTAGATAATTAGGTTCTAACTACAGCCGAGTGCCCCCAGTTTCAGCCTGTTTCCCCTTGATTAAATTGAAGAGGTTTGACAAAAGATCTGGAAAGGCCATTTCAGCTAATCCTAAATTTAGATCTGTGAATAAAAGTGTGTGGGCCCGATTTAAAGATTGTTCAGTTCATATGCACTTTTTAAACGATTTAAGAAGATGGGGTGGGGGCAGGGATGGAAGCAGTTTGTGCCAGAAATTTTTCAAATTCTGAGGTAAGAAGCCAATTCTCTCCAGTCTCCTGCCTGTTGGGAGGGGGAGTAAATTTTGTGCAAGAACTCTTGGTGGAAAAGTACTGCTCTGGGCTGCAGATGTGTACATGGCTTGGTTTTAATTATTTTTTCCCCCTTCTCTCTATCCTTGCTTCCGCTCCCTTCCCCCTGCCACCATAAAGAGGGCGGCCAGATTAGGACTCTGAAGGGTATAGACTCTGCTTCCTCCGTAAGGCCGCTCCTGTACAGCCGGTTAGCACATCAAAGGCCGGATGAAATACCGAGGAAACGAAGGGACCAAACCTAGGATCCTTCCAAACTCCCACCTTCCTCTGGGCTCCAGCACAGGGCTATTGTGACTGCCAAGGATAGCTCTACCGACTTCAAATACAAGAACGCTGCCAAACAAAGAAACTTTGGTCATTATTCTGAGCAAAACAAACAAAAACAAACAAACAAACAAAAAAACTCAACAGAATGTTGCTAGCTGATGCAAGAGCAAATCGGTGATTGCAATGAGATTGAGCAAATCAGTGACTGCAAAAGGATTTAGTGTTCCAAAAACGAACCCAAAGCAAATCGGACGATCCGATCTGTTTCCCCAGATATTGGGAGAGCTGTCAGATGAGGCCTGTGCACTGACTTTAGCTATCCCGGGGGTGTCTGCCCCACAGCATCTGGTAGGGGGAGGATTGGAGAAAGGTCGTCAAGGGCAGCGAATGGGGATTCCCAAGGTGAAAATGGGTAGTCTGGGTCTCTAGGGTGGGAAAGGAGCTAAGGAGTGAGTTTCCCGTCTCCTAAGAGAGCCTCGTGGTCCCGAGGGTTGGCCGGGGAAAGATGAGTCTTCGGATTGGAAGGCGGGGAGAAGCTTAAAGCAGGGGAAATGGAGTCGGAGTGTTTGGCTCGCATCAGGTGGCGGACGGGGCCTCACACAGAACCTGGCAAGGCCGAGCGGGTCGGTGTGCGACGAGCAACTGGGGGTGCGGAGGAGGGCAGCGTGCTGCGTCGCGGTTAGCTAGAGGATGATGGCGTGGGGATGGCGTGAGGCTGGGGCCAGGCCTCGCAGGTATTGCTGAGGGGTGTGTTCCGCAATCTCGGCGGCGGGGTAGACAGGATCCGGCTGGGGGAGGGGAGCCACCACCCCGAGGCAAGGTGGGGGGCCTGAGCTAGGCTGGGCCCGACTGAGCAGCGCCCGGAGCTTCGGAGGCCGCGGGGAGGCGGAGCTGAGAGGCTCCGCCCATCCGGCCCCGCCACCGCCTGGCTCCGCCTCCTCCGCTGGCTAGTCCTTGTCCGCCGGGCCCTGCGCGCCACTAGCTCGCGGAGAGGGAGGAGAAAGCCAGTTCCGGAGCCCTCCCTATCCCGGCCCAACCTTTGCTCTAGCGATCATGGCTGCCGAGGATGTGGCGGCGACCGGCGCCGACCCGAGCGAGCTAGAGGGCGGCGGGCTGCTGCACGAGATTTTCACGTCGCCGCTCAACCTGCTGCTGCTCGGCCTCTGCATCTTCCTGCTTTACAAGATCGTGCGCGGGGACCAGCCGACGGCCAGCGACAGCGACGACGACGAGCCGCCCCCGCTGCCCCGCCTTAAGCGGCGCGACTTCACCCCTGCCGAGCTGCGGCGCTTCGACGGCGTCCAGGACCCGCGTATACTCATGGCCATCAACGGCAAGGTGTTCGACGTGACCAAAGGCCGCAAGTTCTACGGGCCTGGTACGGCGGCCGGCCGGGGGCCCCAAAGACAAAAGAAGGGGCCCCGGCACGGTGCTGGGTCCCGGAGAGGCGAGGGGGAGCGGGGCGCCCCGGGGAGGTGGGGGCGGAATGGCGGCAAGCCGGGGAGGGCGGGGCAGGGCGGCTCCCCGGGCGGGCAGGGGGCAAGAGGCGTCCTAGAAGGGCTGCGGGCCAGTGGGGGACGCAGAATTCCCGGTCCGCGCCGCCAGCCCCGGCGTGGGCTGGAGGAAGACGGCTGAAGCGCTTAAGCCGGGGGCGGGTGGGTGAGGTCGCGAGGCTGGAAGGCGGGGGCTGGGGGTGGTGGCACATCAGAGCGCAGTGTTGGGGGGTTTCGAAGGTATCGGGTTTGAGGGTTCCTGGAAGGAGGGGATGGTGTCCGGCTGGAGAAAGGAAATGAGGGTGTCTCGAGGGAAACCTGATGTGGGGGAGGGCGGGAGGAGGTAGGGAGGTCCAGCCTTGGAGGGGATGCGAAGGCCGATGACGCCAGGAGTAGCCATGGTGGAATGTGAGGTTCTGGGAGAAGGGAATTGGAGATGGGATTAGCAGCAGGTAGGAGCATTGTGCGTGGTGGTGAGTGATGTGTTTGTGCGTATTCAGTGTATGCGGCTTGTCAGTCGTGTGTGTGTGTGTGTGTGTGTGTGTGTGTGTGTGTGTGAGCGCGCGTGCGCTAGGAATGTGGCATGTGTCAGGTATGTGTGTGGCATGTGTTTGGTATGTGTGTGCGCGCGCGTGCTGTGTGTGGCAGAAGGGGAAAGCTGGGAGGTGAACAAGGGAGGCTCCATGGGGGAAGGGAGCTGGATGAGGAAGGCAGAATGTAGCGGACGACAGGAATGTGGCAAGACGAGAAGGTAACACGGTATTATACTCCGTAGCAGGAGAGAAAGGACTAGAAGCCAAAAAAAAAAAAAAATTAAAATGGAGGGAGGGAGAAGTGGGAGGATCCGGAGAAACAAGACGGGTAGGGCTATGACGGCCGCTGGGTGTGGGGATTTCAGGAAAAGCCAACCAGAGGGGAAATGAGGGGTGGGTGACTGCTAAGCTGTTGGAGGGGGACAGGCTTGACGGGGCCTTGGAGATGAGGCTTTCCCAAGCTTGGATGCGGATCAGAATCACCTGATGCGCTTGAGGTACAATACCGATTCCTGGCCTAATCTCCATAATCGCGGGAGGGGGGGAAGATCGAGGAATCTGCATTTTAACACACCCACCCCCCAGGCAAATTCGAGAAGAATCCAGGTTTGGAAAGTTCTGCTTTATAGAATGTTTGGATCGGAGGAGGAAGAAGAGATTTTAGCTCCTCCAATATGGATGCCTCTAAAATTAAGGGGGTTCAGGGACTATGGCCACTGGTCTGGAGACGAGGAAGAGGATAGCAGGCAGTGACCTGCCTTCATCCCCGCTCCTCGTCTGTTTTACTCTCCCAGTCCAGCTCATCAAAATCAGATGTGCTAAGGTTCTTAAGGAACTCTCCCACTTAGCAGTTTTTCCTCGTGGAGGACTTTAGAAGACCTACTTTCTGTAGGCATGTAACGGTCAAGATAATTTGAAAACCACACCTACATCATTTGTCACTTACAGTGGCATACCAAAAGGCATTATCAATAAGCATAATCATGTCAATATCTGTTCTTACTGAGCTACACCATAAAGCAATTGAAACATGTGCCTGGAGCGTCATCATATGATTGTAGTTTGCAAAGTTATTGAGAGGAATGTAGGCCTATGTACGGAGCCCGAAACTGGGAGTCAGGCAACCTGGGTTCTCCGCCTGGTTGGATCACTGACCAGCTGTGTGACCTGGAGCAAAGCATTGTTCTCTCTGGGCCTTAGTTGTTCCTCTTTAAAATGATACGGATGGACCATTGTGAGAACTCTCAGTCTCTACCTGCACTAATTGTCCAGTGAGGCCATGAATATGTGACAACATCATTTGGAAATTATACCTGATGTTATAAAGGATTCCTAAAAATTATTCATTATTTTTAATGATATTATTGTATGCATCGCACTTTTGTGGGTGCTGGGAATATAGCAGTGAACAAAACAGGCACAAATCTGCTCCTGGAGCTTACATTCTAGTGACTATACATTCTGGTGAATAATATATATATACTCCAAAGACTTTCAATGCTCCCCTCAGATTGTTTAAGTATTCTGTGACCATAATTCTGAAATGGTGAGGTCCAAACCCGTACACTTGGCCTATTTACCTTCTCTAGTGGAAATGGTAGTATGTAATGATGATTTAAAATAACCATTTTTCTTTGGACTTGTATGTGCATTTAAAAGTTGATCATAAATTTTGTCTAATTTGTAAAAATAAAAGAATCCTGGTGGATTGAGGTTTCAGGTGGCCAGGTCGTAATGAAACTTGATCTGTTCTCCTACTTGGCATGGTGGTTACCTACAAACTTTTTCATGTCAGACTTGCTACTCAGTCCACCTTTGGGGAAACAACACATTGTTTAAAGTACACTGGCTTCTCTTCATTTACTTGTGCAATATTTAAATATGTCTAAAAATCCACTTTAAGTACCTACAGAATAATTCACTGCTCTCTTAGGCAAAAATTTAGTAGCATATATAATAGCATAATATTATGTATAATAGCATTCAGATATCTTACAGAATTTTCACAGTCTTCAAGCCCACCCAAAACAGGGTGACAGATCTGAGCCCCATGCCATCTCTTCCTTGTTGACACTGAAGATTATGTAACCTGTGGATAGATCTGTGAACCACTGATATTCATAAAATGATTTCTCCTGCAGATACCACATGTTAATGTTTAATACAGTCTATTCTTGCAACCAAAGATCTCTATAAGACGCTTTTGACTCATTAAATCGTATCAGAGTACGTTTATAAGATGTTTTCATTTACACTTTAGTGTTTCTTATCTTCAGAATCCGTAACTTTCACTGATGCAGCCCAAGTGCCTAGAACAGAGCCAGGCTCCAGGTTCAATGTCCAGAAGTTGATTTCTGACCCACGAACTCACTATTATCTTGGATCATTCCCGACTAACACTTTACCCCCCAGGAGATATTCATTTATGGCTTTTTTATTAGCTCTTTGAAAATCACAAGAAATGAATGCTAATGTATAGCATTTTGATTTAGTTTTGTTGTTTAAAAGTTTAATGACAACAGGTCTTTCAGTATCCACTAGGTAATGATCAAAGGATCAAAATCACTTATGGTTTCCAAATGGAATTTGATATTCAAAAAGCGGGCTCTCCATGTTAATGGGTAAGGAAGCCATTTTCTGTGTGTGAACCACAGAGAAATTGACTGCCTAATAAATAATCGACTGGTTTTGTTTTGTTTTGTTTTGTTTTTAAAGAGGGGCCATACGGGGTCTTTGCCGGAAGAGACGCATCCAGGGGCCTTGCCACATTTTGCCTGGATAAGGAAGCACTGAAGGACGAGTACGATGACCTTTCTGACCTCACTCCTGCCCAGCAGGAGACCCTGAATGACTGGGACTCTCAGTTCACTTGTAAGCGGTTGTTTTTTTGTTTTCTTTTTTTAATTGTGCCTGGATCAAATTTCTACCACTAATGGGATTCACGGCAGTACAATAGTTATTACTAAGCAGGCTGCAACTGGGAAGCATTTTGATAGGCTCCTGAATCTTGGACGGATCAAGTTCATGGCTTGAAGTAATTGCAGCAGTGCTGAGTCACTTGCCGTGATTGCATACCAATTTCTAGCTAGTTCTCTGTGGAAACCTGGGTTTCTGTTTTTTAAATTTTTGAGAGGTTTGCATAGATTTCACAATAGGATTTGGTGCTTGGTGTGCAGGGGAAAGGAGAGTGGCCATCTTGGCTACAGAAAGAGGGATTTTCATAAGCCCTCACTTGTAGAACTTGCCGTTTAAAAGCAACCCACATTTCTGTTAAAGAATGAGAGACTTGTATTCTACAAAACAGCTTCTCTTTGAATCTAATTGAGCCTAACTATAGGCCTCATCTACAAATGATGCTTATAATCTGCCCAGCAACAATGGTGTCTGCCTTTTTAAGAAGAAAGCAAAAAGGAGATACTTGTTTCCTGGCTTATGGTATGGGCTGAGGTCTTTGGGGGGAAGTAAGGACGGGGGTTAAGTTCATATTTTGAGAATTGGGGAACTGTTGTCCAACCCAAGTGTTTGATGATCACTTTAGCAATATTTCACTGCTAAGAATTTGAATAATAATCTTTCCCAGCTTTGAAACAGTATATAAAGACAGCGACCATTTCCTTGAGGGGGATTTTTCATTGTAAATGTCATTTTCTATTTACCATTCTCTATAATCTGTTAAATATTATTGGCATTTTTGGCTAAATCCAACCATTTTCTTTGAAAACAATGCTGACTTCAGAGAGTTCCCGATTAATAATTAGCCAGGTATGGCTCTACCTTTAGAGTTTGGATCCCAGGCAGACTAATAGCTTTCAAGTCCAGAGGCAGGTCTTTTTACTCTGAAATCATAATTCAGCTATCTAACAGTCCCTCATTTTTTGCATCTTCAGGATGCCTTTGTAACAATAGATTCTTCTATATGAAACCAATGAGTCGTAATTCATAACTTTAAAAGCTCTATTTTCTAGGGCTTGCCTTCATCAGTGGGGTAAAAAGTGTGGTTCCCCCAACCCCTTAAACTAAGGCTTGCCCCAAATACTGTTGTGACACTTCAGCTACACTCAGAGCTGGTGTGGATTCCCCTTAAGGCAGGTTTCTGAGGCGCCACCTGGCTTGTATTTGTCTTGCACAGTCCCAAGCATCTTAGGGACTTTTATAAAATGTTCAAATAGGGAAGTTCCTATTGTTCCTGCCGATTATTTCACACCAAAGTAGCTCCGGTTGCCTGGTTAAACAGATTGGCTACTCCTCGAACACCCACTGATAATTACAAAGAGGAGTTCTTTTGGCCTCTGACATTGAGATGATTAACCCTACGTTAGCTTGGCCCTAATAATACAGGCAGTATGGTGGTTGTCTGCTGACTCCGTGCCTTCTCAGGTCCCTTACGTTCTGGTTGCCCTCTTAAATCTATTTTCTCCAACATCTCCAGTGCTCTCTGGCCTCTGTTACCACTTCCCTTTAACCACGTATAGCTGTTGCCCCGTGTTGGGGGAGAATCCCGTCTCCCGCTCTCCCCTTCACCCACTAGACTATTATCACTCCTTCCCTTCACTGTCAGACAACCATCTAGTAATCCGTGGTTGTCCCTAACCATTGCTCCATCCCTCCTTGCTCCCTGCAGTATGGTTTCTACCCCCACGATTCCACGGAACCTTCTTTCTCAAACGTTTCCAGGGACCTGCTTCTTGCCAATACTAATTTCACTTCTCCAGTCCCTGTTGTCAGTCTTCAGTCACGTGCCCCTCCAGAGTGGCTCCCTCTCCAGAGTCCCCATTTCGGTCCACGGAATCTCCAGTTTTCACTTCATTAACTCGTGTCTCCAGCTTCCTTTACGTGTCTCATATCCTTCCCTTCCCATCCCCACGGACACCCCCTCCTCCTGGCTCTTGTTCCCCCGCATGTGGAGCCACCCGCTGGCCTCCTGGTCACCCTGCTCCTGGGCTCTCCTAACCGTAATCTGTCCTGCCCTCTATGCACAGTGATCCCGTTGTGGCCACAGCACTGTTTTACCCTGTCATTCCTTTGTCGTAAACTTTCAACGCCCTTTGCCACCTATGGGATTAAGTCCAGACTTCTCAGGCTGGCTTTCCACATCTGTCTTAGGATTTCCCCACCCGGTTTGGCCAGCGCTACTCCCAGTCTACTCCTGCCAACTTGGTCTCTTTATTGCTCCCCCAGATACATTCGGTCGCACCTGCATGCCTTTGTGTGTGGTATTTGCATTTTCTGGAAACCCCTCCCTCCCTAAGTCCTTCTACACATTTTCCAAAGCATATCCTTCTCCCACGAAGTGTTCTGCAACCCTTCCGCCTAACTCACAACAAGCCCTTGCTCTGCTAAACCTCCTATGCACAAACACAACTCATTCTGACATTACCTTGCACACTTGTTGTCAGGCATCGCTCCCTGTTCTATGTTTCTGTCTGCTGAACAAAACCCTAACTCCCTGGGACTTGGCTGGGACTGTAGTATAAACGACCTTCAAGAAGCCCAACATGCTATTGTGTCATCTGTAGGCCTCTCCACAAGTGCTTTCAAATGCAATGTCATGATTTTCTCGAAGGCGTGGGAAGTGACCATTGTGTCTTCCTCTCTCCTTCCAGTCAAGTATCATCACGTGGGCAAGCTGCTGAAGGAAGGGGAGGAGCGCACCGTGTACTCAGATGAGGAGGAGCCAAAGGATGAGAGCGCTCGGAAAAACGATTAAAGCCTGCAGTGGACGCATATCTATTTTTGTATTTTGCAGAATCATTTGTAACATCCCAGTCTGTCTTTAAAACATGGTGATTTCAATATTTAGAAAAGTTTTGAACTTGCTGTACATTTTTTAAATTAACATCACTAGTGGCACTGATAAAGCTAACTTCTGTCTTAGAATGCATGATATGTTCGTGTGTCACAAATCCAGAAAGTGAACTGCAGTGCTGTAATACAAATGTCATTACTGTTTTTCTTCTATCTGTAGTCAGTACAGGCTGCATTTGAATTTGTTTTTCCTGAGAGACAGGTAAGACGTGGGTATTTGCCCCGAACAGGTAAAAATGTTAAACGTGCGAAGTCCTTCAAGCATCAAGGAACAAAGGATCAACTTTTAGTCATGATGTTCTCTGAAGACAGCAAATCCCTTATTTCTCAATTGACCTAACTGCATGATTTCTGTTTTATCTACCTCTAAAGCAAATCTGCAGTGTTCCACAGGCTTTGGTATTGATTAAAGAGAGGTGTCCAGTAACAAAACGAAATCTCAAAGCTGGGCTCAGTTGCAAGAAATCTACTTTCTTTGTTTCCAGTCTGCAACATTGTCCTTGTCCTCCGTGGGACCCTCAGACGCCCTCACTAACACAGTAATCTACAGTGAGGATTAAAACAGGATGTGAACATTCGAAAGCAAGCTTTGGAAAAAATCAGCTGGCTTGCCTAAAAACCTAAAATACATGTATAAGATTGTAGGACTATCTTCCCAATCCCCACGTTCCTGGTTTACGTGGTTGGACGTGAGAGAGGGGCATGCAGAACAGGAACAGGTGATTGCTCTCCTAGGAGCCTTCACACCCCTGAAGGATGAGGAAACCGTATATACATCACTAGCCAAGTGGTTTTTAAAGTGTATTCATAAAGTAACAGTTATTCTTCTGTTGTTACAAAACTATAGCCACTGCAAGAGTAGTAGTCAAGTGTCTTGGTCTTTTGGTTAACAATAAACTTAGCTTAAGTAGACTGTACAGTTGTATGAATTTGTAAAAGTATTATATGAACAATTAGTGAGGTTTCTTGTAGTTGAATAGTCATTGTATTTTCTTGTGAACTGTGTTTAATGGTTTTACCTCAAATCAGAAAACAAAATGAAGTGCTTTGGTCAGTTAATAAAATGGTTTTACCCAGTATAGTGTGGTGGGTTGCCCTGTTTGTTTGTTTTTTTGCGGTACGCGTTGCGGAGCACAGGCTCCGGATCCGCAGGCTCAGCGGCCATGGCTCACGGGCCCAGCCGCTCCGTGGCACGCGGGATCCTCCCGGACCGGGGCACGAACCCGCGTCCCCTGCATCGGCAGGCGGACTCTCAACCACTGCGCCACCAGGGAAGCCCTGCCCTGTTTTTTTTTATACCTTAATCTGAGTAACCAGCTCCAAGAGTTTCACTTTTGAGTGACTTTTTTTTGTATTCCAAAAGGGACAAATAAAGGGGCAGAACTTTACAGAGGCCTCACACCACAAACCAAATACCAGCTTGTCCTGTTAAAAAGATAAATGGAATTTCTTTTTTGTGACTTGTCAAATTCTGCCTCTTTAAGTCAGAACTTAATAAACTCCAAGGCAGACTTCCACCTTGAGGTCTACAGCAAGGTCACTAAGGAGTAACTCTAGTGAAGATTGTTACCGAGTGCCATGGCAGGTTTTGTTTTTGCTGTAATGTATCATCGGATTAGTAAAGTGTTCAGGAATCCTTATAGTAGCAAAGTTGATTCACTTTGTGCCGAAAGAAGGATATCAGATTTGCACGTGCAGTTCGGTGTATAAACACATACAACCTATTACCCTGGATATTAGTGTTCTGCCATTTCAGTGTTAAAATTGGCAGACTTTTCTTACAAAGGAGGTACTCCCTGAATCAAAGAGGGCTCAAAAGCTTTCCAGCTTTTACGTTCTCAAACCATATTGCCTGTTTTTGTTGTTTTTAAATGTGTCCTTTTCCCCCACTAGTTTTCATTCAACAAATATTCGAGTTGCCTGTTTTGTGCCAAGCAACCTGTTAGGCCATATGCTATGGGGGAAGGGGAGGGAGAGAGAAATTGGGCCACCTTTGCAGCCTGAAATCTCATTTAGATGCGAAGATTAGGCTATTCCCTTTACTAAGTTAAACAGTTGTCTGGTGCCAGGAGGAAAACATCCAGAGCCTGGTTAAAAGCTTCAATCCCAAATAGCCGGATTCCCCTCCATTCAGAACTAAATCAACATTGTATTGATTACAGGTAAAGTGATATTACTATCAGGCAGGACTTTGATCGAAAAACTTCTCAAATCCAGTTCGCATAGTCGTAAGCCATATTATGAAAAAGGCCATTTAAGAAGATGAGGGGGCTTCCCTGGTGGCGCAGTGGTTGGGAGCCCACCTGCCGATGCAGGGGACACGGGTTCGTGCCCCGGTCCGGGAAGATCCCACGTGCCGCAGAGCAACTAAGCCCGTGAGCCATGGCCGCTGAGCCTGCGCGTCCGGAGCCTGTGCTCCGCAACGGGAGAGGCCACAGCAGTGAGAGGCCCAAAAAGAAGATGAGGGAGTGGTGGTTACAGTGGGGGAAGGGTAAGCTGTTTGCTCCCCACCTGCTTGCTTCCGGCCCCTGCCCAGATACGCTGTTCTCAGTCCCAGCATCTATGGGTCAGAAGCAGCATTCACTACGCATTTGTGGCATCTCTGTGGCTTCTCTACACAATGTCCTGTTCACCTTACCTCAGAGGGCCAAACTTCATGCAAATCCTCAATCCAGAACAAGCAAGAACAGCCCTTGCTGTCTCAGAAAGAGCTCTTTGAACCCAACAAGAACCCTTTCAGCTCTAAAGTGCCCAGTTGTTCTCTAAGGTACAGTCCGCCTTTGTTAGGGATGCTTAGAGGCGGTTTGCTGTACATTTCATGTGAAAATACAGCTAAAGCTTGCAGGGTCAAAGACTGAATCACTGAAGCCCTTCATGTCTCTGACTTGTGTCTGGATGTTGAGTAACTTCAACACTTCTACCAAGGCCTGAAGGGATGAGATGAAATTCTGTGGAATCCGTTTTGCTACCTTTAAAGAACTGATAAAACCTTTGCTGAAGGGAGAATAGTCTTAAGTCCAAATACCATGATTTTAATTTATCCAAGATGAAAAGACAACTGTGGCTTCGTGAGCTCTGACAGGCAATTACCATAAACTGGGGAAGTTGCCTCGAGACAATATTGAAACCAGACGTATATTTTCATAGAGAATCTTACTGCAGGTGTGCAACTTTCTAGCCAGTACACGCGGTCAATGAGCAAAGACTCTACGACTTTATTTTTAATGTATGTGAAAATCAAATATGTATTATTTCTCTACCAATGCAAATGACAAAAAGGATCAGCAACGTTAGTGCAAAGCAGCATACTACGGGTAGAAATCCCAACCCCCCAAAGTGGAATTATCAGCATTTATTTAAAAGTTAACATCTTGAACAGTCTTGCAACAAATGAAAATACATTTATTTGGTTCTTATTTTCCAAATTACCAGGTTACATGGCTTTCTACCTGAGAAATTCAAACAAATTGAACAAAAACACACTGACAGATTTTTAGCTTTCTTAAAGCACTATTAGCAGCACGTACAAGGAAAAACATAAAAACACCTATTTTAAAAGACACAGCTTAAAGTTCAGGCCCTCACTTAGTTGGACATAGGAAAAAGATAATGAGAAAATACTTCTGCACCACTTAAACAACAGCACAACAAAGAATAACAATGTTAATTAACAGAAAGTGATTACAACATTTTCGGCTCTATTTCATTCCTTACTAAGCCATTCATTTGAAAAGTTCAGGATAAACTGTTCTCTTCCTTGTTTAAGGCCTACGCACACCAAAAAAAAAAGAGGTTTACTCAAATCTAGAACGCATTACCACGAGACATAAAAATCCAAGGCTGTACGGAAAGTAAACATAAAACCAGTATTTTTACTTTCTTCTAGGTCCCAGGATGGTATTTAGCAAACAAAACAAGACCAAAATATTATATAGAAGTGACTTAGCACCAGTTCTATTATACAAAAAAAAAATTTTTTTAATTGCACATGCTGTAAAATGCAATTTATTTTTTTATGTCTGGTTACTGACCAGCAAATTGTTTTCACGCCTAAAATCTCTGCAAAGAAAAATTATCAAATGACAGAAGAGATTGAGTTGGTTTTTCTTCTTTTTCAAAACAAGCATAGCTGCTTTCCATTACAAACCCATAATGCTGTTTGTTTCAAGGGCACGAGAAACATGAAAAAATAAGGAGGTGGGGTCTCATTGGAGGAGAATAATACCTGGTTACCAAAAGTTGTCTGACAAAATACAAGCTGTTAGTAGTTTAAAAGGCTACTCCGGACAACAGTACTTCTCCTCAGAGGAGAAAAGGCACTCGCCCTAGGAGCGATGATTTCAGATCGGACAAGCCAAGCCTGGTTTTGATGGCAGAGTCACTGGCTTGCAAGTGGAACTGGATATAAGGGAGCCAACAAATCATTCACTGATAATAAATATAATCAATCTGCTATGTTACATTCATGTCTGGACTTTTGCTTGTACTGGCATACCTCTATTAGATGCGATTAGAGGAGATCAATGAAACAACTTGTGGCTCTTACTTTAGATCAATTAGAAGGTTTTAGAGCCATTTCAGATATCAGGTTGCTCGGGAGGGCGGTGACGAGCACACATCGTGCCTCGTCATTCTGGGCAACCACAATGACTGGCATCCTACCTTGGCTTTACCAGCTGGTACTTTTCTACGGACTATCAAGTTAGGACTGTTTGAAATGAATCATGTCATATGAAAATGGTGCCTTCCACTACTTCAGTGGATTAAAATCACCTTTTCCCCACTGCAGGCAATCTAATCTCATTGAGGTCTTCAACTGCCATGTCAGCTATAGCTTCGTTGGAAGAAAAACAGTCATCTACTGCCCCCTGAGGTCCTAAATCCAATATAAGGCAGAATGAATCAGCCGAGCTTTCAATAGAACATGCACTGCATTAAGGTGTATGTCTTTACGAATCTATAAAATATCTCAATTTAAAAACATATTCAACGAGTCCAAAACCAGTAGGTAAAAAGATAAATTGCTTATGTTAAGAGTTTACAAATCCGGCACACATACAATTGTTCCCCCGCTAGAAAACTATGGGCTTTACCCATGACTCTTCCTAACTCCATGGCATTATTGAGGATTGAGGAGGCACTTGTTACTGTTTTATAAAAGTCAGTTTGGGGATATTCAGTGGCTTTTTACAAACTGATGTCACCCAACCCTGAGTGAAAGGATTACATAACCTGAAATGGAATACTGTCACGTCCTCTCTTCCCAAGTGCCATTACTGGTGCCCCAGGATCGTTCAATATTTCCTTTGGCAAATCCCACGTTATGTCGCTTCAATCCTGTTGCTTTTCTAGGATGGAATGACATGGGGTTCTTCCAAAAAAACAACTCTGCTAATGGTCCACTATCTGTGTAAACCTCAAAGGACAATCTGAGCCCCTTCTAGATTCTTCTTCCAAGGCTTTGTTTCTAAAAGGACAACTCTTTGAGTCCTATGAACATATTGATAAGATTAATTTCTTTCCAGTGGATGCTCATGGAACTGTCTAATGTCATGAAGCAGTCTATTAGATGTTCTAGGTGTCATCTCTCCTCCTTTATCTATAGGTATTTCTAGATAAAAGTCAAGAAAGTTTGTTGCTGCACATGGTGTTCTGACCAAATTAAAGATCAAGTAAAAAGATCATTATTCATTCACTGCCATTCCCTCTGAAGATAAATGATGCTAAATGATAACGTTATGACAGCGGAAGAGCCATAGAGGGCTATCTTAACTCCTCTC
Source organism: Kogia breviceps (assembly GCF_026419965.1). Lineage (NCBI taxonomy): Eukaryota > Metazoa > Chordata > Mammalia > Artiodactyla > Physeteridae > Kogia > Kogia breviceps. The sequence goes on along the minus strand of NC_081330.1, from coordinate 28,363,368 downwards.
GACGTTAATTTGCTCCTTTGATGGCACCAAATTAAAGTTGCAATCGAACTGTAGAAATGCCTGTCCTTGGATAAGGAGGTTTTGCAAGCACATTGTTTTACCAACCTTCAGAATCTGGATGTTTTGTGTTTCTAAAGTTTGCCAACACACCTGCAACACACACACACACACTTAGATCTATGCTTTATACTTTGGCAAGAGAAACAAGGTTTTGCATCTGACCTTGTTCGTGCTCCTAGGTGTTGCTCTCTTGCTCTGTAGTTGCTAACTACATAGCTACATTTGGTCTGAAATTTTCTTCTTGCACATTTTTATTGTGAGTAAGAGTTTCCTGATCGAAGAGACCTTCCAAACATTTGAAAATATAAAGAACTAGTGTGGTTGTTTCCTAAATAGCTTCCGTAGTCAATGTGCTCCTGACCGTTACGTCTGATATAGTAATTATCAGAATTCAGCATGAAATCTTCAGAACTCTCATATCTTTTAAACCTCCTTGCATCCTGGTTATATTCTGACTTCCGTGGAGCCTCTCTTCTTTTGGGAAAATCCCCCAAAGAGGAAGCATTAGCACTTTTTGATGATGTTATTGGCACATGAAAGGGCCTATAGTTCACTTTCTGGTCAAATGTACTATCACTAAACCGCCTCCTCTTTCTTGTGACAGTGTCTAATTGATCACTGGCACTGGATTCGTGGTGGTAGCTTTCATCAAATAAGTATTTGGGGGCCAATATTTCCCTCTTTCTGCTGTTGCTCTTCTCATCTCTAATAGAATTGTTTTCACCCTCAAGCCACGAACATCTCAGTTCATAATTTGACCTCTTGCCTGGTTTCCTAAGCTCGTATTTAGAGTATTTTTCCTCCTCATGTTTCCACTCTGAATACAAGGTTTGCTGACTTGACCTAATTTCTGAGTCGCAAGTGATGATTTCATCAGTGTCAAGAGATCCCTCTTCTGGGGAGCTATCACATGTGGCCACAGATTTCTCTTTCTCCTCTTTGTTTATGCTAAGGATTTCACTGAAACATTCAGAATCACTGCTAATTTCCTCTAAGAAATCTGTCAACTCCAAATCAAAGTCTGCTGACCTGGTGGGCGAGGAAACTTGGCTTTGACTTGTGGATATGGAATCTTGGACCTGGTAAGCACGAGTCTGTTCCAACAGATGGCTCTTTCCAAAAGTTGGGGATGGCCGATCACCAGCTTCACATACTGTGTCCTTGCAATGATGTTTAAACTCCTTAAACATTCTACATTCTTTGGCATAATCCACTTTTCCCCTCTTTTGTGGTTTATGCTCAGGATCCTGAGTACAAATCTTTGTCCAGGAATCGTCTTCTTGCACCTGTTCTCTCCTATCTAGGTTTTGCATTTGGCTCAAACTGGTAAAATGACTCTTATGTTTTCTCAAACTGATTTGAAATCCACTTCCTTTCGCATGGACGGCCCTCTGCCACTGACATGTGCTTGTTATGTGGCTTGGTTCCAGGCAGATACGGGCATATTTTGGAGTTTGATAATAGTTTAAAAGATAGTCAATAAATTCATCTGTTTCATAGATCTTCTGTTTCCTGCCATGGTCTCTCTCAACTAATCTGGAAGAACAGGATTTATTAGAACCATGGCAGTCTTCTTTCTCAAGAGATTGACCTTCAGTCATTGCAATTTGCAAAGAATTCCGATCAGGGAGCAAACTGTGATTGTACTCACTGGTTAATAATTTTCCAGTTCTTTCTTTTCTAGCTGAATATCTTAATTTTTTTTCCCCAAGGTGGTGGGAAGATTTACGTAAGTGAGCCGTAGCTCTTTTCTTCATTTTTTGTTTTCGCTTGTTATCTGACTTGGAAACCTGATACCTTGGCATTTCCTCCTGATTTTGAAGATACTGAGTGTTTAACTCTTCTTTCTTCAGAGCTCCCAGTGTGGTCCCCGGAGCACGGTTAGCTTTGGAGCCTGCAACATCTACCTCCCGTGGGTTAAATTGTATAGACCCCTTCAAAGAAAAAGGTTAAAAATCTCACATGAAAAACTAAACAGACTAAAATTTTCGAAGAAAATTGGGCTTTCTAGCATTAATCTGAAGAGGTTTCTAACTACATCTAGGATAGATTGAAACTAGGAAAAATATCACACTGAAGAAACAGGAGGTACTAAATTAAATGTCTCGGTCTAACAGGAGCTGCTTTTACTAGGTCTGTGCCCGTCCTTATGTTAGAAGGCACCCTGGTTTACATACCTTCAAAAGCACATGACCCTTTGTGTACCCGGACAAAACTATAATTCAAAAAGATACATGCACCCCTATGTGCATAGCAGCACTATTTACAAAGCCAGATCATCGAAACAACCTAAATGTCCATCGACAGATGAATGGATAAAGAAGATGTTGTACATATATACAATGGAATATTACTGAGCCACAAAAAAGAACAAAACAATGCCACTTGCAGCAACATGGATGCAACTAGAGATTTTCATACCAAGTGAAGTCAGTCAGAAAGAGAAAGACAAATACCATATGATATCACTCATATGTGGAATCTAAAATACAGCACAAACAAACCAACTACAAAACAGAAAGAGACTCACAGACACAGAGGACAGACTGGTGGTTGCCAAGGGGGTGGGGGGTGGAGGAGGAAAGGACTGGGAATGTGGGCTTAGCAGATATGAAATATTATATATAGGATGGCTAAACAACAAGGTCCCACTGTATAGCACAGGGAACTAGATTCAATATCATGTGATAAACCATAATGGAAAAGAATATTTTTAAAAAAGAATGTCTGTATGGATATAACTGAGTCCCTTTGCTGCATAGCAGAGATTACCACAACATTGTAAATCAGCTGTACTTCAATTTTTAAAAAATTTTTTAAAAAGCACATGACCCTTTTTCCTTTGTTCACAAATGGATGAGTCTACTTACTGTTCCAGGTATTGTGCTAGGGGCTGGAGACATGAAGAGGAATAAGAAATGCTCTAGAGCCCTCCCTGGGGCTACAAGCCTAGAACAAGAAAAGACTGATGGGTGAAATGTGTGTCTAAAAGGGTCAGCTGCCTTCGTAAAAGATAAACAAAGGGCTTTCTGGGGTATAGTCCAGCCTCTTCCCATGAATTGCAGGGGGGGGGGGTGTCCCTGAGCTGCCCACCTCACCCGCCCCAGTTGGAAACAAGACAGCAAGTAGAAAATAAGGCTGTGACAGTGGTTCTCTCTGTGGTACTCTCTGCTCTGCACGACTGCAGGGCAGGTGAAAGGTCCTGCGCATGGGCCCTACCTCGCTGGGAGAGTTTGTACTGAGCTCCCACTGACACCTGGCACAAATCAGGGCACAGAGCTTACCCAGGCCTTGGGATTAGAACCTGCGGACTGCATAATCAGTGTAAGGTATTGATGAGGCCAAGAATTAGGCACCACACATATTTAAAGAGAAATTCTTCAAGACGAATCACCCTTGGCAGTCACTAAGCCAACCAAAAAAGATCCAGCTCACCTTATTGTAGAGGTAAATGGGAGGTTTTTCTGATCCTGATTTCATGTAGTTTAATGGGCCACACCAATGAGAACAAAAAGCTGAGATGGCAAATACACATACAATGAACTCTATCTAAAATGAATGCCACGGGACTTCCCTGGTGGCGCAGTGGTTAAGAATCCACCTGCCAATGCAGGAGACACGGGTTCGAGCCCTGGTCCGGGAAGACCCCACATGCCACGGAGCAACTAGGCCCGTGCGCCACAACTCCTGAGCCTGCGCTCTAGAGTCCGTGAGCCACAACTACTGAGCCTGTGTGCCACAACTACTGAAGCCCGCATGCCTAGAGCCCATGCTCTGCAACAAGAGAAGCCACCGCAATGAGAAGCCCGCGCACCACAATGAAGAGTAGCCCCCGCCCGCTGCAACTAGAGAAAGCCAGTGTGCAGCAACAAAGACCCAACTCAGCCAAAAATAAATAAATAAAATAAATAAATTTTTAAAAAATAAAACGAATGCCATTCACTTTTCATATTTAAGAACACTGAATATGGCTTTTTAAATTAACACTTTGGGAGGCCTTTCTGGCCTTTACTCTGGGACATCTGCTGAGTCTGGTTATCTTTAGGAGGCCAGTAAGTGGGAGAACAAAAAACTTCCGAAACGTAAACTCTCCAAACAAAACAATTGGCCTGTGATGTGAGACATTCCTTAGCTAATAGTTTAAGACTACACTAAGGGACTTCCCTGGTGGTGCGGTGGTTAAGAATCCACCTGCCAATGCAGGGGACACGGGCTCAAGCCCTGGTCCGGGAAGATCCCACATGCCGCGGAGCAACTAAGCCCGTGCGCCACAACTACTGAGCCTGCGCTCTAGAGCCCGCGAGCCACAACTACTGAGCCTACGCGCCACAACTACTGAAGCCCACACGCATGGAGCCCGTGCTCTGCAACAAGAGAAGCCACCGCAGTGAGAAGCCCGCGCACCACAACGAAGAGTAGCCCCCGCTCGCCGCAACTAGAGAAAGCCCGGGCGCAGCAACGAAGACCCAACGCAGCCAAAAATAAATAAATAAATATTTTTAAAAAGGACTAGACTAACAGGAGCTTGCTCCACAGAGGTCTCTGTTCAAGGTTCTCCCTTCCCATCCAAACCTGTCACAGATGAATGGCCAATGAAAATGAACGGAGGCCTACAAACCCGACACCCCCACCATCCATTTCTTCCCCCGTGCATTTTTTGTTATCTCAATTAGGAACTTAGAAAAGTAGATGCACGAGCTATATTGCCCCCGGGTGAAACCATCCTAAAGTTTAGAAACACAAAGTGTGCGCGTGCCAGATGGTTGGGGTGGGAGGGGCGGGGAAGGGGGGGGTGAGACCCGAAGCCTTCAGAAAATCTGGGTATCCCTTCGGTAAATGCACAATTGGGGTTATTAGAGATCAGCCTGTTGAAAATAAACCCTAATGAATACAGTGAGTGTTCCACGTGTGCTGCTTAAAGGATAGGCCATTGTTTAAAAGTAAAGGTCGTGTCTCAGAAAGGTCAGTACCTACCCAAAGCGAAGAACAATGCGGCAAGAGCCTTACTGCGATTTTCCTCAGGAGTGCCCGCAGCAGGCGGAGGGCCTCCAGCCGCCTCCGGGCCAGCAGGCCCTTCCTCTCCTCCCAGTCCTCGGAAGAGTTGGGCCCCTGACGGGCCTCCGCTTTGGCACTGTCCTTCGGTCTCCTTTGCCGGTGTCTGTCCCTTTCCTTCAGGGCGCGCCTCCTGACTCTGGCCTTTCTCCTCTTTTCCTGGGCTTTCCTCTCCTCCTCTTTTCTCTTTCTGGATAATGATTAACAGAGTCAACCCTTCAGAAGGTATTTATCAGTCATTTGCTCCTCTTCCCACTCCCGTCCCCCTGCCAGGGCCCGACGAGGTCGCATTACTAAGTTGATGAGTTAGAAACATGTACAGGAGACCTCCTGCAGAGAGTATTAAAAAAAAAAAAAAAAAAAGAAGAAGAAGAAGGCAACTGAATTCAAAGGAGGGGCCTCTAGCCTCCGCCTTCTCAAACCCTCAGCAGGGGCTACTGGATCCAGCTTTCACAGCGAAGATTCCTTTTCTCTTGAGATCAAAACCTTCCGTGAGTTGGTGGCAAATGACAGTAAGCCAAGGCACTCAGAAAATAAAGGTGAGAACTGGACTTTGGTGCACACTACTTAACAGAGTACACCGCCATAAAAACAGACTGGCTTAGAAGAATACGGCCTTATTTTTCTGCCATTTTCTGCAAATTTCAGCTGTTTGGGGTAGGCCCTCATGGAAACATGGAAAAGGGGGAAAAAAAGGACAGTGGCCTGAGGGAGGGCTTAGCCCAAAACTGGAGGATTCGCTAAACTGCATGGTCAATCTGGAAATTTGGGGGGAATCGTTACCTTGACGGGGCTCAGCTTCTGGCCAGGTTTCACAGAGGTGACCTCTAGTAACTCCTGGCACTCCGCCAGCCAAAAAATTAGTGAGAGGCAAATGGAAGGGTACTCTTAAACTCCTCTTCTGAGTGGCTATAATTTGCATAAAAGACTGGAGGAATAAACATGCAAGGGGAGGAGCCCGGGAGGTAAAACTGGTTTGGGGAGCCCTGTGGTTCTGGACCATTTGTCCCTTCTTAGCAAACCTTTGGCAATCCAATAGCCCTTTCTGAGTCTCAAGCTCCTAAACTGGGAAACAATGATAAACTCAAAGAAGTAAATACAGAGGCTCCTCAAATTCACGGAGAGAACTTAGGCCAACAAGAAAAATAGTCTCAACAAATCCTTGCCTTCTGGCCTATGGGTTAGATTGATTATTGATCATTTTATGGAAGATAATCTTTTCCAGACCTAAAAAGAATTTTTCCCCAAAATTTCAATTGATAGGCAAGGTAAAATTTGGTAAATTTAGGTAAACTGCTAGAATTTTCACTCTAAAAATTCCTGGTCGTTTTTTTTTTTCTCTTTAATGACCATTTCCTCCCAGACGTCTTAATCTGGCTGGTCCCACTATTCTTCATTACTTGTTCTTCCTGACAAGCATACTTTTTAAGTCTCTTGCTTTCAACTGCTTTCTCTTTTGGTTTCGTAACAGCACAGTGGAAAGACTGTACTAATTTCTGCTCCTCGCAGCCATTCACCTGAAGGGATAAATCCATAAATCAAAAGTTTAAAAGAACCCTCTTCGTTGAAGTCGGTCTCCTCACCTTTCAGCCTCTTCCTCTTCTCTCTTCTTTTCTTTTTTCCTTTCTTCCTCCAGCTCTTGTAATTTCAGCCTTTCTTGATTTCTCCTCCTTATAGCTCCTTCACTGAAGTGTTTGGTTGTATCAAACATAACCTGCCCCCAAACAATTCAAAGTTTCATTAGAAAAGTTTGCCCGCTGGCTGGGTGTGTTGAAGGCCAGAGAGATAAAACTAATTTGTACATGGCAATGCCAAACCAAATGAATTAAAAATGCCTTCTCTGCATCCCAGCACCCAGACTGTTCCACTGCTTCTCAGTTACCTGCCAAACAGTCCTTGTGGGGCTCTAGAATTTTCTTTGGCAGAACCCTTGAGGAGCTCACTTGACAGCCATAGGCGGCACCACAGTGCCATGATGGATGCAAGTTCTAAGGGATGTGAGTATATTGCCTCTGGTTTGTTATAGTGATTAACTGAGTTAATGTATTTTTTTAATCACCAGAGACAAAAAGAGTCCAAAAATGGGTGGGAGGAGGGTGGGAGAGCGAAGATGTAAGGAAACTGACCAAATGAGATACAAGATCTGACTGCAGTGATTATTAAACAACTTTGCAAATCTCTAAATAAAGTGGAAGGCAGACTGAGGTGCTACAAATAAATTTGCCTAAAAAATAAAAGGAGGCAGAAGTAGCTATTTAAATATGCATGAGTGATAAACACCGAATTCACCATCATGGTTACCTTTGAGAGGAGAGAGGGGCCCGCGACTGAGGATGGTACACAGAGTTCTCATATCACTGGTAATGCTTTATTTTTTAAGCTGGGCAGTGGTACATGGGTGGTCATTATAGTACTTGCTATATCTTTTGTCGGAGTGAATAGCTCATAATTTTCAAATATATACTTTAACCCACATAACACACACACGCGCGCACACGCACACGCACACACACACAAAGCTACCGAAGCTGAAAGTCCAAATCCACACTAAAGACTGATTTAGAGAAAAAGGAGCGTTTAGCTGCATCTTTTCTTCTGCTGGATTAAGGCTTCAAGAAGGAGGTGACCAGGCATTCAGACAGTGATGAAGTGACATGCCTGGATAGACAGGCTGACTTTGAAAGGAAAGGATCCAGGTTTGTTGGGATTCCGTTTTAGCAATTTACCTGACAGACAACATGAAAGTATAATAAATTGTGACCCCAGCAGAAAAGAGGGAGTAAACTGCTCTCCTCGTGGTTTCAAGCTGCATGTCGCCCTCTCTCCCAGCAACTTGTCAAATGGAATAAGTATATGAGATACTTCCATAAGGACCATGAAGAATCCTTTGATGCCCCCCAAGAAGCCGTTGATTAACAACAACACAAATCTTTACATTAGCTATTGATCAGAGCCTACTGGGGTCTAAGGAAATTTGTTGCAGATGCTTCCTCCTAGCTTTTACTCAGGGCCACCTGAACAGTGGGAAATTTTGTTTAAAAAACCCTGGCTGCTCCTTACCTTAATGTTACATGCCAGAGCTTTCCCATCATCTCCTTTAAGCATCAGCTTCATCCCGCGGAGGGACTCCATGGCCTTTACGAAGTCAGTTGACTCCTGGTACTGTATAAAGGCCTCGAACGTCTGCAAGCCGAAGCTGAACCCCCCAAAGCTCCCACCAGTCATGACTTCTCGGTAGGGGTCGAGCATCGGAATATCCACATTCTTGATCTTCCCAAAACTTTCAAAGACCACCCGAAGGATCTCTTCACACGGCTTCTCCCCGCTGGAACCTTTAGGTGCAAACCACTTGCAGGGCAGGCCTTCGAAGTATATGGAATCTGGGCTCTTATCGTGGTCCTGCTCTTCAGACCCGTCACCCAACGGCGCCCCCTTTTCTTTGGGGAAGTGTTCCCACTCCCCCTGGGCATCTGTGGCCACTACTCTTAAGTCTGTTTTCAAACCGCTTAGCTTGATGATCTTCCCGTGTAACTTGGCCTTCAGGATCTGAACCAAACTTCGAGTTTCAGCCTCCCCCTCAAATCGGATGAAGTCCTTAGTGCTCTTGGAGAGCCGCACTGTGGTGAACTGGTCAGGACAAATCAGGCTCTTCAGCTGGTCAAGAACTTCCCAGTTAGAGAAGGGCCTCGTGGGTTCCGTGCTCTCAGGGAGCAGTACATTGATCATCAACTTTGCTATGGGCTTGAGGTAGAGGTGCTGAGCCGCACAGAGCTCCGTTGCCTCTGAGTTATCATACACCACCGTGACCGTCATGGTATCAGCAGGAAACCTTAGAGGGCGAAAGGGAACATTTTGATACAAATGGAGCAAAACGCAGATTTGGATTTTGAATGCTGCCATTTGCTGGACTTACGTCAAATTGATAGGGGAACGTATATTATCGCGAGAATTAAGACAATAGCTTACGTTTGTTTAATGTGTTTTAGAGGTTTCAACGAGTTTCCAAAGACTGTGTCTCAGTTCCCCTAACTGTAAAATAGAAATAATATGATTTCAGGAAGGCGTACATGAGTGAGTACAGGTGAAATCCTTAGAACAGTGGCCAGCACACAGGAAGTTCTCAATCAACATAAGCTATGGCTATTATTTATACTACTTTGTCTCATTTGGTTCCTGAAGCAACCTGTGAGCAGGTATTTTCATGCCTGTTTTAGAGATGGGGAAATTCAGATGGACTGAGGAAAATTAAATGACTTGCCCATATATTGACACTCCAAGATTCCAAATCTCCAGTCTTGGACAACTGAGCTCAAATGTAAAGTCCCAGAAAAACCTGCTGCGGGTGGCACAGAAACAGGGCCAGGGTAAAATACATGTAGCACATTCATGAACACACACCCAGCCGACAGTTCTAACCCAGGCACCTGATCTAGCATCTTTCGTCCAGGTTGCTTTCCAAGTCTCACACGGACATATCTACTCTCATTCCTCCAGTCTGTCGACTTTCACTAAAGTGAACTCTAAGATCAAGGGAAGAGGAGACAGCCTCTCCTAGTGAGTGACAAAGAGAATCTGCCCTCTACTTTGGGACTGGAAAACCCTCCAAACATGAGTGCTTGCTGGCATTTCATATGAACAAGTTCTCTTAAGCTGTCCCAAGGCGAGTAATATCACTGATACTGGGAATTAGGGATTTCTGCTCCTATTTGCTGACTTCAAAGAGCACTTCCCAACTTTATTTTCTTTTCTAAAAGTGGATGTATTCAGAGTCTGTATCACCTGAGTTTCTCATTAATGTCAACTTCAAGGAGATTTAGACCCAAACATATATGGCCAGATGATGGAAAGTCTAACTCAAGATTTACTACTAAATCTTGGTTAACCTTATAGGTACGTACTTCTTTTATAACTGTCCCTGAACGACGACCCAAATGAACTCCCTTTAGGAGAAAAAGTTTGTATAAACTGTTTTTTAAAAGGCCACCAGGGCTTCCCTGGTGGCGCAGTGGTTGAGAATCCGCCTGCCGATGCAGGGGACACGGGTTCGTGCCCTGGTCCGGGAAGATCCCACATGCCGCGGAGCAACTAAGCCCGTGAGCCATGGCCGCTGGGCCTGCGCGTCCGGAGCCTGTGCTCCGCAATGGGAGAGGCCACAACAGTGAGAGGCCCGCATACCGCAAAAAAAAAAAAAAAAAAAAAAGGCCACCAAAAGCAGTATCTTATATTAGGTTCTAGAAATCCTTATGTTAGCAACACTGAACCGGGATGATATGAGAAGAAACATGTGCTCCTTCTCCAAAAACATTATCTAAAGAGCATGATGAAGACAAAATCCAGTCTGTTTGCTGCAATTTGCAACATAACTAAGAGTCAACACTAAACTCCTTTAGGAGAAAATTTAATTTGATATTCAATTAAGATATACTGAACCCCCAAATTTATCTGTAATCAAGAGGTATTTTTTATACAACCTAATTTAAAGCAAGGCTTTAAAAATATTCCAGAAAAAATATACACAAAATAGTTAATCACTTCAAAGTAACCTGTTTGCCATGCTCTCCATTTATTCCACTGATACTGCTTTTGTTTTAAACACTTTGGAATGCTTCGCTTGGATTGATTTCAAAGTCTGAGCTACATTCTTTTAAATAGCCTTGATGGAGGTCAATTTTGAAATTCTTTTATCGTGCATATGATATTTCAAAATCATCAAAAATTATCTAGACTCAAGAATGCTGGATAAAATGAACGACTATAAAGAACAAACTGACTTTCTTAATTGGCTGATAAGCCCCCTTACAAGGAGATTCTGAGAAAGGCTCTAATTATTTTTTTTAATTAGTGCATACATTGCTGGAACAGGTATAAAGCTTTGAAAGATGGCAAGTTTGAAGGACAATATTGACTGTTGTAGTAAAACAGTTGCAAAAATGATCCTGATATTTATTCCACCCCTCCCTGTATCCACACCCTTTGTAATGTGACTTTGACTTGTTGCTATCAAGAGATAGAGTCGATTTTTCCCCAGCCCTTGAATTTGAGACGGCCTTTTTTTTTTCCCTAACAGAATGTGGCAGAAGTGTCCAAGTGCCAGTTCTAAGACGAGGTGTCAAGTGGCCCTCACTCTCCTGGAATCCTGCCATACCATGAGGACAATCCTGCGCTAGCCTGCTTGAGGATGAAAGGCCACATGAAAAAGCCCTCTTGTGACAGATGAGCTATCCTAGACCAGCCAGCCCCCAGCCAACCCACCAACTGATGGCTGACACATGAGCAAACCCTGTCAAGGTCAGATGCAGCCATCACAGATCAGCAGAACAGTCCTGAGAACCTATAGACTTGTGAGAAATAATAAATGGTTTTTGTTTAAGCCACTAAGTTTGGGGATGGTTTATTATACGACAACAGCTAACTGATATAAACATCTAAACTTTACTTAGTTTCAAGATACACAATCCCATTTAATAGTTTTTACACAAATAAATAAAAATTACAAAAACTCATTCCTGAGAGAGTTTTGGGAAGAAAGAAAAACTAGGCACCTTCATATCTTGCTAGAGATAGTGAAAATTAATTACATCTTTTTTTAGAATAACTTGGCAAAACCAACCAAGAACCATAAAATATGCTCATCCCCTTTGGTGCTCTAGAAACTCATGCTAAGGAAAGAATTAAAAATAAGAAAAAAAAACATGTTCAAAGCTGCTTATTGCAGTGTCATTTTAGACACAATTTTGTCACAACTATGTATACACAGGAATGAAGTTCAGAATTGCATTATGATTTTTTGCAAAGTGGTTTTAAGAAGCTTTTTGCTGACTTACAGTGTTAACAGATGCACTTGTAGTCATTCATTTAAAATTATGGTCAATATAAATGGATTTTATTAAAAACCTCAATTTTTCCTTCTACTTCAGATTAACCTCACAAAGCCCACTAAAAATCATCAGCTTCGGGCTTCCCTGGTGGCGCAGTGGTTGAGAATCCGCCTGCCGATGCAGGGGACACGGGTTCGTGCCCCGGAGCGGCTGGGCCCGTGAGCCATGGCCGCTGAGCCTGTGTGTCCGGAGCCTGCGCTCCGCAATGGGAGAGGCCACAACAGTGAGAGGCCCGCGTACCACCAAAAAAAAAAAAAAAAAATCAGCTTCTTGAGGTTAAAGATAGGCCTCATATCCTTCACAAGGGTGACTTCCACACAGCGAAACAGTTTCTATATTTTAGCCAGATCTCTCCGCTTTCCTGAAGTATAATAAAGGTTCTCCTCAAATTTGGAGGGAAACCAGTCAGATGGTATTTTATAGTGTTTGATGTGCTATATTTTTCACATTAAAAACAAAACAAAACTGGTTATCACTTCCACCTCACACCGAAGCAAAAAGAAGCAGTAAATTCTACAGCAGAGGTTACAACTCAGATGATCACAGTGGACAGCAAGACAGTCTCAGCGAGCAAAAAACACTGAACAGAGGTGGAGGCCACTGCCTCATCTGAACCCCCCGTGAGGGAAGGAGGGCCTGGGGTGGCCGCATCCTCTTATTCATCCAGAGAGGCCAGAAACTGAGGTCCTTACGCGAAATCTGATTTTTCAGACGCTGGCAATCAAGGAAAACAATTTACAAGCACTGCAAAGTGTAAACAAACAGACCTGCAGGCCTTGCTGCCCGTGCCTGCCCACAGCCCCTGCTCTAGGGTCGATGTTTGCTCACCCGACCCCCCAGTGACAGGACTCTACACCTCGATTCGGAAGCATTTAAGTTATTTTCTGACTTTCTCAAGAGGACCCAACTGGTTTTCAAAATTACAAAAAAAAAAAAAAAAACTAGCCTCCTTTAAAATCCTCAATTCCAATTCCTCTTTCCCGACTTCAGCAACAGCAGCAAATTAGACATTGCTTCTCCTCTCTTTCCCTGCTGGTCACAGGCTTTAAAATGAAATGTTTGTGAATATTTCATCTTTGAATACTCTCCCAGAATAGGGAGCTAACCTTCCAATCTTATTGTTTTTTTTAATATTGAGGACCTACCGTGTACCAAGAAGTAAGCTTTTTATATATGCCATGGCTTCAATGCTACAGCAATGTCATTGGCAATTTCTGCCAGATCACTGAAAATTAACCAGATGGTGCCTGGCGCATAGGTGCACGATAATTATGAATTCTTATTGCGATGCTTTTTCCTTAAAGAGGTCTCAAGCCAAAACTAACAAAAAATGAAGGAGGAAGAGATGGGGGAGGGGGAGGAGACTTCCTACCAGGAATACAGGTAGGAGGGGGAGAGGGAGGAGGGAGAGGAGGAGGAGGAGAGAAGGAAGGAAGAAAGGGAGGAAGGGAGGGAGGGAGGCGTAGGTGTGTACTTATTGACATGGAAGGACGCCCATGATATTTTTTAGAGGAAAAAATAAAAAGAAAGTTGCAGGATAATAATGTGCAATGCGACCTTGTTTTTGTAAACGTAATATAAAGTAATAAAAGTAATATAAACACACATGCATAGTGGGCACACGTGCACACGCACACATACACACCTCTCTATAAAGTCTGGAAGGAGGTACATCAAATTGTCAACATTTCATCTGGGAAATGGATTAGGAGTATTCTTGTTTCAATTTTTGAATGTTTACAATAAACGTGCTAATTTTGTATTAAAACTTTTTATTAAAAAGAGGAAACTCACGTGATAATCACAAACTATTGAAAGGAAGCAGTTCACAGTTGCTGATACAAACTGGCCCAGAAAAGAATCAAAACAGAGTAATACAGGAGCAACTCCCTTTTCTCCTCAAAGACACCCCTCTGTCTGCCACCACTGTAAATGCCCACAGGCATCTGTGGGCATCCACACCCATAACCCAAGTTTGTGTGAGTCCTGACTGCAGCCTGGGAGATCAGACTAGGACTTTGGGTGATGAAGGAGCACTGGGCCACTTCAATACTAGCTGTACGACAGGCTGCAGAAGTTATTTTTTAAAACTGCCTTATTGAAGCATAATTGATATATGATAAACCACATTTCGTATCAAGAGTGTACATTTTAGGGCTTCCCTGGTGTCGCAGTGGTTGAGAGTCCGCCTGCCGATGCAGGGGACACGGGTTCGTGCCCCGGTCCGGGAGGATCCCACATGCCGCGGAGCGGCTGGGCCCGTGAGCCGTGGCCGCTGGGCCTGCGCGTCCGGAGCCTGTGCTCTGCAACGGGAGAGGCCACGACAGTGAGAGGCCCGCGTACCGGAAAAAAAAAAAGTGTACATTTTGAAGAGCTTTGACATATCCTTACACACTTATGAACCCATCACCACAATCAAGAGAGTGAAAATGCCCATCACCCCCTTCAGTTTCCTCGTGCCCCTTTGTAATCCTCCCCCCACCTCCAGTGACCACTGATTTGGCTGCAGAGTGTTTAAGTCTTAACTGATTTAATTTATAGCAAAAGCAGACAGATGTTCCTGGAAAATACTCATAGTTACAGTCCAATATTCAACTTTCACAGGTGCTTTCTTCTAAATCAGGAGAGTTTCTCAACTCTAAGCTTAAATGTACCAATCCTTGAATTTAGTTAAAGCTGTACGAGGCCCTACCTTGCTCTTGAAAAATAGGTTTAAAAAGGTTTGTGTTGGGGCTTCCCTGGTGGCGCAGTGGTTGAGAGTCCGCCTGCCGATGCAGGGGACACGGGTTCGTGCCCCGGTCCAGGAAGATCCCACATGCAGCGGAGCGGCTGGGCCCGTGAGCCACCGCCGCTGAGCCTGCACGTCTGGAGCCTGTGCTCTGCAAAAGGAGAGGCCCACGTACCGCAAAAAAAAAAAAAAAAAAAAAAAAAAGGTTTGTGCTTTTCTCCCCATACAATCTCTGTTTTTAACCCTGTTTAAACATGTTCAAAAAGTAATCTGTTGCTCACCATTGTTAATTATTAGAGAAATGCACATCAAAACTACAATGAAGTATCACCTCACACCAGTCAGAATGGCCATCATCAAAAAATCTACAAACAATGAATGCTGGAGAGGGTGTGGAGAAAAGAGAACCCTCCTACACTGCTGTTGGGAATGTAAATTGATACAGCCACGATGGAGAACAGTATGGAGGTTCCTTAAAAAACGAAAAATAGAACTACCATACGACCCAGCAATCCCACTACTGGGCATATATCCGGAAAAGACAAAAACTCTAATTCGAAAAGATACATGCACCCCAATGTTCACAGCAGCACCATTTATAATAGCCAAGACATGGAAGCAACCTAAGTGTCCATTGACAGCTGAATGGATAAAGGAGCTGTGGTATATATTTATATATATATAATATATGTATATACATTATATATATATATTACTCAGCCATAAAAAAGAATGAAGTAATGTCATCTGCAGCAACATGGATGGACCTAGAGATT
Source organism: Kogia breviceps (assembly GCF_026419965.1). NCBI lineage: Eukaryota > Metazoa > Chordata > Mammalia > Artiodactyla > Physeteridae > Kogia > Kogia breviceps. The sequence goes on along the minus strand of NC_081330.1, from coordinate 28,347,874 downwards.
ATCATACAAAGTGAAGTCAGACAAAGACAAGTATTATATATCACTTATATGTGGAATCTAAGAAAAAATGATACAAGTGAACTTATTTACAAGACAGAAACAGACTCAGGGACATAGAAAACAAACTTATGGTTACCAAAGGGGAAGGGGGGGTGATAAATTAGGAGTTTGGGATTAACAGATACATACTACTATATATAAAATAGATAAACAACAAAGACCTACTGTATAGCACAGGGAACTATACTCATTATCTTATAATAACCTATAATGGAAAAGAATCAGTTTTATATATATATATATAACTGAATCACTTTGCTGTACACCTAAAGCTAATACAACATTGTAAACCAACTATACTTCAATTTAAAAAGGTAATCTACTTAAATTAGATATATTATTTAGTAGATATACATTTTATGTATATTTATATATATTAATAAAAATATATCTACCCAAATAGGTGAAATTACTGAGATCAAGTTATTAGGATATGATTTAAAATTGATTCTTTTTAAAAAAAAATTATTTATTTTTGGCTGTGCTGGGTCTTCATTGCTGCGCACAGGCTTTCTTTAGCTGTGGCTCGCGGGCTCTAGAGTGCAGGCTCAGTAGTTGTGGCACATGGGCTTAGCTGCTCTGTGGCATGTGGGATCTTACCGGACCAGGGCTTGAACCGGTATCCCCTGCATTGGCAGGCGGATTCTTAACCACTGCGCCACCAGGGAAGCCCTAAAATTGATTCTTTAGAATGACCTAATTTGCCCTCTAAATACCCTTTTTTAAAAATTGAGGTAAATTGGTTTATAACACTATATAAATTCCATTCATATAACATCATATTTCTACTTTTTTTTGGGGGGGGGGGCGCAGCACGCACCTTGCAGGATCTTAGTTCCCCAACCAGGGATTGAATCCCAGCCCTGAAAGTGCTGCATCCTAACCATTGGACTGCCGGGAACTCCCTTATATTCCCACTTCTGTATACACTACAGTGTGCTCACCACCAAAAATTTAGTTTCTATCTATCACCATACAGTTGACCCCCTTTACCCATCTCACCTTCCTGGCTGCGCCTTCTCCTCTGGTAACCACTACACTCTGTTCTCTGTATCTACGTGTTTGTTTTGTTTAGTTTGCTAATTTATTTGGGGGTTTTCTGTTTGCTTGTTTTTTATATTCCACATGTGAGTGAAATCATATAGTACCTGTCTTTCTCTGTCTGACTTATTTTATATAGCATAATACCCTATTTTTAAAAAAAAGATAAAATCTTGCCATTTGTGACAACATGGATGGACCTTGAGACCCTTATGCTAAATTCCCTTTTAATACGTCTGTGGTTCAACTGACAGTAATGGTAGAATTCATTAACAATTTTCCCATCATTTTTACCAATCACTATCATATGCAAAGGTTTAAGAGCCTAATGTAAACTGAGCCCCGATGGCAAGGAGTGTCATAAGTACAGCCTCCATAAATTATCAAAAAGGTGAATTTTAATAAAGATTTTCAACTAGTCCCATGTTCTAGTATGTTCCACTATGACCTCCCCAGCCCCCTCACACATACACACATCTTTCTTCGAGTCTTGTGATTAAAAGCAACACCGCTGAGATCACTTATTCTTTAACATCTTTGCAGAGGCAAACGAGAGCTCCTCTAACCTTCAAAAATTAGAGCTATTCGATAATGTTTACACAGTGCGCATTCCAGCAGTATCTTGTGTACATAGCTCTACCAAAGCATTTCACTCAACCAGCTCTCAATGCCAGAACATTTCTAGCAGCTTCTCAGAGAAACGTGGCTGCTTTCTCTAGTCATGGGTCCGCCTCATCTTCTTGCCTCTATACCTAATAGCAAAGCTGACTGAATAGCAGTACAATAAGAGATTAGAGAAAAGGAAACAGTTTTGAGATATTTCCACAAGCCTAAAACAGGTGTTTGAACCTGCGGTGAAAATTCAATAAATTCTACGGGCTCTGCATCCAAAGTTCCTCCAATACCTTCTCTCATTTCAGAAGATACTAGAGAGATGCCTCTGCTACACCTCAGGTGTTTTAGATCAGAACTATGACTTGAAAACTTTAAAAGCACTTGGGCAGAAAGACTCATGTACCAAAATGTTCATTGCAGCTCTATTTACAATAGCCAGGACATGGAAGCAACCTAAGTGTCCATCAACAGATGAATGGATAAAGAAGATGTGGCACATATATACAATGGAATATTACTCAGCCATAAAAAGAAATGAAACTGAGTTGTTTATAATGAGGTGGATGGACCTGGAGTCTGTCATACAGAGTGAAGTAAGTCAGAAGGAGAAAAACAAATACCGTATGCTAACACATATATATGGACTCTAAGGGAAAAAAATGTCATGAAGAGATTAGTGGTAGGACGGGAATAAAACACAGACTTACTCGAGCATGGACTTGAGGATATGGGGAGGGGGAAGGGTGGGCTGTGACGAAGTGAGAGAGTGGCAGGGACATATATACACTATCAAATGTAAATTAGATAGCTAGTGGGAAGCTGCTGCATAGCACAGGGAGATCACCTCTGTGCTTTGTGACCACCTAGAGGGGTGGGATAGGGAGGGTGGGAGAGAGGGTGATGCAAGAGGGAAGAGATATGGGAACATATGTATATGTATAACTGATTCAGTTTGTTGTAAAAGAAAAACTAACACACTATTGTAAAACAATTATACTCCAATAAAGATGTTAAAAAAAAAAAAAAAAAGCACTTGGGTCATGAGCAAAGTATCCCTCATCCATTTTCTTTCCCTTTTTTTCACTCTCATAAATATTTGCTTCAGAGTGCTAGCAAAGGCATTTGAGTCACGTTTTTTAAAAACAGTGAAAAAAAAAAACCAGGACCATCTGCACAACTCAGTATCCTCTTTCGAAGTAGTCCTTTGCTGCCTTTCTTTTTTCTTCAGGCTTTTGAACCTTAAAGTTAAGTCACTTTGAAAGCATTTAAGATGTATAAAGTTATATCGACATATTTATTGTCAGTGGGACAGCCAAAATGTATTTGGGTCAAATCAACATAACCAATTTCCAAACTTCCCAACTAGTACAGAATCCCCGTAAATCTTGACCAAACAGAAGTCTTCCCTGCTTTTTCAGTCAAGAGGTCATGGATGAACTTTCATGTGTTTTGATACAACATTAGCCCAAACAATTTTAAAACTGAGGCTGACCATATGCTCTGATCTTGGAAAATCTTTAAATCCCATCATTAAAATGAGCAGCACACAGTGTCGCAACAAGTGGAATACAACCAATATAGGACCCCCCCAAAGGATGAAATTCCCAAATTAAGATGGTCCTAAAGGGTTTATTGTGGCACTGGGGGCTTTCAGGGCAGAAAGGGAGTGACTTTTGGAGACCTGCAGCAATGATAAATTTGTGACCATGAAATACTGGAGTCCTACTGAGAGAGAATCTCTTCTACCAGCACTCAAAGAAAATCTGCTCTAAGGTAGAGTTTAGTATGGGGAATTTTGATCTTGAAATGAAGAAAACTGGATTTGTGTTAAGTCATCTCTTTGGGCAACTTAATTTCCTGTTTTTGTTTCCCTATTTTAAAAGATCATACGAATGTTTCCTTTATGCGGTAATGTTGGTCAAAGCAAAGTGTTTCTGAGACTAATAAAAATAAATTAACCCAATTAGCCATAAAAAAGAACGAAATGTTGACATTTGCAGCAATGTGGATAGACCTAGAGAATATTATGCTTAGTGAAATAAGTTAGACAGAGAAATACTAATACTATATGATATCACTTATATGTGGAATCTAAAAAATAATACAAATGAATATATATACAAAACAGACAGCCTCACAGACATAGAAAATAAACTTATGGTTACCAAAGGGGAGAGGGAGGTAGGGAGGGACAAATTAGAGGCATGGGATTAACAGATACAAAATACTATACATAAAATAGATAAGCAACAAGGATATACTGTGTAGCACAGGGAATTATACCCAGTATCTTGTAATAACCTATAATGGAATCTAATCTGCAAAAATACTGAATCGCTATGCTGTACACCTGAAACTAACACAATATTATAACTCAACCATACTTCAATTAAAAAATAAATTAACCTAAAGAAAGGTTCGTGTTAGGCCTTTCTGTGCATATTGCATTTACATAACTGTTAGTGAGTACAGGAGTCACTCCATGGTTGCAAGAGAGGGAGCTATTTTTTTAAAATATGCACAGGGCAGTCGGCAGACCCATCTCACCAATCTTTTGGTCTTTTGCCCCCTTTTTTTGGCATCAGGAACGTTTTTGTTATAGAACACCTCTCTCTGGACACTTCCAGCTAGGAATACCACTTTAAACCTTGGATTGATTTACTTTGATGCTTCTAAAGTAGAATCATTGCTTTCTCTTCTTCACCTTAAAAAAAAGCTATCAGGGATTTAAGGGAACGTGGCTATCTTCTGTACTTTTGCCTCACTCACTGAAGAGTCGGAGTATTATTTGTGGGAAATGCATGTCATCAAGTCACCAGTGTTTTCCTTCTCTGAAGATTACCAGCAAAATTCCTGCCCACAAGTCGCCACCTACAGGGGAAAAGCAACCTTTACATGGGACCGTACTTTGCACTTCTAAGCAGTTTGTGAGAACCGCGGTATTTCGCAACCTTTTTAAAATCCCAAGGTAAATGTATTTGAATATAAGGCCTGCAGAAGAGGATATTACCCAATACCTTCTGGCGAAAATGAGATCAAGGGAAGAAAGATTGGAGAAGCCACAATTCATGTGAACTCTTCATGGTGGACCACTGTGTCGTGGCATCCTGACCACGGAACGCTGCCAGAGAGAAAGAGGGACAAAGTCAAAAGCAGATGAGGTGGTTTTAAAAGCCAACTGTATATTTATGATTTTCAGCACGAACAGCGTGTGAGGTTTACACAGGTACTTATGGACCATCACAATCTGGGTTCTGCACCTGCTGAATAACAATTCCAGATATTGACGTGATCAACATATTTCTCATTTTTCGTGCCTATAGGAAATTTCTGTAGAAATTCTATATAGAGATACAGTCTATAGAAACGCTATAGGGTTACTATCCCCCTTCCCGGGGATTTGTGTTTTCCAATTTTTTTCTTTTGAAAGAGCACTACTCTCTCCAAGAGAGTACCACTACCACTCTGTACTGCTAGTATGAGGACAAGCAACCCTAATGAAAATCTTTGTACAGATCTTTTAAAAAACTGTTTCCTCAGGCTTCCCTGCTGGCGCAGTGGTTGAGAGTCCGCCTGCCGATGCAGGGGACACGGGTTCGTGCCCCGGTCCGGGAAGATCCCACGTGCCGCGGAGCGGCTGGGCCCGTGAGCCATGGCCGCTGAGCCTGCGCGTCCGGAGCCTGTGCTCCGCCACAGGAGAGGCCGCAACAGTGAGAGGCCCGCGTACCGCAAAAAAAAAAAAAAAAATGTTTCCTCAAAATATGTTCCCATGTCAAAGGCTAGGAATACGTTTATATGGCTCATTACATATTGTCAAGTTGTTCTCCTGGAAGAAAAAGTCAGTTTATCATGCCATCAGCAGTGTGAACGTGCCTGATTTCCTGGCAGCCCCGTTCACATTGGATCCTTATCGTTTTGATTTCTGCTACCTTTGTTAGTATATAGTGGTGACTTAAAGTGGCTCTAATTTGCATTTAATTTTCCTGTAGGTTGAAGCTCCAGCCAAGCCAGACACTGATATTCAACCGCCTATTCAATGTCTCCAAGCTGAATGTTCCATTTGCATCTCAACCTTAATTTCCCTCCCCTGCAAACCTGCCCTCCACCTCAGACTTACTTCCCCCACCCAGTGACTCCCATCTCCCTAAATAGAGCCACCCTTCACTCAGGTGCTCAGGCTCAGAACCAGTCGTTCTTCCTTGCCTCCTCTCGGATTCAGTCCTTCGGCAAGCCCATTCGACTCCACCTTGACCGTACATTCCAAATCCATCTCCGTCTTCGCGGCTACCCCCTGGGTCCGCACCACCATCGTCTCTAACCTGGATGATTGCAACAGCCAAGCTTCCCTGGTGGCGCAGTGGTTGAGAATCTGCCTGCCAATGCAGGGGACACGGGTTCGAGGCCTGGTCCGGGAAGATCCCACACGCGGCGGAGCAACTAAGCCCGTACACCACAACTACTGAGCCTGTGCTCTAGAGCCCGCGAGCCATAACTACTGAAGCCCGCACACCTAGAGCCCGTGCTCCGCAACAAGAGAAGCCACTGAAATGACAAGCCTGTGCACAGCAATGAAGAGTAGCCCCGCTTGCTGCAACTAGAGAAAGCCTGCGCATAGCAACAAAGACCCAACACAGCCAAATATAAATATATAAATAAATTAATTAATTTTTTTAAAAAACAAACCCTTCAGTGGTCCCCCAGCATGCTTTGAACCAAATCCAAACTGCTTCTCCTCAAATACAACCCCTGCCCACCTCTTTCAACCCATCCTGTATGCTCTTCCCCTACTGTCCTTGTCCTCTCAGTCCAAGTCACATTGGCCTTGCTTACTGCTTTTTTTTTTTTTTGAAAAGCAACATTTATTAGAACCAATAGGAGGGGGAAAGAATGAGGTCTGCATCAGGTGTCAGTTGTGGAAACACATAAATTGCCTACTTTTAAACATTTACATTTAAAAAGTGAACGTATATATATATATATATATATATATATATCACTTATCCTAAAAAAAAAATCAAAAGCAGACATGTTTGGCTTAAATAAAACCAAACCCACCCCACCCCCCAGTCTTTAAGTTCCAGGAGAGCGGGTAGGGACTGTATTTGTCTGCTTCACCATTTTCTCTTCAGAGCCTAGAACAGAGCCTGGCACATGGTAGGGACTTAACAATACTAAGTCTTACCTGAAACAAAGAATTTCCTCATCAACTACATATGAAACAGACTCACAGATGTAGAAAACAAACTTATGGTTACCAACGGGGAAAGGCAGGGAGAGGGATAAATTAGGAGCTTGGGATTAACAGATACACACCACTATATTTAAAATAGATAAACAACAAGGATTTATTGTACAGCACAGGGAACTATGTTCAATGCCTTGTAATGACCTATAATGGAAAAGAATCTGAAAAATAATACACACACACACACACACATATTTGTATAACTGAATCACTTTGCTATATACCAGAAACTAATAAAACATTATAAATAAACTATACTTCAATTTTTTTTGTTAAAAGATGATGCTCCCATATTGAAAATACTAATAATAGCACATGGAGATGAATAGTGAAATGCTAATACAGAGCTGCTTTTTCTTTCAAGGCTCCCAAAGCCATTAACATTAATCAGTGAACGTGGAGATCAGTCAAGTGCACCTACCAAGCAGCTACTCCATTTAAGACACTTTGGGGGCTACAGTGATGAGTTACCCTCAAAGAACTGTGTCTAGAAAGTGAAAGAAATGAAGACAACGGCAATCTTTTTTTTTTTTTTTTTTGCGGTACGCGAGCCTCTCACTGTTGTGGTCTCTCCCGTTGCAGAGCACAGGCTCCGGACGCGCAGGCCCAGCGGCCATGGCTCACGGGCCCAGCCGCTCCACGGCATGTGGGATCCTCCCGGACCGGGGCACGAACCCGTGTCCCCCTGCATCGGAGGGCGGATTCTCAACCACTGTGCCACCAGGGAAGCCCGACAACTGCAATCTGAGGAAGAAAATGGTGAGTGCCATGGGAAGCACAGGATACTGTGGGCCACAAAGAAGTGATAATGGCTTTAACACTCTTCCTCATGAAATGAGTGTTAGAATTCCTGGGACTAGACTTCCGTGGTTTTCAAATGCGTTAGCACCGTGCCCTGCAAAAGTGGCGGGACGGACGTGCATAGTTACAGTTGACTGTAGTTGTCACAACTGGCACAGGGATAGGCACCGCTGTCACTGGGTGAGCAGGGGGCCAGACTTGCTAAATGTCCTGCAGGGCCTGGACAGATCTGCACAGTGAAGACCTCTCACCCCAAATGCCAGCACAGAAATGGCTTGTACCTGTCCCTCTAGAACATATGAAGTGCCGTCAGCGAAGTCCAGATTAACCTTTTTAACACATTGCTTCTTAGGTCATCATTTTTGAGTTGGATTTTGCCCCTGAACTCTTTTCATCATTTTGACCCAGGTCCTATTCACACCAAGTATTCAGTGGAAAGAAAACCTGAGTCCAAGCAAGGCCCTCCAGTCTATCTCTTGGGGACCCAGCAGAGTGGGCTTCGAAACCCCAGCCCAGAGGAAAGGTACCACGTAAGGACGATGCTCAGTTCCTGGCCAGTAGCCCTTCCCAGCCATGGCCACAGCATTCCTGTGTGTTAAGACTATTTGCATTTCAGATTCAGTTCTTCTGCAGGTCTGACGATTCCCTAATTACACAGTAAGAAAAGAAGCCAATCCTGGATTAGCATCTTCCTGAGTGGGGGCTTGTTTCCCTAGAGTAGGGGTCTGGAACCCACAGGGTCAGATGTGTCCCAGGATGTGGGGGACGTGCCCCCGGCTAAGAAGTCAGCACTGCACAGCCCTGCCTAGCGAAACCCTGACCAATCTTCTGCCATTTCAAGAGAAGCTGAAAATCCTGATTTTTATTGGGCTCTTTGGTTTTTCAACGTTGGTCCCTAATTCAATTGCTTTTTAAAATATTGTACAGGCTGAAGCACATCCATCTAGGGCTGAACTTGACCCTGGACCCCTAGCTTGCTACTTCTTCTTGGTTACATGTACCCAGTGCTCCCCAGAGGTTCAGGAAATTTTAAAACAAGAGTTAAAAATGCTGGACTTCCCTGGTGGCGCAGTGGTTGAAAATTCACCTGCCAATGCAGGGGAGAAGGGTTCAATCCCTGGTCCAGGAAGATCCCACATGTTGTGGAGCAAGTAAGCCCGTGCACCACAACTACTAAGCCTGCGCTCTAGAGCCCGCAAGCCACAACTACTGAGTCCAAGTGCTACAACTACTGAAGCCCATGCGCCCTAGAGCCCACGCACCACAACAACTGAGCCCACGTGCCGCAACTACTGAAGCCTGCCCACTCTAGGGCCCATGTGCCGCAACTACTGAGCCCACATGCTCCAACTACTGAAGCCCGCAAGCCTAGAGCCTGTGCTCCGCAACAAGAGAAGCCACCGCAGTGAGAAGCTGCAATAAAGAGTAGCCCCCGCTCACCGCAACTAGGCAACTAGAGAAAGCCCATGCACAGCAACGAAGACCCAATGCAGCCAAACAAAACAAAACAAAACAAAAACAAAAAAACTGGGCAAGGTTCTCAAGAAAGAGCAAGGCAGGGCTGGGCTCAGGGACCCAGGTAGGGCACACCAAGGGATTACGACTGGCTTTGCCTTGCTCTTCTTTGCTCAAAAATTCTCAACCTCTCCCTCATTCTTACTACATCAAGTCACAAGTTCCTTTCAAGGCTCTCCAGAACATGACTCCACCTCACCTCACCAGCCTTATAGTTAGTTCATCATGTCCTGTGTCTACCCCCCAGTCTAGTTGGGCCAGTCTCCCTTGAGTTCCTTCAGACATGTCCACCCCCTCTCTCCAAATGTCCTCTCTCTCTATGTAAGTCCCACCCACCCTTTAAAGCCTTGCTCACATCCCACCTCATTTATGAAACCTCCTCTGTGACATGAAACAGTAAAATGCTTTCGAGCTCAAGGGCTGGTGTCAACCAGACCTGGGTTCAAATTCCACCTCTGACATTGACCAGCTGAGTGATTTCCCTAACCTCTTTGAGCTTTAGAAGGTGATAATAGTGCCTACCTTACAGAATTTTTGAAGGTTTAAGGAAAATGATGCAAGAAAGTATTTAATGCTCATAAATGCTCAGTTAAGGTGAGCTTATTACGGCTGACCTTCCCTGTAAGTGGTCCAGCCCTTACGCTGTCTCTTCTGAGCACAACACCACTGGATTCCATGTGGTCCACGTCTGCTCAGACTGTGCCCCAGGCATTAGTCTACCTCAGCCTCCCGCTTGCTTGAAAGCATCTTAAAGTTCCAGGAGCATGCTCGATATAACATCAAACTGACACAGGCCCAAAGGGGACACTGAGAGAGTTGCACAAGTAACCACCACACTGGCTCTGGAACAACTCAGCGAAAGTCCCTCTCTCTAGCGAAGGCAGAAATGCATGCTGGGAAGACAAACACATAGCCAGTCTCCGTGGCAGAGAGCTGCTTCAGCATCTGAAACAAATCTCTCTCCCTCACACACACACACACATACCACCACTGCCACCACCATTACCTTCACATTCCCAACTCTCTGTGCCTCGCCTTTCCTTCTGATGCTGAAGATGGCACATGAAGCCAGTCAAAGGCCACTCTCTTTGCATGACTGTATGACAGGGAACCCAGACAAATGGGCCACACTGCAGGTGTGCTCTTTGGCTGGGACTACATGGAAATCTCATGCCCCATCACAGGAGCCAAGATGGTCTCTGCTGGTTCTGCCCCTCCCCCCCCCATGTTACTCCACCTCCAGTCAGCCCTACCCATCCTCTGATGTACATGATAGCTGGCATCCCTTGGGCACCCGTGCCAGCGGGCCTATTCCACTTGCCACTTTCTCTGTGTTCAACAAGAGCCAAAGTAAAAATATCTTCATGCACCGTTACTCCATGCTTCAAGTCACTCCATGCTTTGAGGGACTCCCTCCCAAACAAAGAAACAGGGCACAGAAAAATGTTACTACTGGAATGCCACATTCTTTAAAGAGCAAACAAAAAATTCAGAACTGGAGAGACCCCAACTATATTATCCCCAAGAGTGGTTTTCTCAGCATGAAGAGTGAGCCCTATCCCTGCACAAGTTTACGCTCTCAACAGCATGAAGTTCCAAAGTTAGATCAGAGGAACAGGACAAAATGGGCCTGATCTTTGAGACCTTATTCTCAATCTAGAAAAGATACAGAGAAAGTGAAAAAGTCCAAAGGGTAACCAGTCCTCATGCTGGAACCCGGTGTTCCGATAAATCTCACTCCTCGGAGATAGCAACATTCAAAAGTTCTCCGGTAGTGGCTGGCTTTTTAAAAAAATCGCAAAGTGCAGGAGACCAAATGTAAAGAAGATGCGAGTCCCAAGGACCAAGACTACCTGATTGCCCCGCATTCGGGGACGGCAGTTTCTCCCTGGAAGCAAGCTCAGGACCCCGTGACCGTGGGTGAGCCCTGCTACCCCACTCAGATTGGGAACAGTTTTATTCCACCCGCGCTGGAAACCTCAAGAGAGACTCTCAACAAATCCCTGAAGCCAAAGACCGGGTCACAGGGCGGCGGGGGCGGCGGCGCCCTGCTGCTGATTAATTGGATGAGTGTACAGGAGCGGGGGGGCGGGGGAAGAAGAGCGCCCGGCCCGTGGCGTGTGGACCAAACAGGAGAGGGTACCTTCAGTTCCCATTAGCGGGATGCCACCGCCAGCGTGCCCCAGGGGAATGCCTCGAGTGACCTCGGCGCGAGCAGCGGCCGAAGCGAGCCCTTGAGTGGGTGCCAGAGCGCCCCCTAGTGCGGCGCCAGGACCAGGGGACTTGCGGCAAGGTCTAGGGTGAAGGGAGAGGACCAGGGGAAGAGCCCAGGTGCTTCTCTGTAAACTCTGACTCTGCAGGGGCTGGCGGAGCGACCCGGGTCTCCTGAGCATCCCCTCCCCGATCCCCGCCGAGGGTCTGGAGTGGCCCTGTCTGCAGGCACCCAGCTCCCGTAGGCCAGGCCGGCCGGCTGGCCGGCCGAGACGCAGCGGGACGTGGCTGCTGCTCTGCAAGCAGAGCGGAGGGCATTTACCGGGAGCCTGGGAAGCCGCTGTGTCTCCACTCGGGTCTCCGCTGGGGTACCCGGACGGCCGCTGCCGCCGCCTCTTTCCAGTCGCCGCAGTCTCAACCTGCAAACCTCCCAGTCGCTCCCTGCGACTGTAGCCCGCGAGGCCAGCTGTTGAATGGCTCGCGTCGAGCGCACGGGGCGCAGAAGCGTCCCCGCCGCATCCAAAGTCGGCGACGCAGGCGCGCGTCCCGCTGCCAACGCCCCGTGCGCCCCTCGCCCCGCTGCGGCCCTGGCGAGCTCGCGCAGCCGACTCCCGGCTCCAGGCTGCGGACTCCCAGCTCCCGGCTCCTGGCTGCGGGGTCGCCTGCCGGCCGGCCCTCTAGCTCCCCTCGGTGGGCTCTCGCCAAGTCAACTGCCTCCTCTCGCGGGCTCCGCCCCCCTCGCTGCCATCCCTCAACTTGCCCGCAGGACCAATGGCAACAATAGGCTAGTCCCGCCCCTTCGATTCCCCCGGGGCCAATCGCCTTCTCCTGAGGACCCATTCAAGTAACCCCGCCCCTCTCGTGCGGCAAAGCCCCAGCCAAAGTTTATCCCTCGGCGCTGTTGCTCTGGACGATTGCAAGGCTTTGCCAGGCTCCCCCCACCCCCCACCCCTGGACGGAATTACAGTGATTTAGAGGCTGCAACTCACCTGGTCTGCCGACCTCCACACGACCTATTTGCTTTGAATAAAGTAGTATAAGAAAGCGAACGAGAGAGGTACCGTTATCCACCTCATCCCTGAGGCAGGACTGCTGAGAAATGTACGCGCGCTTGGCCAGCACTTACACATCACAGGGTCAGCAAGAACCTCGAAGGTCATCGATTGACTCTATCCTCGCACTGGTTGTTTTTGCTTTGGGCTTTTGGTTTTGTTCTCCCACGTACAGGGTCCCTGCCCTCTAGTCTGAACAACTTCCAATGACAAGGACTCACTGGCTCCACAGACCACCGCTTGGGTCTCTGTCTCGTGGCTTGAGGCTGAGTGAAACCGGCCCTCTGGTAACTTCACGCAAAGCCAGCTTTGCCCCTCTTCCCCATGGTGGTCCAACAATTTGAAGACAAGTCTTCCAGCCCCACAATTCTTCCAGACTAGAGTCTGCTCCAAAGACCTGGGTTCAAGGCTCTGCTTCGAGTTTAAGCCAATTCCCTTATATCTTTCAAAAGTAGAAAGCAGGAACTGAGTCTAACCTCCCCCCCCCATCGCCCCAACCCCAGGGCACAGACGCTTCTGCCTGATCGTGTCCCTTGTCCAGCCACTAGACTCTTCTACTCTAGCTTCTTAAGGATGGCATTTGCTTCCCTGACTGCCATATCACATGGCTGATGCATATTAGATTTATTGTCAACTCACCCTGGGGCTATTTCTCACTGCTGCTGCTACCACAAGGGTCTGTTTTCTTATTTGACTAGCTGGTAAATGTCATTGGGTTTTGCTTGGGGGCGGGGGTACTAATTTCACTCTCTTCTACTGAGACCTCTTTGCCTGCTCATTCTACCCTAAATCTCTCTCCATCTCTGCTTGCTACCACTGCCTTGCTCCGGCCCCATCCTGTTTGCACAACTGCTAAAGAGCCTCCTAACCGGGCCGCTTGCCTCTAGCCTTGCACCCACCTGGCTGGCCTTCCAAATATCCTCTCCTCATTCAATTTACACCAGAAGCCAGAGTTGTCGCTAAAACACAAATATAATCATGCCACCACACTCCAACTTCAAAGCCCATCCCAGCTTCGAATCCTTTTCTACTTCCTTTCTGCCCTCCTTTGCTATCAGGATAAGATCCAAAACCCATGGCAAAGCATATAAAACCCTTGGTGATCTGGCCTTGCAGCCTCATTTCCAGTGGTTCCAACCTCCACCACAGAGCACTCTACACTTCAGGTCAAAAACTCCCTGTTGTTTCTCAAATGAGCCATGGTCTCCAACACTTCTATGCCTTTGATACAAAGTCTGGAATAACCTGCTTCCTACCCTCCTAATCCTGACCTACAACACACTGATGTATTTTTTTTTAAATTGAAGTATAGTTGACTTACAATATTGTATTAGTTTCAGGTGTACAGTAAAGTGATTTGGTTTTATATATATATATATATTCTTTTTCAGATTCTTTTCCATTATAGGTTATTACAAGATATTGAATATAGTTCCCTGTGCTATACAGCAAGTCCTTGTTGTTTATCTATTTTATATACAATAGTATGTATCTGTTAATCTCAAACTCATAACTTATCCCTCCCCCCCTTTCCCCTTTGGTAACCATAAGCTTGTTTTGTATGTCTGTGAGTCTGTTTCTGCTTTATAAATAAGTTCATTTGTATTATTTCTTTAGATTCCACATATAAGTGATATCATATTTGTCTTTCTCCATCTGATTTACTTCACTTAATAATCTCTAGGTCCATCCATGTCGCTGCAAATGGCAACATTTCATTCTTTTTATGGCTGAGTAATATTCCATTGTATATATACACCAGATCTTCTTTATCCATTCATCTGTTGATGGACACTTAGGTTGCTTCTATGTCTTCGCTGTTGTAAATCACACTGGTGTATTTTATTCATTCATTGAATCACATGTTTATACAGGGGGCATAAACATGTGATTTTTAAAAAAATTTTATTTGATCCCTCCATCAGGTACTTCCAAGTAGAAAGTAACAATTCTGCTTCCATTCACATTGCTACACAGACATCAGGCCACCGATTGCAATGATTGGTTTGGACTTCATCTCATGCAAATAACTGAAGGGTTGGGGGAGACTGAAACTGGGATTTTCTTTCTTGCCAAGTATCATTAAGTAATACTCAAACTTACTCCATTAAGGTTGGCAGTTTGAAGGCCAGAGGTTGTGGCCCTTTTCCTTCATGTTTACATTAACTTACAAAAACCCAGCTTATTAAAGCGTTCTGCGTGTGTGTGTGTACTTATCGTGTGAGTGTGTTGGGTCCTTTTTTCTTTTTTTTTTTAAGATCAGGATAAATTAAACCACATTGTACACCTCCAACTTACACAATATGTGTATATGTTAATTATATCTCAATAAAAAGTGTATATACAATAGGATCAGGACAGCAATTTGTGACATATTATAGGTGTTCATGTTTCTGGGTCTGAAGAGAAAGCACATGAACAGGACTGTACGCTGTAAAAATGAATCAACTGGAATCACACAATTACAGAACTCCAGTGTTAAAGGGGGCTTTTAAGCTAATGTAATCAAACCCCACCCTAGATGCTAGAATGACTGTGTGGGCAGTTTTTCAGGTTCTTTACAAAGTTCTTAGCTCCCTGGCCTCTGAAAGCAGGCTTTGTTCTTACCGCTAAAATATATGGCTTTGCCCAGCTAAGTGCTTTGAGGGGCACCTGGAATGCTTCTCTGTCCATTTTTTCCCACTAGGGTTAGATGGGTCCTCAGGACCTCCTCTTTCAAAATGCAGATTGCACTTGGAAGATCCACATGCTAACTAACGTTTATTAGTTATCAACCCTTAGCATAAGGTAAGCAGTATAGCTTAATAGGAAAAAAAAATTTAAGGTACCTGTACAAACAGCAGTTTTCAAAGTGTTTTCATTTATTTTGTTGTATTTGATCCTCATAGTAACCTGAGTAAATATCTTGATTTCCATTTTACAGGGGAGGAAGCTAAGACTCACCTAGGTTAAATCATTCCTCAGGGTATTTGAATTCCAGCCCTGCTATTAACCTTGGACACATGACCATGCCACTCTAGGCCTCGGTTTCCCCATCTATAAAATCAAATGAGATGCTTTCCAAGGTTTCTTTCAGCTGTCTCTAATCCCTTGTCTCCTGCTGGCTGAGATCAGGGAACTGGGGGCCTGGGCATTTTCATGGTGGCAGGAAATAATTTTGGCACTAGAGATACATTTTGGAAAGGACAAGCTCTGGTGGAATGCCAAAGCTGACAGCATGAGAGCAGTGAATACTAGAAGCAAGGCAATCTGAGAAAGGAAAGACAAGGGGCCCTGAACTCCAAACCCACCTACTCCCTAGCTCTATAATACAGCCACTGCCATTCCAACTGTGAACTCAACATCCCAACTTATTTGCTTTAGTGATTAAAAAAATCTTCTATGCAAATCTTAATTAAAGTATGCTTTGGCAAACTATTTTATCATATTCAGACATAATTACCACAATAAATTACATAAAGAAATCTATTGTGTGTCCCCTGCTTATTCCACATAGCAAAAGGGCCAAAAAGAAATTGCAGCCGAAGGAAGTCATTTGGAAGGAAAACCAAGAGGCAAATGGATGCATTCTAATAATTTATGCAAGTCCAGTGGTGACACACTCCCCATCCCCCGCTCACTCATTTGCTGAGGACTAGAGGAGCACTGAGACACAGCTAATCTAAGGGCTATGCATTTGCCTAATCTTACCACGAAAATACAGGCTTTACACCTAATATAAAAGGAATTTAAGATGCCAGGTGAGAGTGGTGATCTTTAAACTGGTTGTGCAAGAAACTGAGAGTTAATTCCTAAGATGATAAGCCTACTTAATAGTCTGGGTTTTTTTTTTGGAGTGATTAAAAACATGTTTAATTACAGTAGAATCAGTTTTGGCTTCCAGACATCTAATCACTTTTTCAGTAAATGGCTCTAAAGTCAGAATAAATAACACTAACCTACTTCACTGAGTTCTTACAAGGATTAATTAATTGATTTTAAAGGGTTTCAGAAGTTTTATAAAACAGTGGCCTAGCAATCAGGAGACCTAAATTTAGTGCAGACTCTGCCTTTAATAGCTGTGTGGCCTAGACTGATTGATATTTTTTTTACATATTGCAGTCATTTGTTTCTATAAAATGTCTAGAAAAGGCAAATCCATAGACAGAAAGCAGATTAGTGATTGCCTGGCACTAGTAATAGGAGGGGCACTGACTGCATATGGGCAAAAGGGATCCTTTGGAGGTAATGGAAATGTTCTAAAACTAGATTCTGGTGGTGTTTGCACAGCTCCATAAATTTGTGAAAAATCACTGAATTATATATTTTCAAATGAGTGAATATTAAATGTAAATTAAAACTAAATTAAAACTAAATGGAACTGTTTTTAAAAAAACATAAATAAAAGGTTAGTCATTAAATACATTCAACTGATTATGGGTGCAGGGAATAAAGCAAAAAAGAATAAACAAATGAAACAACAGATATACCTTTTGAGGCTCAACTTATGAGACATGAACTAAGGAGTTTAATTCAAACTTCTGCACCAAGAATTTTATAGTTTTAGGTCATATATTTAGGTCTTTGATCCATTTTTAGTTAATTTTTGTACACAGTGTTAGGTAAGGGTCCAACTTCATTTCTTTTACATGTAGATATCCAGTTTTCCCAGCACCATTTCTTGAGAAGATTGTTCTTCCCCCATGGAATGATCTTGTCACTCTTGTCAAAAATCATTTGACCATACATGTGAGGGTTTACTTCTGGGTTCTCTCGGTTTAATGGGTCTATGTCTGTCTTTATGTCAGTACCACACTGTTCTGATTACTGTAGCTTTGCAGTAAGTTTTGAAATCAACAAGTGTGAGTCCTTCAGCTCTGTTATTTTTCAAGATTGTTTTAGCTATTCAGAGGCCCTTGAGATTCCATATGAATTTTAGGAACTGTTTTTCTCTTTCTGCCAAAAAATGTCATTTGGATTTTCATAGGGATTATATTTAACCTGTGGGTCACTTTGGGAAGTATTGATATCTTCACAATATTAAGTCTTCCAATCCATGAACTTGGTTTGTATTTCCATTTATTTGTGTCTTCTCTAATTTCTTTCAGCAATGTTTTGTGGTTTTCATTGTATAAGTTAATTATATAACTTATAGTTGTATAAGTTAATCTTTGGTTAACTCCTAAGTATTTTTTAATTTTTAATTTTTTAAATAAATTTATTTATTTATATATTTTTGGCTGTGTTGGGTCTTTGTTGCTGCATGCGGGCTTTCTCTAGTTGTGGTGAGCGGGGTCTACTCTTCATTGCGGTGCGGGGGATTCTCATTGCGGTGACTTCTCTTGTTGCGGAGCACAGGCTCTAGGCATGCAGGCTTCAGTAGCTGTGGCTCGTGGGCTCAGTAGTTGTCGCTCGTGAGTAGAGTTATTGATTTTACTTCTCTGGGGCTCTATTTCTCCATCTGTAAAACGAGGGGGAATTGGGCTAGATAACCTCTGTACTTTGGGTCTAACATTGTAATACTCTAGGACTCACCATCATTGTATCCTATTTTTTTTTTAGTAGCTTAAAACAGCAATAATCTACTTATGGTTTTCCAGCTTTCCTAAAACTGGATTCCTTGAAAATTTTCCAAAATGTCTGCCTGTTCCCCAGACACAGTCACTTAGGCATACTAACCCCAACAAAACTGTCCAAATATGAATAGAGCAAAAACATAATAAAGATAAAGAAAGAAGGGAAAATAGAATCTAGACTTTCACAGTCATGAACAAGTAAACAGAAGCCATTTCTTAGTAACTGCAGACCCACACTTTTTTCTTCCCAACTTTTTTCCATGCTTTTCTTTTCCAAGGATTTTATTACTCTTCCTCTTCCCTAAAATGAATCTGGGGCCCTCATTACCAGCTCTAAAAACACTATGACTATTTATAAGAGGACTTGAGAAGAGATGTTTTAAAAGGAAAATGACATTATATGGAGAGGAAGAAAAGCAGAATACAAAATTGTATGTACAATATAATCTCAACTAGCCTAGAAAATAGTGCATATGTTGAGGACTGTATGGCCATACACCAGAAGGTTAACAGGCTGGTCTTTAGCTGGCAGGATCCAGAGTTAGATTTTCCCCTGCACTTTAGCTTTTTTTTTTTTTTTTTACATTTAATGATCATGTACTGTGCTTGTTAAAGATTATATAATATATATATTACATATATGTATATATGTATAGTTTGTCTTTAACAAAAGGAAGAAGAGTGACTCCTTTTTATAAGAAGCATAGAGGCATAGAGTAGTGGTTAAAATGGTGGGATTTAGAGTCTAAGTTCTTCAACCCTTGTGAGACTCTGTTTCCCTTCTATAAAATGGCAATAATACTAATAAAGGACCTACTTCATAGAATTACTTTCCAGATTAAATAAGCTACTCCATGCACGTGCTTAGAGCAATGCCTGGCACCATCATTAGCCATTATTTAAAATGTTAAACATTTACTGGAAATATAATATGTGCATATGGTAAAAAAAAAGTGCAGAAGACTTTAAAATAAAAAGTAAAATGAAAAAGTAGAAATATTTTTCCCCTCTTTAAGCCCCAGCCTCACTCCTAGAAGTAACCACTGTTTACAGCTTCTTATGTATCCATCCAGAATTTTTAAGGGCAAAGGCAAACATATATCCTCTTTTTCACACACACAAACACACACACACAGGCAGGCACATGCAGAATCATAGCATACATGCAATTTCTCACCTTGGTTTTTCACTTAATGATCTCTTTTGGAGATGTTTCCATAGCAGAACATCTAGATTTACTCCTTTTTTATTGTGATAAAAGACACAACATAAAATTACCGTCTTAACCATTTTTAAGTGCACAGTTCAATAGTGTTTAAGTATATTGACACTGTTTGTGAAACAGATCTCTAGAACTTTTTCAACTTGCAAATCTGAAACTTTATAACCACTGAACAACAACTCTTCTTTTCCCCTCTCCCCCAGCCCCTGGTAACAACCATTTCTACTTTCTGTTTTTATGAATTTAGATACCTCATAGAAGTAGAATCATACAGTACTTGTCTTTTTGTGACTGGCTTATTTCCCTTAGCATAATGCCCTCAAGCTTCATCCATGTTGTAGCATGTGACAGGATTTCCTTCCTTTTTAAGGCTGAATAATACTCCACTGTGTGTATATACCACATTTTAGTTTATCCATTCATCTGTCAGTGGACATTTGGGTTGCTTCCACCTCCTGGCTATTGTGAAAAGTGCTGCTATGAACATATGTGTATAAATATCTCTTCGAGACGCTGCTTTCAATTCTTTTGGATAAATACCCAGCAGTGGGATTACTGGAGTGTATAGTAATTCTATTGTTAATTTTCTTGAGGAACCTCTATACTGTTTCCCATAGCAGCTGGGCCACTTTACATTCCCACCAACACTGTACAGGGGTTCCCAGTTTCTCCACATCCTGGCCAACAGTTGTTATCTTCTGGGTTTTTAAAAAATTAAATAGTAGCTCTTCTAATGAGTGTGAGGTGATTTTTTCTCCTTATTTCTAACAGCTACACAGTGTTTTGTGATGTGGGAAAACCTCTATCAATGGACAGTTTGTTTGAGCCTGGTCTTCAGCTATTTCAAATAATACTGTAATGAATACCCACGTACCTTTATATACATGTGGGGTATTTTTTTAGCAAAGGAATTGCCAGGATAAAGTGTATGTGCTTTTTTGATAACTTTTGATTATAAAATAAGTTCAGACTTAACAGAAAAGTTGCAGGAACATCCATGTTCCTTTCACTCAGCTTCCCCAATTGTTAATAGTTTATTAATTTGCTTTATCATTTCCTTTCAATATATATGCATATTTCTTTTTTTTCTGAACCACTTGGGAGTAAATTTTAGCCATGATGATCCTTTAACCCTAAATACTTGAGCATGTATCTCTCAGAACAAAATATTTCTCTTACATAAGCACAGTGCAACTATTAAAATCAGGAAATTAATATTGATAAAATACTATTATCTAACCTACAGAAAATATTCATAGTTCTCCTATTGTACAAATAATATTTTTTGTAGCAAAAAGAATTTGTTGGGGGGGGTGGTTCCAGGATGTAATTCAGGATCAGACATTGCATTTGTCATTTCTATCCGGCCTCCTTTAATCTGAAACAGTTCCTGAGGCTGTCCTTGCCTTTCATGACCATGACATTCTTTTCATTATTTATTATTATTTTTTGGAAGCAATCACAAACTTACAGAAAAGTTGGAAGTACAATACAGAATGTCCTGGATTTTTCTTCCTGAACCATTTGAGAGTAAGTCACCAACCTGATGCCCCATCATCTCTGAATGATTTCGTGTGTATTTTTTTGCCCAACAAGGATATTTTCCTATCTAGCTATGACACCACCATCAACATCAGGAAATTCACATTAATAGATTACTAACATCGAATCCTCAGTTCCCATTCAAGTTTCACCAGTTGTCCCAAAAGGCTCTATTATGGCAAAAGGATCTAGTTCAGACCCATATGGTGCTTTTAGTTATCACATCTCCTACATCTCCTTCAGTCTGGAAGAGCTCCTTGGTCTTTTGTTGACTTTCAAGACCTCGACACTTTTGAAGACTACGAGCCAGTTATTTTGGAGAATGTCCCTCAACTTGGGTTTGCCTGATGTTTGCTCATGATTAGATTCAGGTTACATACCTTTGGCAGGCCTATGACAGAAGTGACACTGTACTCTTCATTCTGTCAGGTGGAGCTCGATTTCAGTGTGTCCTATTACTGATGAGTTCACTCTGATCACCTGACTAAAGTGGTATGTGCCAGGCTTCTCCACTGTGAAATTATTCTTTGTAATTAATAAATATTTTGTGGAGAAGTCCTTTGAGACTATGTAAATCTTCCATTTCCCATCAAACTTTCAATTTGTTCACCTGTTTATTTATATCAGTATAGACTTATGGCTTCCTCTTTTATTCAATAGGTTATAATCCATTACTATCATTGTTTACTTTGACGATCAAGTTGTCCTAGATCTGACCAGTGGGGACTCCTTCAACCTGGCTTCTGTGTCCCTTTAATGTTTCCCCATCATTTTTGTGCACTTCCTTACTTTCTGGCACAAGATGGTCCAGGTTCATCTCATACTTTCACTTATCCAGTCCTGAAATCAGCCATTTTTCTGAGAAGACTTGGTTCTCTTTCATGGAAAATAGTATTTAGAAGCCAAATCTGGGCACTAGGTGTGGATATTGCTATAGGTGTGTTGCTGCTCCCTGGCCCTCTAGAGGCTTCTTTTATACTCTTTTATTGTTGTGTGTGCTTATATACACACACAACACTCACACATAATATATCTATATCTATATCTATATCCATATCTATCTATCTATCTATCTATCCATTTGGCCATGAGCTCACTCTGCTAATACCCCAGCCAACACCATAGGGTTCATTCTAGTTTTCTCCCTTTCCATATTCTGAACATATTTTCTCATTTTATCAATCCCCCTTATATAATTGTGCTGGGAGGTTTCTTTTTTAATAATAACTACTATTTATTGACTGCCTCTCATGTGCCAAGCACTGTTCTACCTGCTTTACAGACAAAATTTTATTTAATTCTCAGTATACCTTGCAAGACAAGCATGATTATCCCCATTTTAGAAAGGAAATTGAGGCATAGCGAGGCTAATTTGCTCAAGGTAGGATAGCTAGTTAAAATGAAGCCTGGTTCAAACAAAGATGTAGATTACCTCCTAAGCACCATACTATTCTTTTTCTCTCCTTTTTTTTATTGTGGTAAAAACACTTAACATGAGATCTACCCTCTTAACACGTTTTTACGGTTACAGTACAGTAATCTGTAAGCACAATGTTGTACAGCAGATCGCTAGAACTTAGTCATCTTGCATACTGGAAACTATATACCCTTAAACAGCAATTCCATATGCCCTGCTCCCCAAACCCCTGGCAACCATCATTCTACTCTATTTTTCCACAAAGTTGACTACTTTAGATACCTCATCTAAGTGGACACATGCATTATTTGTCCTTCTGTGACTGGCTTATTTCACTTAGCATAACGTCCTCAAGGTTTATCCATGCTGTTGCATATGGCAGATTTCATTATTTTTTAAGGCTGAATAATATTCCATTGTACATGTATGTATATACAGATATATGCCAGATTTTCTTTATCCCTTCCTTTGTCAATGGGCACTTAGGTTGTTTCTATATCTTGGCTATTATAAATAATGCTGCAATGAACATGGGAATACATATATCTCTTTGAGATCCCGATTTCAATTCTTTTGGATACATACCCAGAAGTGGCATTGCAGGATCATATGGCACTTCTATTTTTAATTTTTTGAGGGAACTTCATACTGTTTTCCATAGTGACTGCACCATTTTACATTCCCATCAACAGTGCACAAGGGTTCCAATTTCTCCACATCCTGGCCAACACTTCTTATCTGTTGTCTTTTTTGATAATAACCATCCTAACAGATGTGAGGTGATTTTGATTTGCATTTCCATCATGATTAGTTATGTTGACAGTTTTTTAAATACTTGTTGGCCATTTGTATATCTTCCTTGAAGAAATGTCTACTTAAGTCCTTTGCCCATTTTATAATCTGATTATTTGATTTTTTTTGCTGTTAAGTTGTAGGAGTTTCTTATATATTTTGGATATTAACCCCTTATCAGATATATGGTTTGCAAATATTTTCTCCCATTCCATTCATTGCCTTTTCACTCTGCTAATTGTTTCCTTTGCCGTGGTGAATCTTTTTAGTTTGATGTAGTCTCATTTGTCTATTTTTGCTTTTCGTGCTTGTGCTTTTGGTGTCATATCCATGAAATGATTGCCAAGACCCACGTCATGAAGCTTTTCCCCTACGTTTTCTTTTAACAGTTACTGTATCTGGTTTTATATTTAAGTCTTTAATCCATTTTCAGTTGATTTTGTGTATGTTGTAAGATAAGGGTCCAATTTCATTCTTTTGTATGTGTATGTCTAGTTTTCCCAACACCATTTGGGTTTGTTCTTGTTGTTTTAAATTTTTAAACATTTTATTTTTTACTGCTTTGTTTTATTTTTTGATGTTTATAATTTTTTTCTTTTTTCCCTTAAGTTATTACAAAATATTGGCTATATTCCCTGTGTCCCGACACATTTGTTGAAGAAGCTATCCTTTCCTCACTGTGTACTCTTAGCACCCTTGTTGACTATACATGTGTGGGTTTGTTTCTGGGCTCTCAATTCTGTTCCACAGGTCTATATGTCTATTCCTATGCCAGTGCCATACTGTTTTATTACTGTTGCTTTGTAATGTGTTTTGAAATCAGGATGTGTGATGCATCCAGCTTTTTCCTTCTTTCTCAAGGTTGCCTGGCTATTCACAGTCCTTTGTGGTTCCATATGAATTTTAGGATTGTTTTTCTATTTCTGTAAAAAATGCCATTGGGATGTTCATAGGGATTGCATTGAATCTATAAATCACTTTGGGTAGTATAGATATTTTTCTCTAAGATGGCCCTCAACAATCCCTGCCTGGTGGTATTCATCCACTTGTGTAATCACCTCCCCTTGAGTGTGAGCTGGATCTAGTTAATCACTTCTAATGATAGACTATGGCAAAAATTATGGGATGTCACTTCCAAGATTAGGTTAGACTTCTGTCTAATTCTCTCTCTCTCTCTTTCTCCCTCTATTCCTCATGTGCTTCCTCTCTCTCTCTCTTCCTCTCAGGGAAGCTAGCTGCCCCATGGAGAGGCCCACGTGGCAAGGGACTGAGGGAGGCTTCTGGCCAAGAGCCATGGAGGAACTGAGGCCCTCGGTCAACAGCCCGTGAAGAACTAAATCCTGCTAACAACCACATGAATGTGCCTGGAAGCAAATCCTCCCTCAGTTGACCCTTCAGGTGGTAGCTTTGTGAGAGACTCTAAACGAGGGGCACCAAGCTAGGCTGTGCCCAGATTCCTAACACAAAAAACTGAAATAATAAATGTTTGTTGAGAATTCCCTAGTGGTCCAGTGGTTAAGGTCCCATGCTTCCACTGCAGGGGGCACGGGTTTGAACCCTGGTCAGGGAACTAAGATCCCCACATGCAGCCAAGAACTAAATAAAAATTTCTTTTAATAAAAATAAAAACTAAATGTTTGTTGTTCTAAGCCACTGAGTTTTGGGTAAATTATTACACAGAAATAGATAACTAGTACAGTAACCACTCTCCCATTTCCATTGTCACCCTCCCCGACACTATGTCTGCTCTCCTTACTTGGGGCCTCTCATTCTCCATCACCAGCTGCTCTCCTACATAGATTTCCTCCTCATCCTTCTCAGGCTCTGACTCCCCACACCAGGCCTCTCTTCCATGATGACACCTCCATCCACCTGTTTGGACTCTGATCTTCCCTCCACAGGGACACCTCCTCACCCTGCTGGGTCTCTGACACCACAGTCTGCACCCCCATACTCCCCACCACGGATGCCTACCTTGCTCTGCCTCACCCAATGGCTTTAGGACTGGATTTTTCAGGAAGGTGAGGCAAAAGGATAGGGCATGTGCATTTTGATTTTTAATATATATACTGTCAAGTTATCCTCCAAAAATCTTACATCAATTTACTCTCTAAAAAAAAAGGGACTTCCCTTGTGGTGCAGTGGTTAAAACTCCACACTCCCAGTGCAGGGGGCCGGGGTTTGATCCCTGGTCAGAGAACTAGATCCCACATGCATGCTGCAACTAAGAGTTCACACACCACAACTAAGGAGCCCGCCCACTGCAACTAAGACCCGGTGCAACCAACTAAGTTAATAAATAAACTTACACTCTAGTCTCTCTCCCTCACCCTGTCCTTTCCTCATCTCACAGGATGCTGGTTGGTTTCTCCTTCCTAGTACTGTTTCTAGGTCTCATCCCAATGAAATGTCAAATGGTTCAATTCTTAAAACCACCTGCTGGGTTTCTCTGTACTGGCATGTCTAAATAGAGAGCATTTTCCTGCAAATCCTCTTTCACGCTCACTGACAGTTATGGGCTTCCATCCTTGGCCAATGGGTTGTAATGCAGAGAACTATAAAGGAGGAAAAAGAAGGTATTTGTTTATAAAGAAGAGCAGTATGCTTTCCAACAGTTTGTGACAAGGATGCACATTCAAATTGTAGACCTACAGGAACTTTTTCAAAATGAGTTACCTTGCCCTTTGTTAAGTTCTGAATTAGTACATATCAAGCCAAGAAGGAGCTATTTCTTTCTCAGCGCATCTTTTAGCTTTCAGGTTGCAATTTGTGCACGTCTGCACATTTTCCCTAACTGGAGCTCTAGCTATTCTGGTTTTATGCCTCTGTCCCTTAAGGTAATACATATAATTAATATTTATAAAGCACTTTATGAAATGCAGTTAATTCATCCCATCCTTACAACAGCATTATGGGTTTGAAATTTCTGCCTCTATTTAACACATGGGGAAAAACTGAAACTTTCAGGGTGTGACTTACCCAAGGTCACACAGCTAGTTAGTGACAAAACTGGTGCTGGACTCAAGTCTTCTGACTCCACACCCTGAGATCTTTCTACTACATTGGGCTACCTCTCTGGGTTCTTCTCTTTCAAAGAAGTGTTCTTGAAGACTTGAGCTCCCCTTCCAAAATGGAGCCTGAATCTGTAGGAACCTCTGCCCAGCCTGGCAGACTCAATTTGGCCAGGCTAAATCAGTTCTTTAGAAGTGATTTGTCCTAGGATTTACCTGCAGCTCTTTATTGCATCATTAAAATACAGTTTTTTTAAAAACGTCTTGGGGATACTAAGACTATTACTCACTGAAAAAATACAAATAAAAAGAAATTGGTTCTACTCAATACTCTGTAATGGCCTATATGA
Source organism: Kogia breviceps (assembly GCF_026419965.1). Lineage (NCBI taxonomy): Eukaryota > Metazoa > Chordata > Mammalia > Artiodactyla > Physeteridae > Kogia > Kogia breviceps. The sequence goes on along the minus strand of NC_081330.1, from coordinate 28,321,445 downwards.
GAAAAGAACCTAAAAAAGAGTGGATATATGTATATGTGTAACTGATTCACTTTGCTGTATACCAGAAACCAACACAATACTGTAAATCAACTATACTCCAATGTTTTAAAAATTAAAAAAAGAAATTGGTATATTAACCAAAAAGAAAAACAAAAAAACCCCAAAATGTTCATCAATAACACCATGTTGGGGACTGGTTTTGCTGTTTAGTAGTGAACTTTAATTTAAGAAAATAAACCAGATGCCATTGAAACAAATTAAATGTCCTTCAAAGGAGACTGGTTAAATGAATTGCAGTACAAGGAAATACTATATAGATGTTAAAAAAGCATAAGGCAAATCAATATAAAGGTGTGATTTCCAAGCTATACTGTTAAGTGAAAACAAATAAAGACCAAAAAAACAGTGTGAATAGTACCCTGTCATTTGTGATATTGATATATATATATATACACACACACACACACATACACATATTCATAGAATAACTCCAGAAGGATACACAAAAAAATTGAAATACTGAATGTTCCTGGGAAGGACAAATGGGTGACAAGGGTAGGTGGAGACTTACTTTTCACTATCTCTTTATGCCATTCCTTTATACCATCTGAATTTTACCATATGCCTGTATTACCTGTTAAAAATATTTTTAGTTATATAGTGCTTTACAATTTTAGAGTATTTTTAAATATATGATTTTATTTAAAATACATGTAATTCAAGGTAATAAATCTTATACCTTTTTCATAGAGACCTTGAAACTGGTTTCTGCCTTCAACCTACTTTCCAGCTTCCCCCTCTCCAGTCCCTGCTCACTCCTGCCACGCCTTAGAGAAGACTGATCTACACTCTTCCTCTCTCCTGCCAGCAGGGCCTCCAGCTCCACTCTCTCACTCCCTTCTAATTAACGTAACTAGGCATTGTGTTCCATAATTACATGGTTTGTCAGTGAAATCAATAGTTGCCTCCCTTGCGACAATGACATTTTAGCTCCATCAATCTCCCGAGAGCCCAGCAGCTTCTCTGGGCCAACAAAACTCCCAAGATTATTAACATCTTCCTCGACTCTCACTCACTTTCACGCATGCAAGTAAATGAGCAGAATCTCAAGTCACATGATTTGATACACCCTACCCATGATTATCTGGAGATAAAATTACTATCAAATATATATTTTTAAGACTTTATCTAGGTATAGTTTACATATTACAAAATCCAGCATTGTATGCTTATGGCTCTGTGATTTTCAGTAAATGTATAGAGTTGTATTTTTTAATGATGTATTTTTTACGTATTTTTTTTGATGATGATCTTAAGAACCTAACGTAAAATATCCTAGATCGTATTAGGTTTCTGACATGACTCAATTTCTTTCTTCTGGCCTCAACTCCCAAATTTGTTCCCTGCCCTACTCCTTAATGGAAGAGATCTAATTCTATTGTTCCTTAAAACCATAGCATGTCAGAATTGGAAGGGCCCTTAGAAATCAACTAGAGATGGGAAACTAAGATCCACATATGGCACATGATTTGCCTAAAATCATGTAACAGGTAAATGGCAGAGTCAGGACTAAAATCCAGGATTCTTGCTCCTAGCCCAATAAACTTCCCATTACAGCACAGAGCCTCTTCTCTTAAGTATTACTAATGTCCTGGAAATCAACACATCAACCACCATCAATAAATTTGTCCAGCTAAATCTAAATATACGATGATGGAGAAAGCGCTTGGGTTGAGGTGGGTCTAGAGAACAGGTAGGAAATATAAGCTCTTTCCTTCATGATACTTCTGGGTGAATTTCTTTCTTATTATAAAGCACAATTAACCAAGAAGATAGGCTCTTTTCTGCCCAGAGAAGGACCTTATAGTTACCAGTCAAGAGTATCCGTTATTATTATTACTCTTATTATTATTACATTTTCTCCAGCATATGTTAACAAGATGAAATGAAACCAACATAGGCACTGCTTCCTGCTTTTGCCAAAAATTACGCAAAAATTAGCCTCTGTTCCCCATGGATTTGGGCCAGGGAAAGCAATTTCGCTTCTCATTTTGTTTTTCTAGCAATCAGTTTGTAACAACTAAACAACTGGCCATAAAGTAAGAAGTACACTGTATATTTTTGTGTGACTGAACCTGAAATTGTTTTCTAGCGTCAATTATAGTGGCACTTGGTGTCACCATAGCAGGAAGGACCTTGCCAACAACAGTTTTGAGGTACTGTATATGGCGTTCTGAACCTAAGAAAACTCTAAAGTGTTCAGATTGACATGGAATCACTGTCAACTATTTTATTTTTTATGAAAAATCATATATTTTCCCCCAGTAATTCCTGTCCAAGAATGTATCCTAAGAAAAAGCAGATATTTATGTACAAAGATATTCATCAGAATTTTTTATGAGTAAAATCTTGTAAATAATTAGAAGCGATTGGAAGTGATTAAATAAAATATGATAATTCCATAAAGGGGAATTTTATGCAGCTATTAAAGTCACCTTTTCAAATATATTTTTTTCATTTAACAGCTTTACTGAGATAGACTTTATATACCATAAAATTCACTGGTTTACAGTGTAAATTCAAAGCTTTTTAGTGTATCTAGAGTTGTGGATCTATCACTGTAACCCAATTTTAGAACATTTTCATCACCCCAAAGAGAAACTTATACCTATTAGCAGCCACTCTCCATATCCCCAACTTATAAATTGATAAGAAAAATACGTAACTCAAAAGACGACTGGACAAGTAAAGGCAATCACAGAATACTATACATATGAAACGATGTTCAACTTTACAAGTGATAAAGGAAATGGAAATCAACACAAGATACCGTTTTCCCCCAATCAGATGGGCAAAAATGAAAAAGACTGATAACATCTGGTACTAGTAAGGGTGGGGGGGGGGAAACAGGCATTCTCACACACAGTTGGCAGGAGTATGAATTGTTAACAACTGTTTCTGGAAAATAATCTGGCGCCATTTATTTACTCTTTTTTAAAGCACATACACACCACTGCAGTCAGCAACCCCACTTTGGGAATCTATCCTGTAGGGATTAAAGGACCAGTATCTAAGGATATATGTACAAAACTGATATGTGCAGGGATCGCCAATTGCAGATCACTGTATACAGTATGATCTCACCTTTGTGCCGGGCCCTGCTCTTGGCACAAGCAACACATGCCTACTTTCAGTCCCCCCAGCAACCCCATGATCGCAGATAATATTCTCACTCTCCATGGGGGAAGCTGGGGCTTGGAGAAATGAAGCAACTTGCTCTGGGTCTTACCCGCAGCTACCAAGTGGCAGAGCCAGCATTCACATCCAGGTCCACCTGGTCCCCAAACCGAGATATCGTCCAAGAATGATAACTTTCTGGTTAGAACACCTGAAACTCCCTCAGTGAGGGTGGGGCTAATCTGGGGGGACATTGGTTTTTAAGACGCAAAGTGAACTCCTGTCTCAGTGAAAGGCATGGAAGTTTGTGAGGCTAGAGCTGGGTGAGAAAGTAGTAAGTGGGGGACTGGATGGTGAGGAACGTGTAAAACTCATTCATTTATCCATCCAGCAAGTATTTATTAGCTTTTCCTATGTGACAGGCACTGTTTAAAGCACTGGGGGAATCATCAATGAACAAAACAGAGAAAGAACTCTGCCCTTGAGAATTTACATTTGGTGGGGACGATGCAGACAATTAACAAATTATACTTTCTATAACAAAATATCTTAATATACAATTTATTGTATAATGTAAAGCTAGGTAGATAGAGATAATATGTGAGATGGAGAATAGAGCTATGGAGGAAAATTAAGCAGGGAAAGGGGGTGGGAGGAAATGGTGGCCAGAAAAGGACTCATCGAGAAGGAAATATTTAAGCAACGATCTGAAGGATGTGAGAGAAGAGCCATGCAGATAATCTGGGAGAAGAGCATCCTAGCAGAGGGAACAAGGGACCCACAGTAAAAGCCTATCTATTATGTTCAAGGAGGAACAAGGAGGCCCAGGGGGTGGGACTGAGGGAAGGAGGGGGAGAGGAGTAGATGACGAGGTCAGAGAGGGACCTGGGAGCCAGACTATGTGTGCAGAGGCTTGCGGGCCATGACTTCACCTTGTCCTCAGAACGAGATGGGGCACCACTGGAGCTATAAGAAGAGGAGCAACATGATGTGACCTACCTTTTAAGAGGGTCTCTGTGGCAGCTGCGTTGGAAATAAATGGAAGGGAGGCAAGGATGGAAGAAGGAAGACCAAATAGAAGGCTAATGCCATGACTAAGGAGAAAGGTGATGGCGGCTTAGACCAGGGCGGTAGCGGGGAGATGTAAGAAGTGGTTAGACGCTGCATATATGCCTGCAGGTAGAGTCAACAGGATTTGCTGATGATTTAGGTGTCAGATGTGAGGGGAAAGTTTTTGCATGAGAAGCTGGAAAATGGGACTTGCTATTTACTGAGATGGGAAGGGACTGTGGGAGGGGCAGGCTAGAGGTGGTACAGACCAAGGGCCTGACTGACTGCTATGAGCTCACAGGGACAGGCCACTTCAGAACACCCACCAGCTTCACTCCTCAAACTCTGTTGTGAATGAGACCCAGCTATCTCAGGACTGAGAGGAGCCCTCCTAGGCTCTGCTAGTTTACACTCAGGGATACCCTGCCAGTGAGGACTGGGGCCAACTTCTTCATCCTGAGGCTCATCTAACTAAAAGCAAAAGAGAAAAGCAACAAATTCAAAAGCCAAAAGTTTCTTATGTATCCGTACAGTGAACATAAACAGAAAGCCTAGCACCGGGCATATGGGAGGTGCCACGGGGAAAGGCGTCTGTTGAGGAGGAAGAGAAATGGCCTCTCCAGAGCAGCGAGATGGAAAATCACGGTAGACAGAATAATGCCACCTCTTTTTTTTTTTTTTCTTTTTTTTTTTTTTTTTTTTTTTTTTTTTTGCGGTATGCGGGCCCCTCACTGCCGTGGCCTCTCCCGTTGCGGAGCACAGGCTCCGGACGCGCAGGCCCAGCGGCCATGGCTCACGGACCCAGCCGCTCCGCGGCATGTGGGATCCTCCCGGACCAGGGCACGAACCCATGTCTCCTGCATCGGCAGGCGGACTCTCAACCACTGCGCCACCAGGGAAGCCCAATGCCACCTCTTAATCGCCAGTGGCTTGCTTTCAGGATAAGATTGAAAGGTTGTGAGCCTTCACCAGGTTTTACAGGGGAAGGAGAGTTCATTTCCTTTCCCTGGCAGTTGGCCCTTCCCCAGTTGGGAAGGATTCTCTCTCCTTCATTCAGTGTCACTTTTACAGCCTCCTCTGTAGAACCTCCTACGATTCCCGCTCTCAGATTTTCAATTTATGCTGATGCTTGTGTCCCACGTGAGAAACTTTTAGAGACCCCAACATAATACACAATTGCAAAGCAGTAGTACTGCCTGACTGCTAAGCACACAAGGTCCTCCTGTGCGATGTGCTGACTCAAGTTGTCCACAAGTAGCACACATCTAATCGGAGGCTAATTAATGCGATCCAGAGAAACAAATGCTAAGAGCCACAAGAACAAGACAGAAAACATGTTATGAATTCAGCTCTGCATCACTTCTGTCTTCCAGGAGTCAACAGGCCAGGCAGGAGCCAAGGGTGTTGCCAGAGAGGCTTTCAAACCTCCACTAGCAAGGCCATCATTTCTGCCTTCGTTTCCTGTCACTATTCTGACAAATTACCACAAATTTCGTGGCTTAAAGCAACACAGATGTATTCTCTTACAGTTCTGGAGGTCAGAAGTCCTACAATCAGAATACCAGCAGGGCAGCATTCCTTCTGGAGGCTCTAGAGGGGAGAATCTGTTTCCTTGTCTTTCCCAGCTTCCATAAGCCATCCACATTCCTTGGCTTGTGACCCCTTACCCCATCTTCAGAGCACATCACTGCAACCTCTGCTTCCATCGTCACAGCTCCTTCTCTGACTCTGACCCTCTTGTCTCCCTCTTATAAGGACCCCGTGATTATGTTGGATAATCCAGGATAATCTTCCCATCTCAGGATCCTTAACATAATGACATCTACAAAGTCTCTTTTGCCAGCTGAGATGACAGGTTCCAGGGATTTTTTTGTAGATGCTCTCTAGCAAGTTGAGGAAGTCCCCTCTCTATTCCTAGTGAAGTGAGAGTTTTTATTCTGAACGAGTGCTGCATTTTGTCAAAAAAGTGTCTCTTCTCCATCTACTGAGATGATCATGTAAATTTTCTTCTGTGAATATGCTGGATTACATTGATTAATTGTTGAATATTGAATTATTGAATTAGCCTTGCATCCCTGGAATAAATCCCACTTGGTCATGGTATACGATTCTTTTTATACACTGTGGAAATCTATTTAATAATAGCTTGTTGAGGATTTTTGCATCCGTATTTATGAGAGTTATCAGTGTTTAGTTTTTTGTTTATTGTGTGATATCTGTGGTTTTGACATCAGGTTAATACTAACTTCATAAAACAAATTGAGAAGTAGTCCCTCTTCTTTTACTTTCTAGAAGGCATTGGTAGAATTAGTATAAATGCTTCTTCACATGTTTTGTAGAATTCTCCACTGCAGCTATCTGGGCCTGAAGATGTCTTTTCTGGGAGTTTTTAAATGATAAATTCAATTTCCTTAATAATTATAGGGTTGTTCAAATAGTCCTGTAGGTTTGAGAGGGAGTACAGTTGTGCCAACACCTTGATTTTGGATTTCTTGGCTCCAAAACTGTGAGACAATAAGTTTCTGTTGTTCTTAAGCCACGCAGTTTGTAATACTATGGTACAGCCACCCTGGGAAAGATATCCAGTGTCTATTGATTGTCTTTCTTCAATCAATCGGTTTGATATCTTCCTGGTTCTTGGTCTGATGGGTGATTTTTGACTGAAACTTTGACATTTGGGGTATTATGTTATGAGACTCTGGATCCTATGTAAATGCTCTGTCTTAGCTGGCTTCCTGTGACACTTCGGCCGGGGGGAGAGGAAATACTGTCATTCTCCTGCCAGGTGGTGGTAAAAGTCCAGGTTACCCCTGAGCCTTCTTTCACAACTGAGGAGGGGCTGCTGAGTGAGGCTGGAGGTCCCAGCTCCCCACTCAGGCTCCGCTGATACCTCCCTGGCCAAGAGGTGTAGATACCTTGCCACTGGCCTCCACGTGGCTTCTAGTGACACCATGAGAAGAGGCAGCCTCGTTACTGCTGGGCAGCGGTGAAAGTCTTCACTCTCCTCCACGCTTCCTCTGACACCACCCTGGCAAGGGGCTCGGGGTGCTTCATTACAACCTGGTGAGGTGGAAATCTCAGCTCCCCACGTGGCCTTTGCTGATCAGGGTGGGGCGAGGCCACATTGTTTTCTGTAGCGCTTGGCTAGAGTAAAGCAGTTATTATCTAAACATTTTCTGTCATTCTAGGCTGTCCCTTTTCTGGCCTTTGGCTAAAGAGGCCCCACTTTTCTTGGGGCTTTTTTGCCTGCATTCATTGCCAGTTCCGGGTTGCCCTCCTAGGCCATTCTGGGTTGTCACCCTCTTCAGCTCCAAGTCTAGGCTATATGAGGCATAAAGGAAACCTGAGGAACTCACCACCAGATCATTCCCTGGGTCCTAAAATCCCTAGATGATCTGCCTTCTCTCCACCTTTCAGAGTTTTCATACGTTTGTTTCATATACAATGTCAAGAATTTTTAGTTGTATTTCACCAGAGCAATAGCAAAAAGTACGTGTATTCCATCTTCTAGAAAGCAGAAGTCCTGGACTTAAAAAAATAATTCAAACAATATAGGGCAAAGGTAAAACCACTTTCCCACTCTCAGCCTCATTCAGAATCAAGAAAATGGGCAGCCTCAGGACCCAGGGATCTCTCTCTTAGGAAATACTACCCTTGGCTTTGCTATCCCTTAGTCAATTGGGAAACCCCAAATACACACTTTAAAAAGAGTGTTTTGGGCTTCCCTGGTGGCGCAGTGGTTGGGGGTCCGCCTGCCGATGCAGGGGACGCGGGTTCGTGCCCCGGTCCGGGAGGATCCCGCGTGCCGCGGAGCGGCTGGGCCCGTGAGCCATGGCCGCTGCGCCTGCGCGTCCGGAGCCTGTGCTCTGCAGCGGGAGAGGCCGCGACGGTGAGAGGCCCGCGTACCGCAAAAAAAAAAAAAAAAAAAAAAAAAAAAAAAAAAAAAGAGTGTTTTGAGCTGCCTGTGTTCATTCCTATTCATCAGGGTTGGTTTGTTTGTTTGCTTTTTCAAATTGAGCTCCACAGAGTACCTTCCTCAGAATCACCTTGAGATACGTATTAAAAATGCATTCAGACCTGCCGAATCAGAGTCCAGGACTGGAGACTTGGAACCAACATTTTAACAAGCATCCCCTGCCCTCAAGAGATTCTGGTGCACCCTAACATTTGAGAACGGCTGATCTAAGCCAGTTGAGTGATAAAATTACTGAAACAGACCAGGTGTACGATGAAGCCTTATAACAGTCCAAGAGGCTATCCTTCGGGGACTATTAATCATTAATCGGGGCCCTCCAGGCAGACGGGATCAACCAGTTACTAACCCCCCTCATTGCCTTCACAGCCAGTCACTGCTGTGCTTTTTTGCACAAATAACATCTTGAAAGTCCTCAGCTAGTGCTTTGCTACATTTCACTTGCTGCCCTGAGCTATCATTCTGGTCAACCTACCAAAGACAATGAAACTTGTCTGACAGGTTTTATTCTCGGTGAAGTCACACTGGGTCCAGTGAACACAAACCATCCTTTTCAAATAATCCATGTTAGATTGTCTCCTGGAATCAGCATCAAACTTACTGATCTGTCCCTTACACTTCCTCTCTCATTTCCATTTTTGAAACCTATGATCACGTCTGCCTGTCATCAGGTCTCTAGCACCTCTCCTAGTCTCCACACTGATGAAAATAAAAGTGGCCTCAAGAGTGGTTTAGGGGTCTCATTTGCAAGCACTCCCAATACTCCGAGAGATGTAATTTGTCCAGACTAGAGAATTGGACTTGGCCAAAGCGATGAGATGCTCTTTAGATAACCATTTTATCCATCCTGGACTTTTATTCCTTTACCAATGTTTGGTCTAGACTCTTGTTATTCAGAGAGGGGCTGGAAGACCAGCTGCATCAGCGTCACCTGGGAGTTTATTAGAAATGCACATTCCTGGGCCCCACCCAGACCTAGTGAGTCAGAATCTCCATTTTAACAAAATCCTGAAGTGATGCATATGCGTGTTAAAGTTTGAAAAGCCCTGGGCTAGACTTTTCAGTATGAAAATTTCTCCTTAACAGAAATATAGGTACAAAGTGAGCGCAGAGGAGTTCTGCTCTGTCTTTGTCATCCATCACTATATCATTGTCAACTGTATCCCTTTCTTGATTATCTTCCTGCTCTTAACATTACTTGTGAAAAGCTCTTTATGGTGACCTCACCATTCTTTGACAGTCCCAGGTCTACATCTGGTGTTTAGTCTTTTGAACACTGTTTATGCAGGTGTATACCAGCCTCCTGCACTTACCAGTGGCCTTGTGGGCCTCCTTTCCAAATTTAATCTGCTAAGGACTGAAGGTAAGGGACCTTTCTTCATCAAGAATCCACAAGGCACAGTAATTCTCTGCACAGGGAAATCTGTTGCAGTCCAGGCTACAGAGCAATCAGGAGTTGCTACATCCCTCTCTTTCTGCATAGACCCTCAAACAACCTTAGATTTTCAAAAGGGTCCCTAAGACTGGCCCCTGAAGGATCTTGTTACTTATTCCAGAAAAGTAGACTATTCCACCTTTGGCTCCCAGTAAGTTATATATGCTTATGAGGTAAGCATAGACCTGTAATACCACACACCACTTTCAAGTGTCCCACCGCATCCCATTTGTTTCTGGGAGCCCCACCCTGGTTGGTTGGTTGGATGTTTTTCCTATACTGTTCCAGCTTCCACTTCTCCACCCCCTCTGCTTGCAAGGCTACTTAGAGCAATCTGACTGCTTAGTGTCCATGATGAGATACCAATGTCCATGCTACCAGTGCTTTCTGTAGCTCCTCCCAAAGCTTGCAAGCCTTGGGGTGCCCAAGTGGTTCTGGATTAGATGGGTATCCTCCCAACTCTGTGCCATCCTCTGTCACCTGGGCCTTGAAACAGCCCTGCTTTCGTTCAGTCTCTCAAAGTCTCCCTCCAGCAAGTCCAGCAATTCATGGTTCTCATTTGCTTAACCATGGAAGTTAAAGGTCCAGAAAAGGAATCCATGCCATTTTATCCCCTCAGAGCTCCTCTTACGTTTGTCTAGGCCTCTTCACCACCAAAAGCTCTTTTCTCTTGGTTACAAAGCAGAAGACCCCACATATATGAGTGGATACAAAAAGACACTGATAGGTGTTTGGGGGAGAGGGAGGAGGGAGACTATATACTTTAGTAGCAACTGGCTTCCAGTCAAGTCAATCAAAAGTGCCCAGTTATCACTCCATTAGTTTAAGTTCCAAACACAGGGAATTTCCCAGTTACCTTTCTAATTATCGATTTCTAATGTAATTCCTTTATGGTCAGTGAACATGCTCTCTATTATATTCATCCTTTTAAATTTATTAACATTTTCGTTATGGTCCAGCATGGTTTCTCATGCTGAATGTTCCTCGTGCACTTGAAAAGACTGTGTCTTCTAGTGTCGTTGGAGGGAGAGAGAGATTTAAAATGTCAATTAGGAAAAGTTGATTGATGGTATCTTAATGATTGTCTACTTGTTCTATTGATTACTGAGAGAGGAGTGCTAAAGTCTTCAAATATAATTGTGGATTTGTCTATTTCTCCTTTGAACTCTACCAGGTTTTGCTTCACATATTTCACAACTCAGAATTATGTCTCCTTATGAATTGAGCCTTTCACCGTTATGAAATATCCTTCCATATCTCTGGTAATACTCCTTGCCTTAAAGTCTACTTTATCTGATGTTAATATAATCACTAGATTTCTTATGCTTCATGTTTGTGTAATATATATTTTTCTGTCCTTTGGCTTTTTTTTTTTTTTTTTTTTTTTTTTGGCTATGCTGTGCGGCTTGCAAGCACAGAGTCCTAACCCCTGGACTTCCAGGAAATTCTCTGTCCTTCTACTTTAACCCAAGCATTTAAACTGTTAAACTGGGTTTCTTATAGGGCAGGCTTTTTTTTTTTATTGCCAGTCTGACAACATCTAGCTTTTATTTGGAGCACTTACTACGTTCACTGTAATAATTGATATGGTTGTTTCCAAGTCTCCCACCTTGGTATTTTTTCCTATTTGTTCTACCTATTCTTTGCTCATTTTGTCCTCTTTTTCTCCCTTCCTTAACATCTCCTGCGTATTTTTAGTACTCTATTTTGGTTTTTTAGCCATATGTCTTATTTTATTTTTTAGTAGTTGATCTGAACATCACAATATGAATCCGTAACTTATCACAGTGTACTTTGTTTTTTTTTTCTT